>NC_044033.1:122959712-124186869 GCF_901765095.1 Microcaecilia unicolor
GGTAGAGTGCACAGAACCAACTGATTTCTGCGCAGAGGAGGATCTCTTGATCTTCTCCCATAAAAGAAATATCTTCTCCGCCTCCTCATACCGATTATGGAGAAAATTTAGGGTTGTTCTTTTTGGCTCACATGCAAATACAATGCTTATGGTCGGAGCCTAGAAAAAATAAAGGGGTCCTTTTACTAAGCCGTGTAAGCGTTTACACACGCCCAATGCGCGCCAAAATGGAGCTACCACCCGAGTACCACGTGGCTCTTGCGGTAATTTCATTGTTGGCGCACATCCAAAAAATATTTTTTATTTTCGGGCGGGTAACGGATGAGCGCCAAGTGGCATTAGGCACGCGTAGGTCATTAACGCCCGGTTACCGTGTGAGTCTTTACCACTAGGTCAATGGCTGGCGGTAAGGTCTCACGTCCATTTTCGGCAGGAAAAAAAAAAAGGACTTTTTACAGGTGCACTGAAAAATGATTCTGTGCGCGCCCTAAACCCCATGCCTACACTACCGCAGGCCATTTTTCAGCATGTCTTTGTAAAAGGACCCCAAAGCACTTTGAAATAGTATCAGAAGTTTTGGATCTTTCTGCCACGCTATGAGAAGGAACGGAAACCAGATCTATGTGACAATGAAGTTCTCTCTTTTATTTATTTATTTATGACATTTATATCCCACAATATTCCCGCCCATGGGCAGGCTCAATGTGGCGTACAATAATTAATAAGCAAACAACAGTACAAAGTACAGTGGACAAGGTCACAGGAGAGAGAAAGAAATAACGAAGGAGGGAGAGGAAGAGAGGGGAGGTGACAAATTATCACGGAGGGAGCCGCAGGCTAAAAGGGTATGGCACCTATTGGGTTCTTAGCATATGCACTGGCAAAAAGAAAGGTCTTGAGCCGCTTAGTTAGCAAAGGAAAGTAAAAAGAAACAGGGAAAACACTGAGAAACTCAGAGGTAAAAAACCAAAAAAACACACAAAAAAAACCTCTCAAACCGTCAGGAGAATTTGATTTATCCATCCATTTAGCAGAGTGGAGAAAACAAAATTGAGGAGCTGAGGAGACTACTGCACACAAGAATGCTGTGCATGCTCATAACTTTACACTAAGGGCCCTGTTTACTAAGGCGTGCTTGCGTTTTTAGCATGCGCTAAAAACTAGTACATGTTAATGCTAAAGACATCATGGGTGTCTCTAGTGTTAGCGCGCGATATTTTTAGCATATACTAAAAACAGCGTGCCTACAGAACGGTTTAGTAAACAGGGCCCTGAGTTCTGAGCTCTAGGAGAGTTGCTCCATCCCTGTGACTTGCAATAATGTCACCCACATGTGTAGCTGACTCAATCCTTGGTGGTGGGAAAAAGTAAGACAAATTATGTTTTGCTTATTAAATGATATTTTTGTTGACTTTTATTAAGAACAACAAAAACAAAAATATAAACATGTATAAGATCTGAAAATTTTAAAGGTAAGGGTACACAAAACAGAAAAAGGCAGAAAACCTCTGCATTCAGAAATGAGAATTTCCATTGGCTAACCACCATAGATAAGAAGAGGGATCATTTGATACTGGTATAACTAAGAATTCCATGTCTGGCCTGCAGTTTGCAGATTTAGAGCCTGAACTCTGGGTGTCTGGGAAAGTTTACCAGCTTCTTTAGAGGCAGAGGACTTTAAAAAAGCAATGGCAGCACTGTTGAAGTAGCAAAATAAAATAAAATACTGCCCTACTGTTCACTGATCTCAGGGGGAACAAAATGCAAAATAATTTTCTTATGCTTGAATATTTCAGGAACAGAGGCCACGATGCATGGCAGCCCCAGACCTCTGCATTACTGAGTGAAAAAAGGAATATGCTCTAAAATATTAAAAATGAATACAATTTCAAATGAAAGTACTAACCCCCGCGGCAATGTCGACATAGCCCAGTGAATGGGCTGTGTCGGCATTAGCGCTCCGGCTACCGCTATCATGTTTTAGTAAACAGGGGGAAGTGTTGTTAAAATATAATTACTTAGAGGTATACAACATAACACCACTTTACAGCTGATGTTCAGAAAAACAATTTAACTGCTAGTAGTACACTAGACCTTAAAAAACCCACAAGAAAAGTTAAAGAGAATGAACTGTATTACAACCTATGTCATAATTTAATGTCTACATCTAACATGAATCATCTCTGGTGAAACCAAATGGCAAGCACAGGAAGGCTGCCTGTAAAAGTAGGGCCTCAAAGCAGCAAGTCAGAAATAAATTATTATTGTTCTGCTCTTTTTGATGGACAACACTTTTAAGTTGGGAAATTAGAAACAGGTGTGGTAGAGGGCATATATATCCATGCTCCTCACTGAAACACACGAGTTTTCAATTTTCAAAACATGAAAGGGAGAACTGATGAATGAGAAATACATGAAACTCCAGATCAGTTTCTCAGCCATATGCAGAGGGCTTGGAGATCTTGGACAGTCTGCATGATGGACTCTGAATTCTGTAATTGCTCCACTAGGAAAGGGCCAAAAAGTCCTTCAAACAAGGACTACAGAGAAGAAAAAAATATATATACTACTAATATTAATACTAACATTGCTTATTTTATAGTTAAATCACCCTTTCTAAATGGATTTCTTATATTGTATATTTATATTAACTCTGGTATTAAAGGTTAAAGTGTTTTCATTCCAACTTGATGTTTTATTTTTATTTTTTTGGAAGGAGGAGAAATGGAGAGATGGTGTAGGTGTTGTGGTGCTGGTCAGCAGGCGGGCAAGAGTTGCACACTGGTGCGGGAAAAGTGAGTTCTCAGGTCCTAGCCCAGAGGGACTATGGACAGCTAATGAACCCCAGACTTCACCTGACCGTCCGCCGTTCCCCAGGAGTTGAGCCCCCAGGTGCAGGTGGCCGGTAAGACTTACTCCACACAAGTAGAAGCACCAACGCTGATGAACAGTTCTTAGGCCAGACCCTCAGACAGGCACCACAGCTGGAAGCTCAACAGAAGTGGCCAGGTATACTAGGCAGACAACAAGGGCAGTTCTCAATCCCCAGGAAGGCACTAGCAGGAAGGAGGTTCTGTAGTCTGGCAGGGCCTCACAGAAATAAAGTTCTGAGACTTCAGACAGGAGATCACCTGATGGGAATATGTATCTACAAGCAGGCACTCTCAACAAAGAAGGTCAGTAACCTTAGGCAGGAACTCTTAGCGGGCAGTCTCAGCAAGAAAGTTCTGTAGCTTTAAGTAGGAGCCACAGCAAGGGAATACTGCGACTTTAGTCAAACACTCTCAGTAAGAAGTTCTGTACCTTTAGGCAATAACTCACTGCTGGTAAATCTAACTCCAAACAAGTAGTCTCAGCATGGAAGTTCTGTAGCTTTAAGCAATAACTCACTGCTGGTAAATCTAACTCCAAACAAGTAGTCTCAGCATGGAAGTTCTGTAGCTTTAAGCAAGAGCCATGACAAGGAAATTCTGTGACTGCAGTCAAACACTCACGGCAAGAAGTTCTGTAGCTTAGGCAGGAACAAACTGCTGGTAAATGGCAAGAGGTTCTGTAGCTTTAAGCAGGAACACACTGCTGGTAAATCAGTAATACAAGCAAGCAGTCTCAGCTAGGAAATTCTGCAGCTTTCTGCAGGAGTTCACAGCACCTTCGGGAGACACAAGGAAACCAAGCCGTTGCCGAAGCCTCAAGTGTCCTGTGTCAAGGGAATTTAAAGGGGAATGCTGGCAGTAGAGACTTGGCCAAGCAGATGCGCTGGAGGAAAGCAGATGACATCAGTCACTCAAGCGTACATCCACCTGCCTCGGAACTGCGCTTGGGAAGGGGTGCGATGCCACACGCCCTGCCCACGACCCAGGTAAGGAACACGACAGTAGGTGAAAACAGGAAGGGTCTTACAGTTTCCTCCTGTTCCTTTGGGCTTCCAGCTGAATTGGAACCAGTATCCAGACACTTGCTATTTTTTTTCCTGATGCATTTTGGAATTTCAACAAAAAAAATGAATTCTTTTTTGTAGAAAATTAAAATTCATTAAGGCACATACTAGGCCAAAGTATCAGCCTGCCTATCTGACATTGTTGCCTGGATGTCTCAGCGCCATCTGAAACTAAACATGACCAAGACTACATAAGTACATAAGCAGAAAAGACCAAAGGTCCATCAAGCCCAGCACTCCATCTCCGACAGCAGCCAATCCAGGCCCCAAGAACCTGGCAAAACCCCAAACTTTAATAGCGATCTATGGACTTTTCCTTCAGGATTAAAGGTTAAAGGACTCCCCTCCGAAGGGACACCACCTTGTAAGTGGTGGAGGGGCTTCCGTGTTTCAATGACTCAGAGGGCTATGCTGAAGGGTTACCCATATCAGACAGGCCTCTGAGGAGAAACCAGACAAAGAGTGTCCCAAATTAGGGAGAGAGGAAAGATGGTGACCTGAAGCTCGTACACTCAACGGCCCAGCTGTCCTCTGAAGTTCAGTTTTTGTTCACTTGAAATTTCCTCTCTGCATTGCAGTTGCCTTAACAGAGGAAGGGGACAATGGGGGGTCAGCCGCCGATGACCAGCGTTTTGTCCCCTGTGCAGCAAGTGTGGGACCGCTGTGTGACGAGCTGCCCATAGATGACTGGGTTGATGAGTCCTTTGATTAGCGCCGACGAAGGAGCGTCGATGCTCTTGGACCTAGAAACAACTTCATCGCTCAAAAATCATTTAACCACCATGCCCAAAGGAGTGGAGGAGTGAGTCAGGAGTGTATGCTGAAACGGAAGTCGTTTGCAGCTGAACCCGTGTCGGCGGTGCTACTCCTAAACCCTTAAGAGTTATCAGCTTGGAGTTTTTGGCTCCCGTGGAGGTTGCATTGAATGTCATCTGGAGGGTGCTCCAGGACCTGACGGTGGTAGAGAATGACTTTGCTTCAGATATAGTCTTGTTAATGAGCCACATGGATAATCTAATCGAATCCTTTGAGAATATACAGCAAATGAAGTTCTACTGAAGTAGGAAACGGTTAAGATTTGAAAATGATAAAAGACCAGAAAAATTTGAACAAAATGAATATTGTTATAGATGATTAATATCGAGATTGTTGTTTTCCCAGAGTTCCGGGTATGACTCCTAATGTTTTTTTTCCTCTGAAATGATTCCTCTTAATATATTAATTCAAAAGGAGTGAAGCCTGTGAAACTGGGATTACTTTAATCAGCGGGAATTGGATTGGAGATTCAAGGGTTTGTATTGTTAAACAATTTCTGGTTTTAAAAGGGAAAAAAAATGAAATCAGGTGTATTACTTTCACTAATATTGGACAATAAGTATGTTTCCAATGAAATTGATGGACTATGCACCGTTGTGGTCTTGAAGAAACCAACCAGATGATCAATGTGGAATAATGATTTAGATAAATAATAACTGGGGATAATCGGGTTAATACCACGTTTTCTTTGTTTGCTGTTGCTTAAATTGATCTCCTTGTCTTGTTTCACTCTCCCTATTTATTTTGTGGTCTAAGAAAGAGAAAGATTGTATAAAATCCATTTATCTTGTTGAGATTGTTTTTTTCTTCTAATATTGTTTTAATGTACAATCATCTCTGTTTTACTGTTTTGCAAGTGATCCTTGTAAAATGAAAAAATTATAAATAAATGATTAAAAAAAAAAAAAAGGTTAAAGGACTGAGCTTCTTATCTTTCCCCTTAAACCAACCTCTCCTCCTCCCCCATTCTCTATTTCTGTGGATAACACTCTCATCCTTCATGTCTCATCAGCTCGTAACCTTGGGGTCATCTTTGACTCCTCCCTCTCCTTCTCTGCACATATTCAGCAGACTGCTAAAATCTGTCGTTTCTTTCTCTATAATATCACTAAAATTCGCCCTTTCCTTTCTGAGAACATTACCAGAACCCTCATCCACACTCTTATCACCTCTCGCTTAGACTATTGCAACTTGCTTCTCACAGGTCTCCCACTCAGCCATCTCTCTCTTCTTCAATCTGTTCAAACTTCTGCTGCACGACTAATATTCCGCCAGTGTCGTTATGCTCATATTAGCCCTCTCCTCAAGTCACTTCACTGGCTTCCTATCCTTTTCCGCATACAGTTCAAACTCCTCTTATTGACCTATAAGTGCATTCACTCTGTAGCTCCTCAGTACTTCTCCACTCTCATCTCTCCCTACATTCATCCATTCACTGGGTAAATCTCTCTTATCTGCACCCTTCTCCTCCACTGCTAACTCCAGACTCCGTTCCTTTTATCTTGCTGCACCATATGCCTGGAATAAACTTCCTGAGCCGGTACGTCAAGCTCCATCTCTAGCCGTCTTCAAATCTAAGCTAAAAGCCCACCTTTTTGATACTGCTTTTAACTCCTAACCCTTATTCACTTGTTCAGAATTTTATCATCCTCACTTTAATATTCCCTTATCTCTTGTTTGTCTGTCCTAATTAGATTGTAAGCTCTATCGAGCAGGGACTGTCTCTTCATGTTCAAGTGTACAGCGCTGCGTACGTCTAGTAGCGCTTTAGAAATAAGTAGTAGTAGTATATACACTTGTGCGCAAGAGTTAAGGCATCCCTTATCAAATTAATTCATTACTACTGATTTTTTTAAGTTGCTAATGAGGCTCAAAATGTTCAGTGACTTGTTAGTGGTTATTACTCTGCTTTCAACAACCATGGGCTCATCTGAATACTGGGAAATTAAGTTAATTCACTTTTATAAAGAAGGGGAAGCCTTACAAAATTCTCCAAATGCTTCCAGCTAGCAATTTCATTCTAAATGGAACTGTAGAAGTTAAGATCTGGAAGACCAAGAAAAATCTGATAGAAATGGCCAAAAACTGGTCAGATCCGCCACAGATCACTGCAAATGATCTGCTGAAAATTTCAATTGAGAATGGAGTAGTTGTCCACACTACAGCTCCAAAGCATTGTACTGCTTCCACAACAAAGACCTGCATGGGAGAGTTGTCAGAAGGAATCCTTTTCTACAACCACATCATAACGACATTGTCTGAAACACGTAAAAGAAAACCATGATAAGCCAGAAACATTTTGTAACAATGTGCTTTGAACCTATATTCAGCTGATGTCTAAGCTAACCGCAATGCGACAAGATCGCCTGATAGCGTATCATCATGTTTGGGATCCATATACTGAGTGGTTGGCACAGCCCAACCCTACCTTGCCAATTGAATAGGGGGGAGGGAGAGGGGAAGGGGAAATGGGAAGGGGGATAACACAAGGGGGTTAAAGAGTAACAAAAGAAAGTTTTGATATTTGAAGATGGAAACATTTTTATTGTACGTTTGCAGTTATGTTTGTATGCTATGATTATACTCAATAAATATAAATAAACATTAAAAAACAAAACAAAGTGCTTTGAACTGATTTCAAAACTACACAAGATATATCTGGAGAAACTAGGATGAAGTATTTGAAGAAAAAACTTGTCAAACGTTAAGCATGGGTATGCCTTGTGATGGTAAGGTAAGTAGTGACATAGGAAGAAAGAAAAAAGAATGAATCCAATTAAATATCAATATATACTAGAAGCTAATATCCCATGGTCCATGACCAAGATGAAGCTGAAATGATGAGGTTGGATATTTCAGCAATGCAATGATCCAAAAAATACATCAAGATCAACTGAAGAACCTGAATGAAAGAAAGGTGAATATTTTGGAAGGGACTTCATAGATCTCAGTCTTGAACATTATTGATAATCAATGTGGAAGCCTCAAATATGGAGTGAATGCAAGAAAACCTAAGAATATTTCTCAAACTAGAAGACTTTTGCTAGGAAGAGTAGAGTAAAACAAATTCCCAGGTCAAAGAAAAAGATTCTAAGGGCTCTTTTACTAAGTGGAAGTAATCCCAATGTGGGCTTACCACTCGTTATACAGGAAGTACTACCGAGCAACTGCAGCAGCCCGGCGGTACTTCCCACCCCTAGTGCACTGTCACTTCCGGTGCTACAAAAATGTTTGTAGCGCTGGAATGTATCTGGCAGTAATTGGGCAGTGCCACATGCTGCCCAGTTACCACCAGTTTAGCATGTGAGCACTTACCGCCACCTCGATGGGTGGTGGTAAGGGCTTCCTCCCAAAATGGCCGCGCGGCAAGTGCTTTACTTGCCACACAGCCATTTCCTGTAGGAAAGCGAGACTTCCCTTTTACCATCTGTGGTAAAAGGGGCCTCGGCGCACCTGAAAAACATGCGCAGACATCAGCGCAGGACCCCTTTTGCCGCAGCTTGGTAAAAGGGACCCTTAGTTGGCTCCGGGAAATATTTGAAAGTTGTTATTTCGACCAGAAGTGTCACAAATTACTGACCAAAAGAGTATCTGAACTCTGGCAGGTGCCATATTCAGTTTTCTTATTTTGAATCTGTAAAAAAATGTGCAACTAGCCAAAATTTACAGATTGTGTCAGTGTCTATTCACTTACTCCCCCCCCCCCCATCTTTTATTGAAACCTACACTTTGACCGAGGGGCGTAGCCACATGGGGGCATGATCCCCCCCCCCCCCAGCACCGACCCTTTCGACCCCCCCTTCCCGCCAACCTTCCCCCCCCTCCGCCGCCATCAGGTACCTGTGCTGGCGGGGGTCCCCAAACCCCACCAGCTGAAGTCCTCTTCAGCGGCGGTCTCCAGGCCGGCACGCTGCTGTAGCTGATCTGGATGGAACATGGAAGGATTCTGTTTCTGTGTGAGTCGTCCTGAAGTCCTGCACGTTCCTATGTGCTGCACGTAGGAACATGCAGGACGCCAGGACGACTCACACAGAAACAGAATCCTTCGATGTTCCATCCAGATCAGCTGCAGCAACGCGCCAGCCCGGAGACCCCCGCCAGCATAGGTACCTGACGAAGGCAACGGCGGCAGGGGAGGGTTGGCGGCGGCAAGAGGGGGGGGGAGGTCGAAAGGGGCTGGGTGCCAGGGGGAGGGTCAAAAGTGGCGGGAGGGGGTCGGTGGCGCCGGGGGGGCTAAAATGTGCCCCCTCACCTCGGGCTCTGGACCCCCTCCCGCCGAAGTCTGGCTACGCCCCTGGTTTGACCTAAAGTGCCTAAACAGTTGCATACAACTCTAAATGTACATGTGTTTGATAGGTACAATATATTTTCATATCTTATGACCCATTTTACTTTAAAATATTTGAAGGTGAAGTATATAACATTTAACTAAATAAAAGTCCAAAGGATGCTACAACAATCATAGGTAATACATAAAAAACTGACCCAACTTAATAATATAACAGAACATAGTAAATTACCCACAGTGGGCTCCTTTTCCTAAGCAGTGCTAAAATATGGCCGTAGTATGCCCTTACACAGGTCTTTCTCACGCAGTAAGACCATTTTTAGCGCAGCCAGAAAATGGTTGATTTTCCATTTTCCAAATTAATGGCAATGCCACATGGCAACATTAGCACATGAACAAAAATAAGCACGTGAGCCCTCACCAATACCTAGGGTCCTGTTTACTAAGCCGCACTGTAGGCGCACACACTTTTTAGCACGTGCTAATGATAGAGACACCCATTGTATTCCTATGGGTGTCTCTAGCATTAGCGCGTGCTAATTTTTAGAACGCGCTAAAAAGTGTGCGTGCCTATAGTGCAGCTTAGTAAACAGAGCCCCTATTTTGTAGGTGGCAAGGGCTCACGTGATAATCCTGTGCTAATCAGTTAGGGCCCTGTTTACTAAGCCGTGCTGTAGGCGCACTAGCATTTTTAGAACGCACTAACGCTAGAGATACCCATATATTCCAATGGGTGTCTCTAGCATTAGTGCGTGCTAAAAACGCAAGCGCAACCTTAGTAAACAGGGCCCTTAGCGTGTGATAATGCGGATGCACTGATTAGCGCAGAAGCACTCATTCTCTGTCCCCAGACACACCTCCTCTAGGTAAAAATAAAAATGATTTTTTTAGCACACGCAGATTGCAAAATTACCTTAGGAGGCCTCAGCATGCCCCAAGGTAAACCCTTTTAAGCTGCAGAAAACATGCACTAGTGCTTGCCACAGATTAGTAAAAGGAGCCCAGTAAAAGCAATATGACTCTGAATCAGATCCAAACAAAATCATTTCTCCATCCCTACATAATAAAATATACTGATCATCCAAAGAAAACTCTGCCTTTAATTAATCACTCCATTTTCCAGATCTTTTATGTCAAAAGCCTCCTTGTACAGCAATGCTTTGATTTTCTTCTGAAACAATAGATATTCCACTTCAATCCAAATTATGTCTGCTCACATTTTTGTAATCACAGCTTGTGATATAATTTTGTGCATTAGACTATTTCAAATTTGGTCAAATAAAAATATTTAATAAATATAAATATATATCAGATTCAAATAATTTTTTTTAAATTTCCCACATTTCCCATTTCTCCCTAGTTTCTTTTCTCTGATTTGAAACTTCTCTAGTTTTCCACAAATAGACTAATGGCTGAGAATATCAAAAGAATTGCCAAACTGGGTCTGACCAAGGGTCCATCTAACCCAACACCCTGTTTCCAACAGAAGCCAATCCAGATCACAAGTACTTGGTAGAATCACAAAAAGTAGCAAGATTCCATGTTCAGGGATATGCAGTGGTCTTCCCCAGATCTACCTTAATAACAGTTTATTAACTTTTCCTCCAGGAATTTGTCCAATCCTTTTTTAAACCCAGCTACATTATCTGCTACTATTTAGCATTTCTATAGCGCTACAAGGCATACGCAGTGCTGCACAAACATAGAAGAAAGACAGTCCCTGCTTAAAGAGCTTACAATCTAATAGACAAAAAATAAATAAAGCAAATCAAATCAATTAATGTGAACGGGAAGGAAGAGAGGAGGGTAGGTGGAGGCGAGTGGTTACAAGTGGTTACGAGTCAAAAGCAATGTTAAAGAGGTGGGCTTTCAGTGTAGATTTAAAGGTGGCCAAGGATGGGGCAAGACATAGGGGCTCAGGAAGTTTATTCCAGGCGTAGGGTGCAGCGAGACAGAAGGCGCGAAGTCTGGAGTTGGCAGTAGTGGAGAAGGGAACAGATAAGAAGGATTTATCCATGGAGCGGAGTGCACGGGAAAGGGTGTAGGGAAGGACGAGTGTGGAGAGATACTGGGGAGCAGCAGAGTGAATACATTTATAGGTTAGTAGAAGAAGTTTGAACAGGATGCGAAAACGGATAGGGAGCCAGTGAAGGGTCTTGAGGAGAGGGGTAGTATGAGTAAAGCGACCCTGGCGGAAGACGAGACGGGCAGCAGAGTTTTGAACCGACTGGAGAGGGGAGAGGTGACTAAGTGGGAGGCCAGCAAGAAGCAGATTGCAGTAGTCTAAACGAGAGGTGACAAGGGTGTGGATGAGGGTTTTGGTAGAGTGCTCGGAAAGAAAGGGGCGGATTTTACGGATGTTGTAAAGAAAGAAACGACAGGTCTTGGCGGTCTGCTGGATATGAGCAGAGAAGGAGAGAGAAGAGTCAAAGATGACCCCAAGGTTTCGAGCTGAGGAGACAGGGAGAATGAGAGAGCCATCAACAGAAATAGAAAACGGGGGGAGCGGGAAGGTGGAAATGAGAAGCTCGGTTTTGGTCATATTTAATTTCAGGTGGCGTTGAGACATCCAGGCAGCAATGTCAGACAAGCACGCTGAAACTTTGGTTTGGATGCAAGGTGAGATATCAGGGGTAGAAAGGTAGATTTGGGAGTCATCAGCATAGAGATGGTAGGAAAAGCCATGGGATGAGATTAATGAACCAAGGGAAAAAGTGTAGATAGAAAAGAGGAGGGGACCAAGAACAGAACCCTGAGGTACGCCGACAGGCAGAGGGATAGAAGTAGAAGAGAATCCACCAGAGTGAACACTAAAGGTGCGGAGGGAGAGGTAGGAAGAGAACCAGGAAAGGACAGAGCCCTGGAATCCAAGTGAGGACAGGGTATCTGCTTTTGCCACTTGCTCTGGCATGAATTGCAGAGCTTAATTATACGTTAAGTGAAAAAATATTTTCTCCTATTTGTTTGAAATGTGCTACTATGTAACTTCATGCAGTGTCCCTCAGTCTGTACTTTTTGAA
Source organism: Microcaecilia unicolor (assembly GCF_901765095.1). Lineage (NCBI taxonomy): Eukaryota > Metazoa > Chordata > Amphibia > Gymnophiona > Siphonopidae > Microcaecilia > Microcaecilia unicolor. Next base: position 122,971,774 of record NC_044033.1, read on the forward strand.
AAAGTAAATAATCAATTCACATTTACCCGTTTCACTCCATTCAGGATTTTATAGACCTCTATTATATCTCTTCTCAGTCATTTCTTCTCCAAGCTGAAGAGCCCTAACCTCTTTAGCCTTTCCTCTTAAGAGAGTCATTCCATCCCCTTAATCATTTTGGTTGCCCTTCTCTATACCTTTTCCAGTTACTCTATGAGGGGCTTTCGATATAACATCCAAATGGCAAAAAAAATGTTTACCAAAAAACATTTTAAAATGTCAGTCCATAATGGAAGAAATAAATGTGTTCTAATATTCGAAAATGCACAAAAAAAACACGCTTAGAAAAAGGACACACTGTAAACATCATCAATGTGCTGAGATACACGTTTCCGCCAATTGGAAATACACTACGCAAAATGTGCAACAGCAGTACTGGGACCACATTGAGAAAATGGCTGTGGCAACAGCACATGCAGGAACGCTTCTCAGTATAGCCAGTCATGTCTCTTCAAAGGGAGCCTAAATTTTACTATGGCACAGATAGAGCTCCTGAGAAATTTAAGCACCACCTCACCTGCTACTCCACAACATCTCCACTGTGTATCTTGTGGTCTGACGTACATTCATGTCAGTGTCGTCATTTCCTGGCAAGGAGCATTATATAACAGCAGACAACGGTTAAACACACTTTAGAGTTGGTTGGCGCACTTATTCCTTTACAGACTGCGGCAGATTGAATCCAAGTCCCTGAAGCACAGCGAATCAAAACTCCGTGGTGTCGGACGTCAGTAGGGATCCTGCCAGTGGAGACAACCGGTGCATAAGGGAGTTCCAGAGTATAGAAGAGGAGTTGTGTTGTAACGGCTGCTGGGTGGGGTTCTACCCACTCGGCAGCCTTGAGATAAGTGCTGTGCTTTCATTATCTTACTTTGTATATAATTAGGAAAGGAAAGCAATAATTTGTTGCATTAGTTAGATTTATGAGGAACATGTGATAGTAGTGCTATATAGATAAGGGTTCTGAGAGTGAGGAATACTGTATGATAGGCTTTCTTAGCGTACACTTTCTAGGCTATTGTGTTGCGTGAAGGGGCATTCATAGGTTTATTTGGGTGTTTTTATCATCTTTTGTTGCATTTATGGAGTACTGTGAATATTGAGGTACAGGGTGTGTTTAGATATACAAAACATTTGTGGTGAAATTCAATTATTGAGAAACTTATCTACCCTCTAGGGTAATATTTCACTATTTAGTGAATATCCCTCATGGGTGAGTTATTACTCTGAGAATTCCCCTTATATACACTAATATTATTTCATGAGTAGCTGGAGTGTTTTTGTTTAGCTATTAGCTACTGATATTCCTTCATACAGCAAAATAATTTTGAAATTATTTGAAAATGTACTGCCCCAGGATATTTTTAGAAGGACATGACAGCACATGTTCTTCCATAGTCATTGGTTTTGATCAGTGGCGTAGCCAGGGGTGGGCTTGGGTGGGCCCAGGCCCATCCACTTTGGGTTCAGGCCCACCCTGTAGCAGCACATCTATAATGTGGCTGACAGGGATTCCCAAGCCCCACCAGCCGAAAACTCCCAACTGTCCCTCCTGCATACCTTTTAAATAGCAGATCTTTGCCTGCAGCAAGCAGCGATTGATACATACTATCTGCACCGGCCCTGCAGCCTTCCCTCTGATGTATTTTCACCTTTACAGAAACAGGAAGTTACATCATAGGAAAGGCTTTGGGGTCAACATGAGCAGTGTGTATTAGTTGCTGCTCGCTGCCGGTGAAAATCTGCTATTTAAAAGGTATTCAGGGAAGGGCGGATGTCTGAGAGACCATATGGATGCAGGCAAGAGAGGGACTACTTCTGCCCACCCATCTTGGGCCCAGGCCCACCCAAATTTGGGTGTCTGGCTACGCCCCTGGTTTTGATGCCCTAGTTTTGTGTTCGTATTGTCACAAGAATTTCAGCATTTTCAACTGCAGGACCATTAGTGGAATGCGTTACCTAGTCAGCTGTGCTTGAGTGCTAGTATTTTACAATTTAAGAAAATGTTAAAAACTCTGCTTTTTGTTTAAGCCTTTTTTATTTGAGAGGGACTGTATTAATGGAGAGAGTATATACAGAAGCATTGTGATAGAAAATGCATATGCCAGTACTTCTTGTCTGATGTCTGTGTATTATTTTTTAATATGTATGTTTTTATGCTAGCCACTTAGGTTGTGAGTTAGAAATTTTAAAAATAAACAAATCAATATCCAGAATAACAAGTAATTATGAGGCCCTTTCCACTAACCCTTCAATGCAGAAATGAAGGCCTGCACATATCTAGAACCTATTCCCCCCCCCCCCCCCCAACAGACCAGAATGTTGCTCCACAGCTATATAGTGATGGGAATGTTGGCAGCATCTCACTAATGTAAACTGAACCACCCCAAGCACACCTGGTTTATCCATCCCCAGTGCACATGCTTCACAAAAAGGCCACCATGCTACCCTCTGTCCTCGTGGCCACCTCAGCTCAAACAGTACCTGTGCCTGTGTACTGTATACTCGTCCCCTTAGACCCCCCCCCCCCCCCCGACCCCACCATCTGGCGGCAGACATCTGTCACAAGCTATGTGAGGAGCATTGCACATGTCATTAAAAAAATTATGTATGTGACGCCAAAAAGACCCATCACCTGAACCCTGTCTCCAACAACTCCCTTATATGCAAACTGACCATGCCCAGTGCATCCCAGGATGCACTGCAGATTCACTGCTTCCTATATGGCTATGAAATTTTTTCACAATAATTTTGCAACAGAACTGATGCACTGAGCCTGCTCTACCGCGTGGCATTCTGCATCAGCCCCTGAGTCAAATTATCTAATAGCTGGTAGAAAACACAAACCCTTTTTTGTCTACTACTACTTATCATTTTTATAGTGCTACTAGTCGTACTCAGCACAGTACACGAACATGAAAAGAAAGTCCCTGCTTGACAGACCTTACAATCTAATCAGAACGGACAAACAGGATGGATAAGGGAAATACTAAGGTGGGAAAGATAAAACAGACATGGGTACTGAACAAGTGAATAGGGATTAGGCGTTAAAAGCAGCATCCAAAAGGTGGGTTTTTAGCCTAGATTGGAAGACAGCCAGAAATGGAGTTTGATGTACTGGCTCAGGAAGTCTATTCCAGGCATATGGGGCAGCAAGATAAAAGGAATGGAGTCTGGAGTCGGCAGTGGAGGAGAAGGGTACAGATAAGACAGATTTAGCCAAAGAATGGAGTTCCCAGGGAGGAGTGAGATAAGGGTGGAGAGGTACTGAGGAGCTGCAGAGTGAATGCACTGAGGATTTTGAACTGTATGCGGAAACAGATAGGGAGCCAATGAAGTGACTTGAGGAGAGGGCTAATATGAGCATAGCGACAATGGCAGAATACAAGTCGTGTAGCAGAATTTTGAACAGATTGAAGAGGAGCGAGATGGCTTAGTTGGAGAACTGTGAGAAGCAAGTTGCAATAGTCTAAACGAGAGGTGATAAGAGTTAGAATAAAGGGTTTGGTAGTGTGCTCAGAAAGAAAAGGATGAATTTTGTTGATATTATAAAGAAACAACAGGTTTTAGCAGTCTGTTGGATATGTGCAGAGAAAGAGAGAGAGGAGTCAAAGATAACTCCAAGGTTACGAGCTGATGAGACAGGAAGGATAATAGTGTTATCCACAGAGATAGAGAATGGGGGAAGAGGAGAGGTGGGTTTATGGGGAAAGACAAGAAGATCAGTTTTGGTCATGTTTAGTTTCAGGAGGCGGTGAGACATCCAGACAGTAATGTCAGACAAAAAGGCTGATACTTGGTCCTGGATTCCTGCTGAAATTTCTGGTGTGGAGAGGTAGATCTAGGAGTCATCAGCATAAAGGTGATACTGAAAACCATGGGATGACATCAGATCACCAAGGGAAGAAATATAGATGGAGAAAAGATGAGGTCCCAAGAAAGAGCCCTGAGCTACACCAAATGATAGTGGGATGGAAGTGGAGGAGGATCCACAAGAGTGTACACTAAAAGTGTGATGAGAGAGATAAAGAAAACCAGGAAAAAACAGTGTCAAAAGCAACAGATAGATCAAGAAGGAGGAGGATAGGCTAGAATAGAGACCTTTGCATCTGGCCAGGAACAGGTCATTGGAGACTTTAGCAAGCGCTGTTTCAGTTGAATGACGAGGGTAAAACGTAGATTGAAGTGGATCAAGAATAGCTTGAGATGAAAGAAAGACAAGACAATGGCGGTGAACAGTACATTCAAGTATCTTGGATAGGAAGGAGGAGGGAGATGGGGCGATAGTTGCAACAACAGATAAGGTCCAATGAAGTTTTTTTGAGTGGTGTAACTACATGTTTGAAGGCATCAGGAACAGTTGCAATAGAAAGTGAAAGATTGAGGATATGACAGATAGAAGGGATGACAGTAGAAGAGATAGTGCTAAGTAGATGGGTGGAAATAGGATCATAGAACAGGTGGTTAGTTTTGAAGAGGAAAGAAAATATGCAGGATCCTCTTCAGTGATTTCAGAAAAGGAGGACGGGGTTAAAGGAGGGTTGAGAGAATGGACTGAGGGAAGGAGAGCTGGAGGTGACTTGGCTGAGAATTCAAAGTTAATCTTGTGAACTTTATCATGAAAGCACTCAGCCAGAGTCTGGGGAGAAAGTGAAGGGGGAGTTGGAGGTGAGGCACTTTGAGGAGAGTTCAGTGTGGGAAAGAGACGTTGAGGGTTTGAGCCAAGAGAGCTTGTCAAGTGGATGCAGTAATCTTATTTGGCAAGTGAAAGAGCGGACTGGAAGGTCAGCAAGAATTTGAAATGTATGAAGTCAGCATGAGCACGGGATTTCAGTCAAAGGCGTTCAGCAGATCTGGCACAGGAACATAGGTAGTGGATTCTAGAGGTCAGCCAAGGCTGGAGTTTGGTACGCCTTACTGAACGGGGAATGGGAGGAGCGAGAGTATCCAGAGCAAAGGAGAGAATAGTATTATAGGAAAAGACAGCCTCATCGACAGATTTTGGATAGCATAGAGGTTGAGAAGATGTTTGAAACACTGGAGTACAGAGTCAATAGCCTGAAGATTCCTAAATGTATAGGTGGAGATTGGACAGGAAAGTAGAGGAGGATGTTTAAGTGTGAAAGTTATCAAATGATGGTCAGAGAAGGGAAGAGCTGAGGCACAGAAACTGGAGAGTGAGCAGATGGAGAAGGGGATAAGATCAAGACAGTGGCCATTCTGGTGAGTGGGGGCAGTGGAGCACAATTGAAGATTGAAAGAGGATGTTGAAGCGAGAAACTGAGAAGCATAAGAGTCAGGTGGCTCATTAGTATGAATGTTAAAATCCCCAAGAATGAAGGAAGGAGATGAAGGTTCAAGAAAGAAGGAAAGCCAGGAGTCAAAGTCAGTGACAAAGGAAGAAAGGGACTTATCAGGGGGATGATAAATGACTGCTACTTGGAGATGTAGGGAAGTGAATAAACGAATGACGTGGACTTCGAAGGAAGAAAAGCAGAGAGATTGAGGTGCAAGAAGAGGTTGAAATCTACAAGAGGGTGAGAGTAGTAGCCTAACACAACCTCCACGGACGACCGGGCAAGGAGTATGGGAGCAAAGGTAACCTCCATAATACAGGGCTGCAGCTGAAGCAGAGTCTTCAGGGCAAAGCCAAGTCTCAGTTAGGGCAAGCAGATGGAGAGTACGAGAGATAAAGAGGTCATGAATGTAGGAAAGTTTCTTGCAGATGGAGCGGACATTCTACAGAGCACATGAAAAAAGCAGAGAAGAAAGGAGAGGAACAAAAATTAGGTTGGAGACATCATGGCATGACCTGCACAAACAGGATGAGAGCTGATATGGAGGTCCAGGAATGGGATTGATATCGCCAGCAGAGAGCAAGAGAAGAAGCAAGAGAGTACATAGAAGAGTAGGAGAGACACAACGACAGTGACAAAGGTGAGATGTACTCAGACAGAATGGAAATGGTTGAATGAAAGGAAATGTTGAAGGTTGAGAGCAAAGGAGAAGGGAGAAGACAAAAGAGATGGTGAGATGATGAAGGCATAAGGTGGGCAATGTGTTCCTACAGTATACAGCAGTTTCAGATGGAGAAAGAGATTGGGAAGGGACAGTACCAAGAAGAGAAAGTGTACTGGAACCATAAGAAGTTACTGAGAGAAAATACAAAGTGTACAGAAAAAATGCTTTGGTGCGTGGCACCTGGAGCAAAGGCCCTGAGTGGATCGGAGTGGACTTGGGAGTCACCCCGGAGAAGGCTGTGAAGATATGCAGATGGGCTGCAAGTCCTCCACAGCACCTGGAAGGTAGCCGGTGGAAGCGCTGGACACTTGGAAAGAAGGCCCTGGATGGACTGGGGTGGACCTGGAAGTCACCCCGGAGAAGGCTGTGAGGATATGCAGATGGGCTGCAAGTCATCCACAGACAATTAAAATCTTTCAAGTTCAGAAAAGAAAACATCAGCTCCCCAATCAGTTTTACTAACTTTTCCACTGACAATGCAGTTGAGACGTAGAATTCTCTTCCTTTAATTGTGCACTGTCCAACTTATGTAATTTTTTGTAAGCGAGTTAAGACATGGTTATTTGAGAATCTTGTTTGATACTTTTTGTTATGTCTATTTCTGAGACAAGCTGTGCATTAAGATTGTTGATTTATGTTTTTGTAACATATGCTCTGAAAGGGATTCTGCAGGATATAAAACTCCAGTAGCATAGCATACCTGGAGAATGTTACATCAATAGAATCCCCAGACTTGCCCTTACATCTTTACAAGCAAACAATTCACATCCAGAACCCTCGAATTTGCTGAACCCAGATGAGCTCGATTTATGCAAATTCTAATCAAAAACTGCAGAGGTCAGAGAAAAACTTTTAAGGACATATTTCTGTATGTAGCACAAACAGTCAAATGAGATTTTCTCTGTGTCCATTTTCATAATTTCTTCATGCTCCTTGGGCCATGAAAATATAGCACAGCACTTTTCTAATTTCTTTGAATCTCACTGCCTTTGATTAGTTGTGATAAATTTAGTGATACTGACAATGAAGACCCTCAATGTCTACATCATACAGACTCTAGGTCCTGGAATAATTTTTTTTTTTTTTTTTTTTAAACCCACATTTGAATAAATGAAAAAGAAAATTATACCATGTTTTGCTAGGATATACACACACCCACACGCATTTTTATTACTGTATATTCTAGAAAAGTCTAGTCTCTTTTGTTAGAAGCTGCATTCAACCAAACGTTGGAATTTTGCAGGTTATAATAAACTGAACTGAATTGTATTGTGGAAAAGTCTATAAATATTAAAAAACGGATGGTACAGATTAAAAGAGTTCACACTTCCTGTAAACAACTCTTATTGGAAAAAAAAAAATAAAGCAAAGAAAGTTTAATTAAACGCCACCAATCCAAATATGAAATCTTTTGAAATACAGATGGCTATTAGTCTCACAAATACTCATATGTGTGCTTTAATTAACTTCAACTGGTATTAGTGCAGTGTTATACAGACACAAATTAAAAGGTCTAAGGAGAAAAACATGAAAAGTTGAAGTATAAATAGCTAACACCATGCAAAATAGTAAATACTATTTAAAGGCATCATTAAACCCAGATGTCTCTTAATTGCATCAGGATGCTTCTATTTGAGCATCAGTCCACATTTTAGCACAGCAGGGAGGCAACTGAAGAAAAACAAAAACAAAAAAAGCTTATGACAATAGATTATTTAAAGTTGCCCAATAATTTTCCATTTGGTAACTTCCACATTAGGAAAACAACGTTACCTACCTACAACAGATGTTCTCTATAGACAGCACATCACTTGGACATATGACCGACATGGCTCCAAATGTACTGGACTTCCAGAACGTTCTGTAAAATAATTATTTCCTGAACAACCACACAGTAGTCCCAGGTTCTAGTTAGCAAAGCTAAAAAAGGGAAAGAACTCCCCCCAGGGGGATAGTAATGGGCCTGTCTGACTTGCAAGTTGCTATTTTCGGAAAACACCTGTTATCAGTAAGCAGAGAAGCAGATCTAGCCAGCCACACACATGGGACATTCTAGCAAAAGGTTGTCTTCACTGAAAAAGGGAAAAATAACAATATTGTCTATTGGCTGAAAAGCTGTTTGTTGGGAGAGTCTCATTTATTTAAACAAGAAAATAGATAACAATGGGTTCTAGATGGTACCAAGTTGGGCTCTAACCCTCAAAAATGCCTTGAATAGTTCAAATCTAGCAACTCATTGGATGGCTGTCCCCTAAAAAAATGAATGGACTAAACTCCCTGTTACAGCCTTACAATTTCTTTAATTCTGGTAAATCTTAGATGGGTAACAGACACTGCTATGGATCTTATTTTATGAGCCTTGATGTGAGCTCTGAGGTCAAGTATGTCCAGCATATAGGAGATATAATCTGGTACATCATTAGAAATGATGTATTTGTGACTGTATAGCCTACCTTATTAAATGCAAACAAAACAAAAAAGCTGAGTAAACATACTAACAGCTTAAAAGAGATGACATGTTTTTCCAGTCCATAGAATGAACAGTCACTTTTACTCTTATGGGCATGTGGCTTACGGGAAAATGGTGACAGAATGAGTGACTGATTACAGTAGATTACTGATTAACACCACCTTAAGCATGAACTTAGGAGACATGAAAAGCATCACCTACTGTGATGACATTTATTATACGGTAGGTAAATTATAACTTACTAGGAATTGAAGCTCCCTGATTCTCAGTTAACTACCTTCAAAAACAACTATCCAAGTCATTTAGGGGTCCTTTGACCAAGCTGTGTATATCCGTATGCTGCACAAGCTGGCGGGCTTTTAACTATAACTGAAATAAAACAACAATGAATGACAACTTGGATACAGCAGCTGGTCATTTGTTTTGTTCTGACAAATACTGTGGCTGCGCGTGGGGAGAGGGGTTCGGCTTCACCAACTTGCTATACCACGTTTATCTGACAAAGAAGAAAGCCAAGGCGGTTTACAATATAAATAAAACAAAATTGAAAGGAACTACAAATCTTGATAGGAAAGGGCTCACCCAGAATAGTACAAAAGAAGACAGCATACAACATAGGACCCGGTGGACTGCAACCCTTGAAAAGGCCCCCAAATCAATTTGAATATGCTTGGTTAATGGCAATCTGGTGAAGCATTCAAATCAGAGTCAACATCAAGGGAAAGCATCCAGATGTGACACACACAATACATAAAAAACATGAATCCACAAGTCAAAGAAATAAGCTCAAGAATGAGAATTATAGTGAATTGCCATGTTTATTTATCCAAATTAAGGTGGAATTTCCTTATTAAATCAGTCCTAGAACATGGGGGAGGTCCATCTCAGAGTTATATATCAGAAGAATACCATAGTTGCTTTCAAGTGGCTTGGTGCTGAGATAGTACACATCTGGCATTCAAAACTGAAAAAGGATAACTCAGAGAACAACATTCTTGAGAAAATACCATACCAATTTTCTGACTAGTTTGGTTTCAAACAATGCTTATGATAACAGTGAGTTGGCCTGGCTTTGAAGAAAACTTTATAGCCTCAACAGCCTTTCCAAATATGACTCAAAGCCCTTAACTGCCCTCGTTAGAGGCTCACATAGAGCTGTCTTAGAAAAGAAGGTTGAGCTGGCTTCAAGGTGTACCCACTTCAGCATGTCTGGAACCTCCAGCACATCCAAGTTTTCAGAAATGGGTGTCAAACAGCTGTACCATTGCAGCAAAACCTCTGCCTGGAGCTTGTCATATTCTTTTTGACTCTAGATGAGTCCTTGTAGCTCTTTTTATAACTCAAGGCTAGGCACTCTTTCAACAGGCCTTGCCACTGCATAACCATAACTGGCTCCAAGAGCCTCATACTGGGTCTTTGAAGCTTCTTTAGGGGACTTAAGCTTACCAGTAAGAATGCCTGGAGTTTCATTTTCTTAACTAAACTAGTCTAGATGGCATCTTATAATGTTTTATAATGTCTTTCTGCTCTAATACCCTCATGTATTTCACCACCATGTAACACAAAACCCTCTGTAAACCAAATTTATATTCACTGCTATTTCTAGTATCCATGACAAAATGTAAGCCAAATTGAGCCTGCAAAAAGGTGGGATAATGTGGGATACAAATGCCATAAAATAAAATAAATAAATAAATCCTTATAAAAAGTTCAGAACCAGAGGAGTTATTTCTTCCCCCAACATAGGCAACACACACTGTGATAGTTGTTGATGAACATCTAAGTGTGTTTGAAGCAGAATTTGAAGCCACTGGCCTACTTCTTTGACATGGAGAAAACTGTCTTTTTTTCAGAAGGATGCCCAGAGGAGAAAAACTAATGGTTGAACTGCAACACAAAGCTCCTGTGAAAAAGGCACAGGAACCGATAGACCAGCAGGACTAAAAAAAAAAGCCTATAAAACTTAAACAAAATATGTCACCACAGAAAACTAAAGAGGAAAAAACTGAGGCAGAAAAGCCCCACTGGAGAGAAAATAAATCTGTCTGAAGAAGAACAGTTATAGAACTGAAACTTAAGTTTCATATCAGTAGCAGGTGAAAACCAAGGAAACTACAAAGAATACTATTGCATTGGAACTCCTGCACAAGTGTGAAAATGACTTACTTTTTTCCATAAAGTTCTGAAAGTCTGTTCTGTACAGGGTCACATACAGTCAAATGATCTGTGTGCATGTGACTGGTTTGTCTGCTTGTCTTCAGGGATACTAGACCTAAATGCTATTACCTGAGGTAATTTCAACTAACCATTTTAATTTTTTCATTAAATGCTCTATTAAATTTTGTTTACATATTTTTAACGTATGTTTCCAGGTGTACATTAAATTTGTATAAAAGTTATATTGTAGGCAGTAGACCCTTAATATTACATAGAGGGGCATTTTCGTTATGATATCCAAAATGGCCGCACACAAAGACGAAAAGGGCAAAAACTAAGAAAACTATGGGAAAAAACATGTTTGTTTTTTTTAAAAGAAAAACGAACAGCTCGTGCACGAGCACGACGAAGGAAGAAAAAAACGGCGAAAAGTCAACTAAAATGAAGGCTCTTCTTTCTGGGGCACAGAACCGCCATAAACAGCCGCTCTTGACCACGGAAAAAAGAAGCCTGAAGCGGGACTCACGCGCAACGGGTGGGAAGATGGCCGCGCACCCGCGCACTCGAAGGCTTTAGCAACTTTTGTTGCTAGGAAGATTTTCCAGACCTAGGGCTGCTGTGGACGTCACCCATATACGAGAACAAGCAGCCTGCTTGTCCTCGGAGAACATCCAAAATCTGAATAGGAAAGAAGTTCATTTTCAAAAAAGAAAAACGTCTTTATCTTTTGTTTTCAAAAATACTGTTTATAACAAGGTTTTGTGCTTTGTACGTTTTGTTTTTTGGTCCGTTAAAAAAAAAAAAAAAATGTCCAAGTGAAAAATGTAGAAAATCAAGCCACTGGGATGCAGGAGGGGCCAGCATTTTTCGTAGACTGGTCTCCCAGGAGATAAATGGGGCACTGCAGTGGACTTCAAAAACATGCTCCCAAGTACACATCTCACTGTTGCTCCCTTATCCTGTCTGCTGAGCCCCCAAAACCCGCTGCCCACATCTGTACACCACTCTAATAGCCCTCATGGGTGAAGGGGGCACCTATATATGGGTACAGTGGGTTTCTGGTGAGCTTTGGAGGGTCACAGTTTCCACCACAAATGTGACAGATAAAGGGAGATGGTGAACTGCACTACACTGACCACTTCACTACTTCAGGGACCAGCATGCTGCTCTAATAGACCTGGCTCTAACATCTGAGGCTGTCATACAGGCTGCTAAATCATATTTGTATTCACATTTGTGGGGGGTGGGAGGGGGGTCACCCTCAATTCCCTACAGTGGTCATCTAGTCATTTAGGGCACCCTTTTGTGCCCTATTCATTATAAAAACAGGTCTAGCTCAAAACGTCTTAGTTTTAGCCCTGGGCACTTTTCTTTTGTTCCATTATGGTTGAAAAATGTCCAAGTGTTAGGAACACCCAGATCCCACCCTTAACACGTCCCTGACATGCCCCCTTGTGATTTGAATGCACTTCTGATGTACTTCATTGAAAAACATCTAAAAATTGGTTTTGAAAATACCAAATTGAACGTTTTTGTGAGAAAAACATCCAAATGCAGATTTATGCCACTTTTTAGACGTTTTTCTCTTTTGAAAATAAGCTCCATAGTAACCTAGTAAGTGACAGCAGATAAAGTACCTGAATGGTCCATCCAGTCTGCCCAACAGTCACATTCATTATCAATTTAAGACTTAAATCAACAATGAATGTGATATTATACACTTGATCACGGTCTTTCTTTGGTGTTTCTGGGACACACATCATAGAAGTCAGCCTGATTCTGTCCTTATGTTCCAACTACTGGAGTTGCCATCAAAGTCCACTCCAGCCTATCAAAATCCATCTTGTCATTTGTGGGATAAAGACTGTAAAAGTCTGCCTAGCACTGTCCTCACGTTCCAAATTACTCTCTCCAGCCCATCCTAAACCGGATTGATATATGCGGGACTCAGACCATACAAGCCAGCCCAGCACTGGCCTTACTTGATGCAGCCAGAGTTGCCATCTAAGCACCACTTGACATGCAAACACATATGCAACCCTTTAAGTTTTGTTTTTTATATCATTCATTTTCTAATTACAGATCCTCTGGGTCCATCCCATGACTTTTTGAATTCTGCCACAGCTTTTTTTCCCACCACTTCCATCGGGAGGGCATTCAAGGAGTCAACTACCCTCTCAGTGAAAAAGAACTTTCTGACATTACTCCTGAATTCATGTCCTCTTGTTTTACCACTTTCCCTTCTCTGGAAAATATTTGTTTCTATATTAATACCATTCAAGTATTTAAACATCTGTATCATATATCCCCTAGGGTATATGCATATCACCCCAAGGGTATGCATACTCAGGTCTTCATGAGTTTTCTTAGATTTACTTTAAGATCAATAGAGAGGAATACAAAAGTGATTGGGAAATAGAAAAAAAGCATGTTCCCAAGCATCGTTGCATCAATGCCAGTCCAATAATTAACTTGTCAAGTTACAAGTAATGCATGTAAAATTTGTGTGTGTTTTTCAATAACTCTAAAAGTAGCTCATATCTACAAAGTGTTTTTATCTCAATTATATAAATTGCTATAAAATAACCCCATACATCTCACTCTCCCTCTTTTCAGAAACATATTTTCATGCAAACTTGATGAAATGAAAATATTACACAAGCTAGAATTACACAGGCTAGGAGAATGGTATTTTTTTTATTATACAGAACTTCAGCTAGAAGCCATACTTTCATTACTGTACACTGACAAGGAAACTTTACTAAAAGTGGTTTATAATTAACATAAGATAGAGGGATATCGACTGCATAATCCTTCAAAATTCCAGCCTCAGGTATGGACTAATTATCCATTAAAAATGCTTAATCAACAAAATATATAATTAACCCCAGAAATCACATATCCTACTTTAGGTAGCTGAAGTTTTTAGGCTGTAGACTCTGAAAAATAAAGCTGAGAAAAAATGCATAGTACAATTCAACTGACCCTAAAGCATATTAAAAAAAAACGTAGTAATGCTTTTAGTGGAAATCAGCTTGTGGTAAACGCCGAGATGCCCTTCTACCGTGGCTTAGTAAAAGACCCCCGTAATTACCTCACTAGGGGGGCATTTTACTAAGGCGCACAGGTGCCTCCACACATCCAATGCCTGCCAAACTGGAACTATCGCCCTGCTACCGAGTGCCCTGGGCAGTAAAGCGAATGCTACATACCTGTAGAAGGTATTCTCCGAGGACAGCAGGCTGATTGTTCTCACTGATGGGTGACGTCCACGGCAGCCCCTCCAATTGGAAACTTCTCTAGCAAAGTCCTTTGCTAGTCCTCGCGCGCCCGCGCGCACCGCGCATGCGCGGCCGTCTTCCCGCCCGAAACCGGCTCGAGCCGGCCAGTCCAGTATGTAGCAAGACAATACACTTCAAGGGAAGACACAACTCCAACGGGGAGGCGGGCGGGTTTGTGAGAACAATCAGCCTGCTGTCCTCGGAGAATACCTTCTACAGGTATGTAGCATTCGCTTTCTCCGAGGACAAGCAGGCTGCTTGTTCTCACTGATGGGGTATCCCTAGCCCCCAGGCTCACTCAAAACAATAACCATGGTCAATTGGGCCTCGCAACGGCGAGGACATAACTGAGATTGACCTAAAAAATTTACCAACTAACTGAGAGTGCAGCCTGGAACAGAACAAACAGGGCCCTCGGGGGGTGGAGTTGGATCCTAAAGCCCAAACAGGTTCTGAAGAACTGACTGCCCGAACCGACTGTCGCGTCGGGTATCCTGCTGCAGGCAGTAATGAGATGTGAATGTGTGGACAGATGACCACGTCGCAGCTTTGCAAATTTCTTCGATGGAGGCTGACTTCAAGTGGGCTACCGACGCAGCCATGGCTCTAACATTATGAGCCGTGACATGACCCTCAAGAGCCAGCCCCGCCTGGGCGTAAGTGAAGGAAATGCAATCTGCTAGCCAATTGGATATGGTGCGTTTCCCTACAGCCACTCCCCTCCTATTGGGATCAAAAGAAACAAACAATTGGGCGGACTGTCTGTGGGGCTGTGTCCGCTCCAGATAGGAGGCCAATGCTCTCTTGCAGTCCAATGTGTGCAGCTGACGTTCAGCAGGGCAGGAATGAGGACGGGGAAAGAATGTTGGCAAGACAATTGACTGGTTCAGATGGAACTCCGACACGACCTTTGGCAAGAACTTAGGGTGAGTGCGGAGGACTACTCTGTTATGATGAAATTTGGTGTAAGGGGCCTGGGCTACCAGGGCCTGAAGCTCACTGACTCTACGAGCTGAAGTGACTGCCACCAAGAAAGACCTTCCAGGTCAAGTACTTCAGATGGCAGGAATTCAGTGGCTCAAAAGGAGGTTTCATCAGCTGGGTGAGAACGACATTGAGATCCCATGACACTGTAGGAGGCTTGACAGGGGGCTTTGACAAAAGCAAACCTCTCATGAAGCGAACAACTAAAGGCTGTCCTGAGATCGGCTTACCTTCCACATGGTAATGGTATGCACTGATTGCGCTAAGGTGAACTCTTACAGAGTTGGTCTTGAGACCAGACTCAGACAAGTGCAGAAGGTATTCAAGCAGGGTCTGTGTAGGACAAGAGCGAGGAGCTAGGGCCTTGCTGTCACACCAGACGGCAAACCTCCTCCACAGAAAGAAGTAACTCCTCTTAGTGGAATCTTTCCTGGAAGCAAGCAAGACGCGGGAGACACCCTCTGACAGACCCAAAGAGGCAAAGTCTACGCTCTCAACATCCAGGCCGTGAGAGCCAGGGACCGGAGGCTGGGATGCAGAAGAGCCCCTTCGTTCTGCGTGATGAGGGTCGGAAAACACTCCAATCTCCACGGTTCTTCGGAGGATAACTCCAGAAGAAGAGGGAACCAGATCTGACGCGGCCAAAAAGGAGCAATCAGAATCATGGTGCCTCGGTCTTGCTTGAGTTTCAACAAAGTCTTCCCCACCAGAGGAATGGGAGGATAAGCATACAGCAGGCCCTCCCCCCAATCCAGGAGGAAGGCATCCGATGCCAGTCTGCCGGGGGCCTGAAGCCTGGAACAGAACTGAGGGACTTTGTGGTTCACTCGAGATGCGAAGAGATCCACCAAGGGGGTGCCCCACGCTTGGAAGATCTGGCGCACCACTCTGGAGTTGAGCGACCACTCGTGAGGTTGCATAATCCGGCTCAGTCTGTCGGCCAGACTGTTGTTTACGCCTGCCAGATATGTGGCTTGGAGCACCATGCCGAGACGGCGAGCCCAGAGCCACATGCTCACGGCTTCCTGACACAGGGGGCGAGATCCGGTGCCCCCCTGCTTGTTGACATAGTACATGGCAACCTGGTTGTCTGTCTGAATTTGGATAATTTGATGGGACAGCCGATCTCTGAAAGCCTTCAGAGCGTTCCAGATCGCTCGCAACTCCAGGAGATTGATCTGTAGACCGCGTTCCTGGAGGGACCAGCTTCCTTGGGTGTGAAGCCCATCGACATGAGCTCCCCATCCCAGGAGGGACGCATCCGTTGTCAGCACTTTTTGTGGCTGAGGAATTTGGAAAGGACGTCCCAGAGTCAAATTGGACCAGATTGTCCACCAATACAGGGATTCGAGAAAACTCGTGGACAGGTGGATCACGTCTTCTAGACCCCCAGCAGCCTGATACCACTGGGAGGCTAGGGTCCATTGAGCAGATCTCATGTGAAGACGGGCCATGGGAGTCACATGAACTGTGGAGGCCATGTGGCCCAGCAATCTCAACATCTGACGAGCTGTGATCTGCTGGGACGCTCGCACCCGCGAGACGAGGGACAACAAGTTGTTGGCCCTCGTCTCTGGGAGATAGGCGCGAGCCGTCCGAGAATCCAGCAGAGCTCCTATGAATTCGAGTTTCTGCACTGGGAGAAGATGGGACTTTGGATAATTTATCACAAACCCCAGTAGCTCCAGGAGGCGAATAGTCATCTGCATGGACTGCAGGGCTCCTGCCTCGGATGTGTTCTTCACCAGCCAATCGTCGAGATATGGGAACACGTGCACCCCCAGCCTGCGAAGTGCCGCTGCTACCACAGCTAGGCACTTTGTGAACACCCTGGGCGCAGAGGCGAGCCCAAAGGGTAGCACACAGTACTGGAAGTGACGTGTGCCCAACTGAAATCGCAGATACTGTCTGTGAGCTGGCAGTATCGGGATGTGTGTGTAGGCATCCTTCAAGTCCAGAGAGCATAGCCAATCGTTTTGCTGAATCATGGGGAGAAGGGTGCCCAGGGAAAGCATCCTGAACTTTTCTTTTACGAGATATTTGTTCAGGGCCCTTAGGTCTAGGATGGGACGCATCCCCCCTGTTTTCTTTTCCACAAGGAAGTACCTGGAATAGAATCCCAGCCCTTCTTGCCCGGATGGCACGGGCTCGACCGCATTGGCGCTGAGAAGGGCGGAGAGTTCCTCTGCAAATACCTGCCTGTGCTGGAAGCTGTAAGACTGAGCTCCCGGTGGACAATTTGGAGGTTTTGAGGCCAAATTGAGGGTGTATCCTTGCCGGACTATTTGAAGAACCCACTGGTCGGAGGTTATGAGAGGCCACCTTTGGTGAAAAGCTTTCAACCTCCCCCCGACCGGCAGGTCGCCCGGCACTCACACTTGGATGTCGGCTATGCTCTGCTGGAGCCAGTCAAAAGCTCGCCCCTTGCTTTTGCTGGGGAGCCGCGGGGCCTTGCTGAGGCGCACGCTGCTGACGAGAGCGAGCGCGCTGGGGCTTAGCCTGGGCCGCAGGCTGTCGAGAAGGAGGATTGTACCTACGCTTGCCAGAAGAGTAGGGAACAGTCCTTCTTCCCCCAAAAAATCTTCTACCTGTAGAGGTAGATGCTGAAGGCTGCCGGCGGGAGAACTTGTCGAACGCGGTATCCCGCTGGTGGAGATGCTCTACCACCTGCTCGACCTTCTCTCCAAAAATATTGTCCGCACGGCAAGGCGAGTCCGCAATCCGCTGCTGGAGTCTATTCTCTAGGTCGGAGGCACGCAGCCATGAGAGCCTGCGCATCACCACACCTTGAGCAGCGGCCCTGGACGCAACATCAAAGGTGTCATACACCCCTCTGGCCAGGAATTTTCTGCACGCCTTCAGCTGCCTGACCACCTCCTGAAAAGGCTTGGCTTGCTCAGGGGGGAGAGCATCAACCAAGCCCGCCAACTGCCGCACATTGTTCCGCATGTGTATGCTCGTGTAGAGCTGGTAAGACTGGATTTTGGCCACGAGCATAGAGGAATGGTAGGCCTTCCTCCCAAAGGAGTCTAAGGTTCTAGAGTCTTTGCCCGGGGGCGCCGAAGCATGCTCCCTAGAACTCTTAGCCTTCTTTAGGGCCAGATCCACAACTCCAGAGTCATGAGGCAACTGAGTGCGCATCAGCTCTGGGTCCCCATGGATCCGGTACTGGGACTCGATCTTCTTGGGGATGTGGGGATTACTTAGTGGCTTGGTCCAGTTCGCAAGCAATGTCTTTTTTAGGACATGATGCAAGGGAACAGTGGACGCTTCCTTAGGTGGAGAAGGATAGTCCAGGAGCTCAAACATTTCAGCCCTGGGCTCGTCCTCCACAACCACCGGGAAGGGGATGGCCGTAGACATCTCCCGGACAAAGGAAGCGAAAGACAGACTCTCAGGAGGAGAAAGCTGTCTTTCAGGAGAGGGAGTAGGATCGGAAGGAAGACCCTCAGACTCCTCGTCAGAGAAATATCTGGGGTCTTCTTCCTCTTCCCACGAGGCCTCACCCTCGGTGTCAGACACAAGTTCACGGACCTGTGTCTGCAACCTCGCCCGGCTCGACTCAGTGGAGCCACGTCCATGATGGGGGCGTCGAGAGGTAGACTCCCTGGCCCGCATCGGCGAAGCTCCCTCCCTCACCCCGGGCGATGGGCCAGCCGGCGCCACGCTCGACGGTACCGGAGGCGCAAGCACCGCCGGTACCGGAGGGGTAGGGCGCAACAGCTCTCCCAGAATCTCTGGGAGAACAGCCCGGAGGCTCTCGTTCAGAGCGGCTGCAGAGAAAGGCATGGAGGCCGATGCAGGCGTCGACGTCAGAACCTGTTCCGGGCGTGGAGGCTGTTCCGGGCTGTCCAGAGTGGAGCGCATCGACACCTCCTGAACAGAGGGTGAGCGGTCCTCTCGGTGCCGATGCCTGCTGGGTGCCGACTCCCTCGGCGACCCAGAGCTCTCGGTGCCGACGCGGGGAGGAGACCGGTGTCGATGCTTCTTAGACTTCTTCCGAAGCATGTCACCGGAGCTCCCCGGCACCGATGAGGAGGACGTAGAATCCATCCGTCGCTTCCTCGGGGCCGAGGTCGAAGCAGGTCGATCCCGGGGGGGCTGTACCGCAGGAGCCCTCAGGGTAGGGGGAGACCCACCCGAAGGCTCACCGCCACCAGCAGGGGAATGGACAGCCCTCACCTGCACTCCACCCGATGCACCACCGTCCGACGACATCAGGAGACGAGGTCCCGGTACCACCGACGTCGATGCAGCTATCCGATGTCTCGGCGCCGATGCAGAGGGCCGATGCCTCGATGCACTGGCGGCCGAGGATGAAGGTCTGGACGCTGATGACGCCGATGCCGACGAAGAGCCCGAGAACAAAACGTTCCACTGGGCCAATCTCGCTACCTGAGTCCGCCTTTGTAACAGGGAACACAGACTACAGTTCTGAGGACGGTGCTCGGCCCCCAGACACTGAAGATACGAAGAGTGCCTATCAGTGAGCGAGATTACCCGGGCGCACTGGGTGCACTTCTTGAAGCCGCTGGAAGGCTTCGATGTCATGGGCGGAAAAATCACGCCGGCGAAATCAAAATCCGAAATGACGAATTTGAGCACCAAAACTTTGAGGGAGAAAAATCTCGACCGAGGCCTAAAAGAGGCCTACCCCGACGACGAAAGAAAACTTACCGGGGCAAAGACTGGAAATATAGGAAGGGGCAAACGAAACCCAAGGGGGTTTTCGGAGCACTTTCCGCACGAAATTAGAACTTTTCCGAAGAAAAACACGTCGATTAAAACAACGGACGCGCGAGGTCGACTCTCCGGGGCTCGACACGGCAAAAACACAGCCGTACCGAGTGCGGACGAAAGAAGACTGGCCGGCTCGAGCCGGTTTCGGGCGGGAAGACGGCTGCGCATGCGCGGTGCGCGCGGGCGCGCGAGGACTAGCAAAGGACTTTGCTAGAGAAGTTTCCGATTGGAGGGGCTGCCGTGGACGTCACCCATCAGTGAGAACAAGCAGCCTGCTTGTCCTTGGAGAATTCCATTTTTGACGCGCACCAAAACAAGCGGTAGAAAATATTTTCTATTTTCTATCGTGTGGTGATTACCCGGCAGTAACCAGCAGTTGAAGCACACTGGCCACTTACCACCCGGTTAGCATACGAGACCTTACCACTAAGTAAATGGGTGATGGTAAGGTCTCAGGACAAAAATGGAAGCCCACCGGTTTTAATTTTGCTGCATGTCCATTTTCACACACACAAAAAAAATGCCTTTTGTTCATGTGCGCTGAAAAATTGACCTGCACGCGTCGAAAACATGCACCACCTACACCAGGCCACTTTTAGGCACGCCATAGTAAAAGGGCCCCTAGTTGTTCCCTACATTACTTACAAACATGTTAGAAAGCAGCAGCACAGACTCCTGGGGAATCCCACTATTTACCCTTCTCCATTGCGAATACTGACCATTTAATCCTACTCTCTATTTTCTATCTTTTAACCAGATCTTAATCCACAATAGGATACGTTAACTGTCAGCTCCAACAAAAACTCATGTCTAGCTATAATACTGGATTTAGCTCACACCTTTTTCGGTAGCTCAAGGTCAGTTACATTCAACTACAGCAGGTATTTCTCTGTCCCTGGAAGGCTTAAAATAAGTTTGTACCTGAGGCAATTTTATGGCAAGTGACTTGCCCTCTATTGCCTCAGAAACAAACTTAGACAACAAGGAGTGGCAGTAGGAGTTGAACACTGTCTTTCTCCATACTCAGTCTGCTGCTCTAACCATTAGGCTACTTCTCCATTCCTCTATTGCTGAGCACATGTGATGTACATTACAGAATCATCAGCTACTTGGTAGTTTTATTATTTTTATAAATTTTGAGGGTTGGATCCATTTTATGTGGGTCATACAACATTATTTGTCTTTAAATGTGCTTTTTCATGTTAAGGCTTAGTGGGTGTAATGCTGTTTTTCAATAGCTATCAATTTGGATGCTACAATTTAAAAGAATAATTTTAAAATGGCAATGAGTACCAACAGTCTCCTCTGGGTTGTCCTTTTTATTTATTTCTACCATATGCCTAATTTTATGGGGGAAAAAAGAGCATCTCCAGAATAATGATTCTTTAGGGGAGTGGGGGGTGGGGAAGGAGGAATATCACCTCCAGAATTAATGCTTCCTTTCATTTCAAAAGGAACTAAGTAGACGGCCTCTCTAAAGTTTTTAATGTCTCACTCTTTTAAAGTTATCTTTTACATCTACTCTTTTCCTGCTGGCAGGCTTGTTACATCTCACCAACTACAATACAGTATATAAAACTACAGACTTTCCACAATAAAGAGGCAAAATACCACGGTACTGTTATTGTAACATTACAGGGCTACACAGTTTACAAGCAGAATAATACAATATTCTAGGAATAGTAAAAATAAACGTAAACAAGTGCCATTTCTAGCTGTAGAAAGGTTTCAGAGAAAGCAACACGGTGTTAATACAAAAATGGACAAGTGGGGGAACACATATGGATCATGGCTCACAAGTTTCTTTCCAAACTCTCAAAGCATGTGCAGATCAGAATGTGTAGCTGTATCGTCTTTATGTGTGTCTGACTTAGAAGAGGGGGGATGGGGCAGATGAGGAAGGTAGTTTGGGGGATAAGATACTTGGTGGTGATAGAGGCTTGGTACATCCTGTTTGAATCTAGATGCAGATAGTTTCAGGGGCAGGAGTAACTATAGGGGGTGCAAGTAGTTAGGGTAATTTTGGGGTGGTTGTGGGAGTGGGAATAATTCTAATACGGATAGTTGATCTAACTGTGGAGACAGTTTTGGGGGAGGGCTAGTTGGATGTAATGGGGTAGTTGTGAGGGGATTATTTTTTTGAGAATGGGGAAAGCTGTGAGGGGTGAGGTATTTTTGAAAGGGTAGGTTAGAAAGGGGTGGGTGGTTGGGAGGGTGGAGTAGTTTTGGTTGGTAGTTAGTAGTTCTGGGTTGGGGTAGTTGTGGAGTTGTAGTTTTAGAGTGGTGAGGGCAGTTGTGGTAATGTACTTTGAGGTGGAAGGGATAGCTGAGGGTAATAGGGTAGTTGTGGAGGTACAGTTTTGCAGTTGGGGTAGCTGAGAGTTAATTTGGTAGTTTGGGGAGAAGTGGAGGTAATTGGGGGAATGGGAAGTAGTTGTGGAGTGACATTGTAGTCAGTTTGAAGTAAGCAATTCTCTTTTATGTTTCAATATTGCAAAGTTACTCACCTGTAGCAGATGTTCTCCAAGTACAGCTGGACATACATTATCACATATGGGTGACATCATTCACAGAGCCCCAGTTGGACGCTGCCCAGTGTTCCATTGTTTCTAGAAGCCTTGGGCAAGCCGTCACCGCACATGCGTTAGTACCTTCACGCCTGCCTCGGACCCTCAGTTGGATAAAAACGCATAGCAAATGCAACTCCTAGGGGATGTGGGAGAGGATGTAAGAATGTATGTCCTGCTGTCCTCAGAATGCCTGCTACAGATGAGTAATTTAACAAGCAGAACATTACCTTCTCACACAAAGGTATCCCTAGCTACCAGACTCACCAAAAACAACAAACAACGGTCAATAGGAACTTGCACCAGTACAGCCAACAGGAACGAATAACACTAACAATGTAAACAGGCCTGTTATGAAGGTGCAGCCTGGAACAGAACAGAATGGGCCTAGGAGGGATAGTAACATAGTAAATGACGGCAGATAAAGGCCTGTAAGGTCCATCCAGTCTGCCCAACAAGATAAACTCATTTTACATGGTATGCGATTCTTTATATGTATACCAGAGTTTGATTTGTCCTTGCCTTTCTCAGGGCACAGACCGCAGAAGTCTGCCCAGTACTGTTCTTGTACTAAGTTCTGAAGCTAACATCGAAGCCCCTTAAAATTTATACTCCAGCCCATCCCTATCTATTCAGTCACGATCAGGGTGTAGACCGTAGAAGCCTGCCCTGCTCCCATTTTGTTTCCAATTACCGGCATCGCCACCCAATCTTCGCTAAGATTCCATGGAACCATTCCTTCTAAACAGGATTCCTCACTCTTACCTCCTCCTTCAACCTCCAACTGAGCCCCACCACCCCTACTCACAAATCTGGCCACTGTCTTGATCTCGTCCTCTCTTCTACTTGCTCACCCTCCAATTTCTACGTTTCAGCTCTTCCTATCTCTGACCATCACCTAATCACATTCACACTTCAGCACCCTCACCCTCAATACAAGTTCCGTCTTCTCTGTCCAGGACAATCCATAAAGCTTCTTCTTTTCCCCAGGTTCCCTGCATTTCAGCCGCTCTGATATTCTCTCTCACATACAAAGCCACTCCTCCACCTCTTCGGCCCTCTCTATCCTTCCTAAAAAGATTATAGCCCGGTACGGTCACATCCCATTCATGAGAATCGTTGAACCACGTCTCCGTAATAGCGACAATATCCAAGTTTTCTTCAAACATCAGGGCTTGCAAGTCTTGAACCTTTTTACTTAGACTACGAGCATCTCAAGAAAGATATAGTAGAATTGGAAAAGGTGCAGCGAAGGGCGACTAAAATGATAGTGGGGATGGGACGACTTCCCTATGAAGAAAGACTAAGGAGGGTAGGGCTATTCAGCTTGGAGAAGAGACGGCTGAGGGGAGACATGATAGAGGTATATAAAATAATGAGTGGAGTGGAACAGGGGGATGTGAAGCGTCTGTTCACGCTTTCCAAAAATACTAGGACTAGGGGGCATGCGATGAAACTACAGTGTAGTAAATTTAAAACAAATCGGAGAAACTTTTTCTTCACCCAACGTGTAATTAAACTCTGGAATTCGTTGCCAGAGAAAGTGGTGAAGGCGGTTAGCTTAGCAGAGTTTAAAAAGAGGTTGGACGGTTTCCTAAAGGACAAGTCCATAAACCGCTACTAAACGGACTTGGAAAAATCCAAAATTCCAGGAATAACGTATAGAATGTTTTTACGTTTGGGAAGCTTGCCAGGTGCCCTTGGTCTGGATTGGCCGCTGTCGTGGACAGGATGCTGGGCTCGATGGACCCTTGGTCTTTTCCCAGTATGGCATTACTTATGTACTTATATGTACTTATGTGTGCACATAGCTTTCCATGTGCTTAGTGAGTTTGGGTGGTTTTTTATATTTACATGACCTTTCCCTCTGCCATCATGTTTATTCTGGGGGTGACTTTCTGAAATCCCCTGTTTCCTTTTGTCATCCCCACCCTCTAGTTTAAATGTCTAGAAACATACTGTCTGAATTTCTCCACAAGGATCCTTTTCCCCATCACAGAAAGATGTAGCCCATCATTACAGTACAGCCTGTTATTTTTCCACGTACTACCCCATTCTCCTATTATTCAATTGGCTATGATGAGTTGGATTCTAGACGCCAAAGAAATTCTGTAGAACTATCTGACCAAACCGGTTATCGTGTCGGTTACTCTGCTCAAGAGAATAGTGAGATATGAACGTATGGACTGAAGACCATGTTGCAGTTCTGCAAATCTCTTCAATGAAAGCTGACCTTAAGTGGGCTACTGATGCGGCCATGGCTCCGACATTGTTGAAAGACATGCAGTCTGCTAGCCAATTGAATAATATGCATTTACCAATGGCCACCCCCATCCTTTTTGAATCAAAAGAAACAAAAAGCTGGGTGGACCATCTATGGGCTTTAGTTCACTCCAGACAGGCGGCCAAGATCGCTTTTAGTCCAAAGTGTGCAGTGCATTTTCACCAGGATGGGCATGAGGTTTGGGAGAACAATTGACTGATTAAGTTAAATGCTAATAAACCAAAGTACTGTGGTTTCATACTAATGTTGAAATGCCACATTCTTTTATTCCAACTGAGCAAAATGAAAATTTGGCAGGTGAACAAACATCCAAAGTTTTGGGTATTATTTTGGACTCCTCTTTATCTTTTAAGTTTCAGGTTGATTTGTCAAAAAAAGTCTTTTTTTTTTTTTTTTTTTTTTTTTTTAAGTTGAAGCAACTGAAGTTTATATGATCTTATTTTCATGAGAACTCTTTTAGTGTTCTAATTCAGAGTTTGATTGTGTCACAGCTGGATTACTTAGGTATATCAGTTACACTGCAGCAACAACTTCAACTTTTACAGAATATGGCAGCACATCTACTTTTTAAACTACAAAAATACGATCATGTATACTGTTAACTCTTCATTGGTTGGCAGTGAATATTTAGGTTTTGTATTCACAAAATTCTCTATGGCTTTGCACCAATTCACATTCAAAAATTAGTTTTCATTCCGCATGGGTTGAAACCACATCGATCTTCCCATAAGTTGGATTTAAAGTTTCCTTCATCCAAAGGAATCAGTTATAAAAAAATTCTCGATGGTTCTTTTTCATATATGGCAGTTCAGTTTTGGAATAACCTTCCATTCGCCTTGAGACAAGTTTCCTCATATATTACTTTTCACAAAGCATTAAAAACTTACTTAGTTCATGAATTTGTGATTCAGTATTAACTGGACTGATTCTGATGTTTTTAAAAAAAATTTATTTTTTAGTTTTAGATTTGTATGTACATGTAATTAACTTTGTTAGTGCTTTGGATCTTTCAAGGGATTTAGCGGCTTATAAAATGCAAGATTAGATTAGACTGACTAAGTTTCTTCCACCTTAGGAAGAAGCTTAAGATATGTGCGGAGAACTACTCTCTTATGATGAAACTTTGAGTAAAGTGGATCAGCTGCTAGGGCTTGCAGCTCACTGACTCTACAAGCTGAAGTGAACACCACCAAAAACAAGTCCTTCCAGGCCAGGTACTTCAGATGACATGAATCAAGTGGCTCAAAAGAAGCTTTCATCAGTTGGATGAGGACAACGTTCAGGTCTCATGCACGCCGCTGGGGGGGTGCCGCGCGCGCCTGTCCGTCGTTCGTTCCATGCTCCCTCTGCCCCGGAACAGGTTACTTCCTGTTCCAGGGCAGAGGGAGCATGGAACGAATGACGGACAGGCGTGCAC
The DNA here is from genome assembly GCF_901765095.1 of Microcaecilia unicolor. Lineage (NCBI taxonomy): Eukaryota > Metazoa > Chordata > Amphibia > Gymnophiona > Siphonopidae > Microcaecilia > Microcaecilia unicolor. The sequence continues at coordinate 122,997,734 of NC_044033.1, forward strand.
CCGGGCGGGGGTTCTTTCGTGGGGGGGGTGTCCTTTTGCCGAGGGGAGGTCGACCTGCATCGGGGGGGGGGGGGGGGGCGCTGCACCCAGGGGGCGGGGTGCATCGGCGATCCGCCCCGGGTGTCAGCCCCCCTAGGAACGCCACTGCACAGTGGGAGGACTGATGGGTTTTGTCAGAAGCAAAACTTGTATAAAACGAACAACTAGAGGCTGTACAGACATGGGCTTGCTCTCTACATGGTGATGGTAAGTGTTAATTGCACCAAGGCAAATCCTTACAAGGTTGGTTTTCACACCAGATTCAGAGAGGTATAGAAGGTACTCAAGCAGATTTTGTGTAGGACAAGAGAAAGAATCTAGGGCCCTGCAACAACAGAAGGAAAACCTCTTCCATTTGAAAGTGTGACACATCTTAATGGAATCTTTTCTGGAAGCCAGCAGGACACTGGAAACACTGACAAGCAGTTGAAGGGATGCAAATTCTACAGTCTCAATATCCAAGCAGTGAGGGCCAGGGACTGGAGATTAGGATAGAGAAGAGAACCCTTGATCTGTGAGGGTCAGAAAACAGGTTCTTCGGAGAACTCAAGAAGAGAAGGGAACCAAATATGCCTTGCCCAATAAGGCACAATGAGGATCATGGTTCTCCAGTCCTGCTTGAGTTTCACCAGAGTCTTCCCTATTAGAGGGATTGGAAGATATACATATAGAAGGTCCTCCCCCCAACTGAGAAGGAAGGCATCTGATGCTAGCCTGCTGTGTGATCTGGGTCTGGAGCAGTACTGAGGGACTTTGTTGATGAGATGAGTGGCAAGGAAAACCACCAAGGGGATGTCCCACTCTCGGAAGATCTTGTGGGCAATGCCCAAACAGAGAACACTTATGAGATTACTTCACTCTACTCAGTCTGTCCATAAGACTATCATCTTGTGGCTCTAAGCACCATGCCATGCCTGGCACTCCATTGCCACACCCCGACTGCTTCCCCACAAGGAGTAGGATCCCATAACCCCTGCTTCAGACTGTTCTAATCCAAAATGTCAGTCAGGTTGCCTTTTAATATTTGGTTCAACAATTCATCTCTGAAAGCCTTTAGACCATTTCAAATTGCCCACAGCTCCAGCAGATTGATGTGAAGCTACATCTCCTGAGTGCAGCAGTGTGTGTGGGTATGAAGTCCATCTATATGCACACCCTATTCCATATATCTTTAGTCAGGAATTTTTGAGGAGGAGGAATTTAGAATGGAAGTCCCAGAATCAAACTGGTCCATCAGAGAAGGGATTGCTGCAGTTCTGGGGTGACAAAGAGCATCCTTCAGATTCCCTGTGGCCTGACACATCATTTTCTACTACAGCAGGTTTTTAAATTAATGGCTATGAACTAATGTTATAACAACCAATACAAACTATATACCCTCATATTTATCACTAACTTGAAGAAAACTACTGAAATTCACAAGGAGGAAAAAGACTCAGCAAGCCCCGACCACATTTAGCTTGGTCTACATCGGGCTTAATTGCAATCATAGGCATAAAAAACCTCCAGTGGCCTTCCATATAACTTTAATCAATTTATTATTTTTAAACAGATCATTTAAAAAAAAAAACAAAAAAAAAAAACAAGCACTTAGCTTTCCCAAAGGTGCCCATTCCTGCAGCAGCGCTTCCAGCAATTAGTTCGCAACCAAAGATGGTCAGCGTTTTGAAAAACTCTGTCAGGGATTAATGGAACCTCTTCATCTGGAGCACATTCATCGCTAACTTAGAACCTCACCTCCTTCAATTTTTCGAAAGTGTAGCACGAACTAACATTGCCATGGCTCACGAGCTAATCATGCGTTAATCAGTTAGAACGCGATATGCTAACTGATTAGTGCTGGCACGCCAACTCTCTGCCCTCAACATGCCCCCTCTGCCATAAAGTTGAAAATATTTTCTCAGACCTACTGCAGGACCTCCTACGGTAAGAATTTTTAAGTTGTGGTAAGCACGTTCTACAGCTTACGGCTGCTCAGTAAAAGGACCCCTGTGTAAGTAAAGTGAGTATTTACAGAATAGAGCTGAAGCACAATTTTGACAGCATACGTGCAGATATACATATGTTTAAGCATTATTTTAAACATTTACATACATGATCAGCACATATTAGTAACTATGTTACAGAATTACTCTCTTTCCCCCAGATTCTATATTTGCGTGTGAACTTAGTTAATAAGTACTGATAATTGCCAATTAACAAGCAACTGACACTAACTGTCATTAATTAGAATTTACATGCACAACTAAACATATTCTGTAATGTGATATGCATAAATTCTAAGTCACACAGCTGAAACGGGGGATATGGCCATAGGTGTGGAATGGGCAGGTCATGAGTGTTTCTAAAGGCTATGGGGTCCTTTTACTAAGGTGCGCTGAAAAATGGCCTGCAGTAGTGTCGACGAGTGTTTTGGGCGCGCAGAATCATTTTTCAGCGCACCTGCAAAAATGCCTTTTTAAAATTTTTGCCGAAAATGGACGTGCGGCAAAATGAAAATTGCCACACGTCCTTTTTGAGTCTGAGATTTTACCGCTAGCCATTGATCTAGCAGTAAAGCCTCACAGGGTAACCGGGCGGTAATGACCTATGTGTGCCAAACGCCACTTGGCATGTGTAGCTGACATGCAATAGAACATAAAAAATTGGGGGGGGGGGGGGGGGGTGAGCGTAGCGGACATGCGCCAAAAATGAAATTATTGCAAATGCCACACAGTAGCCATGTGGTAACTCCATTTTGGCGCGTGTTGGGTGCGCGTAGATGCTTAAGCGGCTTAGTAAAAAGGGCCCCTATGTGCGTTGTTATAGAATACAACTGGTCTGCGCCAAATGTAAACACTGACATTTACATCAAGTTTTACTGGCGTAATTAGAGAGGTGGGAAGGGCTGGAGTTGTCCTGGTTAGGCCGGATACAAGCAATAAAAATGATGTTACTACCCAAACTTTTGTACCTCTTCATAGCATTACCAATCCAAATCCCCAAAAAATTCTTCAGACAACTAAAGAAAAAAACCTTTGCGTACATTTGGAACCATAAGCCGCCTAGAGTACAAGCAGAAATGCTATACCAACCTAAAAAAAAGGGGGGAATGGGAGTGCCGGATTTCTTTAAATACTTTCAAGCAGCACAGCTAAGAATATTAGCAGCATGGATTACTGAGGAAGACAAACCATGGTTACAAATTGAAAAACACTGGATAGGACTTAATCACCCAGCAGCATTATTATGGCTCCCCAGTAAACGGGTTAGGGCAATGGCAACATTGCTACCCCCAACAGTGGCATACCCATTAATGACATGGAATACATTACGCCAACAATTCTGTCCACAGAGAACATATTTTCGTAAAATGCATATACAAGGGGCACCGGGATTTTCATGGGAAGAGGGAGATACAATATATAAGCAGTGGAGACAGAGAGGGTTGAGACAATTGGACCAAATATGGGAAGAGGGAGCAATACGTTCATATAATGAGCTGCAAGACGAATTTAATCTCCCAGCACATCACTTGTTATATTACAATAGAATTAGAGATTATATTCTTCGAAAAGCCAAAGGGGAGCTACAAAAGGAGGAAACAGAATTAGAGCGGACCATGGGAGGGAATAGTCGTAAAAGATGTGTGTCAAGAATATACGGGGCACTACTCTCATATAAAATCCCAATCCAGCAGTACATACAGAAATGGGAACAAGATATAGGGGCTACACATGAACTGAAGAGTTGGGAAAAGGCGATAGGCTTTCTGTTAAAGGGATCAGTAAGTAGTTCCATGATAGAAAATGGATATAAGATCCTGTACCGATGGTATTATACCCCACATAAAGTAGCGAAAATGTTTCCAGGCTCTTCGAATCAATGCTGGAGGGGATGTCAAGTGAGGGGGGATATGAAACATATATGGTGGTCATGTCCAAAGATACAACTGTATTGGCAGGAAATGTCTTAAGTTATTGAAACAGATATTGGGTAAAGAATATCCACAAACGATGGACTACTGCTTGTTGCAATTTCGCCCTCCTGGACTTCTGACACCTCTTCACCGTTTGGCTTCCATGTTTTTAGGAGCGGCAAAGATTGCACTGGCGGCCGCCTGGAAGCAATCGCTGGCTCCACCAATTGTCCAAGTTTTACATAAAATGGACTATATGTATCAAATGGCAAAGCTTACAGGGATGAAGAACAGTCAGCTACTCCAGTTTACCAAAATATGGGACAAATATAAGCTTTGGAGATCCCAAGCGGGAATTGACTTAGATGCTCCGCAATTGATAATACCAAGGAGGTGAAATCACTTGACAAACTCGGGCCTTTCTGTGGGCCCGAAGTATTAAGTATAAAAGCAGAGACACCACAGAGATCCATAGAACTATGAAGAGACTAGGGGGGGAGGGGGGGAAGGGAGGAGGGAAGGGAAAGGGGATATCTCTAGGATGTATAAAGTGATGTCAAAGATTGTATTTCTAAGTTGTTTATACACTAAAATAAAGTTTAAAAAAAAAAAAAGTTTTACTGGCGTAACTGCCTGCGACTAAATTTGGTTGTGAGGATGAGAGTTTGGTATATTCTATAAACTGCACAGAAAATGTTGGCATATTTTATAAAGTTTGCCTAAATTTAGGCGTGCTTTATAGAATATGCCTAGGCGTATTTTTTTGGCATTGATTTTTTAGGCATGATATATAGAATCTAGTTCTTTATGTAGAATTCTTTCTAAGTTTTGTCGAGTTGGAAAGAATAAAGAAGCAAAACATTTAAAATGTTTCACTGATGCTCCCTTTTACAACTAAGGGTCCCGTATGTCTATTCATTGAGGACACTAGCCGGTGCGCTCAGAGTGCCATAAGATCTGATGCTAAGTGTTCTTGTTAGAGAATTAGTAATAATATGTAAATAAAGGTACAAAAAAAAAATGAGCTCAGAAGTATATGCACTGAAATAAAGCAAAAGAAAAACAACCAGAGAGGTGTGTATGGGGAAGCAAGAAAAACAATCCAATTAAGAAGAGTAAGAAACAAAAGGAAGCAAGAAAATGAGATGTAAAGGAAAGGATGAAAAGTACAAACAAAGTAAGAAAGACAAAGGGAGACAGAAGAAGAAAGTTGAAAATAAGAAAAGAAATGAGCAGTTAAAAAACACATATGAAGGGGAAGGCAGGGGAACAACAGAATAAAGGTTAAACAGAAATGGTAGTCTCTGAACTTTTCAATTACTGGGAACTGCTCTTAAAGTTTTGGCAACATAAATTTCTTTTGGTCCATCCAGCAGTTTTTGTGTGTATCTTTAGGGTTCCAGTTCAATCATAACCAGTTTTCATTCGATTATAGCACCATGACCCACCTACAGCTACTGCAACTATCTCTGGCCAGGGGACAGCAACCATTGCCCCTTCTGGAAGCTAATATACATACACCGTAAGGCATTGCTTCCCAATTCAGTCCTGAGTAACCCCTTGCCAGTCAGGTTTTCAGGATATCCATATTCAATATGCATGAAAGAGATTTGCATATGATGGAGGCAATGTATGCAAATCAATGTCATGCATATTCACTGTGGATAACCTGAACACCTGACTGCAAGGGGGTACTCCAGGACCAACTTGGGAAACACTGCCCTAAAGGCAAGCCAGTAAGAATCTGGGGTGTGCAATAATTGAGATTCCACCCCCTTCACCTCTTCCCAGGGGTTGTGAACACTGTCTCCACAGCATTCCCACTCCTAACCAGAATGAAAAGCAAAGTCTGGGTCTTCCACACTACCAGTGAGCAACCAGACCAGCCAATAAAATTAAGCAATACAGTGGCTGCTCTCATAAATCTATGTCAGTTAACATCAAACTATATCAATTCAACTACTGTATGTCTACAAGAAAAAGAAAAATAACTGAGGTAATATTTCAGGATACATATCTGATGTTAGCACCTATTGTTAAATCGGCTTTCCATTTTCTTCCAATTTCACCAAAAACTTTCCAGACATCTAATTTGAAATATAAAAATTATTTTCACAAGTTTAGCTCAGTTTAGTAAATTTAGGGCCCTTTTTACTAAGGCCCTAAATTTTTAGCTAAAATTAGCACTCAGTAAACACTAGAGACACCCATAGGAATATATGGGTGTCTTTAGCGTCTATTAAAAATGCTAGCGGGCCCTTTTTTTTGGGGGGGGGGGGGGGAACTGGGCGTTGTTGGAAGGGTTGTCAATATTCTCTGGAGGGAAGGGGGGGAGAGAGGGGATAGGAGAGTGGGTGGGTGGAAGGGAGGGGGTTGATTAACGCAAAAACTTTTAGTGTTCCACGTTTTCTTGTACTGGCTGTTTGAAAGACTGTTTGCAAATGGTTGCTTATGGAGCATGTTGTATGTTCATTTTGAAGGATCATCAATAAAACTGTTGAAACATAAAAACGCTAGCGAGCCCTTAGTAAACAGGGCCCTTATCCATAACAGTTATTAGTCAATAAGTCCCATGACATAAAATGGGGCCTGTGCTAAATAATAAGGTGCAATGATGAGTTTTAGCACACTTCTGTTAATCTAGCCCTTAAATCACATGCTCGGTAGACAGAGGGAAGAAATACCTTACTAGAATGTAATTCTCCTTTAGCTATCAATAAAAACGCATGAGTTAACTCCAAAATAAATTTTAAAAAAGCACAATTTTACAACATTATATTAAAAGTAGCCTACTTTTTAAAAAGAAATGGAGAAACTGAACTAATCCAGGTGTTATAAGTACATATTAAGTACATAAGTAATACCACACTGGGAAAAGACCAAGGGTCCATCGAGTCCAGCATCCTGTCCACGACAGCGGCCAATCCAGGCCAAGGGCACCTGGCAAGCTTCCCAAACGTACAATCATTCTATACTTGTTATTCAAACAAGACAAACTACCACTTGTAAAATGGAAAATATTCTATGTAGCACTCAAAACCAGAAGTTTTGCTATATCTGTACATATTTTAACTTTGACCTTAAGATTTATTCGTGTCTTATACAATCCACCCTTACTGGTCAAATTCTTAGAGCAATGATATTTACTCCCAGTCCATAAGGGCCACAAATATGTCATGCTTTCAAGATACCTCTAATGACCATGTATGAGATATATTTGAATGCATGCTACCTCCCATTATATGCACACCTCTTTCGTGCAAATTGATTAGCAATATCCTAAAAACCTGACTCAGTTGTGGCAGCCAAAAAGGACTGAAGTGAAGACCAAGGCTTTACAGGTTTAAAACATGGATTTCCCCCCACCATAAAACCCAGTAATCATCTGAACGCAAATTATGAAGAAGCACCACCAAATGCAGTGTACTTGGAAGCAATAGCTCATATCTGTAATCAAGTGAAAAATTTGTTTAAATCTTTTTTTAAATCCATGGTATACAAAGTATTGGAACTGCAGCAGAGAATAACTGTACAGGCAAATAACTGGATGTTATAACCTTTCTCAAAAAGCTATGCTCACGTTCAATTAATCTGAAAGGCTAATGATAATGCTGTTCACCAGAATATATATATATATATTAGGGCTGTACATCAATTAAAAGCTTTAATCGCATGATTGGTTGCACTTAATCACATAGACAGGATTATTTTCGAAAGAGAAGGACGCCCATCTTTCGACACAAGTCACAAGATGGGCGTCCTTCTCACAGGATCGCCCAAATCGTCATAATCGAAAGCCGATTTTGGGTGTCCCCAACTACTTTCCGTAGCAGGGACGACCAAAGTTTACAGGGGCGTGTCGAAGGCATAGCGAAGGCGGGACTTGGGCGTGCCTAACACATGGGCGACCTTGACCCATATCAAAAAAAGAAGGGCGTCCCTGACGAGAACTTGGATGACTTTACTTGGTCCTTTTTTTGTTACGACCAAGCCACGAAAAGGTGCCCGAACTGACCAGATGACCACTGGAGGGAATCGGGGATGACCTCCCCTTACTCCCCCAGTGGTCACTAACCCCCTCCCATCCTCAAAAGAATTTTTTAAAAATAATTTGTGCCCGCCTCTATGCCAGCCTCAAATGTCATACTCAGGTCCATCGCAGCAGTATGCAGGTCCCTGGAGCAGTTTTAGAGGGTGCACTGCACTTCAGACAGGCGGACCCAGGTCCATCCCCCTCCTACCTGTTATACTTGTGGTGGTAAATGTGAGCCCTCCAAAACCCACCACAAACCCACTATACCCACATCTGGGTGCCCCCTTCATCTCTAAGGGCTATGGTAGTGGTTTACAGTTGTGGGGAGTGGGTTTTGGGGGGGGGGGGCGGTTTGGGGGGGGCTCAGCACACAAGGTAAGGGAGCTATGCACCTGGGAGCAATTTCTGAAGTCCACTGCAGTGCCCCTTAGGATGCCCGGTTGGTGTCCTGGCATGTCAGGGGGACCAGTGCACTACGAAAGCTGGCTCCTCCCATGACCAAAGGGCTTGGATTTGGTCGTTTCTGAGATGGGCGTTCTCAGTTTCCATTATCGCCGAAAATCAGAAACGACGAAGTCTAAGGACGACCATCTCTGAGGTCGACCTACATTTCCTGATTTGGGTGACCCCGACCGTATTATTGAAACGAAAGATGGACATCCATCTTGTTTCGATAATACGGGTTTCCCCGCCCCTTCACGGGGACGTCCTGCGACGACATCCTCAGAAAAACTTGGGCGCCCCTTTCGATTATGCCCCTCCACGTGTCCCCCTCACATTTTCATCTGTACAGTGCAAAATATAGACTGCAGATGTAAATTCTCAAAACTGACATACTGTACTTCAGTTACTAAACTGAAAATAAAATCATTTCTCTTACCTTCATTGTCCAGTGATTTTATTTTTCTAATCATCTTACTTCCTGTCTCTGGTTCTGTTCCTCTGTCTGTGCTCTGAACTCTACTTTCAGGGCCTCCTCTCCTTTTCTCTCCTCCTTCATTTCTTCCCCTGCAGCTTTTTCTCTCCATCTGCCCCGTGCTCTCCTACCTCCCTCCCCACCCCCAAACACTGACAGCCTTTTCTTTCCCACCATTCCATGACTCTCTCCCAGACTCTTCCTCCCTCCTGCATATATTTTTCTCTCCTACCACTGACCCTCTCCCTCCCCAATGCTACTGCAGCTTGTTCTTTCCTACCCCCCCCCCCTCCCCACACTGCCGCACACGGCAGCCTTTTGTATCCTGCCACCCCATGTTCTCTGGCATTTCATTCCCCACTCCATGTGGCCCTCCAAAATTGCCTTGCACACATGGCGGAATTAAGTACTCGCTGCTCCGCTCCTCTGTAACCGGAGCCCTCTCTCTCTAGCGTCCGACTCCTGAAGCAGGAAACAGGAAGCTTCATCAGATGACACAGGACACTCGAGAGGGAGGGTTCCAGTTACAGAGGAGCAGAGCAGCATATACTTAATGCCACCGTGTGTACAAGGCAAGTTCGGAGGGTTGCGTGTGGCGGGGGTGGGATGAGATGCAAGAGAGTAGGGTGGCAGGAGAGAAAAGGCTGCCAGTGTACGGTGATGGGGGGGGGGGGGGGGGTAGGCGAGAACAAGCTGCAGGAGCATCGGGGAAGAAGGGGGAAGTAGTAGGAGAGAAAAATATGCCGGAGGGAGAAAGAGTCTGGGAGAGGAGAAAAGAGAGAAAGATAATGTATGTGACTATGTAGTCATTGAAACAAAAACTATAAAAATGTTCTGAATACTTTTCATTATGAATATATTTTTAATGAAAGCAGCAAATACCTGAAGTACTCACAGCTGTAGAATAGGGATTATGGACTCCAGTATTTTCCGCCCAACAGCCACATCCATAAAGAGCTGCCTGAAAATAAGCAAGTCATAGAACACTGGATAAGTTTTCACTACTGAATACAAGAAAGTGAGTACATTTTTTATAGGTTTCTCTATATCTCTATATATAGATACCAAGCTTAAGTCTCTTCCTGTATGGGCATGTAACTGACTCATATACATATTCGGTCTTCCGAGAATGTGTTCTAATGCTTTGGTTCAATGGATTGGGTGAGATCCTGTGGCAGCACTATGAAGGCATGATGGCCATGCATTGCAGTGTCATATTTTTTTTTCTAATATACACAGAGATATAGCAAAGTTACTCACCTGTAGCAGGTGTTCTCTGAGGACAACATGGCACATTCCTATATGTGGGTAATGTAAACCAATGCAGCCCCAGCGTGGAGACGCTCCAAGTGTTCATTTTGAGAACCCACTGATCTGAGGTTATAAAGGGGCCATATTTGTTGTAAAAAAAAAAAATGTAGCCTCCCTCCTACCTGTAGGTTGTCTGAAATGGTTACTTTTATTACGACTATGCTGTCCTGGAATCAGTCAAAAGCTTGTCCCCTACTTTGACTGGGGAGCCGGCTGGGACTTCTGAGCTTTCTGCTGCCGCTTACAGGGGAAAGAGATCTGGGCTGTCTGGCGTGGACGAGAGGGAGAAGGGAACGTATGTCTTTGAGATTAATAGGTCCTCCATTGCCCTCTGGTTAAGTATCCCCCCGGAAGAGGAAGCCACACTAGGAGTGTGTCGGGAGAGTGACTTGATGGCATCTGCAAACTTCTTTATGAGTTCAGTGACCTCCTCCACCTCGTCACCAAAAAGGTTATCACCCCGGAAGGGGACATCTGCCAGCTTCTCCTGAACTTCAGGTTCAAGGACTAAGGCATCCAGCCAGATGAGTCTGATCATTCCAATACCCCTAGCTTTGGCCCTGAATGCCTCGTCAAAAGAATCATAGGTTGTCAGAGCTATGTGCTTTCTATTCTCCTGTTGCTTAGCTACTAGCAGGCAAAGCTCTGCGGCCTTCTCTGATGGTAGAGTATCTGCAAACTCCATCACACTGCACTCTAAATTCCACAAGTGCTTGCTCATGAAGAGCTGTTAAGAATGTATGTGGGAGGCAAGCATAGCATTCTGAAAAACCTTCCTCCCAAAAGACTCCAAAGTCTGAGTCTCTCTCCTCAGGAGTACTGAAAAGTGAGTCTAGGAGCATATTTGACCACATCAGAATGGCGAGGAAGATGAAGCTTTTCAAATCCAGGAGCCTTCTGGACTCTATATGTAGAACAAGCCTTCTTATGAATGGGCTGTGCAGAAAGGCCAGACTCCCACAGCTTCATTTGTATAGACCAAGGATTCTAAGTACGAGCAGTCACTGTCACAGTTTCCTCTGGAGGGGCGTCAAAGTCAAGGAAGTTCAACATCTCGGCCCTGGGCTAACCCTCAACATCCAACTGAAATGGGACTCTCATACAAACTCAGTGAAGGAGACCTAAGATATTGAATCCGACTTCTTCAGAGGTCTGGATTTCAGCTTACACTCCGATAAGCGGTGGATGGTGGACTCTGTCTGCAGTTTGGCAAACAGTGCTCTGGATTTCGGCTTACACTTCGGTAAGCGGTGGATGGTGGATTCAGTTTGCAGTTCGGCAAACAGTGCTCTGCATTTCAGCTTACACTTTGGTAAGCGGTGGATGGTGAATTCGGCTTGTATTTTGGCAAGCAGTGTTCAAATTTTGGCCTACGCTTCAGTAAGCGGTGGATGGTGGTTTTTGGCTTGCATTTCGGCAAGTGGTACCTTGTGGCTTCAGTTTGCTCTTGGGCAAACGGCGTTCGGTGGGAAACCCTCAGCCTACCCTTGTCATGTAGGCGGCGTGGGTCACAAAAGCCTTCAATTAAATCCAAAGAGCCATACAAAAATAACACATTGTACAATGTCTCAAACATACATGAGAACATTTCCCTTCAAGAGGCATCAAATACTAACAAAACAAATCTAAACTCAATAGAATAGGAACTGCCCAAAACAAGTAACAAAAAGGAAGTTGTTACTTTCATTTTATGAAAAAATTCCCCCCTTCAAGAAAATGGGGAAATCCATAATGACCTCTCTTTATAACTCTCTGCCCCAAACCCCCAATCCCTCAGCACCTGTCTGCCACATGGCAAAACTACATAATCCAAACATACTCGAGGATTGTTAGTAACCAAACCTCCTACATTTATGAAACAGTTTGCAACTTAGTCAAAGGACCCCAAATTTTATCCCATTTGTGGAGCAATCATCTTCCACTGAGCTAACAAATCTTTCCATATCATAGATATACTGCACTTTATTCATCCACTGTTGATGCAAGGACACATCAGTTTCCAGGCTCTAACCAGAACTACTCACTCCACACTGAAACAGTTACAGAGTAAGGCATTATGAGCCAATATCGAACTCAGTATTAACCTACTGAGTAGGAAAACCACTGGATCCCAAGGTATCTTCCAGCGTGTCCAGTTCTGCAGCTTATACTGAATTGCCCTCCAATATGCCCAAACCTTAGGACAGCCCCACTATAAGGACCCTATTGCTTTCCTTTCCCCACACTTTCTTCAGCAGTAGGATGAGACTCATAGGAAGCACTTATGCAGCCTGTCCAGAATTAAATACCAAACAGTATCAAAAGGGAAACTTGTTCCACTCAATAGCTGTACATATAATTACAGAACACAGTTATCTATATGTAAGTCAGAGAACTTCTTGATTAGGAGGAAAACGCCTCAAAAACAAGCCCCTCCCAATGATGTAAATGGGATAAAGGCTACACATTAATCATCACAGCGCCTGTGATGATTAATGTGTAGCCTTTATCCCATTTACATCATTGGGAGGGGCTTGTTTTTGAGGCGTTTTCCTCCTAATCAAGAAGTTCTCTGACTTACATATAGATAACTGTGTTCTGTAATTATATGTACAGAATTAAATACCACCTATAAAAACTTTTAACACTATTTTCTTGTAAACTGACAGTGACAGAACACTTCAAAAGAGTCCCTTCCATTCTGGACCTGTCCCACTCTTCATAAACCACTCCTAATTCTGTCTTCCACTGAGCTCAACGTGAGATCAATTCTGGGTGCTACCTTTCTAAGATGCTTATATAAGGCAGAAATAAGCACCTTAGTACCCACAATACTCTCACAGTGCTTTCTCTATTCAACCTAGACTTCAGTTCCTATGTGGACAATAAATGCAGAAGCTGCTAAGCAAAATGGTGTTCAGGTGACAATCCATAAGTAGGTCACCAACTTCCCCAATAGCACCACCTGCTCATCGTCAAAAAGCTGGACCAAGCCCAGCTTCTCCCACTCACAAAGACACAAGGCCCAAATGCTGGTTTGAAAAGCGGGTTGCTAACTATGGGTGTGTGCCTGGTAACTGGAATCAGGCCTGCCCGCTCACCCCCCTTCCCCAAAGTGGCTCAAACTTTTAATGTGTAGGATGTAGCTAGACTAACAGTAATAGGCAATGTATGTTATTGTGGAGGCAACCAAAGCAAGTAAGACAGCTTCATATTACCCACCAATAGCTACCCCACCTTTTGATCTTGAGCTTGGTGACACTCAATAGCACTCCTAACCTGTGCCTCCTTACAATACAATTGAATAAAGGGCACTCCCAATCCTCCTATGTTCCGATCTTGAAAAAGCATCCACTTAGCCAACCTAGGTGGGGTTTTGTTTTTTTTTTTTACACCAAATGAACCCAAGCAAGTATGAACTTTCTGCAAAAACTTCTTTGGCAACAAGACTGGCAACACTTGGAAGAGGTATAACAATCTTGGTAAAATGTTCAGACATATTACAGATATATTACCAAACCATGGGCCCTGTTTACTAAGGTGCGTCAGTGTTTTTAACATGCCTACAATTAGAACGCGTGCTAACCATGTAGGCGCCTATAGGGACACTGTAAGCGCATACATGGTTAATGCACGTACATGATTAATGCACATTAAAAACACTAATACGCCTATAACGTGGCTTAGTAAGCAGGGCCCCATGAGAAGAGCAACAATGTCCATTTCTCAAGGTATCTCTGCATTTCCCCAATTAACTTAGGGTACTTAGCCTGAAATAAAATCAGCAAAACACGGTGCTAATGTGATCCCCAAATATTTGATACCAGCCGTGGTCCAATGAAAAGGAAAGGATGTTTGCAACACTTCAACCAAGTTCAAAAGCAAAACACTCTGACCCTCTGACTTCCCCAAGTTAACTTTAAAGCCAGAGATTGCCGCCTAACACTGAATCTCTACCATCAAGCTTGTGAAAGTAAAACATTATCAGCAAACATGGCAATCCTGCACTTCTATCTCCTTAACATCTGGGTTAGCCCTTACAGAGGCAGCAAAGCACTCCACTACTAAAGCAATCAAGAGGGCTGACGGTGGACAACATATCGCACATCTTTTGTTTTCTATCATGTTCTCTTCAGGTCTCTCACCCTGTCTTCAGCATCCCTCTTTGCTGACACTCTCTCTTATTTCATTACTTTTTCACTCAGTGAAAAATTCAGCTGTGGAATTTATTATTGAGAGATTACAGGGAAAGAACTTAACATAGTTACGGTTTAAAAAGGGATTAGGCAAGTTACTGGAGGAAAAGTCCATTCACCACTATTAGCTAGGTAGACTAAGCAAAGGCACTGCTTATCTCTAGGTATATGAATAAGGAATTTAAAGACGGTGCAATAATGTTCATGCTATTATAATGATGTTCTCTTTATGTTCTCTGTATAAGGTTGTTAGTTCAAAAGTCTGTTCACTGTTAGACTGTACTATGATTAGAACTTGTCGGTCAAGCGGACTATAAATGCAAAATTAAATTAAAAAATTAAATTAAGGAATTGATCCATACTTGTGACCTGGACTGGCCACCACTGGAAACAAGAAGCTGGACTTGATGGACCTTTGGTCTGACACAGTATGGAATTTCTTCAGTTCATATCTCATGTTTTAAGTCAGACGTTTGGGGGGCTTTTTTTTAATTGAAAACATCAACAGTGTTATATTAGCATACAATTCCAATACATTAACCAAAAGCAGAAATGGTTATCAGTAACATGTTTTGCGTGACATCACTAGAACACGAATTCCCCCACTTGGTTCTCAATATATATATGGGCTCCTTTTACTAAGGTGTGTAAGCAGTTAATGTGTGAATTAGCAGGTATTAATTGCTACCACGCAAGTGCACCAACTGTTACCGCAGTGTCGTGCTAGTTAATGTGTGCAAATTCACATGTTAACCACATGTTGTAATAGGGGGCGTAAACTAGGTAGAGAATGGGCAGAGACTACATATTACAGTTAGCACATAGTACTTACCACATGCTGTCATTTTAGCTGTTAGCACAAGTTTTATTAGTGCCTCCTCAAAAGGGGGTAGAGGAGTGGCCTAGTGGTTAAAGCACCGGTCTTGCAATCCAGAGGTGGCTGGTTCAAATCCCACTGCTGCTCCTTGTGATCTTGGGCAAGTCACTCAACCCTCCACTGCCTCAGGTATAAAATTAGATTGTGAGACCTCCTGGGACACAGAAATATCCAGTGTACCTGAATGTAACTCACCTTGAGCTACTACTGAAAAAGGTGTGAGCAAAATCTAAATAAATAAGTGCCTCCAAACTAAGTACAACTAAGTTTTGGCATGCTAATGAAGTTTTCAGTGTAATAATCACAGAGGACGTAGTGGGCATGCTCCCAACAATTACCGCAAAGCCTTTGCTTGCTATCTGAGGTGCACTAAATGTTAAAAAAAAAAAAAAAAAAAAACTAACTGCACTTTAGTAAAAGACCACATAGGGGGTCTTTTACTAAGCAGCAGTAAGCCCAATGCGGGCTTACCAGTCGCTAAACCGGAAGTATCGCCGGGCTACTGCAGCTGCCTGGTGATAGTTCCCACCCCCAGGGTGCGCCATTTACATTTTATTTTTGTAGCGCCGGTGTTTACCCAGCGGTAATCGGGCAGTGCTTCAATTGCCCCACAATCATTTCTTTAAAAAAAAAAAAAAAAGACTTTTACCCACTGCGGTAAAAGGGGGCCTCACTGCGGGTCAAAACACATCCCCTTTTGTCTCAGCTTAGTAAAACGACCCCTCAGCGTTTAAAAAGGAGCACTTATTACACGATTTTAGGTAAAATCATCTTCCCCAGCCAGAGAAAAAGAAGGGAAAAATACAAGTGAAATTTATCATTTCCAAAGGGAAAACCTTGAAAGATGATCACCAAAAACAAGTTTTATATATATTCAAATAGATAAGCAGTACTAACCTACTTTCACCTGTAAAACTGAATCCAACTATTTACTAAAACACCAAACTATTATTGAAACCTAATGATATTACAATTAATTATGAACAAATTACTATAATAACCTTCTAACACCAAATGCATTATATAGTCACCTGACCAACTCTTCCAGGATGCTTCATGGCTAAACCTCCACTGGAAACAGCAGCCGCTACATTCCCATCTTGATCAACAACTATTGCTCCGACTGTGTCCAGAGTTCCTGAGTTGTTCTCCTGCAACAATGAAAACAGAAAAAAATTTTTTTTTAATCCTATCAAAATTCAGCACAAAGTACTAAACAAAAAACAGTGATTTTTTTTTAAACACTTTCCACTTAGGCATCACAAAGTCTGGACACTGAAGACGTGCTATTAAGATATTATTTTATAACTGAACCTAGTACTAAGGGGGTACTTTATAACTGTGTGGATGCATACAAAGTAGGTGCATATTTTCCTATGGGCAAGTTTTGGTACATTTTCAAACCAAAGTATATGCAAATTATTGTTCTGAAACTCAATGCAGAAATTTATGCCCTTACATTTACATTCACTCTTTAGGACGCAAACTGTCGTCAAACAATAATTAAGACTCTAAAAGCAGACTGAATGGTATATAGCTGAGATGATTTATTACTGGATACGGTGTACAGCTGATGATTTATTGCTGGATACCCGACGTGGCCAGGTTTCACCTTAAAAGGCTGCATCAGGGGTTTACAGTACACTGTTAATCAGACATGTTGATTTTAATCATATTTTCTGTATGTCTGATTAACAATGTACTGTAAACCTCTGACGCAACCTTTTAAGGCAAAACCTGGCCACGTCGGGTATTTGGCAATAAATCATCTCAGCAGTACACCATTCAGTCTGCTTTTTTTGTTTGACGCAGATTGTTGCCTCTTCTGTTTGTCTGTCTGCCTCAGCTAAGATCAGGCACACTTAGGAGGAAGTTATGAACAAGAGCTACTATTGACGGGTTATTTTACCACAACTCCGCTATTTTATACACTAAGACCTAGTTACTAATAACCCAGGTTAACAGTAAAATAACCTATCTTAACAGTCAACACGTTTGTAACTTCCTCCCTTAGGGGCACAGTTATCAATGTGGGCTACTGTTAAGACATCTTATCTTACAAATAATGTGCTGGAAAGAGACCTAGTTACCAATAACTAGGGCTAACAGTAAAAAAAAAAAAAAAGTAAGTCTTAATGGTAGCCCATGTTGATAGTGTTCCCCCTTAAGTGTATGCACATTACCCCCCCCCCCCCCCCCAATTCTATATATCGTGTAACTTAACTGGTGAACTAGATAATCAGTGCTGTGTACTGGATGTTAACAAGCAATTATCAGCACTAATTGGCATTAAGATGTACATGCACAATTCGCTAAGTGTATTCTGTATGGGAGTAGAATGGATGGGTCTTGGGCATTTCTTAAATCTATGTGCATTATTATAGAATACACATGCTCTGTGCCTAATTTAGGAGTGGGATTTATACAAAGTAAAACATAGCCTAAATGGACGTGACCAAATTTGGTTGTGTGGAGAGGCGCTTGGCATATTCTATATACTGCGCAGAAATTTAAGCTGTAAAATTTAGGCGTACTTTAGAGAATATGCCTAGGCATATTATTTTACCACATGGATTTTTAAAACATCATATATAGTAACACAGTAGATAACAGCAGATAAAGATCTGTATGTTCCATCCAGTCTGCCCAACAAGACAAACACATTGTATGTGATAATTTATATGTATACCTGACCTTGATTTGTCCTTGCCATTTTCAGGGCACAGATCGTAGAAATCTGCCCAACACTGGCTTTGCTTCCCAATTACCAGTGTTGCCACCCAATCTCTGCTAAGCTTCTATGAATCCATTCCTTCTAAACAGGATTCCTTTGTGTTTATCCCACACATTTTTGAATTCTGTTACCGTTTTCATCTCCACCACTTCCCACGGGAGGGCATTCCAAGATCTACTACCCTCTCTGTGAAAAAATACTTCCTGATGTTATTCCAGAGTCTGCCCCCCTTCAACCTCAATTCATGTCCTCTAGTTCTACTGCCTTCCGTCTTCGGAAAAGGTTTGTTTGCGGATTAATAACTTTCAAATATTTGAAAGTCTGTATGATATCATCCCTGTTT
Organism: Microcaecilia unicolor; assembly: GCF_901765095.1. Taxonomy (NCBI): domain Eukaryota; kingdom Metazoa; phylum Chordata; class Amphibia; order Gymnophiona; family Siphonopidae; genus Microcaecilia; species Microcaecilia unicolor. The sequence goes on from NC_044033.1 coordinate 123,016,060, forward strand.
CTCCTTTCCTCCACGGTATACAGGTTCAGGTCAGTAAGCATCTCCTTGTACGTCTTGCAACGCAAATCCCATACCAGAAGAGTTGTGTTATGTCCATTTCGTACTTTGAGTTTGTTGTGTTGCAGAGATCAGGCATTTATGACGGATTAGTTGGGTGCGCCTTTGTAAACAGGTACGTTTTTAGTTTTTTCCAGAAGTGTAGGTGGTCGAACATGGTTTTCAAGGCTTTTGGTAATGCATTCCACAGTTGTGTCCTTATGTAGGAGAAATTGGATGTATAGGTTGATTTGTATTTGAGTCCTTTGCAGCTTGGATAGTGCAGATTCAAGTACGTCTGTGTAGATTCAGATGTGTTTCTGGTTGGAAGGTCAATCAGGTCTGTCATGTATCTCGGGGCTTCACCGTACATAATTTTGTGGACCAGAGTGCAGATTTTGAAAGAAATGCGTTCTTTGATTGGGAGCCAGTGTAGTTTTTCGCCGAGGGGTTTTGCGCTTTCAAAGCGTATTTTTCCGAAGATAAGCCTAGCTGCCGTGTTTTGAGCGGTCTGAAGTTTCTTTAATGTTTGCTCTTTGCATCCCGCATAAATTCCATTGCAGTAGTCTACATGGCTTAGTACCATTGATTGTATCATGTTGCAAAATGTTTCCCTCGGGAAGAATTGTTTCACTCGTTTGAGTTTCCACATTGAATGGAACATTTTCTTTGTTGTGGATGTCACTTGGCTCTCTAGTGTTAGGTTGCGGTTCAATGTAACGCCAAAGATTTTCAGGCTGTCTGAGATAGGGAGGGTGTGATCTGGGATGGTGATAATTGTGGGTTTGTCTGCGTTGTGATGGGATGAGAGGATAAGTCTGTGTGTTTTTTCTTTGTTCAGTTTTAGTTGAAATGCATTTGCCCAGGAGTCCATGATGTTCAAGCTGGTCGTGATTTCATTGGTGATTTCAAACAGTTTGGATTTGTAAGGAATGTATATTGTGACATCATCTGCATAGATGAAGGGGTTAAGGCCTTGGTTGGATAAGGATTTGGCTAGAGGGGTCATCATTAGGTTGAAGAGGATCAGTAATAACAGTGATCCTTGTGGTACTCCGCAGTCTGCTTTCCATGGTGATATGTTTGAGTTTGATTTTACTTGGCATGTTCTTGTGGTTAGGAAACCCTTGATCCAGCTGAGTATGTTTTCACCAATCCCGAACTTGTCTAATAGTCTTATTAATATATTGTGGTTTACCATGTTAAATGTTCCGTACGAGTCAGAATGGCTGAAATATCTCCTCCCCATTGCAGTTGGATATGTAAAAGAACCACATATTTTAAATCTGATTCCTCATGTTTATGGAGGACCCAATGGTCCACTAGTGGAACTTCCCACTTATGCACTCTCAAGTTGCTTACATGTTCTGCAATAAGTTGTTTTACTTTCTGCTTAGTTTGCCCTATATATCACTTGAATACAAACCTGGTGGAGAAGGACTGGGCAAATTCAAGATCAGACAAGGGATATTCCAAGGAAACTCAATACGATCAGTTCTATTTCTACTGGTAATGATTCCACCAACATACTAAACTTTAACTATGGGTACCAATTTCAAAATAAAGTAAAAAATAAAAATAAAAATCTTACTTACTCTATAAGAATGACCTAAAATCAAAGGCTGAATTTGAATCTTTGCACTACATGGGCCACATCTTTAGTGAAGAAATAGAAATTATTATTATTTTATTTATTGCATTTGTACCCCACATTTTCCCACCTATTTGCAGGCTCAATGTGGCTTACAGAGTGTTGTAATGACAAAGTCATGACAGGATATTGGAAACAATCAAAAGTAAACAGAGGATAGATGAGGAATTAGAAAAGATGGAATCTTTGTGTTTTGTGTCTTTAAGGGTTCTTTTTGTAGGCTCTATTGAAGAGATGTGTTTTCAGAGATTTGCGAAAGTTGTTTAGATTGTCCATAGTTTTTAGGGCTGGGGGTAATCCATTCCATATCTGTGTACTTCTGTAGGAGAAGGTAGTGGCGTATGCCTGCTTATATTTAAGTCCTTTACAGCTGGGGAAGTTCAGATTGAGGAATTTGCGGGCTGATCTCTTGGCATTTCTGGGCGGTAGGTCCACAAGGTTAAACATGTACAGTGGGGCATCTGCATGAATGATCTTGTGTACGATCTTACAGATCTTGAATTCGATTCGTTTGCTGAGTGGAAGCCAGTGAAGTTTCTCTCTTAAGGGTTTCGCTCTTTCGTATTTGGTCTTTCCAAATATGAGTCTGGCTGCGGTATTTTGGGCTGTTTGGAGTTTCTTGATAGTCTGTTCTTTGCAGCCAGTGTACAGAGTGTTACAGTAATCCAGGTGACTAATTACCATAGATGAAATAGAAATGAAATTGGACTTAAATAAAACTGCAATCAGTATTTTAAAAATCAAGATAAGGAAGAGAGAAAAACAAACTCGCATCTAAATAATAATTGTATCTCCTCCTTTAGCATAGCTGCTTTGCAACATGGCTAATAGGGAGATAAAACTATGCTGTAGCTTTCAGACAATGGTTCCTAAGGAAGGATTAACTGAAACGAGGATGACTGTTGGACCAAAGATTTTGTCTTCCACAGATAAAAAACATATAAAAGCAACTTAACACCTGTTTGATTGCAGACTGTCTTGTTAATAATGCTGGCTCTGTGGCATTTAAATTGCATATACAGTGGTGGAAATAAGTATTTGATCCCTTGCTGATTTTGTAAGTTTGCCCACTGACAAAGACATGAGCAGCCCATAATTGAAGGGTAGGTTATTGGTAACAGTGAGAGATAGCACATCACAAATTAAATCCGGAAAATCACATTGTGGAAAGTATATGAATTTATTTGCATTCTGCAGAGGGAAATAAGTATTTAATCCCTCTGGCAAACAAGACCTAATACTTGGTGGCAAAACCCTTGTTGGCAAGCACAGCGGTCAGACGTCTTCTGTAGTTGATGATGAGGTTTGCACACATGTCAGGAGGAATTTTGGTCCACTCCTCTTTGCAGATCATCTCTAAATCATTAAGAGTTCTGGGCTGTCGCTTGGCAACTCGCAGCTTCAGCTCCCTCCATAAGTTTTCAATGGGATTAAGGTCTGGTGACTGGCTAGGCCACTCCATGACCCTAATGTGCTTCTTCCTGAGCCACTCCTTTGTTGCCTTGGCTGTATGTTTTGGGTCATTGTCGTGCTGGAAGACCCAGCCACGACCCATTTTTAAGGCCCTGGCGGAGGGAAGGAGGTTGTCACTCAGAATTGTACGGTACATGGCCCCATCCATTCTCCCATTGATGCGGTGAAGTAGTCCTGTGCCCTTAGCAGAGAAACACCCCCAAAACATAACATTTCCACCTCCATGCTTGACAGTGGGGACGGTGTTCTTTGGGTCATAGGCAGCATTTCTCTTCCTCCAAACACGGCGAGTTGAGTTCATGCCAAAGAGCTCAATTTTTGTCTCATCTGACCACAGCACCTTCTCCCAATCACTCTCGGCATCATCCAGGTGTTCACTGGCAAACTTCAGACGGGCCGTCACATGTGCCTTCCGGAGCAGGGGACCTTGCGGGCACTGCAGGATTGCAATCCGTTATGTCGTAATGTGTTACCAATGGTTTTCGTGGTGACAGTGGTCCCAGCTGCCTTGAGATCATTGACAAGTTCCCCCCTTGTAGTTGTAGGCTGATTTCTAACCTTCTTCATGATCAAGGATACCCCACGAGGTGAGATTTTGCGTGGAGCCCCAGATCTTTGTCGATTGACAGTCATTTTGTACTTCTTCCATTTTCTTACTATGGCACCAACAGTTGTCTCCTTCTCGCCCAGCGTCTTACTGATGGTTTTGTAGCCCATTCCAGCCTTGTGCAGGTGTATGATCTTGTCCCTGACATCCTTAGACAGCTCCTTGCTCTTGGCCATTTTGTAGAGGTTAGAGTCTGACTGATTCACTGAGTCTGTGGACAGGTGTCTTTCATACAGGTGACCATTGCCGACAGCTGTCTGTCATGCAGGTAACGAGTTGATTTGGAGCATCTACCTGGTCTGTAGGGGCCAGATCTCTTACTGGTTGGTGGGGGATCAAATACTTATTTCCCTCTGCAGAATGCAAATAAATTCATATACTTTCCACAATGTGATTTTCCGGATTTAATTTGTGATGTGCTATCTCTCACTGTTACCAATAACCTACCCTTCAATTATGGGCTGCTCATGTCTTTGTCAGTGGGCAAACTTACAAAATCAGCAAGGGATCAAATACTTATTTCCACCACTGTACATTGACTAAATGTTTGTGGACCGTAAGACTTCAATAGTCGCATAATACTTTGATTGAAAATCTAGCTTGTAGGATTAAGGATTTAAATACAAATGTACATTTTTGCACCTTAATCACTTGCACATATAAGTGTTATCTGAGATATTGAAATGATGTTATGTGAGCACTGATTGCCTGTAATTGCAGGATAATTTCATTACTGCAGCTCCATGAACCAGTGATCTATGTTTCTTTAGCTGATCTATCTATACCCCTTTATACTTTTATTTTAGACATTAACAATTTGGGTAAATTTTTTTATTTGATTAGCAACATTTGCAATTTAAGGAAGCAAAATCATAAAAGAATATGGTTTACAGCTAATGATTGGAAGTTTCATTAAACAACTGGCAACAGAAGTAACTAGGATTATTAGATGCCTTAAATCTGCTATGTGACCAGATCAAAATGAATTCTAGCTCAAATGACAGCAAATGCCAATCATGCAAAGCCAAAGTTGAAACTGTAGAGCATCTAATCAGTGCATGTAGCAAAACAGTGCAAACAAATTATAAACGCTACCATAATCAAATGACTTAATTAATCCAATGGAAATTTCTAATAAAAGTATGGTTTTACTGTAGCAAACTATAGGGATCATACCACTGAAAAGGTTATAGAAAATGAGCAGGTCGAGATCTTATGGGAGTTTAAAATACAAACTGACAGGCACTTGGAACACAACACCCCTGACGTCATGGTCATAAAAAAAGAAAAATGTATGATTTATAGATGTGATAGTAAAATTGATCAAAAACAGCTGGGAAAAATAACAAAATGCTGTGATTTACAATCTAAAGTGGCAAGACTTTGGAGGAAAAAAAATCAATGATAAAATACCAATTCTGACTGGAGCTTTTGGGGCAAAACTGATTGGATTCCCCAAATACTTGGAAATTTTACATTTAAAAGATGTAACCACATCAATTTGGCAAAAACAAAAAAAGCTATCATACTTGGAACAGCACATATTTTACACCGAAAGTGGAGTCCAAGGTACTTGGATAGAACCTGAATTAATGGAGTTAAAACTAGTCAACACTGGCTGTGATGTGCCACACATGAAGACATAGGGTTCCTTTTACAAAGTGACACGACCGATTAGTGTGCGCTGAATGCGAAGAAACTCATGGGAAGTGAATGAGCTTCTTTGCATGTTAATCGGTAGCATTGTTTTGTAAAAGGAGCGCATGGTAATAATATCAGAAAAGCTAAACAATTATTGTGATTGTAGAATGTACAAGTATTACAGAAAATGTCACAATCATTTTCACAAGAGTTGAGGAATTTACCAATTTCAGCAAATGAATCTCTACATTCACTGCCGACACTAAGAGGGTAATTTTATAACAGGGTGCCTAAATTTGTCAGGCAAGAAACTTCTTTTTTTGGCCATATTTTATAAAGTCATATAGGCACTTTGAGCCAGATTCTATATAAGGCGCTTTAAAAAATCCATGCAGTAAACAAGTCTGGCTAAGCGTATTCTATAAGCTGCGCCTAGATTTAGTGCTCATTATTGCTTGTTAAGTACTGTTATCAATGCTGATTAGTTTAAGCCAATTAAGTTACACGCGTTGTTATAAAATAGGCCTGGATTTTGGCACAAATTTCTAGGCGCGCTATATAGAATCGGGCAGTTTTGTGTCTTTATAAATTACTACTGCAACTCCAACAGCGATAGTACCTACATTGAAGGTGAGGACAATAAACCTTCTTGAGAGCAGGTGTGAATGTCCACGTATACAAGTACATTTGAAGATTCGTATATTTTATAATCAAAGTATGAACATGACTCCACCCGCATTCTGCGCAGACAGTGCCCCAGCAATGCCTACAGTAAAGGTATGCACACACGTCATCATGTATTATCATGCTTGTGCTATTTTTTAAGGGCCTTTTTACACACACACAAAAATGAATTCATAAAATTACCCCCTAATTGTCACTAAAACCAAAAACCACTGGATATGAATTAAGTAAGTCTGAAAATACTGCTAAGGCCATTTTCTGTCCATCAATTCAAAGAAGATTAAATTAAAGATGAATAATTTAAAACTATGCCAAATTACTGTTAAATCAAATAAAAATCTGTCATCAGCATAAGTGGATTAAATTTTGTGTCCAGAGAAAGGGGTTGACAGCTGAATCCAGATGAAAAAGGGACTCCTGGTCCAAATTAACCCAACGTCTAGGGCTTTCAGAGAGATTTAAACCACTTAAACAAATCCTTGGTTTGAAATGCTATACCATGTTAAATCAAAATCAGGGTCATGCTCCTGTGTGGCCAGTTTATGTTATGTAATAAAAGAAATGCGGTAATAGTTCTGGGTTGCATGAAAAAGATTTATCATTCCTCTGTAACAACAAAACTTTAGTCTGGTAAGTTTTACTGGCATTTACCTAACTGGGCTTCATACTTATTCTGTACACTTAAGAAAAAGGAAGCAAACTCTTCTAGCAAATATTTTTCTTGGGCCATTCAACACAGGCTAAAATTAAAAACCAGTAAAACTAAAACGTTATGGATTGGTCCAACATTGACAACTCTTCCTAGTAAGGTATTCATCTTTAATAATCTTTCTCTCCCCATACACTCCACTTAAAAAAAAAATTGGGGTATGACAATAGACTCCACACTATTTCTGGAACTTCAGGTTAAACTTCTGAGAAGAAAAATTTCTGTAAACTTAAGTAACTTCGCAGAGTTAGAAAATATTTTTAATCTGGCATTAAGGGGTCCTTTTACTAAGGTGCGCCGAAAAGTGGCCTGTGCTGGTGTAGATACATGTATTGGACACGAGCAGGTTCATTTTTCAGCGCACCTGCAAAAAAGGCTTTTTTTTTTTTGGCCGAAAATGGACGTGTGGCAAAATGCAAATTGGCGTGCGTCCATTTTGGCCCTGAGACCTTACCGCCATCCATTGAATTAGCAGTAAGGTCTCACGCGTTAACAGGGTAGTAATCATCAGCGTGCATATAATGCCAATTATCGCCTGGTCAGAGCTGCACACCGGAAAATTTCCGGCGCAGCTACTGGATGCGCGTACAAAATGAAACTACACCAGGACCGGGCGGTAGTTTCAAATTGGTGCACGTTGGCCACACGTAGGCGCCTACATGGCTTAGTAAAAGGGCCCCTAAAACAATAATTAAAGCTTGTATTATCTCCCAATTAAATTATTGTAATGTAATCTATATAGGGTACTCTGAGATAAGGAAACAGCTACAACCTACACAGAATGTCTCAGCTAGGGGAGATATGATAGAGGTATATAAAATATTGAGTTGAGTGGAACGCGTAGATGTGAATCACTTGTTTACTCTTTCCAAAAATACTAGGACTAGGGGGCATGCAAAGAAGTTACTAAAGTAGTAAATTTAACATGAAATCGGAGAAAATATTTCTTCACTCAACGAGTAATTAAACTCTGGAATTTTTTGCTATAGAATGTGGTAAAAGCAAGTAACTTAGCAGAGTTTAAAAAAGGTTTGGATAATTTCCTAAAAGAAAAGTTCATAAGCCATTATTAAGATGGACTTGGGAAAATCCACTGCTTATTTCTAGGATATGCAGCATAAAATCTGTTTTGCTGTGCTGGGATCTTGCCAGGTACTCATGACCTGGATTGACCACAGTTGGAAACAGGATACTGGGTTTGGTGAACCTTCAGACAATGCTTTATGTTCTTAAGTAGAATGATCTGTAATGCACATTCACTTTGATGGCATCCTTCTCCTGAAGTTCTTACATTGGTTATCAACACAAGCCTGCTCACTATTTAAACTGAGCTCACTGGTCTTTAGAATTTCTCTTAATATGTCTCGATCATATGTAATGTTCTGTTCTATCCTATCATATTTTGTTCCTTCTATTCCACAATTATCCCAAAGGTTCGTTTACTGGGACTTCCCTTCCCCCCTGCCTACAGCTGCAGTGTCCTGTGATTGGCTCCTTGTGAGCTTGTTTCTATTATTTTTAGCTCTGAGCTAAGGCCAGCACTCTTTCTTTGCCCCTGCAGGCTGGGTGTGAGAGGCACAGTCTGTAATGTGCTAGCAGCGTTTCTGAGAGCTGACCTTTCTTGGTTCCACTGTGGTTCCATCAAGGTTTTTTACCTCTCTTTCTTTCTCTCCTCATGATACTCTCTTCCCTGGGTACTCTCCTTGGGTACTCGCTTCCCCCAAGATCTTTTCCCAAAGGTTTTCCTAGCTCTTTCACAGAGCTCTCTCTCTCTCTCTCTGTCCTTTAGACTCTTTCCTTAGAGGAAGTCTCTTCCCAAGTCTCTTAGAGGCTTCTCCCTTAAGTTCCTGTAAATGCATTTTCCCTTTCTTTCTCCCTGTTTGAGTTTACAGCTTTGCCTCTCAGCAGTGTTGAGATCTGACCTTCTCCTTGCCTCTGCTCTGCGGTGGCTGGGTATGGACTCCATGTTGCAACAGGCACAGTTCTTACAGACAGCTAAACTGTAAATTGGATTCTCTTTGTGTATTGGGAGACTTGCAATAAAGAAGATTTGCCTAAGAATTGCGAGTCTAGTGGTAAAGTTTTCTAGTCAAGGAGGAGGAGGAGGAGGTTTAACTGACTGAGGTCATACTGGTCAGTAACACTGCACAGTGCTTGGACTGGACAGTAGCACCGGGCACTGACCTGGACAGTAACAGTTCAATGCGGATCACATAATAAAGAAGTCCTCTAGTCAAGGAGAATAACAAGAGTTTATACAATTCAGTAAACAAGATCCATAGGTTTCAGCTCAAATACATGAGTTTTCAAGGCCTTCATAAACACGGAATATGAATCAATTTACCTTATTAGAAGAGATAGCCGATTCCAAATTGACGCGCCCTGATAGTTAAAAGCTTTATGCGGTTTATGATTAGATTGTAAGCTCTTTGAGCAGGGACTGTCTTTCTTCTATGTTTGTGCAGCGCTGCGTACGCCTTGTAGCGCTATAGAAATGCTAAATAGTAGTAGTAGTAGTAGTTATGATTAATATTTTTCATCGATGGATAATTACGCTTTCCACGATGAGTCAGCTGAGATGTAAAAGATTCTGAAATTTTTCAGAGGCGAGGCCACATGGGGTGAATTCTATATATGGTGCTGAAAAGAAGAACTATTCTATAAACCGTACTTACGCCTAGGAATCGCACTTAACTTTAGGCACAGCTATTTGCACCAACTGAAATGTGGTGCAAATGTACATGCCTAACTTAGGCACGTATCCCCTCTATAACAATGTGTTTGTAAATGCTATGAATGCCTCCGTTCCAACCATGACCCTCACATTTCTGCATTCACCATATTTTTTTACTTGTGCATAAAATTCCAATTAAATCTAATTAGTGCCAATAATTTATTAAACAGACACTAATTAGCTCATTATTCAATTAAATTGTGTGCCCAAATTTGAACGTGCAACTTTTATACAATTATAGGGATAGTGACTTAAAAACAAGATATGCCACTTTAAATTTGAACCTCACTCCAACAGGTAGCCAATGCAGCTTCGCCAACAAAGGAGAGGCTCTCTGAAAACTTTCCTAATCAAAAAATAAATCTAGCAGCACTATTCTACAATAATTGCAGCCTCCTCAATGATTTATTTGAAAGCCTTTAGCTTTTTCAACAGGACTTATTGAACTGACAATCATTTAATTTTGCACTTTCCATCTGAAACAAATATTAAATATATAAATGATTTCACACTATTTTGCTTTCCTATCAAGTGGCAAAGATTTGGAATACTTTACCTTTAACTCTTAGATTAATCCTGGATTATTTAAGCTTTAGAAAGCAGTTGAAAACTTAAACAATGTTTTGATTAATTTTTCTTTTAATTAATCTAGAGGTCCCTTCACTAAGCCGTGGTAAAAGTGTCCATAGTGTGCCCTTACTCAGGTCTTTTGTGCACTCTAAGGCGAATTTTACCACTGCCGGAAAGTGGCAGCTTTTCCATCTTTAGAATTCAAGTTTCAAGTTTATTTAAAACTTACTATCCTACCCAACAGGTAAATCTATCTGAGCGGTTTATAGTCTAAAATAAAAGCATAGATAGAGATAACATATAATATTAAAACCAGACAGACAGAGAAGAAGAAGAGGGGTAAAAATAGGGAGCACTACAATATTGATAGGAAAGAGGGGAAGGGGAAATACAATATGGTCAGGGATACTGTAATTCCAGGCAACAGCGACGTATCAAGGAACCTAACTTTAAGCGTCTCAAAATAGAAAAGTTTTTAATTAAGCTTTAAAGTGTGGAAGAGAAGTTAATTGTCTTGAGATGGGGAGAGTAAAGTTTTCGACATGATGGGAAGAGATTCAGTTGTGATGACTTTAATGTGAGAGTTTGAGTATATGGAGTAAGTTGTAGTTAACTACTACTACTACTACTACTACAAATCATTTGTATAGCGCTACCTCTCATTTGCTTTTGAACTGGTTGATCATGAAATCCTGTTGTTTACACTGAGCAAATTTGGAATTTCCAGATCTGTATTAAACTGGTTTTTTATCTTGCTTTGTTGCATTTATGGAGTAGCATGAATATTGAGGCACTGGGTGTGCTCAGACATAAAAAAAAACTTATGAGGATATTCAACGATTGAGAAACCTGTCCACCCTCTAGGGTAATATCCCACTATTTAGTGGATACCCCTGCATGGGCAAGTTGTAACTCTGAGAATTCTCCTTATACACACTAATATTATTTCATGAGCTATTGGAGTTTTTGCTGGGCATTAGTTATCAGCATTCCTTTATGCAGCAAAATAAATTTGAAATTATTTGAAAATCTACTGCCCTGGGATCACGGTTTTCCATAGTTAGCAGTTTTGATACCCTAGTTGTGTGTTAATAATATGAGGTTCAATATACCGGTAGGTAAACTGGGATTTTTATACTGATCCATGAATAGGGGGGCAGAACAGTCCTGACAAGAAGATGGTTTAGCCCTCTGAAAGCTAACTGTAAAATGTTTTAACTTATCACCTTATTTTCCACTTTAATTTATATGTAATTTTTAATATGCCAGTTTTTGAAATTTACACCTATTTTTATACTTTCCACAGTACAGGACAGCCAACACTGCTTCTCTTTCTGTGCTATTGCACTGTGTGCAGAGTCCAGCTTTTTAAGGGTTCAGTTTAATTTTTGTCTATATATTTGTTTAATTTTTATTAACCTTTATAGTATGATACATAGTACGACACTACTTTTCCTAAATTAAAAATAAAATTATTTTTTCTACCTTTGTAGTCTGGTCACTTAATTTTTCTAATCATGTTGATTCCAGTCTCTCGTTTCTGTCAACTCTCTTGGCCAGGGTTTCCTTTTCCGTTTGTCATTTTTCTCTCATCCTGTCTTATTTACTTCCTTCATTACGTATCTAGCATTGATCTTTTCCTTCGAGTTTCTTCCACTTATTTTTCTGTCTCTCTGTCCAGATTTCATTATTACTACCAGTCTTCAATTTCCCTCTTTTTACTGCATCTACCTACAGGTTTCCATCTCTTTCCCTCACCCTGGCCCTCCCATTCCCATTCCTCATATTCCCCAGACTTTTGCTCTCTCTCCCTCTTCTCCTTCGATTCCATCTCTTTCGCCCTGTTCCATCCAGAAGCTCCTCCCTCTCTCCCCCCCTTTCATCCAGTGTCTCTGCTATCTCTCCCTCACCCTTCCATCTCTCATCCCTTTCCATTCAGCATCTCCCTCACCCTTCCATCGTCTCCCCCATCTATTCATTGTCTCCTCTCTCTCTATCCTCTTCCATTCAATGTCTATCCTTTCCACCTTCCATTTAGTGTCTCTCCCTTCCATCCAGAAATCTTCACTCCCCCTTCCCTGTTACATCTATCCAGGATCTCTTCTCTCCCCACCCCCCGCCCTGCCCTGCTCAGCTCTGTCCTAGGCATCGAGGATCTCCTCTGTCTCTCTCTCATATGTCCCCACCATCCTACATCACCCTCTCTAACACCCCCAGCACTACCCTTTCTCCTCCCACCGCCATTCAGCATCACCTGTCTCTCCCCTAATTCTCTCTCTATATATATTTTTCCATTCACCATCATGCAGCATTGTCCCATATCTCTCTCTCTCTTCTGGCTTTGCCTCTCGCTTGCTCTCTCCACCACTCCTCTGGCGCCTGCAAAACAAATGAAATCATGCCCGGATCTGTAGTACTGCCAGCTTCATTCCTCCTCCTGCTCCCCCAAACAGGAAATTACATCATGAAGGGAGGAGGAAGGAAACCAGTAGTGGTGCACGCAGGACTATGCCCCACAAATGGTTTCATTTTGATTTACAGCCAATAGACAGTTGAGAGTGAGTGAGACGCACAGTAAGGAAACTCGCGGTTCCTCCAGGCCACCACAAAAGAAATTAATGGATGGGCACCTATGTTCTCCTACCCAGGTAGAGGCAGCGTGTTTGGGGAGGTGGGGGCAATGCCCCCCCTCACCCCCCAAAACTAAGACTATGGGGAGGGGAAAAGAGAAAGCATATGCTCAGGTTCGGGAAAGCGGGACAAATGTCCCAAAAAATGGAGGCATAGTTGAAGGGGTGGGAGAAAAAGGAATGAAAGGGCTCATTTTATGTGCAGACAGAGGCTACGGGGAGGTGAGGGGGGTCAGTAAAAGTCCAAGATGGAGATAATGTATTCAGACTTGGATCAGGGGACCTTCTAGGCTTCTGGAAAATCTAGATGATTGTCTGCTAACTTTAAATATTTTCTATAATATTTCAGACAGGAATTATAAATGTAAACCACTCTAATACTGTCCACTAGATTTCATTCTCAAAATACCCTTGTACCTTGCAAATGCTTCTTTCAAATGCTTTAGGAGAAAAATACCAGTACAACAATTTCATTAACCCTAATCACAGACAAATATTTAGATTTCTGGCTATCATGCTTAGAAACGTGGTCAAAGTTCTCAAAAAGAAAACAAACTTTTTTGGCATTTAGATTTTTAATATAAGGCTCACAGAGCCAAGAGGATCATTAAACTACACATAACAAATAGGTCTAGCTTTGACACATGTTAAATTAATTCTAAATGTGATTCCCAGTTTGCTGTGATATGGTTATAGCTTTCACAATATTGAAGACAAAATACAATCTACCAAATAGTCTATGACAACAAACATACAAAATGATAAAGTCTCAAAATCAGAAAAGGACACAGGCATTATATATACTTGCCTCATATTTCTGATTTTTTCACTATTGTACTGACATCTGAAATTGACTTTTATACACTTTCTAATCACATATCTACATACCTGAATAGGTTTTCTGGAAATGTTGTTAATGCAATAAAAATAGCTGACGCTTTGAAAAACAATAACAACCTCCCCCCCAAACAAAATCACTTATTTGTGCCAGTGGGTGTAGCCAGCTGTTGCCCAAATAGCAATGTTTCTTCAAACAAAAACTGGCCACGCCCATTAAAGAGGTACATTAAAAAAAACATTAGCCATGCAAGTATGTGGTTAGCAAATATCTGATACCTGCACCCTGTTTTGGTTTTTGAAATTGGCTTTTGAGACATTTACCATTTTATGTGGACTCTGTCATATATTATTTTGCATGTCTGATGGCCTGTGCTAAACTGAGTACCCTATATCTTAGATAGTTATTGAGTGTGACTGCTCTAGATGATCTTGTTGTGGAATTTCATGTAGCTGTCATAGTATCGTTTTGACTGGAGATGGACCAGATGCTAAATGCAAGAATCAACTCATAGAGCCACCACACATCAGATACCACTAACTTGGGATATCACCATCCTGACTGATAAAAAGCTGGATGCAAGAAAACCAGACACAGTGGTAAAAGAGAAAAATGCCAGAACGGTAATAATCATAGAGGTGTCACTCCCAAGTGATTGCTCTGTGAATCTCATGGAGAGAGAGAAGATCCTCAAGTACCAAGAAATGTAGTCCAGGACCAAGAACATGTGGCAGAAAGATAAAGAAATCTTTCGGTATTTCTCTAGAGGGAAGCTTTCTTTGTCACAATGCAAGTTCTATGGTGAGTGTTAGCAGTAAAGTTGAGAAACTGAGATCATACTCCACTTACCGTACACCTTAGGAGTGAAGTTTATTCCTGTCACGTTTAGACTGCTGATGCAGGCTTTGGAAGTATCTTTAACGTAATATTTGGACTGTGGAATCCAATAACTTATCCAGAATATTTGTTTTCTTTTTAAACCTTTGGAACATCCTAAGATTCCTGAAGCAGGTGCACAGGCGCCGAAACACAGCTCCTTAATAAAGACTATATAGTGTTATACGTCTCCCTGGGTTATTGAAAGGGCCAGATCATCCTACTCCTTCTTTTGCTGCACTACTTTGGCGTAGGATCTAAGGATTCCTCCACCTTCTGTGGCTGCTCCTCATGTGCAAAACTAACCCATTTGGAGAAATTGCCCCTGAAACAAACCAAGGTGACAGCTCTGTGGGTGAGCACTTTCTATGGCCAGAGCACTGCATCAATGACTTTATAGTGAAAATAAGTAAAAGGACACTGAAACTATCCAGCAATATTAAGACCTTTGAAGTTAAGATGATGTGTGGGGGAAGAAGAACCATGCACCCACGACCCTGAAGTGACCATGGAGGTAGGAGCCCATGGCACTTAGGGACAGGAACAAGACAGGAGACACTCTAGGCAGCAGCGTTGGGGCCCACGTTCTCTCTCTCATGTTGCTTCTACCTGCCCCTCTCAGTCCTCTGGCCTTGCCTTTAACGCTGAAGGCAGGCTGTTTCTCTAATCTGCCAAAGCTTCTGACAGAGCTTCCTGTTTCCAGGCAGGACACTACAGAGAGAGAGGCTTGGGCAGATGAACAAGCGAGTCTGCCTTCAGCGTTAAAGGCAAGGTCAGAGGACCAAGAGGGGCAGAAAGAAACAGCATGAGAGTGAGAGAGAATGCGGACTGTGTGGAGGTGGGGAGGAATGAGAGATGCCAGAGTGCAGGCAAAGGGGGAGGAGAGATGCAGCCAGGTAGCGATGCCAGGCCAGGCCAGGGGAGTTGGTGCCTATGGAGGGGAGGGGGGAAGAGAAGAGATGCGATTGTGCCCATGGAGGAGAGGAGAGGGGAAGGGAAGGGGAGAGAGACAGAAGGAGATGTTGCCCATAGAAGGGAGGGGAGGGCAGGGCAGGGGAAGAGAAGAGATGGAAACTAGATAGATTTCAGGAGGAAGAAAAATGGAAGAAAGCGGAATGTGAAAGATGGATAAAGTGCAGGGAGTAAAGGAGAGAAAAGAAATAATGAATGGACAGGATGCCCTGGAAACATTGTTCAGAGCACAGACAGAGGGAACAAGTGATTAGAAAAATAAAATCACCAGACAACAATTTTTTTTTTCAGTTTAGTAATTGAAATATGTCAGTTTTGAGAATTTACATCAGCTGTCTATAGGCGGAAATGTGAGGGGGACACTCTGCGATTAATTGTGTGATTACAATTTTTTTTTTTTATGTACAGACCTAATTGTGATATTGTCATCTTTTGGTGATATTATCACATTTGTTCATATTGTCCTGGCCTCTGAAAGAAGATTCTGGTCTTCAAAAGCTTGTAAAAAATATATTGTTAGTCCAAAAAAAAAGGTAACACTTTATTAGCTTTGGGTACTAAGAAAGCTGCCCACCTCAACCACTAATACAGACCACAACTTATTAGTCAGATGGGCCACCAGTCCAATTCCAGAGATATACTTAACATTAAAAAAAAAACATCATGAATGCAATTTTATTTAATGGCTATCAAAATGCAAATAAAAATGGTAAAAATTTATACAACCGTATAGTATACGATATACTAGTGTTTCTCAGCCTTTCATGTATCAAGTACCTCCAAACTTCAGAAAACGTTTCTATTTACCCTGTGAGGGAGAGATCTTAGTAGTGTAGTTGCACCGAGCCAAATTTCACCCAAAACATAATACCCCTTCAACAAAGAGCCCTTCTGCTGAAATAAGGATAAGGGACAGAACAGGAAGGTCTTCTGCAGACAGACCTGCAGGTAGAAAAGGGCACCCTCAGGCCTTTAGGAAGGCGCTGCAGGCAGCTATGGAAGGGAGGAGAATGTTCCTGAAAACTCCTAGTTAACAAAGCAGTATACAATGGGTCCTCCCACAAGGAGGCAGGCTTTAAAACTGTCACAGTCTGGGCACTGCAAGATGAGGAAGGAGGCGGCTCCTCCCCAAAGCTCACAAAAACATTAGAGGTATGTGAGAATGTGGAGCTAGAAGAGTAAAAGGCCAAATGGTTGCTGCTTTTTACACTGGGTTGGAAGGGTAATACCTGCTCTGGTCTTCGTAGATTCTATGTGGGACTGAGTGAGTGACTGACCTGACTGTAGTTTTAAGAAAGGAAGGGGTAACCTAAGCAAGAGAGAGGAGAAGGAGACGAAAAAGAAAGGGGAGGGAGGGAACAAGTGGCCTTCCACAACATCTCTGGCCCTCAACAAAATCATCAGCACCAGTTCCGCCCATCCTTTTATCCTCCTTCATTCAGCACACTATCCCAAGAAGCTTCACCCCTGTCTCACAATCAGCAGCAGCATCTCACCAATTCTCCTTTCCCCTGCAGATCATTCCTAATAGCTTCCCCTTCTTTCTCCCTTAACCCCACCCTTCCGTTCTCTGTCAACCCTTGTTCTATATTCCCTTCTCTCTCACTGACCCTCTTTCTGTTTGAACACTATGCCCAGCATCTTTCCTCTTTCATCACTTCTGCTCACCACCCCCTTTCTCCCTGTTGTCTAGCCTTCCCACCTATCCACTAACTTCTGCTCAGCACCAGTATTCTCTGCGCATCCCTCAATTTTGCCCATGCCAACAGAGCTAGCTGCTTCCCACTTACCCTCACTCTCTCTTCCTTCCTGACCACCACACTCTCTCCTTTTCTGTCCTCCTACATGTCTTCCTTCCCCTCCAACCTCTTACCCAGCAACAGTATCCTCCGTCACCCCTTGTGTGACTTGACCACACAAAAATATGTCTCCTATCTGGATCTGGTCTTCCCTTTAGACTTGGAGGCTTCCAAGCATGCACAAAACGATGATCATAAGACCTCCTACCTAACTCTCTCAGCACTACATCCTCTTCTTTCCCAGCAGGCAGATAAAATGCCCTCTTTTTTCACAGGGGCGCAAAGTCAACCCTCTTGACTCCCCCCAAAGGCTGATGCTGGACTCTTAGAAAAAACAGATGCAGCCTCTAAGCTGGGAGGAGGAGATGAGTAAAGACATTAAGGGCCCCATCTATCACCTTCCTCCCTGCTGGCAGGCTGAAACCCTTCTCTCTGAATCCCTGATCACCGATTCTGAGAAAAATGTTAATCCCAGGATTCTATATAGTGTGACCAAAATTGCACGCAGAAATCCAGCCATATTCTGGATTTGCACGCACAATTTAATTACCTTAACAAGCCAATCAGTGCCATTAGTTGCCAATTAACAAGTAATTATTGGCACTGGCATTAATTAGAATTTATGCACTCAACTTGCTAAGCATAAAAGTGGTGCGCATAAATTCTAATGTGCACTGCCAAAAAGTGGGCATGGCCTTGGGCATGTCGTGGGCATTCTAAAAAATTACATACCTGCTCTGCGCCTAACTTAGGCGCTGCTATTTACACCAAGATTTACTTGGTGTAAAATGGATGCACCGAGAGTCAGGTGCAGGTAGGGCCACTAGGTATATTCTATAAACCCACAAAATCATATTCTATAAACTGTGCCTAGATATACCTAGGCCAAACTTTTTTCGGCACTAATTTTTCAGGCACAATATATAGAGTCTAGCCCTAAATGTGTAATTTTTGAGATGTATAGTGACCTTGCAAACGCAGTCCTGGGAGGCCCAAAGACCAGCAGCAGATGCTGTAGCGGTGGTAGATATGAGGGTGTGAAAGAGGCACATGGCACAGGAAAGAATGCGAAGTCACTAAACAGCTTCTACTGCATGCTGCATGGTTCTGCACTTGCCTGCAGTCAACTTCTGGACCCAAGACAAATAAATTAAAAGACACAGAATCAAGTTTTAGCAGTGCTTCTGCCTGCATGCCTCCTTCTCTGTGCAAGCTTTACCCCCAAAGGGAAACATACCATGGGCCAAAACCCCCGAAATATATATATATATATATTTCGGGGGTTTTGGCCCATGTGCCTCTTTCACACCCTCATATCTACCACCGCTACAGCATCTGCTGCTGGTCTTTGGGCCTCCCAGGACTGCGTTTGCAAGGTCACTATACATCTCAAAAATTACACATTTAGGGCTAGACTCTATATATTGTGCCTGAAAAATTAGTGCCGAAAAAAGTTTGGCCTAGGTATATCTAGGCACAGTGTGTGTGTATATATATATATATATATATATATATATATATATATATATATATACACACACACACATATATATACACACACATACATACATACACATTTTGTTACATTCCACAAAGTACCAATAATTATAGCTTTTTCTTTGAATAATTTCTACCAACCTTTTCACTTGATTGTCGTCTTTTCTTTAATTGAATGAGGTCTGTTTCCACTCTTTCAGCCAATTCTAGTTTTCTCTTGTTTCTCTTGAAAGCTGCTAAACTTAATTCTAAAGAAAGAAGGGAACAACATCTTTAACAGGGATGCACAAAACAATGTTACAATAATGACCTCAAGCAGAGGACAAGAGAGAAAGGATGTGCAAGTGTAATGAAAAAAAATCACATGACAAGATTTTTCTTATGTATTCTAGTAGCACCCAAGAAATGTGAATGTATCTTTTCAGTCACATCACTGGAAGTATACTACTCCGCTTATAGAAGGATGATTTTTAATACTTTTTGAAACTGGCCTAAAACTGTTTCAAGTGAAGTCCAATTTTTGCATAGATAGATAAAAAAGGACATTCAAAATAGAGCACGTCAAAAAAAAAAAAAAAAGAATGGAATCACTCAGTCTCAAGCGTAAATGCCACTACTTACACATACCATTTACACGTGTTCAAGACTATGTATATGAATATTGTTACCTGCATTGGATAAAGGTGGGATATAAAGGTAGTAAATAAATAAATATAAAGTGACAATTTTGTAACCAAGCATAAATGCCAAACTTCATAAAACTAAGGGCCCTGTTTACTAAGCCGAGCTGTATGCGTGTTAACATTTTTAAAGCATGCTAACACTAGAGACACCCATGGGAATACATGGGTGTCTCTACCGTTAGCGCAAGCTAAATTTTGGTGCACGCTAAAAATGCTAGCACACCTTAGTAAACAAGACCTAAATGTCCAGGAACAGTCAATTAAACAGAGTCCAAAAAAGTTTTTTAAGACATTCTGAGGTAGCTAAATATCAACATCAGAAGGAAAAGCACTCCTCTCAATCACTGCTGCAATCTCCGGGTCCAAATGAGCTGTTAGCTGATACACCTGCCTCACAGCTGTTGTAAATGCCAATATCTAGATTTTTTTTTTTTTATTATATATTGTCATTGTAAACTAACTGTGCATGCTGTGGATCTAAATGTGTAAATAGCAGCCATACACGGGGAACTAAATGCCTTTCTTGGAAGTTTGATAAGGCTTCCAGCGTTTAAGAGATCCCTCCAAATGGGCCAACATAACTGGTTTTTGATTTGCATCTAGATTCGTCTCTCTTCCTGTTTGGTTGTTGGCGTGTGTGAGATCCCTTCTTTTTGATGGTCAGTTGCTTGTTGAAAGGGATAATAGAAGAATAGTCATATTGGGTCAGATTAATGGTCCATGTAGCCCAATATCTGCTTCCAGCAGTGGCCAATTCAGGTCACAAGTGCATGACAGAATCCCAAATAGTAGCAATTCATGCTAGTGATCCCAGGGACAAGAAGTGGCTACAAGAGTGGATGAGTAGCCTAGTGGTTAGTTAAGTGGACTTTGATCCTGGGGAACTGAGTTCGATTCCCATGAGGAACTGAGTTCGATTCCCACTGCAGTTCCTTGTGACTCTGGGCAAGTCACTTAACCCTCCATTGCCCCTGGTACAAAATAAGTACCTGAATATATGTAAACCACTTTGAATGTAGTTGCAAAAACCTCAGAAAGGCGGAATATCAAGTCCCATTTCCCTTTCCCTTCCCTTTCCCCTATGTCTATCTCAATAGCAGACTATGGACTTTTCCTCCAGGAATTTGTCCAAACCTTTTTTAAACCTAGATACACTAACCGCTGATACTAAATCCTCTGGCAATGAGTTCCAGAGCTTAACTACTTGTTGAGTAAAAAAATATTTCCTCCTGTTCGTTTTAAAAGTAGTACCATGTAACTTCCTTAAGGGTCCCCTAGTCTTTTTACTTTTTGAAAGAGTAAAAAAAAAATCGATTTATATTTATCCGTTCTACAAATCAAGCTCGGCCTGACCACCATGGAATCGTGGGTAAATGCATTTCAATTAAAACTCAACAAAGAAAAAACATATTGTCTCATCCTTTCATCCCAACACAATACGCATAACCCCACAACTAAAAACACTACAGATCACACCCTCCCTGTCTCAGACAGCCTGAAAATCCTTGGTGTTACAATGGAGCGCAACCTTACACTAGAGAGCCAAGTAAAATTCACAACAAAGAAAAGGTTCTACTCAATGTGGAAACTCAAACGCGTAAAACAATTCTTCCCGAGAGAAACCTTTCGCAACCTGATACAATCAATGGTACTAAGCCATCTAGACTATTGCAATGGAATCTATGCAGGATGCAAAGAACAAACCTTAAAGAAACTTCAGACCTCGCAAAACATGGCAGCAAGACTCATCTTCATATTTGAGTTCCTTCAGTACTCTTGGATGTCTATCATCTGGTCCAGGTGATTTACTACTCTTTAATTTGTCCATTTGGCTCAGTACATCTTCCAGATTCACTGAGATTTTTTTCAGTTCCTCTGTACCAGCACCCTTGAAAACCATCTCTGGTACAGGTAGATCTTACATCTTAGGCAAAGAATTCATTCAACCTCTCTGCTCTGGCCCTGTCCTAAGTGCCCCTTTTACTTCTTGATGATCTAATGGTCCCACGGATTACCTCAGAGGCTTTCTGCTTCTAATATACTTTAAAAAGTTATTACTATGAGTTTTGCCTCCGATGCAAGTTTTTCTTCATATTCTCTTTTAGCCTTCTTTATCAATGCTTTGCATCTAACTTGCCAGTGCTCACGTTGCTTCTTGTTTTCTTCAATTGGATCTTTTTTCCATATTCTGAAAAATGTTTTTTTTTGTCTCTAATAGCCTCTTTCATTTATTCTTTTAACCATGCTGGCTACTATTGGTTCTTCTTTCCACTTTAATACATGGAATACATCTGGCCTGGGCTTCCAAAATGGTGTTTTTAAACAACATCCATACCCAATTTAAAGATCTAACCTTTGCAGCTAAGCTTTTTTTAACCATTTCCCTCATTTTATCAAACATTACATGCTGTAACAGTATATTTCCTTAGTGACTGCACTCCAGCTATTAAGTCAAAGTTGATCATGTTATCACAGTTTCCCAGTAGACCCAACACCATTACCTCTTGTATTAAATCCAGCATTCCACTAAGAACAAGATCTAAAATAGCTCCCTTCTTGTCGGTTCCAGGACCAGCTGCTATAGAAGAAGTCATTTTAATACATCTAGGAAGTTTACAAATTTGGCTTTCCTACCAGGCCTTCCCAAATATGACAATACTTGCTGGTGGGATGTGGTAAAGTTGTCTGAACTTACGTAGTATCTTTCTCTATCTCTAATTTATAAGTTGGTCTTGGTAGCAATTATTGTGTTATAGCATCCCCGCCTCTTTGCTTCTTGTGGCTTGTTATGTTTTGTTGTTTGTGTTTCGGAGGAACAACTTCCACAATTGTATATCGCAATGTTGCCAAGCTCCTTGAGTAAACTGTATCATAATAAATGACAAATAAATAAAAATGCCGGAAACAGTAGGTATACATTATTGTTTCATTAGAAGATGTGGAGGGGCATAATTGAACGAAAATGTCTATCTCCATGGGCGTTTATCTCCGAGAACGGGTCCGTGAAGGGGCAGACCGAACCGTATTTTGGAAAAAAAACAGACGTCCATGTTTTATTCGACAATTTGTGAGCTGGGCGTTTTTGTTTTTCAGCGATAATGGAAAATGAAAGCGCCCAGCTCAAAAACGAATAAATCCAAGGCATTTGTTCATGGGAGGGGCCAGGATTCGTAGTGCACTGGTCCCCCTCACATGCCAGGACACCAACCGGGCACCCTAGGGGGCACTTTGACAAAAACAAAAAAAAGGTAAAAGAGCTCCCAGGTGCATAGTACCCTTCCCTTTTGTGTTGAGCCCCCCAAATCCCCCTCAAAACCCACTGCCCACAAGTCTACACCATTACTATAGCCCTAAGGGATGAAGGGGGGGCACCTACATGTGGGTACAGTGGGTTTGGGGGGGTTGGACGACTAAGCATTAAGCAGCACAATTGTAACAGGTAGGGGGGGGATGGGCCTGGGTCCACCTGCCTGAAGTCCACTGCACCCCCTAACAACTGCTCCAGGGACCTGCATACTGCTGCCAGGGAGGTGGGTATGACATTTGAGGGTGAAAATAAAAAGTTGTGAAGAAACATTTTTTGTGGTGGGAGGGGGTTAGTGACCACTGGGGGAGTCATGGGAGGTCATCCCCGATTCCTTCCGGTGGTCATCTGGTCATTTAGGGCACTTTTTGGGGCCTTATTCGTGAAAAAAACAGGGTCCAGGAAAAGTGTCCTAAATTCTAGCTAAAAACGCACTTTTTTTCCATTATCGGTGAATGGCGCCAAACAGGAATGTCAGGACTCTACGCTCACACCGATTTTCACCAACGCGACGAAACGAAGATGGCGCCCAACACCGGCGCAACACAAATGCACAAAACCGCTTCAGGGGCGACACAGCCAGCCACAAACACTGAACGTCGCACGGTGCGAGGGACGGATGACAACGTGGATGCAACACCTCACAGGTTTCCTCTTCTGTCCCTGTATGCCGATGACGGGAGGGGGAGGGGAATGGAACCTTGCTAGCACCCGTTTCATTTCTTACAGAAACGGGCATTTATTGCTAGTATTATAATATTAAACCAGCTTCTGACCTCTGAGAACTCTCCCTCCTCCCTCAGGAACCACTGAGGATGACATGGATCAGCACACCTTTTGTTCCATCTGGGAGCAGAGCTCTCTTTGAGAACAAAGGAGGCCAGACATAGAGGCTCCATAGCTTGGGACTTCAAAAAGGACAACCTGTGAAATTGCTCACCTCTCCTGGCTTCAAAGAAAGCAAACTGAGTTTTGGCTAGGAAGGAAGATAAGTTTTGATCTTTTTCTGTTCTTGAGGTATAAAAGCAGAGCACATGCTCAGGACTCTCTCTCTGTCCAGGGCACTTCTCTCTGTCCAGGGAACTGCTCTCTGCCCGGTGACACTTCTCTGTCTCTCGGCAGCAGAGCACAGGCCTTTGTTTCTTCTTTTTCTTTCTCTGCACACCTCCATCTTTAGCCAACAGAACACAGGGCTCTGGTGGCTGGCAACTTCTCTCTCTTCCTTTCTCTCTGCACACATATATACCTCTTGCAGCACAACCCCAAGGCTTCTCTCTTCCAAACACCCTATCCTTTCTTTCTCTCTCTAAACACACACCCAGAGACAGCTTGTACCATTTACCTGTACTGTGCTGTAAGCCTATACACCCACTGCCTCTGTGAACTGGACCTGGGACCAACCCTAGACAACGATTGCTGATATCATATATATATAGATATATATATATATATATAATATAGACTTATACAGTCTGTGCCAGAGCCAGTGGTGGGAGGCGTAAACCCGCCCAAAAACCGCCCGAAGCCAATCCCCGTCTCCCGCGTCACCAAACCCCGCCCCCCGCATCACCAACCTCGCCCCCGCATCACCTAACCCCACCTCCTACATCATCCCTGATGTCAACCCCGCCCCTGAAAGGCTTCTATTGGTCCAATTTGGACCAATAGAAGCCCCGGAAAAGCTTCTATTGGACCAAATTGGACCGATAGAAGCCCCGGAAAAGCTTCTATTGGACCAATAGAAGCCCCAGAAAAAAACGCCGAACTCGCACAGCGGCGACGGAAAAACCGCCCAAAAAACTGCATCCCACGGCTGGCGAAATTTTCCCGCCGCCGCTGGCGAAAACCCGCCCAATTGGGCGGTAAAACCGCCCACCTGGCAACTTCGGTGCCAGAGCCGGTGGTTGGGAGGCGGGGTTGGTGGTTGGGAGGCAGGGATAGTGCTGGGCAGACTTATATGGTCTGTGCCCTGAAGAGCACAGGTACAAATCAAAGTAGGGTATACACAAAAAGTAGCACATATGAGTTGTCTTGTTGGGCAGACTGGATGGACCGTGCAGGTCTTTTTCTGCCGTCATCTACTATGTTACTATGAGGCATATTTTCAAAGCACTTAGCCTCCCAAAGTTCCATAGAAACCTATGGAACTTAGCCTCCCAAAGTGCTTTGAAAATATGCCTCTATGTTATCTTTTTATAACAACATCTGAGCCTTGTGTCATACTCTCAGTATAAAGTAAAGTATAAGCTATTGTGTGCATAATAATATTGGACTGTGAATTCGGATTGTATCTAGGGTTAGAGATTTGTTTCTAAGGTTTTATTTTCCAAAATGTGATTTGTCCCCCCACATGCACACCCCTAGAAAACAGTAAGAATAACTACAGAAAACAAGAAACAAGTGGCTGCCTCTCATATAACTGACTTCTTCAAATGACTTTTTAAGTTCTGTGATAAAACTTTGATCAATTTTGTTTTTATTCTTTGACATATGAATATGATGGACAGTGATGAATCAAACACGCACAAACTGTTTAGCCATAAACATGATGGGACCTCTGTCAATTAATCAGAATGCACCACCAAATCTTCACTAAAGAATAGAGAACACACGAAAGTTCCTTTGAAACAATACTTAACACAGATTCTCCGACGACAAGCAGGCTGCTTGTTCTCACTGATGGGTGACGTCCACGGCAGCCCCTCCAATCGGAAACTTCACTAGCAAAGTCCTTTGCTAGTCCTCGCGCGCCCATGCGCACCGCGCATGCGTGGCCGTCTTCCCGCCCGAACCGGCTTGTGTTCGTCAGTCTTCTTTTGTCCGCGCTCGGTACGGTCGTGTTTTGCGCCGTTCTTGCCCCTTAAGTTGACCCTCGCGCGTCTTTTTGACTTTTCGCTTAAAAAAAAAAAAGGGATTCCGGAGAAGGGCCTTTTGGTCTTTTTCCCTTTCCCTTACTTCTAGTTTTTGGCCCCGTTAAGTTTTCTTTTGTTTTCGGGGTAGGCCCCTTTGAGGCCTCGGGTCTAGTTTTTTTCTCCCCATCTCTGTGGTGCCTTACCGCAATTACGAGTTTTGATTTCGCCGGCGTGATTTTTCCGCCCATGTCATCGAAGTCTCCCAGCGGCTTCAAGACGTGCACCCAGTGCGCCCGGGTAATCTCGCTCAATGATAGGCACGCGTCGTGTCTTCAGTGTCTGGGGGCTGGGCACCGCCCGCAGGCCTGCAGTCTTTGCGCCCTTTTACAGAAAAGGACTCAGGTAGCGAGATTGGCCCAGTGGAACGTTTTGTTCTCGGGCTCTTCGTCGGCATCGGCACCGGGAGTATCGAGTGCGTCGACGTCGACAGCGTCAACACCTCCGCCCTCGGCCGCGACGGTATCGATTGCATCGAGGCATTGACCCTCTGCATCGTCGGGGCCGAGACATCGGAAGGCTGCGTCGGCGTCGGTGGTACCAGGACCTCCGCTTCTGCTGATGTCGTCGGACGGTGGTGCTTCGTCTGGAGTGCAGGTGAGGGCTGTCCATTCCCCTGCTGGTGGCGGTGAGCCTTTGGGTGGGTCTCCCCCTACCCTGAGGACTCCTGCGGTACAGCCCCCCCGAGACCGACCTTCTTCGGTCTCGGCCCCGAGGAAGCGACGGTTGGATTCTACATCCTCCTCGTCGGTACCGGGAAGCTCCGGTGACATGCTTCGTTTGAAAAAGTCAAAGAAGCATCGACACCGGTCTCTTTCCCGCGTCGGTACTGAGAGCTCTGGGTCGCCGAGGGAGTCGGCACCCAGTAGGCATCGTCACCAAGAGGACCGCTCACCCTCTGTTCAGGAGGTGTCGATGCGCTCCACCTTGGACAGCCCGGAACAGCCTCCACGCCCGGAACAGACTCTGACATCGACTCCTGCATCGGCTTCCATGTCTTCCTCCACAGCCGCCCTGCACGAGAGTCTCCGGGCCGTTCTCCCAGAGATCCTGGGAGAGCTGTTGCGCCCTTCCCCTCCGGTACCGGGGGTGCTTGCGCCACCGGTACCGTCGAGCGAGGCGCCGGCTGGCCCCTTGCCCGGGGTGAGGTCTCCGACATCGGTGCCGCTTGCGGTACCAACTGTGGTCGTCTCCCAGGAAGGCTCCCCGACGACGTCGGCGGAGGGAGCTTCGCCGCTGCGGGCGAGGGAGTCTACCTCTCGACGCTCCCACCGTGGCCGTGGTTCCACGGAGTCGAGTCGGGCACGGCTTCAGACACAGGTTCATGAACTTGTGTCTGATACCGATGGTGAGGCCTCGAGGGAGGAGGAGGAGGACATCAGATATTTCTCTGACGAGGAGTCTGATGGCCTTCCTTCGGATCCCACTCCCTCCCCTGAAAGGCAGCTTTCTCCTCCCGAGAGTCTGTCTTTTGCGGCCTTTGTCCGGGAGATGTCTATGGCCATCCCCTTCCCGGTGGTTGTGGAGGACGAGCCCAGGGCTGAAATGTTTGAGCTCCTGGACTATCCTTCTCCACCTAAGGAAGCGTCCACAGTACCCATGCATCATGTCCTAAAAAAGACATTGCTGGCGAACTGGACCAAGCCTTTAACTAATCCCCACATTCCCAAGAAGATCGAGTCCCAGTACCGGATCCATGGGGACCCAGAGCTGATGCGCACTCAGTTGCCTCACGACTCTGGAGTTGTGGATTTGGCCCTAAAGAAGGCTAAGAGTTCTAGGGAGCATCCTTCGGCGCCCCCGGGCAAAGACTCTAGAACCTTAGACTCCTTTGGGAGGAAGGCCTACCATTCCTCTATGCTCGTGGCCAAAATTCAGTCTTACCAGCTCTACACGAGCATACACATGCGGAACAATGCGCAGCAGTTGGCGGGCTTGGTGGACAAGCTCCCTCCTGAGCAAGCCAAGCCATTTCAGGAGGTGGTCAGGCAGCTGAAGGCGTGCAGAAAATTCCTGGCCAGAGGGGTGTATGACACCTTTGATGTTGCGTCCAGGACCGCTGCTCAAGGTGTGGTGATGCGCAGCCTCTCATGGCTGCATGCCTCCGACCTGGAGAATAGGATCCAGCAGCGGATTGCGGACTCGCCTTGCCGTGCGGATAATATTTTTGGAGAGAAGGTCGAACAGGTGGTAGAGCAGCTCCACCAGCGGGATACCGCTTTCGACAAGTTCTCCTGCCAGCAGCCTTCAGCTTCTACCTCCACAGGTAGACGTTTTATGGGGGAAGGAAGACTGTTCCCTACTCTTCTGGCAAGCGTAGGTACAATCCTCCTTCTCGACAGCCTGCGGCCCAGGCTAAGCCCCAGCGCGCGCGCTCTCGTCAGCAGTGTGCACCTCAGCAAGGCCCCTCGGCTCCCCAGCAAAAGCAAGGGACGAGCTTTACACTGGCTCCAGCAGAGCATAGCCGCCATCCAAGTGTCAGTGCCTGGCAATCTACCGGTCGGAGGGAGGTTGAGAGTTTTTCACCAAAGGTGGCCTCTCATAACCTCCGATCAGTGGGTTCTTCAAATAGTCCAGCAAGGATACACCCTCAATTTGGCCTCAAAACCTCCAAATTGTCCACCGGGAGCTCAGTCTTACAGCTTCCAGCACAAGCAGGTACTTGCAGAGGAATTCTCCGCCCTTCTCAGCGCCAATGCGGTCGAGCCCGTGCCATCCGGGCAAGAAGGGCTGGGATTCTATTCCAGGTACTTCCTTGTGGAAAAGAAAACAGGGGGGATGCGTCCCATCCTAGACCTAAGGGCCCTGAACAAATATCTGGTCAAGGAAAAGTTCAGGATGCTTTCCCTGGGCACCCTTCTCCCCATGATTCAGGAAAACGATTGGCTATGCTCTCTGGACTTGAAGGACGCCTACACGCACATCCCAATACTGCCAGCTCACAGACAGTATCTGCGATTTCAGTTGGGCACACGTCACTTCCAGTACTGGGGATCTAGAAGACGTGATCCACCTGTCCACGAGTTTTCTCAAATCCCTGTATTGGTGGACGATTTGGTCCAATTTGACTCTGGGACGTCCTTTCCAAATTCCTCAGCCACAAAAAGTGCTGACTACGGATGCGTCTCTCCTGGGGTGGGGAGCTCATGTCGATGGGCTTCACACCCAGGGAAGCTGGTCCCTCCAGGAACGCGATCTGCAGATCAATCTCCTGGAGTTAAGAGCGGTCTGGAACACTCTGAAGGCTTTCAGAGATCGGCTGTCCACCAAATTATCCAAATTCAGACAGACAACCAGGTTGCCATGTATTACATCAACAAGCAGGGGGGCACCGGATCTCGCCCCCTGTGTCAGGAAGCCGTCAGCATGTGGCTTTGGGCTCGCCGTCAGGGCATGGTGCTCCAAGCCACATACCTGGCAGGCGTAAACAACAGTCTGGCCGACAGACTGAGCAGGATTATGCAACCTCACGAGTGGTCGCTCAACTCCAGAGTAGTGCGACAGATCTTCCAGGTGTGGGGCACCCCCTTGGTAGATCTATTTGCATCTCGAGCCAACCACAAGGTCCCTCAGTTCTGTTCCAGGCTTCAGGCCAACGGCAGACTGGCACCGGATGCCTTCCTCCTGGACTGGGGGGAAGGTCTGCTGTATGCTTATCCTCCCATACCTCTGGTGGGGAAGACTTTGTTGAAACTCAAGCAAGACCGAGGCACCATGATTCTGATTGCTCCTTTTTGGCCACGTCAGATCTGGTTCCCTCTTCTTCTGGAGTTGTCCTCCGAAGAACCGTGGAGATTGGAGTGTTTTCCGACCCTCATCACACAGGACGAAGGGGCGCTTCTGCATCCCAACCTCTAGTCTCTGGCTCTCACGGCCTGGATGTTGAGAGCGTAGACTTTGCCTCTTTGGGTCTGTCAGAGGGTGTCTCCTGCATCTTGCTTGCTTCCAGGAAAGATTCCACTAAGAGGAGTTACTTCTTTCTATGGAGGAGGTTTGCCGTCTGGTGTGACAGCAAGGCCCTAGATCCTCGCTCTTGTCCTACACAGACCCTGCTTGAATACCTTCTGCACTTGTCTGAGTCTGGTCTCAAGACCAACTCTGTAAGGGTTCACCTTAGTGCAATCAGTGCATACCATTACCGTGTGGAAGGTAAGCCGATCTCAGGACAGCCTTTAGTTGTTCGATTCATGAGAGGTTTGCTTTTGTCAAAGCCCCCTGTCAAACCTCCGACAGTGTCATGGGATCTCAATGTCGTTCTCACCCAGCTGATGAAACCTCCTTTTAAGCCACTGAACTCCTGCCATCTGAAGTACTTGACCTGGAAGGTCATTTTCTTGGTGGCAGTTACTTCAGCTCGTAGAGTCAGTGAGCTTCAGGCCCTGGTAGCCCAGGCCCCTTACACCAAATTTCATCATAACAGAGTAGTCCTCCGCACTCACCCTAAGTTCTTGCCAAAGGTTGTGTCGTAGTTCCAATATGAACCAGTGAATTGTCTTGCCAACATTCTTTCCCCGTCCTCATTCCTGCCCTGCTGAACGTCAGCTGCACACATTGGACTGCAAGAGAGCATTGGCCTTCTATCTGGAGCGGACACAGCCCAACAGACAGTCCACCCAATTGTTTGTTTCTTTTGATCCCAACAGGAGGGGAGTGGCTGTGGGGAAACGCACCATATCCAATTGGCTAGCAGATTGCATTTCCTTCACTTACGTCCAGGCGGGGCTGGCTCTTGAGGGTCATGTCACGGCTCATAATGTTAGAGCCATGGCAGCGTCGGTAGCCCACTTGAAATCAGCCACTATTGAAGAGATTTGCAAAGCTGCGACGTGGTCATCTGTCCACACATTCACATCTCATTACTGCCTGCAGCAGGATACCCGACGCGACAGTCGGTTCGGGCAGTCAGTGCTTCAGAATCTGTTCGGGGTTTAGGATCCAACTCCACCCCTCTAGGCCCATGTTTTATTCTGTTCCAGGCTACACTCTCAGTTAGTTGGAAAAATTGTTAGGTCAATCTCAGTTATGTCCTCGCCGTTGCGAGGCCCAATTGACCATGTTTGTTGTTTTGAGTGAGCCTGGGGGCTAGGGATACCCCATCAGTGAGAACAAGCAGCCTGCTTGTCCTCGGAGAAAGCGAATGCTACATACCTGTAGAAGGTATTCTCCGAGGACAGCAGGCTGATTGTTCTCACAAACCCGCCCGCCTCCCCTTTGGAGTTGTGTCTTCCCTTGTTTTGTCTTGCTACATACGGGACTGACGAACACGAGCCGGTTCGGGCGGGAAGACGGCCGCGCATGCACGGTGCGCATGGGCGCGCGAGGACTAGCAAAGGACTTTGCTAGTGAAGTTTCCGATTGGAGGGGCTGCCGTGGACATCACCCATCAGTGAGAACAATCAGCCTGCTGTCCTCGGAGAATACCTTCTACAGGTATGTAGCATTCGCTGCTTGACAAATCCAAAGTGAAATGTCGCTATGGCAATGAGAAATTTCACTCTGGCACCTGGACTTTTTGTGCAGTGCGCAAACATCAGCACTGCTCATGTGATCTCAAGTCTCACGAGACCAGCTTAAGAGTTCAGATACCACACAGCTCAGATTCACTGAGAGTCCTGTGCATAGGCAAACAGGAAATCACTGTTCTGATGGCCGCTGCAGCAGCCAAAACCAGCAAGATAAGGAAGAAGAGTTACATAGCTGGAGTCCATCTGGGAGTGTGCTACCTTAAGTTGGCTGAAACTTGCTGCTAGGATGGGAAGTGTTTAGACTTGGGTGGGGGGATTGTTGGTTGGCTAGCTAACTGGGGGCTTGAGAGTTTGGGACTGCTGGATGAGGGATAGAGAAGGCGATTAGTAGGAATATGTGCCTCAGTGATAGCTGCATCTGAGGTGATTTGCCAATTGGGGAAATCAGCAAATGCCGAAACCATGGCAGCAAGGTGGAGGGGGGGTCTGATTTAGTAACCTTTTTCCTCCCCCCCCCCCAATGATACAGATTGAGAAACAATCTTAGTAGATGAGACCCTGAAGGAGCTGTGGCACACCCCTGTTTCCCTCCAGTTTGGTGGGGATAAGGAGGGCTGCGGGAACTCTCAGTCCCTGGGTCCTAGATCCAAAACGTATTTGATATTGCCTAGCCATACAGACAGCTTTAAAGACTGTCAGAAACAGAGTAAAGAGCTAACATGTTATATTAAATATTCTGCTTTACAACAGTATAATTCCAGTTGCTATTTTTAAGCATGAAAATTAAACGGAGACAAAACGAATCATGGCTTACATATGGGAGTCACGTTGTGGCAAGAATCACTCTATTTGGCTGACGTATTTCAACATTACACTGAACAAAGAGCAATAAATGGCTTGTGCTGGAATAATTGTTTTCAAATGCTGAAATGTAAATAGATACCATATGACTTCATTTTGACTCCCCCCAAAATCAATTGGGCCTCTTTACTAATTTACTTAACTGCAAATCTATGCTTGCCGACAAATTTAAGCTCAATTGAGCGTGATATTTTGTACACTATGAAGCAGAGCAGCTCATGGATCAAGAAGTGTTTAATAATGCAAAATATTCTCTCACGTTTATGGTTACATCTAAAGAAAACCAGTTTTTTTTAATGACAAACTACAAATCAAAGAAATATCAGGAAAAGATCAGGTGACTGACTAAAATCTTATTAGACTTGTATACTGAGGGTTTCTTCTAGTTTGTGCCTATGACAAAAATTCTTAACACTTTAATGGCTAAATTTCCTTTTTACTAACCAGCCTTTACACCGCTCCCATTATTTATAATGGGGCCCATTCAGTAATAACACACTTGGACATTAATGCAGTAGCACAGTTTAGTGAGCAGACCTGTAAATATTTATTAGTTGCATTGTATTGCATATCTAGCAACTAAAGAGCAACATATTCTTTCTTTTAACCTTCTGCACAGGAAGATGCAATGCAGAACTATAGTTTCTGTTCCTAGTTACACCCATTTGGTTTGACTACACAAAGAAGCTTATCCTCATTTATGGGATGTGGCTCATCCAATTCACACAAGCATATATCCAAACACAGGAAAAAAAAAAGAGGCAAAAAAAAAAGCAAACTGGCCTGCTGTTTGGCATAAAGAGCAAATGTCCACGATGTTGCAGAAATCGTATTAGTGATAACTGTATGAGATATCAGGGGTTGGCAGTTACACAGGTATATGCCATATATATATATACTGAATTGAATCAGCTGAAAGAATTATTCTCTGTTGTTCAAAAGTTGACAGTGCAGCCATCCGCTAGGAGATCTGAGCCACTGGGTTCATCTATCGGATCTGCACTAGTATTGGTTGGATAGCGATAAGGGAGAAGAAATGGTATGGGACTTGATGGCATGACCATGATATCTTTATCACAGTGCTCAGACTAGTTTCATTGTGTTATTCTTTCCAAGGCAATGGAGTGCTCGAGTACCATTCCATTCTAACCATCACCCAGAGAGAAATACACATACATACAAACACACATATACAGAGGCAACACAGATATGACTGCTTGCAGGCACATGTACATACACACACACACACACATATATATATACATGCAGGAGTTGTTTCTAATTATCATGGAGCTGTTAGATACATATCTTTTGGCTGAACTTTGGAGGGCTTGGCTAAAAGTTATCCACTGAAAATGATGAGGAGTTGGAGGCATAGCAGGACAAATTTAAATGCTAAGGGAGTCATTTTATGAAGGATTTTTCACATGAGTTATAAGCATAGACGTAGATGTGGGACAAGAGGGTACATACTTTAATGCAATCCATGTGAAGATACGTTTGGGGGCATAGACTGGGCAGTCAAAAAGTTTATGTGTAGTTTATAATATATATACTTATGTGCAAACGTGACCCGCATACATTTGCACCTGTTCTTACACAGGTATAGACGTACACAGTTGCATTTTTGACCCAATTTCTACAGGTTTTTGAGGCAATCTTCCATAGTCATGTTGTCTTTATTAAACAGCCCCAACAGATCAAGTGATGTGCTGAAGGATGAGCCCCCCCCCCCCCCTCTGATTGCTTTTTTTTTTCCTATCTACAATTACTCTAATTGCATGGGCTCCCAATCAAAAAACGTATCGCGTTCAAAATCTGCACCCTGGTTCATAAAATACGGCAATGCCCCGGGATACATGACAGACCTCATAGACCTACCAAACAGAAACACAACAAGATCAACACGAACATACCTAAATCTCCACCACCCAAGCTGCAAAGGACTCAAATACAAATCAACCTATGCAACCAGCTCTCTTATATAAGCACACAACTATGGAACGCGCTACCAATCGCCATGAAAACAACATACGACCACCTAAACTTCCGGAAACTTCTAAAGACTAACCTATTCAAAAAGGCATACCCTAACGACCCAACCTAAATGCCTCAACCCCGCTACACTACAAGATAAAAGTTCATACTGGACATAACCTAACCCTTCTTCCTTACAACCCCCAATATGCCTATCACACTTGATCATTACTCTGCCATAACCTCACTTTGTATTTGTTCATACTGGTACTGGCGATCGCCTCTACTTTACTATGTAAGCCACATTGAGCCTGCAAATAGGTGGGAAAATGTGGGATACAAATTTAACAAATAAATAAATAAATAAATAAATAAAATTTCATCCTTACCTGTTCTGAAGAGACCTATGAACAAATCTGTGCACAAATCTGACCAGGAGATAGTGAGCAGCTCCGTGAAACAAGATAAGCAGCGACGGACAGATTGCGCGGAAGGCAACAAGATGCCACCTGGTATGAAGGATCTGCCTGTGCTCATGCCAGACCTCATCCAGCAGAGGCAGTGGTCTGCATGCTACAAACACAGTTTGATGGTCTCATGGAGCAATTTTCTGCTCTGTCACAAATGGTCCGGGATTTTGCAGGTCGCCCGACAGAGTATGAGATGAACTTAAGTGTGGTGAAAGACTCTGCAGGACGAACAAAGGCGCACTTGATTGCGCTAAAACAGCTTTGCAGCAAAGTGAATGAAAGCTGGAATATATGGAAATAGATTCCATTGCAACGATCTTTGCTTTGTCAGCTTCCCAGAGTCAGTCAAGGAGCCTGAGCTGGTGGGATTTTTGGAAGCCTGGCTTGCTTAAGCGAGAACTGCTCCCTGAGAATCCCGAGTGAGCCGAGGGTGGAGCGAGCGCACATGTTGGGCCGGAGTGTATAGGGCGATGGAACGACACGTGTGGTCAGAGCACTCATCCTTCACTCACGCCATAAAGATTTAATTCTGCGACAATATCGTCAGCTTAAAAGTACAAAGAAGGGTGACGAAAATGATAAAGGGAATAGTAGACTAGTTTTATCATACAATATTTTCATCTTTCAAGTAAATAACTCCCCAAAATCAAACCACTCCACCACTTAAAAAAAAGCATTTCCATTCAATGTTGTCAAAGCCCTTTTCTGCATCTAATAAAATGGCAACCTCTAGAGATTCTTGTTGTTGCACTATGGAGAAGACACTGCATCATATCCTTGCATTACCTGAAAGCATTCTTCATCTCATAAACCTTATTTGTTCTCTGCCAACAGTAGTAGTGAAGACTTCTCTAACTGCATGGTTATAGATGGATACCTGCAGGGGATCTTTACTCAACTTTTCAATCACAACTTATTAGCTTCTGCAGCTGACCTCTTACTGCCCCTAGGCTGAAGGATCCTTCAAAAATCCCTCTTACATTCAAACAACCTAAAGAATTTGACTGAAAGGCCATCAATGTTAGGGGTCTTATTACACAATAAGGTTTTATAGCTGTCTTCCATTACTGCTCTATCTAAAATCTTTTTCTAAGAAACATTACTGGTTGCTGGGATGTCCTGTTCAGGCTGATATGAGTGTATAGAATTTATGGAACTGGTGTACAATCTCTGTTGCTGTGATTATCAGATCTCTCTTTTTGCAAGTAAGCTAATATTTTCTTTTTATTAATCCGATTATTCAAACCCTTAACATTAAGGGAAATAACATTTAGTGACTCCCTAATGCACTACTAGCTTCATTCTGGTTCAAAAGAATTACTACAGACTGTTATAAACAGCAGCATATCATTAGGCTTAGCAGTGAAGACTGTTGGACTGTTAAACATACCAAAATGTATGGCCAAACAAACAACTTAATACAAATAACATCTGCAACTCAGATCAAGACAATTGTGCCATGGAGAGTATGCCCAAGCAAGAATCATGAGCCAATTATAAATATATTCCCTCCAGTTAAACCAACATGTTATTCTTCCCTCAAGAACCCAGAGATTCTCATTTTGTCAAGCAGACAATATCATTTAACTCCTATTAGTTAACCCAACAAACAACAAGCCTAAGCACACACACATCACATCCTAACCCAATATCTACACACATCCTTCCCAAGCACACACTGCACACCATTGATCACTCCAATTGCAAAGAAAGGAGAGGAAAATAAAAGGGACAAAAGAATGGTGCACAGAATCTTGTAGCTCAGGTATCTTTGGGCTTGCTGAAAGCATGGCAAATAGTTAAACAGCCAAATAAGTATTGATCCAAAACAAACACTGCACTGCTACCTAACTGTACAACTGTTTCCTCTAGCCCTCGTGGGTTGCAGTTCAGATGTTCTTTGGCTCAGCTGTATCACACACACAAAAAAAAAACCTATTAAATGAACGGATAACAAGCATCGATTCAAAGACAAATTTGCAAACCACTATCAAACTGCACTGCTGTTCAATCATGAACACAGGTCCAAAACGTGTAAATATGAGAGCTGTAATCAGGTTCAAAATCATCATCTCAGGAAGGGTGGCCTTACCACTGGTCAATATTAAGCCACAGGTGAAGCCTGCCAAATTATCGTCCAGTGTGCTGACACTTGTTCATACTGAATCTAACCAAAAGACAAGTCCCGACATGG
Source organism: Microcaecilia unicolor (assembly GCF_901765095.1). Taxonomy (NCBI): domain Eukaryota; kingdom Metazoa; phylum Chordata; class Amphibia; order Gymnophiona; family Siphonopidae; genus Microcaecilia; species Microcaecilia unicolor. The sequence goes on from NC_044033.1 coordinate 123,052,640, forward strand.
CCATGTTTCAGCTTCTACTTGCATCTGAGTAAAATATAAATAGATATGATCACCAAGATCTTTAAAGACAAAAATAAATAGCATTACTAAAAATAAGTGATCATAAGTAACAAAATGTGCCTTATGAGTGACATCAGATATCAATCAAACCTTAACACAAGGAATACAAAATCTATCCAATCAAGTCATATAAACAATGTATAATTAAATAAAACACTTACAAGGACATTTGAAACAATTGGGTAACTAAGAAATATGCTTTGCATTATCAGAGATTATTTATGATTTCAATATTCTGCCAAACCCTAAACCATAGGATCTCTATTAAAGGTCTGGCTAGCTATTAACTTCCCAAGAGCCGTTACTATATAGTTTACAATTTGAGCTAATGTTATCAAATACAGTAACGTGCTTCAGAGGACACATGCAACAAAACACTGACAGCCACTAATTGCAGCTAAATTGCTTAACACCCTCACGAAATGTCTTCAAACTATTACAGTTGAACCCATTGCCTTTGGAAGTGAAGCTGGTCTACTCGCAAACTCGAACATTAGATGTGGCACAACCTAAAATGTGGCACTTAGAGAAAACATTATTCTCTTCAGTTTCACATAAAAGTAAACCTTGTTGTTCCTGAACCTGGGCAGTAATGTACTGTTTGGGACTATATAATGAGTGTCAGGTTCTCAGGTTCAGAGCCCGCAGGGCCGGGCTCTGGAGCAAACGTGAGCCCTTGAGCTGCTGACGAGGAGCGACAGCAGCAGGCAAAACCCACCAACCAACGCTGGGCAAGCACACCGGCACCGGCAGGGACTGCAGGCACCGTCCAGCGAGCCAGAACACACGGACTGGAATCCCCCGGACTGGAGAACACAGGACTGGAACACTGGACTGGAATCCCCCGGACTGGAGGACACAGGACTGGAACACTGGACTGGAACACACCGAACTAGAACACACTGGACTGGAGCACCCTGGACTGGTCCGTACAGCTTCACCTGCACTTAGCCACTGCCCCCCCCAAGGTTTGAGCCCTTGGGTTTGAGTGGCCGGCAGGACTTACCGGATACCAGATGACACAGGGACCAGGACTGGAAACAGAAGTACTCCTAAATCCTAAACTGACCTAAGTGCTCCCAAGCCCTAAACCAGCAGAAGTGTTCCTAACAGCAAACTAACAAAAGGACTTCCTAAGCCCTATACTAACAGGAGTGCCCCTAGGCACTGACCTAACAGGAGTGCTTCTCACAGCACCAAAAGGAAAAGCAGGGGAGCCACAAGGAAGAACAGGGAAGCTAGAAGCTAAACACATAAGCTAATAAAGGTGCTTCCTAAGCACCAAACTCAGCAGACCTAACACAGGTGCTCTGAGCACCAAGCTACAGAAGCTCTACAACGCTAAACTAACTAAGGTGCTCCCACGCACCAAACAAACAGAAGAGCTCCTAGCACTAAAAGGGAAGACAGGGGGAGCCACTAGGGAAAAAACAGGAAAGCTAAACACACAGTCACAAGTGCACACTGCACTAACACTAACCAGGACCTAAAGCAAGTAGCCAAAAGCAAACGTTGCAAAGGCCCCGAAGGGAAGAACACCACTTCCTTATCAAGGCCCTCCCAGATGATGTCACACTCCCTAGAGCCAGGCAGACAGCACACTGAACCCCCGAGAGGCCCAACCCACACCAATGCAGCACCGTGAAGCTCTTGAAGCCAGTACACCCAAAGAGAGGTAGAGCTAACTCAGTCCACACACACAGCTGTAGTAAAGTGAAACAATTAGAGTCGTGCTGCTGGAAGCTGCCAGCATAGAGAGAGAGAGCTAGCTCAGAAAGGACAGACAAAAGAAACAGAAGCCAGCTAAGAAGCTGACCCCCAGGAAAAAGGTAAGTTTGAGAGGGGTTCTGACCACGATCATAACAATGAGGTGGGTAACCTGCTAAAACATTTATGGAGCTGGGTATTATGAGGGTTCTATATGCATGATTTGTTAAAGATGTTTAGATATAAAGTTGTGGACTGCTGATAGCGAGAGTTTCTCCCAGAATGGCTGACGATAAATTTCCTCTTTAAAAAAAAACCAAAATGATGAATGAATCTTCCTGTACAATGAAGCAGTTCTTTTTATAAAGCCAGTGTGAGTTCAGCCTGTTTATACAGCTTTATTTTATTGTTCACCCAGTCTTACTGCCGCAGCGTGGGAAACTGTTGTGCAGGCTACTGCCATGTTAGTAGTGTTGTTTGATGTCATCATATTGGGTGATTTTAATTTGCACATGGAGGATGAGCAGCAGGATAAAATCTGCCACACAAGTGGAGAATCCAAAGCTTATGGTTGCAACAGCCTAGTTAGTCAGACTTTATGTAGCAACTTGGGAACATGAAAGGGAAGAATGACTGTTAACTTTAAAGTCTTTGAAGAACTGCCTGCCTGATGGCAGTATCTTTCCTGGACATTTTACCTAAGCAGCAAAGTAAGAACAGAAGATCATATTGCTGCTTTGCTATATCCTGTATAGGAACCAGGCAAAGGCAGGTTATGGATACTGCCGTTTCCCTTTCCTAGTGGGCTTGGGCTGGCTATGGGAGGTATAGCAAGCCATTCTGTAGCAATGGGAGATAAAGACCACCAGCCGGCCTGCTAAGTTCTTTTGACTACAACCACAAACTGGGCAGGAGGCACTCAGGCACTTTTCCTCATCTCACACCTGACACTCCAAATAAATCCACGCAAGACAAATCATCCAGATAGAAAAGTGGATTTATTATGGCTGCATTACACTACATACATATGTTAAATGCATTTTACAATACCATGTTAATATATGCATGAATACAATTTACAATATACAGCAATTACATTAATGAATCCTAGGTCTTAACAATATTCTATCTTGACCATTTCAGTGCGGGGAGTCTAGCCTATCGAGTCCCACAGCTCCAATAACTCAGAAAGCACATTTTTTGCCCTGTCTGGGCAGAAACTGTAGAAGTGCGCATGCATTACCATCATTTCTTTCATCAGGGGTTACCGTAAAAGCACCTCCCCCACCCCCCATTCCTGTTGACTCTTAATTCCTTCAGCCCTCCCCCAATTCCATCCAAGTCTGGGGTAGGCCCTGCTGTCCTTCTCTGGCACTGGGCCCCCCTCCGCAGAAGAGAAGGACTGCCCCGGACCTCTACATCATCCATGTCAATGCTATCATATGGCAAATCGATTTCATTATGTACCACTGTTCAAGCTAGATTTGATCTAAACATGCTGCTGTGTGCTCTATCAGGCTAGGACCCACCATCACAGACCACGACAGTCACTCCTCACTTGTCGTGCCCCCCCCCCCCCCCCCATAGCTGCAGCCACTCTCTAACTCAGGTAGGCAAGAAGAATAGACAACTGTACCAATGAACCGGTCAGGGCCACACTATGAGGTTTGACTCTCCCCTGCAGCAGCAAAAAAAAGTAGTAAGAATGACTGGAGCCCTAGCCCCAGTTTTGTCTGACACCCCTAAATGAAAACCTCTAGATGATGATGTGCCTACTCATAATATTTAGCCAATGGCCATGGAGTGCAGACATATCAGACAGCAGTGTATCCAGTGTTCTGTCTCGAAAGGCTACTTTCAATATGGATGTTAATTAGGAGCTTGAGTTGCTAGAAGTCCAAATTATGTAAAGTGGAATGGGAACTGCGAGTTGAAGGAAAGCACAATTAGGTAAAGTAGAATGGAAAGTGTTGTATACAGATTGGAGCAATAATCAGTATGTAGCTATGGCCCTATCCTATCTGTAGGCTATTCGAGGAATACCGGCGCATCTGTAGCTCTAGTTATTTTGGGCAACCCATTTGAGTGATCTGTGTGTGCATGCCACTGACGATAATAGTCAAACTAACCTGAGATGGGGGTCACGCCAGCATGCGAAGGGGCAGCCACACTAACCTGAGAAGGGGTCACGCTAGGATGCGAGGGCGTTCTGAGGATATAAGTTAACTCAAATTCCCTATCTATTATAGATCATGCATTCACCTGATGGTTTACACTTAGAGAGGCTCCCAGACTGATTTGAAGCCAGTTCAGCACCCGCTCCTTATCATAGGAGTTAGCTAAAATGCAATGTTACTAAGCACAGCTTAAATGGGCAGGATCGAAATGTCAAGGGAAATACCACCATGTTGAAAAAGGTTAAGGTAGCTGGTATATGTAGCTTATGCAGGTTGTAGCCTGCAAAGAAGATCTATGTGCTAACACTACGGGAACTCACAGCAGTGAAATGTAGGCATTAACACTTTCATAGCAGTGAGTACCTAAGAGCAAAGAAATATTGCAGTGCTCCCAATAATCTCCACCTATGTTGCTGCAACAGCCACCAATGCCATGAACAGCACCTCCAGCAATGTTGAGGTTCACCTACCATGTAGCAAAAATATTTTGAGAACCACCTGCCGTATGTCCTCAAATTAAGCGGCCAACAACACTCATGAGGTTGGCAGAGAGCCAGCCTAAAAGGGCCAATGGTCCCCTCCGAAGGGACACCACCTTGTAAGTGGTGGAGGACTTCCGTGTTTCAATGACTCAGAGGACTATGCTGAAGGGTTACCCATATCAGACAGGCCTCTGAGGAGAAACCAAAGAGTGTCCCAAACTGGAGGATCCAAGATGGCGTCGAGGGAGGATGTACGTTAGTTGAGTTCCCGTTTTACACCAGAATACCTGAAGAAGTAGGCGCGCTCCCCAGAGAATGGGGAAGAAGAAAGGCAAAGCCGTGGTGTTGTCCTCTTCGCACACGGCTGGCGTTCCCACCACTTCTCAGTCTACTTTGGAGAGATTCGGGGTCATAACGTCGGGGATATCGGTTCCTGCTTCGGGGAACAGCAAGGCTTTATTGCCGAATCTCAGTGGAGAGGGAGTGACTTTGAGTCCCCCAGTTGGCATGACCTCTCCAAGACCCGGAAACAGTAACGCTTCGCTATGGAGGTCGACAGTGGAAATGCCCGAAGTGGGTTAGGATTTTCACGCGATCCGAGGCGGTCCTGGCGCAGCATTGACTCCGGATAATAAACCAACTGGGGGATTGGAGAATGAGCTCTTCCCCCCCGAAGATATCTGGAGCAGTTTCTGTGGAGAAATTGGACCTGGTGAAGCCAAACAATGTCACAATGGACGCACTATGGGAAGTGCTGCAGAGTGTGAATAACTCTCTTATTCAGATGTCAAAAATTTTTTGGAATAAATATGTGATTATATCAATACTTATCTAACAAAATGGAAGTCCAAGATAAAAAAAATAAAGACTTTAATTTCGGAAATGGTTTCTCTACGAAAATCAGTTAATCTGGTAATGAAGGACAATTATGTTTCTTGTAAACAATCGGAACTTCTGGAGAACCAATTAAGGAAAAATAACTTGAGAAAGATAAATTTTCCTAAAATACCCTGTATATAGAGTTATATTATTAGTGACTTTTGCCTTTGATTTAGATAGGAACAATGTTTTGGAATTGTATTTCCGACATATGGCTGATAGTTTTTTTGGGTTCAAAGATAAATATATTTCCTGACATATCAAGGGAATCGCAGACTAGGAGGTGTGAACTCTTGGCTTTTAAGCCAAGAATCATTGCCCTAGGTGGGACCTTCCTAGAGCGATTCCCTTGTAAGTGTTTTATTTCCTGATTACTTATTTGTTGAACCCAGGAAATTATAAGAGTTTGTAGAGTTAAAAGAACAGATGAAGAACCCTCTGCAGCAACTTCCTTTAAGTTACCACTGTACCGGCTGCAATTACCGATTAACCTTCCTCCCTCAGAAAATATGAATTGTAAGATTAACCATTCCGTGTTTTTCTTATTTTCTTTGAGATAGTTTTCCTGATCTTGGATCCCCCAATTGTGGATAATAATGTGGACTAATAAAGATGATATTTTTCCTTAATGTTTGTTTTAATTGATATTTTCTCTTCTCTTTCCCATTTATGTATTGGACATAAATGTAATATAAAATGAATAAATAAAATAATTAAAAAAAAAAAAAAAAGAAGCGCAATCCATTAATAACTACCATACTCTGGAAAGTGTCGCAGGATGATAGCTTAACCTCTAGTGTCTCTAGGGTCCTCTTCATCCAGTGGACATGCCCTAGCAGAATGCAGAGTGCCTCTATGGTGCATGTACCGTGGCTTGTGTGTTTGCTGAGACGCATGTACTGTGGAATGTGTATTTGTTTGAGATGCATGTACAGTGGCGTGTATGTTTGCTGAGACGCATGTGCCATAGCATGCGTTTGCTAAGTGATTATGTACAATGGACTGAGTGTACTATTCACCAAGCCTGTTTGCTAATCAAACTGCTATGCTGATGAAATCAGACCACACGATTCAAAGTGTACTACTAAAATGAAATCCATCATACTGCAACTACGCTGGTGGGGAGCACCATTCTGTGCCTTTCATGGATGCATATAAGCAAATACCTACTTGATAAAGCGCCTGGTGTCTTGAGGTGAATGCTATAAACACTTTGCAGTGTAATCCGTAATCGTACAGCGTAAACTGAACACTGAAAGCCATATATCTAATAAAACTGAACACTAAAAGCAGTGTTTCAAAGAAAACTACTGTGCTGATGAAACCGAATTTTGTTCAGATTTCTGTACCATATCAGCGTATCTTTTCATAAAGATTACATAAAACTGGTGTAGTCCAGTAACCGAGTGGGGAAATTTTCCTGATATGAACAACTGCGGACTACGTGATTAAAATGGTGTTATTCCCCAAGTGGCTCTATGTGCTGCAGACCATTCCGATTTGGCTACAACGGAAAGACTTGCAGTATTTTTACAAATTAGCATCAAAGTTTTGCTGGAGGGGCAAGAAGCCTAGGATCCGCTTCTCACGCTTAATGGGCAGCTGGAGCCAGGGAGGGGTGGGTATACCAGATCTAGAACTATACAATCGGGCATGCCAATTGCGTTACTTAGGAGATTGGTGCTTGGGTACACAGCGGTACACCCCTACAGTGCTGGAGGCGGCATTTTGGGAACCTTATCAATTTTTCTCGCTTTTACATCACAAAACATGTGATCTACTGGAAGGACTAGGCAAAAGTGTGCTGTTGCGTCTGCTCCGAGAGGTGTGGGGAGTGCTTATACGGCAGCTAGGGGGGGGACCTAGCAGTAACGGACCTGTTAACAGTATGTGGGAATTGTGAATTTTTACCAGGCTTGTCGAGCCGATATTTTGTTGAATGGGCAAAACGGGATATTTCCAGTCTGGCACATCTGGCGGGTGGAGATGGGCAGCCCCTCACGGAACAGGAATTAATGGGAAAGGTAGGTGACTCCTGGGGTACTAGATTTGCTATAAGGCAAGTGCGACACTATGTCAATTCTCTACCAGGAGACCCTCTGAGAACTCAGCTGGGGGATAAAGTACGGGATTTCTTTTACTCTGTAGGTGAGGGCGAACTCACAATATCCTTGCTCCATAAGACACTATCAGGATGGTGGCCCCCCAGGGATTATAGTCTGTTGAAAAGGGCTTGGAAAAGGAATTGGGATTCGCAGTAACATCATGGGATATCACTAAATCAATAGCATGTATACCCCTGTTAGTATCAGATGCTCGCTTGAGAGAATGTGCCTATCGCTGTATTCACAGGGAATATGTAACTATAGCTCAATTAGCACATATGGGAGGGGATCGCAATCCAGATTGTCTCAAACATGGAAAGAACCCTGGTACAATGCTGCATATGTTTTGGAGCTGCCCAACCTTGAAAAGGTTTTGGACCCAGGTCTGAGGCTTTTGGGAAGAGTGGCTGGGGCTTCGGATTCTGGGGACAGCTGAACAACTGCTCTTAGATACCCCGGGGTCATTTAGAGGGCAGAATCAATTTGAAACTTTACTGCTTCGTAAGATGAGTTTATTGGCCAGGAAATGCATCTTACAATATTGGACGGTCAAGGATCCTCCAGCATACTGCCATTGGAGAAACCAGTTACATCAGCTGGTATCCTGGGAGGCTGGAGAATCCAGGTTCTCAAAGAAAAAGAGAGTCACATTTTTGGCTATTTGGGGCCCTTATTTGCGAAGCCTAAGCCACAGAGGTCACAGTTTACTTTTAAATGAAGGGTGAACTCCACAGGCTATCCAGGTCGGGGGGGGGGGGGAGGATAGGTACAACCGATGGAAAATAATAAAAATGTTGAAATATAAAATTCTACAATGTTGTATGTTAGTTAGCAACTTGTTGTATAGTTACATCGCGGTTTGATGTATGTTATATGCAGAGGCATGTATGACATTGTTTATGCTGCTGCAGTACTAATAAAAATCGTTTAAACACAGAGAGGCATATTTTCAAAGCACTTAGCCTCCCAAAGTTCCATAGAAACCTATGGAACTTAGCCTTCCAAAGTGCTTTGAAAATATGCCTCATAGTGAATGTCAAGCGGGCAGGGTACTGAAGCACATATTTAGCACCCACAGATTTAAGGCTCACATGCATTTCTAAAAAAGATTTGCATTTCCTTGCCATTGTTTTCGAAATTGGAACAATCAGAATTCTTTTCCCTTTGAATTGTAAGTTAGTAAGAGTACTGCTGCAGTCAAAATTTGCAGAACCTGTGGAAATCTTAGTAGCTTAGCTACAGCTGGTCTTGGATGAGGAAGGCCTACCTTCTTTTTCGTAGGAGTGTGATGTGCTCTCTCAAATTGAAAAGGGAAGATCAGTAGAGATGCGTAATATCTCCAGAAGACAATCTTGTAGAAAACAAACCATGTCAGACCCCTCAACACCTTCGTTGATTAGAAAGGTCTTCAATCTCTTGCTCTAATTTTCGGATCTGCTTTAGTGTCTGCTCATGGTTTTGTGCCATATGGAGATCCGTCTGGTCAGCTCTTTTTCGACCCAACCCTGGAAGGCTGATAAAGAGTTGGTGAGATTTTGCAAATCAGTTTTTAATTCACACGTAACTGCATACTTTTGAGGTGAGAACACGCAGAGCACGTAGTTCTTCAACAAGCAGGTCCAAAGATTAAGGAGGAGATTTCCCAGCAGCCATTTTGTCCAGAGATGGGGGATCACGTTTTATGCGCTTCGTGCCCACAGGAATCAGGTTCAACGTCTATGATTTGCCCCGATTTTGTCACTGATATCATAGGAAGGTTTAAAGATAAGAGCAGTACACTTTTAAAATAAAAAAAGCTGTATAAAAAAGGAGCAGAAGATTCAAGCCATCATCTCGATGCACGGCTCAACAGCGCCGCCACCCCCCCCCCCCCCCCTTGCAAAATGTGGTTTTAGATAAATTGCATTGAATGAGGCAAAATAGAATGTATTTTCAAATTTTGCAAACCTTACTGAAATATACACTATAACAGATTTAAAAATGAGATTTCACACAGGCATAGCCCTTATCCATATAACAGTTCCCACACTCTCAAAGCTTTTCTTAAAAATAAATATTATGGAAGAGTGGACCGGGGGGAGATCAGGCTAGTGCGGGTCCTTTGGAAAGTGTGGAGTTAACCGCTTTCCTAGACGACTCAACAGATAACATCTCAGCTAGGACCACCCTTCTGGTTACTTTTCATGAAGGCGGTAAGTCTGCAGTTTTAAAGGCTTATTTCAGGAAGAAAAACCTATGCATTTTTGCGGGAAGCCCATACGTGTTTTTCCAGAATACTCAGATGTTAAAGAAGGCCTTTTCGGAAGTAAAGACTTGAGTTATAGTTCCAGGAGCTACTTTTTTTTATACTTCCCCTGTAAATGTTAAGGTTTCATTTCAGAGGATGCAGTACTTTATAATGAGTGATTATTGGGAAGGTTGGAGAAAGTAGGAAAAAATTCCACTATCTTAGTGAAGAGGTTACTCTCATCAAGGATCCCTATGGTGCAGAAGCTGAAGAAGTGGACTCTGGTCCTTAAAACCTCATGACTCAAGAAATGAGTTAGTCTTTGAGATGCCACCTGCCTGTCAATCTGGAGCTGATAAATTATATATGCTGTTCACTACAATACAGACGCCAAAGAAAGTCACCTATTATTTGTAGTTTATAGTTTATTTGCACTTACTATACCGTCCATGCTAACTTTCAGATCTGGGTGGTTTACAGGGTAAAAACAGGTATATTGCAGAGCTTTTTAAACATACATCAGCTTGGACTATCTCTGTTTTAAATCTTAAGCCTCTTTGAGCCAGATGCACTAAACAATCGTTAGAGCCCTTCCCTTAGCGAATCGGTAAGGAATGGGCATACATTAAGGAAAGGGAATGCAAATGAGCTGCTCGTTGTAGCTCACTTGCATTCTCTATTCCATTGTTAAACAGTCGTTATATGCTGGCTGCTCTGCGCATGCCAAATACGCCTCCCTGTGCCGCCTGAAAAACAAAAATGTCCATTTTGGCCCTCATTCCCCCCCCCCTCCCCCCGAAGACGCCGCGCTGTTCACCCCCTACGAAGCGGCTCGATCCACAGGACATGCAGTTGAGGCTGCCCATCCAAAAAAAACATCCATTTTGGCCATCATTCCCCCCGCAATGATAAAAACATCTTTTTTGGCAGTGCTTCACTCAGCTGAGAGACTGTGATTGGCTCAGAGACTTCCTGGTCTCTCAGCTGAGTGAAGCACTGCCAAAAAATACGTTTTTATTATTGCAAGGGGGGAATGACGGCCAAAATAGATGTTTTTTTTAAAGCGGTGCGCTATTTACTTTTGTTGCAGTTTTTGAATCCCGTGGAGCCCCAACAAGAGGTACAAACTTCTCGTTAGATTTTCCAGCGTTAAGGCAATCGGAAAAGGTTAGTGCATCTCATTACAATAGGGTTTCTACACAATTTGCTCATCTGCATTCCGTTTTCGTTAGCTGCTACCGTCGTCGGAAAAAGGTTTAGTGCATCTGGCCCTCTATCTGTTTTAAACAGATTGCAAATTAATTGGCAACTTAAACTGAGTGAAATTGGCAAGTATGAGGGCTTTTAGCACGCTACATAAAACCGCTAGTGAAGTGATACATATATAGATTTATAAGGATGATACACTTTAATGACAAAAGTAAATACACAGTAAACACAAATCTTATAACTATTCGCAAAGTACTCACTTGTAGCCATGATGTCTGGAGTACACGGGGATATTCCATGATCCACAGCCCATCTGTAAGCACCGTCTCCAACTAGAAAGCTAAGTTTCATAATAACAGTATTATTTTAAAATGTTTAGACAATTGGATTCTCCAACTCCACTAAATTTGCTCTTTTTATCTAACCCTAAATAAACAAGACTTTTTGCAAGACTTCCCTAACTTGTCTATTCCTAAATTTAAAAAAAATTATCTCATGATTTAGGGTGCAACAATTTTCAAAGTGTTCCACAATGTGATGCATACCAGCATAACACTTCATGCTTTAACAACCATTTGTAAAGGGGTTAAGTGCATAGTAACATGATCGGGCAGTAAAGAGGTTAAACGCATGCTTGATCAAAGCAGTAAGCACTTGTCTGTACTCAATGCAGAAAAGGATTCTCCCCTTTCACAATACTGGATTGGTGAGGAATGAATATTGTCTTCTGCACATACTAGTAAAAAAGGCCCGTTTCTGAAAGAAATGAAACGGGCGCTAGCAAGGTTGTCCTCTAATGGCAATTATGTTTTTAAAGCGTGTAAGCTCGGCCCTTCTGTCTCTCTCAGCTCTGGTCCCATCCTCATTTCCTGTTTCCGCAAGGGCAGGACCAGAGCTGAGAGAGAGAGAAGGGCCGAGGCTGAACGCTTTTTACCGTTGCTGCCGGCCGCCGTAACCCCGACGTGGTAAGTCAAGATGACTTTTAAAATTCGGAGGGAGGGGGCCTGGAACTGGAAGGGAAGGAGGGAGGAAGGGAGGGACGACGACCCTGGAACTCGGAGGGAGGGAGGGAGGGGAGACCCTGGAACTGGGAGGGAGGGAGAGATGGAGAACGTTGGAGGAGAGTGACGTCAGGAGATGGTTACGAACGCAGGCAGAGACATTGGAACGTTGCAGGAGCAAATTATTATATTAGAAATCAGAAGTCATAGAAGCAGGGATCGATGTAGTGTTATGTTTTGTTTTAATGTTTTTAATTTCTTTTTTTCTGTATTTCTTCATAAACAACCTTGATTATTCTTTAAAAGGTGGTATATTAAGTTCAATAAACTAACATATTTGAAGCTGTTAAATTACATGCAAACTGTGAGAAATTGTAGGATGACCTTGAGAGGCGGCAAGACCAGGTATCCAAATGGTTGATGGAATTTAATATGAATAAATACAAAGTGATGCACATTAATAAGAACCTCCCAAATCATAGCTATACAATGCTAGGTTCCACATTAGGAGTCACCACTGTGAAAAAGGATTTAGGTGTCACTGTGAAATCTTCTGCTCAGTGTGCGGCAGTGGTCAAAAAGGCAAACAGAATGTTAGGAATAGGAAAGGACATAGGCGGTCGGTGGCCCAACTGTTTGGGGAGGCTAAAGGGGCGGGGCTGGGGTGGGGCCAGGGGTGGAGCTTAAATCCATAATTGTCTGATAACACACAGAAAAATAAATACCTTTTATTAAATTTAGATATTAGCTATGTATCATATGTCAAAGAATAAAGTGGTTGCTCAAGGCATATACTAACCACAATCGCTCAACTGCAAAACACTATGCACAAATTTGTGCAAAAACACACTCAGAACCGACGCAAGCCCTGAGCCCAGCAGATGCAGGACTCGATACTGGAACCCTCGTGCACTGCTCACAGAGGTCTGAGCTACTACTACTACTTATCATTTCTATAGCACTACTAGACGTACGCAGCGCTGTACACTTGAACATGAAGAGACAGTCCCTGCTCGACAGAGCTTACAATCTAATTAGGACAGACACACAGGCCAAACAAGAGAAGCTCAGTATTAAACTTCAGTTGCTTCTGATCATTATCCAACTCCTGGGGGCACCTACTATGGGCTTTAGGTTAGGTTTTGGAGTCATCTCAAAGGAAAGTCCTTTCTGTGAATCAATCTAGCTACAACCAGAATCCCTTCCCACCCTTCTTCACTGCAGACTGACATTCAGCTTTGGCCAGCACCTAGCAGCTGACTTAAGACGTGGTGCAGACCAGGTGAATCCAACTGTTTAAACAAGCCACATCAGCAAGGCCAAGGCCCCCATGCAGGTAGAGACACTTACAGATGGGGATGGCAGACACGATGAAGGCGTTTCCAAAGAACAGAGCCGACGACTTGGCAGACAAGTTCCTGCTGAAGTCCTGAAGTAGCAGATCCTCCTCGGACTGCTGCTTGTTGCTGCCTTTCGGAGCCATAATGGGACCCAGTACCACTCCACCGACCCAGAGAAAGACACGCCGGCAAGGAAAGAGGAACGCAGTAAGTTCCTGCCCAAGCAATACCCGGCCGGCCGACTGAGCAAGCATGCGCAGTACATGCTTATTTCCTCCACGGCCAGCTTTTGAGGCAGGAGTGCGCGCTAAAGACCAACCTCTTTGCTAAAGACCTGTTAGCATTCCTGCTGGAAGAGGTGGGGGGGACGAGTGAGCCCGCGTCTGTCAGTCAAGAAGTCATTTCCTGTAGGAGGTAGCTGTTTTGTGTCCAAGGAAGCAGCTTTGAACATCGTGACTGTGAGGGTTATTCATTGGAGCTGTGGTGGTTGGTAGAAGCTTAACGTGTTTTAGTAAAAGGGCGGACTGGCTGGGGAGGCTTAGCCTCCCCAAGCCTCTTATACTGGGCGCCTATGGGAAAGGAATAGAGAATAAAACGAAAAATATAATGCTTCTGTATTGCTCTAAGGTGAGAGTACACACCTTAGTATTGTGTGCAATTCTGGTCACCATATCTAAAAAGAGATGTAGTGGAACTAGAATAGGTACAAAGAAGGGCGACCAAAAAGATTAAGGGGATGGAAGATTATCACATAAGGAACGGATAAAGAGGTTATGGCTCTTTAGACTGGAGAAGAGATGGCTGAGGAGATACGATAGAGGTCTATAAAATCCTGAATGGGGTAAATCAGGTAAACATAAATCAACCGTTTACTCTTTCAACAAGTACAAAGACTAGGCGATATTCCATGAAGTTACATAATAGAACTTTTAAAACTGATAACAGAAAATAGGCTTTCACTCAGCATACAGTTAAAACTCTGGAACTCATTGTCAGAGCAAATAGTAAAAGCAATTAATGTACAGTAGTTGAGTTTTAAAAAAAAAAAAAACCATTTTGACAAATTCCTGGAGGAAAGTTTATAAACCTTTAAGGTAAATCTGTGGAAAGCTACTGCTTACCCCTGAGGTTACGTAAAATGGAATCTTGCTACTTTATCAGACTCTGCCAGATACTTATGGCCTTGATTGGCCACTCTTGGAAATAGGATGCTGGGCTAGATGGGCCCTTGGTCTGACTCAGTAGGGCAACTCTATATTTTTATGTACCTGCGTCCTCTGCCCAAACTCCGCCCACTGGCAAAGTATGTTCCATGAAATCATAGTCAACATTCTATAAGAACTCATTAAAGTGTATAATTGGCCACTTATGCATGTTCTTGCCAAATAAAATTAGGTAGCTCCTTATAGAATTGACTCCAAAAAGCAAAACCTGCACAGAATTCTGAAAATCAGCACAGCAACGTAATATTCATTGATTTGCCAGACCACCGTTGATAAAAACATCATGGCAGTTTACATTAGCTGCAATGTACAAAAGCTTGTTAAAAAAAATAGCAAAATACATACATACATATAGAAACAACAAAATATACAATCCAATTAAGAGAAAGAAAAATATTAATTTATTTTTTTTTTCAGATATTTGCTATACCACCTTTACATCTTCAAGGTGTTTTACAAAGTACAATACAGCCTTAATGGAAGACAAACAAAATACAAAATATATATATAAACAAACACAGAAGGCAGAAATTTAATTTCTACAACAATAAATTATCCTTAGACAAAAATCAGAAAAAGAAGAGGAGCAATTTAAAAATTTACTCAACGAAGTTAAAAAAAAACTTGTCTAAAAAGCCAAGTTTTAACTCCTATTTTAAAACTCTTATATGATGAATCTAAATGAAGTCCAAGCAGAAGTTTCACAGTGTAGGAGCAATACAGCTAAACACAGTGTCGTGATGTATCCAACCAAAGTTTTTTACGATGAGGCACAATCTGTAAATTTTGTTGTACAGATCTTAAACATTTGAGAAGGATAATAGGACAGAAGTATATGCAAATAAACTGGTATCCCTATAAGATAAGCTTGATAAGCCAACATTCAAATGCTGCTTTGCCACTTTTTAGACATTTTTCTCTTTCGAAAATGGAGCCCAATAGTGTACACTGATGTACAAATATCATTAATTCCATTATTTCATTATTTATTGTTCATAAGCTAGTCATGTATTGCTTATTTTTTAAGTTTATTTTTAGTACATTAATAATTTAGTTGTTTTTTTTTTAATGTGTTTTATCTATAGACTCCTGATGCAGGCATTTTGCCACCCTTTCTTGAGGCCCACTGTGCTGTTTTTTGCTGTTCTTTGTCCACTGCACTTCAGATTTCCTCTCTATTACCCTTTAGTAGGGTAACACATGTAAATATAATCAGATAAGCTTTAATGGTAAAGCAGCCATGAAAAAAAAAAGCATGTCCTATGTTAAACAATATTTCCCTCCACAGAGAATGGAGAGGCAATGCATGAAAAAAAGTGTGCAACGTTCATTAGCAACAGCACCACCTTTTGACTAATATCAACGAAAGCCTGAAACACAAGACTGTCCCTTCTCAGTTTTTTCACTAAGACTGACAACCTTTACAATTGGGGAGGGGGGCAGGCGGGAGAAGCGGTTAAAACCCTTGCCATCTGATCCTATGCACCCTGAACATGACTTTCCAAAAATATGTTATTGCTCATGAAGTATGCAAAACTATGCTCACATGTGTACTTCTCCATTCAGAGCTAAGGCTTATATAATACTAGTAAAAAAGACGCCCATTTCTGGAGCAAATGAAATGGGCGCTAGCAAGGTTTTCCTCCCCAACACCCCCCCCTTCACACTCCCTCCCTACCCCTTCATCGTTCCGACGCCATTGCTCTGCACCTCCTGAGCACCGTACGCCATTGCTCCGCCCTCAGTGTGTGACACCATTGCTCCACCCTCGACGTCATCACGTTTGACGCGAGGGCGGGGCCCCAAGGCTTGGCGATTTTGGTGGCTTTACCACCACGAACCCTTCGAACCTGTCTTGAAGGAAGTGACGGAAGTGACGTCAGTGTCTTCAGAATGTTGAGGGTGAGTTTTATTATATAAGATGTCTATTGTTAAACTCTGGAGTGCTTCTTAATTGTTAAAAATGATGCCAAAATAACTGTTCCTAGTAATAATAAATGTGAGTAGTTTGTGATACTCCACAAATCAGTACAGTCAAGGGTCAATATGCTGTTGCTAGTGATATTTCAGGACCAAGATGTGGCAGAATGTCCTGGGAGGGGAGGGGGCGAGTTATCAATGTGGGCTTCCGTTAAAGGCATATTATTTTACTGTTAACCCCAGTTATTAGTAGCTAGGTCTCACTGCATAAAATGGGACCTTTAGCCCATGTTGATAACTTCCCCCCTAAATGGTAATTATATACCACCACCTCAGATATAAACTTTACAACTTCATATCTCAAATCAGTCAATCTTAGCGGCTAACTTGACCTAATATGCCTTTAAGGTAGTTTCTCCAATATAATATTAATGGTAAAAATCAAACCTTCTGCAATTTATTTTAATAATGCTTCTTGTACTTAATAGTAGGAATGCATTCTGGAAACATTTACTAAAAAAAAAAAAATTCATACTGAAATCCACATTTTTTTTTATTTTAACCAGCACATTATAATACCTTCTAATAAAATACAGAGAGAATGCTGATGTTTATTCATACAGAACACCGCAATGGTGTCCTTTTTGCTATGCACATGCACTTTCACAACGACCATTTTTCAAAATATCCTCATGCTCTTGACTTTAATAAGCTCCAAAGGCAAGTTACTGGCACAGATTTAGTTTTAGGCAGGAGATCAAATACATTTAAATGTTCCCTTTTTTTTTTTTTTTTTTTTACTTTTTCATACTTCACCTTTTGATAAATGTGGATGATAATGTAGGTTTATGTGGTACAGTGGTTTTGCTAAACATTTAAAAATTTGGCCAAAACCCTTCAATGGTGGCTTGCCAAAATAAGATAAGACTTCAGTTTCCAATTTAAATCCTAAGTTGTTTAACATTATTGTGGCCAATAGACAAAAGGCTTCATAACTCATTACACCCATTTCCTCAGAATTCACAAAAATGTAAAAGTTCAGCTTGTACACAAAGTATATTTTTCCAAAAAGAAAAAAAATCAAGTACATGCCAAGGTTTTAAAATATGGTGGTCAGGAACTTCTTAAATATGGTATGAATCATTCTTCTCTGAGGCAGATTTACAAGTCAATTATTTTCAATCAAAATATCCAAGATAAAATTGGTAATGACACAAATATCCATTTAAACAAGGAGAGAGAGAAATTAACACTGCAGCCAGCGATACCTTCTGTCCACAGTTATACTAAGAGCAAGGAACAAAGCCCATTTCATCTCCCATAAAGCCCAAAGTGTAATCACCAGCATCAGCACTCAACACAGCAAGGTAACTTATAGACATTATACTTATAAAAAAGCAAAAGAGGAAAGCAGAATTAAACAATTACCAAGGTGGAATTCTGCCAGCAGAGAGTTTTCCTTTCTGCCCTTCACACAGCAATCGATTTGCAGCAGACACAGGATTCTTGATGCCTAAAAGAAAAAGATAATACAACATGCAAAATAAAAAGAAGACAGAGTGGAGCAGTAGCCTGGTGGTTAGAGCAGTAGGCTGAGAACCAGGGAAACTGCTTCATGTGACTTTGGGCAACTCACTAACTTCTCCTTTGCCTCAGGTACAAACTTAGATTCTAAGCCCTTTTGGGACAGGAAAGTACCTACTGTACCCAAATACAACTTGTCTTGAACTATTACTAGAAAGACACGAGCAAAATTTTAAGTCCAATGAATTAAGTGCTGTACTCAAATACTGATCCTCATAAAAAAGCTATACAATCTTCCAATGGTGCCAATATAGATCTCATCTGCTGTTCAGCAGATATGGTAGGAGGAAATATTGAGACAAATATTCAAAATGGTTTATATATGAAGTGGCAGCCAAATAAAATGTATAAACTTCATATCTGTGAAATTTCAGCAGCACTATTCCTCTCATTCTATAACAAGCTGCCTAAATGTAAACGCCTTTTATAGAGCACTGCCATCTATGCGGGTAGGTGTATAGTTATGCTGGGGTGGAACAAGCTAAACACATTGCACAAATGCACACAAACAATAAATGCAGAAACTGTGGTGTGAAAAGTAAAAATAGTAGTCAAATAATGACTTCAAATACATATAACAATAAAAGGAACATGAAACATAATAAATAAAATATGTATAAAATAACCAGATCTAAATTGCTATTTTGTACAAAAATATAAAAATATGCAAACTATATAAAATCATATAAAGCCAAATAAGCATCAAGGTATTGTAAATAATCAAATCTGTCCCAAAAGTATTAGAGGCTGAACATTTCTTAGCCTTTGCCTTCCCCAAGGGTCTTACTTGGAAGGAAATGATGCTAAGGTGTAACAAGCCAAATCAACCACTTAGGGCTCAGTGTCCAAGAGGAGGGAGCCAAGTGCTTAAGAGAGAGATATACTTCTGCTGCAAACTGACTGCAAGTGCTTGCTCCATTCCCATAAGGTTTTGTCGAGACGCAGTTTTTTGTATTGCATGGCTACTAAAATGTAACATTTCTGAGGGCGTGGCAGCTTTTCTGGGAGTGGTGCTACCTCTTGAGTACTTAGCTCCCTCCTCTTGTGCACTGAGCCCTAAATGGTTAATTGGCTTGTTCCATCTTAGCACTGTTTCCTTCCAAACAAGACCCTTGGGACAAGCTGAAAAATGTTGAACACCTGATCCTTTTGGGACAAATTTGAGTGTTACCCCTCAAAGTTGGGTGCAGATCACAGATCTGCACGTAAACCAATTGGCTAAACAGGGGATAATCAATTATTAGTTTGTTTCATTTATTACAAATTTGATATGTTCAGTGTTTATCATTCATTAATAAACAGATTTACAAAAAAAAAAGAAGTGCTAATCTGTAAATATTACATTTTAGCAGCCATGCCATACAAAAAACTGTGTCTCAATAAAACCTTATGGGAATGGAGTAAGCACTTGCACTCAGTTTGCACAAGAAGTATATCTCCCTATTAAGCACTTGGTTCCCTCCTCTTGGACATCGAGCCCTAAGTGGTTGATTGGCTTGTTCCATCTTAGTACTGCTAATTGGCAGTCATTAGTAGTTGCATACAGATCTGCCCTTATGCCCTATTCTATAATCTGTGCACCTAACATGTGCAACTGCAAAGAGGACAGACTCAGGGAACGGGCATGGGTGGGTCAGGAGCATTCCCAGGATTTAGGCACCTGGTTATAGAATACTTGCGTTTCCGCACCCAACAGCAGTTGGGCATGAGCATTTACACTAAGCTTTGGCTAGCATAACTGCTTGCATTTAAAGTTAGGCGCAAAATTGCACAGCGAGCTAGTATTCTGTAAAAACAGTTCTGCGCAGAACTGCCTTTATAGAAATCGCATTTAGCACTCATCATCCCAGTGCCTAACTTTGGACAACCTTTACTGAATTTCCTCTCCCATATGAATACCTTGATGCTTGTTTGGCTTTATATGATCTTATGTTATGTTTCTGTGGAAAATAACAATAACTTACATAAAATACAAACCGACCAAATCTACTTATTTCATGTTCATTTTACTGTTACATTTATGTATTTATATGTTGTTAAAGTCATCATTTGAGTACTATATTTTTCATGCTACAGTATCTGCTTTTGCTGTTTGTGTGGATATTTGTGCAATGTTTTTGCCTTTGTTTTACGAGTGCAGGTTTTAAATATTGACCCAATTATTATTAGTATTGAAAGGTCTATGAACTGAAGGAGGATTGCTAGGTTTTATATGTTTGTTTTTTTTTCTTTTTCAAGGTATTTTAGACCTGGATTACATAAAGAAAATCCATGATGAACAAGAACAAATATCCAATGAACCCATCGTCTATCTCTAAGAGTGTCCTGTTTACCAAAGAATGTGGTAAAGGCGGTTAGCTTAGCGGGGTTTAAAAAGGGTCTGGACGGCTTCCTAAAGGAAAACTTCATAGACCATTATTAAATTAACTTGGGAAAATCCACTGCTTATTTCTGGGATAAACATCATAAAATGTATTGAGCTTTTCTGGGATCTTGCCAAGTATTTGTGACCTGGATTGGCCACTGTTGGAAACAGGATACTAGGCTTGATGGACCTTTGATCTGTCCCAGTGTGAAAATACTGTTCTCACATACCAAGGATTTCAAAGGAAAAGCAACAGTTTTTCCAAGTCTACCTGGCTAATAATCTTTTAATGGAATTTTCCTCCAAAATTTGGTCGTCTCTTTTGAGTCCCACTGTGAGTCTGCTTGATCACTTTCTCCAGCAGCAGATCCATAACTTGATCATGTGCTGTGTGAAAAAAAAAGTGCTTTCTATGATTGCCTGAAACTAATAACCAGTAGATTGGAAACAATGTCTTCCATTTAACCATTCACAAATTAAAACAAATCATTCCCTATTTAACTGCTCTACCTCATATTTTATAAACTTCTTTTATACTCCTTTCTCAGTCATCTCTACTCCAAGCTAAAAAGCCCTAACCTGTTTTGATTTACTTCATAACAGAGGTGTTTTATCACCTTGTCATTCCTGTTCCCTTCTCTGAACCTTTTCCAGTTCCACTATATCTTTTTTGAGATGGGATGACCAGAACATCACACAACAAACAAAATGTGACCACACCAGAGACCTGTACAGAGGTAAAATGATATTCTCGGTTTTCTTCTTCATCCCTTTTAAAATAATCCCTAACATTCCATTTGCTTTTTTGGCAGCAGCTGCACACTAGGCAGAAAATTCCAACATACTATCCACGATGACTCAAAGATCTTTTACTTGCACACACAAAAAAAAAAAAATCAACTCAAAACCCAGCATTCTGTACCTATGGTTGTAATTATTTTTTCAGTATCAACATCATTTTGTACTTAACCATATTAAATCATTTTATGTTTCAACAATTTTTATTGATGAGTTCACGTGGTATACAAGTCCATATTAATCAAAATAAATCTGATAACAAATAATTCTATCCTTGTTAATGAACCTGAAACTTCTATCATCAATGTTTTCCAATCTTTTCTCCCCTATCCCTTCCCTCTTGTCTTCTTATATATTTATGATGTGTACATGTATAATTACAGTACAGTTGCATAACTATTAACAATAAACTTTTATATTAAACTCCAATAATTATATCTCGTGTTTTACTCTGTGTACTATCCCAACAGTATTTGCAGGCGGGTCCTCTTAATGTGTTCTTTCAAAGGATTGCTCTCCTAGCTAATAATACACATGTCCCTCCAATATGCATAGAGTATTACCCTTCCTGAATCTATGCATATTAAATCATTTTAAAAGCACCTACACATGGAAATAGTGGCATTTACATATGTAGACGGCCAGATTTCAAGGAAGTGTGTTTTGGATGGGCTAAAAATGTACACATGTATTTCTCATTTTATTATGGGAATACACATTTACATATGTAGGCGGCCAAAACAGAGATTTCAAGGGCATGTGTTTTGGATAGGCTCATTTTACTATGGGAATACGCATACATATCTTTTTTTTTTTTTTTACTTCCCCATCGGCTTTTGCACAAGCTTCAAGGTGTGTGAAAATGTCATAAAGTGCTGGTTTCAGGCAAGGGTTTAAAAGTGGAATTAAGGGAGTAATTTTCCTTACCCCCTGTTTTATTACTATTTTTGCCTCCAAATTTAGGGGTATGTTTACTAAAGTGTGTTAGCGTTTTTAACGTGCCTTTAAAGTTAAGGTGCGTTAAACACTAATGCTCCTATACATTTCTATGGGTGCATTAGCGTTTAACACAATTTAACCGCTAACGCACCTATAGCGCACCTTAGTAAACATAGGCGTTAGATTTTAGAAAACCTTTTGTGGCTTTGCTGGTTAATTAGCGCCATATATACATACAGGTTTATTATATGTGTGTGTTTGCCAGGTCTTTATGTAGTCTAAAAAAGACTGTCGAACAGATATATTCCCTTTCCCACACTGAGATACTATGTAAAATGGGACTTTAAATTTACTTTGCCATTTCGATGCTTCATCGCCTAGTTTGAAAAGAAAAATTGTTCTGCTAGTCCTCATAATGCACATCTGTTTTAATAACTTTGAATAATTTTATGTCATTTGCAAATGTGATTACCTCACTCATTGCTCTTTTCTCCATATCATTTATTAATATGTTAAACAGAACAAGTCATGTGTTTCACATTATTCACATTCTGCTGCATATTCGTATTAATTTAAATGCTGGCGCTGACATTTACATTAATATGGTCACTACAGCCACTGAAAACAGACTCTTAGGTTATTATTCCTATTCTGACAGAAGCAGCTCAAAAATAGTGTAATTTGGGGATCTTCAATGTAAGGTCCATGGATCAACGGCATTCCCTTGAAACCTCTGGGGCAGCTCATGTCATTCTGGGGGGTTTTCCCCTCTACTTTCTGGCTCTACGAAAGCTCATGAAGAAATAGAGAAGTGGATGGTGGAAAGAGCCACATGCTTGAAGAACAAGCCGTTTTTCAATAGACGAAGAGAATGCATTTGGAAATACTCATTTCCTTGAGGATAACCCCAATGAAAAAGTTTGAAAGCAGGCTAGTAAGGACAGTCAACATTGACACACACTAATCAGCAGTATTACAGCCTCATAAAGGAAGATATTTGACAGCTCTCCTTCAGGTCATTTGGATCTAAAGTAGCCCCAACATAAAAATTGGTGAAGACCACTGGTGTAATCAGTCTTTTACTGTCACTGGCAAAACTACTATGTGTCAAGGCAAGCAAGTATCTTAAGGATATTTTTCAATTCACTCAACCAGATTCTCTGAGTGTTTTGAATGCTATTTATTTACCCAGAGGTGTCAAGGTAGTTAATGAGGAAGGTGTCCTTTATTCTATTGCGTCCCCTGATAGTTTAGGTCTATTTTTTAGAATTATCCCAAAATTTGATAACTAAGGGGCCCTTTTACTAAGGCGCTTCGGCGCCTACCCACGTCAAATTAGAACTACCGCCCGGCTACCGTGTGCCCTAGGTGGTAATTCCATTTTTGATGCACGTCCAAAACACATAGTAGAAAATATTTTCTATTTTCTATCACATGGTGCTTACCCAGCGGTAATAGGCAGTTTACACGCGCAGATTACCACCTGGTTAGCATGTGAGACCTTACCACTAACGCAATGGGTGACGGTAAGGTCTCAGGCCAAAAATGGGTGTGCGCTGGTTTTAATTTTGCCGCACGTTCATGTTGCTCCCCCCCCCCCCCCCCCCCACAAAAGGGCCTTTTTCCAGGCGCACTGAAAAACGGACCTGTGCGCATCCAAAACACACGCCTACACCAGCGCAGGCCATTTTTCGACACCCCTTAGTAAAAGGGCCCCTAAAAGAGCTGTTAGTATCCTTTCAAACTAAAGAATAGAAGCAGGTTGTTTTTCAGGGTATATATTCCAAGGAAACATTTATTGTTTTGTGGGCAAGTCGTATAAATGTTTCCTGATGTGGCCAGGGTTACTCATATGAAACCTAAAGTTTTGGCTGTAGGAGCATTTTTATATTTACAATTTCCATGTAACTGCCTGGTCACATAAGGAGAATAAGAGGCATATTTTCAAAGCACTTAGCCTTCCAAAGTTCCATAGAAACCTATGGAACTTTGGAAGGCTAAGTGCTTTGAAAATATGCCTCTAAGTATACTTTTTTGGACCCTACTCATTTAGAAAACTTTCTTAAAGAAAGTGTAGATACAGCATTCTTATTCCATTTCAAATATTTCTGCAGATGAGGTTAAGTATAGAGGGTTTAAATATTTTGGCTTATGTATGACTTTTGCTTATTCAGATTTTTTCCTTTCTTTTTTTACCTTCTTTCCACTTGTCAGTGAGTTAAAGAGCTTTTTCATAACATGGACATGTTGCATATTTATGAGCTTGTTTAATTCTTTTTCTGTTTTCCTGCATTTGCCTTTGTACATTTCTTTGAAATGTATATAAGATAATTATAATAAAAAAGATATTTTAATTTCTGGAATAGATGTTGACTTACTTTGGGCATATCATGATTTAAAGAAAAATCTGCTTCCTTGGCCAGCTAGATGGTTCAGAAACAATAACGTCACCAAGTTCAATTCCAGTGCTTGGCTTCTGCTTTTCAAATCAGAAGCCTGGAATACCATAAAGGTTTTTCTTACAGCCCTGGCTACAGAAAGAGTGTGTGAGTGTGAGTGTGTGAGTGTGAGAGTGTGAGTGAGAGTGTGTGAGTGTGTGTGAGTGTGAGTGAGTGAGTGAGAGAGAGTGTGTGTGTGTGTGTGTGTGTGTGTCAGTCACTTCACAACAGTGACACCTACTGGCTAGGTTCAGGGTATTTTCGAATCGACATACAGTAAAACATACCACTCAGTGCTCCAACAGCGCCAAAACTTAAAGATTTTCCATCCATTATACTAGCATCACACTCTATCTCCCCAAGAAGGTTCAGATTGGATCCCATTCCTGCATTTGTGAAAGGAGAATCCTAAAAAGAGAAAAAGTACAGCAGCGCAAGTAGTAAGAAGTAATTAGAACATAATTACACTAGAGAATATGTCCCAAAAGAAGTCACTATGTTGTATATATATTTTACTGTTTTTAGCCGACCTAATTCAGGAACAGTTATGCTCATGCTCAGTGTAGGTAGGATAGGAAGAAAGCTAGATATAGGAAAAAAGCTGGTGACATTACACTGCCCACATTTCTACTAAGACTCACAGAGCAATCATAGAAGTCACAATTTCAGGCCAGCAACCTGACAGCGAATGTCACAGATAATACTGAGGGAATGAATAAGCAGTACATCTCAGCAGCAAATTATTAGCTCTCACACAATGAAAGATTTGAATCTGTACAGAAGACAGGCAGAACAACCCCTCTCTTCAAGTCACTTCACTGGCTCCCTCTCCATTTCCATATACAGGTCAAACTCCTCTTACTGACTTACAAGTGCATTCATTCTGCAGCTCTTCAATCTCTCTCCACTTTTATCCCTCCCATATACCCTTCCTCAGGAGATCACCTCATCGGATAAGACTCTCTTGTCTGCATCCTTCTCCTCCACTGCTAACTCCAGACTCCATTCCTTTTATCTTGCTGTACTGTATGCCTGGAATAGACTTCTTGAGTTGGTACATCAAGCTCAATCTGTGGCCCACCTACTTGAGGCTGCTTTTAATTCTTAATCCTTATTCACAATAAAGAACTCTCTAATCTCTTATTTGTCCTGTTTATCTCATACGTATCTTATATACTGAACTATGTACATCTAGTACTGCTATAGAAATGATAAGTAGTAATAGTAGTAGAATAAGAGGCATACTTTGGAAGGCTAAGTGCTTTGAAAATGAGCCCCTAAGTCTCTCAAAAGAGGGAAAATGAAAACTTGTTTTGAATGCAACTTCATTCCTTTCATTCCCTGAGCCTGCTTGATTGGATTCACTCAGATACAGCTAGTTTTCAAGACAGTTAGGGGTAATTTTTCAAAATGGGCTAACCGGCTATATTTAGAGACATCAGGTTATGGTTGAATCAGGGAAAAGGAGAGAGAGAGTTAGGCAATCAGCATCTGACTGTAAAACACTGCCCTGAATTCAAGGCCCCTCTCCAGAAGTTTCCAAAGCAAAGCCAACAAAAGCAGTGTGTGGCAGCTGCCAAAAAATAAATAGAATGTTAGGAATTAGGAAAAGGATACACAATGAACAGAGAATATCATAATGCCTCTCTATCACTTCATGGTACAACCACGCCTTGAGTATTGTGGGCAATTCTGGTCACAGCATCTCAAGAAAAGATAGTGCAATTAGAAAAGGCACATTGAAGGCAATCAAAATGATAAAGAGGACAGACCGACTCCCCTATGAGGAAAAGCTAAAGAAGTTAGGGCTCTTTAGCATGAAGAAGAGACAGCTGAGGGGACATATTATAGTCTATAAAATCATGAGAGGCGTGAATAGATAAATGCAAACTGGTTGTTTACGCTTTCGAAAGGTACAAAGACCAAAAGATATACCATGAAGTTACTAAGTAGTAAATTAAAAACAAATTGGAGAAAATATTTTGTCAGTCTGGAATTTGTGGCCAGAGGATATAGTAAAAGTTAGCCTAGCTAGGTTTAAAAAAAGGTCTAGACAAGTTCCTGGAGAAAAAGGCCATAAAACTTTACTAAGGTATACTTGAGGAAATCTCTGCCTATCCCTGGTGGTAAGCTGCATTGAATGTAGCTATTTTTTGGGATCCTGCCAGGTTCTTTTGACCTGGATTGGCCACAGCTGGAAACAGAATGAATATGTAGTCAAATATGTCACATTACACAATCTTTATTAATGTGTCACTCAGTTCAAAAGCAAATGTAATTCAAAATATGGATCAAAATAGACGAAGGAAAAACAATGTGCTCAAATATCCTCTGCTATTTATAAACTGTCATCACTGCATGTGGAAAAACCTTCTTAATACTACTATTTCGAAAAATACTAACAAATATCAAAATCTTATCTTATTCAAATATTTTGTTCCATTGTGAGTCATGAACAACTACAAT
This sequence comes from Microcaecilia unicolor, assembly GCF_901765095.1. Classification (NCBI taxonomy): domain Eukaryota; kingdom Metazoa; phylum Chordata; class Amphibia; order Gymnophiona; family Siphonopidae; genus Microcaecilia; species Microcaecilia unicolor. Next base: position 123,079,560 of record NC_044033.1, read on the forward strand.
TAATCTAATTTTTCCTTCTCTCTATGCAGTACAGTAGAAGTCCAGAAATCCAGATGCCAGAAAACCAGACCACTCAAGAATCTGGACCCTTCAAGTTTTCTTGCTGATGCCCGAGAATACGGTCACCCCTCCCTATAAGGTACAGCTTCTCCACTCTCAGCCCTACGCACTGTCCGTCCGCTCCCAGCACTTTACTCACTCTCCCAGGCCCCCAAGGCCCCCCCACCCATGTGGCTACACCTCCCCCTTCCTTCCCTCCCTCACAATCTGGCATCTCTCCCCCCACTCCTGGCCTGCCCCCTTGCCCCCCTCTAACCTGAAGTCCTGAAATCTTTGTAGTCCAGAGACAGAAGCAGCTTTACTCACTGACTTCTTCTAGCATGCATCGGTCCTTTCCACTCTGACCCGTACCGCCCCCTTGATTTCAGCAAAGCCTTTGTTACAATCCCTCACAGAAGAATCATGAACAGTGGGCGTACCAAGGGGGGGCGGTGGGGGCGGTGGGGGCGGTCCGCCCCAGGTGCACGCCACTGGGGGGGGGGGTGCCGCGCGCCTGTCGGCTCTTCGTTTTCATGCTCCCTTTGCCCCGGAACAGGTTACTTCCTGTTCCGGGGCAGAGGGAGCATGAAAACAAAGAGCCGGCAGGCGCACAGCACCCCCCCCCCCACCCCGGTGGCGTGCACCCCGGGGGGTTCTTTCGCCAGGGGGGGCGTCGCGCTGTTCCGGGGGCGGGGCGCATCGGCGATCCGCCCCGGGTGTCAGCCCCCCTAGGAACGCCACTGCTCATGAATAAGCTGAGAGGGCTGAACTTAGGACCCAAAGTGGTAAACTGTCGAATATCCAGTTCTTTGGTCACCCAGTCAAAGAAGGCAGATTCATTTGGCAGGATTTCCTTTGGTAAAGCCATGTTGCCTCAGACCCTGTAACACGTTGGCTTCTAGAAAAAAAACTAGATTTTCCTTCAGCGGTGACTGCATTATTTTTCCTACCACCAATATGAGGATTTCCGGCCTGTAGTTTCCCACTTCTTCTCTGTCTCTGCTTTTGTGAAGAGGGATCACATCAGCTCGTTTCTAATCCTGCGGAACCTAGCCCACCTCTAAAGATCTATTAAATAAATCCGTTAGAGTTCCCACCAAGACATCTCTGAGCTCCCTCAGTATCCTGGGATGTACCCCATCCAGTCCCACAGCTTTGTCCACTTTCAGATTTTCAAGCTGTTTATAGGCACTTTCTTCCGTGAACGGCGCAATATCCACTCCGTTCCCAGATAAACCATCAGCAGCCCTTCTCCAGGATTTTCTTCCGTGAACAGCGAAGTATTTGTTTAGCACATCTGCTTTATCCTCATCACTCTCCACATACCATTCTCAGTATCCTTCAGTCTTCCAATTCCATTCCTCTTGTTTCTTCTTTCCCCAATATATCTCTTTACATTTTTAGCTATTCTTTCTTCCGCCTGCGCTTTCGCTAGCTGTATTTCCCTCTTCGTTTGAGTTTATTCCAGTAATCTTTTCCATAGTCCTCTTGTTACGTTCATCTGTATTTCTTGAACAAAGCCTGTTTTGCCCTTATTTTTTCAGCCACTTGTTTGAAGAACCATATAAGCTTCCTGTTTCTCGTTTTTGTTTACTTTCCTTGTGTAAAGATCAGTTGCAATACTTATAGCAGCTTACAAGCTTGGACCACTGCGCTCCGTTTCAACTATGCCTATCCAGTACTTTGAGTTTTGTGCGTCTGCACTCTTCTTTCACTCTTATATCAAACCATATCGTGTGATAATCACTAGTGTCTAGGTGGGCACCCACCCGGACATTGGAAACAATTCCTCCCATTTGTGAGCACTAGATCCAGAATTAACCCTTCCCTCAAGGGTTCTGTCACCATTTCTCTGAAAAAGGCACTTTGACAGGCGTCCACAATCTCCCTACTTCTTTCCGATTCTGCATACGGGACATTCCAATCCACATCAGGCAAGTTGAAATCTCCCAGCAATAGTACCAAGCGTATGGATATCTTCTATCAGATCCTTGTCCAGCTTCTCCATTTATACCAGAGGTCTGTAAATAACATCCATGTGGATACAGGTTTCATTTTCACTTTCCAAGACAATCCATAATTGCGTCTTCCTTTCCCCAGGTTCCCTGCATTTCAGTCACTCTTATATTTTCTTCACATACAGTGCCACTCCACCTCTTTGGCCCTCCCTATCCTTCCTAAAAAGATTATAGCCCGGTGTGGTCTCATGCCATTCATGGGATTCACTGAACCATGTCTCTGTAATTGCAACAATATCCAAGTTTTCCTCAAACATCAGGGCTTGCAAATCTTGGAACTTTTTTACATAGACTACAAGCATTTGTGCTCATTACTTCCATCAGTAACACATCTAAAATGTATCTTCTTTCTCTCCCCCCCACCCCCCATTTTACAGTATTGGCTATTTTTTTTCTTCCGTTTGCATCTTTGCTTTCCTGATTACTTTACCAGCTTCTCTCAACTTTTCCAGATATCACCCGTCTTCCTCTTTCTGCAAACTCTTGTAGTTTACGAAGGCTAACTTCTTATTCCTTACATTTTCAGCAACTACTTTTGAGAACCAATGTGGCCTTCTTCTCCTCTTACTTTTATTTGCTTACAAAAAGGTTTGTTGCGCTTACAATAGTTCCTTTCAGTTTTGCCCACTGCTTTCCTTCTTCCAGATGTTCCCTTCCAACTAACAACTCCTTGAGGTAATCCCCCATCTAAACAAAGTTAGGTATTTTGAAGTCTAGAATCTTAACTTTTGAATGAACCTTCTCCACACCTGTCTTAATATTGGACCACACCATCCAATGATCACTAGATGCTAGATAATCCACTATAAAACAAAGTTACTTTCCTGTGGTAAGTGTTCTCCAAAGACAAAAGGACAAGTATTCTCACATGTGGATGAAATCGCCAACAGAGCCCAGGTGCAGACACTACCCAGCATTCTGTAGCTTCTAAAAGCCTTTGGAAGGCCCCCACCATAGTCACACATCAAAATCTAGGATGCGAGCTTCCCCGACTAGTCCTTTACCCTCATTCTAACCCCATCTGTGCCTTCCCCTGACAGAGTGAGGAACGGCTCTGCTAGGGGACGGAATAAAGATTATCACACAGAGTGAGTGAGTGAGAAAGCAGATTGGAATGAGGTTCAATATAGACGATTGAGAAGCCCTGATATAGAGTACACTTCCAATGCCATTTCAGGAAGACAAAACTTTTAAAAATGTAATATTCTGTGCGTTTCCTTTGTCTGCTAGTGAACTTTTCTAACTCCTGCTGAAAAATGACAGTTTGAAAATCACAACCCTTATTTTTCTAACTAAATTCTTGTAAATTCTACACAGCTGCCTTCCCGACAAAGCCTTGGAGGGACAAAAATACACCAGCTCTTGAAACTTTCCATACTTATTTCAGGATCCAAGATGATACATTCTGCAACTAGCCTCCAAAACTGAATGATTCACAGGATATTCCTCTGAAGCTTGCAGGTACTATAAAAGTGAAATAGTCTAAGTTTCATGACCTTCACTTTTAAATACCAAATTAATGCATAATAACTGTATTACTGAAGGTGACAAAATGGCATTTCAAAAAGTAAATTCTTCACTCAATAGTTGTCAGATTCTGGTTAGGTCAGGGGCATCCAAGCATAATATAATACAAATCAAAAGACAGAGAGATCATACTTCATCTTCCAAGCAGTGCAATGTTACAGGCAAACAATGATGTAGTGAGCACCTGGCCACAATCAGATGCAAGGAATCAATCCAAAAATGAGGATGGAAAAACAAACATGGGGCAACTAGTAACAGACAAAAAGTCAAAAAGTACAAACATAACAGAGTGAAAACCTAACAAACTGATTACAGCAGCTGAAATTCAAAGTTCAGGTTCCTGTAATGTGTGGCTAGTAAACAGTCCACCCAATCAAAAACTAAATTACTGCAAGTCAAAAGCTAGCCTTATCAATTAAAGACTCCCTAAAAAGTAGAAATAGCTTGTTGAGTTATAGTACTACTACTACTACTACTACTTATCATTTCTATAGCGCTACTAGACGTACGCAGCGCTGTACACTTGAACATGAAGAGACAGTCCCTGCTCGACAGAGCTTACAATCTAATTAGGACAGACACACAGGCCAAACAAGAGAAGCTCTGTATTAAACTTCAGTTGCTTCTGATCATTATCCAACTCCTGGGGACACCTACTATGGGCTTTAGGTTAGGTTTTGGAGTCATCTCAAAGGAAAGCCCTTTCTGTGAATCAATCTAGCTACAACCAGAATTCCCTTCCCACCCTTCTTCACTGCAGACTGACATTCAGCTTTGGCCAGCACCTAGCAGCTGACTTAAGACGTGGTGCAGACCAGGTGAATCCAACTGTTTAAACAAATATCCTTAATATGTGCATTAACGTTCATGTATTTTTGATAAAACCAAACAAGATTATGAATAAAAATAAGACCACCAACAATGCACCACCTCTCAGTTTTATGTGGATGATAGAATCTCATGTTTGGGGCAAAAAAAATCTTATTTGACCATGTTCGGTCACAAGTTTCTAGGCCTGAAATGCATCAAGCACCACTCAATCAGGTTGCCTTTTAAGTTTTGGTTCATAGCCATCTTACTTTGTCCATAAAGAGGGTAATTTTATTTAACAGATTGCCTAGGCTGGGATTGCACCCAACCCTTTTGAGCTGATCACCTGTCACATTCCAACCTCATTCTTCATGTCACAGCCCTCAGCGAGTTTGAGCTTTGAGGGCACCTGAATTCCTTTGCTATTCATCTGAGGCTAGGAGACCACTATAGGATTTTGGGTACCCACAAGGCTCAAACTTACTGAGATCCAAAACAGGAGGTTGCTCTAAGGGTGAGAGTGATTGCTGCATCAAGTAAGGACATTTGGGGTAGGATAACACCAGGGTTTAGGGGTAATTTCTAGGTACCATGCTAACTCGGTGCTCAGTATTTACCAAACCCTGTATCACATAAGGAAGTCATGTATTTAACTGACCAAACAAAACAATCTATACTACTAACAATGAATTAGGACATGATCAACATATAGCGGAAGAAAAGCATAATTGTATTAGAACGCATGATAAAAATATGAGAACAAAGTTGTAAAACTCATTGAAATCTATATGTCTACAGTGCATTAGTTAATTAAAAGTGCTGTTGTATGTTATTTTATTGTACTTTATAAAATGTGCCAATGCTCATGGAACTAACTATCTGTTCACTCTACTATGTTGAAAGTTTAAGTACCTACTTTCCACATGAAAAGTCTTGCTATTTATCTGCCAGGATAAAACACATTTACAGTAAGAAAGTATACAATTAAGTCTCATTAAGTAAGCAAGACCAACTGGATCGCCGAGGCTAACATTTTTAACTGTTTAAGGGTGCTAAACTCTAGAAATTAGGACACAATGAAGGAGTATGCTTGGTACTGGGAATGCTCAAGCATCTACTGCACCCTCAGACTGTGTGCCCTCATGCAACCAGAAAAATTACGCATGTCAACTAAATGTAAATATCTGACTTTGAGAACGTTCCAAAATATGATTAATTTTATTAATGTTTTATACCTGCTTTCTATGGTTATTATTCTTATTTAATTGATTTTTTTTTTAATCAGAATAGTCCCAAGCTCTCATGCAATCGTGTAATCAGATGCACAAACTTTTGCAGATGGAGAGACTTTCTACTGAATCTAAGTGGCATAAAACAAAAAAGAAATGTTAAACTTTGAACCCCTTTTTGAACACTGTACCCAATGCAAATGCGTTCTGCCTTATTCAATGACAAACATAAGAACATAAGAATAGCTTTACTGGGTCAGACCAAAGGTCCATCTAGCCCAACATCCTACTTGCAGAAGTAGCCAATCCACCACAAGTACCAGGCAGAAACTCAAATAGTAGCAACATTCCATGCTACCAATCCCAGGACAAGCAATGGCTTACCCCATGTCCATCACCCTGTCAGACTGTCATAGTAATGCTTGAATGTTTTCACTTATATACACTGTCAGCTAGCACATTTGCTTATTTCCGATCTGACGAAGAAGGGCAACCTTCGAAAGCTCATCAAGAAATGAATTAAGTTATGTCCAATAAAAAAGGTATCATCTTATTTTCTTTTCCATGTTTTATTTTGTTTGATTTCTATTAATAACCTGAATGAGTGAAAAAAATCGATTTACTTCCACACACTCAGGATTTTGTAGACCGTAATCATAACCCCCCACCCCCACCCCCACCATCTCTATTCCATGCTGAAGAGCCATAATCTCTTTAGCTTGTTCATTCCCTCTATCATTTTGGTCGCTCTTCTTTGAACCTTTGCTAATTCAGTTATATCTTTTTTGAGACATGGCAACCAGAACTGAACAAATACTCAAGGTAAGGTCGCACCATGGAGCAACAGAGGCATAATAATAGTTTTGGCCTTATTTTGCATATTGGATATTTTGGATATTTGACTTTTGGTTATCTCTGTTGGTGGGTGTCAAAATAGTTGGGTGGTAGTTATAATGGTTATCCTTGACTATCCTTAGAGGAGACTTTGTAGAAAGGAACCCGATCATCCAATTGGGAGGAGCAGGGGAGGGGAGAAAATTGAAAAGTTGTCACTCTTGATGCCTCTTTGTATTTATATATGGTTCTGTATTCTTTAGCGCAATTGTTATCTTTCAGTATTTGTGACAATAAGACTTACACAATTGATTTTTTATGTTATCTCTTCTTCTTGATTACTTAAACCTGCTCTGGAACTAACAGAAAAGTGGATTATAAATAGGAAAATAAAATAAATAAAAGTGTAAAAGAGACACTGGGTAAATTTACCCAGTTATCTCGAGATGGAAATTCAGCCATGCTTACTCAGGGGTCCTTTTACTAAGCTGCAGTAAGTTCAAGTGTGCGTTCCACAGCATCAAGTGGCATAGCACGAACATGCTCAGGCATCCTGTGATAAATGACAAAGAGGCGTTCCCTAACCGTGCACTGAAAAATATCTTCTATTTTTGCATAGAGGGGGCATGTCTGGGGCGGACAGTGGACATTTCTGTGGTGACTAGTTAGCACAGCTACATTACTGTGCATTGATTAACACAGGATTACCACACGAGTCCTTACAACCTACAAAATAGGTGTAAGTGCTAACACAGTAAGGGGGTCTTTTACTAAGTCACGGTAGAGGGTGTTCCTCAGGGGTCTGTGCTAGGACTGCTGCTTTTTAATATATTTATAAATTATTTAGAGAGTAACTAGCGAGGTAATTAAATTTGCTGATGACACAAAGTTATTCAAAGTCGTTAACTCGCGACAGGATTGTGAAAAATTACAGAAGGACCTTACGAGACTGGGAGACTGGGCGGCTAAATGGCAGATAACGTTTAATGTGAGCAAGTGCAAGATGCATGTGGGGAAAAAGAACCCGAATTATAGCTACGTCATACAAGGTTCCACGTTAGGAGTTACAGACCAAGAAAGGGATCTGGGTGTCGTTGTCGATAATACACTGAAACCTTCTGCTCAGTGTGCTGCTGCGGCTAGGAAAGCGAATAGAATGTTGGGTATTATTAGGAAAGGTATGGAAAACAGGTGTGCGGATGTTATAATGCCATTGTATCGCTCCATGGTGCGACCGCACCTTGAGTATTGTGTTCAATTCTGGTCGCCGCATCTCAAGAAAGATATAGTAGAATTGGAAAAGGTGCAGCGAAGGGCGACTAAAATGATAGCAGGGATGGGGCGACTTCCCTATGAAGAAAGACTAAGGAGGCTAGGGCTTTTCAGCTTGGAGAAGAGACGGCTGAGGAGAGACATGATAGAGGTATATAAAATAATGAGTGGAGTGGAACAGGTGTTTGTGAAGTGTCTGTTCACGCTTTCCAAAAATACTAGGACTAGGGGGCATGCGATGAAACTACAGGGTAGTAAATTTAAAACAACGGAGAAAATTTTTCTTCACCCAACGCATAATTAAACTCTGGAATTCGTTGCCGGAGAACGTGGTCAAGGCGGTTACCTTGGCAGAGTTTAAAAAGGGGTTAGATGGTTTCCTAAAGGACAAGTCCATAAACCACTACTAAATGGAGTTGGGAAAAATCCACAATTCCAGGAAAAACATGTATAGAATATTTGTACGTTTGAGAAGCTTGCCAGGTGCCCTTGGCCTGGATTGACCGCTATAGTGGACAGGATGCTGGGCTCGATGGACCCTTGCTCTTTTTCTAGTGTGACATTACTTATGTAGCATTTTTAGCTTGTGGTAGAAATCAGCCGGTGGTAAACGCTGAGACGCCCATTATGGGCTTAATGCTACTGTAGCTTACTAAAAGATCCCCTAATTTTTTTATTTTTTATGGCTGCGCACTAAGGGCAAAATTAGCACATGGCCACTAATATTAAAAAATGGAAAATCAGCCATTTCACTGCTGTGGTAAAAATGGCCAAAATTACATAAAAATGTACACAGTTTCAGGTAAAATAATTAATGTTGAAGTAATCAGTATTACACTGAAAGCTTATGAAATTTTCTTTGCGGCCTCCTAATCTCTAAATTTGCTTGAGTTCAGAGAATTGCAGTATGTTTCATGGACTGTCTGCTGGATTATACATTTTGAAAGATCTGATTTTTATTGCAAATTTGGCAGCAAGTAAAAATAATACAATAAAATGGAAAATAAGCATATACAGCTTTGGAAAACAAAGAAACTCACAATACAAATGCCAATGAAACATTACCTCAAGCTCAACAAGAGCAGCAGTCACTGCATCAGTTGCCAGGTCACCAGCCTGCAGCTTTTCGATTGCCTATAGCAAGGAAAAAAGAAAATAAAAGTCATTAATTGATTTTTAATTTTACAATTTCTATTGATATAGAATTCAACGAAGGATAACATTTGTGTCTTGTGTGTATTACATTACTACCCAGAGTTACCTAATGTCATATACTCAGATTTATATACAGGTACATATTCCTTAGTAACCTGTGCTGGAAAGATTTATACAATTGGGGTCAAGAATGTCTGTCTCTGAGTGCATAATAACCCTTCAATAATATAATGGATGGGACCAAATTTGGCATGGGAGAAAAAGAAGTGAAAAGACAGAATTCAAAAATGGGCCAGACGAGACCAGGGGTTTCAGAAAAATAAGCTCCCCCGCCCCCCCCAAAAAATAGCCCAATATATTAGTTTATAGAGGCAGTTCCAGATTCTACAGCATTAATGGATACTGTGATACTCAGCAGATTGGGAATTGATCCTTTCAAACTGCCTCTCCTTTGTTCTCTACTCTACCAGTCAAAGAAACACAGAGCCAACACACACACATAAATAATTCCCTATCCTTGACAAGCTAAGTGATTATTATACACATTTAATTTTTTTGTTATTAATTTTACTGTAAAACCTATCATACAGTTTCCTTATTTGTTACTATGGGGGCAATTTTACATATAATTTTTCATATGTATACCGTTTACATGTATTAAAAGGTCTCTTATCAAATTACTCCACAGATTACACACAACTATTTAAGGGGCCCTTTTACTAAGGCACGCCTAAAAGTGGCCTGCGATGTTATAGGTGCGTGTTTTGGACATGCGCAGATTCATTTGTTCAGCGTACCTGGAAAAAAAAGGCATTTTTTTTTCTTTTTTGTGCTGGAAAATGGACAAGTGGCAAAATTAAAACCAGCGCGCCTCCATTTTCAAGCTGAGACCTTACAGCCAAGGTCTCACACGCTATCTGGGCAGTAAGCTGTCAGCGCATGCAAACTGCCGATTACCGCCGGGTAAGCACCATGCAGTAGAAAATAGAAAATATTTTCTACCGCGTGTTTTGGCCGCACGTCAAAATTGGAATTACAGCCCGTGGCACGCGGTAGCTGGGCAGTAGAGCCAATTTGACACACGTAGGCGTCTACGCAACTTAGTAAAAGGGCTCTTATATGCCAAATAGTGTGAAAAAAATATAGCAGCTTGGGTGAGAAGATATTCGAACAACCTTGACAAATTATATTCCCTCAGAAACCCACAATTTGTCCTATAATGAGAAAACAGAAAAACAAACAAACAAAAAAAGAATTGTAGCAAAAATGTCCCACCTTCTGACAGGCTCTTTTGCAGACATGTTTATACTCTTTAGCTTTGGATTCGGAGTGATAACCTGCACCTATATTTAAAGCAGAAAAAAAAAGTAACTTAACAAATTGCTTCAATTCACAACGATTGCATACAATGATCCAATGCAATGACTTCTTCTAAACAAACAATTCCTATAATTCTTTGTTTTCAAGAAAACATCCGCATCATGAGGAGGCCCAAGTGTCAGAATATAAAATGAAGCTACTTACCTGTGACATGCATTCTCGGAGGACAGCAGGACATAAATCCTCACTCATGGGTGATGTCACGAACAAAGCCTGGTATGGGAAAGTTTGTAGAAGCTTTTGAGCAGGCCTACCACACATGTGCACCTCTTTCCACCTGCCACTGTCACGCTGAACCTCTTCAGTCCATTATGAACTAGAGGACTACAATTCCTTGGGGAGGTGGGAGGGATGTGAGGATTTGTGTCATCCTGTCCTGATAGAATACCTCTTACAAGTAAGTAACAGTTTTCTCCAAGGACAAGCAAGGCTGATCCTCACTCATGGGGCTCCCCTAGCTACAGGTTGCCTTCTATAGAAAAACAGATATGGCAGATATGGACTTCTTTTTGGTGGCAACAAGCCTTATTTATTGATCGATTGGAATTTACTAACCACCTTTATGAAGAGATTCACCCATTTTATCATTTTTTTTCTTTTTTAAAATATAGAAGGCAGCCTGGAAATGGAATTGGATTCTAAACCTCAAACAGATTCTGAAGGACTATCTGGCAAAAACCTATTGTTGCACTGGGTGTCAGTTCACAGTTCAATTTTATTCAATATACTGCCTATAATATTGATCTATCTAGGCAAATCCTGCTCTATGCAATAGCATGATGTGAGCTTTGCACATCTCTGCTATGGGGTCTGACCTCAAGTGGGTACTAACACAGCCATAGCTCTTGCACTGTGAGCCATGACATGGCCCTCTAGAACAGTGTTTCTCAACCCAGTCCAAGGGGCACACCCATCCAGTTGGGTTTTCAGGATATCCACAATGAATATGCATCAGAAATTTGCATGCCTCAGCTTCCTTGGTTTGCAAACACATCTAATACATATGCATTGTGGCTATCCTGAAAACCCAACTGGCTGGATGTGCCCAAAGGACTGTGTCGAGAATCACTGCTCTAGAATCAGCCCAGCCTGGGAATAAGTGAAGTATGCAATCAATAGCCAACTGGAAAGCATGCATTTGCCAATGGCAACTCCCATCCTGTTTGGGTCAAAAAAGAAAAGTTATGGATTTTCTATGAGCTTTATTCTGCTCCAGATAAAAGGCCCAATGTCTAAATTATGCAGTGCATTTTTTCTTACTTTATCTTTATTGATTTTCACAACTCACAATATAACAAACATGAGAATAAATTCAATCATGTACCCCCCCAGTCCCCCCTCATTATCACCCTTAATCATAATAGTTGGAAAAGGACACGGAAAAAAATATTTAAAATATATAATACCATACCATCCAGTATTGATAACGGTAGTAACAGGAAATATAAAGTAGAAGAGGAAAGGACAAAAACAAAGAGCACTCAAGTTCAGAAAAGCAGCTCAGGTTCTCTCAAATTTCCACATTTCATGTTTTATATCAGTGAATTTACTGAAAACATATGTGTCACGAAACACCTAGCCACCTGCCTGGGGCTACTTTGAGGGTCTATCCACAGCACAGCTCAGGTCCACCTGCATCTGCCGCTTGTGCTCTACACTAGCACCCTCCTCCCACCGACTGGGTCACAACCGCCTCTGGGCAAGTCTCTGCTCTCAAAGTATCCCCAGTGAAAGGTAATACATAGAAATAAAACAAAAACAAAGAAAAAAATAAGATGATAGTCCAAGGACTAACAAGCCATTTTTGATGAGTTTACGAAGCTGAGTTTACGAAGCTAACCCTCTTCAGATCAGAAATTCAGAAATGAGCAAATGACATATCAGAATATATCTGATAAATGTAAAAGCATTCCAATGACAGTCTCATGGAGAAGGTGGAGGTGGGTGGGGAGGGGGGTGAGAAGCGGGGAGAAATGGATGGGTGATGCCAGATCAGAGCACTGCACTAATGACTTTATAGTGAGAATACTAAAAGAACATTTCAAAACCATTCATGAACATAAAACGTTTGAAGTTAAAATGATGAAATACTTTGGCACCCACCAGACAGGGCTTAATAAAAGATCTGGGTTTCCTATCACATTATAAACCATAAAATTATACTGCTTTGTCACCATCTAATCACTTATCCATCGCTCCCTGTTTCTCACTCCCCCTCCCCACCCACCCCCACTTTCCCCATGAGACTGTAACTGGAATGTTTTTATATGTTTCACAGATACAAGACATCATTTTCTCATTTCTGAATTTCTGATCTGAAGAAGGGAGGTTACCTTCGAAAGCTCATCAAAAAATGGATTAAGTTGGTCCAATAAAGGTTTTTTCTTTCAACACTTTGTCGTCCTGTTGTTCCTAAACTTGCCCTGCTGGTCACACTACTCCTTTGTTCTTCTCCTTATCACGTAGTAGATCACAGTCTTCCGCTCCTGCGGATCCCTTACCAATAAAAAAGGTATCTTATTTTTTTTCTTTTATTTCCATTTATTCACTCAATATGTAATAAACTCTGGAATTTGTTGCTAGAGAATGTGGTAAAAGCAGTTAGACTAGCAGGATTTAAAAAAAGGTTTGGATAATTTCCTAAAAGAAAAGTCCATTAGCCATTATTAAGATGAAGCTGGGAAAATCAACTGCTTATTTTGCCAGGTACTGGTGACCTGAATTGGCCACTACAGGAAACTGGATACTGGGCTTATGTTCTTATAGTGTGCTGTGAACTTTCACCTTTGTGAGCATGAGGCCTGGGAAAAAAGGTTGGAAAGACTATTCATTTTTAAAGTGGAGCTCTGACACAACCTTGGGAAGGAACTTCAGATTTGTGCACAAAACCACTCTTGTTAAAAATTTTAGTGTAGTGTGGATCAGTCACCAAGTCCTGGTGCTCACTAACCCTGTGAGCTGAAGTAATCACCATCAAAAATAAGACCTTCCAAGTCAGGTACTTCAAATGGCAGCATCTAGCAGCTCAAATGCAACTTTCATCAGCTGGATAAAAACACTGAGGGCCCATGTCACAGCAAGAGGCTTGATGGGAAGCTTCAATAGAAGCATAAAAATCAAATCAACTAAGGCTGTACAGAGATGGGTCTACCTTCTACGGGATGATGGTAAGCTCCAGTTGCACTAAGATGAACCCTAACAGAGTTTGATTTCAGATTTGTCTCTGACAAATGCAGAACATATTCAAGCAGGTTTTGTATGGGGTAATGAAGGGATATATGGATCTGCTCTCAAATCAGATAGCAAACCTCTACCATTTAAATCTGTATGGTCTTTTAGTGGGTTCCTTTCTGGAAGCCAGCAAGATTTGCATAACCGTCTTTACCACATTCTCTGGCAACGAATTCCAGAGTTTAATTACACGTTGAGTGAAGAAAACTTTTCTCCGAGTCATTTTAAATTTACTACATTGTAGCTTCATCGCATGCCCCCCTAGTCCTAGTATTTTTGGAAAGCATAAACAGACGCTTCACATCTACCCGTTCAACTCCACTCATTATTTTATAGACCTCTATCATATCTCCCCTCAGCCGCCTTTTCTCCAGGCTGAACAGCCCTAGCCGCTTTAGCCTTTCCTCATAGGTAAGTCGTCCCATCCCCTTTATCATTTTCGTCGCCCCTTCTCTGCACCTTTTCTAATTCCACTATATATCTTTTTTGAGATGCGGCGACCAGAATTGAACACAATATTCGAGGTGAGGTCGCACCATGGAGCGATACAAAGGCATTATAACATCCTCATTTTTGTTTTCCATTCCTTTCCTAATAAAACCTAACATTCTATTTGCTTTCTTAGCCGCAGCAGCACATTGAGCAAAAGGTTTCTACGTATCATCAACGACGACACCTTTCTTGGTCTGTGACTCCTAATGTGGAACCTTGCATGACATAGCTATAATTTGGGTTCCTCTTTCCCACATGCATCACTTTGCACTTGCTCGCATTAAGCGTCATCTGCCACTTAGACAACCAGTCTCGTAAGGTCCTCTTGTAATTTTTCGCAATCCTCCTGCGATTTAACGACTTTGAATAACTTTGTGTCATCAGCAAATTTAATTACCTCACTAGTTATTCCCATCTCTAGGTCATTTATACATATGTTAAAAAGCAGCGGTCCTAGCACAGACTCCTGGGGAACCCCACTAACTACCTTTCTCCATTGAGAATACTGACCATTTAACCCTACTCTCTGTTTTCTATCTTTTAACCAATTTTTAATCCACAATAAAACACTACCTCCTATCCCATGACTCTCCAATTTCCTCTGGAGTCCTTCATGAGGTACTTTGTCAAACGCCTTCTGAAAATCCAGATACACAATATCAACCGGCTCACCTTTATCCACATGTTTGTTCACCCCTTCAAAGAAATGTAGTAGATTGGTGAGGCAAGATTTCCCTTCACTAAATCCATGTTGACTTTGTCTCACTGATCCATGCTTTTGAATATACTCTGTAATTTTGTTCTTTATAATAGTCTCTACCATTTTGCCCGGCACTGACGTCAGACTCACCGGTCTATAATTTCCCGGATCTCCTCTGGAATCTTTTTTAAAAATCGGCGTTACCTTGGCCACCCTCCAATCTTCCGGTACCACACTCGATTTTAAGGATAAATTACATATTACTAACAATAGCTCCGCAAGTTCATTTTTCAGTTCTATCAGTATTCTGGGATGAATACCATCCGGTCCAGGAGATCTGACACTCTTTAGTTTGTAGAACTGCCCCATTACATCCTCCAGGTTTACAAAGAATTCATTAAGTTTCTCCGACTCGTCAGCTTCGAATACCATTTCTGGCACCAGTATCCCACCCAAATCTTCCTCGGTGAAGACCGAAGCAAAGAATTCATCTAATCTCTCCACTACAGCTTTGTCTTCCCTGATCACCCCTTTTACTCCTCGGTCATCTAGCATTCTAACCGATTCTTTTGCCGGCGTCCTGCTTTTAATATACCTAATATGTGTTTTAGCCTCCAACGCAATCTTTTTTTCGAAGTCCCTCTTAGCCTTCCTTATCAGTGCTTTGCATTTGACTTGACATTCCTTATGCTGTTTCTTATTATTTTCAGTCGGTTCCTTCTTCCATTTTCTGAAGGATTTTCTTTTAGCTCTAATAGCTTCCTTCACCTCACTTTTTAACCATGCCGGCTGCCGTTTAGTCTTCCGTACTCCTTTTTTAATACGCGGAATATATTTGGCCTGGGCTTCCAGGATGGTGTTTTTGAACAGCATCCACGCCTGATGTAAATTTTTGACCCTCGCAGCTACTCCTCTAAGTTTTTTTTTCACCGTTCTCATTTTGTCATAGTCTCCTTTTTTAAACGCCAACGTATTTGACTTCCTATGTATACTTACTTCAACGCTAATATCAAATCCGATCATATTATGATCACTGTTATCAAGCGGCCCCAGCACCATTACCTCCCGCACCAGATCATGCACTCCACTAAGGACTAGGTCTAGAATTTTTCCATCTCTCGTCGGCTCCTGTACCAGCTGCTCCATAAAGCAGTCCTTGATTTCATCAAGGAATTTTACCTCCCCCTAGCGTGCCCCGATGTTACATTTACCCAGTCAATATCAGGGTAACTGAAATCACCATTATTGTGTTGCCCAGTTTGTTTGCGCCCCTAATTTCCTTTAGCATTTCTGCATCCGTCTGTTCATCCTGGCCAGGCGGACGATAGTACACTCCTACCACTGTCCTTTTCCCCTTTACACATGGAATTTCAATTCACAGGGATTCCAAAAAGTGTTTTGTTTCCTGCAGAATTTTCAATTTGATTCAAGGCTCTCCTTAATATACAATGCTACCCCTCCACCAATTCGATCCACCCTATCACTACGATATAATTTGTACCCCGGTATGACCTTCCACCAGGTCTCAGAGATACCTATTATATCTAATTTTTCATTTAGTGCAATATATTCTAACTCTCCCATCTTATTTCTTAGGCCCCTCGTATTCGCATATAGACATTTCAAACTATGTTTGTTGTTCCTATTTACATCATGCTCAGTACTTGACAGTATTAATTTGCAATCTTTTGTCTGATTTTTATTTTTATTTAAGGACACCTGATCTACTACGGTCTCTTCTGCAACCTCACTATCAGGTTACCCTATCTTCCCTGTTTTGGTGATACCTTTGAATGATACCTTATCCCGAACCATGCGCTCTTGAGCGACTGTCGGCCTTCCCCCCGTTTCTAGTTTAAAAGCTGCTCTATCTCCTTTTTAAATGCCGATGCCAGCAGCCTAGTCCCACCCTGGTTAAGGTAGAGCCCATCCTTTCACAATAGGCTCCCCCTTCCTTTCAGGAAAGCTAATGTTAACCTTTTAAGATCTTAGCTGTGAGGACAAGGTGGAGGTGGCCCAGTGCTCCCACCAGCTGCTTTCCAGTTGCTATGGAGGACTTGCAGCCTATCTGCATATCCTCACAGCCTTCTCCCTGGTGACTCCCAGGTCCACTCTGATCCGCTCAGGGCCTTCGCTCCAGGTGTCCAGCGCTTCCACCAGCTGCCTTCCAGGTGCTGTGGAGGACTTGCAACCCATCTGCATATCTTCACGGCCTTTTTAGTCAGAAGGGGAATGGATAAGACGACAATATTTATTCATTTTACACCAATTAATCACTTTGCCACATTGTTTGCTCAGAAGCCTCTAGATGTCACTAGAAGGGCACTACAGGAGCATAGTGATACAGACCCCATGAACATCTAGATTACTAGTCAGTAGTGCTTAAAACTCATTATCTCAAATGACCTGATGGTCCCAGTACACTTGCTAGTAGTCAGGTGGTTACATCACTCATGAATATCACCATTACAACTATAAAAAGATGGAAAAACATTTTGAAATATTGGAAGCCAGAAGGACTTTATATTTCAACGGTTTTTATTGAAAACAGTGTACATTGTGTCAACATCAAATATTCAATATATACATTCCGTCATATCATTCCCTTCTAAACAACCAGCAAACAAATTGGACCTACTGTTTTCACTTTGTGTTCCTTTTCCCCCCGTTCCCCCCCCCCTTTCCCTAATCCCCCCTATTCCCTAACCTCCCCCCTCCCTTCCTGTTAACCCTCCTATTAACCTTCCTCCCCCCGGAAAACTCACAATCATCTTAAAGAGGAATTATCCCACTCACAACTTCAATATAGTGTCTACAGCACATTAAGCACAAAACTCTTACCCTTAGCTGATAGGGTATCTATATATTTTCCCCAGATCTTCAAAAACTGATTCTTTCGTTTTGGGGATCCCCTGGCTTCTCTGGCCTCCCACATCAGAAGCTGATGCACCATATTCCGCCAGTGCCAGAATTCCGGCACAGCCTCCGAGGTCCAATTTTGTAGTATGCATTTCTTTGCCAGAAGACATCCCTTACGAAAAAATAGTGTTTCCTCTGAAGTATTCCCTCTAAATGACCCATAGATATCCAGCAACATTTGTGAGGGGGTTCCTATTATTTCACAAGATAGCAGGTTTGACAGATAGTTGGCCACTCTAGACCAGAAGCCCTGTATGACTTCACAACTCCAAAATGCATGATAGAATGAGTTTTCTGTAATTTTACATCGTAAGCATATTGCATTTTGTGTTCCCCCACATTTTGCTAGTTGAACTTGTGTGAAGTAGGCTCTATGAAGTACCCGAAATGCACATTCCCGATATTGGGCTCCACTTACTAAATTTGCAATACCCTTCACTTGTCTGTTAATGTCCCAATTGGGGAGGGCTATTCCCAAATCTTTCTCCCACCGTTCTTTAACTATTTTCAAGTTTTTATTCATCCCCACCGAACCTAATGCCTTATACACTTCAGAGACTGATGGCTCAGTGTCCGAGATTCCCTCAAAGAATTCTTTCAACTTGGACCCTGATTTTTGTCTCAATTTCTCCCCATCTAAAGAATGTATAAAATGTTTCAGCTGGCAATAAGCAAAAGTGTCCCCCCATTGCATCGGCTCATTACCCAGTATTTGTTCTCGCGATTTTATCTGCCCTTCCTCGCCCATTATATCTTCCAAATACATTATTCCTCTTTCCTCCCATCTTTTAAATGCTGGATTCTCCAAGCCTGACACAAATTTAGGGTTCCCCCGAATGGTCATTAATTCCGTGACTTCAGTGTCCACTTCCAGACATTTTCCCAGAAACTGCCACGCCTCACGTAGCGGCGTCAACAACAAACTGTGACTTAGATGTTTAGGGATCAAAGATCTCTCCACTTGCAACAATGACACCAAACGATATGGAGCATAGTATGCCTCTTCCATCTCTGGGGGGTATAACTATTCGATTCAAAAAGCCAATCTCTAATATGTCTCAATAAACATGCCATATTATATAGTTTCATGTTAGGCAAGCCTAGTCCCCCCTGTGACCAACCCCCCCATAGCAGCTGGTATTTCATTTTCGCCTTTTTGTTCGCCCAGCAAAATCTCATTACCAGTCTGTAGAACGTTTTCAGATCTTTGTTCAACAGCCTAAGGGGAAGGGTTTGCATGACGTATAGCCAGCGAGGGAGAATTACCATACGTATAAGCCCCAAACGACCTATCAAAGAAAGTGGCAAGGTTTCCCATTTTTCCAGCTGTTGTTTAGTTTGAGCCAAAAGTTGTTTTATATTAAGTTTATAAAGGTCCCTAGTCTTCATTGATAGCAAGATTCCTAAATAGCGGAAGTGCCCCCTTGCCCACCGCAACGGGAACATCCCTGGCCAGGTTCTATTCATCTCTTCGTCCACAGCCAGTGCCTCTGACTTTTCCAGATTTAACTTAAGACCGGAGAAATCCCCAAATTCTTGAAATGCTTCTAATAAAGCTGGCAACGATGTCTCCGGTCTCGTGATCACAACTAACAAGTCATCAGCAAAGGCCGCCAATTTGAATTTTACCGTACTCAAGGTTACACCATGAATTTCTGCATTAGAATATACCTCTCTTATCAATGGGTCCAAATACAATGCAAACAATAACGGTGACAAGGGACAACCTTGACGAGTTCCTCTCTCTATCCTCACATTTTCTGAACAATTACCGTTCACCATCACTCTCGCTTTTGGTGAGGTGTAAAGAGAATTAACCGCTCCCAAAAACCATCCGTCAAATCCATATTTTTCCATTACTGTGAACAGAAACTCCCATTTCACACGATCAAAGGCCTTTTCCGCATCAAAGCTTACTACGAGTGCTGATCTATTTGCCTTACCAATCTGTTCCAAAGAGATTAGAATCCGCCTGAGATTCTTAGATACCACTCGACCTTTAACAAAACCCACCTGTGCTTCGTGCACCAGTCTTGGCAACACTCGACCCATTCTGTTTGCCAGTATCTTTGCAAAAATTTTAACTTCACAGTTTAATAATGATATGGGTCTATAAGATTCAGGTAGAGTCACATCCCTCTTGGGTTTCGGGATTAATATGATACGCGCTATATTCAATTGGTCTGGCAGTGACCCCTTCTCCACCCATTCATTATATGCTTCCACCATTGGTGGCAGAATGGTCTCTCCCATCAATTTATAAAACTCTATCTTCAAACCATCCGGTCCAGGAGTTTTCCCTGATTGACTACTTCCAATGGCCCATCCCACCTCATCACTAGATATAGGGGCATTGAGCTGATCTCTCTCCCCATCAGTCAGTCTCGGAGAATCCAGATTGTCCAAATATAAAGTACTGTCAAGGCCTGAATTATCCCTTTCTGCATATAATTGCTGATAGAAGTTCTGGAAAATATCTCGGATTTCCACGTCCGAATGGCATAGTTTACCTGTCTGATCTTTCAAAGCTGTTACTGTACGGGTAGCCTGTTTCCGAGCTATAAGTCGCGCCATCATCTTCCCACCTTTACCCCCAAATTTGTATAATTGAAATTTATAATAGGTTTGTGATTTCACCTCACGTTCATGGATCAGCGTATTCAGCATCACCTGTGCCCCTAGGAGCTCCTTTCTAGTATGAACGTTTGGAGTTTCACCAAATCTTTTCCGTAACGTACGAATCTGGGCCTCTAATCTCAAAATTTCTTTGTCCCTTGCTTTTTTAAAATGGCTGACATAGCTGATCATTTCTCCTCTCATGACAGCCTTGGCTGCTTCCCAATAAGAGGAGGCACTCTCAACTGAGTTTTCATTAGTAGCTTTATATTCATCCCATTTAGCCAACAATCCCTCTTTAAAGCCTATATCTTTGACTAAATAGCTCGGAAAAGACCACCATCTCATTTTCTCTTCCATCCCCACTGGTTGCCACTTCACCCATACTTCTGCGTGGTCTGAAATAGCGTATGGTCCTATTCTCGACTCTCTAACCCCTCCCAGCAGTGATCGAGACATCAGTATATAATCTATCCTCGATTGGGTATTATGCGCCCTCGATATATGAGTATAGTCCCTATCTTGTGGATGTAACACTCTCCATACATCTAACAGGTCTAATACAGTGCAAAGATTGGGCAGCCCTCTCGAGGGCCAGTGTTTTAGCGTAGGAGGAGGCTGAGATTTATCCAGTTCTGGGTCACACACCATGTTAAAGTCCCCTCCTAGGATTAATGGGATGGGGTCTACTGCAGTAAGTATGTTCACCAAACTTCTGTAAAATTGAGCCTCAAAGTGGTTGGGAGCATATATGCTGCCTAATAGTACCTGCTGTCTTGCTATTATCACCTTACCAAAAACATAGCGCCCCTCTTGATCTTTAGTCACATCACTCATTTCTGTCACCAGCCCTTTCCTGATTAGAATAGCTACTCCTCCCTTTTTCCCTTTAGCTGGTGCGGCTACACACTGTCCTACCCATCACCTGGCCAGCTTTTCATGTTCTTTATCCGAGAGATGTGTTTCTTGTAAAAGAGCTATGTCAGCTTGAATTCTTTGCAGATATTTCAAAATTTTTGATCTTTTGATGGGTGAATTAATACCACCCACATTCCATGTTACAATTTTTATCATTTAAGGAACATAAAAGCATCCTATTTGCCATTGAAACCTTTTATCTTCTGAAAGAGGCCACCCCAGCCCATGACCCCTCTCAGTTACCTCTGTGTGCTGTAGGTTAGTGTGTTCCAATTCCTCTCTACCTCTGTAGTGTTTATATTTACCCTTTGAGTTTTCCGTCTTATGACCATCTGAATCCCTTCCCTTATAACTCCCCTTCTCCTCCCAGATCCCCCTCCCCATCCCCTTTTATTATCCCTGCTAATTCCCCCCACGGAATTTAGTCACGTTTGACCCCCCCCCCTTGCTATTCCCCGCTCCTTAAACCGGTTTAACTTGTACTCTCATTTACATGTAAGAGCCTCTATATTCCCTTTAACTCCCTTTTCCCCAGATTTAAAGTTTACAGTTTTCCCATATATTATCCCGCAAAAATGCTCCAATCATGTGAACCTACTACAACTTCCTATAACTGTCAAACAATTTTACCATTTCAACCATTCTTTGATTATTCTCTCAGTTCTGCTAGCCTGCAATGAAGTGCAGAAGTATATAAAACCAAAACAGTTATCTCAACTCTCTTCCGCATATCATCATGTCTTCATCCATAGGCTTGGTTCCCAACTTTAACAGACTGTATTTCACCTCTTTGGTGTTGGGTCAATCAGCCGATCAGATAATTAAACCATTTGTTCTGTAATAACTCAGCAAAGCCGGAGGATTTAAATCTCTTATAGCAGTCCCTTTCTCTCCTGCTTCTCTCCAATCTATTTCTCCGAAGCCTGCTGGTCATTCTCACTAATATGTCCACTTCTATTATATTTCAGAGTTGCCAACATCCCAGTATAGTTACAAATATTACTTCTATGGAGCTCCAATTAGTTTCTCCATTGTCTTTTCATTCGCATCCCAATGCTCCTCTTTTGTCCAGGAGTCAGCAACAGATCATACTTCAAAACTTACTTAAAATTATTCTGCGCATTGTAAATGTCCGCCGCTTGCCGCCAAAGGAAGCAATTCTTTACTTGAATAACTTTCAGTTGTAACATGTGCCTTTCTTTACCTTATTCATCTCTCGTCTGCAGCAGTTGTTTTACAAAGTCTTGTGCCGCTTGTGTTGTTTCATAGGTTTTCGTCGCAGACTGATGGGTTACCCGTAGTTTCGCCGGGTACAGCAAGGTAAATTTAACCTTATGTTGGATTAATTGGGAGCAAATTGGTGAAAAGCTCCTTCTCTTCGCCGCAACTGCCGCCGAGTAGTCCTGGAAGCAAAGGATTTTTTGGTTATTGTATTTAAGAGCCATACCTCCTCTCATAGCTTGCAATATCGCTGTTTTTTGAACAAAATTCAGGAAACGGCAGGTAACTATCCTGGGCCTGGCGTCACCCGCTCTCTGCATCCCCATGCGGTGTGCTCTTTCAATTTGCAACGGGCCCAGCTCTGTGCTCAATTTTAGTTCTTTCATCAGCCATGTTTCAAGGAAAGTACGTAGTTCTTTATCGCTGATTTCTTCGGGGAGCCCCACGAAGCGTAAGTTATTACGTCGGGATCTGTTTTCTAGATCCTCGAGTTTCTCAGCTTGGTCTTCTACCAGCTTTTGAAGTTTAGCATATTTTTCTTCTACAACTCCCGTACGGTCTTCCAGGGCCCCCGTGCGCTGTTGGTGCGCTACCAGGTCTTGGCTCAATTGCGCCATATGATTTTGTAATCCCTCCAGTTTTGAATTCAAGCCTTCCAACTTTTTATCTAGGATCGCCTCCATCGCGGTCGTCACCTCTCCCACAATCTCCGCTGCCCACGCCGACCCGACTGCAGAGGTTGGCGGGCTCGCTGGGGCCGCCATTTTGTCTTCCAGCGCTTTACTCTTGTCTCTGTCCTTTTTTAGCGATTTAGCCGTCATACCTGCTATCAATCTCTCTTTCGGCCGCAGAATCTTAATGTGTCAGCTTTCCGCTAGTAATTGTGGTTCACACCGCCTTGTTTCTGGAGTTAATTCGATGGGAATTACAAGGAGGTACCTGGAGCTAGTCTAGCCTCGACCGCTCCGGTACATAGCGTCACGTGACCTTCGCCAGAAGGACTTTAATGAAAAAAAAATGTCCTTGCTTTTCAACTTGTCTCTCCCCTCCCCCCCCCCCCCCAACCAACTTGTTTTGCTTTATTTAGTCTATCTTTTGGTAGTGGTGGGTTTGCCTGGGTATTTTTACTATTTTTCACTTTTTTTGCTTTCCTCTTTCCCTCAGAGATGTGCACAGGCCAAAACACTTTGGCTTCTGGTATGAAATAACACACACCAACAAAAAGGACAATTCCCTATGAAGCCAAATCCACAAATACCAGGGTAGTATACAAATACCACCACTTCTCACTTGCCCTGTCCTTAACCTCACCTATTATTCCTTACCCTTAATTGTTCTGTCTGTTTACCTGTCTTATCTAGATTGTAAGTTCTTTGAGCAGGGACTGTCTTTTTGTGTTTGGTGTAGAGCACTGCGTATGCCTTGTAGCGCTATAGAAATGATAAATAGTAATAGTAGTAGTGAGTAGAGAAGGGACATAGCCAGCCAAAACACTGATGTAATCCAGAGGTAAGTTGCAACAAACTTATTAAGCAGTATAATTCAGGAGTTGGTATATCTAAAAACATACAGACAAACAAAAGCCAAAATGAGAATAAGAACAGAAATGGTATAACTAGCAAATATCACCTCATAAAACATATGTCTATAAAACCAATATAACAAAATATAAAAGAACATCATACATAAACACAATGTAAAAGGAAATGATATTACCTTAAGAAAGAGAGGCACAAGATAATCATACACGTACACAGGTATCTATAAATATAATCAGGCTAATTTAATTAACATGTATAGCACTGAAAACAACTCATACTTAAAATAATCAATGGGCAATGATAAGTCAATCAACCTCTATACACCAGCACTAGAAATACTAAAGTACATGTATTTTATACCAATTCACATAAAACCAAGAAATCATATAAACATATATATATATTAATACACCTACTTAAGAAAATAATGTATGTACACAAAGATATTACAAAGGGTTTTTGCCAATTAAAAAATCTTTTCTGCAACATTACAAATGAACCCAACAAGTTAAATTAAATATGATGTTGAATATCTGTATCATATGCAAATGCTAAGGCTTTAAAAACAATGCTGAGCTGTAAAACAAAAAAAAAAAAACGCCTACAATATAATAGACTAAAACTAGAGAGTATAATCATGTGGATAGTTTAAAACGAAACAACATAATATGGGTAAGCAATGAGAAAGAGCTCAAATCTAGCAGCAGGAGTAAAGCTAAGAAGTGTTTAAGCAAGCACAGACCCACACTGGCAGATCAGGGAGTTAAAAAGGAATTTTTTCCGTACCAATTCTTAATAAAGAAATATAAATATACATTGTCAATGTACGTCAAAGAATTACATCCATAAAATAAAAGGAAAACACGGGCAAATACCTACAAAGAAAACAGGTTAACACTGAATTATTTTAACTTTGGTGCACTAAAACACTGTACATATATAAAATACTGCTGTTGAAGCCAGCCATTGTAAATAAAACTGAGACCTGGCCGGAAAGATCAATAAAAAGTTAAGTTATATATTTAAAAAGTAAAAAAGCTATAGTAGTACACCACTTTCAAACAATAAAAATAATGAAAAGGGAGATGGGGGTGTGGATTAGGTAAACCTTAAAAAAAAAAAAAGCATAATTGCACACAAATGAATTATCTTTCAAGATTGTAGTGAAAATGCAAAATAAGGAGGTCAATGGGGAGGGGGGGGAACGAGAGCAAAAAGCAGCCATACACACGAATTGTGTGCTTAAAAATCATCTTGTTTTGGAAGTGAGGCTTAAACAAAACTGACTACTTCAAGGCTCCCAAACTTTGGGCTTCTTTTACTAAACTGCGCTAGTGATTCTGGGCGTGGCAAAAGCACTGAAGCCCACTGAATAGGCGGCATCACATTTGCTGCACAAGAATCTCTAGTGTGGTTTAGTAAAAGAGGCCTTTTCTGCAAAAAACAAAAGGCAAAAACCAAAATGTACTACTGCAGGTGGCAGAAAAATGTGTCACAACTCATCCAATACAAGAAGTGAAGGAAACAGCATTAAGGAATGTACTGCCATAATAAACGCTAAGAACATGCACACTCTTAAGTATAAAAGGAGAATCTGTATATATGCATGTAATATACATATGAGCTGGGCACAAAAAACACTGAATACAGGACTGCCCCATATAATCTTGATGCAGTTGTATTGGACTTAAAGGAAAAAAATGATAATATACTAAAACAAAAAGACAAAAAAGGAGGGAAAAAGGGGGGAAGGAGAAAGAGAAATGGGAAAATAGGGGGAGAGGAAAGGGGGAAGAGAAAGACTGGAGGAGAGGAATGGCATTAAGGGGATAGATAGGAAGGATAAGGGGAAGGTAGGGGAGAAAAAGGAGAGAAAAAAAGAAAAGGAATAAACAAAACAAATAAACAAGGTAGAGGGAAAAAAGGAAAGGGGGAAAAAAGGGAGGGCAGGAAAAGGAGCAAAAGGGGAGAGGAATAACCATAAGTATTGCCATACTGGGAAAGACCAAAGGTCCATCAAGCCAAGCATCCTGTTTCCAACAGTGGCCAATCCAGATCACAAATACCTGGCAAGATCCCAAAAAAGTACAAAACATTTTATACTGCTTATCCCAGAAATAGTGGATTTTCCCCAAGTCCATTTAATAAGGGTCTATGGACTTTTCCTTTAGGAAGCCGTCCAAACCTTTTTTAAACTCCGCTATATTAACAGCCTTTACCACAATCTCTGGCAATGAATTCCAGAGTTTAATTACATGTTAAGTGAAGAAAAAGTTTCTCCGATTCGTTTTAAATTTACTACATTGTAGCTTCATCGCATGCCCCCTAGTCCTAGTATTTTTGGAAAGCGTAAACAGACGCTTCACATCTACCCGTTCAACTCCACTCATTATTTCATAGACCTCTATCATATCTCCCCTCAGCCGCCTTTTCTCCAAGCTGAAGAGCCCTAGCCGCTTTAGCCTTTCCTCATAGGGAAGTCATCCCATCCCCTTTATCATTTTCGTCGCCCTTCTCTGCACCTTTTCTAATTCCGCTATATCTTTTTTGAGATACGGCGACCAGAATTGAACACAATACTCGAGGTGCGGTCGCACCATGGAGCGATACAAAGGCATAACATCATCCTCATTTTTGTTTTCCATTCCTTTCCTAATAATACCTAACATTCTATTTGCTTTCTTAGCCACAGCAGCACACTGAGCAGAAGATTTCAACGTATCATCGACGACGACACCTAGATCCCTTTCTTGGTCCGTGACTCCTAACATGGAACCTTGCATGACGTAGCTATAATTCGAGTTCCTCTTTCCCACATGCATCACTTTGCACTTGTTCACATTAAACTTCATCAGCCATTTAGATGCCCAAAGGCATATTTTCAAAGCACTTAGCCTTCCAAAGTTCCATAGGTTTCTATGGAAGGCTAAGTGCTTTGAAAATATGCCTCCCAGTCTCGTAAGGTCCTCTTGTAATTTTTCACAATCCTCCCGCGATGTAACGACTTTGAATAACTTGGTGTCATCAGCAAATTTAATTACCTCACTAGTTACTCCCATCTCTAGGTCATTTATAAATATGTTAAAAAGCAGCGGTCCCAGCACAGACCCCTGGGGAACCCCTCTAACTACCCTTCTCCATTGAGAATAATAACCATTTAACCCTAAAAAAAACAAAAAAATGGGGGAGGGGAAGGGGCAGGGAAGATAATATGTGGATAGGCAATAAAAGGAAAATAGGGAAAGGGGAAGGAAAAAGAGGAAAGAAGGAAGAAAGAGGGAGACAGAGGGAACGGAGAAGGAAAGAAAAGAACAGAAAAGAAAAGGGAAAAGGAACGGAGAAAACAAGGAGGGGGAAGGGGAAGGAAAAGAGCAAGGGAAGAAGTGGATAAAAAAAGGGAAGATAAAACAAAAGAAGGAAAAACAAGGAGACCTATAAAAATGGTCTGTAATCAATAATCTATGAAGTGCAATGGAATTAAGTTGAAAAATGAGCCTTTGTTCAGCACCTAAACGTACTGAATCAACATCGTCTCCCCTCCACCTTTGTTAAAATGTCTTGAACACAAAAAACTAAGCCACTAATGACATGTCCTGCCCGATTCCAATGGTCAACCAAGGGCAAAGTAAGGATGTTATAATTATGACAGCTAAGATGTTCGATAATGTGTGTCTTATTCATCCTCTTGGTTTTGCCCACATATAAAAGGAAACAAGGGGAACAAAATAATGTAAAGAACTTGAGCCATATTACAATCTGAATTATGTTTAAGTTTATATGTTTTAAGTGTCTGAGGATGTGTAAGGACCGAAATGTCCAAAGAATGTAAACAGACACTACACCTACCACTGCTTTTGTGTCCCAGATGTTGACCTTCTGCGACAGGTGCACGGAGATCGGGTAAGGTAGATAGTACCAATTTATCGTTCAAATTTCTACCCCTAGAATATGCCACTACTAGATGTTTGTCTCAAAAACATGCATGTCCCTCCAAGATATGCCAATGCTTGTGGATTGGTTTCTGGATATGACTTGCTAAATGTCAATGCTGCATGTGCATACCAAATCCGGAGGATCATAATGTATCTGAAGCAAATAATTGGTCCCTATTAGAATCTCTTGCTCTAGATATCCATCTTGTATGTAGCTGTCAGGGTAACTTCTGTTTTTAAAACGAGCCCCCATGACTTGTGCTTGCTTCTCATACTCATTGAAGTCTGAATGTAAACTGCGTAACCTAAGAAACTGATAATATGGTAAATGATTATTAAGACTTGTATTGTGGAAACTGGTATAGTGGAGATAAGCATTTCTATCGATGGGCTTTTTGTAAATAGTAGTAGTAAACTGATTTGTCTCTCTTAATAAGAATGTGCAGGGCCCTGTTTACTAAGCCGCACTAACTTTTTAGCGCGCACTAGAGACACTCACTATATTCCTATGGGTGTCTCTAGCGTTAGCAGGCGCTAATTTTTAGAATGTGCTAAAAAGTTTGCACCTTAGTAAACAGGGTCCTAAAACAGCTAATTTCAGTGGTATTATACTGCATCTTAAAGGTCAGTTTACTGTCCCTTGTACTGAGCCACAAGTTGAATTCTATCAATCTATCTATCCAGATTACCTCTCCAAAGGAGAAAGATGTCATCAATATACCTTTAATAAGAGAAAACATTGTCCTTAAATGGATGGTCATCTAAAATGAACATTGAAAAATTAGACTTATAGGTTTGCGATATCAGGGGCCACAGATGCCCCCACAACTGTTCTCTTAATGTGTTGATAAGTTGAAAGCAGAAATAATGTTTCATTAGGGCTACGGTGGCAAAGGTGAGAATCAGATGATTCGGAATTCTACGATTGATGGTATGACCCCTCAAGGTCTCTTCTATCAACAGAAATGCTTCTAAGTGAGGGATGTTAGTGTACAAGGAGTTAATGTCTAAAGTGACCACAATGATGTCTGATAGATCTCTATCAAAGACATTTAGCAGACTGATCATATAGGTAGAATCTTTTGCATATGATTCTATAAGAATAAATGGACGCAAGAAAAACAACAACAAAGATGGATACAGGTTCTAATATATTGACCCATTTCCAAAGACAATGGGTCTGCCTGGGTTATTTAAAAACGTTACGTATTTTGGGTAAGATATAAACCGTGGGTACAACTGGGGTTTTAACCTGTAGAAATTCACTTTCTTTTGCTGTTAGAAAACCTGCCTTAGTTGCTAACTTCTTCAATTTCTTTCTGTAAATCAAGCAATGAACGGAAATTGTCTTGTTATTGACTCCAGAGTCAAACGCACTAACGGCACTCAAGTGTACTCTAAGTTAGTTTTGAGACCAGAATCAGAAAGATGCAGGAAGGCACCCCATAAGGGTAGGAAGAGGGCACCTAGCAGGATCAACTGCTCTGGCTGTACACCAGAGGGAAAATATTTTCCACTTGAAACAATACCATTTCTGCGTGGAAGGTTTCCTAGAGGCCAATAGTATCTTAGAGACTAATTCTGGAAGGATTAAGGAATGCAAGTCTATGTTGTCAAAAACCAAGTCATCAGGCTAGAGAGCTAGGATCTAACAGAAGAGGTACCCTTCTTTCTGTGGTACTAGGGTTGGGAAAAAATCTAACCTCAATGGTTCCATGCATTATAACTCTAGGAGAAAAGGGAAACCAGAATCAGAAAGATGCAGGAAGGCACCCCATAAGGGTAGGAAGAGGGCACCTAGCAGGGTCAACTGCTCTGGCTGTACACCAGAAAGAAAATATTTTCCACTTGAAACAATAACATTTCTGCGTGGAAGGTTTCCTAGAGGCCAATAGTATCTTAGAGACTAATTCTGGAAGGATTAAGGAATGCAAGTCTATCCTTACAGACGGGAGAGGGTCCGAGGGATTGGAGAACGGCGGAGGTGGTCCCTCTTCACAAGAGTGGTGATAGGGAAGAAGCCTCACTTCAGTTATTGGAAAAGTAATGGAAGCGATGCTGAAGGAAAGGATAGTGAATTTCCTGGAAGCCAATAAGTTGCAAGATCCGAGACAACATGGTTTTACCAAAGGGAAATCGTGCCAAACGAATCTCATTGAATTCTTTGATTGGGTGACAGGAGAATTGAATCAGGGACGAGCTATAGATGTAATCTACTTCGATTTCAGCAAAGCTTTTGACACAGGAGGCTCTTAAATAAACTGGATGGGCTGAAGATAGGACCTGAAGTGGTGAACTGGATTAGGAACTGGTTGACGGATAGAAGCCAGAGGGTGGTAGTGAATGGAATTCGCTCAGAGGAGGGAACGGTGAGTAGTGGTGTGCCTCAAGGATCGGTGCTGGGACCGATTCTGTTCAATATATTTGTGAGTGACATTGCCGAAGGGTTAGAAGGTAAAGTTTGCCTATTTGCGGATGATACTAAGATCTGTAACAGAGTGCACACCCGGGAGGGAGTGGAAAACATGAAAAAGGATCTGAGGAAGCTAGAAGAATGGTCTAAGGTTTGGCAATTAAAATTCAATGCGAAGAAATGCAAAGTGATGCACTTAGGGAATAGAAATCCTCGGGAGACGTATGTGTTAGGCGGGGAGAATCTGATAGGTATGGACGGGGAGAGGGATCTTGGGGTGATAGTATCTGAGGATCTGAAGGCGACGAAACAGTGTGACAAGGCGGTGGCCGTAGCTAGAAGGTTGTTAGGCTGTATAGAGAGAGGTGTGACCAGCAGAAGAAAGGGGGTGTTGATGCCCCTGTATAAGTCGTTGGTGAGGCCCCACCTAGAGTATTGTGTTCAGTTTTGGAGGCCGTACCTTGAGAAGGATGTAAAAAGAATTGAAGCAGTGCAAAGAAAAGCTATGAGAATGGTAAGGGATTTGCGTTACAAGACATATGAGGAGAGACTTGATGACCTGAACATGTATATTCTGGAAGAAAGGAGAAACAGGGGTGATATGATACAGACGTTCAAATATTTGAAAAGTATAAATCCGCAAACGAACCTTTTCCGGAGGTGCGAAGGCGGTAGAATGAGAGGACATGAAATGAGATTGAAGGGGGGCAGACTCAAGAAAAATGTCAGGAAGTATTTTTTCACGGAGAGAGTAGTGGATGCTTGGAATGCACTTCCCGCGGGAGGTGGTGGAAATGAAAACGGTAACAGAATTCAAACAAGCGTGGGATAAACGTGGGATAAACATAAAGGAATCCTGTTCAGAAGGAATGGATCCTAAGGAGCTTAGCTGAGATTGGGTGGCAGAGCTGGTGGCGGGAGGCGGGGATAGTGCTGGGCAGACTTATACGGTCTGTGCCCTGAAAAGGACAAGTACAAATCAAGGTAAGGTACACACAAAAAGTAGCACATATGAGTTTATCTTGTTGGGCAGACTGGATGGACCGTGCAGGTCTTTTTCTGCCGTCATTTACTATGTTACTATGTTACTAAGTTGTCAAAAAGCAAGTCATCAGGCTAGAGAGCTAGGATCTAACAGAAGAGGTACCCTTCTTTCTGTGGTATTAGGGTTGGGAAAAAATCTAACCTCAATGGTTCCATGCATTATAACACTAGAAGAAAAGGGAAACAAATTTGATGTGGCCAAGTAGGGAGCAATTAGGATCATGGTCCCTTGGTCTTTACGTAGTCTGAGAAGAGGTTTTCCCTATGAGAGGCAATGGGGGAAAGGTGTATAGAGGATCTGTTCCCCAGTGAAGCAAGAAGGCATCTGGGGCTACATGTTTGGCAGCATGGAGACTGGAACAAAAGCAGGGAAGCTTGTTGTTCTGAGGAGAAGCGAACAGGTCTATCACTGGAGTTCCCTACTGCTGGAATATTCGACGAACTACAGGCATGCTGAGAGACCATTCATGAGGCTGAAGAGGTGCTCATTTTGTCTGCCATAGCGCTCCGTTTGCCGACTAGGTAAACAGCTCTTATAGAGATGTTTCAAGAACCTGCCCAAGTCCATATCTGGTTTGCTTGTCAACAGAGGTGGTAACCTGCTCCTCCCTGTACGTCCCGGTACTCTGGACCTAAGCACTGAACACACTAATTATGGAGGCCTGTGCCTGAAACGCATAGAGTACACTTCTTTCAGCCCCTTGGCACCTTCGTTGATGTGGAGGGAAAAATGGCAGACAAAGAGGGGCATAATCGAAAGGGACACCCAAGTTTTGCTGAGGACGTCCTCGCAAAACGTCCGGTGGAGGGGCGGGGAAACCCGTATTATCAAAACAAGATGGACGTCCATCTTTCGTTTCAATAATACAGTCGGAGACACCCAAATCCTGAAATTTAGGTCGTTCTTAGAGATGGTCGTCCCTAGACTTGGTCGTTTCTGATTTTCGGCCATAATGGAAAGCAAGGACACCCATCTCAGAAACGACCAAATGCGAGCCCTTTGGTCGTGGGAGGAGCCAGCATTCATAGTGCACTGGTCCCCCTCACATGCCAGGACACCAACCGGGCACCCTAGGGGACACTACAGTGGACTTCATAAATTGTTCCCAGGTACATAGCTCCCTTATCTTGTGTGCTGAGCCCCCCAAAACCCACTACCCACAACTGTACACCACTACCATAGCCCTTACGGGTGAAGGGGGGTACCTACATGTGGGTACAGTGGGTTTGTGGTGGGTTTTGAAGGGCTCACATTTACCACCACAAGTGTAACAGGTAGGGGGGGATGGACCTGGGTCCGCCTGCCCGAAGTGCACTGCACCCACTAAAACTGCTCCAGGGACCTGCATACTGCTGTGATAAGAGCTGAATATTTTTTTTATTTATTTAATGCATTTGTATCCCACATTTTCCCACGTCTTTGCAGGCTCAATGTGGCTTACAATACATCATGAATTGTGGAGATATATAAAAAATAAACATTTAGTATTACAGAAGGACCTTGGGTAACATGATAATGATAAGCATGCTATTAATATAACAAGCAAATAGTAAAGACGATTCTGGGTATATGTGGAGGAGTTCATAGTTGTTGGTCTTTGTGGTATGTCTTGTTAAAAAGATGGGTCTTCAGTAGTGACATTTGAGGCTGG
The DNA here is from genome assembly GCF_901765095.1 of Microcaecilia unicolor. Classification (NCBI taxonomy): domain Eukaryota; kingdom Metazoa; phylum Chordata; class Amphibia; order Gymnophiona; family Siphonopidae; genus Microcaecilia; species Microcaecilia unicolor. The sequence continues at coordinate 123,112,503 of NC_044033.1, forward strand.
CAAAAAATATTTTTAGGGTGGGAGGGGGTTAGTGACCACTGGGGGAGTAAGGGGAGGTGATCCCCGATTCTCTCCAGTGGTCATCTGGTCAGTTCGGGCACCTTTTTGTGCCTTGGTCGTAAAAAAACAGGACCAGGTAAAGTCGTCCAAGTGCTCATCAGGAACGTTCTTTTTCTTTCCATTATGGGTTGAGGATGTCCATGTGTTAGGCACGCCCAAGTCTCGCCTTCGCTACACCTCCGAAATGCCCCCGTGAACTTTGGTCATCCCAGTGACAGAAAGCAGTTGGGGACGCCCAAAATCGGCTTTCACTTATACCGATTTGGGCGACCCTGTGAGAAGGACGCCCATCTTCCGATTTGTGTCGAAAGATGGGCGTCCTTCTCTTTCGAAAATGAGCCTGTAAAGGTCAAAAGGCTTACCAGGGAGATTGAGTAGTCATGAACCTGAAAAAGGTCGATGCTACCCGGGGAAAAGAAGGGCTCACAGGCCACAAAGGCCGAAAAAAAAAAAAAGAAAAACTTGAAAAATTTATAAATTGAAACAAATTAATAAAGATAAATAAAAGAAGAAGAAAAATATACAGAAAAAGGGAAGGCACCAAAAAGGTAAAGTTTGACACACTGAGGAGAGTTTAGAAAGCCAAGCTCTCTACTATGCGGAAAATGCTAGACTGCTAGTTCCATGCTTGAGCATCGGGCGGGAAGGCTCCAGTGCATGCATAATGGAGGCACTACCTTAAAGTGACAGAGCACTATGGCAGTGTCCGCACCAGACTCCACGGATGACATCACCCACATGTGAGAATATCATGCCTGCTTGCCAACTTAATAGTAGCATTTTATCATGACATCTTAGCACACACATGCCGTCATAGAATTGATGCTCAACACTGTCACGCCTACCTCGAGGTGCTCAGTTACAGAATTGCCCCCCTAAGTTAATACAATAGTTAGAATATTTTCAAGCACTTTCATCTTGGCAATTTCACGGAAAAAGCAGTAGACAGAACTACATTCTGATCTCTGTTTCACCCTCTTCATACTGCTACTGTGTTTTTCTTTATTAATGTGATACAAGATAAATGCAGAAAGATTCATTTCCTTGCAACCACACACCCTTCACCCCTTACCTGCATGTACCAGCACAAATCCTAATCGCTTTCCTTTTTCAGCTTTGTTTGTTTCAAATTCTTTGGCTGTCGTCTTTGTGCCAGAAGCTTGAGATGATTTGGAAGGCAATGCTTCAAGTGAATTCATGCCCTTTTCCATGATCACACACCAAGATTACCATCTTCTGTCGCAGAAGAGGGAATGCTGCCAGTCAAACGCAAACACTTCAGGGGACCTTTCCTAAAGCAGAACAAAACAAAAGTTATGGACTGTCTTTCTACCAACAAATGGAATAATTCCAGTAGAAATGTGTGTGTATACATAGGATATAAGCTAAACTTAGCTTATCTCATTAGAATAAAATATAAACTACAACAAAGTGAATGGGTTGTGTCGGCATTACAGTGGCTTTGTAAACAGGGGGGGGGGGGGGGTTGATATTTCCTTCTAAATAAATAATAATTTGGAAAACATTTCTATATACACTAAAGTAAATGATTCTCCTGCATCCTAGAGAGGTAACTTTACCAAGGGGTTTTTTTGTGTGTGTTTTGTGCGGCAGTATATGCACATATATCCATTCCTGGGAGTGCAGTTTGGGTGGAATGGAGGCAGCGTTGTGATATACATGTGCACTTTATAAACTGCAAGTGTACATGTGTGGAGTACCCACATATGTTTACACGTGTAAATGTGTGCATCAATATTTACAGAGCTACTTCCGGGTGCATATAAAGGCACATAGGTGTGTATAAAATAGGCTTGAGCTTGCAGAGGGGAGGGGAGATGTAAAGTAAGTTGGCCAATTCTCCTTAATCACTATGGGGGGTCATCAGAGCCCAAGCCTCAAGGGGTATTGATGAGGAGAGTTTGGGTACGAGGAAAAGGGAGGAGGTATGAGAATAATTGTGATTTATTGTTACGCAAATATAGGTAATCCCTTGTTGTGAGTTTGGAACGTATTCGTATGGATAATAATGTTGCTATAAGGGTAGGTTGAGAAGGTTACTAGTGGAGAGAGGGGGGAGGGGGAGTTAATTTTGTAAAACAGTTTTGTTACTGACTAGTTATGTGCTATTAATCTGCAAGGTGTTTTGTTAGTAACATATATATAGCAGACTGTGTTGTTATTGTATACTCTGTTAAAATTCAATAAAAATGTTTAAACATAAAAATAAGCTTCAGCTACTACTGAAAAAGGCATGAGCATTATCACACAAGATATTCCCTTTGCTCTACTGGAACACTATTTCATCCTGACAACAGATGGTTCAAACACAGACTTTCACTGCACACAAAAGATGTGGATTAAGTCTAAATGCTTCTACCAGATCAATCACCTGGAGTTCTGGGCCATACTTTATGCCCTTGAGTCTGTCCGTCTCCTCTGAAGATACTTGATCTTAATTTTGACAGCCATGTCACCATGTTTTATGTCAACAAGCTTTTTAAAAAGAACAGAATCTTTTACTAAGGTTCAATAGCATTTTTAGCTCGTGCTAAATGCTTTCTGGGATTTTAAGGTTTAATTTGTACTGAGGATTTTCTCTCCAGTTTCAAATCAACAGGTATATTCATATCACCTCTCATTATGATATGATTTACGTCTAACAAAGAAAGCTAATGTGCATTATCACAGAAAAATTGTGGCTGATCTATTGGAGAATAAATGTTAACCCATCTACCGTCCTTGTTCTTTCTCTCCTGGTTTGAAAAGAAAAAATGGTGTAGCTATACTATCTAAAAATCTAAATTATAATGTACTAGTCAGACAATCTTGAACCCAGTTGGATTCTAATTTAGTTGAATCTAAAATCTTAAACTTCAGACCGCTCAAAACATGGCAGCCAGGCTTATATTGGGAAAAACGTGATTTGAAAGCGCAAAACCCCTACATGAAAAACTGCACTGGCTCCCAATCAAAGAACGTATTGCTTTCAAAATCTGCACCATGGTTCACAAACTTATCTACGGCGAAGCCCCGGGATACATGACAGACCTCATAGACCTACCAACCAGAAACACATCCGGATCAACACGAACATACCTAAATCTCCACTACCCAAGCTGCAAAGGCCTTAAATACAAATCAACTTATGCATCCAGTTTTTCCTACTTGAGCACACAACTATGGAATGCATTACCAAAAGCCGTGAAAACAACGTACGACCACCTAAACTTCCAGAAACCACTAAAAATTAACCTGTTTAAAAAGGCATACCCTACTGAACCAACTTAAATGCCTGAACTCTGCAACACAACGAAACCAAAGCACGTAATGGCATAACTCTTCCGCTCTACAATTCCCTATGCGCATGTTCCACATGAACCTTATTCTACCACAACATCACTTTGTATCTGTTCATACCGAAGTCGGCGAACACCTCTCCGGTACAATGTAAGCCACATTGAACCTGCAAATAGGTGGGAAAATGTGAGATACAAATGTAACAAATAAATAAATAAAACTAAACTTTTCTGGTCCAATCTACACCAGGATATTATTCCACATTTGTATCTCCTAGTAATTAACAATACTCTTGGTACTTGCCATTATAGTATGTAACCCAAAACTCTCTATTACACTGATAATCTTTAGGGATATAGAGGAAAAGACTTCAGAAACTCGGTAACCCGGGGTCGGTCACACAGGCGACCAGAATGAATTGCTGCTGCTGTGGTGGCTGCCATTGACCTCCAAGACCAGTTTGAAGTTGCTGTGAGAGGACGTGAGGTCTGGCTCTTAATGAAACATAGAGCGAAACAGGAGCTCGCTGTTGGGCGCGGGCATTCTCAATAGTCTCAGCACAGACCACAGCTAAGTACCTATGTCGTACCTTTTTCGCACAGTATAAATAATCAAGTATAAGATACCAATACAGTGCCATATAGGTTTTTGGACTAATGACGATTCTCGCCAGCGTGAGCTCTAAATTTAGTCCACGCAGAGCAAAGCGGTCAGCTGTTTCATTAAACTAATATCAGCTGTTACCGAGTTTCTGAAGTCTTTTCCTCTATATCCCTAAACATTATCAGCGTAATAGAGAGTTTATCTTGCCTTTGGTGGAAATTTTGGATTATCTCCTAGTAATGGAATTTATTTGAAAGTGAATAAGAAAATCTTAGGGATGTTGTTCGACTCTTCGCTAAGCATGGATCCTCAAATGCTTTAACTAAAAAAATTAGTTTTAAATTTAAACAATTGCATTTAGTTCACTTCTACTTTTTTCAAGGTATTTTCAGAGTGCTTCTCCAACTATTGATTCTCTCTCAACTGAACTATTATAGTTCCCATTAGTTAGGAGTCTCATCGAAATTTATGAATCGGTTTCAGCTGATCCAGACTACAGCTGATAGACTAATACATGGAAAGTCTAAGTTTGATGATGTCTCACCTTTGTTGATTGAGTTTCACTGGTTACCTGTTAAGCACGAATTATGTTTAAGATTTGTTGTTTAGTTTTTAAAATTCTGTCTTGAAATTCACCTGTGTTATCTATTGGTTCAGCTAATAATTGTTGTAATTTTGATCATTTTTTGTTATCACTTCCTTCTATAAAGGGGTTTGAGATATAAATCTACGTCATGAAAATTTTACTATTATTCTGTAAAGGTTTGAAAACCTTTACCACAAAATAATTTGTTGAATCCTAGTTATTTTTATTTTTGGAAAGCACTAAAATCCCATTTAATACATTTATTTTATAACACATTCTTTATAATAATTTTAATTTTGTTACGCTTGATTTGTAATCTATCCTGATATTGTTATCAGCTTCTTATATTTGTTACCTGCTATAAACCTAATGTAGGATTAGGCGGGATATAAGTAATGCACATAACATATAATGTCTTCTGGTCTAAAGGAAGACCTACTTAACCTGCAAAAACTGAAATTCCAATTTAATAAAATATTGAGACTTAAAGCTGGTATTCAATTATCCTCATAATCTGTATACTATGCTGGAATGAATAGAGTCGGGAAAACTCTAGCTAACATTCTTAGGGCTCTGTTCACAAAGCTGTATTAGTGTTTTTAACACGCCAACAATTACATAGTAACATAGTAGGTGACAGCAGATAAAGACCTGAATGGTCCATCCAGTCTGCCGTAGAGTCACATTCATTCTCAATTCAAGATTAAATCAACAATAAACGTGTTATTATATATACTTGATCATGGCCTTTCTTTGGTGTTTCTGGGACATGGACCGTAGAAGTCCACCTGGCTTATGTTCCGGCTACTGGTGTTACAGTCAAAATCCCACTCCAGCCTATTCAAATATGTCTTGTGATTTGCGGGACACAGACCGTAAAAGTCTGCTCGGCAATGTCCTCACATTCCAATTACTGGAGTTTCTGTCAAAGCTCTCTCCAGCCCATCCTAAACCGGATTGCTATATAGAAACATTACGGAAGATAAAGGCCAAATGGACCACCTAGTCTGTCCATCCTCTGTAACTACTAAGTCTTCCTTTTTGTATGGGATCCACGTGTCTGTCCCACGCTTTCATAAATTCTGACACAGTCCTTGTCTCCATGACCTCCACCGGGAGGCCATTCTACGCTTCCAACCACCCTTTCCTCAAACGAATACTTTCATAGGTTCCTCCTAAATCTATTTCCTCTTAACTTCATTGTATGCCCCCTCATTCCAGAGTTTTCCTTCATTTGAAAAAGGCTCACTTCCTGTACATTAATGCCCCTGAGATTTTTAAATTTCTCTATCATATCTCCTCTCTTTCAGCGTATACATGTTGAGGTTCAAAGCCTGTCCCTGTACGTTTTATGTCCAAGACTGCTTACCAGTTTTATAGCCACCCTCTGGACTGATTCCATCCTGTTTATATCCTTCTGTAGGTGCAGTCTCCAGAACTGCAGACAGTACTCTAAATGGGGCCTCACCAGAGACTTATACAAGAGCACTATCAACTCTTTGTTCTTGCTGGTCATGCCTTTCCTTATGCATTCAAGCATCCTTCTGGCAATAACTGTTGCTTTTTCTACCTGTTTGGAAACTTTAAAGTCATCAGACACATTCACCCCACAAGTCCCGCTCTTCTTTTGTACACAGAAGCACTTCACCCAAGTGCATGACCCTGCATTTTTTAGCATTAAATCTTAGTTGCCAAATATTGGACCATTCCTCAATGTCACCTACATCCTCTAGAGTGTCCACCCTATTGCAGAGTTTGGTATCATCCACAAAGAGACAAACCTTACCAGACAGCCCTTCCGCAATATCACTCACAAAGATGCCAAAAAGAGCCAGCCCGAGGACCGATCCCTGCAGTACTCCACTGATAACATCCCTTTCTTCAGAGCAAGCTCCATTTACCACTACTCTCGGTCTCCCTCCGTTGAACCAAATTTTTTTTTTTTAAGTTTAATTTCTTTTATTGATTTTTGAAACAGATACCATCAAGAGCTCACAACATAACAACAAGTAACATTTTACAAAGTAAGGCAATATCGTAGCTCTTATGTAAGAAGCAGCAATCTACATTCAGAATCAAATTAAGTGAAAACAAGAGAGAGGGAGGAAAGAGGAAAAGAAGAGGGATAGGGGAGGGGGGGCTGGAGAATACAAATCAAAGTGTAAAGCATGCACATGTCAAAAAACACACATCAAATTTAGTACTTATCATTGTACCATCAAACATATAAACAGCAAGTGACCGACTCACCTGCAAATGCGCAGTAGAGTCAGAATGCTGAGAGTATAGAAGTCCAAGCCCCACCTCCACCAGCAGTACAGCCCAATAGGGAGGAGGGCTTGGACATGGGCGTGGAAATTGGAGGAGGAGGGAGCAAGGAGGGAAGGAGGGGGCGGAACTGAGGGAAACAGACGCTGGGGAGAGGGCAGGGGGGAGAGCAGGGTTGGTGGACGGGGGGAGGGGGGGAGGCGATAGGAAAACAAAAAACTAGCCCGTTGTTACGGGCTTAACGGCTAGTATCAAAATAAGCAACAAGTGGTAGCCATTGAACCAATTTTTAACCCAATCAGTTACTCTAGGTCCCATACTGAGGGCACTGCCTGTGCAGAACCATGTCAAAAGTTTTGTTGAAATCTAAGTATACCACACCTTGTGCCCCTCCCACGTCCAACTGTTTGGTCACTCAGTCGGAAAAATCAATCAGATTCGTCTGACATGACCTGCCTCTAGTGAAGCCATGCTGCCTTGGTCCTACATTCCATTCAGTTTGAGAAACCTCACAGTCCTCCGCTTTAGAAGCGTTTCCATTAGTTTACCACCAAGATCAGACTGACAGGTCTGTAATTACCAATCTCCTTCTTACTTAAACTCTTGTACAAAGGGACCACATCCGCCCTTCTCCAGTCCTCCGGGACCACTCCAGTCTCTAAGGAAGCATTGAAGAGGTCAGTCAGCGGAGCTGCCAGAACTTTGAGTTCCTTGAGCACCCCAGGTGTATCCCATCAGGCCCCATCGCTTTGTCTACTTTTATTTTAGCTAGCTCCTCATGAACACAAACCACTGAGAACGGGTCTTGGTCTACCATACATCCATCCCCTTTAAAATTTGTATTCTGCAGTCCTACCCTTGGCCTTTCATCCATGAACACACAGCAGAACTAATTGTTAAGTAGTTCAGCTTTATCCTTATCTTCCTCCAAATATTCCTCCCCCTCAGCTTTGAGCCTCACAACACTATCTGAAAAATGCCTCATCCCTCAATTTTACTGTATTAGCTATCTTTTCATCCATTTGCCGCTTTGCTTTCCTGACAGCTTTTCTAGCTTCTCTTAGCTTATCCAGGTATTTTCGCTTGTTGTCTTCTTTCTGAGTCATCTTATAACGTGTGAAGGCTAACCTCCTTTCCCTTACCTTTTCAGCACTATGTTGAAGAACCAGAGCTGCCTTCTTTTCCTCTTACTTTTATATAATTTTTTAACATAAAGGTTAGTTGCCTTTAATATAGCTCCTTTTGGTCTTGACCATTGCTGTTCTACTTTCTTCAGCTGTTCCCATCCCAGTAACTTTTCCTTGAGAAATCCAAGACCTTCAATCTAGAATGAGCCATTTCCTCTGTCTTAATATTGAACCACAACATAGTAACATAGCAGATGACGGCAGAGAAAGACCTGCACGGTCCATCCAGTCTGCCCAACAAGATAAATTCATATGTGCTACTTTTTGTGTATACCTGACCTTGATTTGTACCTTAACTCTCTAAAAGGAGTTTGTTACATATAGTTAATTAGTTTGTGAGTGTCCCTTTAATAGTGGAGAAACTCCACTTATATTATAATACAAACAATTGAAACCTCAAATCTCCAAACAGGAAAGAATACAAAAGTATTTATACTGTCCTTGTTATATCAGGAGTAAGTTACTATCACTGGTTTCTTAAGAAGGACAGAGAGAAAAAAATCCCAGAAGCAAAAAAACTCACAATTAATGAGAAAAAGCAAGTGAGATGAAAAACTCTCTTACCTTCAAATATTAATTAATAAAGGGGCACTCACCCAAACTAAACCATAACAGACCAATCCCAGCCCTAAATTAGACTTGATTTGTACCTGCCATTTTCAGGGCACAGACCGTAGAAGTCTGCCCAGCACGCTGTGTAGGCGCCTATACAGATACTGTAGGCGTGCACACAGTTAACACGCGTTAAAAATGCTAATGTGCCTAAAACGCAGCTTAGTAAACAGGGCCCTTAAAGAGAACAGAAAAATGTAATTTAAAAAATGGTTTTATTTTAACGAGAGAAGCAGACATTGTGGAGCACTTTAATTTTTATGAAAAGATTTCTACTTCATAACGTAAAGTTACAGTAGATCAAATATAAATGTACTTGCACACACTAAAAAGTCCAAACCCAAATTCTTTATCTTCTTCGGATAAACCAATATCAAACACGGATGTTCAAAAAGCTATAACTTCATTGAAGACTCAGAAAGCTCCAGGAAGTGATGGATTTATTGCAGACTTTTATAAACATTTTTCTAATGCAATTATCATCTTGGCTCCTTCATTTTTGTAAGAACATTATTAAAGACAAATGCTGTTCCAACTCTATGGCTGAGGCGGTAGTGGTTTTACTATCCGCACCACAAAGGGATCCAATCCAAGCACACAATTACAGACCAATATCATTACTTAATTACGACTGCAAAATATACACTAACATTTTAGAGGACCATCTAGTTTCAGTAGTTGGATCTTTTACTGCTCCTGATCAAAGTTAATTTGTAAAAAGTCGCCTGGTTATGGACAACACTAGAGTCTTCAGTCATGTGCTCCACACTACAAAAAAAATCTTCATACCCCCGACTGTGTTATTTCCTTAAATGCCAAAAAAAAGCCTTCAATTATGTAGCACAGACCTTTTTATTTCAGGTGTTAAAATGGTTTAATTTTGGTAACAAATGTATAGATATGATCTGTGTATTATATTCTTCTCCTACTGCCAGATTATATGTTAAAATGGAATTAAGAAATCCCTTTTGTTTATTTAGAGGCACTCAACAGGTTTTCCCTTTATCTCCCTTATTATTCATTTTAACTTTAGAACCATAACTTATAAGTTTATGGGAAAACCAAGACAGTCAAGGCATATCTGTAGGTAACACTACAATCAAATTGTCCTCTTATGTGCTTTTATACATTTCTAACCCTGAATCTTTGGTCCCCCATCTTTTCAAAGTATTAGAAAACTTTGATTCACTCTCAGGTTATACAGTTAATTAATCAAAATAGAGTTAGTGCCTTCAAATGTGTTATGTCATAGCTCATAAATCTCCTCTATACTATTAGATGGTGTCCTAACCAAATTAAATATTTAGGAATATATTTTTGCCCAATATGGAAACAAACTCTTCAGATTAATATAGCTAAACTAAAGCAGATCAGCTTTCCCCAGAGAGAAAAAAATAGCATGTTGTCACAACCTTTACATCACTTATGGCATCATTTAATGGCTTGCTGGGGACATTCTACTACCTGTAGCAACTTGGTCCCCATAGTGGGTAATAGGCAATTTTTTAATCATACCTTGCTTTTTACACCTTTTAACAGAATATAGGCTATATTAGTGTGGTGTCAGTCGCCTCACTATAGTGTGCTTTTTTTTTTAACAGTATGCTCACCGTTTTTTAAAGTATACCTGCCTTTTTAGCGGTTTCTGTTTAAATTTACCAGATTTATTTATGACCTTTTTTAAAAGTTAACCTGTTTTGGCGCCCTTTAGCCTGTCGGTTTTATTTCATGTGTTTACCCGTTTTCATATTATAGATTTTATTACACATTTTTTATTTTTCATTTTACAATAACCATGTGTCCCTCTTTTCCTTTAGATGGCAGAGTTTTCCACTGGGGTATGTTTACTAAGTTAGCGTTTTTAACGCGCCTGTAAATTTAAGGTGTGTTAAACGCTAATGTGCCCATACATTTCTATGGGCGCATTAGCGTTTAACGCATGTAAACCATTTACGCAGGTTAAAAACACTAATGCGCCCATAGCGCCGCTTAGTAAACATAGGCTTATGTCTCTTAACCCAGTTATGGCTATAGCCATTTTTAAGGATGATCACTTTTTACGCAATTTTCTACTAGTTTTTACCTGGCTAGATCTGCCATTTTTATAGATAACTGTTTTAACACCTTTTTATCGTGCCTGTTTTAATTTTTGTTTCTACTTGTTTTTATAAAGACAAAGCAAAGAAAAAAGGCACAAAACTGCTTGCACAAAAGCATAAACAAACAGAAAAGCAGAATAAAGTCAAAAAGGTTTATTGGAACAATACCCGACGTGACCACATTTCGCCCTCAGGCTGCGTCAGGGGTAAAACTATCAAAGGTGTATATAAATATATTATACACACTTATGGTAAAACCAAAAATTGTTCAAAAACCAAGTTCCAATCAATACCTTCAGTTTTGTTGAAGTAAGAAGAAGGTATTGATTGGAACTTGGTTTTTGAACAATTTTTGGTTTTACCATAAGTGTGTACAATATATTTATATACACCTTTGATAGTTTTACCCCTGACGCAGCCTGAGGGCGAAACGTGGTCACGTCAGGTATTGTTCCAATAAACCTTTTTGACCTTATTCTGCTTTTGTTTGTTTATACTTGTTTTTATAAGACAGCTTTCATTGTGTAATCAGTAAAGACCATGTGTCCCTCTTCTCCTTCAGCTGGCAAAGTGCTTCAGTAATCTCCACTACCTTTTGTGATATATCCAATTCCAGCACCATACACAGTGCATTGTTCTCTCAAAGGTGGTTGTTCACAACTGTGTATTGCTTTCACAATTATCATCACTGAAAGCCACATCACTTTTTAAGGGCCCTGTTTACTAAGCCGCGTTATAGGCACATTACCATTCTTAACGTACATTATTAACCATGTACGCACATTAACTGTGTACACGCCTACAATATCCCTATAGGCACCCACACAGCACACACGCGCTAACTGTAGGCACGATAAAAATGCTAACGCACCTTAGGAAACAGGGCCCTAAGTTGTTTTTGTTTTTTTTAACTATGGCTGTTCTCACTGTACATACCAGCAAATATTCTTGTACTCCTAAATGTCCTTATATTTAGTTTACAAATGGCTCTGCAATCAGTGAGTCTACTGTAAAATACACAGAAAATTCTGAATATTCCAACTTGGACAGCCTTAAAAGCCCAATGCAAAATGGAGCTTTTAGACACCTCTGATTATCTTACTCCAAAGAGCTCAAAATCCTACAGCAAGGATGCTTAAAAATATTGATCTAACTCAGCAGATTACCCCTGTTTGAAGGAGCTTCATTAGCTGTCCATTTTATGGGGTTTCCATCTTAAACATCAGAGTTATTATCTTAAATTTTTTTACAATGCAAAGGCCTGATTTACTGAAGAGACAAATTGCATTTTGCAAGCTCTGTTAGATCTCAGATTTACAGATACTAGTCTTTCACTAGTACCCACTGTTATTAGTGCTTGTCTGTAACTCTAACAGCAAAGATACCAAGTCACACGCTTTCGGCTGTACTCACACTCTCACACACATTAGGGGATCGGGGGACTGGCTCTCCTCACACACATTAGTGGATCGTCCCCCACCACCACTTTCCTTCCCTTCCCCTCCTCATGATCTGCCATCTGTCCTTCTACCTTCCACTCTCCTCCTTGTCCGCGATACGGCATATTTCCCTCACAGTCCCCCCGTCAAACTCATACCTGAGGTCGCCCACTAATAATCCCACCGTTTTCCTTCTCCCCCGGACTTTCAGATCTCATAGCCACACAGTTGAAGTGACGTCACCGTGACGTTTATGACCCGGCCTTTTAAAGCTTTCTGCGCATGTCCCGGGACTCGGCTTCAATTGGTAGTGGCGTCCAAGGTGGATAGATAAAACAGGAGACGAAGTGACGTCAAACGTTAAAACCAATTAGGTCAATCTCTATTTCCCCTTCCCCCCGCGCGGTCGTCATCGCCCTACACTCAAAACAAAGCACGCAAACCAGTGAGCTGCTGCATCCACGTTGTCGTTCTTTATTGTTGGTAGCATTTTAATTTATTCTCACTTACATTTTCAAACATGCCGGCTTGTGCAGTATGCGGATGTACATAGAGGAAGTATAATAACAGAATAACTTTTCATAGGTAGAGTAGTAGTAATTTGTTATAAATTGTAATCAGTGTGTCATTTGGAGGGACTGGTTATAATAGGGACACCCTAGCACTAATATTCGTTCAGAGATTTTTTTTCTCCAGGTAAAGGGCCACTAAAACAGACATCATGCTAGGAGAATCAGGTGCTCAACATTCACAGTTTGTTTCTATCTATCTATTTATTATATTTATATCACACATTAAACATGCATTAGGTTGAAACCTGGGAGCATTTAATTTTTTTCCTGTGCCTACATCAAAAGAAAAAGATGGCATGTGGGAACGTGCTCCTTTTGTTGTGTGGATTGCGGTGGTATATTATAAAAATGCACTTGACTGTTTAATTACTACGATTTCACAGAGTAGTATTGAATAATGAGGGAAGGGCTTCCTTCATGCATTTGTTCTGTCCAGCGTAAGTCTAAATGTGCTAATGCTGCCAAGTTCATACAAAATTAATTATGTTCGGTGGAAAATAAATATGTTGGCTCAGGCTGCCTACAATGTGAATATTCCATCATTATTTCATTATTGCTACCACATATTACATATTATGGGCATTTCTTTAAACTTTGATTGTTTTAATGTGTGTATCCAGACCTTACATGCACATGATTTTGCTTTTTAAACCCAAAGGTGAATCCTAAGAGTGGTTGAACAATTAGGTATAAACTGTATTGTTTCTGAGTTTGTTTTTGAGCGTTTTGGGTCCTGCTAATCTTACATATTCAGTCTGGAATTTTGGAAGATGGAAATGAGAAAATAAAAATTAAATTTTGGATGTACTCTATAGAAGTTGTTGTTTACTTTTGCAATGTGAGTTTATTTTTGCATTGTGATGGATGCCTGTTCTGGTGTGTGGATGTGATCATCTTTGAATCACCCTATGCTTATGGCTATGATTCTGAACATGTGGCATCATTAAAGGGCAAGTTTTTAAACGCCCACTTGGATATATATATATATATGCTAATCTCGACTTAGTTAAATGTTTCATATATATCCATCTACTTGCTCCCGTGAATAACTGAATTCTATTATTCTCTCTCACTGTATTTTCAAATGTAAGCCACATTGAACCCAAGTTTGATTGGGATAATGTGGGATATAAATGTTTTTTTTTTTAATCCTTTATCCTCCACCTTTTAAGACACTGCCTAGATGGTGATAGCACAAGGAAAGCAAGTTTGGTCCAATGAAGACTAACTCAAAATAACCTGTTCCTTAGCTGGGCCCTAGTATTACCATATTGAAAATGTGACTTACCATGCCTCTGTGACATGTTCCACTAATAAGTTAAAGAATTAACTGCCTTTCTTGAAAGGATTATATAAACTTTGGATACATGACTAGGGACAAAAACATTCACTTATTTATTCAATATCACAATTCCTCATGTACAGCCATAAAACAACCTTTTAGAGTGGATAGTGTTCACAATGAGCTCCTTTTATTATCGACCAGATAGAGATAAGAGTTTTCAGTTTTGGCACAGTATAAGTCATCACAAGAACAAAATATAAGAAAATCAATGGGCTGCATTATGGGCTTATAGCCCATTTAGTTATGCTTAAACAAATGAGATATCTGCATAAAAGAACATTTTTTTTAATTATTTTAACTTATGAAAAACACTTGTCCTTGAAACACGCTCAAAACAATAATCCATTTGTACAAAAGAGATGAGGTGAAGATGTGATTCCATGTGCCCCAATGAAAGGAGAGTTCAATTTTACTTCCAATCTTTATCCTCTCCAGACCCTGTAAGCCACATTGAGCCTGCTGCTATGTGAGGAAATGTGGGATACAAATGTAATAAATAAATAACAGCAGACTTCCCAAGGCAGATTACAACAACCCATCAGTAAGCAGGATAACCTCACTGATATTTGGCCATGTATTAAAGCATTGTATAGAACAGTGTATAAAAATTAGCACAAAATACAGACTATTAGTGATGTTTCCACCAGGTAAAATAATTTTTAAGCTGTTTTAGTGATATTCAGTTTTTATTTCATGATATTTATATCTACATATGGGAACCTTTCAAATTAAAAAGCTGTCAAATAAGTAAAAAAAACTTCTGACCAGTGGGTACTGGATGTAATAAGGAGAGGTAGCATATTTTGCATCCACTTGCAAACGCTTATATGCTTTCCCCTTGTCATGCCCAAGCCAAGGAGGAGATGCATCATACTCTGGAGAGGATGCTGGAGTTAGGGGCGGTTGTTGGGACACTGGCAGGTACTCCATTTACTTAATTGTTCCAAAGAAGGCATGCAGCTTCCGGATCATTCTCAATTTAAAAGAGATGAATCATGCTTTAAAAATCTCTCACTTCCACATGGAGACCCTGAGTGCAGCAATATACAAAGTGGAATTTCTGACTTCCTTCGCTCTTAAAGAAGCATACCTCCACAAACCAATTTGGAAGGCCCATCAAATATTCTTCTGGTATGCAAGTCTGAGGTCCTATCAGCCAAGCTCTGCCCTTTGGTCTAGCCATAGCATCTCAGACCTTCTAAAAGGGTAATGATGTGGCTACAGTTCTCCGCAGAGAAAGCATCAGAGTTCATCCATATCTGGATAATTAGCTTATCAGATCCAAGTCCAAGACAGAGAGAGCAGGCAAGCCACCTCTCGAGTGATTCATTTATTACTGTCACTGGGGTTGGTAGTGAATTTTGAGGAAAGCAAGTTGGTGCCTTTTGAGGCAATAAGTCACTCAGAAGTGAAAGGTATTCCTCCACATTCAGATAGCACTGAAGATTCAGGGCCAGCATCAGGACCTGCTAGCAAAAACAGCCCTGCAAGCAAAAGATTACATACAGGTTGTGGGCTCCATGATGGCAACCATTGAGTTGGTTCCATAAAGGCATATTTCATATTTACTTGATATACTGAAAATCATTTAAAGGAAATCAAAGCAATTTACAAATGAAAAACCACAGTTTAAGGAATATGAAAAATGGTTATAAAGTTCCAGTTAAATATTTAAAGGGAAATAAACCAAACAAGGACTGGTGGATAAGTAGCAGAGGTACACAGGGTAGGATACAGGAAACAATTACAACTGCATAATGCAAAATAATAATAATACAACAGATAAAATAGAAACATGGTGAAACATAAAAAGATGCAAGGCATCCTCACACACAGCCTGACCAAAATAGTAGACTTTGGACAAGATTTGAACTACTTTAAAAGAAGATTCTGTTCTGATATAGAGGCCAGTCTAAAAGGCTGGGAGGGGGGATGTAGCCACAGTCAGCACTCACTGGACCCCAGGGAAT
Organism: Microcaecilia unicolor; assembly: GCF_901765095.1. Taxonomy (NCBI): domain Eukaryota; kingdom Metazoa; phylum Chordata; class Amphibia; order Gymnophiona; family Siphonopidae; genus Microcaecilia; species Microcaecilia unicolor. The sequence goes on from NC_044033.1 coordinate 123,128,544, forward strand.
GGGAACTCTCAGAAGAGATGTTCATTCTGATCAAGAATCGCTGAGGTACCCTGGCCATGGGGTTGAAGGTGACAAGTCAGAACACAAAAGAACTTTGCTTTTTCAGTCGCTGGGAAAACAGCGACAAACAATACAATCATAAATAAATTAAAAGATTGCTGAATCTCATATTCATAATGACTTTCTCCAATTTATGCATAAGCTTTCTGAAAGTTATAGGCCTTTAAATTATTCCATATGTAATAGAGCATAGAAAACAATGGAGATTTTTTGGAAGGTTCGAGTCTCTAAACATATTTAACCTGTTGTGTTTGAATTTTGCACACATCCAAAATACTCACATTGTCTTTCTGCGTGCCAAACTGGCGAGTTTCTCTTCCTCTTTTGGAGAGGTGTTGCACCTACAGACAAATGGAAAACAATTATATATATAAGGTTTCAATGTCCAACATTCCATATGCTTGGAATCATAAAAAAAAAAAAAGAGGAGTGCAGAGATAGAGAGGGGGAAAAAAAAGAAACAGAGACCAGACCAGAGAAATAAAAAAAAGAGAACATGCTGAGCCAGAAAATCGAGCCAGACACACCAAAGGTTGGAAACTTTTATTGCTTGATTGAAAAGATTAATAACTCATCAGTGTAAAATATCCTGGGACCCAGTTCAAAGTCTCTGACCTGGACATGTCTCCCACACAGAATTTACATGTTGATAACAACTGGCTTTTGTTGGCTGATTTTACTTTTTTTTTTTTCTGGTGCATGATTACTTTTCATGTGCAGGACACACCCACTAGCCTCGAAGCTTTTGTATTGGATCCAAAATATTTTGTGGTAACAAATGTTAACTGTGCTTTTAGATATGCTTGAATACTAGAATTTTCTATGGGGACAACCTTCTCCTCCTCTCCCTCCAGTGAAAAACGATTTACTCATTCACTACTGCCAATTCGAGGCAACAAGAATTCCAGATTCACTCACCTTTAACTCCACCACACCAGCTCCTAAGGAGCAGTGTTTAAACACCCACATTTATTGTAAAATAATAAAGAAAATGGAAAAGCTTATAAAGACCTCTATTTAAATCCAATAACATTATAAGATAAACTTCAGGGGCCTTCAGAATTCGTAATAAAAATGAAGTGCTGCTCCAACGTAAGATGTGCCTGCTTGCTCGCAAATGCATCTTATAGTATTGGACAATACAGGACCCCCCAGCATATTGGCACTGGCGGAATCAAGTGCATCTTTTGGCGACGCGGGAGGCGCAGGAGTCTCGTTTCTCACCGAGAAGATGGAAGAGGTTTCTGGCAACCTGGGGGTTATACCTCCAGATCTTACATCCTCAAGGCCTTAATCTGGTTCTTGGTGCGTCATGAAGAGTACTCATAAGTCACTTGTTTACCCCGCCTTAAGGGGTATACTGAGTTCCTAGGTGGGTGGGGGGGAAGGGGGATTGGAGGGGATATTGGGGATTAATAATTGATTAGATTGGGGTTTTGGAAGAGATACAGGAGGAGGAACAGGTGGGAGGGGAGGTTTTGGGAGAGGGGGTGGGGAAGTTTTCGGTTTAAAGTTCGGTGCCCAGGGTATGGTTATGTTTGCACTTTGTTGGCTGAATGCTATTTAGGAGAATGTGCCAGCCATAACATTCTTGAACCATAAGAAGAGTATTTCTGTAAGATGAGAGAACGACATTGCATAATTTTACATTAATGTTGGTTTGCCTTTCTGTGTTGCGCAACTGGAATTTGCATATGATACACGGCATTGTTGCTCTTTAATTTTTGCCATCAATAAGCATGGTCTGACCGAGAACCGGAGGCTGTGGAGCAAAGCCTGCTGCTTGGTGTCTGAATTATTTAATTTGAAAGACATTCAAATATTACATGACAGTACTGAGCATATCTGCTTAGTTCTCAGACCATATGGTAGTTTGCCAACTGGCATATGTTGTCCATGTTGTTTTTTGCAATAAATAAATCCAGGTGTTTAGAAGTTGGAGGGAGGTGGGTTACGGAAAAGGATAGGATAGGAAGAGAAATGTTAAAATGTTAACATGTTGATGATCTCATTATCTTCTGTATCTAAGAGGAAGGTTTGGTTCTGTAATATGTTTTATCTCGAGCTTGTTGACAATCCATTTTGATAATCATCAATAAAAATGTTGAAACATAAAAAATGAAATTACCACCTGGGCCATGTGGTAACTAAGCGGTAGTTCAAAATTGACGCACATAGGATATGTATATGCGCCTACACGGCTTAGTAAAAGGGCCCCTTAGCTTTTAAATATTTCTCCCAACAGGGCTCTCCGTTTCACTTTCTTACAATCTTCTTCAGGGGACTAATTGCCTAAAATCACATATTCCCATATTAATCACAATTCTACCTATAAAACATCAAAACCTATATTAGTGCCCATAATTCAATCAGTGTTAACAAAAAAATTAAAACTGTCGAACATACAGTTTCAATTGCAACACCAGACTTCTAACATGGCGCCTTGTGCATTCAGGATGCCGACATTCTCCCTAACCAGAAGCGGAACTCCGCTCCTTAAATAGCTTTATTGTCCTCCTACAGCAATTTGAGGAATATGGGAGTTCAGCTCTATTTAAATCCACCAGGAGATTAAGGGAAGAAGATCAGCACAGTAATCATTTGCATAGGGCAGTAAAACAGATAGCACCAGTAGCTCTTGTGCATAGTCCTGGGCCACTGTCTGATCACTGAAAACATTACAAGTTCCTTTTACTAAGCTGCGGTAAGCACTAGTGCATGCTTACTGCACCTTAAAAGGACTTACCACAGGATGCGCTGAGGCATCCTGTGGTAAAAGCCCAATGTGAACACACAAACCATGCACTAAGTACATAAGTTTTGCCATACTGGGACAGACCAAAGGTCCATCAGGCCCAGCATCCAGTTTCCAACAGTGGCCAATCCAGGTCACAAATACCTGGCAAGATCCCAAAAAAGTGCAATACATTTTATGCTGCTTATCCCAGAAATAAGCAGTGGATTTTCCCCAAGTCCATGTTAATAATGGTCTTTATTTTTCATGGAGGGGGCATGTCTGGGGCAGAGAGTGGGCATGACAGTGTGAATCAGTTAGCGCAGCCACATTACCATGCACTAACTGATTAGCGCAGGATTAGCATGTAAGCCCTTACCACCTACCAAATAGGTGGCGGTAAGGGCTCATGTGCTAATTTGTGATAATGGCCGCACACTAATCATATGGCCATTATTTTGGAAAATGGAAAATCATCCATTTTGTGGCTGTAGCAAAACGGCCTTATGGAGAAAACCTGCAGTAGGGCATGCTAAGGCCACTTTTTCTGCAGTTTAATTAAGGGATCCCTATATAACCAGGCACTTGCAATAAAAGTATGAGTTTAGAGGGCTGCAGAGATGCCAGTGAATAACTATGCATTTGGTAACGCGCAGTCAGTTTGTCATCATGCCTTAAAAATGTATCGTATGCTAAATTGCTTTAATTACGTTTAATCTATGAATCAACACATTAAGGGCCCTGCTCACTAAGCCACGCTGTAGGTGCACTCTAGCATTAGCGCACAAACGTGTGGAACAAACTAAAAAATATCTGAAAATTGAAGAAAAAAGCCCTACTGAACAAAAAAAAACTGAAACAAGTTTACCTTTTGCAGATTCCTGCTATACATTTCTGACTGAGAGAGAATAAATTCTCCCCTTAAGTCTTGCCAAATACTTTATGTGGTAAGTTCATTGTATAACATTATAACATTTATATCAAATCTCAGCATGGTGACAAGAAGGAGAAAAACAAATGCATACTGGCCATCATAGGGTCTAAACTTTCTAAAATGATCGAGGATGCTAAAATAAACACAAATTATTCCTCCCCGGACAAAGTAAAGGATTGTGTTCGATATAATGGGTGATCAAGCAGAAGGCAGAAAAAAAAATAAAATTCAGAAAATGTGATCTGAAGAAGAAGGGTTACTTTCGAAAGTTCATCAAAAAATGTATTGAGTTAGTCCAATAAAAAACGTATCATATTTTCTTTTATTTTATTTCTATTTATTACCTTTAAAAGTGGACTAACATGGCTACCCTACCACTTCACTCTCAACATGTAATTAAACTCTGGAATTCGTTATCAGAGAATGTAGTAAAAGCAGTTAGTTTAGCAGGGTTTAAAAAAAAGGTTTGGCTAGTTTCCTAAAAGAAACATCCATAAACTATTATTAAGATGGACTTGGGAAACATCCACTGCTTATTTCTAGGATAAGCAGCATAATGGAATTTTTATCTGTTATTTTATTGATTTATGCTATATTTTTGTATACAAAAATTGTAAATCGATTTGTTCAGTAAAGGTTAAGCAGTATAAAAATGTTTTTAATAAACAAAAACATAAGCATAACATTTGTTTTACTGTTCTGGGATGTTGCCAGGTACTTGTGACCTGGATTGGCCACTGTTGGAAACAGGATACTGGGCTTGATGGACCTTCGGTCTGTCCCAGTATGGCAACACTTATGTTCGTCCTTAGATATATGATAGCGGTCTATAAAATGCTTTATAAGGTAGAACAGGTAAAAGCAAATCATTTGTTTATTCCTTCAAAAAGATAAAAGAGCAGGGATCATGCCATGAAGTTAATAAATAGTACATTTAAAACAATTTTATTTTTCATTCAAAGCATAATTAAACTCTGGAATGTTTTGCCAGAAGATGGGTAAAGGCAAGTTCAGTTTTTCACCCCATATGCTCCATTCTCTTCTCAGATGGTAGCTTCGCAGCAACAAATATTCCAGGTTGCTGACCCAATAGAAAATCTGCTCTGGCATCAGCTGTATATCATTCATCTGGTTAGGCTTTTACTTTGTTATGCTCTCTGAGCTTTATTGGCCGTAAGGAACTGTTATTCTATACATATTTGAAAAACTGGAATTGTAGTTGAGTAAGACAGTAGATTAGAGGATAAATCTGAAACCCAGTGAGGAATATTAGAATGTGATGTGATGGAACTCAGAACTATTTAGTTTGGGAGAGGATCACAGAAACACGAGACAAGTAGATCCAAAGAACTAAAAGCAGAAAATTATTTTACTTTGATCATGGATAAGTTCACAGCTGTGAATCTGGAATTTCAGGGTTTACAACAATACAAACTTATGTGCTCTAAGGAGTTCTGCAGGACGGAGGAGCCAGCCAGAGAAAAAAAAAAAAAGCAGCATTGGTCTGGTGTACTCACTTCCATCCAAGGTAGCCATCAGTATAGCAACAGAAAGTTTCAATGTGAGAGAAAGGACAGCAGGAATGTCCTTCCACCTGAGTAGAGTACTGGCTGTGCACATGGCTTCCTTCCTCTCTCTCTTACGCTGAAATTCTCTGTCACTGTACCCACAGTTGGAGGCAGGGCAGTATTGAAGGCTGTGGTTACTTTATTTCTGCATTTTAATGGGGTAGCGGTAGTTGATTTGATAGACCACCTTTCTGTGGTACAATCAAAGCAGTTTACAAATATTATATGCAGGTACTTTCTCTGTACCTAGTGGGCTCACAATCTAAGTATTGTACCTGGGGCATTGGAGGGTTAATTGACTTGCTCAGAGTCACAAGGAGCTGCAGTGGGAATTAAACCCACTTCCCCAGGTTCTTAGTCCACTGCATTAACTACCAGAAGGGATATAGGAAAACAGTGGAGGAGCAGCCTAATAGATCAATGGACTGAGAACCAGGGAAGTCTGGTTCAAATCCCATTGCAGGTCCTTATGATCATGGGCAAATCACTTAACCCTCATTCAGATTAAGTTTGACAAAGTTTCAGCAAAAAGTAATTCAATTTACGATATATATAAAGCTGAAATCCTAATGTGAGCATATTGTCTTACCCACCGTGATGTCTGTATAAGTGTTCAATTCTGGTCGCCACATCTCAAAAAAGATATAGTGGAATTAGAAAAGGTGCAGAGAAGGGCGACGAAAATGATAAAGGGGATGGGACGACTTCCCTATGAGGAAAGGCTAAAGTGGCTAGGGCTCTTCAACTTGGAGAAAGGGTGGCTGAGGGGAGATATGATAGAGGTCTATAAAATAATGAGTGGAGTTGAACAGGTAGATGTGAAGCGTCTGTTTACGCTTTCCAAAAATACTAGGACTAGGGGGCATGCGATGAAGCTACAATGTAGTAAATTTAAAACAAATCGGAGAAAATATTTCTTCATTCAACATGTAATTAAACTCTGGAATTCGTTGCCAGAGAATGTGGTAAAGGTGGTTAGCTTAGCGGAGTTTTAAAAAGATTTGGACGGCTTCCTAAAAGAAAAGTCCATAGACCGTTATTAAATGGATTTGGGGAAAATCCACTATTTCTGGGATAAGCAGTATAAAATGTTTTGTACATTTTTGTGATCTTGCCAGGTATTTGTGACCTGGGTTGGCCACTATTGGAAACAGGATGCTGGGCTCGATGGACCTTTGGTCTTTCCCAGTATTGCAATACTTATGTACTTATGTACTTAATTAAGATGAGCTAGGATGTAATACTGAGCTAAGTGCTCCTGCAGGAGGGTGAGATCTGGGGGGCCTGGTGAGGATGGACAAAGGGAAAGACTTAGAGAAGGAGAAAGGGGACATAGGTAATACTGCTACTCCAACAAAAAGACTTAATAAAGGACCACAGAGACATGTTTGCTACATGGGCAAGGAAACTAACTGAGTTCAAGAGTACAGTTTAAAGGTTGTTTAGTAGTTTGCTCATTGAGCACCATTCACTCAGAGGACCTAAAAAGTAGATTAACACAAATAGTTCTTATTAGCAAATGTCATAATGCTTTCATATAGTATGAATTTAAAGTAGTTCAATAAAGTTTTTAATATTTCAGCCAGCCTTGTTCACAGCGGTCTTTCTGAGTTTTTGTTCCCCAGGTGGAGGCACCAGGCGCCAATCATTCCAGGGCCCCACAGAGCCTGCACAAGGGAAACTCTAGTCAGGTCAGCCTGGACCCTGAGATGCTCCTAAGGGGGCGTTACACTATTCTCCTACAAAGGAACTTCAAAGAGACACTCCATTGTGAAACTCCTGAATTGAAACTCAGCAAAAAGCTTAATATCATCAACCTAGCCCTGAATAGAGGTGCTAAAATCTACCATGATTAAGATATATACAATGGTTAAGACATATACAATGATTAGCTATATACACACAATGATTAGCTATATAACTAAAAAGAAACAATACCTATCTATATACAATCATTACATCACTGGTCTCTACATCTAAGTAATGCTAAGAGTTCCTAGACCAGGAAAAAAAGCAATAATACACTATATACAATCATCACTGGTCCTTACATCATCCAGGCTCTTATCATCAGCTGGGGGGCCCTGTTCACAGCGAAAGCCAGGAATTTCTTTGACCAGGAAACATGGTTCTCTGCGCAGTTTGTACGCTACTCACAGATGAGCTCCCAATTTCACTGAAAGAAACTCCCTTTTTATAAGGCTTAGAACTCATGTTCAGAGCTAAGAAAAATTACAAGAATGTACATGAGGATGCAGTCACATGCTTCCGACCCAAGTAAACAAACCACTGGCCAGGTGGCTCATCTCCTGAACTCCAAGCATATTTTGTTTCCCTCCTGCACAAACTGAATTGATCAGAGACATGCCTTATCTTCCACATTCCAACTTGTTTTTGTATTTACAAGGAAAGTTACTTTCGGTCAAAGACAGAAGATTTCAGAGTGTATTATTGGACAAAGCAGGGTTGACAAGCAATCCTTTACATCTTTCATTACATATTTCAAATGAGGTGTCAGGAATTTGCCGACTACTATTCTAATCAGCAATTTACGAGCTTGGGATACCCTAGACTGAAACGGCAATTCAATGTCGCTATCCCTCTGAGAAGAGCAAAACCAAAAGCCGAGGAGGAGTGAAATGGAAGAGATGGCAAGGGGTGTGAAGGGAGAGCATTGGTGCTGAGGAGCGTAACTACCAGGGGGGAGGGGGGAAGAAGAGAGAAGGAGACAGAGAGGGAGATGGAGAAGGATAGGGAAAAGAAGCTTTAACTTTTGGTCAGTTGCCAGTTGCAAGCTGACTCATGTAAGCTCGGGACCCTAGGACTGTGCGGCTGATTCTGTTGCTCCTGCTTAAGGCTGGCTCTGTCCTCCTGAGAACACAAACCAATTAGACCCTGGTCAAAGCAGGAACATTAAATCATTCTTTAAAGAAAAAAAGTGCTCTTGAAAATCTTCTCCTTTTCCTTTCCTATTTTCTACCTAACTATGCTTCTGATGTGAAACAACTTCCCACTTTTTGATCATTGCATCATTACTTTTTATATCTTCAAGCTTAACCCAGAGTCATTTTTTAAATTCCTCATTTCCACCTTCTTCTTTCTGTAATTTATCCTGTTTGCTTTCGTTCTCTTCCCTATCTGGTTTACTTTTCTTAGTTCTCGCTTTGCATATGACTTTTCCATTTTCAACTGAAGTCCTATAAGAAAATTCAATTAGAGAACAGCAGAATTGGAAAACAAGGCAAAGAAAAGAAAGTAGCAGCTTTATGGATGTTTAGCAGAAAAATGATTCTGACGGGTTGGATGTATAAATCACCCCAGTGACAACAAGCTAGTTCTAGCAGACTATGGAGATGCTTCCACTGAAAAGAATTATTGCTTTGTCTAACAGTAAATTAAATGGCATAAAAAAAAACAAAACCAGATGATTAGAATTATACCAGAACAATACAGAGGTGATTTGTTATACAGATATGGGAAAGGATGATACAAAAAAACATGTGAATGGAGAGAATGATTTCATAGTCGAGAGCAGCTGGGTCTACCTATATATATATCTTGTCTTCCATGAATTTCTTCACAAGGGTGATAAATCTTCTTCATATCCTGTAATGAATATTAATAGATAATGATGAAGCAGATTTTCAGATACTGCAAACCAGATAAATGCCAGTGAGAGGGCTATTCAACAGCACTAACCAGACTATAAATACTGAATATTTCCTCTGATCACCTTGGAACTATCCAGACAGGGCCACCTGTGGGAGGATCTTGGGTAGAAATAGAGGTTATTCAGTTATCATCCATATTCAGAATGCAATCCCAATAGTTAACCAGATAAAGTTAGGACAGTGCTAAATAACTGATGTCATTTTAACTAAAAACATAAGAAAAGAAGAGTAGCCATACTGGGTCAGACCAATGGTCCATGTAGCCTAGTATCCTGTTTTCCAAACAGTGGTCAAGCTAGGTCACAAGTACTTGACAACTCACTACTACAAATCCCAGGGCAAGCAGTTGCTTCCCATGTCTGTCTCAATAGCAGACTATGGACTTTTCCTCCAGGAATTTGTCCAAACCTTTTTTAAAACCAGATCTACTAACTGCTGTTACCAAATCCTCCGGCACACATTTCCTCCCCTCCCCCTCCCCTTATATTAGGTATCATACCTTTGCTGGTGGGGATGCCGAAGCCCCACCAGTTGAAGAAATCCACTGCTAAAGAAGCCCCCTTCTTCCTTGTTCTGCCTCAGGAGCGAGGAAATCAGTGTGGGTGCCTCCAGCTCTGGGGAGTGCAAGCATCGGGGGCTGGAGGCATGCCACTGACTTCCTCATTCCTGAGGCAGTACGAAGAGGAAGGGGATGACTCAGGCAGCAAATTTAGTTGACTGGCAGGGCTTCAGGTACCCCACCACCTTCTCCACCCCAGGTCTATTATTTCTCTCTCTCTCTCTCTCTCCCCTCCCTCCTTCCCTCTATCTGAGACCAACATCTCTCTCTCTCTCTCTCTCTCTCTCTCTTCTCCCTCCACTGCCCTCCCTCAGGTCCATTATCGTCTCTCTTCCAATCCCCCCCCCCAGGTCCATTATCTCTCCCTCTTCCTTCTCTCCCAATTCATCCCCTCACAGTCCAACATCTCTCTCTTTTTAATTCTTCCTTCCCTCCAGCCCAGGTCCATTATCTCTCTCTCTTCTCCCTCCACTGCCCTCCCTCAGGTCCATTATCTCTCTCTCTCTCTTCCAATCCCCTCCAGGTCCATTCTCTCTCTCTCTCTCTCTCTCTCTCTCTCTCTCTCTCTCTTTTCCCTCTCTCCCAATCCCACCAGTCCAGCACCTCTCACTTTTTCTTTCTTCCTTCCCTCCACCCAGGTCCATTATCTCTCTCTCTCCCTCCATCCATCCAGGTCCATTATCTCTCTTTTCCCTCCCTCCCTCTCCCTCTCTCTCTCTTCTCCCTCAACTGCCCTCCCTTAGGTCAATTATTTCTCTTTCTTTTCCTTCTCTCCTGATCCCCCAGTCCAACACTCTCTTTTTTTTTTCTTTCTTTCTTTCTTCCTTCCCTCCACCCTCTCCACCCCAGGCCCATTATCTCTCTCCCTTCCATCTTTCCCAATTCCCCCCCAGTCCAACACCTGTCTCTTTTTCTTTCTTCCTTCTCTCCACCCCAGGTCCATTATCTCTCTCTCTCCCCTCTCTCTCTCTCTTTTCCCTCCACTGCCCTCCCTCAGGTCAATTATCCCTCTCTCTCTCTCTCTCTCTTTCTCTCTCTTCCTTCTCTCCCAATCCCCCCCTCAAGTCCATTATCTCTCTCTCTTGTCCCTCGCTCCCAACCCCCCTCGCTCCCCTCCTTCCCTCCACCCCAGGTCCATTATCTCTCTCCCTTCTTTTCCAATCCTCCCCAGTCCAACACCTTTCTCTTTCAGTCTTACAATTCCATTTCTAGGCTTCGTTTTTTTCCCAAATATATCTGAAAAAAAAAGTCTCATCGCTTCTCTTTACATCTTTAGCCATTTTCTTCTACTTATGCTTTTCCTAGTTTCATTTCCCTCTATGCTTCTTTGAGTTTTATCTGGTAATCTTTTCTGTGTTCCTCTTTTTGCATTCGTCTGTAGTTCTTGAATCCTGCCTCTTTTGCCTTTATTTTTTTCAGCCACTTGTGTCATGTCCCCTACCTCAACGCAAGCGGCGTCCTCGGGCTGCACGGGGTTCCGTCAACATACACTTGACTGGCACTACCTGAGCCATGTGTGTGTAGTCCTCTCTGGGTTTGCTCAGAGAGTGGTGGTTGCAGGCTCCTTAATTGCTTTGCTTCCATGCACCTGTTTCTGCTCTCTCTCTCTCTCTCTCTCTCTCTCTCTCTCTCTCTCTCTCTCTCTCTCTCTCTCTCTCTCTCTGCCTGGCTTCCAGGCTCCTTGATTGCTTTGCTTCCACCCAATTCTCCCAACAACCCACCTGGGTCTGCTCTTCCTCTGCCTGGCTTCCCTTGCTTCTCTCCTATTGGTCTTCTAGTTCCTCCTCCCCCTGCTCTTGTCCCTATGGCTGTGCCCCTTCTCCCTGCTAATGTCAGACGCCAACCCTTTATCAGCTGAGCTCTCCCTGGAGTCCATGCTTCAGCTTCTACTTTGGTAGGTGTTTCTAACTCTGTAGTCTGCTTCTAATCTACTGGTCCCTCGTTGCTGACTTTGCCTGTACCTGGATTACCCTTCTGCCTGCCGCCTTCCTACTGACTTTCACCTGTACCTGGATTACTCTCTTGCCTGCCACCTGCCTACTGACTTTTGCCTGTACCTGGATTACTCTCTTGCCTGCCGCCTGCCTACTGACTTACCTGTACCTGGATTACTCTCTTGCCTGCCGCCTGCCTACTGACTGCCACTTGTACCTGGATTACTCTCTTGACCTGCTGCCTGCCTGGCCAAGACATTCATCACCCCGCTTCCAGCTCCATCCCGTAAGTCCTGCAGGCCGCCCGCACCTAAGGGCTCAACCTCTGGGGAATGGCAGTCAGCACAGATGAAACCCGGGGTTGTCCAGCCGCCAAGCAGAACCTGGTCCGAGTACTGGGGTCAGTAGCACTCTACTTGGTACAAGAACTCACAAGTCTGACAACTTGTTTGGAGAACCATATTGGTTTCCTTTTTCTCTTGCTTTTGTTTACTATTGTACATAAAGATCTGTTGCCATATTTGTGGCTGCATTCAGCTTGGAGTACTGACCTTCTACTTCTCATATGTCTACCCATCCTGTCAACTCTTTCTTAGGGTATTCCCCCCCCCCCCCCCCAATTCTACTAAAATCAGCATATTTGAAATCCAATACTTTGAGTTTTGCTTAATTGGGCACCCACCCAGACGTTAGAAACATTTTCTTCATTTGTAAGCACTAGATCAAGTGTCACTCCTTTCCTTGTGGGTTCCATCATCATTTGTTTGAGCAGAACACTTTGGCAGGCATCCATGAACTCTCAGCTTATTTCTGATTCTATTCCAGTCCACATCAGAAATGTTGAATTCTCCCAACAACAGACCCTCTCCTTTTCATTCCCAGCTTAAGGATATATTTGATGAGATCTTTGTCCATCTTCTTCATTTGTAGATGACACCTACGTGGAAGTAGGACCCATCTTCGTCTTCTTTTTTTTTTTTAATAAAACAAAATAAAATAACATAGTAACATACATAGTAACATAGTAGATGTTACTATGTATGTTACTATGTTATTTTATTTTATTTTGTTCTATTTAAAAAAAAAAAAAGAAGAAGAAGATGGGTCCTACTTCCACGTAGGTGTCATCTACAAATGAAGAAGATGGACAAAGATCTTATCAAATATATCCTTAAGCTGGGAATGAAAAGGAGAGGGTCTGTTGTTGGGAGAAATAAAATATTAGCTGGAAATAGGCAAGATGTAATGCACATTTATCACAGCATTTTTAGTTATACTGATATTTTTATGACATACACAGATGTTTAAATAAAGAACATATGTCTTTGCAAGTAATTCATTATGAGGGTCACTTACTAACCGTTCATGTGTGTTAATGCTGTTAACACACTTTATTTACAGCACAATCCATGCCCATTCCCTGCCCTATGACACGCTACAGAGTTAGTGAATAAATTAGTTTGCACTGTCATACCAGCACACTAACAGCTACTGCACTCCTGCGCTGTTACCATAGCTACGTCACTTGCTAGCTGCTTAGTACATTTTAGTAAAGATGTCTCTGTATGTTGTCAGCATATACTTTGTACTGAACTACTAATCCTGATAAAAGTTGACAAACTGGAGTGAAATATAAAGTAAACAGGAGAATAGGAAGTGCAGATCCCTGGGGCACATATGTTCTCAGGGGTAACCAATCTAAATGATCCTTCCCAATATCTACTCATTTACTTTAGTCCTAGAGATAGGATCAAACCCATTTTAATGCACTAACAGCTATTCTTAGACTCTATAACCTTACAATTAATAATACCAGGAGAACCTTAATTCTAGAATTACACCTCTTGAATAGCATCCACACTAAAAACCAAACACGTTTCAATACTGTGAACACTACAGAAGTCAAACTGATAAGGATCAAGAAGATCATCATCAAAAAATTCCACCAGTTGACTCAAGATGACTCTCTTGATCAGGTTTTTCAAAAATGGCAAGAGAACTGCCGGCAATCTGGGAAGGGAGGGAGAGATGGTGGACCAACTGTGCGTGCATGCAGGAGGGCAGGGGAGGGAGGGTGGTTAATTATTAATCACAATGAATAATTAACGCATTAAACATGATTAACGTGCTGCCCAAAAGTTTTATTTTTTTTCCAAATACAATGTTTTCTGATATATGCATACAAAGGTCTATGTCTCCATTTTTTAAACTATGTGTTGATGCCCTGATATATAAGGCTGACAACTGCTGTGGTTTAAATACTACTAGCCAATCCCTGGGAAAGGGAGACTGTAGATCGAGGGGGGGGGGGGGGGAGGTTAGAGACAGGGGACAGAAGTATCCAAAGAGCCCTTGGTGACCACAATCAGAGCAGCTCCTCCTTACTGTCAAGTGCGCAACTAGAAGGTTCCAATATGGCCTGCATCACAAGAAACCCAGTGGGACTTGAATCTATCACCCCTAGCTAGAAAATAGGTGACATGTCTGATGCCCTGACACAGGAAGCAATAGCAGCTGAACATATGTTGGCTACTCCAGCACCTGACAAAGGTGTGAGGAATATGGAAGCTGCTACCACAGTGGGGTGGGGGAGAGCTCACATAACTGCAGTCTCCCTTTCCAGTCCCTTCTCCCAGCTCATGGCTGTAGGGCATCTGTGAGTGGGGCCTTTCCTGAGATGATATATTAGGCCAGATATTCCCCTGCTAGGTTCTGGGGGCACCTCGGCCACTCAGGTGGTGAGGAGATGCCCAAGGAATCTATCTGAGTGAGATGTGCAGGCACTGGCAACATTGTCTGCACATTGCCTGCATTCTGTAGCCATCTGTCCCCTAGGGGTCACAATCTGGGCATATCCTATACAAGTGCTGCCTACAGATATCTGGTCTGAGGGACAGTTGGATTTAATGGGGCTGGATGCTATATGACATAAGCATTTGTGGAAAACTAGCATGCTGGTCCCCTAGTCCAGCTCCATGCTGGAGCCTGGAACCAAGTTTCCATCACAGGCGTTCCTTTGACAAAGATGATAAGTAGACTTTGCACTGCTGCTCTCAGGAAGGGGGCAGCACATACTGATGTAGGCCACATTTGGGCTACTCTAAGCATTTCCCTGTCTATGCCTAACATCTTGCAGCAGAAGCCCAGCCTGATATACCCCCTTCACCCTGCAGACCTACATCCATTGGGCAGACTGCATACAGCTAATCAAAGTAAAGGTGTGCTGTTTTGCACTAGCCACCAGTCTGGTATCAACCAGCAGGTATACTTAGGTAGTAAACAGTCTAGAGTTTACTCTTCATTTAGCATGCTGTCTTGTCCACAACCAGCATGGCTCAGGGCTTAGGAAGATGCACAAACAGTTGCTTCCTATCAATATATTTACATATTTATCACTACTTATGAAATTTGAGATGAAGGAAGGAAACAATATAAATCTGGGAGATATATACATGGGGAGAAAAAGAATTTATTATACATGTCTGTTGTCTCATAATAGTGGCTAGTTAGGTATAAACTAGCAGGTGTGCTTTGCCATTGCACAGACTAGAGGTTACTCTGTGTTTAACAGGCCAGAGGGAAGGGGAATAGTCTAGGCAGGGTGCACACATTGAGGCCTTGCCCAGCACACTACCCACCCAGCAGGTGCTCAATACTCACACTGGAAATGGTGAAGCCCCCAGAGGTGACTGCCCCCATATACGGCAGGTGGCAACTAAGCTGGTCTTGTGTGGCCCCAGCAGCAGGTTTAGGGAGTCAAACAGCTATGACAGGGGCCCCAGCCTCAGGGTTCACTGAACATGAAGGTCAAGACAGGGATTAAGCTACAAGATGCTGGACATTGTCAGCCTCAGCTTGGGGAATGGGTGGCCATATGCCCCATGCACAAAGCTGGAGATAATCCGCTGGATGTGGACCCTGCAGATCTCACCCCTGTGGGCCACAGGGTGCAGAAAGCTATTTCCAGCTTCTCAGGCAGGCAGCCACAAATGGGTGCCTCCACAGTGGTAGAATTTGCACAAATCCCCACAATTCCACAGTTGCAACAATAAAACAATAAATACATCAATAGCATAGAAACAGTGTGTTTCAAAGTCTACAGCTGTCCCTTGTGTTCCTGCTGACCTCTACCTGTGCTCTATCTTGTCCAGCAGCCAGGTCCTGCAAAAAGCAAGAAGTCCTTTGTTAACAGAAACATATAGCAGACCAGGTCTCAGCTCATCTCCTAACAGAAGGGGACGGGTAGGTTCCAAGGTCTCTTTACCTGGAGAGACTGGAAATATGGACTGCAGCTGGCTCATGGCTTCCAGGTTTCAGCTGCCTGATGCTGGGGGGGACAGAATGGAGAGCAAATGAATTAGCTTCCCAGGTGTTGAAGATTCCAGGCTGATGACAAGCCACCTCTCCTTTAGCAATGTGAAGGCAAAGTTGAGGTTCGAAAATGGCATCTAAATTGCTTGATTTAGATGTAATTCTCCCCTCAATTTTTTCTTATGTGGGTCTTTATTAAAAAAAAAAAGTTTGTCCCCAAAATTAAGTGCCTGTAGCTGAAGTGCCTACAATGCCCTATAAAAACCTACATCTCAGGATTTTCAAACCTCCACATCCCACACTTGCAATGGCATCCAAAAAAAACCACCCTCTAACAGGAAGTGCAACTTCAGCAATGCTGAAGTTGAGCTCCTAATGAAGCAGATAGTGGTACACCATGGCAATTTATTTCTTCCAAAAGGGCAAAATCTCTGTGTTTATACAAAGCAAAGAGAATAGGTGGCAATATGCCACAAGCTAAATGCTGCCTACCACACAAATAGAGATGTAGAGGACTGCAAAAGGAAATGGAGACAGCTGAAGAGGGATGTGAAACTCAAGGCTGGAGACAACCTGCTGGATGCGGACCTCATGAATCTCACCCCTGAGGAGCACATAGTGCACAGGCTCCTTCCAAGGAGATCATCCATGGCCTGGGAACCCAGGACACGTCTGCACAGGCTGGGGAGTCAATGAAAATTTGGGGAATAAAGATGTACTGGCTGCTCTATTTAACGCTCTATTCATCAAGCTTGGACAGTGTTGGGGGCTGATAGGAAACCCACAAGGACTAGAGGTTATCAGATAGGTAGGGGGAGAGGTAAGAAGGCACACCAGACCACAGGCAGAAAGGCTGTTTATCAGGGCCCATGCTCTAACAATTCAGCATAGTGCAGTGATTATGCCTAGGTCTGGGAGCATTCAGGTCACCGGTTCAAGGCCTGCTGTATCTGTCATTTTTTGCCATCCTGCCCGTTTGTTCGGATTTCCGGACAAGCGGGCAGGCCTAGTGGTGTCCTATCCTCCACTCCCCTTACATTACAGGGCAGTATAGTAAGGTAAGGGGAGGGGAGGATAGGACACCCTTAGGGGTGTGTGATGGGGGTGGGGGTGTGTGAAAGGGACGGGGTGGTATGTGACAGGGGGCGGGGTGGGGGTGTGACGGGACGGGAAGGGGCATGGCGTGGGCATTGTCTTCTTTTTTTGGGGGGGGGTAGCAAATATGGTAACCCTATAAATGGCTGTCTGGCATCCTGGCTTCTGAGGTACACAGTGCACCATACCCCTTGTCTCCTGAACTGTGGGATATGGAGGTATATATGCTGTGGTTGCAAGACAGTGGCAGTCCTCATCACCTGTGGTATATGAGTGCACATTGAGTGATTTGTTCAGGAAGGGTGCAACAGTCTAACAGGTTAGCTAGTGCAACAGACACATTTCTTCTACTTTTTCTGTACAGGTGAGGACTCAGACTCCAAGGGAGAAAACCAGCAGGCAACACAGGTGCCTCAGCAGGAGGAGGGTGAGTCTGGGGCAGCAGAAGGGTCACTGGAGGGCACCATGGCAGCTGCATAGGATACACAGGATACCAACCAGGAGCTGCCTGCAGGGGAGGAAGAGTAGGAACAGCTATTGTTGGAACCCCCACCCCCCACCTGGATTTCCAGATGCCCCTGTACAGACTGGGAAGCCCCAGCTGGCCCATAGAGGACCCTTCTGCCACAGGTGGCAGGTTGTGCTTTTGGCCAGCAAACTCCTGTCCCAAAATATGCAGCTGACTGACTACTGGAACCAGAAGCTACAGCTGCTGCATGACGGTGTGCAAGCTCTGAGCCCAAGAGGGCTGCCTGCAGGTATTGCATACCATGCAGCAGGAGAGCCAGGATACTGGGCATAATATCTAGCAGCAGTTTCTTGGGGCTGGAGAGATCTCCATGCATACACTGAGACCTTGTCCAGCATACTGCCCACCCAGCAGACGCCTAACCCTCTCAATGAAACCAGTGATGCCACCATTCTATCAGCGCCACCCTCCACAGCAACTGCAAGTGCCAACCCAGCTTCATAGCAACCGCCTCAACTGCGGGCAATCAAAGGGCATCCAAGCGGGTGCAGGTGGCACTCACAGGATCCCAGGCCAGTGGCTCAAGCTTGAGGCCAGGTCCCTCAGGATCGGCACACACTGCTGGATGCTGTGCCCAGCAGCAGTTCAGCCACAGTTCCAACCAGATAGCCAGATTTCTGTGGAGCAGCAGCTAACTCCAGACTCCGTTCCTTTTATCTTGCTTCACCATATGCCTGGTTCTCTTCCTAATGGACAGAGTGTATGTCTGAATTATTCCGGTTGGCATGACTATGTCTAGGTCTTGGTGCCAAGCTGCCTCCAGTTTCACATAATTTAGTTCTGGCATTGTGTCTCTGATATGCCTATGATAAAAGGAAAGAGGCACCTTTTGTTGTGACTCCAGTGAGAATGCTGATGACAACTCTTCCTGCACATCCTCAGCCAAGGATTCCCAAGGCAAGGATGTCATGTAATGTCTTAACTGTGCATAATGGAATGTCTCTGTCCCCGACAAGTCAAATTCCTTCTGCAGATCTAGAAAAGGTTTAATGCGCCCCTCTTCTGTAACTACTTGTAATAAATATTTTATCCCTTTTTTCTCCCATCTATGAAAGACTGAGTATAGCTGCCCCGGGACAAACGCTGCATTACCACAAATTGGAAGGAATGGGGTCGTCTTTATGGAAAATTTGTGCATTCGACATATCCAGTTCCAGGCTGCCCTGGCAGTTTGCATAATATACGTGGCTTTTAATATTTCTGGAATATGTGCCCCTGTACCATGCAAATAATTACTGAAATGTACCTCTGGTGTTAGTTGCAATTCCAATTCGGTGTTGGAGTATTCCTGTGTTGATCTAAACCAATCATTGATGTGCCTCATCCCACTTGCCACATTTAAATAACATATACTAAGAAGCCCTAGTCCCCCATATTCCACCGGGATCTGCAGGGTCCCCACTGGGAGGTGCGCCCTCTTTCCTTGCCATAAGAAATGTTGTAGCATGGTATTCAACTGCCTCTCGTCTGCCTTTCTTAAATATACTGGTATTGTCTGGAGCACATACAGCCACCTAGGGATGATCATCATATTATTTAATGCTATTCTACCCTCTAACGAGAGTGGTAAGGGGTATGTTTGATTATATGATTTGGATTTTTCATGTGAGAAACACATTCGTCTGCCACTGTGCCATTTTTTTTTACATTTTTAAATTTTGATTATGAGCCCCATATCCACTTACAGTTAAAAATTAAATCATTTAAATACTGTTTAAATAGAAAAGTTTTTAAGCATTTCTTAACTATGTCACTGTTTGTTTCCAGCCTAACTTCTGTTGGTAAACATTCCAAATCTTTGCAAATTGGTAAGGGATCATTAGGGAATGGACACATTTGAATCTAATACCATCAACAGATGGGTAATTTAGTTTTAACTGTCCATTTGATCAAAGACTTTTCCTGGAGGAAGAAAATGACAGAACCAGTGTGAATGGCAAAGGTGTAGAACCATGAATAATATTGAATATTAACATAATATTAACATAATTAAACAGCTTTCGTGATACTATAGGAAGCCAATGTAGTTGTCTCAACAACAGAGTTGTTCTTTCCCATTTGTTTGCCTGGCAGATCCATCTGGCTGCAGTATTCTGCTGTGTTTGCCGTCTCCCTACATAACCTTTGAGCACCAACATCAAGTAAATTATAACAATCCAATTTGCTAATTATAAAGGCGTGGACTATTAAACTGAACTGCGTAAAAAGAAGTATTTTTATATTCTGCGCTATTGCCTCAGTTTCCAGAAAATCTGCTTAGTCTATGAGCAACATGATACTCAAAATTCAACATAAGATCAAAGGAGACATCAAGCACCTTCAATGTTGTTTCAGTTTTCAAGCACATATTCTTTAAATGGAGTGCATTTTCTATAAGCGGTGGTATACAAGTCCCAGATCATTTTGTTTTATCAGCATTAGCTTAAGACAACAATTTCACAGCCACGATTCAACAGCATCCATACAAGCCTGAACAGGCCATGTTGGAATTAAATGTTTATTCTTTACAGCAACCTATGAAGGTGTTCTTGAAAATTCCTTTTCATTAAGCCTGTGGCATCAAAAATGATGAGAAATATTTCTGTATCTTTATGCCACATTTCCTTGGTCTCCAATTACATTTCTTGGTACTTGAGGATCTTCACATGATTCACAGAATAATCACTTGGCACTGACTCCTCTATTATTAACACAGTGCTTGTGTTTTCACCTTCACTACTGATTTACTTGTATCCAGCTTGTTATCGGTTGGAAGTGATCATAACCTCTTCATAATTCTTTTCAGGTCATGATTCCAGTGCTTTTCTGGTACAGCGATGTTGTAATGTTTACAAAGTCTCCAGTGGATGAGACACGTCACCTTATTTTGCCTTTTTGCATTGAAATTCTTTGACATCAGAAATTTGCAGCCAGCTATGAACTGAGTAACCATTTCCAGCTAATTCTTACAGAATCTCTGTTGTACCGGTTTTTCTATGCTTAGTGTGAACCATCTTGTCTGTAATCCACTGTCCTGGGTTGCGTCTATCGGTTGCTCAAACTCAGGTTTCAATTCACCTGTCCTTAACCATTCATGTGTTCAGTTTTGATCAACGAATGGCTCCTGGAGGAACACTTTGTATTTTCCTCTGTACTTATGCATTTGCCACTTGTTTTTTCCTTATTTTCAGATCTAATTCTTTGAAGAAAATTAAGTATTCAGTAAGCCCAAAATGCCAATCATTTCGTTATTTGATACTAGGTGAAAGCAGTCCTACAGTTTAGAATCTTTTTGAAGGGACCATCTCTGTAGGGCATGAAGCATGCATGAACCACCTGGAAATCATCTTTGATCTAATGTTGTAACTACTGTCCAAATCCAAAATCATGATAGTTTAAAGGACTGCAGTTGAAAACAGGAGACGAGGGTGATCTAAGGCTATTCGCACTTTAAACACTTCAATCCTGGCACATTGTATGTTTGTGCAGCCAAAGCTTGTAAGACAGTATTTTACAAAAGGGTAGGACAAAACATGTAAGTCATTAAAATGTATTAGGTTGGCAGAGGTGTGTTGGGAGAGGTACGGGGCATGTCATGGGAAGTGTGGCATTCTCAAAGCTGATTGCGGATAGCACATTGATATACAGGCAATGCAAGATCTCTGTTGGGATTTAGAGCACCTTTAAATCAGGAATAAGGGCAGCCACAGCAGGTCTCTGTGAATGTTTGCATTGTTACTGTGAGAGAACTAGGAGGTTTGTGAGCTTGATTGCCATTTCTATTCACTCAAGTCTGTTGACTGAAACCTCTATCTTCACACCTGCTGCCTGCCCTCCCCCCCCCCCCCCCCCCCCCCCCGTTGCCTTCTCCCACACCCCCACTCTTCTAATATAATGCAACTACCTCTTGCCCCTCACCTGTCCTCTTCCCCTTCCCCTCTGGGATGCAGTAGGTCCCTTCTGTGATCCTGTTTCTCATCATATTCATCACTTTGCCCACAGCTACTTGCACTGTCTGAGGTACTAGAAAACTTCTCCATCACCATGGCAGATCCCAACCCATGCCTTTTGTGTGGTGTAGCACTGAGCCTTTGCCCTGAAACAACAAAAGTATGTTTGTGCTGCCTTAGCACTCTCCTAACCCACCCACCCCCCCAAAAAAACACACACATCTATCTCCTCTGAGATGAGGTTTCCATGCTTTGGAGCCAGTACACACCTTCCCATGCAACTTCTGCCAGAGACAGTAAAATAAAAAGCACTAAGTTTAAATATGCTTTACAAAAACATCTAGGTGGGAGGGCTGTAAACGTTGATATTTGGTATGGCCACGTTTCTGAAATTGCTGCCAGGTCTAAACATTTAGGGCTGCAAAATATCCATCTCTGCCAATTTACAAAGCCCAGGTTCTCTGGCTCAGTATGTGTTTCCACCATTCAGGAGTATAACCATTTAAATGTAAGCCAGAGTTGTTTATAGAAGATTTGGGTGGTACAACATTCTTTTTATTTAGGGAAAGGGACTTGATATACTGTCTTTCTGTGGTTACACTCAAAGTGGTTTCTATATTACATACAGGTACTTATTTTGTACCTGGGGCAATGGAGGGTTAAGTGACTTGCCCAGAGACACAAGGACCTGCAGTAGGAGTTGAACCTAGTTCACCAGGATCAAAGCTCATGGCACTAACCAGTAGGCTACTCCTCCTATTTCAATTGTTTTTGTGGTGGAGGAGTGGCCTAGTGGTTAGGGTGGTGGACTTAGGTCCTGAGGAACTGAGTTCAATTCTCAGCACAGGCAGCTCCTTGTGACTCTGGGCAAGTCACTTAACCCTCCATTGCCTGCCATGAGTGGGAACGCACAGGGTATAAATGTAACAAAAAAAAGTTTTTGATGCCCTTTATATTGTATTTGCTAATGGTGTATGTACCTTGTTCTCTTTCTGTGCAATGCTGATTAAAGTTAAAGGTAAAAAAGAAAAAAAGGCAGCTGCTAACAGTTTTGCATCCCGTGGCAAAGCAAAATGTGTAGTACCACAGAGCTTTGCTAAGCATGTTGCACCCCAGGGGAGGGGAAAACATCTTAATTTTGTGATTACCAACTTAAATACTGTTAGCAATACTTTTCGTTATAAAATATTGTCCCAAGACTACATATCTTACTACCTATATGTGGATGGCATGATGGCCAATTGCCAACCAGTGTTTAAGAATGAATGACTATAATCTGCACAGAGTGGCAGGTGCAGCTTCACCTTGGTTGGGCAGACTGAATGAACCATATGGGTCTTTTATGCTGTCATTTATTGTTACTGTGTTTTGCACCCCAGAGCACCGCTAAATGTTTTGCTCTGCTGCCACAGGCAGAACTAGACATTTTCTCCTGCAGGTACATGTCCTGTGGGGGCAGGGCATGATGGTGTGGGCCATTTTTAGCTTCACGGGTACCCTTGAGTACACTTCTCTATTTGTGTGTTTCACATTGCAATATTTAGAGTCATTGCCATTCATATGCCATACATTTTTTCTTTATTTTTTATTATTTAAAAACAAATCAACACAAGTATCCATTTGTTTTAAGCAAATTGGAAGGTAACAAATATAAGCAACACATTTCCCTATTATATGTGCAATAAAAATACAAAGAAAATATAAAGTTTTAAATCAAGAAAAATGTTTATTCAGATTTGAAAGCCCCAAATTGTATTTTAAAAGTCCTCTATAAATCCGGCTTTTCTAAAAAGCGATTTTGACACTTTTGAACATCTTTGCTGAGTTGTCAATCATCAGCACCAGTAGGAAACTGCAGCGATTTAAAGCCAGCTTCACAGTTTTCTGTGGTTTTAGAAACACTGGGTAAATGTCTTATTGTTTTATTTTGCTTTTCAATGTTTCTTGTGCAGTGGAAGTGGATTTAATCCTTTCACTTGCTTTTTTTTGAGGCTCGTACTGTATGGCCCAGGCCAGGATGAGATAGAACTTGGTGGCACTTTTCTTCTTCTTTTTCCTTCCTCCTCTTTTGGTATTTCTTTAGTTCATATGTTCAGTAATATAGGTGGTGTGAAACCAGAGGTCTGTGTTTAAAGGGATGCAACTTCCTGTTTCCACATAGGCGGGCGGGAAGGTCAGTCAGAAGGCTCTGATATCGGCACAGGCAGCGTGTTGTGAATCGCTGCCATCAACCAATCTAAGACAGCTTTAAAAAGGTATGGGGCAAGTGGGAGGGGTTACTCGGTTGATACTTGTTAGACTTAGGGGTAATTGGCTTGAAAAAGTTGGGAAACCCTGTCCAATAAAACAACCACCCACCTACTAATCTAGTTTCTGTTTGCCTTTATACAAGTATCCTGCACCATAAACTATCACCTAGAGGTTTCTAGGGAATCTGTGATTCCACACAAACCAAATACCTACAAACCAAACTCAAAAGTACTGGGATTACCAGCAAGTTCTGTAAGTTACAGATCAGTTCCAAACCCAGGACTAGCCAATTAAGAGGTCAATATCTTGCAGTATGCCAAACATCAGAGAAGTTTACATTATTTAGTAAATATGAGGGGCATTTGAAAAAAAAAAAAAGTCTAAGTCCAAAAAAGCCTGTCCTGCTCATATCGCCCCAAAACACCATCCATCTCACAGCCATAATCAAACAGGAAAAACATCTAGATTTCCTGTTTGATTATGGCTGTGAAATGAATGTTTTTGCACTGAAAACATCCAAAATGAATAGCCATTTTCTAAAGTGAAATGTCCAACTTTTGAACAACAAAATGTCAGGGACATGAATGTCTGTCTGGCGTCATTTAAAAAAATATGGCCATACAGACATCCTTGCAGATGAGTAGCCTAGTGGTTAATGCAGTGAACTGTAAACCAAGGGACACTAAAACTCTTTTTTGTAAATGTGATCCCTCCAGGACCTGAAAAATACCTACTGTACCTGAATGTACACCACTTTAAGCGCTTTCAGGTTTGCAGGTGTCTTATTCATCAGTGACATAACTACAGGGGGTCACAGGGGCCTGGCCCCCCCACAAATTAGCTCCAGGATTCCCAGTTTGTCTGGCGGGGGGTTCCCCAACCCCCGCCAGCTACAGTGTTTGTCCTGTGCTGGTCTGTCTTGTGCCCTGTCCTGTGGGCCATGTTCAGCTTCATGGATACCCTTGAGTACACTTCTCTATTTGTATTTCAGTACTGAAAACAGGACAGGGCACAAGGCAGACCAGCACGGGACAAACACTGTAACTGACGGGGGTTGGGGACCCCCGCCAGCCAAGGTACCTTCCAGCAGCAACGGCGGGGGCGGAGGGGAAGTGGCGGCGGGAGGTGGGCCAAAATGTGCCCCCCATCTTGGGCTCTGGCCCCTCCCCCTCCTGTCAAGGTCTGGTTATAGTAGATATTTTTCTGTTTCTCAAAGGCTGAGATAAAAAAAAAAAAAAAGTTGAAATGGAAGTTGAACATCGATCCCTTGGTTCACAGTCCATTGCACTAAGCACTAGGCTGTTTCTCTGATTTGTTTGATGCTTTGTTCAGAATGGCCATAACACCTGCTGCTGACACAGAGCTTGGTTTTCCTTTCCAGTTTCACTTTCAGGGGAGAGGGAGGGGGCCAGCAACCACTGGAAGATTAAGGAGGGTCACGCCTTAATCCCTCCTGTGGTCAGCTGCTTAATTGGAGCAACAGGTTTGTAACGTGGACATGACTGAAACAGGTGTGGATAAAAACGTCCTTCTTTTTAGACATGGATGGTTCTTCCCATTCGAAAATCCTCATTGCACATCCTACTTTTGGACACCCCTTAGTCCTGCGCATACAATGCTCACAGCACACACTCTTGCTGTTTGGACGAACTACAGTGTGAAACGTCAGAATTCTGACTTCCCAAAATCATGGTTTGGATGTTTTAAATAGATGGACCTTCCATCTGCTTTGAAAATGTGCACCTATGAAACTGTTTTCCTTTTGGACACAATATGGAAATGAGCCCAGTAACACAATTTTGTTATCACAAAGGTTTTTTGTGAAATCACACCTGTAAACTTAAGCTAGAAGTAAAAAAAAAAAAAAATGATAAACTACACATCTGTAGCTAAAGAACTACTTTGCACCAGTCACTCATTAGTATTGATTTTGTGAGAAAAAATGCTCAAAAGAAAAGGTGTGTGCTCTAAAATACCTAGTTACAACTTAAAAATTAAACTTTGCACCCTTAGTAGGCCAACAGCAAGCATCATCCCATCTAATGGTTGCTAAAAGCAATTTTAGTACAGGCACATTTGTGAATATAGAAAGACATGTTAATAAACTACTAAGGACCAATGTACTAAATAAAAAAAAAAAAGAGAAGGATGGTGAACTGAAATAACTTGCAAATATAAAAGTGATTATTGAAATAAAACTATCTACCCAAGCTCTGGTAAAGGACACTGTTCGGAAATAGGCCAGAATCCTGACACGTTTGGTTGTCTCTCAGTCTGGATCTCTATAACTAATCATTACTCATCAATAACATGCTAACAGGACTTCAGAATGTTGCAATTTTGTACAGGTAATTGAAGGAACTGGCAGCTCAACTGTTACACGCAGTCTAATTAATCCCTTTAATTATACGTGTCACAAAAGGCACCGTCAGCCTCCAGAAGCTGCAAAATATTGCTGCATCTTACCACACTTAGGGTAACACCCACACGGAAGCATAGGGGACGGGTCTTCTGTATGCATATCCTCCCATACCTCTTGTGGGGAAGACTTTGATGAAACTCAAGCAAGACCATGGGACCATGATTCTGATCACTCCTTATTGGCCCTGTCAGATCTGGTTCCCTCTTCTTCTAGAGTTATCCTCCAAAGAACCGTGGAGATTGGTGTTTTCAAATCCTCATTATGCAGAACAAAGGGTCTCTTCTTTATCTCAACCTTCATGTTGAGAGGCTAGAATTTGCTTCCATTGATCTTCCACGGGGTGTCTTGCTGGCTTTCAGGAAAGATTCCACTAACAGGTGTTACTCTTTCAAACGGAGGTCTGCCGTCTGGTGTGAGGGCAAGGCCCTAGATCCCCTTTGTTACCCTACACCAAACGGTGTCCTCTATTCTTTCTGTGTCAGGGGGCAATATCACCACACAAAAAAGTGAGAGCAACATAGCCTGTCCTTTCTAAATGTTGCAAAAACACTGCCAAGACTCAAGAGCCTTAAATAAGTCTTGGCAGAAAGAATAGAGGACACCACCCTGCCTGTGTTACTGAGATTGATGATCCCTGACGCACGCGTTCCGCCAAAATACAGCATGTGTCAGGTCCCTCATTAAAGTTTGGCTACAAACCCACTCTTGGAGGCCCATTGTGCTTTGTTGTTTGGCTGAAAAATATGCACATATTTTGCCTGTTAGTCTCTTATTAAAAATGTAACCTTTAAATCACACATAAATAAAGGAAGCAAGTTCCATAACTTAAGTAGGAAAGTCCTGAAGCTGTTAGGAAAATTTCTCCCATTACAAACTGCTGGTGAGTATAAAACCTATGTTTAATGGGTAATCATTATATACTCAGTGTGATAAGATTTTTAACATTAATTGTACAGCTTATTTTGAGTGGTTTTGGTTTGCGTGAAACTGTTGCCGCCTTTCCAATTTTAACCAACACTGAGAATGGAATGCTCCTGGCCTGCTCAGATTGTTTTTATAAAGCAATTATGAAACACCTTTCTGAATCTTGCAGATATGTACTGTAACTCAATGATGCAGGAGAGGGTGGGAAGGGGTACTTCTTTTGACTAGACACTATTGTAAAACTGTCATTCCTTTGTACTTCAGAATTTAAGTTGCCAACTGTTTTAATAAAAATATTTTAAATATAAAAAACATTCTAAAATGCTTCCTGGAACACAACTCATGGCTGTTCAAATAAATGTTTTACATGATGGGCAGTACATTAACAAACATGGCATACATTTAGCAAGCAAGCTTATACCATAAAACTATTACAGTTCAGTATGTTGCCCTGTTTATGCATCCTTAGGGTAGCTCTAACTTTCAGAACCACATTAAACTTTATTCTATCACTGTATAACCTAAGGACAAGTTAATGTAACTAAATGTGGGATACCAGGGTCCCTCGTTGCTTCTCTTCAAGACAGTGAATGTTAATTTGGCAAATTTGAATTACAAGATAGTGGAGGCAAACACTGAAACATAATTCAAGAAAGCCTGGGATAGCCTGTGAAGCCAGATGCCAACTGAGGTCTTTATCATTTTGAAGAAGCCTGGAAATAACAGCATTATTCACCAATATTACACTGCAATAACAGATAACTTATGTTTTTGTTTTAAAATTTCTATTACTGATGGTCTGCTTTTTTTTTTAAAGCACAGTGAAGCAATTTGATATTTCAAAAAAGAACAAATATGATTACGTTGACAATTATGGACTTATATTTGTGCTCAAGATTATTTAACTTTAAAGGGTATCTAGTGATTGACAAATTGGAGTCTTTATTCAGGCACCACCATCACGTGCTTAAAAATATAGCTTCCTAGTACTCCAGTCTGAGGATTCCATATTTAATTCTAAAACGATTTTTCATGGTGGCAATTTTTAGTAAACAACATATCATTCTACATTTTCTCCTCTGGATGTGGTGATAGGATTTTTGTTGCAGTAGAAGCAGTCAGCATGAGACTCATGAGTAGAGAATGACACAGGGACAAAGTTTGTCTCCATCCCTGTCCCCGTCCCGTGGGCTCTGTCCTCATCTGCAGAAGCCTCAAACACTTATGATTTTTTTTTATAACCATTTAAATTTTTACAAGCAATAAAACAACTTGCCGGAAATACAGAGAAAGTAATATATAGGAATTATTTCAGTCAGGTAATTCTAGTCTCTTCCTTAGACCACTAAATAAGGAGAGTGAAACAAGACAAGGAGATCAATTAAACAATAAACAGAAAAAAAAAAGTGGTATTAACCTGATTATCCCCAGATATTACTCGTCTAATTCATCTGGTTGGCTTCTTCAAGGCCAATACGATGTATAGTCAAATCCGAAACAAATGAAACGGGCGTTAGCCAGGTTTTCCTCGTAATGTGTATGTTTGAAAGAGTGTGTGTGTGAGTGACTGTGAGAGAGAGAGTGACTGTGCGATTGTGTGTCAGAGAGAGATTGAGACTGGGTGCTCGTGTATCTGTGTGTGTGTTTCAGAATGACTATATGCGAGTGCGTATGTTGGACACAGTGAGTGTTCACACAGATACAGTGTGGTGGGCAGAGAGTGTGGTTTCCCCCCTTCTCCCTTCCCCCCCTCCTAATCTTCCCTTCCCCCCCTGAGTTCCTGAAACCCCTCCCACTTCTTCCCATCTGAGTTCCTGCCCCCCCCCCCCCCCCCGCCACCTCTTCCCATCCGTCCTCTCCCCCCATTTGTGTGGAAGGCTGCGTTTTGATTTTGTCGGGGGGGAGGGTTGAAGTGTTAGGCGACTTGTTTGAGGTGCCGGAGACGTCGGGACAGTGGTAGTTTTTTCTTGTAGGGCGTTTTGTAAGGATGCTGCTCATACCGGGAGCTGGAGCATGGGCCTGACAATTGTAATCTCCTTCCAGCGATGTTCGTCGTCTTCGTGCTGTTCATAAAGTGACCGCTTGTGCTGCTCATTCTCCTCCCTTGTCCCCATGCAGTTGTTCGTGCTTGTTCTGTTTCGCGAAGTGTTTGACGTCAGGTTTCGTTACGTAGCAGCGGTTCGGCGATCCCTTGTCATCTGCTGGTAGCGATGCGATTCGTTGAATGTTATTGCTCCGCCCTTGACGTCATCACGTTTGACGCGAGGGCGGGGCAAACTTCGATCTACACCACCACGGATTTAGAACGTGGGGACTTTTGGAGGCTTAATTAGAACGTTGGAGGTGTGTTTTATATAGAGAGATAAAAAGGAACAATATGCTGTGCAACTGTTGTGTACAAATTACAAATAGAGAACAATAATAACAATGAGCAGCTATAATAATCCTCCTTCTCACCACCCTCTACCCTTCCAACCCCAACAATAGGTGATATCTACTACACCAAGGAATCCTAATTCACACTGTTAAAATGTCCAGGGATATAAAATACAACCCGTTCTATATGCCCTAGAGGGGAAAAATATGCCCTATAAAGCACTGTTATGTTTTTAAATCTGTGGATAAATAAGAAATCATCAACAATCTCAGGATTCAATCTAGCCCTCCTGTCTTCCACAGTCCTTCCTGGAATAGAAGTTGTCTTCTTAGAAGATGTGCTGGTTGCAGGATGTACAAGATCTCCCATGCAAATTTTGCTAGTTGTGGCCAGTATGTTTGCTTGTTTTCCAAAAAATCCACTTAAACATAAATAACAGTCCAGTTCATTAACAGGCAAGTAGAAAATGACATGGGGACAAAGTTTGTCCCCTGTCCCCGTGGGCTCTGTCCCCATCCCCACGGTTCCCCTTCCCCATGTCATTCTCTACTCGTGAGACAGTCAACATTCAAAGGCCTGGACCTTTCTGGTTAGGCTTTCTAGTAGAATGGAGATTTATGAAGTAGGGTCTTTGAGCACTTACGGTCAGATTCAGTAAATGGCACTCAAAGTTAGGTGCCGGGAAAAATGCTCACTAAGTGAAGTGCTATTCTATAAAGGGTGCTCTGGGCTGAGTACCCTTTATAGAATAGAACTTAGAGCTCGCGGATTCAGAAGTTTTGGAGAGATTTGGCTAAGCAGATGGCCACTATCTGGAATGTAAACTGGCAGATGGATGCTCAACTTCTCTTTGGGTATCTGCGAATTTCTAGACCCATGCTGTCGAGCCTTTGCCATGTGAGCAGTGATGGTGGCAAAGAAAACAATACTGTCGGCATGGCTGTCCGCAGAGGGCCCAACGATAGCTCAGTGGAGAGGGCGGATGATCTGCCTACTACGCACAGAATGAACGAGTCTGCGAACTCGGAGACCATTAAGCACCAGGACTTTTTGGAAATGCTGGACGCCGTTTTGGTTCACACTGACACCCTATGCCAGAGGGCACATAATGAACATGTAAACTACACAGGCACCAGGCGCTGCTACAGCAGTTAGAGTGAGAGGACTGTGACCAAATGCTGCATTGGGGGGGGGGGGGGGGGTTGTTGGGGGTGGGAGGAGAGGGGGGTGAAGCACAGGGGGAGAACTGTAAAAAGTTACTGGAGAGACATTCAGGTAGACTCGATAGCTGAGAACCATTTGTTGTTGGATGAAGGGTAACGAGCTATACCGGTCAAAACATTAAGTATACAGTGTTAGTTAACTACGCAGACCCAATTGTATGTTTACAAATGTTTTCTGCATTCTCCAATAAAATTATGAAACCATAAAGGGGGGGGGAGGTGGGATATAAAATAATAAAAGAGTTGATGATAATGATTGGAGAATCAAAATGTGGAAGAATTTCTCCTTTTCTTGTGATTTGAATTTGACTGGTCTCTAAATATTTGTATTGGCTGATTTCTTAAGTCATCAATAAAAATTATTGAAACATAGAATAGAACTTAGCACAGCTTCCCACACCCAATTTTGGGTGCAAGAACTTACACCTGCTGAAACCTGGCGTAAATCCTGGTGTGCAAGCTGGGCACATAACCTCGGTATTCTATAACACTGTGCCCAAATTTTGGGAAAGCCCTTGACCTGCCCATACCCCCTCCCAGTGCTACGCCTCCTTTTGAGCTGCAAAGGAGACCATTTAGGCATGCAGTGTTATAGAATAGCATGCAGGCAAATCTGTCAATTAACATCAATAATTGAGTATTAGTAGCTTGTTATTTTGCACACAGATCTGGGCTCTGCATCTAAATCTGGATGACCTATATAGAATCCAGGGGATACTGACTCAGGTCACGCACTGACTGCCACCTCTGCAGCTACTGCCTTCCTGCTCTGAAAAAGTGTGAAGGGGAACAGAAGGTAGAGACCTGCTATTTTGTTTTCATCATACAGGGCCATGTGAATTTGCAGTTGTTAAAAAATGGATTGCGTTGGATGGAAATTTGTGCATCACTGCTCTATTGTATTTAACTTAATCAGACTGTGCAAAAGAAGAAAAAGGCTTTAAGCCATGTATTCCTTAAAATAAACTGTTCTGTCCAGTGATCTCCAAAGATAAAGGGAGTTTAAAGCTGGGGTCAACATATCTTAGGGTCTAGGTTACCACTGCATTCACACATTTCACTATGACATCCGAGAGTTCCTGGCCCAGCTCCAGCTATCAGAGCTGCAACAGCTGATCCATATTAATTGAGGGCTGCACTACGTGACCCTCAGTAATTTTGAGCTGTGTGATAACTGAACTCCTGGGCTGTTCTGAAGTCTCAGTCTAGCAGTGGATACCACTGCTGAGAAGGTGAGAGGGAGCTGACTGGAGGTAGGAGGAGGAGAGGGATAGATTCTTGTAGATGACTACAGGTAGGGACTGCTCTGATATGTCTATCAAGACTAATGAAAACTTGATCTGCCAATAAAATTTGGCCTTTCATGCCATACAACAAAACCAGTGCAAGGATATCTGTACAAGGCTACTGCTTTCAAGAAATGATAATGGGAAAATAAAGAATAAGCAAGATTGTCACATTACAAAAAATTAAAAAAATGTGTTATCTATTTGACTTCTTGTTTTTCCATGCTTGAAATTGTTTAGTTTTACTTTTTACAGATTTTATCAGCAGTGACAAATCAGGATTTGCAGGTTTCTTGGTAGCATTTTCCCCTTCTTGTTGCTTTTCTACTTCCCTTTGCCGCTTCCCCATTGTCTCTGTGTGAGCCACATCTTCCCGAGCTCTTCTCCGAGACTTCTCCTCTAAGATTTCTTCCATGGCTTTGGTATTCTTGAAATTGGGATCTGAAGGATCCACATTGAACAAGTGGGAAGTGTACATGGCCTGGAATCTTGTGTCTGCAACATCCAACTGTGGATGAACAAATGAGATCAAATCAGGTCATTATAAAGATGAAACTTTTACCTATCAAAAAATAAATCTGCACCAGAGAATCAAGGCAACAGATCACAGTATGACAGATCAAACAGTTTTTAAATCAAAACTGATGGTTGAAATAACACATGAATCGTTAACTACTGTATGAAGATCGTATTTAATCTTTACTTCAAAAGACTACATATGGACCTAGATAGCGGTCCTTCCTTTTTCCAATTATGTTTGTAATGTCCTACTCATAGCTCACTCACATTTTCTGTCTGAACATATTTAAACATACTTGTGGTTTGTAAAGCAGATTCTTTCAGAAACAGCATTAAATCCTGGCCAAAAAGCAGCATCTACAGCTGCTACATCAAACAGCGAGTCAAGTATGAAACTAGTAGTCAACCAGCAAACCAAACAAAATTGGAATGGCTTCAGCTTTAAGAGTGAAATTATGGATCCAGATTCACAATGGGCCATTCAAAATGGTGCAATTCGGATTTTGCTCACTATGCTGGCTTCACAGATAAGGTACATTTCTACATATGAACAGCAAATTTTCTGTAGTTTTTTTTTTCCTCTTGCAACATGGTTCTTTGACTGTTACAAGTAATCACTAAGTTCCAAATGAACT
Organism: Microcaecilia unicolor; assembly: GCF_901765095.1. Taxonomy (NCBI): domain Eukaryota; kingdom Metazoa; phylum Chordata; class Amphibia; order Gymnophiona; family Siphonopidae; genus Microcaecilia; species Microcaecilia unicolor. The sequence continues at coordinate 123,161,504 of NC_044033.1, forward strand.
CCATTAAAAAAATACAATAAAATCTATAATATGCATAAAAAAGACAATTGCTTACAAAGGGCTTTACAAACCTCTAGTGCCATGTTTGACCGAGGCCATGATGGGATGCTATGGAAGAGTATGAGAGAGGAAGGGGAGAGATCCCAAGCGGTTGAGTAAGGGTAGAAATGGAGTTAATGTTGTCAAACGGAAGCAATAGGAGATGGAGTAGAAGGTAAGAGACAGAATGGCCTGGAGACAAGGGAAGGAAGGAGAGAGAGGGATGCAGCTGGGGCTGAGAAGCAGTGGAGGGTAGATGAGGGCTGAGAGGGTCAGTACAGAGGATGAAAATGGGGGACTATAGAGTGGGTGAAAGACAGAGGGGGGATTAGCTGACTGAAAGGAGAAAGACAGAAGGAGCAATGAGATTGCTGGAGATGGAATGAAATTAAGATGAGAAACGTCGGTAGTTAGATGAGAGTGAAGAAGGCAACTAAGAGCTAGAGGATGAAAGAAAGAAGGAATGAGGGGTAAAAATCATATATGAGTTAATATAGAAGCAGAGAAGAGAAAAGTGAAAACATTTTAAAAAGATCAGAAAAGTGGATCAGATTGAACCAACCCAATTAGAAAAGTGCCTAGACAATCAAGGTGGAATAGAAAAATATGATTTTTATTTAGTACTTTTAAAGGATTGGTATGTATCTGCTTTGGAAAATGTACATCTTTTCTATTTTTGTATTTAGCAGAGTACAAGACAAAATGTATTTCTATTCCTTTTACCAGTATTTTCATTGATTACAGAGTCTGGCTTTCTTGGTGGGGGGAATTCTCCATTTCACTTTTTTTTTCTGGTTCCCTATTTTGTATTAGTTGAGGGTCTGTCCACATTCTGCATGTTCGACTGAGGTGAAGGATTCTGCTAGCATGTAGTGTTTGAATGTGTAACAGTCCAGCTTGTTTCTCAGTAGCAGGTATATTGATGCTCTAGGGCCCAGTCTAATATTTATGACACTGTCTTTTCAGAGTTGGGTTAGAGCTGTTATGGTTTGGTAAATATTTCCTGTATAGGCTTTGGGTGTCTTTTTGCAGAGTTTTGTGTTATTTTGCAACGTGTCTAGCCTATTTGAAAGCAGGCTGTGGGGCAAGATAAAAATGTTCAGGACTAGTGGTGTCCAAATCCTATAGAGTCAAGATACAAACAAAACTTTATCTGCTTTAAACAAAGTGTCTGGCAGTGGAAGGAACGTGTGCTGCTCATGAGGATATAATCACAATTTGAATATTTTTTGTATGGTGAGTTCTAAAAGGAATAGCTCCATTGCTGGGAAACACGAATAGAGAACTAGACCTTCAGGTTTATACAGAAATTCTGTCCAATCTTGTAGAGCATCCACACCACTCCCACAAAGAAAGGGAAATGTTTGTTGAAAAAAAAAAAACCTATCAATTATAATGCAAATTTAAAAGTGTGTGTGTGTGTGTGTGTGGGGTCTGATGTGCAAAAATGTCTTTGTGACTTGCCTCCCCCCCATACCTATCTTGCCCACCTAGTACCAACGTAAATACTTCTGTCTAGAGACACCAGTGGTGCAAGGACAGAGTAAGAGGGAGACTGGTAGAAACTGGATCAAGGGAATAGCAACAGCTGAGGCAATTGCTTCTTTGCTTCACCTGTCAAGGAAATCACTGGCATGCTGCAGACAGTATACTGAGAAGAGAGAAAGCGCCAGTGGCACATCAAGGGCCAGATTTACAAAACTTTCTTTTCCCACAGACATGGAATGAGAAAACAGCCTTAGTAAATCATATCCTAAAATTGTTGAGGTAGATCTCTCAGTTTCCACTCTCTTCCAATGAATAGGAAACTACTGTACGCAACCTGCACTGTGGAGAGTTGTTCTTAAATAGGCAGACTGGTTTCAGAAAGCTCAGAAAGAAATATCATGTACAGGACAATTCACCTATTAATCAAAATGATCCAGTCTTTGGGCTCATCTGTGGATTGTACTAAGCAGTTCCTCCTTAGACCAAAAGAATTTGGATTTAAAAAATATGTCTCGCTCTTCAAATAACCTTACACACAATGAACTTCATCGCTCCACAACCATTTTTAGCATCATAAATTGTAACACTCAGGACCTCTTTTATAAAGCCACGCTACAGATACTCGATGTGGCAAATGAGAGGAAGCCCATAAGAATTGGATGGGCTTCCTCTCATTTGCCACACGGGAATCGTTAGCACGGTTCTGTAAAAGCAGCTCACAGTGAATAAAATCAGACCCCAAGCCATGCAGGGTTATTTTGATATTTCACAGCAATCAGGAGTGTAAAAACGTAGTGTGGATGGAAGAATGTTCAAGAGTATAAAAGATGCACTTCAAGAAAAGAAAGTGTAAAGTCATGAATTTTGAGAGCAAAAATGCATTACTTATTAGGTCAGCAAGTTTTTTTTGTTTTAAAATCTTATATTATAGTCCCTTCTGGAGTTTTGATGAGTGGGTTATAAATAAACAACACTAACAAGAACTTGCTATTACCAAAAAGCCCAAGAAATAATGGTCTCTGTTGTGTTATAAAGCAATGGGAAGAGCTAACAATATGAAGAGATATTCTGAGTAGGGAAAAGGAAGTATTGTCCCTGTAGAGGTCTTCGTAAGACCATTCAAACCACTTCACTTAGTTGAAGAAGCCATACTTCATACGAGTGACATGGATGGAAGTAGTTACTGAAAAGCTACCAAATTGGTGCCCTGCCTGCCAGCACGCCCTACAGAGATGCTTAGGGAACTTAGGTCCTCATGATCAAAAGCAAACGCCGGTGCTAGAGGCTGTTAGTGCCATACTAGCGCCGGCGCTTGCTACCGCCCTATGATTAGAGCCCTCGAGCACGTGAAACAACGTGCTCGAGGGCTCTTTGCGCAAGTAGCATGCAAATGCATGCTAAACAGGGCTCAGTGCATTCATCCCCAATGATCAGCGACCAGCGCGCCAAAGATTGGGTCGCTGGCCGCGGCAAACCCTACGCCAGCTCTGAGCTGGCGTTAGGGTTTGCCGATCATTAAGGAGGAATGGTGAGCCCTGTCCAGCATGCAGTTGCATGCTGGCAGGCCCCCGTTCCCCCCCAAAGCAAACCTGCCAGGCTGCCAACAGGGGGCTGGAGGTCCGGCGGACCTCTGGTCTCCCCCCCCCCCCCCCCCCCACGTTCAGGGAGGCCTGGAGATCCGGCGGATCTCCAGCCCCCCCAAAACCCTAGAAAAAGTCAAGTGGCCATCGGCCAAACCCTCTCCCACCCTCCCACCCAGTGAACGACAGGGGGTGGGGGGACTGGAGGTCCGGTGGACCTCCAGCCATCCCTAACTCCCCTCCCCCCAGCGTTGTCCGACCAATCCCTGGTGGTCCAGCGTGAGGATAAGTAGTAGTGGTAGTAGTAGTAAGGACAACCCCCCTCCCGGCCCCCCTACCTTTAGTTGAAGGAGGGACGCAGCCTGCCTCCCTCCTCTTCTTTCTGTTGATACCGGCGTCGCAAAATGGCAGTGCCCAGCCCCGCCCATTGCATCCTGGGATGTGCTCGGTGGGGCTACAGACCATGTAAGGGAATCGCTCCCTTACATGGTCTATAGCTCCGCCCAGCGCATCCCAGGATGCAATGGGCGGTCCTGGGCACCGCCATTTTGCAGCGCAGTCAACAGAAGGAAGAGGAGGGAGGCAGGCTGCATCCCTCCTCCAACTAAAGGTAGGGGGGCCGGGAGGAGGGGTTGTCCTTACTACTACTACTTATCCTCACGCTGGACCACCAGGGATCGGTCGGACAATGCTGTGGGGGGGGGGGGGGGGCTGGAGGTCCCCCCCCCCCGGTCGCTCGCTGGGTGGGAGAGGGTTTGGCCAGCGGCCACGACATTTTCTGGGGGTTTGGGGGGGCTGGAGATCCACCGGATCCTGAACCTGGGAGGGTGGGATCGTCGGGGGGAATCGGAGGTCCGCCGGATGGACCTCCAGCCCTGATGATCATGAGGGTTTGACAGGTTTGGGCTTTTGACAGCCCCGACCTGTCAAACAAGTGCGGGAGGATTGTGCTGAGCGCATGCTCGGCACAATTCGCCCGCACTTCTACCCCATGATCAGAGATAATTGAGCTGCTTAAATTTGCATGCATTATCTCTGATCATCGGTGCGTTAAAGCCCCGCGCTGTTCCAGCGCTATTTTTAGAGCGCTGTTTGGAACAGCGTGGGGCTTTTGATCATGAGGGTGTTAGTGTGCCTTCTATAAGAAAGAAAGGAAAGGTGGTACAATAAAAAAATAAAATATTTAGCAAGAAAGTAAAAGAAGAAAAAGTATTCTCCATAAAAGAAGCATTTCAATAACAAGGTACCATAAAGTGAAGCTAGACGAAGACAGGATAACAGAAAATACTTCTCCACTGAAAGGGTGATAAATGCCAGGAATGGCCTGACAGAAGATGTGGTAGTAAACAAATCAGTAACAAATTACAATCATGTTTACAACAAATATAAAGGACAGTGGTAAGGGTAAGAAAAGGAAATGATCAGAGACCACATCTGTGGTGACTCAGTATTCAAGATCAACCAGGCAGATTGGGTGGGCCATATGGTCCCTATCTGCCAACAACTAATATGTATGATCTATGTTCTATGGTTGCCCACAAGAAGCTCAGCAAAATTACAGAGCAGCTGTTTAAATGATTTGGCAATAAAATTTGTAATTGAAATAGGGTGGGTATTACCATTTACTATGTGTGCTTTTCAAATACGTAGCAGTATAGCAAGGGGACAACTTTCTTTTTAAATGTACTGGAGCACCTATAATACGTTCTCTTCCTTCTTGTATACCTAATGATTTTATGAAATGTGAAGAAACTTCTGGACACATGACAGACAGAACTCATCTCTGCAGCTCAGTGAAATGTCAAATCTTAATCTACTATTGGCACAGATAAGTATCTTGCAGAACTGTTCCACGCAATGTGGAGGCTGAAGCATATCAGGCAGTTCATAATGAGAGAGCTATTCCGTACCCTCGTTCATTGGCTGGTACTATCCCATATAGACTACTATAGCGGGATCTATGCTGGTTGCCGGGACTATATTCTGAAAAGGCTTCAGACAGCTCAAAACACGGCTGCGAGGCTAATACTGGGCAAATCACGCTTTTATCATGCTCAACCACTACGTTTTCAACTACACTGGCTCCCTGTAAAAGACCGTATTACATTTAAAATCTGCTTACTAACACACAAGATAATATATTGAGAAGCCCCTGATTACATGCTCAATCTAATCAACCTACCATTTAGAAATGCCCTAATATCTGCAAGAACCTACCTCAATCTACATTATCCCAACTGCAGGAATGTTAAATACAAGACCCTTTTTGCTTCGTCCTTCCCCTACATCAGTCCTAAATCCTGGAATGTACTGCCAAAACAACTAAAAGAGCTAGTCGACCACCACCTGTTCAAGAAGTCCTTAAAAACATTCTTATTCAACAAAGCTTACTCCACTGGCAACTCCACGGTTTAACCTCTCTCTCTTGTTGACTGTACAGGTTATTTGCCGGTTGCTTCGCCCCTGACATTCTCCCCGTGCTATCCCATGTTCCTTCCCCTCCTGTCTCATTCCGTATATGTGCCTTCTATGTATTGTATTGTATCCTCTTGAATTAATGTAAGCCACATTGCACCTGCTCTTGTGGGAAAATGAGGGGTAAAAATGCACCAAAATAAATAAATAAATAAACTGATACTACAAAGTTATACGATCTGATGGAACTACCAGAATTTTACATTTCGGCAATACACTCTAATTACCGACCTATCTCCCTCCTTCCTTTTCTCTCCAAATTACTTGAGCGTGCTGTTCACCGCCGCTGCCTTGATTTTCTCTCCTCATATGCTATTCTTGACCCACTACAACCTGGTTTTCGCCCTCTCCACTCAACCGAAACTACGCTTACTAAAGTCTCCAATGACCTATTACTGGCTAAATCCAGAGGTCAATATTCCATCCTCATTCTTCTTGATCTTTCCGCTGCTTTTGACACTGTCGATCACAGCATACTTCTCGATACCCTGTCCTCACTTGGATTCCAGGGCTCTGTCCTTTCCTGGTTCTCTTCCTACCTCTCCCTCCGCACCTTTAGTGTTCACTCTGGTGGATCCTCTTCTACTTCTATCCCACTGCCTGTCGGCGTACCTCAGGGTTCTGTTCTTGGTCCCCTCCTCTTTTCTATCTACACTTCTTCCCTTGGTTCATTAATCTCATCCCATGGCTTTTCCTACCATCTCTATGCTGATGACTCCCAAATCTACCTTTCTAGCCCTGATATCTCACCTTGCATCCAAACCAAAGTTTCAGCGTGCTTGTCTGACATTGCTGTCTGGATGTCTCAATGCCACCTGAAATTAAATATGACCAAAACCGAGCTTCTCATTTCCCCCCCCAAACCCAACTCCCCGCTCCCCCCGTTTTCTATTTCTGTTGATGGCTCTCTCATTCTCCCTGTCTCCTCAGCTCGAAACCTTGGGGTCATCTTTGACTCTTCTCTCTCCTTCTCTGCTCATATCCAGCAGACTGCCAAGACCTGTCGTTTCTTTCTTTACAACATCCGTAAAATCCGCCCCTTTCTTTCCGAGCACTCTACCAAAACCCTCATCCACACCCTTGTCACCTCTCGTTTAGACTACTGCAATCTGCTTCTTGCTGGCCTCCCACTTAGTCACCTCTCCCCTCTCTAGTCGGTTCAAAACTCTGCTGCCCGTCTCATCTTCCGCCAGGGTCGCTTTACTCATACTACCCCTCTCCTCAAGACCCTTCACTGGCTCCCTATCCGTTTTCGCATCCTGTTCAAACTTCTTCTACTAACCTATAAATGTACTCACTCTGCTGCTCCCCAGTATCTCTCCACACTCGTCCTTCCCTACACCCCTTCCCGTGCACTCCGCTCCATGGATAAATCCTTCTTATCTGTTCCCTTCTCCACTACTGCCAACTCCAGACTTCGCGCCTTCTGTCTCGCTGCACCCTACGCCTGGAATAAACTTCCTGAGCCCCTACGTCTTGCCCCATCCTTGGCCACCTTTAAATCTAGACTGAAAGCCCACCTCTTTAACATTGCTCTTGACTCGTAACCACTTGTAACCACTCGCCTCCACCTACCCTCCTCTCTTCCTTCCCGTTCACATTAATTGATTTGATTTGCTTACTTTATTTATTTTTTGTCTATTAGATTGTAAGCTCTTTGAGCAGGGACTGTCTTTCTTCTATGTTTGTGCAGCGCTTCGTATGCCTTGTAGCGCTATAGAAATGCTAAATAGTAGTAGTAGTACACTTGTGATCAAGATTTAGTTTAGTTGATTACCTGATTAGGGTCTAACCATCAAAGAGGATTATATACAATAAAACATATTTAAAGAAATTACATTATACAGTACAAAGTAAACAACAGAGCATCCATACATTCCCAATGGGTCAAAGCAGACTGCACCGTATAGGGGCCCAAATCATATATGAAAGGCTAAGTGAAATAAGGGTGTCTTCAACATCACTTTAAACCTAGATAAAATGCCCTCTGTACGTAATGACTGAGGAAGCGCATTCCACAATGTAGGACCAACTACACTATTGAGGCACAGTGATCTACTTTATGCAAAAAAGCACTAATCCCCAGAACATTACTAAAGTCCTGAACTGGAGCATAGTTACAGAGTAACTGACAGCAGATAAAGGCCAACATGGCCCATTTAGTCTCCCTAAAAGAGTGACTGCTCTATGCAGGTTACCCCCTCCTGCCCTAGGCCTCTGTTTAGGATTGTATCTGCTTCTCCAGCCTATATTCAGCCCATGGGAGGCAGGCTGGCTGAGTGCTGTGATCGACGCTGAGCCTGGATAGTCAATGCCGGGCCATTTCCGGTGACCGGCATTGAATATACTTTTTTTTTTTTTTTTTGGTTGGCTTGAACTTAACCAGCCAAGTTAATATTCAACGCTATTAAGGTGGTCAGATTTGGCTGCCAAACCTAGCCTGCGAAGAGCTAAATATTCACGGCTAGCCACTATGCACTAATATTCAGCGTTGATAACCAGTTATCCTGCACTGAATATTTGCGCTTAGCTGGCTAAGTGCTATTTAACCACCCAGGAGTTGATCCTGGCCAGCAGTGCTGTAGCGAGGGCTAATGGCACCCGGGGCGGGTTGCCGCTGCACACCCCCCCAGGTGCAGCACGGCGCGCCCCCCCCCCCCCCCCCGGAGCGCATTCTTACGTGCGGGAGGGCCAATCCGCCCCGAGTGCACGTCACTCGGAGCTGCGTCGGCCCCGCTCGTTCCCTGCTCTCTCTGCCCCGGAACAGGAAGTAACCTGTTACGGGGCAGAGAGAGCAGGGAACCAGCGGGGCCGGCACCCCCCGAGCGTGTGCACCTGGGGCGGACCGCCCCTCCCGCCCCCCCCCCCTTCCTACGCCACTGCTGGCCAGTTAAACAGCACTGAATATCGGCCAGTATGTGTTTATCCCACACTTTTTTGGTCCCCACCATCTCCACAGGGTATCTACCAACAATTCCTCAGGGCATTCACCACCCTTCCTGTGAAAAAGTATTTTCTGGCATTGCTTTTAAATTTACGTATTTTCAGCTTCATTTCATGCCCTCTAGTTCTATAGCTTCCCTGCCTTTGGAAAAAATTTGTTTATTAATACCTTTCAAGTGTTTAAACATGTGTATCGTATCTCACCTGTTCCTCTTCTCCTCTAGCACATACATATTCAAGTTTCTTCTCATACATCTTCTGGCTTAGACCTCATATTATTTTGGTCGCTCTTCTTTGAGCTGTTTCAAGTCTTTTTACATCCTTAGTGAGATACAGCCTCCAAAAATGAACAGACTACTCCAAGTGAGGCCTCACCAGTGATTTGTACAGGGCATTTAAAGCCACTTTTCTGCTGGTTATGCCCCTCTCTGTGCAGCCTACCATCTTTCTGGTTTTGGCCAGCAACCTGCCACATTGTTTTGCCATCTTTGGATCCTCAGATATTATCACCCTATGGCAGTGATGGCGAACCTTTCAGAGACCGAGTGACCAAACAGCAACCCAAAATCTAATTATTTATCGCAAAGTGCCAACAGGGCAATTTAACCTGAATAACAGGTGCCGGTACTCATTATGGGCGGGGTCACCACATATGACTCCACCCCTATGATAGCCACACCCCTTACACCAGCCATGGCGCATATAAACAGACATCATTGAAAATATTATACTAGTATAGGAGAAAAAATTAACATGATTTTTTTTCATTATAAATCATTTCTGTAAGCTGTTACAGCTCCAGTATACCCAGTGCAAAATAAGACAGCAGATGTAAATTCTCAAATTGGACATATTCCAAACACTAAAATGAAAATAAAATGATTTTTTCTACCTTTGTTGTCTGGTGATTTTGTTTTTCTATCCATATTGGTCCTAGTCTCTGATTCTGCTGCTCTCTATCTGTTCTCTTAACTCCGTTTCCAGGGCTTCCTTTCCATTTATTTCTTTACTTTCCTCCTTTCTTCTTAATTTCTTGCCCTCCATCCATGTCCTGCAACCCTCCTCTCCCCTCCAGCCACCCATGTCCAGCTACCCTGCCCTCCCCTCCAGCCACCCTCCTCTCCCCCCTGCCCTCCTCTCCAGCCACCCTCCTCTCCCCCTGCCCTCCCTCCCTCCCACCAAGCACCAGGCCTGCATCCCTCCCTCCTACCAAGCACCAGGCTTCCCTGCCTCCCTCCTACCCACCACCAGGCCTCCCTCCCACCAGCATCAGGCAGGCATCCCTCCCACCCAGCACCAGGCCGCCCATCCTCCCAGCAGCAGGGCCCCCCCCCCCTCCGAAATTTAAAAGGCATACCTGGTCTGGGTTAAGGTGGCATCGGCAGCGGGAGCGAAAAGCATGTTGTTTGCTCGGTGCGCCTTCGGCCTTCCCTTCTGTCTCTCAAGCTCTGGTCCCGCCCTTGCGGAAACAGGAAATGAGGGTGGGACCAGAGCTTGAGAGACAGAAGGGAAGGCCGAAGGCGCGCCGAGCAAACAACACACTTTTCGCTGCCGCTGCCACCTTAACCCCGACCAGGTATGCCTTTTAAATTTCGGAGGAGGGGGGACCCTGGTGCTTGGAGGGCGGGCGGCCTGGTGCTTGGTGGGAGGGAGGGAGGCCAGCCTGGTGCTCGGGAGGGGGCGCGTGGACCAGAGATGGCACGCGTGCCATAGGTTCGCCATCATTGCCCTATGGTCTGTTCCATGCATATCAGATTCTCATCATCGATTATATACTGCTCCATTGGATTTCTACACCCTAAATGCTTCACTATATACTTCTTTGATTGCCAAACATTAGACCAAGCTTCTAATTTTGTAGATCACTTCCCTCATGTTGTGTGCTTCCTCCGGGGTGTCCATTCTGTTGCCAATCTTCATGTCATCTGCAAAAAGGCAAAAGCTTCCTTCTAACCCTTGCAGAATCAGCTCCAGGACCAATTTCTGAGGCACTCCACTACTCATCCTCCGTTTTTCTGAGTGAGCTCTATTTATCACACCCTCTGTCGTGTCAATCAACCAATTTCTGATCTAGTTTTTCACTTTGGATTCCAATTTTATTCATGAACCTCATATGAGAAACAGTATCAAAGACTTTGCTGAAATCTAAGTAGACCGCATACAGTGCATGCCTCGATCTAGTTCTTTGGTCACCTAGTCAAAGAAATCAGACTCATTTGGCACAATCTGCCTTTTGTAAAGCCATATTACCTAGATCTTGCAACTTATTGGATTGTACGCTACATCCTTCTCCTTCATCAGCACTCAACTTTGGAACTCTTTGCCGAAAACCATAAAAACCATCACCAACCACCTAGCCTTCAGGAAATCACTAAAGACCATGTTATTTGGAAATGCTTATCCCACGGTCTCTGCATGTGTCTCCACTGTTGGATGCGCATCAATCTAGAGACAATTTTGGACACATTCCCCTTCCTTCCTCTCTCTTGGTTTCCCTACTCCTTCCGTCCCTTCCTCTTCCTCCCCATTATCGCTTGTGTAGGTTTTTCTGCTGTATTAGCTTCATTTTACTGCATTGGCAACTACCTCTGTGGTGCGCTGTAAGCCACATTGAGCCTGACACTGTTAGGAAACTGTGGGGTACAAATGAGAGAATAAATAAATAAAATTGTAGAACATTCACTATCCTTTCCTCCAGCAGCATCTCCATTACTTTCCCTGTCACTGAGGTAAGGCTTACTGGTCTGTAGTTTACTACCTTTTCTCTGTTTCCATTTTTGTGAAAAGGGACCATAACTCTTCAATTCCATGGAACCTCTCCTGTTTTCAAGAATCTATTAAACACATCCTTAAGAAAACCAGGCAGCACTTCTCTGAGTTCTCTCAGTATCCTGGGATATAACTCACCTGGCTGTATGGCTTTGCCCATTTTCAGTTCTGCAAGTTGTTTATAAACACTTTTTTTTCTGTGTATAGTATGGTACCTACTCCATTCCCATACGAGCCTTTCATTATCATCTGCAGCCCTCCTCGAGTATTTTCTTCTGTGGTTATCGAAGAGAATGATTTACTTAGCATATCTGCCCTTTTCTCATCACTCTCCACATACTGGTTCTTCATGCCTTTGAGTCTTGCAATTCGAACTCTGGCCTCTCTCCTTTCCCCAAAACACCTATAAAACAGTTTGATCATCTTTTCACATCTTTAGCCGTGTTTTCTTCCACCCCTGCTTTTGCCATCCGTATTAATTTGTCTCTCTCAGCTTTTTTTTTCAGTATTCTTTTTTGTGTTCCTCTTCTTGAGATCTTCTGTATTTTGTGAATGCTAACTTGATTTTTGCAGCCACTCCTTTGGAAAAACATAATGGTTTCCTTTTCCTTTTATTTAACTTTCCTTATACAGATATCTGTTGCCTTTTGTATAGCACCTTTCAGTTTAGCCCAATATCTTTCCTGGTCGCTCATCTCCTCCCAGCCTGCCAAATCATCTTTCTGATACTTCCTCATCTTACTGAGTCAGTATGCTTGAAATCCAGGACATTGATTTTGGTGTGTCTGTAACCTTTATAGCAAACCACAATGTGCGATAATCACTGTTGCCCAATTGGGCACCCGCTCACACATTAGATACTGTTTCTCTATTAGTGAAAACTAGATCTACTTTTGACCTCTCCCTGATGGGTCCCATCACCATTTTTCTGAGCAAAGTCCTTTATCAGTTGTCCACAATTTTTTTTCACTTCTCCCTTTATTTCCACCTTTGCAGTATAAATGATCAGGACTCTATCCAGTTCTTCCATTTGAGCTGGAGATCTGTAGACTACACCAATGTAGAAGAAGTTCTGAGAGAAGAGGACATTTCTTTGGTAAGTGAACATTATTTTGCCTTGTGCTTTGGGAACTTAGGAGTCCTTTTACTAAGGTGTGCTGAAAAATGGCTTGCGGTAGTGTAGGCGTGGGTTTTGGGTGCGCGCCAATCCATTTTCAGCACGCCTGTGAAAAAGTCCTTTTTATTTTTTTTTGTCGAAAATGGACATGCGAAAAAAATCAAAATTGTTGCGCATCCATTTTGGGTCTGAGACCTTACTGCCAGCCATTGACCTAGCAGTAAAGAATCCGGGCGGTAATGACCTACGCGCATCTGAACATAAAAAATATTTTTCAGACGCGCCAAAAATGAAAGTACAGCAAGAGCTATGCGGTAACTCCATTTTGGCACGCGTTGGGCATGCGTAGATGGTTACATGGCTTAATGCCCCTTAAAGACTGGGGTTTAAAGGAGGAATTGTAGGTTAGTGATAGGCAGAATAAAAATATAAAAAAAGCAAACTTTATGAACTAATCGCCATACTCTTTTCCCCCTAGTTTTAAAACTTGAAATTTGTAACACAGCATTAACAGATAGCCTCTAGCAGGCACTGCAGGACCTAGTTTAGTCTTATGGCAGCAAAAAAAAAGCAAACAGGATGTTAGGAATTATTAAGAAAGGGATGGAAAATAAGACCGAAAATACTATAATGCCTTTGTATCGCTCCATGGTGCAACTCTACCTTGAATACTGCGTTCAGTTCTGGTTGCAGTACCTCAAAAAAGACATAGTGGAATTAGAAAAGGTTCAAAGAAGAGCAACCAAAATGATAGGGGATGGAGCTCCTCTCAAATGAGGAAAGGCTAAAGAAGTTAGGGTTCTTCAGCTTGGAAAAGAGACAGGCAAGGGAGATATCATTGAAGCCTACAAAATCCTGAATGGTGTAGAATAAGTACAAGTAAATTGAGTTTTTACTAGTTCCAAAAGTACTAAGGAACACTCAAGGAAGTTACATGGAAATACTTTTAAAACAAATAGGAGGAAATATTTTTTTTCACTCAACAAATAGTTAAGCTCTGGAACTCTTTGTGGAGGAGGTGATAACAGCGGTTAGCGTATCTGTGTTTATAAAAAGATTTGGACAAGTTCCTGGAGGAAAAGTCCATGGTCTTCTATTGAGACAGACATGGGGAAGCAACTTTTGCCCTGGGATTGGTAGCATGGAATGTTGCCAAGGTTTGGGTTTCTGCCAGGTACTTGTGAACCTGGCTTGGCCGCTGTTGGAAACAGGATACTGGGCTAGATGGACCATTGGTCTGACCCAGTATATCTGCTCTTATGTTCTTATGAGGATTTAAGTTCTGCTTGTACTTGGAGAACATTAATTATTCATGATGAACTATCCTGCCTTAGAATGAAAAGGGCACTGTTTGTTAATATTACCTGGAAGTCATCCTCCAATAACTCTTGCTTTTTCATCAGCCACTTCTTCTTCTTCTTGCTCAGATTTTGCTGCTCAACAATCTTCTCATAGTTGAAATGTCTTCGGCCATCCTCTTCATCATCCATCATAAGCAAAGCCATTTCAGCCTACAACAGCAGGAAAGCATTTGTTAACACAATGCAGTGCCATATAGCAAGAACCAAACTCTAGGTCAACAGTTGTACACATTACTAGCATAAAATATAGCAAATGTCACTACTAGGAATAATAATGTTTTGTAAGAGTTATGGAATGCATCATATTTTTGCTTTTGGTGAATTCTGAATTAATGCTACTACAGTAAACTGATAGCTTCCTAAATGTGCAGGAACTTATGAGCGTAACGGTTCCCAAACCTGGTCCTGGAGGCACCCCAGCCTGGCAGGTTTTCAGGATATCCACAAAGAATATTCATGAGAGAGATCTGCATGCAGTGGAGGCAGTGCATGCAAACCTCTCATATGGATATTCATTGTAGATATCCTGAAACCCTGATTGTACAAGTGGATGCAGTCTTCAATTATCTACCCTCTTCAGCTATTTGCCTCTGATTGACCCAAATATCAATGTGTAATGTGTTCCCTATGGGTCCTGTCAGCTGCTTCTCCTCTACCTGGGCAGGGTGGATGACTGAGGGATGTTAATGGATGCCTGTAGGGAGGGCACTGAAAGGGGAGAAAAAGAAAAAACTGTCACGGACCAGAGGCTGGGAAGAACGTGAACTGTAACCTAGGAAAGGCAGGGATGTTGAAATTCTATTCTTGTCATTGATTCGCGCATCTTTTTCACAATGGTAATTGCATATTTGTCCATATGTTGCAATAAAAACTACTTTCAAAAAAAATATTTGTCTAACATGCTGAGAAAATATGACAATTTCTGGAAAGTGTTTTCTATCTGTGTGTTTTGCAGGAAACTACAGAGAAGTCTCAAGTATCTACTTTAGGACCTTGGAAAAAAAAATAAGAAGGTGGTGGAGCATTCGGGACCTGAGAAAAGGAGACTAGAAGGAATCCCTTGCTACAAAAGCTTATGAGTCAAGAAAACAAATTTGACACTTGTTTTTCATACTTTTCTTCTTTGTTTAGTGCCCTGTATATGCTTCATTTTTAGGGGACATGCTTGATAAAGGTGTTTTTATATAACAGTATCCCTTGTGTGGATCTAGCTTTATAGCAAGGTTTTTGAAAGTTCTGTGGGAGTTTTGTGAGTCAATCAGTGAAGGCCTTAGGGCATTTTGCCTCACCCTAGCCACACCAGAACATATTACATTGTGTTTTTCTTCTCTTTTTGTGCACACCACCAAGAGAAAGCCATTACATATCATTTACATGTGCTTGTTGGTGGTGCCTTATTGTATGAGAGCGTCATGAGTCATGCACTGGAATAATACCACATATGTTTAAAATTAAAATTCAATGCCAAGAAATGCAAAGTGATGCACTTAGGGAATAGAAATCCACGGGAGACGTATGTGTTAGGCGGCGAGAGTCTGATAGGTATGGACGGGGAGAGGGATCTTGGGGTGATAGTATCTGAGGATTTGAAGGCGACGAAACAGTGTGACAAGGCGGTGGCTGTATCTAGAAGGTTGTTGGGCTGTATAGAGAGAGGTGTGACCAGCAGAAGAAAGGGAGTGTTGATGCCCCTGTATAAGTCGTTGGTGAGGCCCATCTGGAGTATTGTGTTCAGTTTTGGAGTATCTTGCTAAGGATGTAAAAAGAATCGAAGCGGTGCAAAGAAAAGCTACGAGAATGGTATCGGATTTGCGTTACAAGACGTATGAGGAGAGACTTGCTGACCTGAACATGTATACCCTGGAGGAAAGGAGAAACAGGGGTGATATGATACAGACGTTCAAATATTTGAAAGGTATTAATCCGCAAACGAACCTTTTCCGGAGATACGAAGGCGGTAGAACGAGAGGACATGAAATGAGATTGAAGGGGGGCAGACTCAAGAAAAATGTCAGGAAGTATTTCTTCATGGAGAAAGTGGTGGATGCTTGGAATGCCCTCCCCTGGGAGGTGGTGGAGATGAAAACGGTAACGGAATTCAAACATGCGTGGGATAAACATACAGGAATCCTGTTCAGAAGGAATGGATCCTCAGGAGCTTAACCGAGATTGGATAGCAGAGCCGGTAATGGGAGGCGGGGCTGGAGGTTGGGAGGCGGGGATAGTGCTGGGCAGACTTATACGGTCTGTGCCAGAGCCGGTGGTGGGAGGCAGGGATAGTGCTGGGTAGACTTATACGGTCTGTGCCAGAGCCGGTGGTGGGAGGCAGGACTGGAGGTTAGGAAGCAGGGATAGTGCTGGGCAGACTTATACGGGCTGTGCCAGAGCCGGTGGTTGGGAGGCGGGGCTGGTGGTTGGCAGGCGGGGATAGTGCTGGGCAGACTTATACGGTCTGTGCCCTGAAGAGCACAGGTACAAATCAAAGTAGGGTATACACAAAAAGTAGCACACATGAGTTGTCTTGTTGGGCAGACTGGATGGACCGTGCAGGTTTTTTCTGCCGTCATCTACTATATGTTACTATGTTCACCTTGCAGTCCTGAAAGCAGAAGTACTTACATTAAATATCTTTAATTGGTAAGAAAAATGGGTGCACTCTGGTCATTAATACCCTGTTTTCGGAAACCATGACCATTGAAGACTCTGATTTTCATGGTTCAGACATTTTAATGCAGTCCATCACATTGGAAAATGTCTCCACCATTAGAGGAACAAATCACAAAGGGTAATATTAATATATAATTTGCTTTACCTTGTGTCTTTCTTGGTCAGCCTCTTCTTCTGAACTCAATATTCCCTTCTCTTCTTTTTGGTTCTTCTTTGATCTGTTTTTTAAATCTAGTACACAGACCCAACAAGCAAGAGGTCATAAAATTCAAATCATAAAAGAGCTGAACAAATTTACAAATGAAGGGTTAGGTTATGAATAAAGATTAAAAAAAAAAAGGACAGAAATATATACCATCTATGAAAAAAGGAGATGTGTCAATCGTTCATGATATCTAGCTATTACCTGGTTTTCCAAGTTCTTCAGAAAAGTAAGGATCATCAAAGTTCACATCAGGTGGAAGCTCATCGCTGTCTTCACTTGGTCCTTCCTCTCGTTTAGCCTACAAGAGAAAATAGTGCAATTTAATCAACCCATACCAATATAAATGTTTTATACTAGGGACAGGCAAACTAAGGCCCGCGAGCTAGTACCAATTCCATGAAGCTCAAAGTGTGTGTGGCCTGCTGCCAAGCTGCTGCAACTAAATTACAAGTGGACTGCAATGCCCTCTCCTCACTACATGAATCCAATTCTATACTCTACAGTTCACTTTAAGATTTTGCCACCAGTATTTATCAATTCATAGTTTTAAGCTATCTAGACTAAACTTGGCCTCTAGGCCAAGGGTGAGCCAAACTCAGACGTCCGCCTCTCCGTCAACTCCTCTGAATGGTTCCCCAATCTAGTCACATCTCCACATGCGGCCCTCGGTTTGCTCACCCTGCTTTACACCAATTAAGATAATTGTTTTTCTTAACATCTACTGTAAAGGCATGAAAACTCTCCAATTCTCATCCTTTAAGTTGTAAATTCATATTTGTTCAGATAAGCAAATGTCCGCTTCAGACCAGTAACAAAACATTACACGGACATGCTTCTGCATCTGTAAAAATATACCAGGGATTACATATTTAGTTCACATAACAGAAGTTAACCCTTGTGTCAAAAGAATGCTGTATTCTATAAATTTATACAGTAATCAGAAGAGGGGCCAAGAATGTACAAACTTCATTTTTATAAGCTATACCAGTGGAATGCAAAGCATAACTATCATTGTGTTCTACTGTAATAAGACAAATATGCTTTTTTCCTTCTTTTCATTCGATTATGGGAAAAGCATTTTATAAATCATCCCCTGCCTGAATTCATTCACAATTTCAGAACCTACTCGTCACTATCAACAAGCAAAAGTATATTTTCAAAAACATAATCAACATTTATCCTATTCCCAACACACAAAAAGAAGACATCTTAAACTATTAAAAAATGTAAAATCCTTTGAGATCAAAATACTTTTAACTTAAGAGTAGGGTTAAATGGCCATTTCTCTCAATAGAGGAATCAGTACTGGGACTGGTGATTACATTTGCAGATAACACAAAACTATTCACGTGACTGTGAAATATTGCAAGAACCATAGGAAATTGGTAGACTGGACATCGAAATGGCAGATGAAATTTAATGTGGACAAATGCAAAGTGATGTACATTGGGAAGAATAACCCAAATCATAGTTACCTGATGCTAGGGTCCACCTTGGGGGTCAGCTCCCAAGAAAAAGATCTAGGTATCATTGCAAACAATATGCGGAAATCTTCTGCCCAGTGTGTGGCAGCAAACAAAAAATCAAACAGGATGCTAGGAATTATTAGGAAAGGTATGGTAAATAAGACAGAAAATACTATAATGTGTCTGTATCGCTCCATGGTGCAACCTCACCTTAAGTACTGCGCTTAATTCTGATTGTTGTATCTCAAAAAAGATATAGTGCAATTAGAAAAGGTTCAAAGAAGACCGATCAAAATGATAAAGGGGATTGAACTCTCATATGAGGAAAGGCTAAAGGGGTTAGGACTCTTCAGTCTGAAAGAGGGCAGAGGGGAGATATGATTGAGGTCTACAAAATCCTGAGTGGTGTAGAATGAGTACAAGTAAATCGATTTTTTACTCGTTCCAAAAGTACAAAGACTAGGGGACACTTAAGGAAGTTATATGGAAATATTTTAAAACAAATAGGAGAAAATATTTTTTCACTCAGCGAATAGTTAAGCTCGTTGCCAGAGGATGTGGTAACAGTGGTTAGTGTATCTGGGTAAGTTCCTGGAGGAAAAGTCCATAGTAACATGGAATCTTGCTATTTGGGTTTCTGGCAGGTACTTATGACCTGGCTTGGCCACTGTTGAAAACAGGATACTAGGCTAGATGGACCATTGGTGTGACCCAATATAGCTGTTTTTATTTTCTTAATTTGGAATCAAACACCATGAGCATAATTGTAGGATTTCAAAGAAAAGGCTACCATGCTGTACTAGTCCTCTTCTCTTACGTGAGCCACATACTTCTGTTTGATGCTCTCTGCATGAACCTGTTTCCCAGCTCTCTGACTCTCTGACTCTCTGACTCTCTCTCTCTCTCTCTCTCTCTCTCTCTCTCAGCTAGTTTCCTTCTGAAGTTAGGACATGGGATCCTATAGTTCTGTGTTTGGAATTCAATTAGACATATCCAAATGAAATGAACAGAGTGACTTTTCAAGATTAAAGGATTCAAAGCATCTATAAATAAAGCATTTTTAATTTAATTGTTTCTTGTTTATTACACTTGCGACTCTGGGCAATTCACTTAACCCTCCATTGCCCCTGGTACAAAATAAGTACCTGAACATATGTAAACCACTTTGAATGTAGTTGCAAAAACCTCAGAAAGGCGGTATATCAAGTCCCATTTCCCTTTCCCTTTATATTTCGCCTTTCACTACACATCAAAGCCATTTACATTTCCAAAAGAAATCTCTACAAAACTAAATCCTGCAGTTAGATAAGGCCAGCTCACAAAGTTACAGAAAATGGGGTACAGCGGTTAGAAGAAAGCCATCCTTCCAGGACAGTTATCAACAACCCTAAGAAAGCATGCAGATCTAGCTGAAAACCCCTCCTTCAACTGCCCTGCATCAGCTGCCCACATCCAACAGATGGTTATGACATCAGGAAAGGAGGCATATTAAGTTCAATAAACCATAGCCATGGGGTGGCAGATGTATTCTGGAGATAGCCCAGTGTTGCATTTCCAAAGCCATATGCTACCTGCCATGGTGCCTTCTTAAATAGCAGCCTTTAGGCCCTACACAGAGCAGGAAGGAAGATTGTTAAAGAGGCTGCTAAACTACCATCTCTTCCCTAGTCCAGAAACTTGGATTGGGAAAAAGTGAGAGCTGTGAGACTCAGACAAAGAGAGAGCAAGCTCCCTTGTTCCTCCTCCTTCATCTTGTTGACCCAATGTTCCAACAACAGGTATCACATTTCTTTTTGCCTGCTGCTCAAAAGTATTGCTGACCTAGGATACGTACTCATTGAGAGAAGCCATTCCTAAAATGTACCAGCGTTTCTACATTCTAAAGCCTTTGAGTAAACTCTGAAAACTTAATCTGTTTAGTTCAGCTGAAAACCCTCATCCCATTCCAGGGCTTGTATTATCTTTTAGGAATGACAATGAACCTCAACATTCTAAGCAGCAATAAACACAGAGATCAAAGTTAGCATTCTGGGTAGAGCAACAACACGTTTATTCTTCTTCAATCATACATTTTTGTAGTGCTATTTATTTTGGCTCTTGGAGCGCAGATGAAAACGGTAATAGAATTCAAACATGCGTGGGATAAACACAAAAGGAATCCTGTGTAGAAGGAATGGATCTACGGAATCTTAGCGGAGATTGGGTGGCGACACCGATAATTGGAAAGTAAAACCAATGCTGGGCGGACTTCTATGGTCTGCGCCCTGATCGTGGCTGAATAAATATGGATGGGCTGGAGTGTAAATTTTAAGGGGCTTCGACGTTAGCTTCAGAACTTTTAGTACAGGAACAGTGCTGGGCGGACTTTTACGGTCTATGCCCTGAGAAAGGAAGGGGACAAATCAGACTCAGGTATAAATTTATCATCTTCTTAGGCAGACTGGATGGACCATTCAGGTCTTTATCTGCCGTCATTTACTATGTTACTATAGGTAAAAGCGATATTGCCTAGACATTACTTAATTCTACGTGACAGGCAGACTGTGGCCTCCTAGTCAAAAGCTCCAACAGCTTGAAAGTGAGAAACTTCTCTCTTGTGAATATGGAAAACAATGAATGCTACGCAAAGCACCCCTTCCTTACTGGCTAGAGAAGAAATATGCAGTGTTTCTAGTGGCTTTCCTGTTCTGATATTTGCTGCCTAACCTAGATAAAGAAATGATATTTTAAAACTGATTTTGGCAGAAGGAGTGATATAGCAAAAGAAAGCCATTTTTGAGAATAATTCAAAATAAATTGAAAATATGTACTGGTGTGATGGGCTATTTTACTACTGTTGTGCTCAAAAAGCAAACATTGAAAACATAAATGTACACGAGTTGACTATGTATTACCTTTTTCCTTTTGAGCTTTCTTTTCTCTTTCTTCTTTTGTAAAAATTGTTCCCAAGGTGTAAATTTGTCCTTCCCCTCTAATTTGTCTTTAACCATCTTTTCAGCACTTTCTTTGAGTCCTTAAACAAATCAGAAGAAAAATCAAAGTTAATTATTCATTTAGTTTTCTTTAGCCCAGCAGTTTCCTCCAGCTCCTCTGACCTTCTAGCTCAATCAGAACTGAACTGGGCTGCAGCATCATAAGCCTTCCTTCAAAACTACCTGGAGATTGACTACTTTTTTTTATTCCCTACCAACTTCCTTAACCCCAGTCACTGAGGTGAAAATCATAGGCCAGAGAGCACAAAAGTAAATCCTAGGTTAAGCCACTGGGTGTCATTGTTGAGAAATGGCTAGGTTTCCCCTTTCTGCTGGGGTGAACACTGCCTCAGTGTCATCCCTCAAACCATAGGGCTTTGGACTGGCAATCAAGCATTTTCCACTAAGCTATTAAGCTGGTTCTCTTTAATCTTTTTAGAAAAACTTATGCCTCTCCTCCTTTTTCTTTTTAAATGTTATACTTCACTGACAGAAAACAGAAAATTTACTGAGCAACAAGCAAATATAATGGGACACCCAAGACAAATACATAGTTATTCTTTCCTAAAAGACATGATTTGAAATATGATCTATGCCAAGGATTACTAATGAACTACGTAATGGTTATGTCAAACAAATCTTGGCAAACAGAATAATAAACTGCATATTTTAATGTCACTTCTTGTCAGAACAACATCAACTTAGCGAATTTACTCCCCTGTTGCAGGTATGCTGAAATGACATATTTTCTAACATGTGGGTGACGTTCCCCGACTGAGCTCGGCACGGACGCTACCTAGTTCTAGAAGAAAGAGAAGCCTTTGGCAGCTCCATACCACACTTGCACGGGTGCCTTCCCACTTAGCTCATTTGCGCAGGACTAGCAGATGACTTCAACTAACTTAAAGAGTTCAGCTCCTACAGGAAGTGGGAGAATATGTAAGAACATCATGTTCTGCTGTTCTCGGAGAACATCTGCTACAGATGAGTAACTTTGCTTTCTCCAAGGACATGAGGTTCTCTAGTGGCGATCCTAGGTTGGATGCCACCCGGGGCAGATCGCCACTGCGCAGTGGCATCCGTCCCCCCAGGGTGCAGCACGACACCCCTCCGGCGCAATGACACCCCCCTCCCCAGCGCATCAAGCGCACCCCCCCCCCCCTGCGGGTGCATTCTTGGCTGCTGGAGGGTGCAGAGAGCAGCCGCGCGCCTGTCAGCTCCACTGGCTCCCTGCTCCCTCTGCTCCAGAACAGGAAGTAAACTGTTCCGGGGCAGAGGGAGCAGGGAACCAGCGAAGCCAACAGGCGCGTGGCTACTCTCTGCACCCTCCAGCAGCGTGCACACAGGGCGGACCTCCCCCACTGCCCCGCCCTTGCTACGCCACTGATGTTCTCACTCCCTAGCTACCAGGCTTACTGAAAACATTTTTTTAAAATGGTCAATAAGGATTTTCAACAGGAAAGGCCAAGCAGAAACTAATCAAACAATAATCAAAATATAAACTTGTGAAGTGAGGTGCAGCCTGAACAGAACAGAATGGGTTTAAGAGGGTGGAGTTGGATTCTAGATGCCAAACAAATTCTGCAGAACTGTCTGACTGAACCAGCAGTCGCACTGGGAATCCTGCTCATGGCAGTGATGAAATGTGAATGTTTGGACTGACAACCACGTTGCATTCGTGCAGATCTCCACAATGAAGGCCAACTTCAAGTGGGCTAACTGAAGCAGCCATGGCCCTGACATTATGGGCCGTGAGATGACCCTCAAGAATCAGCCCATTCTGGGCATGTGAAAGAGATGTAGTCTGCTAGCCAACTGGATAAAAGCAGTTGCCCCATCCTGTTAGGGTTAAAACAAAAATTCCCTAAAAGCTGGTTGGACTATGTATGGGCTGGTTAAGATGGAACTCCGACACTGCCTTAGGAAGGAACTTAGGATGGGTACAGAGAACCACTCGGTTATGATGAAACCTTGTGTAAGGTGGATCAGCTACTAAGGCCTGACGCTCGCTGACTCTGCATGCTGAAGTGACTGCCACCAAAAACAAAACCTTCCAGATCAGGATCTTCAGGTGGAAGGTATCCAGCAGCTCAAATGAAGCATTCATCAGCTGGATGAGGATGACACTGAGGTCCCATGACACAGTGAAAGGTTTGACAAGGGACTTGGTCAAAAGCGAACTTTGCATAAACCAACCAGAGGCTGTACAGAGATGGGCTTGCACTGTACTCGCTGATGGTAAGCACCAACTGCACTGAGCTGAACCCTTACAGACTTGTTTTTCAGACCAGACTCAGAAAGGTGTAGAAGTTATTCAAGCACTTTTTTTTATGTAGGGCAGGAAAAAGGATCTAAGATATTGCCCTCACATCAGACGGCAAACTTCTTCCATTTAAAATTATATGACCTCTTAGTGGAATCTTTTCTGGAAGCAAGCAGAACTCAGGAGACATCCTTATGCATTTGGAGAGAATCAATTTCTAACCTCTCAACTTCCAAGTTGAAAGGGCCAGGGATTGAAGGCTGGGGTGCAGAAGAGATTCCTCATTCTGACTGATGAGGGTCAGAAAACACTCCAGTTTCCATGGGTCTTCAGAGGCTAACTCCAGAAGTATAAGAAACCTTATATGCCTCAGAAGTAGAGGGAACCTGATCTGCCTCAGCCAGCAAGGTGCAATGGGGATCATGGATACTCTGTCCTGCTTGAATTTCATTTAAGTCTTCCCCATAAGAGGTATGGAAGAATACGTGTACATCAGGCCCATCCCCCAGTTCAGGAGAAAGGCATCCGAAGCTTGACTGTTGTGTGATTGAAGCCTGGAACAAAACTGAGGGACTTTGTTGTTGAGGTGAGTGGCAAGTAGATCCATCGAGGGGGTGACCCACACTCAGATCATCTCCTGAGCAATGCCCATGTTGAGAGACAACTCATTCGGCTGCATCACTCTGCTCTGCCTGCCAGGCTGTTCTTCCTTGCCAGGTATGTGGCCATGAGCACCATGCCATGGCTGGAAGCCCAGTGCATCATCCAGCCTGCTTCCTAATACATGAGGTTCGAGTCCATGTCTCCCTGATTGTTCACTTAGTACATCGCAATCTGGTTTTCTGTTTGGATGAGAGCAATTTTGTACATCAGCCGATCTCTGAAAGCCTTTAGAGTGTTCTAAATGGCTTGGAGCGCTAGGAGATTGATGTGAAGCTGAACCTCCTGCGTGGACCAATGACCCTTAGTGTGAAGCCCATCTACTTGAGTTCCCCAGCCCAGGTTGGATGCATCCATTGTCAATGTCTTGTGGAGAGGTGGAACTGAAATAGAAATCCCAGGACCAAATTGTCCACCACAAGAGTGACTCTGCAAGTTCCAATGTTCGCTACGTTCCCTGTGGCCTGACACCACTGGGAAGCTAGAGTCCACTGAGCCTGCCTAAAATGGAGGAACAACATGGGTGTAACATGGACGGTGGAGGCCACATGACCTAACAACCTCAACAACTGTAGAGATGACCTGCTAGCTCTGCTGAACCTTCACAGCAATATCTATTAAGCAATCTGCTGTGGGTTCTGGAAGGAACGCTTGGGACTAAGCCCTGTCTAGCAGGCCTCCAATGAACTCCACTTGCTGAACTGAAATAAGATGGGACTTTAGGTAGTTGACTATGAACCCTAATAACTCCAGCACCCGAACGGTTCTTCACATTGATTCTTGAGCACCTTCCTGCGACGTGCTCTTGATCAGCCAATTGTCCAGGTAGGGAAACACATGCACCTCTAGTATGCGTAGCAAAGCAGCAACTACTGCAAGACACTTTGTGAAAATCCTGGGCACAGATGTAAAACCAAAGGGTAGAATGTGGAACTGATAGTGATGTTTCCCTACTAGAAATCTGAGATACTTCCAGTAGCAATGACATATCCTTATGTGGGTGTATGCATCCTTTAAGTCCAGAAAGGGGGTTATATTTGTATTTTCCTCTGTATGCCTGGCTTCTTTTCTATGTAATCTGCAATGGACTGATAAGGTATTCATGGAATATAAGCACTGTATTAGATTAGATTAGAAAACTTAAGTGTGACATCAGGTAATACTTTTTCAAGGAGAGGGTGGCAAATGCCTGGAATGTTCTTCTGCAGAAAGTGGTGGAGTCACAAACAGTGCTGTAAATAAAAAAAAACAAAACATGAGATAAACATAGAGGTTTCCTATAGAGCAAAAGGCTTAAATAATTTTCATAAAGGCATGGGGGTGGGCATAAGACTGCACCAGGCATCAGTTACAACCCTATTACTACTATCATTTGTATAGCGCTACTAGACGTACACAGTGCTGTACACTGAACATGTAAGAGACAGTCCCTGCTCAATAGAGCTTAAAATCTAATCAAGACAGTCTAACAGGACAAATAAGGAATAAGGGAATTACTTAAGGTGGGAATTATAAAACAGACATGGGGTTCTGAACAAGTGAATAGGAGTTAGGCGTTAAAAGCAGCCTCAAAAAGTGGGCTTTTAGCCTAGATTTGAAGATGGTCAGAGCAGGAGCTTGACGTACAGATTCAGGAAGTCTATTCCAGTCGTATTGTGCAGCAAGATGAAAGGAATGGAGTCTGGTGTTCGCAGTGGAGGAGAAAGGTACAGAAGAGAGATTTACCCAATGAATGGAGTTCCCAGGGAGCAGTACAGGGAGAGATAAGAGTGGAGAGGTATTGAGGAGCTGAGGACAAAGGGGGAGTAACCTGAACAGAATAACAGTACAACTCTAGCGACCTTTCTGGGCAGACTAGAT
Organism: Microcaecilia unicolor; assembly: GCF_901765095.1. Taxonomy (NCBI): domain Eukaryota; kingdom Metazoa; phylum Chordata; class Amphibia; order Gymnophiona; family Siphonopidae; genus Microcaecilia; species Microcaecilia unicolor. Next base: position 123,187,369 of record NC_044033.1, read on the forward strand.
GGGACATGCTGGTCTTTACCTGCCATTATTTACTATGTTACTGTGAGTAAAAAAAAAAAAAAAAGCTCACGTGGGAAATAAATCTTAGTGAAGACGGACCTTAAATGTGAACTATGTATAAAGAAAAAAGCAAGATGCATTCTAAAAACAATGTAAACAAGTGCTCCAAATCTTTATTACCGAGTAATTCCTCTGAAAAAGCAAACAGCATGCATGAATGTGCACCATCAGCCAACAAATGATAGAAATGCCATGCATGCTCAGTATTTATAAAAATGGAAAAATTCCTATGTTGCAATCTGACAAGTATAAACAAAATGAACAAAAATAACCAGAAAAATAACTAAAATATGAAAGAGCCAAAAATGAAACAAAACAACTTAGGTGAAGAGCTAGAATACTAAAAAAAGGTTGCCAATGTAACTGTCCCAATCTGATGGTACAAAAAAACCCCATAATGTAGTGTGGAGTACTTGTATATAAACAAGAAGCTTGGATTTTATTTGTCTACTGGCAGACATTACAAAACAATTCTCATTACTACAAAAGACTAATAGAAACACCATGCTTGCTACCTATTTACTAAAAAAAGAAAAATGTTTTCAATTTCTCACACTGTCTTAAATGTAAACAAGAAAACTTTAAAAAAATGATCTAAAAAAGAAGAAAATGTTAACGTATAGAAAAAAGGTGAAAATGTGTGAGCATGGAAAAAAGAGAGCATGACCTTGGTCTGCAGACACAATGAAAAAGGAAAAGAAATTCCTGAAATGGAATGTTTCTATATGAAAAACTCTAAGCGAAATGCTTTAATATATGTCATATGTTCACATCTCTCTCTCTCTGTACATACACATTCATTTTTAAATGCTATTCATGTAGCTTCCCTTTGCTTTTCTTTTAAGTGGCAACAGTTTTGTTTACAAATACATGGAAGGAGATTTTATTTATCATATTTTTTAGAGTTCCGTGGACAGCTCTTTATGTGAAACCTTCCTTTGGTGTGCCTGACTTCTTTATGGTTTGATAAATATTATTTTAAGCCCATTGTTTTAGTTCCTATCGTCTTATGTATTTATCATTTTTGTGTGTTCATAATGCACTTTACAGAAAATTAGAGGTCATTTTACCAAATGGCGGCCCGCGGTGGTGTAAGCGCAGGATCGACAAGTGCCGAGGTACTTTTTGTTAAAGGGCCAGTAAATGGCTGTGCTCTAACGATACATATTGGCATGTGTCCGTTTGCTAGGGGAGCCCTTTCTGCCTCCTATTTAGGAGGCGGTGAGGGCTTTGACGCTAACCCGGTGGTAACCGGACAGTGTGTAGTGCTAGAAAATACAAAGAAAATTGCTAGTGCCAGAAACAGCACACACTGGAAGCCGGAACTACCTGAGCGAGCCCATGGTAGGGCCAATTTCCCACACACAAATACGGCGGTAACCCTACCGCCGGGTAGTAAAGGGGCCCCTTAATGATGATTTGTCTTTATATTTGTTTTTATTCTTTTAGTATTTATTTACTACATTCATGTGCACGGTTAACGGCAATACAGGTTTATATAGTATTTACCTCCAAGATTTTTATGCATTATGTTTTAATCCAAGTGGTGTATTATTGATTTTTTTTTGTTACATTTGTACCCCGCGCTTTCCCACTCATGGCAGGCTCAATGTGGCTTACATGAGGCAATGGAGGGTTAAGTGACTTGCCCAGAGTCACAAGGAGCTGCCTGTGCCTGACGTGGGAATCGAACTCAGTTCCTCAGTTCCCCAGGACCAAAGTCCACCACCCTAACCACTAGGGCACTCCTCCACTCCAAACAGTCACAAACAGAAGAAACAACCTCCAAAGATGAAGCACACCAGGCACAAAATAGCAGAGGAGGCAAAAGAGAACCTCTCGCAGATGGTGTCCAAATTCTCTTTATTAAGTCTTCCAAATAATTCTACAACAAGGGAGACCCGACACAATTTATGTTTTGGCCGTACTGGCCTGCACTGGGTGTCTAAAAACTTGTCAAGTCATTTGCATCTCCAAAAAAATCCACAAAACGTTCAATCAGCAAGTAGCTTCTGTACAAAATAGAACACTTTTTCGATAAAATGCTGGCTAGACGTTGTTCTATGTGCATGGTTTAGACCACTTATGCAGGCAAAGTGCTGAAACATGGTCTGTGTCGGGTCCTTTTCAATAAAGTTTTCTTTTTCACCTTGTGTTCTTCACCATCATTAGTCCATGACCCACTCTAATCCTTCTTTTCTGGGAAGTTCAAACCCAAAGCTTAGTCTGCGTAATAATAATTCAAGTCAGCTGGACAGGGTGCTTTGAATATTAACTCAATGATTTTTACTACTTCTAAATTATCCAAACTGGCACTGTGTACTTGTGCATGTGAAAGAACTAATATCTGTTCAAACTTCACATCAGGTTCTGAAATTATCTCCTCAGGAGGCAGTATTTTGTGAAGAGCATAATGTTCTAGAAGGAATATCCTAGAGGCCCTTTTACAAAGGTGCGCCAAAAAATGCCCTGCGCTGGTGTAGCTGTGTGTATTTGACGCACACAGGTCCATTTTTAGTGCACCTGCAAAAAAGGCCCCCTTTTTTGGGGCTGAAAATGGACGTGCGTCAAAATGAAAATTGGCGCACGTCCATTTTGGGCCTGAGACCTTATCGCCACCCACTGACTTAGCGGTAAAATCTCACGTTAACCGGCGGTAATCATCAGCGTGTGTACAATGCCAATTACTGCCCAGTTAGCGCAGCGCACCAGAAATTTTCTGACATGCGTAGTGGGTGCGCATAGAAAATTAAATTACCACCCAGGCTACACAGTAGTCGGGCGGTAGTTCAAAATTGACATGTGTAAGACGCGCATACGCAGCTTAGTAAAAGGGCCCCCTAATGAATTAAAAATGCTACCTAACAGAGGAATTCACCAAATTGGAAATAAATGGACTAATTCAACAGAAAGTCTAAATTTAGAAGTTAAAAAGGTATTTGTAATTAAAAACTCCATGAACAGCTAGTCAATACGAGATATAGATTAGCAATTAGGTGTTAAAGACAATCACTCATGGTTTCATAAAACAAAACTGAAAACAAACAGCACAAGAACCAGTGGCGTTCCTTGGTTGGCTGCCACCCGGGGTGGATCGCCGCTGCACACCACCCTCCCCTCCCCGGGTGCAGCGTCGTTGTCGTCCCCAGATACAGCGTCATCACCCCCGTGCATCACCCCCAAGCCCCCCCTCTAGGGTGCATCCTTCTTACCTGTTGGGGTGCTGGGAGCAGCCACACGGCTGTTGGCTCTGCTGGTTCCCTGTTCCCTCTGTCCCGGAACAGAAACTAACAGCAGAGGGAGCAGGGAACCAGCAGAGCCAACAGCCGTGTGGCTGCTCCCTGCACTCCTCCTGCAGCGTGCATCCGGGGCAGATCGCCCCCACAGTCCCCATCTCGGTACACCACTGACAATAACACTTCCTCATGCTTTCTGATATTATTCCCTCATCCTACTAAAGAGCTTTTTGAAATCTTCAACAGAAACCAACCATACTAAAGTATAACTTGCCAAGGTTATCAATGTACAATTTCTTTTTAACACAACAAATGGTGAAACAGCTAGCCATAGATCAAAGTACACGATTAACCTCTCCTCTTGAGAAGCTGTAATTATTAAAACATTACTTAAGATCCTTATCTTACAAGTGTCTTTCAGTTACATTTGTACTTCAGCCGAAATCTTCAACTTGGCATTTCCTTAGCTGTCAACAGTTGAAGTTTGTTACAGAGGTTTAGTTGAAGGAAACTTCCTGTTCCCTTTCAGGCAATATGTCTGCTTCAAAAAGCTCGCAATTGACCTTAACAGTTCCAGGTTCTTTAGCATATTTTACTTTCCTATTTAAATTGAATTGAAAAAAATCTCATGAACATTCCTTTGCCACATGAGGCCCCAAGCCTTCCTCCTGTCTGAAGGTGACACAGCCTGGAGGTAGGTTGGGGTCCCCTCTCCAGTTTCTGCCCTGTGCCCTCACATATCTAACATCAGCCCTGCCTATATTCATCTGCAGCTACATTACAAATTATTCCAGTTGATAAAAACAGAGCAGTCAACAGCAATCAAGCACTTCTGAAGGTGGATAATTAAAGTTCCCCTCTATACTGCATGGAGAGACTACTATTCACCTTGTGATTAAAATTCTTTTGCAATTCCTTGTTTCACCTGGTACACACTATGTTCTTACTAAAGCAAAGGAAACATATTCAACAATACGCCTCATATTCCATTAATATTACTGCACTGTGAATGATAAACAATAAGTATTTACAAGATATTCAATGTCATCTTCTCATTGGACAAAACTAAGTTTTTTTTAAATTGGTCAGCCTTCTGAGATATGGAACAACAACATCTTGAAATTAGTCAATCCATAATTTAAATATGAATTCAGTTTGAAATGAATGGGTGTAATTTTGACTAATACACTAAACCCCCTGTTTACTAAGCTGCGTGGCAAAGCCAACGCAGCCCATTCAAAGTGTGTGTGTGTATATCTATCTAAATAGAATCCTCTAAACTCAATATGAAGTGGTGGTAGGAGTAGCTGTGGAAACACTAATAATTCATGACTCCCCCTGCACTGTAAAAAAGGAAATTGACCTGCCAATCCAAAATGTTCAACAAATTTGGTATCAGTTGTGATTAACAGGGAGGAAAAAGTCTCAAGGTGCCTGGGTCAAGTATGCTCCCACAGGCAACATAACGATCCCGCTGACCAACTGCTTGGTCTTAAGAGGATCTACTCCTCAGCATGGGCAAAAAACCTCTCCAAAATCACAGCTGAATGCAGAGCAGAAATAGTCATTGGGAAAGAGTTCTCCCTAATTCTAACTCGCCTAATCGTTGTTGCTCTCTGCCAGCCAGCTCATAATCTGCATAAATCAATCAAGAAAAACTTAGCTTATGAAGGACGATCTTTTGATATCCACGGTTGCCACAGATTCGATACCCCCGACCTGAAGGACGATCTGTTGATATCTACGATTGCCTCAGTCAGTAAGGAGCGATTAGGATCATAGTTCCCTGGTCTTGTTTGAGTTTCAGCAAAGTTTTCTCCATGAGAGGTAATGGAGGATATGCATATAGAAGACCCTTCCCCTAATATGGGAGAAAGGCATCTGATGCTAGTCAGCTGTGTAATCCGTGGGATTACTGGGGGATTTTGTTGTTGAGATGAGTGTCAAAAGAATCCACTGAGGGGATGCCCCACTCTTGGAAGAAACCACTTGTGCAGTTGCAAAATCCTCTCGGTCTGTCCACCAGGCAGTTGTCCTTTCCTGGTAGGTATGTGGCTTGGAGGTCCATTCTGTGAAGGAGGGCCCACTATCACATCCCCACTGCTTCCAGGAGTGGAGGAGTAGCCTAGTGGTTAGTGCAGTGGACTTTGATCCTGGGGAATTGGGTTCAATTCCCTCTGTAGCTCCTTATGATTCTGGGCAAGTCACTTAACCCTGCATTGCCCCAGGTACAAATATACTATGTAAACCACTTTGAATGTATTTACAAAAATCACAGAAAGGCGGTATATAAAGTCCTAACTCCCCTTCCTCACATAAGAGGGTACCCCCTTGCTTGGTCACATAGAACACTGCAATCTGGTTGCCCGTTTGAATGCCGATCTCTGAAAGCTTTAGAGCATTCCAAATGGCCCTCAATTCGAGGAGGTTGATATGGAGATCTGTTTCCTGCAGACCAAGTTTCTTGGGTGTAAAACCCATTCACATGAGCTCCCTATTCCAGGTTGGATGCATCCAATGTTACAACCTTCTGAGGAGGTGGCATTTGGAATGGTGGTCCCACAGTCAAATGTGTTCAAACTGTCCACCAGAGAAGGGCATGGGCCAACTCCGGTGGAATCTGGATTACATCCACTAGATTTCCAGCCACCTGAAACCACTGTGAACCACTGGACCTCTCTCAAATGGAGAAGTGACAAAAGGAGTGACATACACTGTTGAAGCCATGTGGCCCACTAATCTCAACATTTGCCGAGCTGTGACCCGCTTGCTGCTTTAGACCTGCAAGGCAAGTGCTGTTAAAGTCTCTTCTCTTGCTTGTGGGAGAAAAGTCTGAGCCTGCAATGTATCGAGCAGGGCTCCTATGTACTCCAATCACTGGACCGGAAGAATGTGGGTCTTGGGGTACTTTACGACAAACTAGTAAATCCAACACCCGAATAGTTAGGTGCACTGACTCTGTCGTTTCCTCTGGCGATGTGCTCTTGATCAGCCAATCATCCAGATAGTCTGCATATCCATTTCTTGACACAAGTGAACAGGAAAACTATGCCACAGGGAAACTACTGCAAACTAAAAATCATGCATACGTAAGGAAGTTCTTATGAATCTGCTACACAGATGACTATTAAGGAGGGCTTCCTGTGACGAAGCAAGTAAATGAGAGGACTGATGGAGTAATCCTGTAATTGTGTGCCTATACACAGCACCTAGAAGGTGCCTGACAGCCACATATTCTATAGACTTCTAGCATAACCGAGCAAATATACATACATGTGTTTAGGCAAATACACTTATGCAAGACACAGAGCTGGTGTAAACGTGTGTGCCTACATTTCAATGATACAAGTGTAACTTACAATATTCTATGAGTTACATGTGTGAATGTGTACTCTGCCCATACTCAGTCCAGAGTCCACCCATTTGCACATGCACCTGTAAAATGCCCGCTATGTATGATGTGCACAATTATAGAACAATGCATAGGTGCATATCTGGCATCTATGACCACATAAGCGCATAAATTCTAGTATTCTGAATATTTACACATGTAACTGGTACATAAATATTAGCACCTACTTTACAGAATTATTCTCTTAATGTCTTAAAGGCAATTGCAGGTACCCTAATTTGGAGAAAAACTTAATGGCAACCAATGCAAAGCCAGAAGACAAGTCACGGCTTCTAAAGATAACATTACAAATACAAAAAAAAGGCCAACTTGTTCATTTTTACTGGGCAGCACCAAGCTTCAAACTCTGCACTCTTTAAAAAGTAATGCAAAGCAAATAAACAACTTTAAAATAGATTATTCTCTCAACCATGTGCAACAGTAAATTAAAAATATTACAAAACTAGCAGATACACTTTCTTTTTCCAGTTGAGGTTTTCTACACAGGAGTTGCTGAAATGGGTAACCACAGAAGCTCCTTTTGAAAAACCTCTAATCCTCGGATATGTATAAAAAATGGATTGTGCTAATACCACAGAAAATGGAAAACATCCTTTAGTTATAACTTCATGTAGGTTTATACTGGCACTTAGTGGCTGATTAAGGTACTGCTTTGAGGTAATTCAAATTAGATCACAGTATCACCACAGGCACAATCCTTAAACAGATAGCAAGGAAGTTTGGCACTACTTTTAAACAGTGAGGAATCAAGCTGAATAAATAATAATAAATATAAGTCAGACTTCCCTAGGTGTTATTTACATTTTAGGAACCAACCATGTGTTTTCTTGATCCTGTACATATGTGCGTGTGAATCCATCGTACCCATGCTTATACTCATGTGCCTGTGTACACACACCTATGCCCATCCATGCCCATCCATCTGTGTACACATGCCTGCTTGCGTGGATACACCTGTGTGTGTGTTCATGTGCGTATACGAGAATTTCTTTGCCTTTGTGTGCTTGAGGTTTTTTTTTTGCGGGGGGGGGGGGGTCTTTTTGTCTATGTATGAGGCAGTGGCGTAGCCACAGGTGGGCCTGGGTGGGCCAGGGCCCATCCACTTAGGACTCAGGCCCACCCAACAGTAGCACATGTTTAGCGGTAGCTGGTGGAGATCCCAAGCTCTACCAGCTGAAGACTTCCCCCTGATGGTAATGAAAACACTACTCTCCATGATACTGGCACCTGCACATGTTCAGTTTTCAGCTTATGCCTGCTGCAGATTGCCAAGGTGGAAAGAAGCATTTTCCTGCCAGCTGAGATATCTTTTGCTGGTAGGTGGGGGGGGGGGGGGGGGGGGGGGGAGAACATTTGGTGCCCACCCAGTTCTTGCCTAGGCCCACCCAAAATCTGTTATCTGGCTATGCCCCTGGTATGAGGACAGTCAGATGGAGGGCACCACCTCAACGGGCACTATCATGTGAGCACAAAGAGCCTACAAATAATATTCTAGATTGAAATGTTAAATATGGAATGGGTTCAATGGCCCAGGAACCAGATTTGGGTCTCGTACACAAGCTGCCCCTGCAGTCAAAGCAAGAACTCTGGAAGAATTCTGAATATGAGAGCTTGGGTGAAAAAGGAAACTGAGCATGTTTTTAGCTGCATGAACAACAGAATCTACATCACTGTTAGAGTCCACCATTCTTAGAAAATGTCTGACAAAATCCATCATGAGACTTCTAAAGAAATTAAGAAGTCATGGGATAGGAGGCAAATGTCCTACTGTGAACTGGGAGCTGATTAAAATGACAAAAAACAGAGTAAAGCTAAAAGTTTAGTTTTCTCAATGGAGAAAGGTGAATAGTGGAGTGCCCCAAGGACCTGTACTAGGATGAATGTTTTAATTTTAACATGTTTATAAATGATCTGGAAATGGGGAAAAAGAGTGAGACGGTTAAATTTTCTGATGACTCAAAATTATTCAAAGTTGCCAAATCACATGCGGATTGTGAGAAATTGCAGGAGAACATTGTGAGATTGGAAGAGAGGGCATCCAAATGGCAGATGAAATTTAATGGGGACACCTGCAAAACGATGCCATTAGGGAGGATAAGTTCTATATTGGAGTCACTATCCAGTAAAGAGATCTAGGTGTTATTTTAGACAATATGTTGAAATCTTCTGCTCAGTGTGCAGCAGCATACAATGTTAGGAGTTATTATGAACCCCCTCCCCCCAGAATTTTGGGAGGGATGGGTGGACTTGATGTTCATCTCAATGAATATTGATATAAAAGAGTTGATAACTGTATTCAATGCTTAGTGCTGCTATAAAGATTTAAATAAATAAAGGAACGGAGTTTAGCTTGTTTCAGTGGAAGTGTTTTCTTTGTTGTGGTTTCTTCCTTAGTCGCTGTGAAAAATTTTAAAGATGTAATAAAATTTGTGAACTAAGAAAAGGAATGGAGAGAACAAAACAGAAAATATCATAATCATTCCATGGTGTGACAGCACCTTGAGAATTGTGTGCATTTCTAGTTGCCACATCTCAAAAAAGATACAGCAGAATTAAAGAAGGTACAGATGAGGGTAACAAAAATGATTAAGGAGATGGAATGATTCTATTGCTCAGAGAAGAGACAGCTGAGGAGAGATACAATAAAGGACTATAAAATCATGAGTGGAATCAGTTATTTACTCTTTCAAAAAGAACAAAGACTAGGGGACACACTGTGAGGTTACTAAGTAGTAAATTTAAAACAAATTGGAAAAATATTTTTTTTTTGCTCATGACACAGCGCTGGAACTTATTGCTGGAAGATGTTGTAAAAAGATAGTATAGCTGGGTTTAAAAAAAATGTTTGGACAAGTACTGAAGAAAAAGTCAATAAACTGTTATTAAGGCAGACTTGGGGAAATCCACTGCCTATCCCTGAGGGTAAGCAGTCTGGGATCTATCTACTTTTTGGGAACTTACCAGGTACTTGTGACCTGGATTAGTCTGTTGTAAACAGAATACTGGCGATAAAGGACCTTCAATCTAATCCAGCATGGTATTTCTTATGTTCTTAAAATCTGAGTATGTCAAAGTATTATCTTTTTAAGTTTCAAGAGCTTCATTATGAATCATAGAAATATAGTTCAATTCAAACTATTGTTCCCCACTTGTTTTCTCCTGCCATTTTGAGCTCCAACTCAACTGGAATTAGCCCTCACTAGGATTATGTCAACATAAGCTTTCATTTGCAACTATCTCTGGATTCCCTCCACTCTTATAATCTAATCATATTTCCACAGCCATCATTCCTGACCGGGGCCACTTGCACTGTGGCTCTGGATTCCTATCAGAGTATACCCTGAGCCTAGCCAGTAAGCATGTCTGATGAACAGTGCCTGAAACACCCTCTGCCTGAGGGCAATGTGCACTGCCTCTACAACAAACAACTTCTCCTAGCCTCAGCAGCCAGGCTTGAGAATTGAATCTGAGTCCCTCACACACAGTGGTACTGCTGAGCTAATAGCCTGGCCCCACTATACACTATTCACAAGGGCAAGGAGTATACCAAGCTGTAACCGAGATGCTTTATTACTTTATTTCCAATGTACGTTTCTGGAATTTCTTTAAATTAGCTTATTTTTAAAGTATGGAAACAATTCAGAACCATAAGAATGCTAGTTGCCATGGTAAATACACTGTTTATTTTTAATTAGTATGTTTAGTGACATATTTTGTAGTTCCACTTTGGGTACAACAGAAACATGGCCCAGCACATTAACATACTATCCCGAATTTGCGTAAATGAGTAGCACTAACTCTAAACACATCATCAACATCCACTATTATCTGTCTCAGTCTCTCACTGAAAATCATCTTAGCAAGTACACAGGAAAAAAAAAACACTGAAGAAAGAAATCTAACCATTGGGACTTAGTTTTAATTTACTGTTAGCAATCTCACAGCACACTGTGCACCTCAACAAGAACTACCAAATATGACAACATTTTGTGGAAAAATGTAAAAACACCCATCCTGGCCCAAAAATTGAAAGCAAAGGTAACTGTACCTGGAACCCATTTAATTTCCATTTCCACGCCCTTTTCTTCATGTTTCTTTTCTTTTTCCTGGATACCTTTAAGAAGTTCCTTATACTTGGTAATTTGTTCTTCATCGTTCTTGTGAATTCTTTTGTTTTTTGTATTATCTTCTGTCGCTTGGACTGCACCATCACCTAAACGAGAAAAATCAAAAGAAGGAGCAAAGGTAGACAGAGACAGTGAGTACCAAATGGTATATTCTCATAGATTTAGTATTGTACAACGGGTTCCTCTTACCCACATGCATCATGTTGACAAGTGCAAAGTGATGCATGTGGGTAAGAGGAACCCGAATTATAGCTACGTCTTGCAAGGTTCCGCGTTAGGAGTTACGGATCAAGAAAGGGATCTGGGTGTCGTCGTCGATGATACGCTGAAACCTTCTGCTCAGTGTGCTGCTGCGGCTAGGAAAGCGAATAGAATGTTGGGTGTTATTAGGAAGGGTATGGAGTCCAGGTGTGCGGATGTTATAATGCCGTTGTATCGCTCCATGGTGCGACCGCACCTGGAGTATTGTGTTCAGTACTGGTCTCCGTATCTCAAAAAAGATATAGTAGAATTGGAAAAGGTACAGCGAAGGGCGACGAAAATGATAGTGGGGATGGGACGACTTTCCTATGAAGAGAGGCTGAGAAGGCTAGGGCTTTTCAGCTTGGAGAAGAGACGGCTGAGGGGAGATATGATAGAAGTGTATAAAATAATGAGTGGAATGGATCGGGTGGATGTGAAGCGACTGTTCACGCTATCCAAAAATACTAGGACTAGAGGGCATGAGTTGAAGCTACAGTGTGGTAAATTTAAAACGAATCGGAGAAAATTTTTCTTCTCCCAACGTGTAATTAGACTCTGGAATTCGTTGCCGGAGAACGTGGTACGGGCGGTTAGCTTGACGGAGTTTAAAAAGGGGTTAGATAGATTCCTAAAGGACAAGTCCATAGACCGCTATTAAATGGACTTGGAAAAATTCCGCATTTTTAGGTATAACTTGTCTGGAATGTTTTTACGTTTGGGGAGCGTGCCAGGTGCCCTTGACCTGGATTGGCCACTGTCGGTGACAGGATGCTGGGCTAGATGGACCTTTGGTCTTTCCCAGTATGGCACTACTTATGTACTTATGTACTTATGTAATGTAATAACATATGTATGTGGATTTATTGAAACATGGCACGTATCTATATATTTTATTTAATTATGTATTTAACAAAGGATGTTGAAACGTCTTAAAGCAAATAACACTTGTTTAATAAGAATGAACATTTATAATAGAGCCGAATAAAACTCTGGCACCTAAAATTCAGTGTAAAAAAAGAAGAAAGAAAATAGGAGTTAAACCAAATGTCTGTCCAAACAGTAGATTTATTGAAGAAGTAATTCCAAAAGTACAGGTTTGTGCAACAATTCAGTTCCAATAGACTCTACGCAGTCCTGCGTTTCAGCGCTAATCGCACCTTCCTCAGGAGTCAAATGAAATATCTCAGCCACGGATGATAAAAACATATCAATAGGCTAGAGAATCCAAAGTACAGAATTAAACTAAAACTCGAAAACTAGTCAAACCGGCACAGAGCCAAATGCGTGTCAACAGCGGACATTTGGCTCTGTGCAGGTTTGACTAGTTTTCATCGCGTTTTAGTTTGATGCTTTTCTTTGGATTCTCTAGCCTATTTATGTGTTTTTATCATCAGTGGCTGAGATATTTCATTTGACTCCTGAAGGAGACGCTATTAGCGCTGAAGAGCAGGACTACACAGAGTCTATTGGAACCAAATTGTTGTACAAACCTGTACTTTTGGAATTACTTCTTCAATAAACCTACTGTTTAGAAAGACATTTGGTCAAATCCCTATCTTCTTTTTTTACACTGTGTGCTTTTTTGGTTAGGGTGATACTTCTGTTTGCCACTACCAATGGCACTAGGGTTGAACTGCTGTGACATGGAGTTGCCCTCTCTTGGTAGGCCATGTTCTAGTGTGCTAGAAGGAGAAAAAGGGGAGGGTATGCCTACAGCAAATGGAAGAAGCACTGTGGTGGAGAGTGTGCCCTTAAGGGGGACAAGTGGGAAAATGAGACCAAAGAACCAAAATGTAAAACTAAAGATGAAGAAGTGAAAAGCAAAAACATAAAAACACATTTACAAAAATGAGCAAAATAAGAAAAAAAGTTCATATAACAGAAAAAAAAACACCTCAAAGGGCAATACAAAAACCCCATTCCCTAACTACTACAAACTTTTTTCTGTCAACTAAGGGGTTGATATTCAATGGCATTTATCAGAGTAACTCCTAACTAGAAGTGTGGTGCTTACTACTGGCTAGCCACTTATCTTCAGCAGCATTATCTGGATAATGCCACTGAAAATCTTTACTAACTGCCCAGGACAGTATCAGGGAGGTCCAGGGTAGAGTCAAGGTTGATCCAGAAGTTATCTGGGTACTGCTGATATTCAACACTGGTACCAGGACCACACTCCAGATAAGTTAATATAGTAAAACAGCTGTCCTACCTTATTCAGGTATTTATCCCCGTAGTGGCACTGAATATCGGTGGTACAGGATAACTTTTGGAGGCCAACCCTTATACCTGGATATTCAGCACAGGTGTCTGGGTACAGACTGGTACTGCATATCTGGTTATAAATTTAAACGCCGCATTTCAATATCAGGAGGTAATTTAACTAGTTTTATACTATTTTCAACTTTAAATTTATTTTATTTATTTATTTATGACATTTACATCCTACATTATCCAAGCAACCTGAGTTCAATGTGGCTAACAATACAATGAAATCACAACATACAGAATACAAAATACGTTGCAATAAAAAGAGAAAGAACAATACATAGCAATGAAAACAAAGATTCAGGAGAGTAAAAGAGTAACCAAAATTGACTAAACAGGGAAATTAGTATTCACACCTTGAAATTTTCCAAAGAGGAAAGTTTTTAACATTTTACAGACCATCAAGTAATCACACTGAACCCTAACTAACTTAGGGCAAGGAGTTCCAACATTTCCCCTGAGCCTTCTTTTCTTCAAGCTGAAGAGCCCTAGCCGCTTTTAGCCTTTCCTCATAGGGAAGTCATCCCATCCCCTTTTATCTTTTTCGTTGCCCTTCTCTGTACCTTTTCTAATTCCACTATATATTTTTTGAGACGCGGTGACCAGAATTGAATACAATATTCGAGGTGGGGTCACACCATGGAGCGATACAAATGCATTATAATGTCTTAGCGCATAAAAAAGTCAATACTAACCTGGAAGTAACCTACTGCACAAAGCTACATTTTCAATTCCTCATATATAACATGCTCATCCTCAAAAAAAAAGAAAAAGAAAAAAGTCTAGTGCAGTTTATTACACTAGCCTGTAAAACAAGGAGCTGTGAACAAAACCCCCTGACTCAAGTGAAGCGTGGCAGTGTATCTTACCAATTTAATTAAATGTTTTTTCTACTGTCAACAACTGATTTTTAAATTGGGCTGATAAGCAAATTTCACTGCAAGAACTGATTTGGAAACAATTTTCTTACAGCTTGGATAATGAAGCATTAGATAATCTCTAGCCTCAAGAACAGCATTATGTGACAGAAGATCAACAAGAGTACATATAGTCAGGAGCCATACCATACAATATTTGGTAGGTAAGTGCACAAAGTTTAAAAGTGACCCTTGCTTTTATTGGGAGCCAATGCAGCTTAGACAGCAGCGGTGAGGCCCGCTCAAAACACAAATCTTTACAGACAAGCCAAAATGTAAAACTTAAATGAGCATTTTATCTTTATTTTTCCCTATTAGCCTTGATGTAGTTAACTATAAATAATGTATTTTGTGTTTCAAATTTTCATCTTAGTTCCTAAAGATAAAAGAGGCAAAATATTTATTCAAAAATGATTTTCAAATATCTGGTAAATTCTTTCCATCCTCTAAACACTTTATTCATTTCTTCTTCAACGGAAAACATCCATGCTTTTCTGTTTTCACTTAGTGCCACAACAGCATCATTGGATGGAACTCTCACACATCCGACAGCTCCAACAAAAAACATCAGGAAAACATTTAAGGAACATTTAAGAAAGGGCAGTATATTTTTTCCATTAAAAATATAATTAGAATAAGCATGATCATTTCACGTCAAAATACTAGTGGCACGTCCCTAATGATAAACTCTGAAAAGATTTTTGGTAGCATCTGTTTTAAAAAAAATACTTCGCCATTCTCTGTTCATGAAATCTTTAACAGGCCTCCTTGCACAGTCTAAGGATAGCGGGATTCTTACAGAAGGTAAAGGAACTGAATACCATCTACCCACTGGCATGTAACATCTACAGGAAGTGCTTTCACCATCTTCCTTTCTCTCTCCTTCTGTGTCCCTGGATAAGGCATGCAGAAGGAACTTCTAGAATAGGTAGAAGGGTGGCTGGGTATGTAGACAGGGGTGTAAGGGTAGGTCAGTGGGTGAAGTTTGGAGTTCTGATCCTAGGATAGGGTGTCCCTGGTTCAGAAATCGCATGACTGGGCTACCTGGAATCTAGGGGTCTTGGGTCCTCAAACTGGGAATTCCATCTCCATGGTCTCCAACTTGGGGATCTCCAGTCTACAGTGGTTGACTTTTTTTTTTTTAATTAAACTTCTCATTGACCTTAAGGTAAGTCATGAGAAAGTAAAACTTTTCTTCACCTCTGGTGATGAAGTAACGATTCAACTCTACTAAGGATGTAAGAACTGCACTTAGCACAGTTTGTTGCATCAAATGTAATTCCATATGTAGCTCATTAGCATGCATTTTGCACTAAGTTACTAATTACTCTAAGTTAGAGAAGAAAGACAGTTGTCACAAGTACTGGCTAGATCCCAAAACAGTATATTTTATGCTGCTTATCCTAGAAATAAGCAGTGGATTTTCCCATTTTAATAATGGTCTACGGACTTTTCCTTTAGGAAGCCATTCAAACCTTTTTTTAAACCCCACTAAGCTAACCGATTTTACTACATTCTCTGGCAACAAATTCTAGAGTTTAATTACTTGTTGAGTGAAGAAATATTTTCTCAGATTCATTTTAAATTTACGACTTTCTAGCTTCATTGCATGCCCCCTAGTTTTAGTATTTTTGGAAACAGTAAACAAGCGATTCACGTCTACCCTTCCACCCCACTCATTATAGACCTGTATCATATCTCCCCTGAGCCTTCTTTTCTCCAAGCTGAAGAGCCCTAGCCGCTTTTAGCCTTTCCTCATAGGGAAGTCATCCCATCCCCTTTATCTTTTTCGTCGCCCTTCTCTGTACCTTTTCTAAATCCACTATATATTTTTTGAGATGCTTGTGACCAGAATTGAATACAATATTCAAAGTGGGGTCACACCATGGAGCGATACAAATGCATTATAATGTCTTAGCGCATAAAAAAGTCAATACTAACCTGGAAGTAACCTACTGCACAAAGCTACATTTTCAGTTCCTCATATATAACATGCCCATCCTCAAAAAAAAAACCTCCTGACTCAAGTGAAGCGTGGCAGTGTATCTTACCAATTTAATTAAATGTTTTTTTTTACTGTCAACAACTGATTTTTAAATTGGGCTTGTACAGAAACTGGAAGCCAGTGTAATGTATGTAGCGCTAATGTTATAGACCTATAGATACCTAAAGCATCAAAATCATTATTCTGACCACCATTTGCAACCTATGTTTAAGTCACCCAGGAAAGCCCATGCTTAAGGCATAACACTAATCCAGTTGCAACATCACCATGGTATGAATCACTTAAAAAAAAACCCCAAAAAACTTCAGATCTAGAAATGGATGGAACCTTCAGACTGAGAAACACGTAGAATCAAATTTTATTCCCAATATTTTCACTACAGATGCCTAGAATCAAGTTTTACTCCCAAGGTTTTCACTACAGATGCCTAGAATCAAGTTTTACTCCCAAGGTTTTCACTACAGATGGAACCTTTGCACGGTTAATAATCAAACCCAGAGCTACAGGATTTAAATTCAGTCCATGATTCCCAATTTTGAGAAGCTCTGTTTTCTAATTAGGTTTGATAGGAGCTCACAGTCTAACACTCACCTGGCGATCTCCGTTAGGAAATAATTTAATTGAGCTAAAGCCAAATAATTACCCCTCCCTACTAGCATGATGTGCTATCTGTACACACATACAGTGCAATCCGCTTAAGTGCAAGGGTCTGGGACCAAAGAAATACATGTAGTTAACCGGAGCGTGCACTTAACCGTTGTGACCCAAAGAAGCTCGAAATCTGATAAACATATGTACTGTTTATTATATGTACAGTATACAGTCTCCGTTAACTGATGTTAGGCTTACTTGAAGTAATCAGTCATAGTCTTCTGTACACTATTGTGTATGTGAGTTCCATAGACTACGTCTGCCAGACGGTAAAAACTGTCATAGCACTGACATCCAGTGGCCTCCAGATAGGCCCGCACGGTGTTCAGACTCTCCAGCGCTCTTGCAAAAGTGACAGGAGGTTGTTGAATTTCATCAGCATGTGCCTCGGTGCTCATTTCATCACCTGTTTCATCATCAGCCGTTGCCTGCATGTAGGCGCATATCTTGACATCAGTGCTGTCGACAGCTGTTTGTAGATCGTAATCAACACCTACGTAGTGATGAAACTCCTCTTCAGTAACACCGGCTGGGATGTCAATAGCCTGTTCATCGGACGTGTTTGCAACAGCTGCATCTGTTACGTCCCTCTCCACATCCTTAACAAAGCTTGCCCACTTGTAGCAGTTCACAATGGTTGCATGTGTAACATGATTCGAGTCTTCTTTCTGCATATGTAGGGAATCCAACAGTGATAGATTACGAGCCAGTTCAACAGCAAGTTTATCTTTGCCAGTCTGGTCATCCATAATGCTCATCAGATGACATAGCACAAGAGCCCGATAATGTTTTTTGAAATTGGCTATTATGCCCTGATCCATAGGTTGAATCAGAGAGGTAGTGTTTGGTGGCAGGAAGACCACCTTGACATTAGACAACCTGACATCATCACTGTGTGCAGCACTATTATCACAAAGCAACAAAATCTGACTCTTGTGCCCGCATTCTAGTGTCTAACTTCTTTAGCCACTGCTTCCAAATTTCCCCAGTCATCCATGAATTTGCGTTAGCCTCTTATGACACAGGAAGTTGCTTAACATTCTTGAAGCAACGGGGCTGTTTGCTCTTTCCAATGACAAGTGGTTCCAACTTCTCACTCCCATCCATACTGCAGCAAAGGAGGATCGTCAGTCGGTCCTTCGACGTTTTACTTCCTGTAGTTTCGGCTTGTTTGAATGCAAGTGTTCCATCAGGAATCGCTCGCGAGCACAGACCGGTTTCGTCAGCATTGAAAATGTCACGAGGTGCAAACTCGCTCAAGATGGTAAGAAGAACTGAAACAACCCAATTTTCAGCACCAAAGTCATCAGCGTCTTGTTTTTCACCTTGCTGTTTCTTGAATTTTATGCTGTTCCTCTCCTTCCATCTTTCCAACCATCCAACAGTGGCTTTGAATTCAGTTAGTCCAAGACTTTCAGCTAGGTGATTAGCTTTCTCCATAAGCAGTGGACCACTGATAGGAAACTATCTGCTCCTGACTCGACAAAACCAGCGAAGAAGAGCATCTTCTACATCCTCAGCTTTTCCCGCCCGTTTACGTTTCCTGTGTGGATTAGTATTGCTTTGCCAGTCTTCCAGAAGCTGATCTTTCTGCTTCAAGATACGTGAAATTTGACTGGGATTGACCCCCTAGTATTTAGCAATAGATGCTTGACTTTGTTTGTTTTCTAATTTTTTAAGAACTTCTATTCGTTCAGCCAGTGTTAAAGTTTTACAGTTGCGCGACTACAAAGATGACTGCATTGTACACTCTAACAACCTTCTTTCGCTTATTCTAACAAATTAACTCTCATTGGTTACCGCCTGTGGCAGGTAACCAATGAGATTTCAAATTTATCGCCCCTTTGTCACGTGCCAATTGGCTTCCATATTCCGTGCGTGCGCTTATGCGGAGTCTTTCCTGCAGAGGAGCGGTCTTAAACCATGCATATAAGCGAATCTTGCACTTATCAGTGGTGTGCTAAACTGAAGTTTGTCCCCACAGAAATTGATGGCGCCAAAAATGGGACCGAAGTAAGGCATGCAGTTAAACAGAGCATGCGCTTATCCGACGTGCACTTAAATGGAGTGCACTGTATTCTGTTAGTCTCAGTGAAAGAATTAACCCTTCAACGATTCCAAAAAGATATTAAACAGAACTGGGGGACAATGGAGACACTTGTGGAATTTCAAGGAAGAGTAGCTTTGGATGCTAATTACTGCTGATAGTCTGACCAGATACAATGCAATTCACTCAGTAAACCAACCATTCATTCCTACCAGACAGCACTGATGAAGAATAGTGTCATCCACTAGGTCAAATGTGGAGGTCATGTCCAAAAGAATTTGCTCTCCTCATCCATTCAACAGAAGATGTAATCAGATACAAAGATCAGAATCTGTGTTGTGTCCTGACCGAAACCATGCTTGATAGTGGGAAGAGTCCCTGTCTTCTTTTAAAAAAAGGATATTATTTGATGACTGACAACCCTCTCAACCTGGCAGATAAAGGAATGTTGGCTATGGACAGATAGTTTGTACATACTAAGGAATCCAGGAAAGCTAAGATGGAAGTTGGAAATAATGTGCAAACACAAGAGGGGCCACTCACTGAGATATCTTCAGAAGACTCAAGAAACAGGGGTGTAATGCATAATATATTGCCTTCTGGCCTTTCTGGATATTTTTGAAAGCAAAGTAAATACTTCAAACAGGATCTTCCAAAAGCCTACACTCCACAGGTATATCTGCTGACAAATTCATACTTAATCTAAATCTTTACTTTAGTTAGTTACCTTTTCCATGAAACATGAACAACTGAAGACCCATCCTCCCAATAACTTATTAACTATTGAAAAAAAATTCCTTTGAGTTATTTCATGCTTTCTCAGTTGATCGAATATAGAATTTTCTTTCCCCTTTAAAGGTTTTGGTACTATATAGATTAGTCATAGCTCCACTGTTTCTATTGCTGGATCCCTACTTTGTACCTGGCTTTCTATTCTTCTCACTTCTCACTTTCGCTCAAACAAATCATCCTTGACCAGGGTGCTACACCCAATGAGCATCTGAGCTTCCATGGAACATCATCTAGAGTTTTAGTGACTTTGTGATACTATTTTTTAACCCGATGCTCCACAGCACCAGTCGTGAAACTAGAAAAAAAATTTTCAGGGGTGGAGGGAGCTCTTGGGTAACATGGGTGGGTACCCATTTCCTCTACCCTATGCCTACTCCCCTTCCAAACTTAAAATAGCTTAGTTGGAAGGGATCCCCAAGCCCAGTCAACTGAAGACACTCTGAGTCATTCCATTCTGGTTACACTAGAAGCGCTTCTTAAATTTGTTTTGCATCTACAACCTGTTTCATAGTGTATTGCCTGATCCTAGAATTATTCAAAAGCATCAATAATTGTTCCCATCTATCATAACTCCTCAGACATCTCTTTTTCAAGCTGAAGAGCACTAGACTTTTTTTTATGTTTCCTTCCATCAGCTTCCCTTGTTAAACACACTGTACCTGGAAGATAATGGAATTTACTTCCTGTTACATAGTTCTGAAAGATATCTAAAGAAGATAGGAATGAAAACTCTTATCTACCAGTTCCATATTGTGCCTCCTCTTCCTCCTCTTCACTGGAGGAGGCCAAATAAGCCTGAAAATCCATGTCCAGAATTTCATCTTTTTTAAAGGTTTTGTTTAATGCAGTCATTCTGTCATGGTCTGTCTCATCCCAGGTGATGTCTACCTATAAATTAAAAAAAAAGGAGACCATCTATTAGAAATGCAAATAAAAATGCAATGATGGAAACAGGCAACCCTCTTACAAGGCATAAAAAAGCTGGTGCCACACTATGTTATATTATCACCCAGTAGGATCAGGCAAACCATGTTTCAATGATTAAGCCCACAGAGAACAAATAAACACAGTCATCCCAGAAATAAACAGCAACAAACAAAAGGAAGGCAAGAAGGAACTGATGTCACCACTCCTGATGGTATTTTAACTAATTTTAAAGATAAAATTTGCTGAATGCTAGTGCACACTTAAGTTTTATATTTGTTTCCTCATAAACCTTAACCTGAGTTTGAAGGAAGGCCCTGTGATAGCTTTATGAAGCTAAGAATAAACAACAACAACAAACAAAAGGGAAGGCGAGAAGGAAATGATGTCACATATTTTAACTAATTTTATTCTGTTTTTAACTAAAAGATAATGTAACAAAGAGAGGGAACCAAGTACAAAAAAAGACCAAAACAAGAAAACAGCACAAAGGGCCTTTAAAAACAAAAGGGAACACAGTTCTTTCATTAAAAAATCCTTTAATAGTGAACTTTGATTGAAGAAAGACCCGACACGGGCCGTGTTTCGGTGCTACCGCACCTGCGTCAGGGGTCACACCAATGACAAAGGAGGCTTCAACAGACTAATTTCAAAAGGCTGATGCTTTCCAAAATATTGTGTAATATGTTCCTCCGACTTTCACTACTAGCCGTTTCCGGAAGAGAGAACGGCTAGTAGTGAAAGTCGACAGTTATAAATTGGAGTCACCACGGACCCTGAAGCAGGACAAGGGAGTTTGTGTCCAAAACCTGGGCCAGTGTCGGCAGTGGAATTGACGGAGTGGCGACAGATCACGGGAGAATAATTTGACCAACAAGATAAGTGGTGTTTTACCTAAGTTTATTTAAGACTGGATATAAACTTTATTACCGGGAGGTTTTTTGCCTATGATGACAGTTAGAACTCCAACAAGTCATTGAGCTGTACAGCCAAAAATACGGTGTCTGTTGAGGCTTTTTCCTCCGGTTTAATACACAAGATATGTGAAGTGCACCGTTAGGTTTCAATGAGATAATACTGTAAGTAAAGGGTTCCTAACTGATGCTCAAATACAGTTTGTAGCTATATCAATTCTGAACATTGATATTAAAATGTAGGTCAAATTTAGCTCAACATGCATTGAGCTGCAGACCCAGTGGTGTACCTAGGGTAGTTAACACCCGGGGATGGTAATTTTTTTAACCCCCCGCCCTCTAAAATCCAGTACTAGGCACACCGAGAATAAAAAACACTAAGGATCTAAAGAACAATTCTACCATACCATAAGCAGTCATTTCTACGAGTCACACAAGGAAAAGGAAAGCATCTTAAACACTACAGTGAGTACTAGAGCATCAATTCATCTATTGTAAAACGAAACCAGACAGAATAGTACAGATCGTCGATCCTGCACAGTCAATGCCAACTGAAAGCCAAGTTTTTTTCACAAACACAGATACATCCTAATCCACTATAGAATAAGTAATCATAAACTTTCTATTTAGACAAAAATTAAACTGAACCCCCAAGATGCCAGACTCTGCATACAATGCAACACCACAGAAACAGAAAATATCCCCTAATACTGTGCAAAATATAAAGACAGCAGATGTAAATTTGAAAAAACTAACAAATATCAATCACAACTTTACAAATTAACAAATAGAAATAAAACAAATATAGAAAATAAAATAATACCATTTTATTGGACTAATACATTTAGCTTTCAGAGGCCAAAACCTCCTTCCTCAGGTCAATACAGTATAGTGCTGTTACAGTATCCTATCCTGACCTAAGAAAGGGGGTTTTGTTCTCTGAAAGTTAGTCAAAATGTATTAAAATTAGTCCAATAAAAAGATTAACTTCTTTCCATGTTCTATTTATAAACATTTACTATTTATAAACATTTATTAACACAGCTACAATACTACTTTATCCTAAAGCAAAAAAATATATTTTATTTACAGTTTGTTGTCTCTGGTTTCTGTTTTCCTCATCTTCTTTTCACTGTCTTCCTTCCATCCAGCATCTGTCTTCGCTCTCACCCTGCCATCCAGGTGTCTGCCCTCTCTCTCTTGTCCCCTCCATCCAATGTCTGCTCTCTCTCTCTTATCCCCTCCATCCAATGTCTGCCCTCTCTCCCTGCTCCTTCCATCCACATCTGCCCTCTCTCTCCCTTCCATCTAGCGTCTGCCCTTTCTCTGCCCCTTCCATCCACCATCTGCCCTCTCTCTCTCCCCCTTCCATCCACTGTCTGCCCTTTCTCTCCCTTCCATCCACTGTCTGCCCTTTCTCTCTGCCCCTTCGATCCACCATTTGCCCTCCCTCTCCCATCCATCCAGGGTCTGCCCTCCCTCTCGCTCCCCCTTCCATCCAGGATCTGTCCCCTCTCTCTCTCTGCCCCCTCTTTTCGGCCCCCAGTTCCAGTCCCATTATCCCACCTGCCCCTAGTTCCAGCCCCAGCCCACCTCTCCCACCTGCCTCCCCCCGTTTCAGCCCCCAGTTCCAGCCCCACTATCCCACCAGTCCCGAGCTTCAGCCCCAGCCACTTCTCCCTGTCCCCTTTTCAGCCCCCAGTCCCCACAGTTTCAGTCCCTGTCCCTTTTCAGCCCCCAGCTCCAGTCCCTGCCCCCTTATCCCACCTACCCTCCTTTTCAGCCCCCAGTTCATCCTAGCCCCCTTATCCCACCTACCCTCCTTTTCAGCCCCCAGCCCCCTTCATCCACATGCCTTGCATTAGGGCCCACCTTTTCAGCTCCAGCACCATTCTCTCACCTGCCCTCATTTTTAGTCTCAGATCCCTACCTCAGGCATGGCCACATTCTCCCTCCTGCCCCCTTCTCAGACTCCAGTTCCAGCTCCAGGCCCCTACTCTCATCTGAGCCCCGCCAACCCAGTCCCCTTCTCCCATCTGAGCCCCCCCTCCCTGACCCAGTTCCCACCTGCCTACCATCAGCTCCCTCGACAGCCCTCTTCTCTCTGCCACCCAGCACCCTGGCTTTAAAAAAAATCTCTGAAGCGGTGGCGCAGCGCCTCGCGTCTGCGTGTAAAAGAAGCGGATCGCCTTGGTGGGCCTTCCCTCACTGTGCCCCGTCCTTGCGAAAATAGGAAGTTATATCAGAGGAGGGCGGGACACAGTGAGAGAAGGCCCGACGAGGCAATCCGCTTCTTTTACACACAGACGTGCGGCGCTGCACCGCCGCTTCAGAGAGTAGGGAATGAGGTGCCAGCGGCCTTTGGGTAGGAGCAGAGCACCCCCCTTGTACTTTCTCTCCTCACTTCCTGCACTCTCCTTCCCGCTCACATCTAACCATGCCTTTACTTTCCTTCTCTTCCTTTCCACCTCCCACTTGGCTGCTACTTAGCGATGTGTTTATAAGTCCCATCCTTTCTGCCAGCAGAGAGTGAGATTTTCTGTCTGCTCTTTAACCAGAGCCACCACCAGTCCCACCCCCTTTTCTGCCAGTGGAGGGAGTAGAATGCTCCACCAGCTCTTTGACTTAGGCCAACAGGGCCAGTCCTGTTTCTCTTTCACTTGGGGGACTGGGACCCTCTGTCCGTTCTATCACACAAGCTGCTACCAGTCACATTGCTTCTTCTTTTTGAGAGTGGAATCTTCCACAGTTCTAAATCAAACCATTAGCGGTCAAACTGCTTCTTCTGCCAGTGGACTGGGATCTTCTGCTGGCTTTGTAGCTTGAGCTGAAGTCAGTCCTGCCCCTTTTTCTGCTGGCAGGGAGTGGGATCCTCCATTGGCTCTCATTTGAGCAAACAACTACTGCTCTCCTACTATTTAAAACTCTATTGTCATAGCTTTGTTTGCAGATGCACAAAGCTATGCATACAGTCTGGCAGACAGACAGACAGAGCCTCAACAATAGGTGTTATTACCTACTGCAATACATACATAAAGTATAACAAGAGCTAGCCTAATAGCTCGTTTCTTTCTTTACAACATCCGTAAAATCCGCCCTTTTCTTTCCAAGCACTCTACCAAAACCCTCATCCACACCCTTGTCACCTCTCGTTTAGACTACTGCAATCTGCTTCTTGCTGGCCTCCCACTTAGTCACCTCTCCCCTCTCCAATCGGTTCAAAACTCTGCTTCCCGTCTCGTCTTCCGCCAGGGTCGCTTTACTCATACTACACCTCTCCTAAAGTCGCTTCACTGGCTCCCTATCCGTTTTCGTATCCTGTTCAAACTTCTTCTACTAACCTATAAATGTACTCACTCTGGTGCTCCCCAGTATCTCTCCACACTCGTCCTTCCCTACACCCCTTCCCATGCACTCCGCTCCATGGATAAATCCTTCTTATCTGTTCCCTTCTCCACTACTGCCAACTCCAGACTTCGCGCCTTCTGTCTCGCTGCACCCTACGCCTGGAATAAACTTCCTGAGCCCCTATGTCTTGCCCCATCCTTGGCCACCTTTAAATCTAGACTGAAAGCCCACCTCTTTAACATTGCTTTTGACTCGTAACCACCTGTAACCACTCGCCTCCACCTACCCTCCTCTCCTCCTTCCTGTACACATTAATTGATTTGATGTGCTTACTTTATTTTTTGTCTATTAGATTGTAAGCTCTTTGAGCAGGGACTGTCTTTCTTCAATGTTTGTGCAGCGCTGCGTACGCCTTGTAGCGCTATAGAAATGCTAAATAGTAGTAGTAGTAGCTCATGTTAGCATGACACATTGTTCAATTCTGGTCACCATATCTCAAAAAAGATATAGCGGAATTAGAAAAGGTTTAAAGGAGAGAGAACAAAATGATAAAGGGGATGGAACTCCTCACGTATAAGGAAAGGCTAAAGAGCTTTTGGCTCTTCATCTTGGAAAAGAGACGATTGAGGAGGAATATGATTGAGGCCCACAAAATCTTGAGTGCTGTAGAATGAGTAGAAGTGAATCCATTTTTCACTCTTTCAAAAAGTACAAAGGCCAGGGGACACTCAATGAAGTTACATGGAAATACTCAAATAGGAGGAAATATTTTTTTCACTCAACAAATAGTTAAGTTCTAGAACTCAATAGTTAAAACTGATCGATAAATAGGATTCATTATATAATAGTTTTATATTTCTGAAAATACAGCAAGCATAGTTAGGGCTTTCTTTTAAAGCAAAAAAAAAAAGAACACGTTATGGAGAAGAATATGTGTAAATAAGGGTCAATAAACAAGTTGTAGGTGATACCTTTTTATTGGACTAACTATCCTTATTTACACATATCCAAGTGGGCTAACAAAACAATCATAATTCCCTGATGAAAATAGGCAAAATTCTTTCAAAACAGTGGCAAGAAAGATATAGCAGAATTGGAAAAAGTGCAGCGAAGGGCGACTAAAATGATAGCAGGGATGGGACGACTTCCCTATGAAGAAAGACTAAGGAGGCTAGGGCTTTTCAGCTTGGAGAAGAGATGGCTGAGGGGAGACATGATAGAGATATAAAATAATGAGTGGAGTGGAACAGGTGGATGTGAAGCGTTTGTTCACGCTTTCCAAAAATACTAGGACTAGGGGGCATGCGATGAAACTACAGTGTAGTAAATTTAAAACAAATCGGAGAAAGTTTTTCTTCACCCAACGCATAATTAAACTGTGGAATTCGTTGCCGGAGAACGTGGTGAAGGCGGTTAGCTAAGCAGAGTTTAAAAAGGGGTTAGACGGTTTCCTAAAGGACAAGTCCATAAACCACTACTAAATGGACTTGGGAAAAATCCACAATTCCAGGAATAACATGTATAGAATGTTTGTACGTTTGGGAAGCTTGCCAGGTGCCCTTGGCCTGGATTGGCCGCTGTCGTGGACAGGATGCTGGGCTCGATGGACCCTTGGTCTTTTCCCAGTGTGGCATTACTAGTAAAAAAGGTCCGTTTCTCGAAGAAATGAAACGGGCACTAGCAAGGTTTTCCTTGGAGTGTGTACGTTTGAGAGAGTGTGTGAGAGAAAGAGAGAGAGAGAGTGAATGTGTGAGTGTGTGTGTGTGACAGAGAGAGAGAGAGAGAGTGAGACTGGGTGCGACTGTGGGTCTGTGAGAGAGTGTGTGTGTGAGAATGAGTGTGTGTGTGTGAGAATGAGTGTGTGTGCCAGGGTTCCCCCCCTCCGTCCAAGTGCCAGGGTTGTCACCCTTCCTTCCTCCCTCCCTCTGAGTTCCAGGGTCTTCCCCCACCTCTGAGTTCCAGGGTCGTCCCCCCCCTCTGAGTTCCAGGGTCCTCCCTCCCTCCGAGTCCCAGGGTCCTCCTTCCCTCCGAGTTCCAGGGTCGTCCCCTCCCTCCCCTCCCTCCAAGTTCCAGGGTCATTCCCTCCTCCTTCAGAGTTTCAGGTTCCCCCCCTCCCTCCCACCCAGTTCCAGGGTCTCCCTTCCAGGGTCCCCCCTCCTCCCTCCCACCCAGTTCCGGGGTCCTGCCTCCCAGTTCCATGGTCCCGCCTCCCTCCCTCCCAGTTCCACGGTCGTCGTCCCTCCCTTCCAGTTCCACGCCCCGTCCGTACGAATTTTAAAAAACAGACAGGTCTCTGCCAAGATGCTGGGGGGTGGGGAGGTGCTAATCACTGTCAACCTAACGACACACAGCTTCTCCCATCCACCAGCTGACAGGCAACGGCGGGGAGCTTACGCAGCCACGGGCACTCACCAGGATAAACTTCACCTCCTGGTCTTGTCTCTGTCCGTCATGCGTGTGACGTGGCGTACCCCTTCACTCTCAATGCTCCACCCTCGACATCATCACGTTTTGACGCGAGGGCGGGGCAGAGAGAGTTGTGTCAGACGGTCCTGGCACACACTCATTCTCACAGACACACTCTCTCTCTCACAGACACAATCACACCCAGTCTCACTCTCTCTCTGTCACACACACACACTCACACATTCGCTCTCTCTCTCTCACACACACTCTCTCAAACATACACACTCCGAGGAAAACCTTACTAGCACCCGTTTCATTTGTGTCAGAAACGGGCCTTTTTTCCTAGTTATACATAAGGGTAACAAACAATTATTGCATACTACCAAGATTATAATCACTGGTTCTAATCCTTATTTCAGTTATTTTGTCATCAATACAAAAAATTTACATAAGCTGTGAAAAATCACAAAAGTGATCCTAGTTAATTCAAAAAATAACTATATTAAAGCAATACTTTTTCTTTTACCATCTACTAGAGTGTCATGTTCTTAAGCAGATCTGGATTTAAAACAAATGAAAACTGGCAAATGAACGAAAAGTTATGTAGTATACCTTTGATGTTGCCGTAGCTGCAGACATGAAGTATTTTGGTTTATATACAGTGAGGTCCACATCAGTGGCTGTGTCCTTTGGTTCATCATCAAATGTAACATCATCTGGAATAAATCTAAGAGCAGGAGGCAAGGCTCAATCACACAAACACCAACATACACAACAGTGGCTCATAAGAATAAACAATTTTCCAGACTTGCCTTCATTGTTTTTTGTCAAAGTCATGTTGGACATGGCAAGGCAACTAAGTTCAGCAACACAGTATGTTCTTACATTCACTGAATTATCTAATTTCCTTTTAAAATAACAAAGGTCATTTTTGAAACTGCTGGTTTCTAAATCACGGTTTTGGAGCCAGTGGAGTGTCTGAAAGATCTGCAAAGTGGGCCATGAGATTTAAAAAATCTACTGGTTTTTCAACCAAGAAAATGCAAAGTATGCAAAGCGAGAAAACTCGCTCTGTTATTTTGAAGCCTGTCACTTTGACATGGCTCCCATGATTCTAAACTATTTGGCAGCACAAGAAGGCCAAAACAACAACAACAAAACCTGCTAGTTGAGCCAGAAGAAATCTGACTGGAGAGGGAAGGGATTTCAGAGTACAGGGAGGATATACTTTTCTTTGAGATTGCAGCCATCAATAATACCAGACTCTTGGGTTCTCAGATAGGAAGAAGAGGGAAATGCTGCAGTGATAGTGACCGACTGGCTGGCTTTATGGGTTCACTTGTACCAGAATCTAGAGTAATCAATGACCCCTGCCTCTCAACCATTACTGCCTTAAATGAGTGTGGGAAGAAGAAATGAAAGAAACAAATCTCAAGTGTACATCCCAGAGTACTGATACAACTGAAAAATGAACTTGTAGAGCTATTGTTTGTAATATGTAATTTATCTTTAAAATCAAGCATGGTACAGGAAGATTGGAGGGTGGCCAATTTAACGCCAATTTTTAGAAAGGGATCCAGAAGCGATCCAGGAAATTATAAATCGGTGAGCCTGATGCTACTGCCAGGCAAAATGGTAGGAACTATTTTAAAGAACAAAATTACAGAGCATATACAAAAGCATGGATGATGAAAAAAAGAGGGGCATTTTTATATGAAGTCTAAGTCTGACTTTGGACGTTTTGCACAAAACATCCACAATTCAAATAGGAAAGAAGGTAATTTTCAAAAAAAGAAAAACGTCTGCCTTTGAAACCCCCCCCCCCCCCCCCCCCAACACACTCCCTTGTGATTTGGACGCACTAAAGACGAACTGCATAGATAAACGTCTGCAAAATAGCTTTTGAAAATACTGATTTGGATGTTTTAAGAAAAATGTCCAAACTGTGCTTTATGACAGTTTTTGGACGTTTTTCTCTTTTGAAAATTAGCTCCAAAGCCAACAAGGATTTAGTCAAGGGAAATCCTGCCTCATCAGTCTACTGCATTTCTTTGAAGGGGTGAATAAACATGTGAATAAAGGTGATCTGGTAGATATTGTGTATCTGGATTTTCAAAAGGCATTTGACAAAGTACCTCATGAACACAGTGGGGTTCCCCAGGGGTCTATGCTGGGACTGCTGCTTTTTAACATATTCATAAATGATCTAGAGGTGGGAATAACTAGTGAGGTGATTACATTTGCTCATGACACAAAGTTATTCAAAGTTGTTAAACTGCAAGAGGATTGTGAAAAATTGCAAGAGGGCCTTACAAAACTGGGCATCCCAACGGCATAAGTACATAAGTAATGCCACACTGTGAAAAGTCCAAGGGTCCATTGAGCCCAGCATCCTGTCCACGACAGTGGCCAATCCAGGCCAAGGGCACCTGGCAAGCTTCCCAAATGTACAAACATTCTATACATGTTATTCCTGGAATTGTGGATTTTTCCCAAGTCCATTTAGTAGTGGTTTATGGATGTGTCCTTTAGGAAACCGTCTAACCCCTTTTTAAACTCTGCCAAGCTAACCACCTTCACCAGATGATGTTTAATGTGAGCAAGTGCAAATTGATGCATTTGGGAAAGAGGAACTCAGATTACAGTTACATGATGCAAGGTTCCAAATTAGGAACCACCATCCAGGTAAAGGATCTAGGTTTCATCATTGACGGTATGTTGAAACCCTCTGCTCAGTGTACAGTGGTGGCTAAGAAAGCAAATGGAATGTTAGGAATTATTAGGAAAGGAATAGAAAACAAAAATGAGAATGTTATAATGGCTTTGTATTGTTCCATGATGTGACCACACCTCGAATACTGTGTGAAATTCTGGTCACCGCATCTCAAAAAAGATACAGTGGAATTGGAAAAGGTACAGAGAAGGGCAACAAAAATTATAACAGGAATGGGACGCGTTCCCTATGAGGAAAGGCTAAAGCAGCTAGGGCTCATCAGCTTGGAGAAGAGACAGCTGAGGGGAGATATGATAGAGGTCTATAAAATACTGAGTGGAGCAGAACAAGCAGATGTGAATCATTTGTTTACCCTTTCAAAAAATATTAGGACTAAGAGGCATGCAATGAAGCTACTAAGTAGTAAATTTAAAACAAACTAGAGAAAACATTTCTTCACTTAACGTGTAATTAAACTCTGGAATTTATTGCCAGAGAATGTGGTAAAAACAGTTAGCTTAGCAGGGTTTAAAAAGAGTTTGAATACTTTCCTTAAAAAAAAAAAGTCCATAAGCCCTTATTAAGATGGACTTGGGAAAATCCACTGCTTATTTCTAGGATATGCAGAATAAAATCTGTTTTACTGTTTTGGGATCTTTTGTGACCTGGATTGGCCACTACTGGAAAACAGGATACTGGGCTTGATGGACCTAAGGCTCTTAGTGCCTTAATGCCAGCACAGGTTAGTTCTGAAAGAACTGGTAATCCAGAGAGGCTACAAGTTGCTGTGGGACAAATAACAAACAGCCAGCCTCAGTATCTGTGAAAACTTTTAAGTGCTGTGAAATAAAAATCACAACTTACAAGTCCAATTTTGCATAGGGCATCTCAGCTACCTTCAAAACCATTTGTATATGTGACAGAAAGAGAAAGAAAAACAGAAAGAGAGAGACAGAGAGAGAAAATGATCCCCTCTTTAAAACTAAGTCTTGCTCTCCCCTCAGCACAATAAAACAAAAACAAAAAAATATATATATACAAACACACATACATATATGGTAAAGAACAACAACAATGCTGATCAAAATTCTGGCCATTAAAGTGTCTTCCAACAGAAATCAGCATAGAATTAAAACAAAATCCAAAAATGTGTCCCTCACCCCTGAAAAACAAGAAGATTCACCAAGCACATGCTTTACCTTAGATCTACAAAGGAACAGCTACTTTCAAATTCCAGGCCATCACATTCCTCATAAATTTTATTGGCTGTCTCAGGACAGTCACACTCTACCACTGCGTAAAAGTATTTCAGTCGACTGAATTGATATTCTCGCATCTTCTCTCTATAAATTCTACAAAAAAAGAAAAGAGGGTGGGACCACAGACCTTAGTTATTTTTAAACCATAATCTTTATTAAAGTTTTAGTATAGTATAAATCAGATAAAATTGAAAACAACCTTAAACCACCTATTAGAGTAACAGTTACTTAAAAGTTTAGATGCCCTTCCTCTCATCTGCCCCACCCCTTCCCTATGCCCCTTCCCCTAAATAATCATCTTACCGAGAATGTATTTAAAAATCAAACCTAGTAGAATCATAGGCTAGGTTTCATCATTGTTGGCTGAGCTGTAGTGCACTTTGAGTACATATTGAAGTAGCCTAGACTAGGTCCCAAAGGTCCTCCAACTTTCCACGTCAAGTGAAGGACAGGGCGGGCTCATAGCCTCTCATAAGCATCCTTAAGGAACTTTAAATACATATTGAAGTAGCCTTGACTAGGTTCCGAAGGTCCTCCAACTTTCCACTTCAAATGAAGGCAGGGCGGGCCCATAGCCTCTCGTAAGCATCCTTAAGGCCTTTTAACTGACAAGTGAATTTGTGATATATGTGCATTTCTTGAAATATCACTTGCTAATTATCAAGAGAAGGTCCCCTATCCTTTTTCCATTGTCTAGTTATCCCCTTTTTAACCCCTGATGTAAATGTTATGCTGTTTACTGGAGTTCCTCTCCAGGAAGAGACCCAAGAGACAGTGATATGGTTCATCGTCCAGTCCATTCTTCATCTTGTCCCACACCCAATATTTCCTAATCCAGGGACTAAGCCACCACTGCATACAATTCCTCTAGCAGATTACTTGCTTTCCAACCCCTGCGTGCTCTCCTGTAATCAGGGTC
Organism: Microcaecilia unicolor; assembly: GCF_901765095.1. NCBI lineage: Eukaryota > Metazoa > Chordata > Amphibia > Gymnophiona > Siphonopidae > Microcaecilia > Microcaecilia unicolor. Next base: position 123,219,610 of record NC_044033.1, read on the forward strand.
CAATAGGTTCTGTGCACTATCTGGTACTGTAATTGTTTATAATTAGTAATAGAAGTACATGTGTGAATATACTTACAGATTGTGTCCCAGATTTCTTTGTCCTAGGTATAGCCTAGCCAATCCTCCCAGGCCTTCACACTCCCATCTACTCCACAGACCTCAGTTAAACACCTATGTATTCCACACAGCTCTCAAAGTAGAAATGATCACATAAATAGTTGGCAAGGAAACAAACTGCACAATCAGCATCTATTCACGTGCAGACTCAGCAAAAAGGAACTGCATGCACCATTTTGCTCTCTTCTGCATTACCTGCAACTCCAAAAGCAGAAGACTTGAGCTGTGAACTGAATCTAAGTTCCTCCATGCAGCAGCACTGTGCGCCACCAATGTGCCTGTTTTACAACAAATTTTAGGTGCTTTCAGATGTAGGTAATATTCCTGGTAATACTGTAGTGAACATCTCATTAGTCTGGTGAAGTGTATTTCGCAGTGGGGGCGCCATTATCCCCATTAATTTGATCTGCATCAATGGGTACAATACAAGTACCCACTTATGCAGCTCATTTTCTACGAATGATAATTTAGGATTCCCTATCAGCCTTTCAAATGAATGTTTTGTTTTTTCCATATTTTAATTGCACACAGTTGTCCTAAAGGTACAGTTTAACACTTGAAATCACTGCAACTGACAGCTGCACCTTTTACTTCTGTTCTCACGATTGCCTAGGTTCAGGGAAAAAAACAGCAAATTGCAATGCTAGGTATGCCTCTGAAATAAATCCTTTTAAAAAGTCTTCTAGACACTGGTTGTTATGTAGTAAACACTGAACATCTAGCAAAGGGAAATTTTGCAAAAGTGAACAAAATTAAAATGGACAGGCTGAGCATATATTATAGCCGTTATTTTCATTTCACGCTAGCATAGATCACTGCCCATACTAATTTTATTTCCAACTCTTAGCTACTGCAGAGACTACTTAGCTTAGAAGGTCAAACTGTGTTCTCCGCACATACATCGCTAACAGTGACCAAAACTCAGAACCTTGTTCTGTTTTGTTTGATATTATTTGAAGCAGTCAAAAGATGCCTCTGTTTTATCTGTTCACACTGCTCTACCCTTCAGCCAAACAATGCTGCAGTGCTATATTCTCTGATGATGGAAAAAGGTGTGGAAGCTGTTTTCAGTGCCAAAATATAAATACAACCCAGCTGATAATCAAAGCGATTTAAGCAGACAGGAGAGGATCTGGCCAGCTTTAACTGCAGTGAGTTGCCCAACCACCAATATTCAGCGGCACTAAACCAGGAAGTGCCGCTGAATATCATCTAACTGTCCACGTTAAAAGTGGACATGTCAGGGTGGTACAAAAGGCAGCACTACAGATCAGCTGGCGATTATGTGAGTGCCAGCATAGCTAAGCCAGTCAAGTTAGGACAACTCAAAAGCTGCTGGCAGTCACAAGGGGCAGAAGCGAGTGAGCTTCACTCCTGCCCCCATCTAACCCACTTGTACCACAAGGGATATCTAGTAGGGCCAGGGAGGGGAGGGGGGAGAGAGGGGATTTCTGTAGAGTGTTATGTGGGTTTCAGCCGATATTCAGCTGATGGCTGCTGGCGGAATATTGTCTGGTACATTTCTCCCACTGAAGACAGCGGGTACAGTTTGTTCTCCCATGACAGTACAATAAGTGGTGTAAATCACTCCCAAACAGGGTCTGAGGAAGATGGGAGCCCAAATGCTGCTGCTGACCTGGAATAATAGCTTATCGTCATGGGCCTGGCTACAGCTGTTTTTGAAGACACCTCAACCCCCCCCCCCCCCCCCCCACATACATTCTTGTCCCCAAAACTTGCAAGGGGACATTATGTTAGACTGTAAGCTCTCCAGGGACAGGGAAGTATCCACTGTACCTGAATGTTAACCAACTCACTCTGAGATACTACTGAAAGGTACAAGCTAAATCCAAAATGAACTAAACAGGAGGGAACCATGGTGAAAATATAAATCCAGCTCTTCTATGGATTCAGACTACAGTTTTGGTCTTCTTACATTCATCTAGAATATTTTATGTGTATTTAGATTTAGCTCATTCCATTGGAAGCTCAAAGTGAGTTCATTCAGATTCAATAGGTGTTTCTCTCCTCCCAGACAGCTTAGATAGTCTTAGTGGTCCCTTTTATTAAGCTGAAATAAAAAAGTGGTCTTAGTGCACCCTAGGAGTGGAGGAGTAGCCTAGTGGTTAGTGCAGTGGACTCTGATCCTGAGGAACTAAGTTCGATTCCCAGTGCAGCTCCTTGTAACTCTGGGCAAGTCACTTAACCCTCCATTGCCCCTGGTACAAAATAAGTACCTGAATATATGTAAACCGCTTTGAATGTAGTTGCAAAAACCTCAGAAAGGCGGTATATCAAGTCCTATTTCCCCTTCCCTTCCCCAGGTCGATCCCGTGTGCTAAGGCCATTTTTACCATGGCCAGAAAATAGACAATTTTCCAACTTTTTGAATGGCCATGCACTAATTTTGCCATTAGCGTGTGGCCATTAAAATGATTAGCATGTGAACATGCACCAACAACTATTTTTTAGGTGATAAGGGTTCATGTGCTAACTGATTAGCAAAGGAACGCCCACTCTCCACCCTGACACACCCTCTCCCAGAAAAATGAGAAAATGGCTTTTAGCACGTGCTTTGTATACGCAGATCCAAAACTTACTTTGGGATATGCTCGGTAAGCCATTTTAATCTGTGGTAATGTTATGCACGCACTAGCATTTACCAGAGCTTAGTAAAAGGACTCTTTAATTAGCACGTGAAGCAAAGCAGGATGAAGTGTCTTGCCTAATGAGAAGCAGGTTTTGAACCCAGGCTTTCCTGATTTTCAACTTACTGCTCTAATTACTCGGAATACTTCTCAATTTCAATATAGCAATCAAATTATTCTAAGTTTCAGTCAACATTAAGTTCTAATGCAATTGAATTATAGACCTGAGACCTTCCCCTCCTCCCCAATCAAACACTGTATATAAGCCTGTCATCATTCTGCAATGATCTAGAATATTTTCAGTTTCCTATAACATTCTTCCATACTTTTTTGTGCTAAAAAGAGAAAAACAGTGTAGCAGGTATTGCCGATGTCATCAGAAGGATATGATGTTTATTGCTTACAGGGTAACATGGTAACATATCCCTTAAAAAGAAAGAAAATACCTTTCTATATTTGTTCTTTACTATTGTAGTCTCAAATCGAATACTAGACTGGGGCGTGCATTTCTCATTGTCATTACATAACTAATTCATGTTAAAAAGGCTGATTAGCAACTACTTCCATAAATAGGGTTCACCACTAAACATTTGAAAGACCCAAAAGTAATACATGATGATCTTCTTAGAAGTTCCCTCTCTTCTACTTATTCTCATTTATCATAAACCTTCTGAGTCATAGCCAAGCCTTCTATCTGCTTTTAGCTATGTGTTTTGTCTTATTAGACTGTAAGCTTCAAGGAATAGGCACTGCCCATTATGGGGATAACTTTATAAAGCACCTCCTGTATGTAAAGCACGCTTTGAATATCAACCCCTATATGTTTAGCTTATTGACCTGTCCTCTCTGTCTGCTGCAGTATGTTGGTCCCTCTGGCACTGGTTGATCTCCACTTGGAAAACTCTCCTCTGTCTATCCTACTATGACAGCACTATATGCTTTTTTCTTGCTTTAAGGCCAGACTACATACTTTGGTTCCTCTGTGACATCTTCTGTAAGACTTGCAAGTTCAACAGGGCCACGGAGCTCCTCTTGCTTCAATCGCTCTTTCCCAAACTCTGAAGGGTAAATCTATAGGAAAGAGTATAAAAAAAAAAAACTCAGCTCACTAAAACAAAGCAATATTGTATCATTAAAAAGGTAAATGGTACTATAGCTCAGACCATAGTACCTGGGGCTTGGAGGATTTATCTATGAATATTCTCCATCAATAATGTTCAAGCCTGAGTGCACCACAGAGATGATCAGATCAGACTCATAGGAGGAAGAAGTGGGATGGCCCCCTGCTGGCCAGAAAGTGGCATTCTAGGTATGTCTAGGAACCACTGAATGTCTAAGTAGTCTTGACATGTTCCCCCAAATTCTATACATGGCACTCAAAAATGCACACGCCCAATTTGGGTGCACAATTCAATTGCTTAATGAGCCAATTAGCACCAATAAGTGGGAACGAACAATTACTGGTGCTAATTGGCAATAGTTAAAATTTACATACATATCTATATAGTCACTATTCTATAAAGATGCATGCGTAAATTTTTCTGCGAGGATCCGATATGGGGAGTGGCCATGGGTGGATCAGGGGTGTTCCTGGAATTTGTGCGCAATATTACAGAATAAGGCTAATCTGCGCCTAACTTAGGTGCAAGGATTTACACCAGGTTTCACTTGGTGTAAATCCTCGTACCTAAGATTCAGTGCCCAACTTGGAGCGCTCTTTATAGAACAGCGCTTAGTGCTCAATTTTTTCAGCACCATATACAGAATCTAGCCCTTTATGGATAAAAAAAGAGTTGGGAAGAACATAGTAGAAACGCTAAGGAGGAAAAAAAAGGGGAGGGGGAGCAAGACTAATGGAATGCAGTCAACATCTTAACTCAACCATGGCATAAGAGACTTGGGTTCATGACTCCTATTCATTGGGACTCAGGTAATAAGAGGTGATGCACTCAAGCTCTAGGAGGACAAGATGGGCACTCCTACTGTGAGGATCCTTGCAGAAAAAAAGCCAGCTCTTAGACGTTTGGCGTCATAGAAGACTTCCCAATCTCCATACCCACCCCATTTGCTGAAAGGAAGCAAAGCCATGAAGATGTCTGGGGGGAGTTATTATTATACATATTTAATAGAACTATTAGATGTACCCAACACTATACAATGGTGATAAGTACTGAGGCACAACATACAACATATCCCTGCCTCAAAAGCTTACAATATACGTGGGTACCTGAAACAATGGGAGATAAGTGACTTGGCCAAGGTCACAAAGAAAGTCAGTGGTAGAAGCAGGATTTGAACCCACTGTTCTAACAACCAGACCATTTCCTCTCCCTGTATTATGGGTTATTATGGGAAAAAGCCAAACCACAAAAATGAAGCTACACTGAATCCAAAATGGGCTGTGAACAATATCAAAAGGTCTACTCTGAATTACAGTGCTAGTTCTAAACTCTGGAGGAAATACCATTAAAATATTACACTGCAACAAACATAGTTAAACCAAAACTGCACCATCAAGGAAAATACTCAGCGAAGATATCAAGCCTCTGGAACTCTGTGCGTACAGTGCACTTCTGTTACCACTTGATGGGTTAAAGCGTTAGCCTTCTAGATGCAGAATGGAAAATGCCCTCAACGAAGGTTTTAAGGATGTAAAAATATTTAAAAAGGATAGATTAGGTCTTACCTGATAATTTTCTTTCCATTAGTCCTTCCCACTATTCTAGAACATGTGGGATATTTGTTTCCATTTAATTATTTATGTATTTTAAAAAGTTATATTCTATACTATCCTGCAACTCTAGGTGGATTACATCATCACATACATCAACCAGCATGTGCAGATAGAGAAGTGAAAACTGAGATGACGTATCTCTCTTGGCATCCAGTTCAACTCCTCAGTGTTTACATAGACAAGCAGTAAGGATAAACTCAGAATAAACACAACAACTTTAAAATCCTTGCTAACCCAACACTAACCAGATGAGCAAACATGTGCAGACTTCTCTCATCTGTTTGTTGATTTTCTGTTAATGCTTATGTTTTATTGCTTTGTGTTCGTAGTATGTAATCCGCTAAGAACTTTGGATAGAGTGGAATAGAAATGTTTTTAATAAATAAATAAAGATATGTAAAAAACACCATGCAAGGTGAAAGTCATTATTTGGCCCATTACTTCGCACTGACTAATTATCTCAGAAACCTTGTGTGGGCCTCTGAAACAGTGGGGAGGACTAATGGAAAGAAAATGATCAGGTAAGACCTAATTTCTCCTTCCATTACATAGCTTCCCACTATTCCAGAATCCTGTGGTATGTTTAAAACAATTCCTAGAGTGGGTGGGATCCTGGTGCTTCTGCCCTGAGGACTGAAGATCCAAAACTGGCTTCCGAGCACACCACAATATCTACCCTGTAGTGCTTGGAAAAAGTATGCAGTGTGAACCACGTTGCCGTCATGCAAATATCTGCCAGAGACAGAAAGGGAGTCTCTGCCCAAGATGTCGCTGTATGCCTTGTAGAATGAACCTGCAAGGCTTGAGGAGCCTGCTTCTCTGCAAGCAAATAAGCTGACACAATAGTCTCCTTCATCTATCTAGCAACTGTGGGCTTAGATGCTAAGAGACCAAGCCTCTGATTACCAAAAAAGCACAAACAGTCTGTCTGATTTGCGAAACTCATTCATGACTTCCCGATATCTAATGAGGACTCTATGCACACTGAGAAGCTTCAAGGGAGAATACTGAGCCTCTTCATCCTCACTGCTAAAGGACAGAAGTTCCACAGATTGACTGAAATAAAATGCTGATACCACTTTTGGAAGAAAGGAAGGAACAGTGCACTGGGAGACACCTCCCTCCCCGCTGTCTGAATAGGACAATGCACAAATGAGCCAGTCGTCCACATACAGGTGAACTCTGATTCCCTGGCGCCAAGGGAAGGCCGCCACCACCACCATAACCTTGGTAAATGTTCTTGGTTCCGTGGTGAAACCAAAGGGCAAAGCCCTGAACTGGAAGTGACAGCCCAGCACTGCAAAACAAAGAAACCTCTTACGGGCATAAGCAAGTATGTCTCCTTGAGATCGAGGACAGTGAGAAATTTTCCCGCTTGAATCAAGGCTATGACTGCTCTTAGTGTTTCCATGTGAAAGCGGGACACTCAGAGGCAGCAGTTTAGACCTTTGAGATCTAAGACCGAACGAAAGGTGCCTTCCTTCTTTGGGACAATGAAGTAGATAGATAATCTGCCTTGTCCCTGTTCGGCCTGGGGAACTGGAATAATGGCCTGGAGTGCCAGGAAAGAAACTACAGTGAACTGAACCTCGAACGCCTTGGTTCCCTTTTGACAAGGAGACTTCAAGAAGAGAGGAGTGACTGGGTGGAAGAACTCCAACTTGTCACTTTCTGCATCTAGATCCCACTGGTCTGACATGATTGTGGCCCACATCTCCCGAAACTTCTGAAGGCATCCTCCCACCAGAGGAAGAGAAGAGTGGACCAGCCTCGCATCATTGCGAAGCTTGGGAGGCATTGGGCACTCTAGCTGACTGAGAGAAGGATTTCTTGTCCACAAGGAAGGAAGGAAGATTGGCATGCTTAAAAGTAGAACTTCTGACCATATTGCTGATGACTAGGTTGGTACCGTCTGTCTCAAAATCGAGATCAAGAGCCCCTTGAAGACGAACGACCAGAATTTTTTGGCTTATCCTCCGTTGTGGCTTAATTTCCTCCAGTTCTTTCACCAAGTAACTGAGATCATCTCCAAATAGCCACTTGCCCCAAAAAGGTAGTTTAACTAGACTTTGATGCTGCATTCGCTACCCAATGATGCAACCCGAGCTCCCAACATGCCATGACAGCCAAAGACAACTGCGGGTCGCAACCCATAACAGGTCATAAATAGCATCTGCCAAGTAGGCTAACTCTGCTTTGAGCTGGGCATTATGGTACCTGTTTTGTGTTACAGTCTGTTGATGCCACTTCAGGCATGCTCTGGCCATGACCAAGCTGCATACTGACGTTTGAAAGTCCAAAGAGGCCACTTCAAACGCTTGCTTCAGCTAGCCTTCTAGCTTCCTATCCTGTAGGCCATTTAGGGCAATGATCCCTTCCATCGGCATGGTGATTTTCTTAGTCACCACCGTAACATGGGAGTCCACTCTTGGAAGCTGCAATTTCTCTTTCTCCTCCGGAACCAATAAGTAGAGGCAAGCCATGGAACTTTCCATGCTCGGTCCCTCGTCTGGTAAGACCCATTCTGCTGTGAACAGGTCTTGAATGTCTGGGTGCATTGGAAATAGAAGTACTTCTAAGCCCACTCACAATCAATGAACATGGAACTCCTGATGCTGAAACAGAAGGCTCCTCAATGGAAAGTTCTGACAATGCCTCAGAAATAAGAGTACTGAGCTCCTTTTATGAAACAAACTCAGTACTTTCAGGTCATTCCCCTCCTCATGAAGGAGCTCTCCCTTTTCCAATGATGGCTCCTCTGAATAGGCCAAGGCCACATCAGATAAGATGGGAGAAGCAAAGATAGACCTTCAGGAGTGGACAGGTAAGGCTTAACGAGATCTCTTAAGAGCAAGACGGGCAGAGGGATGAGAAACAAAAGCAGTTGATGCAACTATGACTGTCCCTGCTTCAGTAAACTGATCTGCTGTAAGAGCAATATAAACTTCAGAGGAAAAAAAAAGATCCCGATTCAGCTGAATGCTCTGTCAGGCCCTGAGGTTGTAAAATGGCGGCTGTGCTCTACATGTGATCAGACAGAGGCTGTTTCTCACTGCCAGTTGGCCCCAAGAAAATGGTGCCCATTCCCGCACTCTCCTGTGTCAAACTACGCACCAGCCCTGCTGGAGAACAGCAATTCCCCAGCATATTTGGATGCTGCGCCAAATCAGATGACATGCTGTCGCTGACCATGTCCTGCGGGATTCCCATATTGTGCTCATTGCAATGCGCCAACACCAGCCAGTGGGTCCTACAGCAAGAAAACCGCTTAACTGCCTCCGTGGGAGTCATCATTTACCTCAACTGGCACAAGCGCAGCACATGTCCCAAGCGGTAAGTCAGGATCCTTTACCTGCACCAAGCAGAATTTGCAGCCCTCCAAGCAGGTCTGAGTCAAACTTTAGTCAGAATGACAACCTCAAGCTCACCAATCTCCACAAGTCTTACCTCAGATAAGAAAGAATCAGGACTGATAATCTGTCCCATGCTCTCCAGTAAACCTCTTTCCTTCTTTTTTTTTTTTTTTTTAAGTTGTTGTGCTGGAAAAGGAGAACTCCACAGAAAAGAGGGGAGAGGTAAAGGGAGAGAATAAGTAAATTCATGGAGCACCACAGACAGGGATCTGAAAACCACCCGATATAACTCTGAAGACTCAAAGCACCCACAAAGCTCAACTGGAGACCAGATGACCAACAGGATGAGGAGTAAATCAATTTGAATCAGAAGTTGAAAAGTGTGTCCATCTACCTACTGGAAATAGAAAATACTGAGCAGCTGGCCTGAATGCCGAGAGAGATATGTCTCAGTTCTGTTTTCAGGTTCTATTTCCACCTGGTTGATGGACACAACTATCCCACAGGTTCTGGAATAGTGGGAAGCTACGTAATGAAAATAACCTTTAAAACTACTGAAATCTAAATTCTTAACCATTTAAACAATAAATATTCAAAAGAATCAACTACAGCTGTGCCCACCCCCAATATATTCATATGCTCCTTACCCCTTTTTCCCTTGGTCCTTTCTCCTTCCAACATGGGAGCACACTGCCTGGCCTGGCCAACAACAGCTTAGGAAATGGAAACACAATATCTGTTGTGGGCTGATTTGAACCCATCCATGTCTCCATGGAAGCCAGAAATCTTTGAATAGTTAAGAGGCATATTTTCAAAGCACTTAGCCTTCCAAAGTTCCATAGGTTTCTATGGAACTTTGGAAGGCTAAGTGCTTTGAAAATATACCTCTAAGTGGTCCAATGGTAAGGTATATACCATTTCATCAATTAATATTCCACATTCCTAGTCTTATGTTTTTAAATTGCTGGTTCTCAATCTTTGCTCAGGATGCCTTTCTGGGTTACTTTATCAGTGAGTCACAACACATATTCATAAGAAAAAGCCTGTAACTTAACAACAAAATACAGACCTAAAATACACAGATGTTTTAATATTTAAAGCAAATTAAGAGTAGGGTGAATTAGGGTTCAAGAGAACCGCTATACAGTTGCACAGACTTTGATATGTAAGTCACCATTCCCTTTTGTCAGCGGTTTAAATTTGGCTTTGATGGGTTTCTGATACAAGCCTTTGTAAAATGTGATGACATCTCTGTACAGTTTTAAGTGAACCAGTGTCTACATCACTAAATTCATCATCATAATTTGGCACATATTGCTAATCCCAGCAGAAGCCCAATTACCCTCTTGTTCCTAGATGTGGTACAGGCTGAACTATGTTGGTAGATGAAGCCTGCACTGCTACCAAGTGAGCTGTACCTGTTCTGTGGAAAAATGAAAGTGTTTGCTTTCTAATGCTGTCAATCTGGTCCTACCATGAGTGCTAAATTACTATAAAAATATAAAATTAAAGCTCCAGTTACAAACCCCTCTTGGTATGCCAGAAATTCTATATGTACAACATCCCAAAAGTTTAATTTGGATATCATGGTGGCAAATCATTCGTGTGCCTGATCCCACCCACCCCAGGGTCAAATTCGCCTATTGGGTCTTCTAAAATTTTTGTGCTGCACAGAATTAACACATGACAATCCAATCAACTCAAATGGCCTGTTCCCTGACAAAGAAACCCCATGTCAAGAGTTCTCCTCCTTACAGCCCCTCCCCTTATTTGAAGCTCTCATTGCTTTCAGCTAAGCTTGATCCTGGGTTTGCCATGCATTGTATCGCTGGCTGGCAAAGTGCTCATCCCTTGTTAATTCGAGATGCTCAGGACAAGCCAGCCGCACTGTTCTTCCATGATCTGAAGCATTACATATTAAGTGTCGGTTTATGAGGTGTAAATGGCACAGCAGTAGAAGTCTAACTGCTACCCAATTTCTGAGAAAGTAAACGTCAAGTCATTCTGAGGAGTTTCCCTTTGAAAATGAGCTTGCAATCTCATAGATACAGTCCTGGCCCTTGTAACCCCTACAAACTGTTTAACTACTGATATCTCTGAAATAAGGATCAATAACCTTGCTGAAGGTCAAAACAGTGTATTATTTACATGTCTATGAAAAGCATAAGAGATCAGGAGAAAACACTTTTACAGTATTTTTCTATTTATATTTTAGAGGAAGGAAGCATCCTTACCTTTACAGAAAACACAACACCTCCTTTGGGTTTAAAGGAATTAAATAATGCCAGCAGGTCCGTGGCTTTCAGTCTGTCCCAGTCCATATTGCAAACTGCCAGTCTGCATGTAATCTGGGAGATAAAGAGGGAGGATAAATAATCATATCAAGATGTCTACTGATTAACTATAGGTTGGGACAAATCTTCATTTCTTTGGTTTTAACTCTTGATGACTTTATAAAACTAAAGTAAACAATAATTTGCTGATGGCCAATTCCCTGAAATTCGATGCTGTTTTTCACCTTACATTTGGATTATTTTAATGATTACGTTTACAGTGAAGGGCAAGATCCAAGAGTGCCTGAAAATCATAACTCCAGTGATTTGTACTAGGACCGTTGTTTAATATATTCCTTAATAATTGTGAAAAGGAGGCAATTATTAAGGTAATCAAATGTACATATGACACCAAAGTTATTCAAAGCAGCTAAAACATGAGCAAATGGAATGAACTTCTGGAGGATCGTAAGAAACTGGGGAACTGGGCATCTAAAAGAGAAGTGATATGCAATACAGATAAGTGCAGAATAATGCACATAGAGAAAACCATCATTATGCTGGGTTCCAAATTAGGAGTTCCCCCAGAAAAAGAACCTTGGAGTAATTGAAATTCTCAATTCAGTGGGCAGCCGTCATCCAAAAAGCAAGTACAGAATAATAGAAATTATTCAACAAGCAACAGACCTGAGAATATGATAATGTCGCTCCATAAATCTATGGTGTGACCAAACCTTGGGCACTCTGGATGCAATTCTAAAGCGGGAGCCCCCAATCAGGCACCCCGAGGCCATGCGGTAGGAGCCTATTCTATAATGGAACCTGGGCACCTAGACTTAAGGTATATTTGGCACTTTGTGGTTGTGCAAATTGGTTATCATGAACACAATAAAAATGATTTAAACATAAAATACTCGCAAGACTTGGTATCGGCGTGCCTAACATTTAGACCAACCACAGAGCCCTTGTAACTGCGGGCAGCTAAATGCAAAAAGGACGTGCATAACTCACACTACGCAGAACCGCCAAGAGATTAAGACGGGCCCAGGGCAAGGCCGCCGCTGCTGCCCCCCCCCCCCTGTATTGTCACCACCGCAGACCCCGATCACTGCTGCTGTTGCCACCCCCCCGATTGTTGCTGCCTCCACCCCCCCTCCCCGATCCAGCCCCCCCCCAGCGCCTCGCGTCTGCGTGAATGAAGCAGATCGCCTCGGGCCCCAGCCTTCCCTCACTGTGTCCCGCCCTCGCGGAAATAGGAAGTTACATCAGAGGAGGATGGGAAACAATGAGGTAAGGCCGGGGCCCAAGGTGATGTGCTTCTTTCATGCAGACGCGTTGCATGCTGGTGCTGCCGATTGATTTTTTTTTTTTTTTTTAAATGCAGGGGCGGATCGTCACCACCGCGTCGTTCCTCTGAGCAGAAGAAGGCGAGAGACCCCGGCGCTGGGCGGGCCCAGGGAATTTTGCCCCCCTGCCCCCCCTCTCGGCGGCCCTGGTCCTATGTCTCACCTATGCTCCACTCCTGTGTATTCCCCCTTCAAAAACTGCACAATGTAAGTTACGTATATATTTGCAGAATAGCACTTAGGCATCCTGCTAACGTTTATGTGGGTAAGTTCACACATACCTACATTAAGTACTAGTATTCCAGACATTTATGTGTTCAAGGGGGTGTAAATGTGGGTGCCTAGATTACAGAATTGCTCTGTGCGCAAAGTTATGGTCACCTCATTTAAAAAACATATAGCAGACCTAGAAAATGTACAGCATTAAAAATGGCATACGGGATGCAACTACGCCCTTATGAAAAGGGGCTGAACAGGTTTGGACTCTTCAGCTTACAAAAAGATTGTAAGCTCTTTGAGCAGGGACTGTCTTTCTTCTATGTTTGTGCAGCGCTGCGTATGCCTTGTAGCGCTATAGAAATGCTAAATAGTAGTAGTAGTAGACAACTGAGAGGGAATATAAGAGGTTTATATCTGGGATGCGCTTTTCCCAGAGATCCTAAGTTGTGTTTTATTGGGTCTAGCCAACTACAAAGGACTGAAGTTGCAGTGCTGCCTCGAGCGACTGTATCTTGCTGCGGCTAAAAGTGTTATTGTGGCTCACAGGAAACAAGCTGAGGGACCTACTACTGACTGGCTGGTGAAACTCACTATTCTCGGAAAGATGGAAACGCTTACTGGGGCGTTATGATCCTACCGATGAAGAACAGTCTCATCTTTGGGACTTGGTTAAGGAAGTGAGAAGTTGATTTTCTGGGGGAGAGGGTTGGGGGACTTTTTCCAGAGGCACTGAAGAGTCACAGTGTCCCATCCCTGGTTGTATGGTGGACATTTTTTGTTGAGGGGTTTAGGCAGGGGAGATTTAGGTGGGGAGGGGGAATTTAGGAAGGGGAGGTAATGGAGTGGAAGGTGGAGAGGATTTTGAAAAACATTTTTTGATGTTTGTGTTTGTTTAGATTGGTTATTGCTGTAATTTTGGATTTTGTACTATGCTCTTTGTACAGCTTGTAATAAAAATGAAAGTAAAAAAAAAAAAGGAAGAGGTTTATAAAATCATGACTGCCATGGAACAGGTTAAAAGGGAATAGCTACTTACCCTTTCAAATGATAGACACTTTCACCCAACACCCAGTTAAGCTGTTGAATGTGTTGCTGAAGGATTTGCTAATAGTATAACTGGGTTTTAAAAAGGGTTGGGCAAGTTTCTAGAGAATACAAATGTTAAAAGGTACTAGCCAAGAAGATGTGTAGCCTGCCACCTCTAACTTCTGGGTGTGAGCAATAGCAAATGTATCTCCCCATTAAAGCCTACATATAGGTTTAGGTGCCTATAACCTAGGCAGTTTGAGAAATGGCAATTTCTAGCATGCCTGAAAGAAGGCTGTACCTGATGAACAAATATCTATGTGCAGGTTCAGACCAGGAACGATTAAAAATATTGAAATAGCCTCTGTGAGAAGACTACCTGGTCTCCCCGAGGAGTCATCTTATCCAGTTCTCCCCAGGCATGCTCAAACTCTACTTCCTTCACAAAATCTTCCTCCACGTCCTCATCTTCAGAGCTCGTTTCCACATTTCCTCTCCCTCTTGCTATGTCAGGCTCACTATCACTTTCATCTTCTTCCTCTTCCCTTAAATCAGAGTCTACTTCCTCATCTGTTGCTTCCTCCAGCTCTTCTTTATTAGGATCATCATCTGCTTCTGCATCTTCAGATGGCGCCTCAGAACTGATGCCTTTTTCTTCCTGTAAAGACTCTTCATCGTCTTCATGAACATCAGCCTCACTCTCTAAACATTAAACAAAGAAAACATTTGCAAGCAAAAATAAATACAAGATTGACTTCAGCACATCATCTTAGAAAATGTAAATATGACATTTATTCAAAACAGGAAAACATGCTTCATCTCATGTAGGATAGATACATTAAAATGTTCCATTTTAGTATTTATTGCTTGAAAGGTGATATTGCCAATGAAAGAATCCAATGCCAAATCACAAATAACTAGGAACAATGGATGGGCGATCTGGTCTTCATCTACCATGACCTACTTTATTTGCTCATCAATCTTTATCAACAGACAACCACCTGACCATCAATATTGAGAGGTAACACGGCCATCTTCAGCTCTGCTTCCCAGAAAACCAATACCTAGGCCAACACTCAGGACTCCTTCCCTTTGCATTGCCGTGTTTTACAATAATGCCCACAACTACCCAAAAATAAATAAATATAAATAAAAATAGATGGTCTCCCTGTGATCATTGCAGCCCCATGCTGTTGTATCACATATGTTTTGGTTTATAACTGCTACTCCATGCAGATCCTAATGATTTCTTACATATGCAGTGCAATCACACCACTGTTGTTTAGGGTTGTAGCTGCCATGTGGTACAGGTTATTCCAAAGCATTCCCGGAAGCATAGTGCAACCATACCACTGTTATAATGCACTGAACTGCCACTCCATGCAAGGAGTGCCCTTCTAGATTTCTTTATTAAATGGTTGCATGGGGAAACTCTAGTTGAATATATGAGATAAGACAGGGCTCAAGAAATTCTGGGTGCTAGGTCACCATGGCACCTAGAAACTGGACCCTGGCACCCATCCAAAACTGCTTGTCTAGTCCATGATGTCTCTCTCACAGAAAGGGGCTTTTCTGCCATCTGTATTATGAAACTGTAAGATCAACAAGCTCTTCCTGCACCATGTGGCTCAAATTCATTGACAGCATAATGACACTGTTACATGGCAGGAATGTCCATTGCTGGGGAGGAGGCAGCCTGGCAGCATTAAAAGTAATAAGCAATGAAGCAAGGTAGAGGCATGCCTAGCTATAGTCTTGCAAGCACACCAGGTGACCTGGGATGGTTTTGCTGAGTGGGCGCAATTGAGGAGTGAGGGACTTGAGACTGCAGGGGGAAGACAGGAGGATGACAGAGACAGACTGGCTAAGAGCAGGGAGAGAGACAGTCTGGTTGAGTGGGAGACATGAAAGACATAGACAGACTAGTAGGGCTTGGGCCATGGTGACAGGTGAAGCCAAGAGGCAAACGTCTCAGGCACAGCTATCAAAGGGATGATCATGTACTGCTGTCAGCATGCTTTTTTTCTAGATGGGGGAGGGGGGTGGCGTGGAGGGAAGGAGGAACAAACAGAATTTGGAAACCCACCTTAGTAAATCAGGCTGTAATGAGCTGTGGCAGAACTCAGAGGACAGTAGAAAGGAGGGAAAGGCAACAGAGATTTTACTTGTTGCTTCCTAAGTTTTTGGGCTGGCTCTTAAATCCAAAGAAAATCTGGCAAGCTTTGTTAAAGGTATGTTATTAAGAACTCTAATACTCCAAAGCAGCAAGCTAGTGTTCACACACACACAAAAAAGTAGAAAGTAAAAGAAAAGAGATATATGATAGAATTATATTTTCAATGAAATGTGCAAAATGGCAAATTTTCCTACCATGAATGGGTGATGGCCTTGGGGCACTTCCCATTCCATAACCACCTTTGAACTGTTGTGAATTTCAATGCTTTTACTAGCATAAACCACAAGTAAAACACTACTTAAATATCATACTTAGAAACTCAGAAATACATAATATTTAAACACATTTACCTACGTAACCAGTTTGAGTGTTATAAAGCATATTGACATCAAAAGTCATCTATAATAGAAAAATATCAGAGCTAAGAAACTTTGGGGCACTTTTACCATGCATTAAGCACTTATGGCTGGATTCAGTAAATGGAGCAGAAATTTGGGCACCAAAAAAAATGAACGCTATTTAAAAAAAAAAAAAAATGGCGATCTGAGTTGGGCGCCAATTATAGAATAGTGCTTAGTGCTGGGATCCGCACCCAAGGCTTTACATCAACTGAAATCTGATATAAATTCTTACACCTATATTACATGTGTATCTTCCGTATTTTGTGCTCTGTGAATGCCCCTGACCCACCCCTGCCCCTACCATGGCCACGCTCCGTTTTCAGTTGCGCACTAAAAAATTTACATGCACATCTTTATAGAATAGCACCTAGCAAGATGCATGTATAAATTCAAACTGTTGCCAATTAGCACCAATAATGGTTAATGTTCAATTATTGGCTATGTAAGGGGGTTTATAGAACACTGCCCCTCACCCTTAAGAAAAGTCCCTCTGATAGCCTGGACCACCTTAAAAGCACAGGATCCGCCCCAGGAAGAAGTGAGCCAGGAGGGGTGGAGTCAATACCTGGGAGATTAAAAGGCAGGGTCAGGCTGAGGTTAAGGTTAAGGAGGCCCAGGGAAGGAAGAACTGAAGCCCAAGTCTATGCCTTTACTGAACATGGTTAGCTGCTGTGACCTAGCTGAAGTAAGCCATCTTTGTTTCTTGTTAAGACCTGCAAGCCTTCCTGAGAGCTTACAGGCTGTGTTTGGGGTGGGGCAGCCCCACCAGCCACAGACTGCTTGGCCTGATACTACTCGAGACTGTTACTAAATAAGAGAAACTGTTCCATCTGATGTTCCTGGCCTGTGAATCAACAGGTCCCAGGGCTCAGGTGTGTAAAAACATTTACTCTCACATTTATATACCTTTTCTGGCCGAGTTATTCACAGGGCTACCCTCATAACCCTCGCCCGGGGTATCACAGGCTCTAATTGACTCATTACTCAATTAAATTGCAATTGCGCCCAAATAATTGCCTGGGAACGTGTTAATGGGTTTTGCGGTAGTTTGCCTGTTACCACACCTTAAACCACATGTTACTAAATTATTCAGGATTTTTCTGTTAGGGGGCGTGGCATGGGTAGAAAGTGGGCATCGAAGTGTTAGCTATCTCCGCATTAGCCAGTTAGCTCACAATAATGTGGGAACACTTAAGTGCCTGCTAAATAGGAGGCGGTGAGGGGTCCTTCATTAACTCTCAGCAAGTAGTGTGCACTAATGGCAAACACTGCTGCACAACCTGCAATAAAAGATACTGGGAACACCCTGTTTTGATGCAGTATTAGTTTTGGGCATGCTGCACATTAAAATCCTGCGTTAAAATGAGTTAAGTTCAAAACTTAACACATATTAGTAACAGAACCCTTTTGTGCCAAACAGTTAAAAAGAAATGTTGTAATAGCTAATATTGATGTCTCTAATTTTCAGCTCTGCTACTAGGAAATTCCACAGGAACTCAACTGCCTGCTCCTTACAGACAAAAATAAATCAAATAAAGAATTGTTGTACTTGAATGTGTGGAAGCGAAGTCAGAGCTGGTGTGTATGCTGGTAGTGTGCAGATCAAAGAGTTAATTATCTAGGGGCAGAGGGGTGACTATTTCACTTCTTTTACTGTGTGATTGAACCTTACTGTACTAAGCCAAATCCTGTGTGACAATGTCTCAGGAGCAGATCACGTGTGAGGCAGAGATGCAAGCTTTTGTCCATCAGCTAAGTGCTGAAGGGGATGAGAATAGAGGTTTGAGGCAGAAATCTGAGAGAAAGCGTGGGAAAGAAGCAACAGAGGAAGAAACATCATTTATTACTTGTGAGAATATAACCTGACCCTACTTCTTTCTTGGTATAAAGGAAAATAAGGAGACAAATGAATGTAACAAGAACGTGTGTAATTAAGAAAAACAGGTGAGGGAGAACGTTTCCATTTATGCAAAATCTCACTTTGAACTGAGAAAAAAAAACTATACAAGACAACAGCAAAGGGCACAAGATAGGCAGAACATTTCTGGTTACTGGGACTCTAGTGACCTGATATGCCTCTCTGAGTGTTGGCTATTTTGTCTTGATTGTATTTCCCATCCCGTGCTTTTGCTTTGCTACAAAAAACTAACTTTTATTTTTTCCTAATTTGGGGCCCTATTTACTAAGCCATGGTAATGTTTTTAAGGTGCGCTAACATTAGTGCATCTTAGTAAACAGAGCCCTTGTTGTAAGAATAAAAAGGGCACTTTGTAAAAGAATAAAAAATTACTAATGTGAAAAGATTCTCTTGTTTGTACTTTTCTTTTTGTGATCCAGTCTGAACTGGTTGTTTGGTGTTCACCCCAAGATACATGTGATGCATGTGGGAAAGAGGAACCCGAATTATAGCTATGTCATGCAAAGTTATCTATAAAAAAGGATTTTAGAGATTGCTTTTCAATTCTATCTGCCTTGACCAACAAGTGCACTTGGGGTCTGTATTTGTGATTTGAAGTAATTCTGTTTAAAAATGATTGTTTAACTTAGATTGTGTGAAAATAAGTTGGAATGCAGAAGATAAGACACAGCTCTAATTAATTTGGTATGTGAAGAGGAGGATGGCGCTTGTTTTCGAGTTCAGACTGGCCACCTGGACTTGGAAACATGTGACCACATTCCCACAGTATGGCTTGTTTACCTATTCTCAAGCATTCTGTAATTTTCCTTGGCTCTGAAAATAAGCTTTAGCTTAATAAAAAGGGGGGGCTTGTTGCAGCAGAGCTCTGAGCCTCATCTGTGGGTGGACGCATCGCGCAGAAAAGACTTGTTCCTGGTCATAAGGAGACTTCAGGCTTTCACTGCAACGGGCCTCAAAGCTGATGAGATAAGGGCCTGAAATTCCTGACCAGTGATGTTGTACGTATAATATGCATATATCTGTCTTATAGCTTTCTTTTAGTTATTTGATTTAATCATTGTATATATCTTAATCACTGTAGATTTTAGAACCTCTACTAAAGGTCTCATTTACCTAATACGAATTCAAAAGAATCCACATATTGAGTAGTCTGTGTCAGTGAGACAGGCTGTAAATCCATAACAGTACAGGGGGCTACTCCGGAGAAGTCTCGCTTGTGGGTATCACATTGTATAATGTCTTTTGAAGAGGGTGTGGTTAGCGATAGTCCTTGACAGGACCTTAGTGTCCTTGGAGGTATGTAGAGGATCATCCTATTCTTCAGGTACTCAGAGCCATTTCCTTTAAGGGCCTTGAAGATCAGACTTAGAGTTTTAAATTTAGCCCTGTATTGTACTGGTAGCCAGTGAAGTTTTTGCAAAAATGGTATGATGTGGTCACGTTGCTTGCAACATTCTATTAGTCTTGCTGTAGCATTCTGAATCAATTGAAGCTGGTGCAGGGCCTTTGTAATCAGACCGTTGTATAGTGCATTACAGTAATCCAATCTTGATGTTATCATGGCATGCACAAGTGGGATAAAATTTACCTTCTCAATATAAGGAGAGAGGCACTGTAGCTGTCGCAAATAGTAGAAGCAACTCTTGAAGGTTGCTTGGATTTGGGGGATAAGATTAAGTGTTGAATCTAACTGTATTCCAAGGTTCCTGACTTGTGATTGGAGGGGGAGTTCATACTTCCCAAAAGAGACTGTGATGTCAGGTATGTATCCACTTGTGTTAAGGACCCAGAAAAGCTCAGTTTTACTTGGGTTCAGGCACAGTTTGTTGTGTTTAGCCCATTCTTGAATTGATGTTAGACAGGTAATCCGTTTATTCAAGGCAGTAGGTAAGTCTGGTTCAATGAGTATGAGTAAATGCACATCATCTGTGTAGATGTAGAACTGAGTATCTATAGCATGGGATAGCACTGCAGTTGTGGAATTCATTGCGTAATGGTAAAGAGCATAAGTACAGAAGTATTGCCATATTGGAACAGACCAAAGGTCCATCAAGCCCAGCATCCTGTTTCCAACAGTGGCCAATCCAGGTCACAAATACCTGGCAAGATCCCAAAAAAGTACAAAACATTTTATACTGCTTATCCCAGAAATAGTGGATTTTCCCTAAGTCCAATTTAATAATGGTCTATGGACTTTTCCTTTAGGAAGCCGTCCAAACCTTTTTTAAATGCCGCTAAGCTAACCGCCTTTACCACATTCTCTGGCAACGAATTCCACAATTTAATTACACATTGAGTAAAGAAACATTTTCTCTGACTCGTTTTAAATTTATTACTTTGTAGCTTCATCGCATGCCCCCTAGTCCTAGTATTTTTGGAAAGCATAAAGACGCTTCACATCTACCTGTTCAACACCACTCATTATTTTATAGACCTCTATCATATCTCCCCTCAGCCGCCTTTTCTCCAAGCTGAAGAGCCCTAGCCGCTTTCGCCTTTCCTCATAGGGAAGTTGTCCCATCTCCTTCATCATTTTCGTTGCCCTTCTCTGCACCTTTTCTAATTCCACTATATCTTTTTTGAGATGCGGAGACCAGAATTGAATACAATATTTGAGGTGCGGCGCACTGTTGCACCATGGAGCGATACAAAGGCATTAAAATGTCCTCATTTTTGTTTTCCATCTTTTCCTAATAATACCTAACATTCTATTTGCTTTCTTAGCCGCAGCAGCACACTGAGCAGAAGTTTTCAACGTAACATCAACGACGACACCTAAATCCCTTTCTTGGTCCCTAACACCTAACATGGAACCTTGCATGAGTTATCTATTATGAAGTCTGCTGAATTATTTTTGGACACCAGAAAACATATTTATTATCTACCAGGTTTTTCTACATTTATTAGAATAAATGATGCATGCATATATATTTAAGAGTAACCAAGAAAAAGCACTGAAATACAAAGTGAATGGGCTAAGTCGGCAATAGCGTGTGGCTTTGTAAACAGGGGGGATTAGAGTTTTAATAAACATAAACATATATGCATACCTAATCATGTGTATCCAACCATTATATGTTACATGCAGCTATTTATACAGCAAATTGTACAAATTACTGATGATTTGTTTTGTAAGAGTGCTGAAAGTCCTTTGAATACAAATGATTTTGTTACATTCTAAAATTAAAAACATTGGCTCACCTGAACCCCTGAAACAGCCTGAAGGGAAAACACTGGTCAAGATCAGGACAATGGGTTATCAAAATTAAGGAGATATTGAAAAACAAATTTGTTCTCATCTGTTAAAGTTCCAATGAAATGTCAGTGGGGGAAAATGAACCATTACAGAGAAGCTTTTTCTACCTATGTTAACACTGCAATGAATATTGGATTTTAAAGTATTATTACAACTCAAAATATTATTGGTGAAATTAAAGGAGGATTCCTCAAGCAGTGTTAGGGCGTTCGCATGGGTGTTAGGGCCTTAATGCACATTAAGAGAATTAGCACACGTTAAATGCTAAGAAGCCCACAATGGCATTTAGCGTGTATTAACTCTCTTAACGTGCATTAAGGCACGAAGGCCCTAATGCTACTTGATGAATTCCCCCCTTAAGCCACTAACTGGACACTGTTGGGACAATATTTAAAAAAATTTTCACACTGAAAAATTAAAATATCAAATCAGAGGTGTAAAACCAATGACAGAGATTGAACTGCAAGAAAATATGCATTACCGATGTTGTATACTGCACTAAGGCTTTTTCTCCAATGATTAAAAATTCTTTGGTCTTACCTAAAATTACTGATGATTCTTGTAGTCTTTAGACATAGTTAGGTGGAATTTTTCAATCTTCCTTTAAAAAAAAAAATCTTTCCCTCTCTTTGCAATTAGTATTATTCCCAATATTAATTTACCAACCTGATTCTGTGTTCTTTTCCTTTAATTGACATTTTATCTTTGGAGAGATTACAGCTTTCTTCCTGCTTGTTTCTAAAGCCTTCTGTTTGCTCTTTCGGGGCACTCCTGACTTCAGGGCAGAAAGAGATTTTTGTTTCTGTTTACCTAGCAATGATGGCTCTTGGTCATCCTTCACTTCAATTTGTCCTAAGTTAACTTTCTTGACAATCACTTTCTTTGCTTGGTCTGTTTCTGTGGAGCTCTTTTGCCTTTCACCTTGTATACAGGTCAACTCTAACAATCCTCTAGCATTCTCTCTCTGTTTAGTCTTTTTGCTTCTTTCTTCTGGTTGAACATTGTCAAGCAATGTCCCCGAGTCCAATTTTCCTTTTGCTTTCACCATTTTCTTTTTGCTCTTTAAGGTCATCTCTTTGCTGTCAGCATCAGAGAGATTAGACTCCTCTGACTCCGATAGGTCATAGAAGCGTTTCAGATCTTCAGTGGTGTTGTGATGGATGGGCCTGCCTCTTTTATCCACAGAATACTTTAGGCTGAACTTTTTATCATGGAACATAGCTCTGAATCGTTTATCAATCTTGATTTTGTTCTCTTTTTCTGGCATTTCCCAAAACCTGGGGTCCTTTGTAACCTGGCTGAACCGCTGGTCACTGGCTAGCTCTTGGCTGGATGCCATTTTAAAGTCCTGTAAAACAACACATGAATAACATAAGGAAGGAAGTGTAAAGTTTATAGAGCATTTGGGTTTTGAAACAATATAAAATAAAATAATCAGACCTTCTGGCATATTGTTTTTAAACTTCACAATGGTATTTTGCAATTTCATTTTCCAAACTACCAACCTTTTTTAGTATTATCTACTTTTATTTGAGTTAATTTGATAGGCTTCAATGTTTTTGTTGGGCTACAGTACCATGAGCTTTCATGCACATTTTTCCCCTTATTATTACATCCCCTCCCACTTACTTTAGTCCATCCATCAGTATAAGATTTGCATTGGCTGAGGACCAAACACAGTAGCTCCCTTCAGCACATGTAGTTGTGGAAGTCTAAGTCAAATTGATTGCCTACATTTACCTCCTTTGTACTGTGAACATGCTGTTTCTACAACACCCAGCCAGCTCAGTGACCAGAGCTCTAGCCTGGGAATCCACGCTGCCAATAAGCAAGTGAATGACTCAAATCTGTATGTTTTATCTTGTTTGTTATACTATTTTTAAGCTGTACACTGCTTTGGTTATATTGGAATAGTGACTTATACATGAAATTGGATTTGAAACAACTACTATTGAAAAATCAAGGACCAGATGTACTAAGCATGTATTCCACAGAGATAAAATGGAGGGAAAATCCACCTTCAAAGCATATGACCCTAGGTCAGATATAAAAATAGTCTGTACTTTATTAAAACTACAAAAAGTACATATTAAAAGTACAAAAAGTAAACAAAAATAAGAGAAGCGGGAAGCCTATATGGTTCTCGAAACAAGTAGCTGAAAAAATAAGAGCAAAAGAGGCTTTGTTCAAGAAATACGAAAGAACGCAACGAGAGGATCACGGAAAAGATTATCTGATTAAACTCAAAGAAGCTAAGAGGGAAATACTGCTAGCGAAAGTGTGAGCGGAAGAAAAAATGGCTAAAGATGTAAAGAGAGGTGACAAGACTTTTTTCAGATATATTGGAGAAAGGAGAAGAGATAGGAATGGAATTGTGAGACTGAAAGATAATGAGAATGGCTATGTGGAGAGTGATGAAGATAACGCGAACATGCTAAACAATTATTTCTCTTTGGTGTTCACGGAGGAAAATCCTGGAGGACAGCGGTTGGCTGCTGAGGGAACGTCTGGGAATGGAGTGGATACTGCACCGTTTACGGAAGAAAGAGTTTATAAACAGCTGGAGAATCTGAAGGTGAACAAAGCTATGGGGCCAGATGGGATACAGGATACTGAAGGAGCTCAGAGAGGTCCTGGCGGGACCTCTTAAAGATTTATTTAATAGATCTTTAGAGACGGGAAAGGTTCCACGAGATTGGAGACGAGCGGATGTGGTCCCTCTTCACAAAAGTGGAGACAGGGTAGAAGTGGGAAACTACAGACCGGTAAGTCTCACGTCGGTGGTAGGAAAAATAATGGAGTCGCTGCTGAAAGAAAGTATAGTTAACTTTCTAGATGCCGACGGGTTACGCCGAGGCAACATGGCTTTACCAAAGGAAAATCCTGCCAAACGAATCTTATTGACTTTTTTGACTGGGTGACCAAAGAACTGGATGAGGGACGTGAGCTAGATGTAATTTACTTGGACTTCAGCAGAAGACTCGTGAATAAGCTGAAATGGTTGAACTTAGGACAGAAAGTGGTGAACTGGATAAGAAACTGGTTGACCGACAGGTGGCAGAGGGTGGTGGTAAATGGAATCTGCTCGGAGGAAAGGAAAGTGAACAGTGGAGTTCCTCAGGGGTCAGTGCTAGGGCCTATTCAGTTTAATATATTTGTGGGAGATATTGCTGAAGGGTTGGAAGGAAAGGTGTGCCTTTTTGCGGATGACACAAAAATAGCCAATAGAGTGAATACCCTGGAGGGAGTAGAAACGATGAAAAGGGATCTCCGAACGTTAGAAGAATGGTTGAGGGTCTGGCAGTTAAAATTACCCCCGGCGGCCTGAACCGGGAAGTAGAGTGGCTTCATGAATAATAAACAGATGACGTCACTCTTTAGACTAGATGTAAATAGGGTGCATGCACCGGCGTTCTTTTAACAGCTGGTCCCGCAAGAGACAGTCATCCCTCCTTGTAGGTAAGCCTTTGAGGTATTACAGAGTCGTGAAATTATAAGGACTGACAACATAGTGTTGAATATTACAATTCAGAAAGATATATTTTTTGCATTGTAAGAAGCATGCACGGTTAGACTAAATAAATGGGATAATAATGTCATTACATATTGCAGAGTGACATTATCCAGAGGGGGCGTGGCCCTGGTACAACTAAGGTCTCCTGATGATGCTACAAACAGTGAAACACATGTTGTGTTGAGAACGAGAGAGAACCACAGAGCATGAGCGATAACCACATGGTTATGAGTTAAGAAGGAGTAGTTAAGAAGAATCTTTTTGAATGTTTTATTCATTTTCACTTCTATCACGAGCACGATCACCTATCAACAGAGCTCCGCTGCTCTACTGAGCAGTACCCAACAGAAGTTTGAAAACACAAGTGAATCCAGCCCCAAGCTAAGTACCAGTTTCTGCTATCAGAGATGCATTTTTTATTATGGTTACAGAGTTAAGGAGTGTCCATCATTAGAAAAGGCTTGTGGGTGGTAGGTAGGGCTGAGTGCCATGATGTTGGGTTCTGCCTGCTGCGACTCAGTAGACCAGCCTGAGCAACTTGCATTTTACTGAGCACTCATTATTCATTATTTGAATACTAGCCGTTAAGCCTGTTAAAACAGGCGAGTTTTTTTTTCTATGGGCTCCCCCCCATCCATCAACCGTGTTCTCCCCCCTGCCCTCCCCCCATGTCCTGCAGCCCTCTCTCCCCTGGCCTCCCCCCATGTCCACCAACCCTGTTCTCTCCCCTGCCCTCCCCCCATGTCCAGCAGCCCTCTCTCCCCAGGCCTCCCCCCGTCCACCAACCCTCCTCTCTCCCCTGCCCTCCCCCCATGTCTAGCAACCCTCCTCTTTCCCTTGGCCTCCCCCCCTACCCCCACGCGAAACCACAGCACTCGATGTCCGCGTCCGGGGCCACGCCTCTCGGGGTGAAACGTCATCACCGCCGCCATGGCTCCTCCCCCCGAAACCGCAGCACTCGATGTCTGCGTCCGGGGCCACGCCTCTTGGGGTGAAACGTCACCGCCGCCATGGCTCCTCCCCTCGGGGCTCCGCCAATCAGAGGAGAGGAAGGCAGGGCGCTGGCCGGCTGTGGAAGTATGAATGGAAGAGTCGCGTGGGTTGGCGAACCTCTCGCATTTGTGTCGCGCGCAGCGTAATTGTTATCCCGTTGCACTTGACTTGATTGTGGTCTCGGCCGTGTTGTATAGGTGTTACTGTGACAGGGAGGCAGGAGCAGCGGCATCGGCAACGTCGGGGAGGGGGGCCTTCATTCGTTCCTCCTTCCCCCTCTGATTTCCACGCCCCCTCCGATTCCCACACCCCGTCCTCTCCACGTACCTTTGGGGCTGTTTAGTGTACTCTCCGCCCCTCGCCCCGCCTCTGACTCCTCCTCCTTTCTGGTTCTGGAGCTGTTGGAGGCGGGGCTTGGACTTTTGACGTCTCAACGTTCGGGCTGTACTGCGCATTTGCAGGTGAGTCGGTCACTTGCCATTTATATGTTTGATATTCACTGGCACAGCATATTAAAAATAGATTAAAATTTTTTTATATTTTCATAATGGTTTCTTATTTTGATGTTAGTTAAAATTTAATGCCAAGAAGTGTAGAGTGAAGCACTTGGGGTGCGGAAACCCAAAAGAGAGATATCGGATAGGAGGGGAGAGATTAGTAAGCTCAACTCAGGAGAGAGACCTTGGGGTGTTTGTGTCAGAGGATCTGAAGGGGAAGAAACAATGCGACAAGGCGACGGCCATGGACAGGATGCTAGGCTGCATAGAGAGGGGCATAACCAGCAGAAGAAAGGAGGTAGTGAGGCCCCACTTGGAGTATTGTGTTCAGTTTTGGAGGCCGTATCTTGCTAAAGATGTAAAAAGACTGGAAGCGGTGCAAAGAAAAGCTACGAAAATGGTATGGGATTTGCTTTGCAAACTGTACGAAGAGAGACTTGCTGACCTGAACATGTATACCTTGGAGGAAAGGAGAAACAGGGGTGATATGATACACATGTTCAAATATTTGAAAGGTATTAATCCGCAAATGAACCTTTTCCGAGACGGGAAGGCAGTAGAACTAGATGACATGAATTGAGGTTGAAGGGGAGCAAACTCAGGACTAATGTCAGGAAGTATTTTTTCACAGAGAGTGTGGTGGATATGTGGAATGCCCTCCTGCTGGAGGTGATGGAGATGAAAATGGTAATGGAATTCAAACATGTGTGGGATAAACACAATGGAATCCTGTTTAGAAGGAATTGTTCTGTGGAATCTTAGCGGAGATTGGGTGGTGACGCCGGTAACTGGAAACAAAACGGGAGCTGGGCAGACTTCTACGGTCTAAGCCCTGATCATGACTGAACAGATAGGAATGGGCTGGAGTGTGAATTTTAAGGGGCTTCGATATTAGCTTCCGAACTTAGTACAAGAACAGTACTGGGCAGACTACGGTCTGTGCCCTGAGAAAGGCAAGGACAAATCAAACTCAGGTATACACATAAAGTATCACATACCATGTAAAATGAGTTTATCTTGTTGGGCAGACTGGATGGACCGTACAGGTGTTTTATCTGCCGTCATTTACTATGTTACATTTGAAAATACAAATGGTAATTAACTCTTCACACATGTTGTTGCCCTATCAGCTCTACTAACTGCTCAGGTATGATCACAACTCTGCACTACATAACAGGTTCTGTCTAATCAACCCACACATGAAATAATGCTGGTTCCAAAATTTAACATGTTAATTCTTAGCTGTGATGTCTATCTTTGCTATGTGAGAAGTGAGTCCAAAATGTTTTGTACTAAAAACATATTTTAGTTAAGCAGCTTAAAACAAATCAAGATTAAACAATGGGGAATGGGACTTCATATACCACCTTTCTGTAACTATATTCAAAGAGGTTTACATAGTATATACAGGTACTTAATTTTACCTTGAGCAATGGAGGGTTAAGTGACTTGCAGTCACAAAACATTCCAATATAAGCAAACCAATGTTTCACTTTTCAGGAGCTCATCTGTGAGGAAACACTGACCCATCTTGCTTCCCATAATTAAAATTTGGTTTCTTCTAACTTCCAAACTGGTTTTGCCTTCCACAAGTAACAAGCAAGCAAGCTTAAAAATGCCTGATGGTTCAGTTTCCAGACACAGATCCTGCTCCTTTGCCAGCAAAGAATGAGAGGCCGATGTAGAAAGTCACACAGTAGAGACACGCTGAGCATGCAACTTCTACCATAAAATTAACAATAAGATATATCACGGCAATGCTGTAAGCTAATGAGATGGAAATTTTGAATATCGACCTCCAAGACATTTAAATCCCCAAAACTGTCATCAATTCCCACCAACCAACCCTTCTACATTGCCCCAGACCTGGTGATAATTTTGTCATTCTGTATGTGCGTTGAAATCCCGTTTCCTTCTGTGCATTGTGGAACATCTGTACACTGCTTTGGTTATATTGGAGTAGTGACTCATACATGAAATTGAATTTGTAACAACTACTATTGAAAAATCAAGGACCAGATGGACTTATTATCATTCATTATAATACTAGCCATTAAGCCCGTTTAAACGGGCGAGATTTTTGTTTGGCAAAATTCCTCTGTCCCCTGCCCTCTCCCCTCCCCTCCATCCATGTGCATCTCCTTCCTGTCTTCCCTCCACTCTATCCATGGCCAGCATTTCTCCACTCTCCCCTCCATCCATGTGCATCTCCTTCCTGTCTTCCCTCTCCTCCATCCATGTCCAGCATTTCTCCTGCCCTCCCCTCTATCCATCTATGTCCATTAGCTCTCCTCTCTCCCCTACCCTCCCCACCCATGGCCAGCGATTCTCTTTTACCCCATGTCCTACCCTCTCATTCTTACCCCCTGCCTCCCCTGTCATTCACATCCAGTTATTTTCCTCTATCCCCTTCCCTGTCCCCTCCCCTCCATCCATCCATCCATGTGCATCTTCCTGTCTTCCCTCACCTCCATCCATGCCCAGCATTTCTCCCTCCCTCTCCCTCCGAGGTCACCACCGCTCCTCCCCCCCGCTCCCCCCCCCCATGTCGCCGCTACCGCTCCCCCCCCCCCCGGGGTCGCCGCCGGCCCCCCTCCACCCAGGCCGGGGGCTCTCCTCTCCATTGAGCTTACAGCGCCTCACCTCCAAAATCGCAGCAGGCAGATCGCCTCCCGTTGGCCTTCCTTCCCTGCCTGTGTCCCGCCCTCGTGTGATGTAACGTCGGCGAGGGCGCGACACAGGCAGGGAAGGAAGGCCGACAGGAGGCGATCTGCCTGCTGCGGTTTCGGCGCTGTAAGTTCAGTGGAGAGGCGAGGGCCCGGGTGGAGGGGGGGCCAGCGGTGACCTAGGGGGGGGGAGTGGTAGCGACGTCGGCGGTTCCCTCCCTCCCCTTCCGTGTTCCAGGTCCACTCCTCAGTGCAGCGTTTCTTTCCCTCTCTGTTCTGTCCTCTGACGTCATCACGTCTTGACGCGGGGGCGGGACAGAGAGGGAAGTCTCTACTGCGCATTTGCGGGTGAGTCGGTCACTTGTCATTTATATGTTTGATAGTGTGTGCCCATGTCTACCCCACGTTAACTCCCACAGTAAATAAACCCTTTTCTCCATCATGTGGCCAGTAATGCGTGCAAAGAATGCTCGTTAATAACGCACTTGTGCCTGCAGTAGATTTCTGCATCTGCCTCTGAAGATGCTGCTCTCTCTCTCTTCACTGAGGAGGAACAGAATCCCAGTTACTGTTTAACAGCACCACCTAATGGATGGATTTTATACTAATAAAGCATCAAGGGAGTATTTTACAAGGT
The DNA here is from genome assembly GCF_901765095.1 of Microcaecilia unicolor. Lineage (NCBI taxonomy): Eukaryota > Metazoa > Chordata > Amphibia > Gymnophiona > Siphonopidae > Microcaecilia > Microcaecilia unicolor. The sequence continues at coordinate 123,249,384 of NC_044033.1, forward strand.
TTGAAAAGAAACCATAGTCCATGCCTCTTATTAGGAGGTAAAATGCCCTAGAGAGGAACACTAATATTGATCTCTTTTAATTTGATTACCTTAATCACATTACAATATTGAGCATATCATCTTATCCTGTTCTCACTTATATGTTATGCATTATTTATTTACCCTAATTTTTCCTGATATTCTTCGCACCTTAATTGTAACAATATGCCGAACTACTTATTCTGTTATTGGTGATCGCCATTGCAACATAATGTAAACCACATTGAGCCTGCAAATAGGTGGGATAATGTGGGATACAAATGCAGCAAATAAATAAATAAAACTGAGAAAAACAATAATTTCAAAAAACAGTCTTTGGCATCTCAGTATCCAACCCTCTGCCATTCAGGGTAGGCCAGTAACATAAGTTAGGATAGCAGAATAGGAGCAGGCCAATGGGGGGAAGGATAGAGGAGAGAACCAAAACCTGGACACAAACTTTACATTTCACTAGGCCGATATTCTGTGGTGTAATGACTGGTTTGGTTTTTGGAGTTGTTTTTTTAATGCTAGCTGTGGCATTAAAAAAAAAAAGACCCTCTAACATTCAGTAGCACTGAATATATGTACAGACCACTGACTGTCACCGGCTTTATGGATAACATTTAGCTGCTATCCATATAGCTGTACTATTTAATTTAGGACTGCCTTTTTGCTCCCCTAAATTAAACTACATAGCTTTATAGATACCAACTGAATATCACCAGCTATCCATAGAGTTAGGCAGAACACACATAGTCTGCCCTGGTGCTATACAGATAGTGCTAGAGTGGTCTCTAAGAATTTCCAGCTGCGCCATCTGTATAGTACAACTGAAAATGTATGGATGGGACGTATAACTTATAACTCCTTTTGAATATCCACCCCACCTTTCTTAACTCTTCCAAAATGTCATATTTTCACTTCCTGAACTATGAAAAAGGCCTTGTTTACTAAGGTGTGCTAGTGTTTTTAGCGCATGCTGTGTAGATGCCCACAGAAATATTAAGGGCATCTACATGCTTAGCGCCTCTAGCACAGCTTAGAAACAGGGCCCAAAGGTAGGTATTCAAATGATAAGCTAGGGCAGGGTGCATTGTTTACCTCCCTATTATGCTGCACAGCAATGCTGACACAGCCCATTCAAAGTGAATGGGCTATGGTGGCATTAGAGTGGGGCTTAGTAACTGGCTTTGAACACTAATGCTTTTCAAAGATCACAGATATTTCCTAAAGCTCTTCATAGTCATGTTCCCTTACTTTAACATCGCCGTTAGTATACACTAACGTACCTAATTCTAGTTAACATTATAACATTGTATGTGTTCTAACTTTAAACCTGAGCACAGACACTTTAAAAGTCAGATATTCCCTTTATGGGGCTTAACTGATTAATACACTCAGCTCTATGTAGTCTCTTAAGATTAGAAAATGGGATCTTTTACTAAAGATTTAGCGCTTTTTATCGGCTATAGGGCCCTACTTCAGGTAACATGTGCTGATCATTAATAAAATATCCCCCAAAGTGAGCAACAGTACAGTACTGCAAGGCGACAGTTCTCTAAACTCATTCTGCAGTTATAAACACCGCCACCAAGCCCGGAGCTTTAACGAACAGCTAACATCACCTCCCTCACCTATTCCGCTACTACAGACGAACGAACACAACCACCGAGTACTCTGCAGAAACCCAACTCTAAAGCCTCCTCAACTCATCAACGTGCTTCCGGATACCCACAAACCTATGCGCGCTCCACGGTGGCTCTTAGGGATCAGACTAGTTCGGTCTGGCGTATTCCGTGGATGGAAGGAACCTTAAGTGTAGACACTGGTTCGTAGGTCCGAAGCAGGGCTCGCGCAATGAGCACGGGCTGTCTCTGCCTTCTGGCCAGTGCGCGGAGCGGTGTTAGACGCCTGCACTGGAGGGCTGGGCTAGGTATAGGGAGGATTAGGATGAGTAGAAGCGCTTCCTCCGGGCCAGGGGGAGTCGTCAATGTCTTTGACCGGGTCATGAAGAGGAAACAGAAGAACTGGGCGGCAGCGCGGCTAGAGGCCGCGCACTATGATTACCTACGGGAGGAAGTGAGTCCCGGCGCTCAGACCCTCACTAGAGTGGGTTCGCTAGATACTAGTACTGGGAATGTGTCATAAAAGGGGAAATAATGTATCTTGCGATAGTATTATAGCATGGGAATTTTTTTAAGGGTCTGATTGTATTATTTAATGTTAACGAAATTACTACATTGTAGTGCTTCTAGTGCATTGGTTATATGCAGACCTATCAAGATACCCTATACGAGGAAGGAGACTTTTTGGTCAGTCTTGGTTTGAAGTTTCCATCCTAGAGCACTTTGATAACAGATCTGCCGTATTCCCGTTCCAGGAGGGAGACGCTCTGCCGGTCCTGGTTTTAGCCTTGCATCACAAAGCAGTGTAATATTTGTTGTCCATGATTCTATCCATTGAAATTAGTGCTTTAGGTCCCATAATGCACTTGATGAGGTTGGCAGAAATCCAGGACACGCCAAAAAGTCTTCTTCCTGGAGTGGGTAATATGGCATCTTTGGTAGTCACCTGCTGGCTACACAACTCATTCTGTGAGTCATCAATTCTAAACATTGAAATTAGTGTTGTGTGTCCCATAATGCACCATAGATGGATTAGTCAGAAATCCAGCAATGGAGTGAAAAAGGTTTGGGCTCATTGGCCTACGAAGCAGCAAATCAATTAGTTGGAAAACTTCCCACCCCCCCCCCCCCCCCCCAAGATATTATAGGCCCTGTTTATTAAGCCAAGCTAAGGGCGTTGTCATGAATCGCCTAGCCACCCATCTGGGACTAACATGCGGCCACTTAGAGGGTCTGTCCCTAGCACAGCTCAGGTCCACCTGTGCATGTACTGTATGCAAGCTTCCTCCTCCCACCTACTGGGTCCCAACCGCCTCTGGGTGAGTCTCAAGGTATTCCCTGGTGATTTTCTAGGACACTGGGGCCACACACCCAGTGGTCCCACAGTTCTTAGCACCTACAGACCCAAAAACACAAACCACCAGGATTCTTAGTCAATCCCGACAAGCTGAGGTTTATTGTCATGAAAAATAGAACAGTGAAACAACAGGTAATTGAATATGGATCAATTATAAAAACTATCTAAACATTTTATCACTACCTGGATAGTGCCTGGGAAGTACAGGAAATATAGCAGCTCACAGGTTACAGTAGAATATAACTGCACACAGGGTCTCATTAAAGAGGTCTTTCTCTATTTCCAAACCAAGACTGGAGAAAAATCCAGTATTTCCAGACTGAATTTGAGCTCCTGGGCCAATCGGAGCCCAGAACAACATTTTTTTAATGTAGCTGGCCACATCACTTTAAGTACCTGAATGTAACTCACCTTGAGCTACTACTGAAAAAGGTGTGAGCAAAATCTACATAAATAATAATAAAGAAGGTACAATAGTTTCTCTGTAACAGCTTTAAACATAAAACATGCACCACCTGCTGGCCAAACTAGGGAAATACATTTCATGAAATCTATATATATAAAACTCACCCTCAACGTTCTATTTTCACTAACGTCACTGAAGCCAGGTTCGTAAGTTCGAAGCTCCGAAGCCACAGAAAATCACAGTCTCTGGGCCCTGCCCTCGCGTCAAACGTTATGACGTTGAGGGCGGAGCACATTCTCACCTCCAACGTTCTACTGCACTGTAGCTCTGCTCCGCCCTCGCGTCAAAACGCGATGACGTCGAGGGCGGGGCAGACGTTACTCTATGGGTTCGTACTGCAGGGGCATTGACATCACGCTAAAATCTGTTTCGGCAGGTCAGTGGGGGTGGGGGGGCCTTTGGAGAGGGGGGAGCGCCGGCAACGACGACATCGGTGGGGGTGGAAGGGGGTGCACTGGCAACAGAGACATCGGGGGGAAGGGAATGGTGATGGACGCTGGGGTGCGTGGCAAAACGGGAGGGTGAGAGGACATTCGCAGGGAGGCTGCAGGGGGGCAGCGACACAATATAATCGCTGGCTGGCTGGCTGCACGGGGGGGGGGGGGCAGCAGGAGACACACCTAAATCGCAGGGTGGCTACAGGGGGGCAGGGGACACAGGAAAATCACTGCCTGGCTGCACGGGGGGGGGGGGGTGCAGGGGAGACAGCACAATCGCTGGGTGCCTGGAGGGGGGGCAGGGGACACAGGACAATCGCTGGGTGGCTGCAGGGGGACCAGGGGACACAGGACAATAGCAGGGTGGCTACAGGGAAGGCAGGGGAGATAGGATAATCACTGGGTGGCTAGAGGTGGAGCAGGAGACACACAACAAATGCTGGGTGGCTGGAAGGGGGCAGGGAATATAGAAGACTCACTGGGTGCCTGGAGGGGGCGCAGGTGACACAGGAAACTCGCTGCGTGGCTGCAGGGGGCCAAGGGACAGAGGAGACTCGCAGGTTGGCTGCAGGGGGGGCAAGGGAGAGAACGCCATCGGTGGGTGGCTGCAGGGAGGCAAGGGAAAAAGTATAATCGCTGGGTGGCTGGAGGGGGAGGGGAGAGAGGAGAATCGCATGGTGGATGCAGGGGGGCCAGAGGAGACACACTTGCACCCAGCACTCTCGCTCTCTCTCACACACTCGCACATTCACTCTCACTGTCTCACACACAGTCAATCTCACACATACTCTCTCAAACATACACACTGCAAGGAAAACCTTGCTAGCGCCTGTTTCATTTGTGCCAGAAACGGGCCTTTTTTTACTAGTATTCTTATATTCCTCATCAACCCTCCAGACCGGTCAAGACGCTTGGGTTATGCTCGCCTACCAGCAGAGGGAGACTGAGTCTGGAGGGTCTAGAGGAAAGAAAATTAGCAGGTAAGGCCTAATTTCACCATTCATATCCTAGAAAATTCTCCATTTTGCCAGAGGTATGCTATTGTTTTTATCGCACACCAAACACTAAAGTTGCCCATAGGAACACATGGGTGACTAGCGTTTAGCGTGCGCTAAAAATGCTAGTGCACCTTAGTAAACAGGGTCCTATGTTTCAAGCAAAATGCCAGTGTTATTGTCTTTTAACATAAAATTAGACATCAAATATCAGGTAGAGAATTTGAAACATGCATGGAGTATTGTTAAATAACCTGTGATAATTAAATTCCAATACGTCTCTAATTTTTTTTACTTTCTTTAGAACATCTAAATATGCAAAAGGCACTATTTAGGCTAAAATCATCATTTTAATAACTCGTGTCTTATTCAATGAAAGTATTCAGTGGCATTCAGATTGATAAAGAAATTCTTACTGCATAAAGCATCCTGGGTAAGAAAATATTTTAGGGTAAATTTGGCACCCTGATTTTTGCATTTGATTTTATTCTGAGACTTATAGGGCTTCTTGTACAAAGCCACACTAGCGATTCCCGTATGGCAAATGAGAGGAAGCCCATAAGAACTGAATGGGCTTCCTTTCATTTACCACGCAGGAATCGCTAGCATGGCTTTGTAAAAAAAAGCCCATAGTTTGCTTTCATCTAGTACCAGTGTTAGCCTAGGTGCACTATCTTCCCCAGAAATGATAAAATGAAGCTACTTGTAAAGGGGGCTCTCTGTAGATAGCAGGATAAGTGAGCCACACAATCAGTTTCTGACTGCGTCCGGTGATGTCACCAGTGTATGGCTGAGTCATCCTACTTGTCTAAGGAGAAAACTTCTGAGAGGATATGATCTCTATACTATAGGATCCCCAGCCAACCTGAACAGCAGGAACCAGATTTGGGATAGTACACTTAGCCAGCCAGGTTTTCAGGATTACCAGAATGAATCTGCATGAGATAAATCTACTTATGCTGGACACCTGTTGCATGCAGATTCATTCTGGTAATCCTGAAAACTTGGGAAACAGAGCAGTGGATAAAATACCAAAAAAGGGCTAGATCAAAAAACCTTATGCGGAATTTTTTTTGTTTTGTTAGATCCAATAGGAAATATACAAAGTGATCTCACTCAGCTACAAGTATAATGGCACAAAGGATTGTACTCGACATGGCTGTGTTTTGGCGGTGATGCCTGCGCCAGATGTCATGCCATGCGCAACTTTTTTTTTTGTGGTTTGCATTATTGCAAATAGAAGCTCACTACATTATCTGTGTTATATTATTGGATTTCATGACTCCTGTCACAGGCATCACCGCCAAAATATGGCTGTGTCGAGTCCGATCCTTTACTATTTTGTAAACTTCCTGTTGGAACTGATAAATTTATTTTTTAAATTTAACCACATAAGGTTTTTTTGATCTACCCCCTTTTCTTGGGTATTTTATCCTCACTATGAGGTTTTTTTTTACTAAGGCGCGCGCTAAACGTTAGAGACGCCAATGCATTCCTATAGGCGTCTCTAACGTTTAGCGCACCCACAATTTTAGTGCGCGCTAAAAACGTGAGCGCGCCTTAGTAAAAGACGCCTTATGTTTCCCAGAGGATTCCGTGAGGATCCCTTCCTTCTTTTGTTTTTATTTCTGAAAACCTGACTGTGTGTCTCCAGGAGAAGGTTGAGAAGCACCTTCTTAGAGGAAGAATCTCATCAAAGTGCAATTTATGTCTTTCTCCGTTCCTGGTTTTAAAGTAGAATCCCCTTGAGGAAGTGCAATCACAGGACTGCTGTGGCCGCATCAAGTCTTGTGTTTTTCATTCATGTGTTGTCTTTTCTTATGCCTGAGCTTACAGCAGGTTCTGAATGTGTGCATGTTTTCAAAGGGACATACAGGTAGCATATGTGGTGAGTCAGTACACCAGTCACAGGCCTCTTATAGCAGTCGGAGCAAGAGGATAAATAGTTAAAAACAAAGGAACTAAACTCGCCTTCACTTATTTGAGAAATATTTGATGTTTATTTTAATTTGTCAGTCCTAAAGAGTTGACCAAAAAATTATGCAGAGATTGTGCTGAAAAATGGCTCATCAGTCATACCTTTACAAAACGTCCCTGTTGGTAACATGATTACAGTAAGCGTTGCTTCCTTTTGAGCAGTCTGGCTTTTGAATGCCTGTGCAGTTTGCATACTTGCCAGAAAGTTCCTGAAAAATGTTTTGCCATTGAATTAAATGAGATGTGATTTTGTTGGAAATTATTAAGGAAACTTGTTTTACATTCCCTAGATCTTGCTCATTTTACCATTCTATAGGTTGGTGGCAGGATAGCTGATCGTATATTTGACATTACAAGGTAAGTGCCTAAACAGTGTGATATTTTTGGAGTAGTTTGTAATCATGGTGTTGTTATTCCCAACAAAGGTGTCCTTTTACTATAGGTCACCCAAAGTTGGGCACCCAAATTAATTAGATACAAGGCATTAACAATCAATTTTTGAAGTTAATTGACACTAATTTGGATTTGCACATGCATTTGCTTATGTGCTGTTCTATAACTCGTATCGAGTAAGAATGAGTATATATTAAATATAGGCAGTTTTTTTGATTAACGGAGGAAAACAGCCTCAAAGTACCAACGTTTATACTAGTCCCTTTCAGTACTAAATCAATCCCGTTTGTCGACTACTCAATCTTAACTGGGATTTATTATTTATCATAGGCTGAAGAACCTCCTTAGTTGTGAGTCAGTTTTAGGGCTCATATCAAAAGCATTTATACAGAAAAATGTCTGCCCAAAGCCATGGTAATAATATGTATTTTTCTGTACTTGGTCTTTCTGAATGCAAATTTAAATATTTTCCACCCAGCTCAGCAAAAATTGGTCCCTTAACTGACAAGGGACAAATCATTTCATCATTGCTGAGCTGCAACTAATAAATGAATACTAACTCCTGCCTATGGTGGCATTTAATGTTCAGCCATGCATTGAGGTAATATTTTCAGAGTATAAACATATGTTTTTTTAAGGAAAGCTTATACATTTCCATAGTTCTATAAGATAGACACTAGCAAATATTTATTAGTGTTAAGACTAAAGAGCAATAGCTTGCACAAGTTGAGCTAAAGCTGCTGATTTTTCCAAAGAAAATTATGGTTGAACGTATATATGGTCGGCACATCTGGGAGTTCTGAGGTAGGTGTGGGATTTGCATTACATCATCTTTAATGTATTGGGGGTTAGCATGGGATCTACTTAACTGCTGTGTTTGGGGTTTTCTTTTGCATGCTCACCTATGTCTACAGAGTTAGACAGGTGAGTCTTTCTCAGCCCTCTTCTGGAGGCACACCTTAGCCAGTCAGGGTTTCAGAATTACTACATTGAATATGCAGGAATGGCTCGGTGTGCCTTGAGGAGAGTGTTGAGAAGCACTGACCTACCTCATATGGGAGAGGTAGGTGAGCAAGAATAACAATTCAGGTAAATCATCCTTGCACATGAAGCTGATACAGTAGACTACACTAACACTAGCACTTTATCTCCAGACCAGGAGTTAAATTCCCAGCATTAAAAAAAAATAGTAATAATAGTAAGTCCTTGAGGCTTGTGTGCACTTATCTGCATTGAGGAGTAATGGCAACATAGGATTTAAACAACGGTGCAGTAAGACAGACACATATTTTGTGTGTAAAAGCCTTTCTGCATCAGTTGCCAAGCACATACAATTTAGTGCTCTTTGGGTTCTTTTTTACTAAACTGTGGTAGAAGTTGGCTTTGGTGCAACCCTTACATGGGTTTATGCTCTGCACTTAGGCCATTTTTACCGAGACTATAAAAAACCCAATTATATATTTTTTCCAATAATACCCATGAACTAATGTTAAACTACTATAATTCATGTAGTGTTCTAGTCTAATATCTCAATTTAGTTAGTAGGACCCTCGGAGGTAAGCTTCCTTAAGAGACAATGCTCTTATATATAGGAAGTGGATGATATGCCCAGTTCTTCATTGGTCCGTTAAAAAATGTTTAAGTCCATTTTTTTGAATATCGTTTTTTTGTATTTATATAAATATTTTTTTTTCTTTTATGAATTTTTCATCTTTTTTAACTTTCTCACTTATACCCGTCAATCATGAATGAAAAAAATGATGCAATTACTTATTTTTATCAGTTTTTTTGAAGAATCTTAGTTTTTATATTGTTTTGAACACTGGGACCCAAAGTGTCTGGGCAAGATTCTTTAAAAAAAACTGATAAAGATAAGAAATTACATCATTTTTTCATTCATGATTGACGGGTATAAGTGAGAAAGTTAAAAAAGATGAAAATTTCATAAAAGAAAAAAATATATTTATATAAATTCAAAAAAGTGGACTTAAACATTTTTTAACGGACCAATGATGAACTGGGCGTATCATCCACTTCCTATATATAAGAGCATTGTCTCTTAAGGAAGCTTACCTCTGAGGGTCCTACTAACTAAATTGAGATATTAGATTTGTACACTACAGGAATTATAGTAGTATTGATCACATTGGTATGCTGTAGTAGTAAAATTCACTTTACTCCATTATAATTTGGACATTCATGAATTAATGTTGCCATTAGTGCATGACATTTTTAAAAATTACTGTGGGAGAACTTACCGTCTCCTGTTTTGTAGGCAGTAAGGTCTCCTGCTTCATCTGTGTGCTAACCAGTTAGCATATAATAATGTAGATCAACGAACTGGTTAGCGCAGGAATGCCCATTCTCCACCCCTGACATGCCCCCCTCCAAAAAAAATAATACAAAATTATTACTGTGCAGTTATCGCGTGCACATGCAAAACTAATATGAAATGCTTTAGCGTGTCCAGCGTTAGGCCATTTTTGCCAGCGCCTACCGCACCTTAGTAAAAGGGCCTAACAGTTTGAAAAATCCACTTTACTAGAACAAGTGAATTTTTCCAGCTGACGTGATTTGTAGTTCAGTTTATTAAGAATTTGGTAGCATATTTGGCCCTGATTAGTACCCAGAATAACACACAGATGGCTGTGGAAACATGGGAGCAGAAAAGAAAGCAGAGGAAAGGGGGGTGGGGAGAGAAGAAGAAAATGCGGGAGTATGGACTGGTGGAGCAGAGAGAGATCCTACACAGAACGTTTATTATTTGAGGGACAAAAGGAGGGCATGAGATTTGGGGAAAGAAAATCAGAGGCTTGAGTAGATGCAGAGGGAATACATGGTAATGCATTTCTTCCATAGCTGGTCAGTCCTGGAGGAATTTTTCAATCCTGAATATTCATATTAATACTCATTATTATATGGTATTACAAAGATAAATGTTGGTTTTAACTACAGCTGTTTTCCTTATATTCCTAGGAGCCAGCTCAGTGGGTTTTGTGGGTGCTTGAACACCCCCCAGTATTGAACTGATTCCTTGACTGTCTAGAAGTACCAGTAATTTCCGTTGGGTTTAGCACCCTCAATCATTTTGAAAAGTTGGCTGCTATGCTTATATTCTCTGGTCTAGATTGCACAATAATGTCTTTGTTTCCTTGTCCAAGTGGCTGCCCTTTATCAGACTACAAAACAGAGCCCAGTTTAGGTTCAGACTGCAACCAACAGGCTCATTTTTGAAAGACATGGACGTCCAAAAAGTGACATAAATCGGTACATGGACGTCCTTCTCACAGAGACGTCCAAATTGGTATAATCGAAACCCAATTTTGGACATCTTTGTCAGAAGTCCGTTGCGAGGATGTCCAAATCTCAAGGGGGCGTATTGGAGGCGTGTTCGAGGTGGGACTTGGGTGTTCCTAAGAGTTGGACGTCTTTGAGCCATAATGTAAAAAAGCAAGGATGTCCATGACTAAAATTTGGATGTTTTCACCCAGACCTTTTTTTATTACAAATAAGGCACAAAAAGGTGCCTGAAATGACCGGGATGACCACTGGAGTGAATCGGGGATGACCTTCCGTTACTCCCCCAGTGGTCACTAACCCCCTCCCACCCTCAAAAAAAACATCATTAAAAATATTACTTGCCAGCCTCAGATGTCATACTCAGTTCCATGACAGCGCATGCAGGTCCCTGGAGTAATTTAGTAGGAGGTGCAGTGCACTTCAGACAGGTGGACCCAGGCCCATAGCCCCCCTACCTGTTACGTTTGTGGAGGAAACAGCGAACCCTCCAAAACCCACCAGAAACCCTCTGTACCCACATATAGGTGTCCCCCTTCAACCGTAAGGGCTATGGTAGTGGTGTACAGTTGGGGGTAGTGGGTGGGGGGGGGGGTCAACACACAAGGTGAGGGAGCTGTGTATCTGGGAGCATTTTATGAAGTCCACTGCAGTGCCCCCTAGGGTACCGTATGGCATGTCAGGGAGACCAGTGTACTACAAATGCTGGCTCCTCCCACATCTTAATGGCTTGACTTTGGACGTTTTAGACGTGGATGTCTTTGCGTTCAAAAATGGCCGAAAATCTAAGGACGTCCAAATCCAAGGATGTCCATGGTATTTTTGAAACGAAAGACGGACGTCCATCTTTTTTCGAAAATGACCTTTCCCCCGCCTCTGAATTTGGACATTTTACAAAGATGTCCAAATTCCAACTTAGATGTTTCTTTCGAAAATGCCCCTCCAAGTGAAACTGGACAAAGATACTGTATGTTTTACCATTCAAAGTGGGTAGTGCTTTAGAGTGGTGCTATAAACCTAGTGTTATATAACTTGCTTTAATACGGGACGACTCTTACACAATCGTAGTTATTCCAGATTACCTGTCGTGAAGGAAAGGCACAGTGATTGAAGATATGGCTTTTGCTATAGATTGCCTGTTACCCAATGCATTTAAACTAATTTTGCATAAATTTGATTCTACTAGTATTGCTAATGAAAATCAAAGACTCACTTTAGCACACTGCTGCTGTTTTCTACTATTCACAGATAAGAAATATATGAAATGTCAATTGCATATCTAATTTTTAAAAATGTTTTGTTTCAAGGATATTTCCTCTTATGTTGGACATTGGCTGTGGTAGAGGGTACATAGCTCAGTATTTAAATAAGGTATGTTTAATTCTGTATTTCTGAGGTCTTTATCTCAACAAAATATTTTGCATCTGTTCTTCCATGGCCTGGGAATCTGTCATTTTTTGAAGTGACAAGTATAAATATGGCTATAAAAACATACATTTGAGGCACTGAAAACCCCAAATTTTATCTGGATTTTTATTTTTTCAAATGTTTATATTGAAAAACTTATAACATTTTTATGCAAAGCAGCATTTCTTAAGAACCATAAATAAAAGCAGATGTAACATTTAGGGGCTCTTTTACCAAGCCATGTAGGCATGTATGCACACCCAATGCGTGCCAATTTGGAGTTATCACGTGGCCTGTGCGGTAATTTTATTTTTTACGTGCATCTGCTACGTGCGCCAGGAAATATATTTTATTTTCTGTCAGGCGGCAAAATTCGGGCGGTAACTCTGACTTGATGTGCATAGGCGATTACCACATGGTTAATGCGAGAGACCTTACCACGAAGCCAATGACTGGCGGTAAGGTCTCAGACCCAAAATGGACACGCGCCAATTTTTATTTTGACGCATGACCATTTTCGGCAAAAAATTTTTAAAAGGCATTTTTTGCAGGCATGCTGAAAAATGGATCTGTTCGCGCCCAAAACCAGTGTCTACACTACCGCAGGCCATTTTTTAGCGCACCTTAGTAAAAGGACCCCTAAATATCTGCTTCTTTTGGTTACTCAGGTCCTTTTCCTCTAATTTAAGAAAATTGAGAGCATATGGTAAGTTCTTGTAGTGCATACTTGGATTTTATTGGTTTAAGTTGAATTGTGATCTAAATATAATCTCCTGTATCTAGTAAATGTTCCCTGCTCCTCCTATACAGTTATTGCACAGAAAATACATTTAGTATTTATTTATGCATTCTTATATTCCACTGTTACCAAAAAAAAACAAGTTTCGGTTCAAAGTGACTTACAAGTTACATTCTGGTTAACAGTTACAGTATTTGTTTACATTATACAGTTGTGACTTATAATGATGGTTTACAAGTGCAGTTTATATTTTGGTTGGGATTTATATGGTGGTTTGTGATTAGTAATCAAAATGGACATTAATGGCTAAATTATTTGTTGTAGAATTTTTTTTTAAAGTGTTTTCAGTTCTTTTATGAATTAAAGATAGTTCATGATGCTTCTTGTGATCTTTGGTATTGAGTTCAACCATTTTGAACCCAGGTAATTAAGTCCAACCATGTAGATAGATTTCTAGGTTATGTTTCTGCAAGCTGATAGGTAGAGAAGTAGTTAGCTTCTGGTTTCTGGGTTCGCGTTTCTTGGTGATAGTCCTATCAAGTCTAGCATGTACTCTGGTGACAGGATGAAGGGGGGAGAAAGCTAATGTGAAGACAGGATTATATCTAGTAATGGGTTAGATCACTCATGTCCCCTATTAAGTTCCTTAATGTTTGACATGCTTGTTCATTTTAATTTTGAATGCCGTTTCGTTTTTGGATTGTTGTGAATTTCCCTTTTAGTATTGTGATGATAAAGTTATTGGTACAGTAGTGTGGTCCAGAAAAATATTCCCCCACAGAAGTGTTGCTCTACTCTTTGCTATATGTTACCTTGTGTCTGCAGAAAAGAAAGGAGAATATTCTCCTACGGATCAAAGAATAACACACCACAACAGAGGGATGTAAAAACCCAATGAAGGGTAAAATAGGCCAAATATTAAAAAAAAAAAAAGGCTAATAATTCTGAAATAAAGGACGCGACACGGTGCCGTGTTAGGCATAATTGCCTGCTTCTGGATTTGCAAACGTCTAAAGGTTTTGAGCATAGCTACAAGCAAACATATCACTTCAAAGTAAAACCAGTTTCTGCAGGAAACCTTTTGCAACAGACACAGTAGTGTCAGTAGACAAAACAAAAAACGCCATGTGTCTATGCATTTCTTCTTGTGTATCATTTCTGGCCTATTTTGTCACTGTAGAATTCTTGTTTCTTCCTTCATAAGAGGATGCTATTCATACTCGTCTCTAATCCGGCCCGGATTTAGGCATAACATAGTAACATAGTAGATGACGGCAGAAAAAGACCTGGACGGTCCATCCAGTCTGCCCAAGAAGATAAATTCATGTGCTACTTTTTTATTTGTTCTGTCCTCTTCAGGGCACAGACCGTATAAGTCTGCCCAGCACTATCCCTGCCTCCCACCACCGGCTCTGGCACAGACCGTATAAGTCTGCCCAGGACTATCCCCGCTGCCCAACCACCAGCCCCGTCACAGACCGTATAAGTCTGCCCAGCACTAGCCCCGCCTCCCAACCACCAGCTCTGCCACCCATTCTAGGCTAAGCTCCTGAGGATCCCTTCCTTCTGCACAGGATTCCTTTATGTTTATCCCACGCATGTTTGAATTCCGTTACCGTTTTCATCTCCACCACCTCCCGCGGGAGGGCATTCCAAGCATCCACCACCCTCTCCGTGAAAAAATACTTCCTGACATTCTTCTTGAGTCTGCCCCCCTTCAATCTCATTTCATGCCCTCTCGTTCTACCGCCTTCCCATCTCCGGAAAAGGTTTGTTTGCGGATTAATACCTTTCAAATATTTGAACGTCTGTATCATATCACCCCTGTTTCTCCTTTCCTCCAGGGTATACATGTTCAGGTCAGCAAGTCTCTCCTCATACGTCTTGTAACGCAAATCCCATACCATCCTCGTAGCTTTTCTTTGCACCGCTTCAATTCTTTTTAGGCATAAGTACCATAGGCAGCCGCCTCTGGTGCCAAATCTTGATAGGTGTGCTGGAGCATTGCTACTATTTCCCATGCCTAGAATTGGGCTGGGCACAGCTGTACCTTAGATCCCCTGGTAGTAGCCAGCGATGTGTCTTCTTTAAGAAGCACTCTAAGGCCGGGCCTTCTAGCACTTGCACACCGACAAGCCCTGTGATGTTTTCAAAGCATAAAATCAAGGAGACCAATATTGACAAGATTTAAGCACTTGGATCTTCCTAAATGAAACATTTACCCTGCTGAGTCCCGAAATTTAGGGGCTTCAAAAGTGAATGTGGACAGGGTCAGTTTAAGGGAAGTAAGTTATTTAGATGCCTAAGTTAAACATATAGAAGGCTTATGTTTACAAGCCTCAGTTTGACAGTTGGGCACTTTGTTTTCAGCGTATAACCTGAAGTGAAGTAAAGAGAACAATGTGTACGTCTGTGGAGAAGTTGGGGGGTTTTTTTGTGTCGTGGCGCAAGGCTTAAAGAGCAAACCATGTACTTTTTTGGGCGACCTCCTTTTAGTCTGGCTCTGCATTATTACTGTGTTTTGCAGGTATGGTCTCCAGAAACTGTACTTTAGATGAAGTCACATTGATGGTATTAACTCCTCCTTTTTTTCTGAGCACCTCAGCATGCCTTTGTTTCTCACCCACTCTTGTTGCCGCACCGGTTGATAACTTTGAGATATGTTTTAAAGGAATTAATAGGTTCACCTGTTATGCTTAATTCTAATTCATTGTTCAAACACAGAAATTATTGATTTTAGCCTCTATGTCCATAAAGGATTTTGTTTTCCCTTGTAACATGTTTTTTATTTACTTATATTTTTTTTCTTTGCCCCCAGGAAACTGTAGAACGAATTTTTCAAGTGGACATTGCAGAAAATGCTTTGGTATGTTGCCCTCTTATTTTTGATGTTTTATGTATGTAATAGAACTAGAATAACAAAACCCAGCTAGTTTTTAACTTGGTTTTTCCCTATCATACCAATTTAGAAAAACACAGTTGAATCTGAAATTCCAACCTGCAATATTTTAGCTGACGAAGAATTCCTTCCTTTCAAAGAAGACATGTTTGACCTTGTTGTCAGCAGCTTAAGGTATGCAGTCATCGGCTATAGTATGAAATGTTTAAATTTAAATTATAATTAATTAGGCTGAGCTGTCCAGCAGAGTCCATTCTGTCAGGCCTCTGCCCCAGATTGGTTTAGAGGGGAGTGTTATACGATATTAAGAGGAGATAATGGAGCTCCTATGAAGCATGTATGATTAGAGCAGGCCTCGAAATTTTTTCATTAAATCTAGGAGCCAGCATCTAAGACATTTACAGGCTCATTTTCGAAAGAGATGGATGTCCAAAAAGTGACATAAATCGACACTTGGGCGTCCTTCTCACAGAGACGTCCAAATCAGTATAATTGAAACCCGATTTTGGACATCTTTATCAGACGTCCGTCGCAAGGACGTCCAAATCTCAAGGAGGCATATCGGAGGTGTGTTCGAGGCGGGACTTGGGCGTTCCTAAGACTTGGACGTCTTTGAGCCATAATGGAAAAAGCAAAGACATCCATGACTAAAACTTGGACATTTTCACCCAAACTTGTTTTTATTATGAATAACTAAGAAATACAACGTGTCCCAGACATTAACATTACAGCAGGAAAATTAAATCCAAATCTACCATATTTATTATTTTTTCATTTATTTCATAAATTTTTGGGGATCATCAGATCTTAATGCAACGCACACCATTAGAACAGCTTGTTCTTTCTTCATTTTAGAAAACTTGGTTGCGGTGCACAACCATGTTTTCTAAAATGAAGAAAGAACAAGCTGTTCTAATGGTGTGCGTTGCATTAAGATCTGATGATCCCCAAAAATTTATGAAATAAATGAAAAAATAATAAATATGGTAGATTTGGATTTAATTTCCTGCTGTAATGTTAATGTCTAGGACACGTATTTCCTAGTTATATTCAAGTCCGCACATTGTTTTGAAAACTTTTTGGTCAATCAATTGGATTTATTATGAATAAGGCACAAAAAGGTACCCAAAATTACCAGATGACCACTGGAGGGAATCGGGGATGACCTGTTACTCCCCAGAGGTCATTAACCCCCTCCCACCCTCAGAAAACATTATTAAAAATATTACTTGCCAGCCTTAGATGTCATACTCAGGTCCATGAGAGCGCATGCAGGTCCCCGGAGTAGTTTAGTAGTAGGTGCACTGCACATCAGACAGGTGGACCCAGACCCCCCACTACCTGTTACATTTGTGGAGGAAACAGCGAACCCTCCAAAACCCTCCTGAAACCCTCTGTACCCACATATAGGTGCCCCCTTCACCTGTAAGGGCTATGGTGGTGGTGTACAGTTGGGGGTAGTGGGGTTTAGGGGGGCTCAACACACAAGGTAAGGGAGCTGTGTAGCTGGGAGCATTTTATGAAATCTACTGCAGTGCCCCCTAGGGCGCCTGATTGTTGTCCTGGCATGTCAGGGGGACCACTGTACTACAAATGCTGGCTCCTCCCACGTCTAAATGGCTTGACTTTGGACGTTTTAGACTTGGATGTCTTTGCGTTCGAAAATCAAGGGCGTCCATGGTGTTTTCGAAAAGAAAGACGAACGTCCATCTTTTTTCGAAAATGACCTTTTCCCCACCTCCGAATTTGGACGTTTTACAAAGACGTCCAAATTCCAACTTAGACTTTACTTTCGAAAATGCCCCTGCTAGTGTTGTCTCTTTCTCCACCCTTCCAACATTGTCTCCAGTGAAGTTTTTTTTTTTTGGGGGGGGGGGGGGTTGGAATACCCTCCCAATTTAGCAGTAGCTCTCTTAGAAATTGACTTACTATGGTTATACCCCCCCCCCCCCACACTTTTTGTGTCTATGCGCAATGAAACTTTAGTAAATCAGTTCCTTAAGGTATCTCTGCTAATCATTGCAGAAGTCAATAGTCTCCCTTCCCAAAGCATTTTGTCAGCGGCGAAGCAATGAGACAGTTTCACCTATCACCATAGGATGGGTCCCCAGCTTCTCTCATCACATCTCCCAGCCATCACTCAGTCTGACACTCTCTCTCTCTCATTCCTCTCCCCGCCCCACAGCGTCTCTCATGCCCTCTTCCAGCATTCCACCAGTCTCTCTTGTGCCCCCCTCTAGCCGTTATTTACAGTACTGCCTCGAGTTCCTTCTCCCTCCCTACATGACGATCAGGCTCTACAGATACTTGAGCTGCGTTGTACAGGAGGGTAAAAACAAAAAAAAAAGCACATTGGAGGTATGAAATCCCAGACACCAGGAAGAAATTTCAAGGCACTATGGAAACCTTGCACCTGGGTTTTATCAAGCCCTGAATTATAGCAAAAGATGAAAGGTCTTTCCTTAGCACATATAACAGTCCTTTCCCAGCCAGACAAAGATTTGTTACAACCAGAGTCTTATAGACCAGTATTGCTGCTGAATTTTGAGGCAAAGCATTTTGTAAAAATTCTGGCTAACAGTTTCGTGCAAATTGTGCCAGCCCTGATCTCCCAAAGCCAGGTGGGACTTGTGCAAGGAAGGTGCTCCGTTAAAAAGGATAGTGACCTCACCAGATTATGTTAAAGATCAAGGAAGGCCCTCCCTGCTAATTAGTTTTGATTTAGAGAAGGCATTTGACTATGTAGACTGGGACCTTCAGGGATGTGGTCTGAGTGCTTTAAAGGGATCCCAGAGCAGCAATTTGGCAAATGGAATGTTGTCAGAACCTTTTAGAACACAGAGGCAGGAATGCCCTAATGTTTATCTTAACTTTAGACCCACTCATTAGGGAGCTGCAGTGTAATGTAACAATCCAGGGGGTGAAAATTTGGCAGCGAGAATTCAAAACAGTGACATATGTCGACAACTTCTGAATCGAGAAAGTCCCTTCCAGCACTAATGAAAAACTCCCAATGGTTTGAGAGTTTCTCAGGCTTGAAATTTTATATTTCCTTAGCATCCATACCAGACCACTCCAGAACCTGTGGGTTTTGTCCATTGACCAATGGATGGAGACAGAGAGACAAAGTACTGTAGTTCTTTGTGATTCGCACCTTAAGGGCACCATGCAGTCTTAGAATGCTCGGTATTTCTCTATCTCCAAAAGATGGTAACAGCATAGCTGTGCATCTTCCGAACGGATGGGGTATGCAAGCTCTCGAGGCAGATCTTGGTTTAGCTGTGAACACATTCAGCTGTGCTATAAAAAAAATAGATACTGAAACACTGTAGAACTGAGGGGGTAACTCAGAGGAGTCCCCCTGCCCCTCCCGGTCATTTCCCCACTCCTCCTTTCATGGCTGCCTCTCCTTCAGCAGTAACTGAGGACCAGTATGCGCCCTGGATGGAATGTGTTCATATGACTTTGGATGGGAAGCCTGGGAGACTGCTGAACCCTAGCCTGGCTGTTCCCACCAAAAAATCCTTTTTCATTCTTCTCTCTCTCACAAGTTAGAAGTTATAAATAAGTAAACATTGCACTTTTTCAGTATCACAGATGATGCTAGTAGTCCTTATTTAAAATTATTATTATTAACAACACTCGGTGCTACAAGCCTATGTTTAGAGTCACTATAAAAATGAATATGATGGTAATGTGTAGTAGCAAATTTTAAATAAATGATAACTTGCATTTTGTAGATTTTTGATAGTGTTGGTATGTGCTTTCTTGCCTTTCCATTATTCCTTTCTCCC
The DNA here is from genome assembly GCF_901765095.1 of Microcaecilia unicolor. Classification (NCBI taxonomy): domain Eukaryota; kingdom Metazoa; phylum Chordata; class Amphibia; order Gymnophiona; family Siphonopidae; genus Microcaecilia; species Microcaecilia unicolor. The sequence continues at coordinate 123,268,791 of NC_044033.1, forward strand.
TTCCTTCTCCATTTTTGAGCCCTCCTTTACCCTTTGGATGACATTCATAGGTAACAATGGAGACCCATTGCCGATCCAGGGTCTGGAGGGGCATACCTTAAGCGCTGCTCATTGGCTGTCGTGGGCTTTAGTGCCTGCTGTTACGATAGCCATGTTTCCTCCCTCTTTGAACCCAAGTGCACCGCCTATGTTCTTGGCTTTGACTCCCAGTCCTGGAGCACTGCTGACAGATCAGGTTTTTAGGATATTCCTAATGAATATGCATGAGGGATATTTGCGTATACTGGATGTAGCAAAGTAGTCATGTAAATTTCTCTCATGGGCATTCATTAGGGATGTCCTGAAAACATGACCTGTTAGTCGTCCAGAAATGGGAGTGAAGGCCAAAGATCTATGAAGTGAACTTGGGGCCCAAATGGCACCAGTGGATGGGGAGATCCTAGCTTAGATCTTTGATGCCATGTCCTACCTCACTATAGCCTGAACCTTGTGGCCAACCCAAGCATTCTGTTAATACTGAAGGTGTAGTGTGACTCTTTTTCATGAATACTGTGATAATTTCCTACAATATAGGGGTCTTTTACTAAGCCACACTAGTGTTTTTGGCGCGCTACAAAACTATGGGTTTCTCTAGCGTTTAGCACACATTAAAAATGCCAGCGTGGCTTAGTAAATGACCCCCTACGTTAGGAAACGTATATGTTAGGAAATTGTATTTAAAAATATGTTAACCACTCGCCATCTTATTTGTAGCTTACACTGGGTGAATGACCTACCTAGAGCATTTAGGCAGGTAAGAAGTCTTTTACCGCTTGGTTAAATGTAACCTCACTACAGTACTTCCTTTTCATGTCTGGGTTATAAATTATTGACTTCTGTGAGCAATTTATCCGCAGTGCTTTCTTGGTCATGGTAGACATTCTTTGGAGTTTTGCTGTACTTAAACTGATTGACGTCATTTCTTCATTATGGCTTGTTCAAAAGGATATTCCAGAAGAAAAAATTGCCAGTTTTATAAATTAAAATTAATACTTTGGATAATGTGATTGAAATTTGAAAGCAATAGTACCTTGTGATGTGGATTTGAGCAGAAGTTAATTAGAGGTTTAAGGTTTTATTAAAAACCCACCTCTTTAAACAACCCTTCGATGTACAGCATACAGTATAAGGGAGACTGCGATGGCTTCCAGGGACCTGTTTTTCTTTTAAATTTGGTAGTATAATGCTATTGAAGAGTGAATGTTGCTTTGGGATGTGTGTGTTAGGTCTGTCGTTTTATTTTTATGGAGTTTTTTTCGTTATCTATAATAATGGATTTTATATTGTAAACCACTTTGGCTTGGAAAAGGTAAGCGGTATATCAAGTTTCTAAATAAACATAATATAATCCCCCCCCCCCCCCCCCCCCGATATTCAAAAGCATTTAACTGGCCAGGATCGGCACCTGGATGGTTAAATACCCCATAACTGACTATCTGCGAATTTTCAGTGGGACGTGGCCGGCCATGACCCACTAAAAACTGACGGATAGACATTTATATCCGCTGATTTTTAGCTCAAGTTTGGCGGCTATATTTGGTTACGTGAATACCAGGCCTATCTTTGGCTGGTTCAGACTTAACCGGCCAGTGCTGAATATTGGCTTGGCCGGTTACGTTTGAACAGGCCAAAAATAAGCTGGATGTTCGTGCCCATCACCAAAAACGGCCTGGCAATGAATATCCAGGCTCAGTGCCAACCACGGGAGTTAGCCGGGCTAACTCCTGTAGTCTGAATATCGGGCCCAATGACTACTACTACTACTACTACTTAGCATTTCTATAGCGCTGCCAGGGTTACGCAGTGCTGTACAAGTTTAAACATGGGGAGGACAGTCCCTGCTCAAGAGAGCTTACAATCTAAAGGTAACAAACTAAGTAGACAGTGTAGGTCTCATGAATGGGGAAGGTGGTTATGCGCCAAAAGCAAGGGAGAAGAGATGGGCTTTAAGTAAGGACTTGAAAATGGGCAGGGAGGGCGCATGGCGTATAGGCTCGGGAAGTCTGTTCCAGGCATAAGGTGATGTGAGGCAGAAGGGGCGGAGTCTGGAGTTAGCGGTGGTGGAGAAGAATGAGAAGAACTACCCACAGCTTCCATGTCAGAAAGAAAAAATAGATTCTAGTCCTCTTATTTTTTTTTTTTTTGAATGTTTGTTGAGAATCAGAAATGAAAATAGGAACATAGTTACATTTGTGGACCATTGTGCTGTATATCATTTTTAGCATGAAAACCTACATTACTGAATTTACATGAATATGGTTAACAGGGACTATATAATTCATAGGATGTACAGTTTCAAAGTGCATTTAACAAGTGTGTTTAAAATTTGTAAACTTTTGTTGACTGATTTGCTGTTTTATAGATATACCATGTCCTTAAGCCAGATGGAGTATTTATTGGTGCCATGTTTGGAGGGGAAACTCTTTATGAACTTCGCTGCTCTTTACAACTAGCAGAACAGGAGCGAGAAGGAGGATTTTCACCACATGTATCTCCCTTCACTGCTGTCACCGATCTGGGAAATCTTCTGACTAGAGCTGGATTTAATATGATGACTGTGGTAATCCTAAAAATAATAATTTTCAGATTACTTTTATGTGTGCATAGGTATAGAGCTATATATAGATAATACTGTAAAGAAGTGAAAATAAGTATAAAACACCACCCCTATTTCATAAACTGATGGAATCTGTGTTGAGGAAACTTTTCTTCAGAATAAGTTTCTTAGCTGAAACATAACATCCTTATGCTGTATCCAGACTAGATTCTTCCCAATGCTACACTAACCTGAGATCTATTTACCATCATGTTTGATAAAGAAAGAAAATGAATAGGGAAAGTGGTAAACAAGAAAGATGGGAAAATACAGAGCAAGACAGACACATTCCTATTCTTTTTGTATTTTTTGACTTGGCAAAAGAAACTAATCTCATACCTCACAAACATGACAATAGACTGAAACCAACCAGTAGATTCAAGGCAGATCTTACATTTCTTCAGTATTCTGTCTTTTCTCTTTCTTTACATCTACATCCATATTTTCTTCTCTGATTTTTCAACATCCTGACTGTTTGTTTTCTTAAACCTCTCCTTTCTTCATTTAGCAGATTACTCAGTTAACCTAAATTTTGGTCAGTATTCAGCAGGTGGCAGTCAGCGTTTTGTGACCATTGCCGACTAAATTAAACCTAAGTATTCAGTGCTGGGCCATGTCTGGGCATTGGTATTGAATATTTGGGTCTGACCAGACTGCTGCTGGCTGCCTGATTCATGAAGATCTGTAATTTTCTTCTTCACCTAACTGTGGTCCCTCTCCCAGAGCCTACTTTATCATCCATGGTGGTCCAAGTGTGGTAGCACAGGAAGGAGTGGTTCCCACTCATTCCTGACCCTAGTGGCTCCATCTAGAAGGTGACCTTGTGAACTCTAGTGGAAATCTGGTGGTACTACCGCTAGAGATCGGACATCCATGGAAGCCTGACCTCTAGCGGTAGTACCATGAGACTACCACTAGAGCTCACAGCAGCTGCTTTCTAGATGGGGCTGGAATGAGTGGAGACCGTTCTTGCCTGCACTACCCCAGTTAGACCACCAGAGATGGTAAGGTAGGCACTGTGAGAGGAGGGTGAGTGGGGGAGGGTTTGGAGGGGGCTTATCTCAGAGAGGGGGCGTTTCCAGCAGTAACCGGCAATGCACCCACGTTGGCGCGTGCTGCATTGTTACCATGTGGGTAATGCATGTGCTCTTACCGCTAGGTCAATAGGTGGTGGTAAGGGCTCGGCTTAAATAGGTGCATGCTAGTTTTAATAGTAGCGCAGGCCCATTAAAAAAAATAAGAAGGCAGACGATCCGCAAAATCTAACGTGGAGGCAAAAAAGAGCAGATCAATCAGTGGTGTAGTTGAAAACTTTTATTATAAAATAAATGCCCGACACAGACTATGTTTCGCCCACAAGGGCTGCGTCAGGGGCTTTCAGTCGCTGCAAAATTAAGAACAGCTGAGGCAAAAAAATCAGCAGGTCAACTTCTTTCGATACAAAGTTGTGCTCAATTGAGAAACATCATATGGTCGCAAGAATCAAATGCTGGGAAAAAAAAGCTCCTGACGCAGCCCTTGTGGGCGAAACACAGTCTGTGTTGGGCGTTTATTTTATAATAAAAGTTTTCAACTACACCACTGATCGAGCTGCTCTTTTTTGCCTCCCCATTAAAAAAAATAGCCTTTTTCCCATCCGCAGTAAAAAATGGCCCAGAGTGCAGGCCTAAAAGACACACCCACACTACCACAGGCCACTTTTTACCATGACTTTGTAAAAGGACCACTCAGATGGTTAAATGTTGAATATCACACTTAACCACATGAGAGAGAGCCGACCACACAAATCCAGATACTCAATGCTGGTGCTCAGACATGGCCTGACATTGAATATCTGGGGGTAACGCCACAGATGGCTGAAAAAATACACACTGCTGCCAGCTGAATATGTTCCTCATTACATGGTCATGTTTGCTCTTGTAATAGTGAAGTTATGTCATTGAATTACAGATTTATGTTTCTAGGATACAGATGAAATTCAAGTAAATTATCCAGGAATGTTTGAAGTTATGGAAGATTTGAAAGGCAAGTGCTCAGATTCAGCTTTTTTGTGCTTGGACTATAAGAATGTCTCTCATAAATATCGAGCTAGAATGTTGAAAATGTTAGTGTGGTGCACACACAATACATTCCTTCTCAAGCTTGGAAAGGTATTTATTTATTTATGGTTCATTTCTACCCCACATTTTCCCACAAATGCAGGCACAATGTGGCTTACATGAATTATAAAAGAAGAGAAGTGCAATACATGAATTTTACAGAAGAATAAGGATACAACGCTAACAACAATTAGGATGACTAAACAGCAGAGTTACTAATGGAGTATGTTTTTTCAAAAAGGAACGTTTTCAGCAACTTCTTGAAAAGATGGTGATCAGCTTGCGATTTTAAGTGCAAAGGCAGAGGATTCCAAGTCTTCGGACTGGAGTAGTGGAAAGAAGAGGCAAAATGAAGCTTGTATTTGACACCTCTACAAGATGGATAATATAGTTGGAGATAGGAGCGAGCTGTTTTGATGGTATTTCTTGGTGGGAGATCTATTAAAGGAATCATATATTCTGGAGCTAATCCATAAATTATTTTATGTTTTATTGAGCAGATCTTGAAAGCTATTCGTTCTTTTACTGGTAGCCAGTAAAGATTGAGACGTAGAGGCTGCGCAGGAACCATGCGCGATTTACCCAAGATCAGTCTCGCAGCAGTGTTCTGGGCAGTCTGGAACTTTCTCAGTAATTGCTCCTGGCAGCCCGCATAAATCCCACTACAGTAATCAAGGTGAGACAGAACTAGCCAGTGAACGAGTGTGCGGAAGAGCTCTCTAGTGAGACAAAACCTAATGAGCCGCAGCCTCCACATTGCATAGAACATCCGCTTGGTGACCGCTCGCACTTGCAGGTCCAGTTGCAGATGAGGGTCCAGCTCAACACCTAGTAGTCTTAGGCTCTTTGAGATAGGAAATGTCTGGTCTTTAATGACAAGGAAGCTTGAGGAAAATTTGGTGTGGAGGGACGAGAGTACAAAACACTGAGTTTTATCTTTGTTTAACTTAAACTGAAACATCTTAGGCCATAGATCCATGATGGAAAAACTCGCTTCGATCAAATCTGTGATTTCATCTAATGAGGAATGGAAGGGGATGTAGATGGTTATATCATCTGCATAGATAAATTGATTTAGACCTAGGTTAGCTAGTGTGGTTGCAAGGGGAAACAGCATGATATTGAAAAGTGTTGGTGAAAGAGGCGAGCCTTGGGGGACCCCACAAGAGGCTTTCCAAGGTGCAGAATGGACTGGTGTGCCTTTGACCTGGTATGTCAGAAAACCCTTAAACCAATGTAACACGCTCCCTCCGATGCCTAAGGTTTCCAGTAGATGTAGTAAGGTTTTTTTTTTTTTTGTTACATTTGTACCCCGCACTTTCCCACTCATAGCAGGTTCAATGTGGCTTACTACTACTACTACTTAATATTTCTAGAGCGCTACTAGGGTTACGCAGTGCTGTACAGTTTAACAAAGAAAGGACGGTCCCTGCTCAAAGGAGCTTACAATCTAAAGGACGAAATGTCAAGTTGGGGCAGACTAGATTTCTTGAATAGTGGTATAGTGGTTAGGTGCACTGAAGAGGTGGGCTTTGAGCAAGGATTTGAAGATGGGCAGGGAGGGGGCCTTCCGTATGGGCTGAGGGAGTTTATTCCAAGCATGGGGTGAGGCGAGGCAGAAGGGGCGGAGCCTGGAGTTGGCGGTGGTGGAGAAGGGTACTGAAAGGAGTGATTTGTCTTGAGAGCGGAGGTTACGGGTAGGAACGTAAGGGGAGATGAGGGTAGAGAGGTAAGGAGGGGCTGCAGATTGGGTGCATTTGTAGGTTAGCAGGAGAAGCTTGAACTGGATGTGGTACCTGATCGGAAGCCAGTGAAGTGACTTGAGGAGAGGGGTGATATGAGTATATCGGTCCAGGCGGAAGATAAGACGTGTAGCAGAGTTCTGAACAGATTGAAGGGGAGATAGATGGCTAAGTGGGAGGCCAGTGAGGAGTAGGTTGCAGTAGTCAAGGCGAGAGGTAATGAGAGAGTGGATGAGAGTTCGGGTGGTGTGCTCAGAGAGGAAAGGGCGAATTTTGCTGATGTTACATATATACAGGTACTTATTTGTACCTGGGGCAATGGAGGGTTAAGTGACTTGCCCAGAGTCACAAGGAGCTGCCTGTGCCTGCAGTGGGAATCGAACCCAGTTCCCCAGGACCAAAGTCCACCACTCTAACCACTAGGCCACCATATCAAACGTGCTTGACATATCGAACTGCAGCAGTATACTCCTTGGACTACTCAAAACTTCTAAAGATCATCATTACATTGTGCGTGTATTGGTACTTGTGTGTTTGTTCACTCCCTAGTCTTTTCTCCTTCTTCCACCTGTTCTCTCTACCTTTTCCATCTTTATACACCGTTCACTGTCCCCTTCCCCCTTATGACCCTTATTCATCATCTACCCAGCTACTGCTACACACCTGTCAGCCTTAACTGGCCACCTAAGACACTCATTTCTTTAAATGAGTCTCCTTTCATGGGAATACATTCTGCAATCTTGGATGTCTTCTGAGTCCCCGGCTTATTGGTGGTGGAGAAATCAGCTACATGAGTTGCTTGTGTTAGTGAGAGATGCCAGAGGCTCTCCTAAATGAAAGAAATAGTTTCTGATGGTATGGGATTCCTATCCACAGACTAGTGATTGACTGTTCTGCGCATGCTCAGCTCACCGACTTGCTTCCCCTGTATCGCATGCAAATGAGCTGGGTCGCAAAAGCAATGAGCAGCTCATTTGCATGCGATTTTCTTTGTGAATCCCTCTGTGTTTCTAAATTGGTAAATTTTTACCGATTTGGAAACGCAGACGGATCCTTAACGGAACCTTTGTGCATCTGGCTCTGAGTTCCAAAGGTAGAAGCTTAACTGTAAACATCTTTATAACATCCAGCTGGCTATGTTAACAATGATGCTGTGTGTGTGTGTGGGGGGGGGGGGGGGGGGGGGTTAGTATTGTATACATCGATCCGGGAGGGGGGGGGCTGTAACAATCAAAGCCTTCTGTTAGCTGAGGATTAAATCCAGTGTGAAATTAGCAGTTGGGGATGAGGGAGGGGAGTGGGTTTGTTTTTTTATATTGATGACAGTTTGCTTTGTTAGTGTCTTTATTCATATGGAAGTTAAATATTCAATAAGAATTGCTTGAAAGTAAATCAGCAGTGGGTTAACAGCCATCCTCCAGCCTCGGTTCCCTCCCTCTCAGCCTTAATTCTCCCTCAACTTCAGTAGCCTGTTTCCTCATCCTTAATTCCCTTATTTCTATTTGAGTCTGAGAAACGCCCCTCAGCAGCTCAAAAAGAAACTAAACTGGGGCCCTGAGCTGATAGCTGGCAATGTGATTGCTTGACATCTAGTTCAAATTCTGATCAGTCAGCAAGAGACGATATTGGAGTCCTTTTTATTAGAGCAGACAAAAACACTGGCTTATTATTCTAAACCCAATGGAATTTTGGAAAGAAATTATATCAAAGGGGTCAGGAATGTCTCTCAACAACTCTTTGAAATCTTCATCTCTTCTTTGAAGTGCAAAGGTTATTTCACTGCTTTTCTGAGTTTAAATGCCCATGGTTCCACACTCTGTCCCCTTTAGCTCCCTTCCTGCTGCGGGTCCAGCACGTCTGACCCCTTCAGGTCCAGCCCTCCCGTGGCTCCAGCACTTCTGTCTCCTTCAGCTCCCTCCCTCTCACGGGACCAGCCCCCTCTGTCTTCCCTCCAGTGCTTGCGCCCCCCCCTCACGCGTATCCGGCATTTTGTTTTATGGAGCTGCAAAGAAGATCTCTCCCCCCCTCCCCCCATAGGCCTGCTCCGGGGCCTTCCCTTCTCTGCCGGATCCCGCCTTGTGGCTCCATAAGATAGAAAGACATGGCAGGGAGGGGGAGGGAGGAAGATAGGAAGAGAGGCCAGACCCTCGGTCATTTTTTTTTTAACTGCAGGAGCAAGGCATTTTACTGCTCCCGCGGGGCGGTAAAAATTTTTGCTCCCACACCCCCGCAGTAAATACAGTAATTTTTTATGGTACTGCGGGTCCCCATCCCTGTGTCATTCTCTACCATATACACAGTAAGCACTGAACTGGACATGTTTTTTTCCAGACCCCTTCCCCAATGGTAAGGAATGAGGTCCTTCAGGGAGGTGTATCTGGAACCTTTTTTTTTCTTTTTGGGGGGGGGGGGGGGGGTTCTTTGCCAGCAACTGTGAGGATTTTTATGTATATTTTTCTGCATTTGGGTCAATATTTTGTTACTATAAAGTCACCGGTTCAGAACACTCGGGTGGTCTGGACAGCAAAGCAGGGAAACAATTCCATGGAACATTTTGGCTAAAGCAATGAATGAGGAACGTTTGAACAGGTCTATAAGGTCTGTACCTAGCAGGATTCAATGTCTGTCAGACCTTGGCATGGAAAGAAGGGGCACATGGATCCAGTACTGCCTATTCGAAAAGATTTACAGCTATGGGGAGACCAAGGCACATGAGCATTTGACATGGATGTGTCACTGCCTAGTTCTAAGCAGTAGCTACAGTCACAACTATTTGGACTTTTCTTTTATATGTATTTTTCCTGTTTAAACTGTTTTTGCTGGCACAGGTTATATTGCTCATGCGGATCTTTTTTTTTTTTTTTCTCTCTCTCTGTTATCTTTTGTCTATGCTTTTAGGGAATAATGGTTTTTTGAGTTCCTGCATATCCTGGGCCAGCTGATAATTCCTTCTGAGGCTGGCAGGGTGAAGTCTGCTATGTTTATGGGGGTGGGAAATGGGCTGATGGCTTGAAGAGACCAGGGCAACTAACTTTGATTCACAATGATTTATTGTAGACTCGACACAGATCTGTGTTTCGACCACAGGCCTGCTTCAGAAACGTGTTCCAGTTAGCTCTTTGAGCTCTCACACTTTCTCAGCATTCTCCGTTTATCATTAACAAAGGTCTTTCTAAAGACCATCAGTGTCAACTCCTTTTCAGAGCTTGATTTGATTACGCAACCAACAAAGACTCCTAAGGCAGGCCTGTGGCCGAAACACAGATCTGTGTTGAGTCTACAATAAATCATTGTGAGCATTGTCCATCAGCTATGGTCTCAACTGAAAAAAAAAGCTGAGAACGTCAGTGTGTGCCATTTCCATCTAGTGTGTATTACCATGCAATAATGAAATAAAAGACAAAGAAATATACACATCCCTAGTATACATGTCTGGGAAATCAAAGAACAGTTTGCATAATTTGAATTAGAGGTATAGAAATGCAAATTTAGAAAAAAATGATGTGTACGTCTAGTTTTAAAGTCATAAACTTACTTTCAGGTATGGGAGAGAGTAACTGTTGCTGGAATAGAAAACCTTTACTACATAGAGAGACAATGGTAGCTGCTGCAGCCATATACCAAGGTACAATGCCATTTTTAACAGGCCATATCCAACAGGAAAATATTCTGTATTGAATTGTTTTACTTTGGTAACCTTCTTTGCATATTTCTTGAATTTAAACAGAAATTTATGGAAACAGTGATGGCTCAGTACCTGCAACATTTCAAATCTATTACATGATTGGCTGGAAACCTCATGGTTCTCAGGTAATGTTCACAGCATACTGGTATCAATCAGCCTGCTTAAAGTTTTTGTTTCTCTGTAGTAAAATGTTATTTTGGGGGATATTATGGCTTCTCTAATCGTTACATGATATTTGATTTTTTTTGTTTTATTTTGTTTTAATAAATATCGTATCTCTGCATTTCTGGGTTTCCTTTCAGGCAAAACCTGCCAAGAGAGGATCTGCAACAGTGTCCTTCGGAGATCTAGGCAAAGTGAATGAATTTGTGCCTGAAGCAAAGAGGAAAGGAAAAACATAAAGTTAATAGTTTTTTTTATTTAATACAAATTAATATTAATTACACTTGGTTCTGTATCATAATATACAATGTATGTATTATGTGGTTTAAATATTTTGATACAATAAATTGTTCCTTGTTCAAAAAAAGCAACTTTTTTTGATGGTGATATTTTTAAGACCGCTTATCTCCAAAAGACAGGGGTGTCAAACTTCATTTCTGGAGTTTGACACCCCTATTTATTAGGGATTTTTACAATACGCATAATAAATAGGCATGATTAATTATAAAGGTTCTATACAATTTTCAAAATATTTATATACATGCATAATAATCTCAATAATAATGATAGCTATAGCAATGCTAAATCATCTTTATTAACATCATTCATACACAACATTTCTTAAAATTCTAAACCCAGTATTACTGCTCACCCATATATTTCCCAATATTAAATGTCTACATACATTTATCATTCACTCCAGTCATTCATTCCAATCATTCCATAATACTTTAAAACCATTAACGTCAGACAGTGAATATATCTTAATCTATACTCATTGTCCATAAATTATCATATCTGTCTACCAAAGGGACTACCATCTGTGACTCAAAAACTCTTATCCTATATAACAATATTAATGTTCTTATATACTATAGATCTTTAATATTCTGTCACTAATCAACTTATGCAAATCTAAGAATAATTTTTAAAATGTCCAAATCTTCATCCTCCCTGATAGTGAATACCACACTTCCTTCATTCCACAAAATCAATTGCTTAGAAGTCTTTTCCAGATTGTGTAAATAAGTCATAAACTTTTAATGTCTTTGTCGAACAAATTTTCTGAAGTCCTGGATCCCGACATAGTTCTGTGTTTTGCTATTCGCGTCATCAGGGGCCAGACTAAAATAATATTGGAAAGACATATAAGAATCTAGAAATCACCTTTCTACTCGGTATTTGTTAGGGATATCCTGAAAACCAAACTGGTTTGCAGCCCTCCAGATTTGTAGTTTGGCACCCCTGCCTAAGATTTCAAATCGTGTTATAGACAGGTTGCACTTACTGCTCCTAGACAGTTTCTGCTTCTTCTAATGCTGGCCTGAATAGTTGAATTGTTGTCCTAATTATCATCTAATATAATAATTTGCACCTCCAACGTTTTGAAGCTGACCGTGGCAGCGTGGCACTGAAGCCGTGTAGTAGTGAAGCCCTGTAGTGTTCATAGGCTTCGTAATCGCTTCGCCCTCCGAGGGCAGGGAAGGCTGCATGGTAACGCAACGTCAGAAGGAGAAGGGACCAACCACAGGCAATCGCACCTCCCTCGCTCTCTCTGCCCTCCAAGCACGACCTGTCCTCCTGCAGCCCCTCGCCTTCCTAAGTGCTGGCTGTATTTTAAAAATTCTTACCTTGGGGTGCGGCGTCCACAGTGAAGGCGAGTGGCGCTTCAAACTGCCTTTGCATGTGTCTCAGCCCTGCCTCTGGTCTGACCCTCATTTCCTGTTTCCGGAAGGGCGGGACCAGAGGCAGGGCTGAGACACATGCAAAGGCAGTTTGAAGCGCCACTCGCCTTCACTGTGGATGCCGCACTCCAAGGTAAGAATTTTTTAAATACAGCCAGCACTTAGGAAGGCGAGGGGCTGCAGGAGGACAGGTTGTGCTTGGAGGGCAGAGAGAGAGGGAGGCGCGGGGGCATGGAAGTTGGAGGAGAGGGGGGGCGTGGAGCACGGAGGGAGGGGAGGGGGGTCCTGGAACTTGAAGGGGAGGGAGGGAGGGAGGCGCAGGGGTGTGGAACGAGAATGGGGGGCATGGAACTTGGAGGGGAGGGAGGGGGAATTGGAACTCGAAGGGGAGGGAGGGAGGGGGGTCCTGGAACTCAAAGGGGAGGGGGGAAGGGGGCCTGGAACTTGGAGGGCACACAGAGAGGTAGGGAGGGGCCTGGAACTCAGAGGGGAGAGAGATGAGGGAGGGGGGGCCCTGGATATGGGTGGATGAAGGAGAGGCCGGCCCTGGATATGGGTGGATGGAAGAGAGGCCAGGGGAGAATGCAGAGTTGATGCACATGTAGGGGGGGGTGAAGGGCAAGGGACAGAGGAGAATTGCTGCACCACGATGGATGGAGGGGGCAGGGGAGAGATGCTGCACATGGATGGATGAAGGGGGCAGGGCACAGAGGACGTTTGCTGCATATGGATCAATGCAGGGGAGAGAGCATAATTGGTGCACACAGGACACACACTACACTCTCACTCACACAGACACATACATTCTGTCTCTCAATCACACACTCTCTCACACGTACTCACTCTCTGACACATATTCATTCACTCTGTCACACACATACTCTCTCCTAACAGTTCCCTTAAAAACATAATTGCCATTAGAGGACAACCTTGCTAGCGCCCATTTCATTTCTTTCAGAAACGGGCTTTTTTTACTAGTTAAATCATAAATGCCAAAATTTGTCCAAGCTTATAAAATACATTTTTACCTAAGCAGATAAGAGTTGACTTCCTGTTTACTTCCAGAAAGAATTTTTAAAAATAAGGTAAAAATATTGATTACCTTTGTGATGACCTCTTATTCTGTGGAAAAAGGAAATTTCTTATGTATGTCACAGCATAAAATGAGATGAAGGATTCAAATGACAAAAATTGTGTGTATATTTGCTATTTCACTGCAGACAATTCATGAACGGAAAACCAAATAAGTTACCTTTTGGCAGGTGTCCTCTGTGGACAGTAGGACATAAGTCCTCACAGCATGGGGTGATGTCACTCATGGAGCCTGCACAGGAAGCTACTCCAGTTAGAGATGTTAAAGCTTTTGAGCTGCCTCAGTATATATGTATGCCATTTCCCACCTGCTGCTGTCATACAGGACCATCTTGGTCTGTCAGCTAGAATAATATAACTCAGGGAATTGAACAAGTATGTAAGAACTTGTATCCTGGTATCCATGCGGGTAAGTAACTTGATTTTCTCCGAGGACAAGCAGGATAGCAAGTTTTTACAGCATGGGACTCCCAAGCTACAGGCTACCTTCAATAGGGAATAGGCGAAAATAGTAACAAGGTACTGCAACAGGCAGATACCACATCGTTTGGGTGGCAAGTATCCTTTTTAAGAGATTCTGGAGGACTGACTGATCAAACCTACTGTAATGTCAGAAGTCTGTCTCTAAATGTTAACGAGATATAAATATATGAACAGAAGTCTGTGTTGCAGACCTACAGATTTCTTCCATGGAGGCTGACCTCACATGGGATACCGATGCCATCATAACTCTGATGTTATGAGCTGTGACATGACCCTCAAGATCCAAGCTTGCCTGAGCGTAAGTGTGAAAGAATGCAACTGGATAGAGTAAATTTATTGACAGCAGCCCCAATCTTGTTAGGGTCAAAAGAAACAAATGGTTGGGTGGACATTCTAATAGTTTTAGTCCACTCCAAAATAGAAGGCAACCTTTGTTGGCATGAGGCCTAGGAAAAAATGGTTGGAGGGATGATAAACTGGTTACGATAAAACTCTGATGTTATCTTAGGAAGGAACTTAGGATGAGAGCGCATAAGTACATAAGTATTGCCATACTGGTAAAGACCAAAGGTCCATCAAGCCTAGCATCCCGTTTCCAACAGTGGCCAATCCAGGTCACAAATACCTGGCAAGATCCCAAAAAAGTACAAAACATTTTATACTGCTTACCCCAGAAATAGTGGATTTTCCCCAACTCCATTTAATAATGGTCTATGGAAGCCGTCCAAACCCTTTTTAAACTCCGCTAAGCTAACCGCCTTTACCACATTCTCTGGCAACGAATTCCAGAGTTTAATTACACATTGAGTGAAGAAAAATTTTCTCTGATTCGTTTTAAATTTACTACATTGTAGCTTCATCGCATGCCCCGTAGTCCTAGTATTTTTGGAAAGTGTAAACAGACGCGTCAGATCTACCCGTTCAACTCCACTCATTATTTTATAGACCTCTATCATACAGTGGTGGAAATAAGTATTTGATCCCTTGCTGATTTTGTAAGTTTGCCCACTGACAAAGACATGAGCAGCCCATAATTGAAGGGTAGGTTATTGGTAACAGTGAGAGATAGCACATCACAAATTAAATCCGGAAAATCACATTGTGGAAAGTATATGAATTTATTTGCATTCTGCAGAGGGAAATAAGTATTTAATCCCTCTGGCAAACAAGACCTAATACTTGGTGGCAAAACCCTTGTTGGCAAGCACAGCGGTCAGACGTCTTCTGTAGTTGATGATGAGGTTTGCACACATGTCAGGAGGAATTTTGGTCCACTCCTCTTTGCAGATCATCTCTAAATCATTAAGAGTTCTGGGCTGTCGCTTGGCAACTCGCAGCTTCAGCTCCCTCCATAAGTTTTCAATGGGATTAAGGTCTGGTGACTGGCTAGGCCACTCCATGACCCTAATGTGCTTCTTCCTGAGCCACTCCTTTGTTGCCTTGGCTGTATGTTTTGGGTCATTGTCGTGCTGGAAGACCCAGCCACGACCCATTTTTAAGGCCCTGGCGGAGGGAAGGAGGTTGTCACTCAGAATTGTACGGTACATGGCCCCATCCATTCTCCCATTGATGCGGTGAAGTAGTCCTGTGCCCTTAGCAGAGAAACACCCCCAAAACATAACATTTCCACCTCCATGCTTGACAGTGGGGACGGTGTTCTTTGGGTCATAGGCAGCATTTCTCTTCCTCCAAACACGGCGAGTTGAGTTCATGCCAAAGAGCTCAATTTTTGTCTCATCTGACCACAGCACCTTCTCCCAATCACTCTCGGCATCATCCAGGTGTTCACTGGCAAACTTCAGATGGGCCGTCACATGTGCCTTCCGGAGCAGGGGGACCTTGCGGGCACTGCAGGATTGCAATCCGTTATGTCATAATGTGTTACCAATGGTTTTCGTGGTGACAGTGGTCCCAGCTGCCTTGAGATCATTGACAAGTTCCCCCCTTGTAGTTGTAGGCTGATTTCTAACCTTCCTCATGATCAAGGATACCCCACGAGGTGAGATTTTGCGTGGAGCCCCAGATCTTTGTCGATTGACAGTCATTTTGTACTTCTTCCATTTTCTTACTATGGCACCAACAGTTGTCTCCTTCTCGCCCAGCGTCTTACTGATGGTTTTGTAGCCCATTCCAGCCTTGTGCAGGTGTATGATCTTGTCCCTGACATCCTTAGACAGCTCCTTGCTCTTGGCCATTTTGTAGAGGTTAGAGTCTGACTGATTCACTGAGTCTGTGGACAGGTGTCTTTCATACAGGTGACCATTACCGACAGCTGTCTGTCATGCAGGTAACGAGTTGATTTGGAGCATCTACCTGGTCTGTAGGGGCCAGATCTCTTACTGGTTGGTGGGGGATCAAATACTTATTTCCCTCTGCAGAATGCAAATAAATTCATATACTTTCCACAATGTGATTTTCCGGATTTAATTTGTGATGTGCTATCTCTCACTGTTACCAATAACCTACCCTTCAATTATGGGCTGCTCATGTCTTTGTCAGTGGGCAAACTTACAAAATCAGCAAGGGATCAAATACTTATTTCCACCACTGTATCTCCCCTCAGCCGCCTTTTCTCCAAGCTGAAGAGCCCTAGCTGCTTTAGCCTTTCTTCATAGGGCTGTGCCCCATGGACTTTGTTCTGAGTCCAGAACAAAGTCCATTGGGCACAGCCAGGCCGGGCAAAGAATCCTTTTTAAGTGCAGGAATTAGGCCCAAACATGCACAGCTGTCTTCAAGATGGCTGCTCCCAAACGGAGACGCCCTCAATCCTAAACATGGGCTTCCTTCCTGCAGCTACCCAACACCAAGATGGCCACCCCATCCTAAGACGCCCACCTCTGAGATGGCTGCCCTCTCCTGGATATGCCCAAATCCAAGATGGCCGCCATCTCCTCAGATGCCCATACCTTGCGCAAGCAGGGAACATGACACAAAGGCATTATAACATCCTCATTTTTGTTTTCCATTCCTTTCCTAATAATACCTAACATTCTATTTGCTTTCTTAGCCGCAGCAGCACACTGAGCAGAAGGTTTCAACGTATCATCGACGACGACACCTAGATCCCTTTCTTGGTCCGTAACTCCTAACGTGGAACCTTGCATGACGTAGCTATAATTCGGGTTCCTCTTTCCCATATGCATCACTTTTAACTTGCTCACATTAAACGTCATCAGCCATTTAGACGCCCAGTCTCCCAGTCTCGTAAGGTCCTCTTGTAATTTTTCACAATCACCCTGTTGTGGAACTTAATGTAAGGTGTAGCAGTCTGGAGTTTACTTATACACGCTGACATCACCACCACTAAACATAGGATCTTCCAGGTCAGGTACAATTGCAGGTATCAAGTGGTCAAAAGAGCCTTTCATCAGCTGGGTTAATATCACGTTGAGATCCCATTACAATACAGGAGGCTTCAATAGAAGCAAGCCTGCATAAAGCACACAACTAACGCCGCACAGAGATGGGTTTTTCTTTATGCCCATTCTACTAAGGTGTACCTTAATGGAGTTGTTTTTTAATCTGACTCAGACTGATGTAGAAGTTATTCAAGCAGGTTTTTTTTATGGCACATGAAAAAGGGTTTAGGGCCTCATTTTGCACAATTAAGGTGATACTTTGACAAGAAATTAGAAATTCTGAGGAAACAAAACATCCATAAAACATGAAAGAAATAATATGAACTTACAGTTCATAGTTCACTGAGGAGAGAGAGAGCCCAAGATTCACCAACCATAGGAAGATGGCATAATAATACAGAATAAAGCAAAGGAAATAGGAATAAGTACAACTATTGTATAATGATCAGAAATAACTTGGAGGGACTATGGATTCAGAAGAATGCTCCTTTTCCTTTATAAAAAAATTGCAATTGTGATGGCTCATAGAAAACATAAATATTCTGCAAGGTAATAATAGATCTATAAGGAAATATCAATTGGAAAGTCACCCCTAGAGAGACAGTGTCTTGTCCTTAATTCAAGAAATTTCTTCCTGCTAGGCTTTGTCCATTTAGAAACATCTGGAAAGACTTGAACCTTTCCTCCAAAATGTTAGCATCACCAGCATGATAATATCTCTCTATATAAAAGGCAACACCAACGTTCTATGAAGCCTCCAGCCGGAAGTGTGAAGGGGGCGAGATATCCGGTTTCCCTATGAGTGTCTGCCCCGCCCTCTCTGTAACACAGTCAGTGAAGGAAAACAGAGCACGAAATCAAATCGCTGGCTCTGTAACAGTGAAGGACTCAGAGGGGGGAGGGGAGAGAGGCCAGAGGGCAGGGACACACAAACTCCCACAAGCACACAGAAGAAAACATTGCTAGCCCCCGTTTCATTTGCATCAGAAACGGGGCTTTTTTACTAGTAATATTAATATAGACCCTCCTATTTTGTAAAAAGACAAGTGAAACCAATAAAGTACTTCTTCCAGAAATATCTTCCTCCAAAGATTTCAAAATTGCTGATACATCTAAAAGAGCAGAATTCACTTCAGGTTTACCTATTTGAGTCAAATAATAATTTTTTGTACCAAAGGTGATACTGACTCATGGAATCCCCAAAAATACTGTTCAAAAACCAGAACAAATCTTTTGCTGATGAAAAATTAGATTGTGTGGAAAATTGAGAAGTCTTAAATTCAAAATTCTATTAGTGTTTTCCAAGTTCTCAATTTTTCTTAATAAATCTTATCTGAACCTTGAAAGTTCTTTAATTCTACCTTTTTTTTTAACTTGATAAATTTCCTTAAGTTTTTGAAGATAATTAAATCAATCAGAACTTATCTCTGTGTACAGCCACATAGGTACTTAAGAAAACCACAATGACAAGAAAAAGAAAATTTCCAGAAATCTACAATATAACTCCCTCCCCTACTTTTGGTCCCATTTATCTGGAGAAGGAAAATTTTAATTTTTCCAATTAGCAACAGTAATGCTTCTGGCTGCTGTAAAACAGTTCTCTGTCGGCCAATTCCAAGTTAATTAAGCCCACACCCACTGTGAGGCCCACCAGTTCTTCCAGTATTACATTTATAACCTTCAAGATCATCTTCGATAAGGAAGGTATCTAGGGCATGATTACCACATCCTATATAATAAAGCTCACCTCCAACGTTCTGAGGCTGCCTGGTGGCTTCCGGTGGTGGTGTCCTTCATGGAGTAGATCATGACGTCAGGGATAAGGGAGGAGCCACGACTGTCCAATGTGGAGGTGGAGTAGGGAAACGTCAGGGAGAGGGGAGGAGCTGCGATGTCCAATGTGGAGGGGGAGGAGTAGTTTCCCTACTCCTCCCCCTGCCCAGGAATCCGAACGGAGCACCAGCGAGGGCCAACGGTCTGCGTCCTCCTCTCCTGCAGCCGATACCGTGGGACATTGTCAGGTAGGCAAGAAGCTCTCGTGTGCGCTGCAGCACATGGGAGCGGGGAGCAGGACTCAGATACCGGCAATCGCGCTGATCGTGGAAAACCTTGCTAGCGCCCGTTTCATTGCTTTCTGAAACGGGCCTTTTTTTACTAGTGTTTAGATAAGTCCCTTGCGCCCCACAACCTCTCCAAAACAATTTGGAGATGCCTTCTGCAATTTTACCCAACAGCACTGGTGTCCTGTTCAATATCAACAAGACCTTTAGATTGTTTTCTTTGATTTTGGCAGAAATAGCTGACTTATTAGCCAACCAAATAATGTACCATTGTTTAATATCAGTCTCCTTTTCCAAATCCAATTCTCAATCAAACATTTATCTTAGTTTCTTAAATTCCTTAGAAACTACTTTTTTTTAAATATAGAAATCAAACATTTAGCGTCTGAGTTTTGAAGTCATAAGATTTCTATATCATTTATTGCCCTGTTAGTTTAGTCACTGTTGAAAATTTACCTTGTAGCCCGTGTCCCTTCTGCAAATTAAAAATCTGAAACATCTAAATTAAACTCTTGTGCCTGAATAGTAGAGAGGTGTGGTAGCCGTGTAAGTCCACTCTTAAAGGTTATCAATAGAAATCAAGCAAAATAAAACATGGAAAAGAAATGAAATGCTTTGATGTCCCCATGCATACCCCCACCCTCCCACTCTGTCAGACAGTCAAAGTAATGCTTTGATGTTTCTCTCATATATACTATCTGCTACCTCATTTGCTTATTTCCGATCTGAGGAAGAAGGGCAACCTTCGAAAGCTAATCAAGAAATGTATTAAGTTATGTCCAATAAAAAAGGTATCATCTTATTTTCTTTTCCATGTTTTATTTTGTTTGATTTCTATTGTGCCTGAATAGAAATGGTGTATAATTTGAAGACCTTTGTCTTCCATTTGTGGGCTCATTAAATTCTCTTGCCCAATCTATCTTCTACAACATAAGCTATAGGCGTGAACCAAGAATGGCTTTGAAACCCGAATTTGTTATGACATCTGCTCGTAACGTGCACAAAGGGACTGATTACCAAATTTACCCTGGCCAAACTACCCAGTACCCCTACCCAGAGGGGGTATACTGTTGTACAGACTGTTGTACAGTGCACGTCGGATAAGTGCATGCTCTGTTTAACTTCATGCCGTACTTCGGTCCCATTTTTGGCGCCATCAATTTCTATGGGGACAAACTTCAGTTTAGCGCACCACAGATAAGTGCAAGATTCATTTATACGCATGGTTTAAGACTGCTTCTCTGCAGGAAAGACTCCACATAAGCGCACGCACGGAATATGGAAGCTGATTGGCACATGACAAAGGGGCAGTAAATTTGAAATCTCATTGGTTAACTGCCACAGGCAGAATAAGCAAAAGAATGTTGTTAGAGTGTACACTGGAATCGTCGTCATCGCGCAACTGTAAGGCTTTAGCACTGGCTGAACGAATAGAAGTTGTTAAAAAATTAGAACACAAACAAAGTCAAGCATCTATTGCTAAAGAATATGGTGTCAATCCCAGTCAAATTTCACATATCTTGAAGCAGAAAGACCAGCTTCTGGAAGACTGGCAAAACAATACAAATTCACACCGGAAACGGAAACAGGTGGGAAAAGCTGAGGATGTAGAAGATGCTCATCTTCGGTGGTTTCCTCAAGTCAGGAGCAGACAATTTCCTGTCAGTGGTCCACTGCTTATGGAGAAAGCTAAGCAGCTAGCTGAAAGTCCTGGACTAACTGAATTCAAAGCCACTGATGGATGGTTGGAAAGATGGAAGGAGAGAAACAACATAAAATTCAAGAAACAGCAAGGTGAAAAACAAGACGCTGATGACTTTGGTGCTGAAAATTGGGTTGTTTCCGTTCTTCCTATCATCTTGAAAGAGTTTGCACCTCGTGACATTGTCAATGCTGACAAAAACGGTCTCTACTGGCGAGTGATTTCTGATGGAACACTTGCATTCAAACAAGCCGAAACTACAGGAAGTAAAACATCGAAGGACCGACTGACGATCCTCCTTTGCTACAATATGGATGGGAGTGAGAAGTTGGAACCACTCGTCATTGGAAAGAGCAAACAGCCCCATTGCTTCAAGAATGTTAAGCGACTTCCTGTGTCATACGAGGCTAACACAAATTCATGGATGACTGGGGAAATTTGGAAGCAGTGGCTAAAGAAGTTAGACACTAGAATGCGGGCACAAAAGCGTCAGATTTTGCTGCTGTGTGATAATTGTGCTGCACACAGTGATGATGTCAGGCTGTCTAACGTCAAGGTGGTCTTCCTGCCACCAAACACTACCTCTCTGATCCAACCTATGGATCAGGGCATAATATCCAATTTCAAACAACATTATCAGGCTCTTGTGCTACGTCGTCTGATGAGCGTTATGGATGACCAGACTGGCAAGGATAAATGTGCTGTTGAACTGGCTCGTAATCTATCACTGTTGAATTCCCTACGTATGCTATGCAGAAAGAAGCCTGGAATCATGTTACACATGCAACCATTGTGAATTGCTACAAATGGGCAAGCTTTGTTAGGGATGTGGAGAGGGACAAAACAGATACAGCTGTTGCAAACGCGTCAGATGAACAGGCTATTGACATCCCAGCCAGTGTTACTGAAGAGGAGTTTCATCACTACGTAGCTGTTGATTATGATCTACAAACAGCTGACGACAGCACTGATGTCGAGATATGCGCCTACACGCAGGCAACGGCTGATGATGAAACAGATGATGAAATGAGCAGCGAGGTATATGCTGCCGAAATTCAACAACCTTCTGTCACTTTTGCAAGAGCGCCGGAAAGTCTCAACACCGTGCGGGCCTATCTGGAGGCCACTAGATGTCAGTGCTATGACAGTTTTTACCGTCTGGCAGACGTAGTCTATGGAACTCACAGACACAAGAGTGTACAGAGGACTGTGACTGATTACTTCAAGTAAGCCTAACGTCAGTTAACGGAGACTGTATACTGTACATATAATAAACAGTACCAGTTAACTGCATGTATTTCTTTGGTCTCAGACCCTTGCGCTTAAGCGGATTGGACTGTATTTACGTATAAGCTTTCATATATAAAGACTGTTTCCAATCTCAAATATGTCAAAGTTGTGCTGCAACATAGTATCCTTTCAAATCAGGAATCCCCATATCTCCTACCTCCTCATGCTTCAACATTATAGGCTTAGTAATCCGTGAATGTCTGCCACCCCAAAAGAATTGCATAATGTTCTGTTGTCTGGAATTCAATATCTTTGCTCCAGTTTATATTGGTAAAGCTTGAAACAGGTGTAGTAAACCTAGCAGAATGTTTATTTTGATAATGGCTATTCTTCCTTACCAGGAAATGTTCTCTCTATCCATCTTCGTAATTCTTTTAATATATATATATATATTTTTTTTTTATCAAGGGGATATAATTAGTAGTATACAAGTCAGAGACATCCCTGGTTACTTTGATTCCCCCAATATTTTAAAGAGGCAGATACCTATTTAAATGGGAAATTGTCCTTAGTTCGTTGCCAGATCTCAACAGTAAGGTTAATATTAAGAGCTTCAGTTTTATCCAAATCAGTTTTTAAGCCTGACACTTCCTCAGTGTGTTTCTTCTCTCTGATAACAATTGGTAAAGTGTGGGGTTGCAATATTGTGAGAATTACAAAGAGTGAAATCTTATGGGTTGTGTCCCCAACCTTTACACCTTTAATATCAGTACAGCTCCTTGTTTTGGGCAAAAGGTTCCATGAAATGGCAAACAGTAATAGTGAGAGGGGGCACCCCTGCCTAGTCCCCCTGCCCAAAGGAAAACTATTAGTATAAGTGCCATTAATTTAAATTTGAGTAGCTGGAGTTGCATACAGTGCCCCTAACCATTCCCAAAATACCTAACCCACCCCTGATTTTTCCAGGACTTAAACAAGAAGTTTCAATGTACCCTTTCAGCTTTGATGGCAAGAAGTATCATTGGTATATTTTAATGTTTGGTCACCTATATAAGATTGATAACCCTCTTCATGTTATCCAGTATTTGACGTCCTGATACAAACTCGGCCTGAGTTAAAAAGACTAGGAGGCAGCAGGGCCAGTCTGTTTACTAGAATCTTTGCTAGTATTTTGAGATCTATGTTTATTAATAAGATTGGGCAGTAAGAACCACAACATGTACTGCCCCTTCCCAGTTTACACAAGATCGTAATCCCCACAGTGCTCATAAACACCTGTAGAGGCCAACCAAATTTTGGTTTCACCACTGAAACCACCCCAAAATCTGGATTCAGCCATACTTCGGTTTCAGCCAAATCTCCCCTGTCCCCACAACCACTCTATGCTGCCTTCCCTCCACCCTTAGGCCCTCCCTAGGCCAACCTTCGAAGCCCTGGTAATTAGTGGCCTCTTTGTGGCAAGAATGTAAAAATTGAACAATGGAGAAAAAGTAATCACTGATATAGTAACAATACAAAGATCACCAAAGTGGAACTTCAAACACTCTTCTTATCATGCAAAGTCACCCCTTTACTGTCTTATTGTAAAATAACAGCTGGTGACAAAAGAAGGCACCCATCTCTTCCCAGGCCACCCACCTACTCTGCCCATCTACTCCACCCTCCCCAGGCCTATCTTCAAAGCCCTGGTGGTCTAGTGGCCTCTTTGTGGCAGGAGCAATCTGAGTTGCTCCTTCCCCTGCCGACTCCACAATAAAAAAATGGCTGCATTACGAGACTGCTGCAGGAGGTTGCGGCAGCCATTGTGGGATTGGATCCGGTATGGACAAGAGTGACTGAATTGCTGTTGCCTGTGCCAGTTCCAATCTCAAAATGGCTGTTGCAGAAAATCATGACAGGCATTTTGACTGCAGGGGCAGAAGTGACTCAAGATCACTCCTGCCCCAAAGAGTCCTCTAGACCACCAGGGCTTTGAAGGTAGGCCTGGGATGGGGGTGCAGAGTGACAGTTTCGACTTCAGTTCTGGCCCAAACCAAGCAACAAATTTTCTCTGCAGATTCAGTTTTGGCTGAAACTGAAAGCCCTGGTTTTGGTCTCTCTCTAGATAGCGGGACTCTCTGGATGGCATTCATGCTATTATTAGTGATAAAGATTCATCAAATATTTTGTAAAAAATATTAGACAACTATTGCACTTATATTTATCTTTATTACATCAATTAATCTCATAAACTAAACAATTGTTGTCTAAAATCCCCATATATCTATCATTCATTCAATCATTCACTCTAATTCAAATCTAATATCAAAAAATTATTACCAACTCTATAACATTAGAATTCCTGGAGTCAAAGTTACATTTATAGTCTTTTAACAAATTGTACTCTTATCATTAACAACACTGGTGTGAAACTTTGTTAATTGCTCTGTCAGTCAAAGCACTATTTCTTCTTTGCGATCGTATCTGAACTGATGCAGGTTCTCTGTGGCCGTGTGAGAATCAATCCATTGATAAAGTCAATTACCCACCACAGCAGGTTTAAAACAAAGCTTTACAGTCCATCGTAAACCATGACTGATTTACTAAGTGCAATAATACTGAATGACAGCAGTTCCATTCACCGTAACTCCACTCTTCACGGGACTAATGTTGAACCTTTTCCTAGAACTTCAAAACTGCTTCACAGAAGTTGTCTTCTCTTTTGTTAACTAAAACAATTGTACTCAGACAGACCCTACACGATCGTGTTTCGCAAGATTTGCGTCTTCAGGGGTCAATAATCTAAGTAAACAACAATAATACCATACATTTGTATTACACAAAAATTATTTCAACCCTTTTAAAACCCAATATTGTAAACTCTTACCGGCTGTACAAGTAGCCAAACATTCAACAATCTGGATGTGCTGGTGGCAACGCCTAAAAAGACGCCCACACATGCGCATACCAAGGCTTCAGGGAGACTGAATTTAAATACCCTAGCTCAAATTTACTGATCCTGGACGTGCCGGTGGCCACGCCTCCAAAGACGCCCACGCATATGCATGCCAGAACTTCAAAAGAACCTGAATTAGAATAACCTCTCACAAGTTTAACCATTCTACTTCTTTGTTTAACCCATTAGGGCTTACAGTGTTCCAAAAGTAAATTAACCTTTGTTCTTTTCGCAACAGCATACGAGGCACGTTTCCTCCCCTTTCAAAACTACAAAACGAAGATCCTGTACTTCATGTTTAACATCCACCCAATGTGAAACCAGTGGAGCTTCCATTCGTTTAGTACGAAGGTTACTAAGATGCTGCGCTATCCTAATTTTAATCTTCTTAGTAGTTAACCCAATATACCATAATTCGCAAGGACATTTTATACCATACACACAATTAGCCGTATTACAATCAGTGTGAGCCTGCAAACGGTATATTTTCTCTGAATGAGGAACATGCACTTCCTTAACTTGCATAGCATAACTACAATATACACACCGATTGCAACTCACATGGCCCGAATCCCCATGTATTACATTACAGGCATTGTTGTGACTTGCCAGTTGTTCACCTAAATTTCTACCTCGAGAAAATGCAAAACGAGGGAACTGTTGAAAAACTTTATGAATACCTAATATAGACCAGTGATGTTTCATAATTTGTATAATTTGGCTAGATGATTTAGTATAAGGTAACACACAAGTCAACGGATCGTTTTTTACAGATCTATTCTTTTGGTTATCACAAGATGGATGCCATTCATTATAATTATTAAACGCTCTCTTAGCCGCTTTCTTTAAAATTCTATCAGGATAACCTCTACATTGAAAACGTGAGATCATCTGAAAGGCTTGATGAGTGTATTCTTCACGAGAACTACACAACATTTGTTCCTACCCAGTTTCATAATGCGTTTGATATCCGCATTAATTTACATAAGTTTTTTAGAAAACTACGTTTGAGACTGTTTTTTGGAGAGAATAACCCTATTGAATCTGATATTTCATCTAGTCAATCTAAGTCCTTCTTGCAGACGCACCGATTGCCCTCTACATGGCTTCCTCATGGTCCTATAGATTCGGCTATTGTGACGTTTCAACAATGGGTACTACAGGATCTTGAAAAATTAGAAGCAACTTTGGGGAGACAGTATGGTAATTTGACAGCTTTGCAGCGGCAAGCAGTTGTAGATTTACAGAGGGACGAAAACATTATAATTTTGAGAGCTGATAAAGGGGGAGGAGTTGTGGTACAGGATAGATTAAAGTATGAACAGGAAGCATTCACTCAGTTAAATGATTCAACATTTTACAATCCGTTACAGGAAGATCCTACTGCCCAGTATCAATCACGGGTGTATGAGTTGTTAAAGGATGCTTGTGAGAAAGGTGTTATCTCCATTCAAATATTTCGATACTTGTTTAAACAATTTCCAAAAATACCCACCATTTACTTCACCCCAAAAATACATAAAAGTTTGGAAAATCCTCCGGGCCGTCCCATTGTTTCTGGATGTGAATCGCTGTTTGAACCGCTTTCTCAGTTTTTGGATTTTTATTTACAACCCTGTTTAAAGTCCATAACGTCTTTTGTGAGAGATTCAGATCACTTGCTTAATATTTTGCAAAATGTACAAGTTGATGCTAATTTAGAGGTATGTTTGATAACATTAGATGTTACTGCATTATACACAAACATTCCACAAAGGGAAGCTGTGATTATGATCAAGGGATTATTGGAAACTTTGGAGTTATCTAATCAATTAATAACTTTACTTGGCCAAATAGCTGAGTTAGTTATTTACTATAACTTTTTTAAGTTTAAAGAGAAATTTTTCCATCAAATAAAAGGAGTTGCGATGGGGGCTACAGTAGCCCCTACCATTGCATGTTTGTATATGGACCAGTTAGAGAAGCAGTATATATATACAAATCAATATTTTAAGGGTGTAGTTAAATGGCTGCGATACATAGACGATATTCTGGTAATATGGCAAGGGACAGAAGATAATTTATTAAAGCTGCTGGAAATTTTAAATACAGTGAGCCCCCATATAAAATTTGTACACTGTATTGGTCGTCGAGAGGTGAATTTTTTGGATGTTAATATTCAATGGGATGATGGTAAATTTATTACCAAGATTTTCCGTAAGGAGACAGATCGTAACACAATACTGCATTATCGCAGCCATCACCCTTCTGGCTTAAAAAATAGTATACCTTCGAGTCAATTGCTACGAGTCCGTAGGTTGTGTAGTTCTCGTGAAGAATACACTCATCAAGCCTTTCAGATGATCTCACGTTTTCAATGTAGAGGTTATCCTGATAGAATTTTAAAGAAAGCGGCTAAGAGAGCGTTTAATAATTATAATGAATGGCATCCATCTTGTGATAACCAAAAGAATAGATCTGTAAAAAACGATCCGTTGACTTGTGTGTTACCTTATACTAAATCATCTAGCCAAATTATACAAATTATGAAACATCACTGGTCTATATTAGGTATTCATAAAGTTTTTCAACAGTTCCCTCGTTTTGCATTTTCTCGAGGTAGAAATTTAGGTGAACAACTGGCAAGTCACAACAATGCCTGTAATGTAATACATGGGGATTCGGGCCATGTGAGTTGCAATCGGTGTGTATATTGTAGTTATGCTATGCAAGTTAAGGAAGTGCATGTTCCTCATTCAGAGAAAATATACCGTTTGCAGGCTCACACTGATTGTAATACGGCTAATTGTGTGTATGGTATAAAATGTCCTTGCGAATTATGGTATATTGGGTTAACTACTAAGAAGATTAAAATTAGGATAGCGCAGCATCTTAGTAACCTTCGTACTAAACGAATGGAAGCTCCACTGGTTTCACATTGGGTGGATGTTAAACATGAAGTACAGGATCTTCGTTTTGTAGTTTTGAACCACATTAGTTTTGAAAGGGGAGGAAACGTGCCTCGTATGCTGTTGCGAAAAGAACAAAGGTTAATTTACCTTTGGAACACTGTAAGCCCTAATGGGTTAAACAAAGAAGTAGAATGGTTAAACTTGTGAGAGGTTATTCTAATTCAGGTTCTTTTGAAGTTCTGGCATGCATATGCGTGGGCGTCTTTGGAGGCGTGGCCACCGGCACGTCCAGGATCAGTAAATTTGAGCTAGGGTATTTAAATTCAGTCTCCCTGAAGCCTTGGTATGCGCATGTGTGGGCGTCTTTTTAGGCGTTGCCACCAGCACATCCAGATTGTTGAATGTTTGGCTACTTGTACAGCCGGTAAGAGTTTACAATATTGGGTTTTAAAAGGGTTGAAATAATTTTTGTGTAATACAAATGTATGGTATTATTGTTGTTTACTTAGATTATTGACCCCTGAAGACGCAAATCTTGCGAAACACGATCGTGTAGGGTCTGTCTGAGAACAATTGTTTTAGTTAACAAAAGAGAAGACAACTTCTGTGAAGCAGTTTTGAAGTTCTAGGAAAAGGTTCAACATTAGTCCCGTGAAGAGTGGAGTTACGGTGAATGGAACTGCTGTCATTCAGTATTATTGCACTTAGTAAATCAGTCATGGTTTACGATGGACTGTAAAGCTTTGTTTTAAACCTGCTGTGGTGGGTAATTGACTTTATCAATGGATTGATTCTCACACGGCCACAGAGAACCTGCATCAGTTCAGATACGATCGCAAAGAAGAAATAGTGCTTTGACTGACAGAGCAATTAACAAAGTTTCACACCAGTGTTGTTAATGATAAGAGTACAATTTGTTAAAAGACTATAAATGTAACTTTGACTCCAGGAATTCTAATGTTATAGAGTTGGTAATAATTTTTTGATATTAGATTTGAATTAGAGTGAATGATTGAATGAATGATAGATATATGGGGATTTTAGACAACAATTGTTTAGTTTATGAGATTAATTGATGTAATAAAGATAAATATAAGTGCAATAGTTGTTGAGTATATTGTATGAATTTAGTGCAACTATTTATTGAATGATACCTTAGACAACATTGTAAAAAATATTAGGAAATACATTGAGACCTGATGATTTGTCTGAGGGCAAGTGCTTGATCACCATAGATACACATATTACACCTTTGGAGGTATCTCTCTTTTGCTTTGTTGTTGAATGGACTTAGTTTCAATGTTAGCACGGGAGTTAAACTTTTGAGCCAATATCCATCTGGGTTTGTCCCCCCCATTCATAAAACTTTTGTTAAACTTTTCAATGTTGGAATTCTATAGATTCAAGTTGTAAAGTGTGCCATTCTCCCTTAATTTTGTCCAACTCTTTTCATAGTGTCTTATTTTTAATCTGTTGATACGCTCTTTCCTAAACTGTAAGTTTCTCACAACCTGTCCTTCTTAGCCAATCTCTCTCTTTTTGTGTGTCTCCCCCCCCCCCCCCCACTCATTTTTTTAATAGCCCTCTGTTAACTACCATAAGGCCTTCATAGAATGATCACTTGTTTCCCCTGCATTATTTAATGTCAAATATAAAGAAATTTCTTTATGGACTTCTGTAACTACTCATTTATCCTTCAAAAGACTCTCATTAAGTTGCCAAAAAGCCATTACAAGTGCATCATAGTGCTAAATTCAGAGAGTTCTTCGCTTCTGTAGGGGAAGACCAATTTTCTGTTTCTATTTTACATAAATCATTGATCCAGATTGATCTAGATTTGTCCAAGATGAGACCTGTCTGACTTAAGCTGGAGGTGGTGCACTGATTTGCAAAGATCTGTTGATTCCCTTGATCTTAATATCTTAAGAGAATTCCAAATCTTACTATTAATGCAGACCTCCGGGAATGCCAGTTCCGTGTAATACATCGTGCTTACCTTACACAGTCACAATTGTTTAAATGGGAAAGGTGGACTCACCTTTATGTCAAAAGTGTCATCTAGATGATGATACTTTTTTTCCATGCTTTCTGGGCTTGCCCTAAAACAATATTTCTGGAGATCTACTCTGGATTATTTAAGCCAACTTGTAAACTCTCCTTTACCTTTTTCTTCAGTGGGGATCCTTTTGTGTCGTTACAAGGGTTTTGCGCTGCAGAGTAAGGGGAGGTGGCAGATAATTAGAAAAGCTAGACTTATTGGTAAAAAAAAAAATTTGGGAGTTTGGACAGTTCCTGCTTTGCCATCCTTTTGGGCCTGGCATAACAAATTTCATGCTCTGATGTTGTTTGAAAGGAATCAGGCTAGGACTTCACTCAAGCATAAGAAGGCCTGGAGCGGAGGAGTAGCCTAGTGGTTAGTGCAGTGGACTTTGATCCTGGGGAACTGAGTTCAATTCCCACTGCAGCTCCTTGTGACTCTGGCAAGTCACTTAACCCTCCATTGCTCCTGGTACAAAATAAGTACCTGAATATATGTAAACCACTTTGAATGTAGTTGCAAAAACCTCAGAAAGGTGGTATATCAAGTCCCATTTCCCTTTCTTTCAGTTTGGGAAGTCTATATACACACTTTGTTGCATAGAGCCCCCAGCAGGATTCTTAACTCTCTTTAAAGCCTCAGGGATCCAGATGTGATTACTATACTCCTTTTCCCTTTTTTTTTCTAAATATATACTTTTGACTCTCAGACTAGGGGTATGTTGTTTCAGGGGGTGGAGAGTGGTGTTGGGGGGGGAGGTTAACTGTTAAAAGCAACCATGGATGACTAATTCGAGGTTTATATGATTTCTTTTGGAATTGTCATCAATAACACAAATTATTTCAGCATAAACTATTTCAAATCTTTGGGATTTGTCAGGTGGTCATAAGAGCACAGGCCTCTACTGAAATAGTTGATTCTTTTCTCGAGGTTTTAGTGGTACGTGTTTGGGTTAGGAAGAGGGGGTGGGATGGAGAGGATTATATCATAAAATTTTGATGACTGTTATTCTGTTTTGTTTATTGACACTTGCATTGTAACTTGTCATCAATAAAAAAAATATTTCAAACATTAGTTGCCAAAAGGTTTAGCCCCTGCTTCTGCCCCAATAGAAAGAACCCCAGACCACAGCATGGTCCAACGAACTGGAAGTTACGATATAAAGTTCAGGGAGAGTATTAAGCCAGTACCTCTCCCCTAGAAGAACATCTATCTGTAAGTAAGTTTCATGAACAGAGGAGTAAAAGATATACACCTTTCTCTGGGGTTCTGCACTCTTCATAGATCTACAAAAGGATGATCACGCTGGAATTAATTATCTTCCTAAGACCAGAACCCTGATCTACACAGCTAAATGATCTATCCAGTATTAGATCCAGGTCAATATTAAAATTTCTACCCAACAGAACATGCCTTGTACCATATACCTTGATTAGGTTATGGACCCTGTTCCAAAAATTAGACTGACCATCACTGGGAGCATGCATGTTTAATAATGTTACACTCTCCCCATATAAAGTCCCTCTTAGCAGTGACATGCATCCATCCTTAACTGTAATCTTCTCACTTACTTGTAAGTTCAGTTTTTATGGATTAGGATAACATCGCTTCTTTTCTTCTCCTCACAATTAGAACTAAATAAAAATTGAGAGTATTGCTTATGTTTTAGTATCATCTCCCCACCTCTCATAAGGTGATTTCTTGCAAGATTGTAATATCCAGCAATTGCCTGGCCAATTCCCATAACATCAAGCTCCTCTTTTTTTTGGGGGGGGGGGGGGGTGAGATCTTGGATATTAGTGGGCTCATTTTCGAAAGAGAAGGATGCCCATCTTTCAACATAAATCGGAAGATGGACGTCCTCCCAGAAATGTCCAAATCGGTATAATTGAAAGCCGATTTTGGATGTCCCCAACTGCACTCTGTCGCAGGGACGGCCAAAGTTCAAGGGGGCGTGTCGGAGGCATAGCAAAGGCGAGACTTGGGCGTGCCTAACACTTGAACGTCCTTGACCCATAATCGAAAAAAACCAGGGACGTCCCTGACGAGCACTTGGACGTTTTCACCCGGACCTGTTTTTCTTATAAGGCACAAAAAGGTGCTGAAATGACCAGATGACCACTGGAGAGAATTGAGGATGGCCTCCTGTTACTCCCCCAGTGGTCACTAGCCCCCTCCCACCCTCAAAAAAAACATCTGTAAAAATATGTTGTGTCAGCCTCAGATGTCATATTCAGGTCCATGACAGCAGTGTGAAGGTCCCTGGAGCAGTTTTAGTGGGTGAGTGCACTTCAGACAGGCAGAGCCAGCACCATCCCCCCCCTACCTGTTACGTTTGTGAAGGAAACAGCGAGCCCTCCAAAACCCACTGTACCCACATCTAGGTGCCCCCCCTTCACCCGTAAGGGCTATGGTAGTGGTGCACAGTTGGGGGTAGTGGGTTTTGGGGGGGGGGGCTCAGCACACAAGTTAAAGGAGCTATATTCCTGGGAGCATTTTATGAAGTCCACTGCAGTGCCCCCTAGGGTGCCCAGTTGGTGTCCTGGCATGTCAGGGGGACCAGTGCAGTGCAAGTGCTGGCTCCTCCCATGACCAAATGGCTTGCATTTAGTCGTTTCTGAGATGGACATCTTTGGTTTTGAAAATCACCGAAAATCAGAAATGTTCATGTCTAAGGACGGCGAAATTTAAGGATTTGGATGTCCATGACAGTATTTTTGAAATGAAAGATGGGCATCCATCTTGTTTTGAAAATACGGGTTTCCCTGCCCCTGGATTGGGATGTTTTGCAAGGACGTCCAAATTGAAACTTGGACGTCCGTTTCGAAAATGCTCCTCTAGGTATCCCAGCCTGTATATGTTCTTACTCATCCCCAATTGAGCAGTCAAATCCTGTGGATCACTTTTATAAAACCCAGACAGACTCCTATGGATTATCTGAACAGTGTAGTGGAAATGAAAAGACATCATTATTCCCCTCCATCCCTCTCCACTCCCCCACCAAAACCCCTTGTAAAGGCGAGGTAGAGACTGGCAACTCCCAAAGCACTCATTATATAGGAAATTATCCAAACCTTTTTAAAACCCTGCTAATCTAACTGCTTTTTACCACATTCACTGGCAATGAATTCCAGAGTTTAATTACACATTGAGTGAAGAAATATTTTCTCTGGGATTTTTTAAATGTACTACTTAGTAGCTTCATTGCGTGCCCTCTAGTCCTATTTTTGGAAAGAGTAAACAAGCGATTCACGTCTACCTGTTCCGCTCCACTCAGTATTTTATAGATCTCTATCATATTTCCCCTCAGTTGTCTCTTCTCCAAGCTGAAAAGCTGTAGCTGCATTAGCTTGTCTTCATAGGGAAGTTGTCCCATCCCCTTTATCATTTTCACTGCCCTTCTCTGTACCTTTCCAAATTCCGCTGTATCTTTTTTGAGATGCAGTGACTAGAACTGCACACAGTATTTGAGGTGCGTATGCACCATGGAGTGATACAAAGGCATTATAGCATTCTCATTTTTATTTTCAATTCCTTTTCTAATAATTCTTAACATTTTATTTGCTTTCTTAGATGGCATTGCACACTGAGCAGAGGGTTTCAACATATCAACAATGACACCTAGATACTTTTCCTGGGTGGTGACTCATAATGTGGAACCTTGCATCACATAGCTGTAATTTGGGTTCCCCTTTCGCACATGCATCACTTTGCACTTGATTACATTAATCGTCATCTGCCATTTGGATGACCAGTCTTGTAAGGTCTTCTTGCAATTTTTCACAATCCTCTTGCAATTCAACAACTTTGAATAACTTTGTGTTATCAGCAAATTTAATTACCTTACTAGTTATTCCCATCTCTACATCATTTATAAATATGTTAAAAAGCAGCAGTCCCAACACAGACCCCTGGGGAACCCCACTATCTACCCTTCATTGAGAATACTGACCGTTTAATCCTACTCTGTTTCTATCTTTTAACCAGTTCTTAATTCACAATAGAACACTATCTCCTATCCTATGACTTCTGATTTCCTAAGGCGTCTTTCATGAAGTACTTTGTCAAATGCCTTTTGAAAATCCAGATACACAATATTGACCAACTCACCTTTATCCACGTTTATTCACCCCTTCAAAGAAATGTAGTAGATTGGTGAGACATTTTCCTTGATTAAGTTCATGTTGGCTTTGTCTCATTAATCCATGCTTATGTATATGCTCTGTAATTTTGTTCTTTAATAAGTCTCTGTCATTTTGCCTGGCACCAACGTCTGGCTCACCAGTCTGTAATTTCCCGGATTACCTCTGGAAACTTTTTAAAAATGTTGGCGTTATATTAGCCACCCTCCAATCTTCAGGTACCTTGCTTGATTTCAAAGATAATTTACATATTTCTCTGACTCATCAGCATTGAATACCATTTCTGGTACTGGTATCTCTCCCACATCTTCCTCAGTGAAAACAGAAGCAAAAAATTCATTTAATCTTTTCACTATGGCCTTGTTTTTCCTGAGTGCCCCTTTTACCCCTAGCAGTCTAACTGATTCTTTTGCTGGCTTCTTGCTTCTAAAATACCTAAAAAATGTTTTTACTATGGGTTTTTGCCTCCAGCGCAATTTTTTTGTGAAGACATATGATTGCTACGGTTCCCTCATTATACCAAAGGCGTGGCCTTTAAGGACGAGGTGTATCCGAAATGTCTGAAGTCTTTTTTTCTCCACTTCTTTTTATGATTGGCCTGCCATATTTGCCCCCAAACAAACTGTATGTAAGGTAGAATTTTTTTTGAAGTTTGTTGATTATTGGTTCTACCTATTCCAGAGATATACACGGTAATTGAAATCACCCATTATTATTGTGCTCCCCAGTTTGTTAGCCTCCCTAATTTCTGATAACATTTCTGCATCCGTTCATCCTGGCCAGGTGGATGGTAGTACATTCCTATCACTATCCTTTACACATGGAAATTTCTATCCATAGGGATTCTAAGACGTGTTTTGTGCCCTGCAGAATTTTTAGTCTATTTGATTCAAGGCCCTCCTTAACATATAATGCTATCACTCCACCAATTCGATCTACCCTATCACTTCGATATAATTTGTTCCCTGGTATGACAGTGTCCCATTGATTATCTTCCTTCCACCAGGTCTCAGAGATGCCTGTTCTATCTATCTTTTAATTTAGCGCATATCTGCCCCTTTAAAGTCTTAGAAGAGAACGTAGGTTTTCCATTTGTTCTCACCAAGTCTTTCCTTCTCTTCCTATCTCATGCTCATTTAATAAATGTCCTGTTTGATTTCATCAAACATCTCTTTTAAATCTTGGTGAACTGGCAATATTAGGGACATAAAAGTACCTGCAAAAAGTAGTATATGTAAACCACTTTGACTATCTACAGAAAGGCAAAGATAAATGTATTTCATTTTTCTGTTCCTATGTATATCCCTCCCTATGCCTGGTCTGCAATCTAGGCCTGTAAACACTCAGATCTGCTGTCATCAGCATAAGTTTTTTTCTCCCTACAGCTGCCTGTATACAGAGTGCATGATCAGTAAATAGCAAATATTGGTATGCACTTCTTGTAAATCACATGACAAGGAGAAACACATGACAAACTGAAGTTATGCAGCCAATATATGGCAGTCAAAAATTGATATAACCTTGATGGTGAAGTGAGACTGAGGACCCCTCCAAAGAAGGAGATGTTCCTCCACAGATGTGTTTAGAGAAGAAGGAACCAGGTGTTTCATGCTAAAGCAAGTTGTATGTGTATGGGGTATGGGAATTGGCCAACGAGCACGTAGTGTGCATGTGAGAAGAAGCTGGTAAAATAAAGGAAGTAAC
Source organism: Microcaecilia unicolor (assembly GCF_901765095.1). Taxonomy (NCBI): domain Eukaryota; kingdom Metazoa; phylum Chordata; class Amphibia; order Gymnophiona; family Siphonopidae; genus Microcaecilia; species Microcaecilia unicolor. The sequence continues at coordinate 123,304,435 of NC_044033.1, forward strand.
CTTTTTTGTATAATGAAGAAAACAGGAACAGAAATTCCTTTTTAGGTACAAAAGAATAAGAGGCATCACATAGGAGAAATTAAACTTAAAACAGTGTAAAATTACAGAATGAGAAAGCCAATCTGAGCAGCCTTTTGCTCAGCCTATATGTCTTGTTTGGCTGTGTGACAACACTGCTCCAGAGGGAACAATTTTTGTACTGACAGAGAAATTCCAATAAAGATTTATTTGGTTGAGCTTTATCTGAGTCTAATTGTCTCTCTTATTCCAGCCGAGGAATTTACCTCTGAGGGCTGAAGTGTTTTTTCCTCCCAGGGGGCAAGGGATTGAGAAGATAACACCTACATCCAGAGCTGTAGATCACTTATGTGCACTGTTTGCTCTGCCCCCTCATTGTCCAAGCTGAACTCCTGTTCTGACTCCAAGCCATTTGGTGCCATCTTGGATGCACAACATCAGCTACATGACTCTTTACTGCACAGTTTGTCTTTGACATGGGCTGCAACTTTGCTCATTGTACTGCATTTCCCTTAGAAATTAGGCAAAGTTGTCAAGTTTTATGCTAGGAGGAGGAAATTCTGTGTAATAAGCAGACCCTGAGCAGAGCTTCAGCTCAGAGCTACCATCCTGGGAGTTTGTCACTTTCATTTTTCGAAAGAGGATTCCAAATAATCTATTCTAGAGTTTTTCCTCCAGGAAATTGTCCAACTTTTTTTAAACCCAGATATGCTAACCGCTGTTACCACATCCTCTGGCAATGAGTTCCAGAGCTTAACTATTCATTGAGTGAAAAAATATTTCCTCCTATTTGTTTAGGCACACCGATGAGGGTTTGCACTAGTATTCTATAACTTGAATCTGGGTCCCAGATGCCATTCTATAATAATTATAGAATAGGTACTCTCTGCACTGTATTGAGGCACCTACATCTAACCCTTCCCCCCTCCATTATAGAATTATCTGATTCATCTCTAAGAGCTTTGGCAAACCTTTTTATAAACACAGCTATGCTAACTGCTTCTACCCTATTCTCTGGCCATGAATTCCAAAGCTTAACTATGTCATATGTGAAAAAAATACTGTTTCTGATTTGTTTAAAATTTATTATGTAGTATGTTCATGGCATAACCCCTAATCATTGTACCTTTTTTCATACATTACAGGAAAGCTAAGTGTTCATATAACTTTGCTTTTCTCTGTACAATATAGAACTGAAAATAACGTTTAGCAAGAGAATAATTTGGTGGCAATTTAATTTTATTATTTAAAAATTGTATATAAAAATTACTTTTCCAGTATGATGCACTCAATTATTTTTGCATACACACATTTTATACATATCTGGTTCCAAACAATATTACAAGCACAATGGTTATAAGCATCATTAATAAGAGATCCCACTGAAAGCCTAGTATTCTGTCAACCAATAGCTGTTTCCATGCTTCAGTAAACTGTTAGGGGGAAAAAAAAGATATACAGTGATATTATAAACTAGTGGTAAAACTGATATTTCAAAAATAGATTTTAATTAGCTTTAACACTTGTACACCTGCTCTGATGTTTCATTCTATTCCCAGAAGTTTGGCTTATCCCAGCTGTATACATCCAATTTATTTTTTAACTTTTGATGCCAATACTGCTACAACTAGCAACTGTTCAAAACAGTGAAACAGAAATGAAGCTTAGGAGGCAGGGGAGGGGAGATGGTGGACATGAGGGTAAAGGGCCTTGAGCTTCCCCTTCTGTAAGTGCACTGCTAAAGGTTTACCTAGGGCATCAGATATCCTTGGGATGGCCCTGTCCTAACGTAAAATATCACATTACATTCAAGCAAGGATGTCTGCTGCTTTGTGACTAAAATGGGGAAAAAACAGGATGGATTGTATATTTGCATTTCTTACTACTACTTCTTATCATTTCTATAGCACTACTGGATGTACGCAATGCTATACACTTGAACATGAAGAGACAGCCCCTGCTTGACAGAGCTTACAATCTAATCAGGACAAATAAGGGAATTACTTAAGGTGGGAATGATAAAAGACATGAGAACTGAACAAGTGAATAAGGGTTAGGAATTAAAAGCAGCCTCAAAAAGATGGGCTTTTAGCCTAGATTTTAAGAGGGCCAGAGATGGAGCTTGACATACTGACTCAGGAAGTCTATCCAGGCGTATGGTGCAGCAAGATAAAAGGAACGGAGTCTGGAATTGGCAGTGGAGGAGAAGGGTACAGATAAGAGAGATTTATCCAATGAACAGAGTTCTCAGGGAGGAATAAGAGTGGAGAGGTACTGAGGAGCTGCAGAGTAAATGCACTTGTAAGTCAATAGGCGTTTGAACTGTATGCAGAAACATAGGGAACCAATAAAGTGACTTGAGGAGAGGGCTAATATGAGCATAGCGACACTGGTGCAATGTAAGCTGTGCAGCAGCATTTTGAACATTGAAGGTCAGAGAGCTGGCTCAGTGGGAGACCTGTGACAAGCAAGTTGCAATAGTCTAAGCGAGAGGTTAATAGAGTGTGGATAAGGGTTTTGGTAATGTGCTCAGAAAGGAAGGGATGAATTTTAGTGATAATATAGAGAAAGAAACAACAGGTTTTAGCAGTCTGTTGGATATGTGCAGAGAAAGAGAGAGAGGAGTCAAAGATGACCCCAAGGTTAAGAGCTAATGAGACAGGGAGGATGAGAGTGTTATCCACAGAGATAGAGAATGGGGGAAGAGGAGAGGTAGGTTTAAGGGGAAAGATAAGAAGCTCAGTCGTGATCATGTTTAGTTTCAGATGGCAGTGAGACATCCGGGCAGGCTGATACTTGGGCCTGGATTGCTGCTGAAATTTCTGGTGTGGAGATTGATTGATGGTAAGACGTAATTGGGCACATAGGATCCGACTCTGGGGGTGCTTGAGCACCCTCAATATTGAGAAAATTGCTTGTATCTGTCCAGGGAGGGGTTATTTCCATTGGGCTTAGCACCCCCAATAATTTTGAAAAGTTGGCTCCTATGATTGGGCACACATGTTGGTTGCATCATAAAACGATGCCAGAACAAGCCTTCCCAGAGCTCAGAAACTATTGCAAAGTTCTCAGTATGCACACCTATTCCTGCATGTGATAGACTTCTCAGTCCCCTCGTTTTTGTTTTGCTATTCTGATGGACAGATGCAAAACCCAAACTGCCCTATTCTGAAGAGTTTCCTCATGTTTAGTCTTCCAGTGGGATCAGAAGGAAAGGAGTCTGTTTTGAGTGGGTGGGAGGGGGATCATAGGGGGAGGTTCATCCTGTGGGATTTAATTGGAAACCTGGGCCAAAATGCTTTGTGGGTCACGGCTGATATTCAGCGCTGGGACCTGCATAGTTAGCCTAGCCAAGTTAGGACAGCTTTTGAGCTGTTCTAACTTGGCTGGGTTTGCTATGTGGGTCCCGACACTGAATTTTGCTGGTACCCACATAACCACTGGCTCCTCCCTGGTGACATTCTTGTATTGCCTCTGACCTGCCCACTTTCAACATGAGCAATTAGAACATTCAATGGCACTGCCAAGTTAGTGCCACTGAATATCGATGGTTGAATGGCTCAAAGTGATTTATGTTGGCTGGAGCCTCTTCTGCTCGCTTAAATCAGTCTAATCGGCTGATAGGTTTAATATAGTTCTCCCTCTTGTTTGGTTCCTGAACCAGCTGCTCCATAAAGCAGTCATTTATTTCATTTAGAAACTTTACTGCCCTACCCAGCCCATATTTGGGTAATTGAAATCACCCCAATATTCATTATTACTGTATTCTTACATTTGTTAGCTTTCCTAATTTTTGTTAGCATTTCATCATCGGTCTGCTCATTCTGGCCAGGTACAAGGTAGTATTCCCCACTGCTGTCCTCTCCTCTTCATACATGGAATTCTATCTACAAAGATTCCAGAATGCATTTTGTTTCTTGCAGAGCTTTTAACCTGTTTGGCTCCATGCCATTTTTGACATATTGCACCACTGTTCATGAATAGCAGAAGAAAAAAAAAACAGATTCCTGGGTACTCAGCATCATAAAATCTGGTTTCCATCTCAGATTTCTGTCGGTCCCTCCCAAAAAAACTCTAACCTAGCCTCACACACCTCAAACACACATCCACCTCCTTCACAAAATTCTGCTTCTCCTACAAGATAATACAATAGAACATATTCCAGTACAGGAAAGGAATTAAGGGTTCTATTCCAGGCTCTTTTCATTCTCAAAAATACCACAGGATTATATGCTGTCTTGGTCCTCTGAGACCTCAACTATTTCTTTGCAAAGAGAAGTTCAATATGAACATTTCTCTTCTGTGCTCCCCTGTTTAACAAAAGGGGACTGGCTGTATTCGTTGAATCTCCAAGATGCCTACGCACATGTACCAATTCATTCAAAAATGGCAAAAAGTATCTTTCTGCTTTAATTTGCAAACCAACCACAGGGTGCTTTGCTAGAGAATATCAAACCCAGTCTTCTTGGCAGTGTACAACTTTACAACTGATCCACCTACTGGGAGATTATAAAGACTAAATATTTTAAAGGTAATTAATCCATGAGCTGGAAAAGACCACACAATATTATGGGCCAGATATATTTTATTTATTTATTTATTTGTTTGTTGCATTTGTACCCCACATTTCCCCACCTATTTGCAGGCTCAATGTGGCTTACATAGTACAGTCAAAGGCATTTGCCCAGTCGGTTGATAACAAGTACAAGGTTGCAGAGTGATTGTATGAGGTATATGTAGAGGGTCAAGAGGGATGAAGATTGCGTGTTGTCCAGTATGGTCAAAGTCATGCTGTGTTGCTGGGCGAAGAGGTTTACGTGGGGTCGTTGGGGTAGGCCTTTTTGAAGAGGTTGCTTTTTAGTGATTTCCTGAAGGTCAAATGGTTGTGGATTGTTTTCAGGGCTTTTGGGAGGCCATTCCATAGTTGTGCGCTTAAAAAGGAGAAGGTGGATGCGTAAGTTGTTTTAAATTTCAGGCCTTTGCAGTTTGGGTAGTGTAGGTTTAAGTAGGATCTTGACAGTCTGATCGATAAGGTCTATCATGTATCCTGGGACAACGCCATATAGGATTTTGTGGACTAAGGTGCAGATTTTGAAGATGATCCGTTCTTTGATTGGGAGCCAATGTAACTTTTCACGAAAAGGTTTAGCATTTTCGAAGCGTGTTTTGCTGAATATCAGCCTGGCTGCTGTATTTTGGGCGGTCTGGAATATTTTTATGAGTTGTTCTTTGCAACCCGCGTATATTCCGTTGCAGTAGTCTACATGGCTTAGAACCATTGATTGTATTAGGTATTGAAAGGTTGCTCTTGGAAAGAAAGGCTTTAATCGTTTGAGCTTCCACACTGAATAGAACATTTTCTTTATTACAGAGTTTATTTGACTCTCTAGAGTAAGGTTGCAGTCGAGTATGACACAGAGTATTTTCAAGCTATTTGAGGTGGGGAGGGTGTGTCCTGGGGTATTTATGGTTGTGGGTTTTTATTTGTTATGTTGAGAGGAGAGGATGAAGCAGTGTGTTTTTTCGGTATTCAGTTTCAGTTGGAATGAGTTTGCCCAGGAGTCCATGATGTTCAGGCCATCATTGATTTTATTGGTTATTTCTGAGAGATCATGGCTGAATGGGATGTAGATCGTGACATCATCTGTGTAAATGAATGGGTTGAGGCCTTGTTTGGATAAGGACTGTGCCAGTGGAATCATCATCATGTTGAAGAGTATTGGTGATCCCTGTGGTACGCCGCAGATTGCTTTCCATGGTGGTGATATATTTGAATTTGATTTTACTTGATAAGTTCTGGTGGTTAGGAAACCTTTGATCCAGTTAAGTACATGTCCTTCAATACCAAAGTGGACTAGTAGTCTTAGTAGTATGTCGTGGTTTACCATGTCGAATGCACTCGACATGTCGAACTGGAGTAGTAGTATGCTTTTACCTATGGCTATCTCCTGCTTGAATTTGGCCAGGAGGGTAACTAGGACAGTTTCGGTGCTATGGTGGGATCGGAATCCTGATTGTGAATTATGTAATATTGAGAACTTATCCAGGTATTAATGAGCTTTTCCCATTTTGCGTTAATGGAAAAATGATTATTTAATCTGGTTTTACTGGTTGTAGAGGAACTTTGATGTGATTGGCTACGGAGTTTAGTTTGTTGTGTTATACCTGAGTTGTATGAGAAATGACAATGTGTACAGCAATGGGCTTGAGAATCTGGGAAACCAGGATTCAAATCTATCTTCCTCCACTGTCACTCCTTATGACCTTGGATAAATCACTTTGGACTCCTTTTTCTAAGGTGCACTAATGGATTTAGTGCATGCTAATCATTAGCATGTGCTAAATGCTAAGATACCCATAGGAATATAATGGGATGCATGGCATTTAGTGCGCACTAATTGTTAGTGCTCTAAGGGTCTCTTTTACTAAACTGTGCTAGCAATTTCTACGTGGAAAATGGGATGTGGCACATTTGCCATGCCAGGAAGCACTAGTGCGGATTAATGAAAGAGGCCCTAAATCCACTAGTGCAACTTAATAAAAGGACCCCTTTATCTCTGTTCAAGTACCCATTTAGATTATAAGCTCTTTGGAGAAGGGGCATGTACTGAATTCTAAACATGCTGTAAGCTGCCTTGAGCATCATTTAGAAAAGTTATAACTATAATAATTTAACATAATAACATGCATAAAATCAAAATAATTTGTATCATTTTCCCAGATTTATCATAGAAAAGAGCTGTATCTCTATTTACTGTATAGAATTTCAAAAGTACATATGTCAAATTTCAACACTTACCTAATGTTGATATGGACATACTTGTTGCAGTGTCATCTAGAAGTAGGGAAATCCTGGGTTCTCTATAAAAAGAACTGTTCTATCAACTGGGAATGGAACCCATGCAGGATGGGGCTGTACTGGACCTGGTGCTTATGAACAGGGAGTGTTTTTCTGATATAATAGTAGGTGATCATCTGACATTCAGTGATCACCGGATGGTGTGTATCAATATTAAGACATACATGGAGAGGGTAAATTAAAAATGAGGATCTTAGACTTCAGAACACTAACTTTTTCATGATGATGGATTACATCAACAAGTCCTTAGCAGGGTGAGAACATCTAGAGAAAGTGGAAAAGCAGTGGACAATACTGAAAGGAAATATTTTACGGACAACAACCTTTTTTTTGAAGGAAAGTTTTAAATAAGGGTAAGAGGAAAAGGAGGCCACTATGGTTCTCAAAAGAGATTACCCTTTATAAACTACAAGAGATTGCAGAAAGAGGAAGACAGGCCACACTGTCTGGAAAAGCTAATAGAAGCTGGTAAAGTAGCTAGGAAAGCAAAGATGCAAATGGAAGAAAAGAAATAACCAATACGGTTAAATGGGGGAGGGAGAGGAGAAGACATTGTTTCCATATGTCAGTGATAAGAGGAACTGCAAAACTGGCATTGTGAGACTCAAGGACGAAGGTGAGAAATATTTAGGACTACAGAAAACAAACACATATAACACTGCAACAGCTTAACTCTATGATTGGTTCCCTAACGCTCTTATTTCAAGACATACTTTCTCCACCTTGTTCAAAGGTTTACTGCTGGCACTGTCTTCAGAACAACTTTGTTTTCCTGTAGGACTATTTGAGTTTCAGTGAGTGAGCTTTACAGCATACAAACAGGGATCAGTCCTAGGGATGGCTCTTTTTAACGTCTTTGTGAGCGATATTGCGGAAGGGCTGTCTACTACTACTACTACTTAACATTTCTAGAGCGCTACTAGGGTTACGCAGCGCTGTACAATTTAACAAAGAGAGACAGTCCCTGCTCAAAGAGCTTACAATCTAATAGACAAGTGAACGGTCGGTCCGATAGGGGCAGTCTGGATTCACTGAACGGTAAGGGTTAGGTGCCGAACGCAGCATTGAAGAGGTGGGCTGTCTAGTAAGGTTTGTCTCTTTGCGGATGATACTAAACTCTGCAACAGGGTGGACACCATGGAGGGTGTGAATGACATGAGGAAGGACCTAGCAAAGCTGGAGGAATGGCCCGATATTTGGCAACTAAGGTTTAATCCCAAAAAATTGCAGGGTCATGCACTTGGGTCGCAAAAACCCGAGGGAATGGTACAGTATAGGGGGTGTAGTGCTTCAGTGTGCGAAGGAAGAGCGGAACTTGGGGGTGATTGTGTCTGATGACCTTAAAGCTTTCAAACAGGTAGAAAAAGCGATGGCCAAAGCCAGAAGGATGCTTGGGTGCATAAAGAGAGGCATGACCAGCAGGAAAAAGGAGGTGATAGTGCCGTTGTATAAGTCTCTGGTGAGGCCTCATTTGGAGTATTGCATGCAGTTCTGGAGACTGCACCTATTGAAAGATATAAACAGGATGGAGTCAGTCCAGAGGGCGGCTACGAAATTAGTAAGCGGTCTTGAGTGCAAAAATTATGGGGACAGGCTTATGAGGCTTATGTATATGCTGGAAGAGAGGAGACATGATAGAAACATTTAAATATCTCAAGGGCACTTATGTACAGGAAGAGAACCTTCTTCAAATGAAGGAGAGCTCTGGAATGAGGGGGCATATGACAAAGTTAAGAGGGAATAGGCTTAGGAGTAACCTAAGGAAGTATTATTTCACAGAAAGGGTGGTGGAGGCGTGGAATAGCCTCCTGGTGGAGGTGGTGGAGTTGAGGACTGTTCCAGAATTTAAAAAGGCATGGTAAAGCATGTGGGATTGCTTAGGAACAGGAAGAATTAGGGGTTACAGAGGATGGGCAGACTGGATGGGTCATATGGCCTGTATCTGCCGTCATGTTTCTATTCTTGCGAGAATGTGCACACAATGAAGAAGTTGGACACCATGCAGATGAAGCTCACCAAGAGCCTTTTGAGGCTGGAAGAAAACAGAACAGCTGGCCCAGAGGCAATGCCGGTGTGAAGACTCTGGGAAAGGTGAAGGGACATTAACAAACTAAGGGAGGCACAGTTTGGAGGGACAGGAGACAATGATAGCAGTTGACTGGGAACAGAGGCTGGTGGAAGTTGACAAAGACTGGGATAGGTTTAGGGAAGAATGTGTATTGGAGGAAGAGAGTTTTGGGGAAAATATGGGTTGTGAATGTTAAGATGGGCTACGTCTGGACAATAAAACTTCATTTTATTTATACATATTACTCTAAATGTACCTGAGCAGCTTGGCTGGCTACATCATTAGAGAGATATTTTTCTCCCCTCCCCCACCCTGCTCCCCTTATTTCCCAGAGCTCAGGGTACTATCTATTTTATCTAGCACTGGCTCTGGTTTTCACACTGAAGTCCTTTTGCAAATGTAGCCCCTGTTTCAAAAATAGTGAAGATCACTGACATATAGGAAAAGAAATGTGGTAGAGCTGGAATGATCTTCAGAAAATTATGTTCATGGGAAACCATCTAACACTAAAATTAGACAAAGTGATGGCGCCAGATGGGATACATCCAAGGGTTCTGGCAGCTCTGCTGTCTGACCTTTTCAATGCTCCTTTAGAATTAGGAGTGGTCCTAGAGGACTGGAGAAGAGTAGATAATGGTTCTTCTCCATAAAAGCAGAAGTAAGGAGGAGGTTGGGAATTATAGGCCAGTTATAGTCTGATCTCTGTGGTGAGCAAATTAAAGGGAACACTGCAGTTGCTCAAATCAAATGCATTGCAGAATCTTAGGCAGCTTAGTTTTACTAGAGGCAGGTCTTGTCAGATGAATCTGATTAAGTTTATTTGGCTGGATGACCACTGATTTGGATCAAAAGAGAGCAATACATGTAGTGTAGTTATAAATGAAATGAGCATCTTCTTGGTATGGGAGTTAAAGTGACTGAGTTACAAACTGTTTGAGTGGGAGGCAGCAAAGGGTAGTGGTAAATGGCATTCACTCTGATTGATAAGACCATTACTAGTGATTGGTCCTTGGTCTGGTTCTTTTTTTTAACGCATTTGTAAACAATATTGTGGAAGAGCTCTTGGATATGGTTTGTCTCTTCATGGGTTATACCAAAATCTGCAATACAGCAGTGATCCTGGAAGGCATGGATAACAGCAGGAGAGATCTAGTGAAAATTTAAGAAATGGCCTAGATTTGGGCAGCTAAAATGCTAAAAATGCAGGATCATGCATTTGGGTTGCAAAATCCCAAGGAAGAGATACAGTATGAGGGGTGAAATATTTCTGTGCACAAAACAAGAGTGGGACCTGGGAGTGATCGTACTTGATTAGATTTGCCAAACACGTAGAGAAGGCAGAAGGATGCTTGGGTGCACTGGGAGAGGAATGGCCAGCAGCAAAAGGGAGATGAGAGTGCCTCTGTATAAACCTTTGGTGAGACCTCATTTGGAATAAATACTGTGTACAATTCTGGATTCCATACTTTAAAAAAAGATCTAAACAGGATAGAGCAAATCCAGAGGGTGGCTACTAAAATGGGCAGTTGTCCTAATTATAAAACACATAGGCACAGAAGATCTCAATATGTATACTTTGGAAGAGAAGCAGCAGAGGTGATATGATTGAGACATTTAAATACTTCTGCTGCATAAATGTACAGTAAGAAGGAAAGTGAAAGAGGATAGACTTGAAGTAATCTAAGGAAATATTTCTTTATGGAAAGGTTAGTGGATGCTTGGAATGGTCTCCAAGCGAAACTGTGTCTGAGTTCAAGAATACATGGGACAAGCACAATCTCTAACTTAGTAGTTGGTATGGATGGGCAGACTGGCCAAGTTATGTGGTCTTCATCTGCTGTCATTCTCTATGTTTCTACGTGTAAATAGATCCTTTTAAATTATTAAAATTGATCTACTGTTCACATGATAAATTTGTGGAAGCAGTGAAATTAAAAACAGTAGAGCTTCACAGGAAAAGGGATATGACTGGCTTATGGAATGGGTAAACTTATCTTCTCCAGTAGACCACTGTCATCTCATTGATGGTTATTGGCAAGCATAGGGATGTCTGGAAAGAAGTGATAAGAATATTCAAAGAAGACATTAGCGTTGCCATGCTTATTATTGAAATATCAAGTTCTTCCTAAGTATACAGGGTAATGAAATGCCCATGAGCCAAATTCCACTAAGGAAGTTGAGCAGAGAAACATATAGTGTGAATATCCATGAGCTGAAACTATAGGAATTAAAATTCATACTGAATACTCACTGAAACATATCAAGCTTGCATAAACAACAAAGGAGAAGACTAACAGAGTATATGAGTAGTCTTTACAGGGTAAAATGTGTTGAGGTTTTGGTTGATGGGAGAAGAGTTCAAAATACTGGGGGTGGAAGGGGAAATTCATATGTACTTACAAATAGAAGCCAGTTCTGCTAGAGCAGGAAAACCAAAGGAGCCAGAAAAACTTGGGAGCAAAAAAAAAAAACCTGCTATAATTTATTCTGTTTTTATAATCTCTTTTGATGTTAAAGATTTACACCGAGATCCCCAGAGAAGTGGGTCATGTATTAAAATTATTTGAAGCCTAGAGCTTCTATCGATTTGTGAAACTTCCTGTGTGTATTTTTGAGATAGTGATAAGCAAAGTACATTGAAAATATGCACAGTAAAAAGTGAAACATATTCCTTAGAATAAGGCTTAGTGGAACTAATCAAACATACAAAGAACAATACTTACATTGAAATGCAATATTTTTTGAAATAGATGAACAGTCTCCAGTTTTATTAGTGCAAAAAACACAGGCACATATGCTTCTGGGCTTGCTTCTGCAGCCAAATCGTACAACCTTCTAGCCAAAGAAATGTCCTTAAAAACAAAATGTATGCTTTCAAAAAATGTCAGACAACTTAAATGTTACTTTGCTAGATACATAAGTTATTACTGAAGAAAATACATAAACCATGTCATTTATTTGCTTTTCCAAATAACTTGATTCTTATGTTATGCTGTGCAGTAAATATTATGGTGCCTGTTTAGTAAAGTACGGTAAAGTTTTGCACTTTAACTATTGATGTGTTTTCTTCTCTTTAATGTTCTATGTATTATTTCTAATGCACTATTATAATCCGCTCATAATGCAAAATGTAACATTTTAAATAACTTAACTGAAAGACAAAATATATATCTAACACAAAAGACATTTCTTTACTGCGTGTTAATGAAGAGCAGATAACTGATGCAGTGAGCTATATCTCTTGGAGCACAGTAACCGTCCATGCATTTTGAGGTGCATTCCTTGTCGTTCCATATTAAGGAAGTTTATTTATTCATGGTTAGTTATTGTGCATTACCTGTCAGTGGCAAATAATGCACGATTAAGTTGTTATTGCATGCTAACAATTAGTAAATGACCACCTAGGTGATTAATGCGGGAATTACCACACACTGACTATTATAGCACCATGAGGCTTATTTTTGAAAGAGAAAAATGTCCAAAAAGTGTCATAAAGCACCATTTGGATGAATTTCTTCTCAAAACATCCAAATCAGTATTTTTGAAACCTATTTTGCAGACATTTGTCTATGCAATTTGTTTGCAGGTTGTAGGGGGCATGTTGGCAGCATTTTGAAGGCACGATTAGGGCCATAATGGAACAAAACCAAAACATTTACGGTGGAAACTTCAATGTTTTGGTCTTGACCTGTTTTTCTAATGAATAAGACACAAAAAGGTGCCTGAAATGACCACAAAAGGGATGACCTTCCCTGACTCCCCCAGTGGTCGCTCAGCCTCACCCACCCCCAAAAGATGTGAACAAAAATAGTACTCACCAGATTCTATGACAGCCTCAGGTGTTATAGCCAGGTCCATTAGAGCAGCATGCAAGTCCCTGGAGTAATCTAGTGGTGGGGGCCGGTCCATACCACTCCTTATCTGTTACACTTGTAGTGGAAATTGTGAGCCCTCTAAAACTCACTAAAAACCCACTGTACCCACATACAGGTGCCCCCTTCACCCATTAAGGCTACTGTAGTGGTCTACAGTTGGGGGGTAATGGGTTTGGGGTGGGTTTTGAAGGGCTCAGCAAACAAGGTAAGGGAGCAACTGTGAGATTTGTACCTGGGAGTATTTATATGAACTCCACAGCAGTGCCCCTTAGGATACCCCATTGCTCTCCTAGGATGTTTGGGGGACCAGTCTGCTAAGAATGACGGCCCCTCCTACATCCCAATGGCTTGATTTTCTACATTTTTCACGAGCCTTTTTTTTTTTTAATTGTCTAAAAAAATAAACGCACAAAGCACAAAATCTTGTTCAAAACAGTATTTTTGAAAAAAAAAAGATAGCAAATTTAACTATTTTCCAAAAATGAAAAATGTCTATGCGGATTTCGTACATTTAGCACAAATCGTCCAAATTCCAACTTAGATGTCATATTGAAAATGCTCCTCCACGATAAATATTAGTGTGAAGTAATTCCCCACATTAACATCTAATGCTACTTAATGAATAGGGACCTGTGCTTAAAGCATAGTACAACAGTAAACTAACCCCCTCCCCCCATTTTACAAAGCAGCACTAGGAGCCGCCAGTGAAGTAATACCGACACAGCCTATTCACAGTGAATGGGTTGTTTCAGCATTTCCGCACAGCTTTATAAAAATGGTGTGTGTGTGTAGGGGGGGAGGGGGTAAATAATTGACATCTGGAATACACACTTAGCCATGACCTTAGAGAAAACGGCACCACTAAAAAAAGGTCTTATGCCCCACTCACAAACACCTTGGTTTTCTCCAGAGCTTCTGATTCTTAAATGGAAACTGGATGGAAACTGGAAAGGAGATAGCGTAAATCTCGCCTGGATGAATTGAGGCTAAACTGTAGGAAGCACATAACAAAGTACCTCCAAGCCTTAACAACAACCAAAAAACAGTATTTCTCTCAATGCCAATTCAACCAAGCAGTTGTTCAGTATAGTAAACGGCCAACAGAACCCGCCTGCCCAGTCTAAGCTGAACTACAATGATTTTGCTGCATACTTTGTCAACAAAATTTAAAATCTCTGCCAGGATTTACAGGCAATCCCAACCAGTCAACCAGGGGTGCACAGAGTCGCCTCTCCTGACAGACAGATGGGACACTTTTAACCCAATGACAGAGGAGAGCCATGACAAAATCCTAAAAAAAACTTCAACCAACTACCTGTTTCCTCGACCCCTGCCCATCAAAGATAGTGCAGCAGGCAAGTATGGGCCTCACAGAAGGCGCCACAAAAGTTGTCAACACCTCTCTTTCTAATGGGCAACTACTAACAGCATTAAAAAGGGAAGTGGTTTGCTCTTTGCTAAAGAAAAACAACCTTGACTAGGACAAACTTGAAAGTTACCAGCCAGTATCCAGCATCCCATTTCTAGGGAAACTCATAGAACAGATTGTGATCAACTTAATGATTGGCTAGAAGAGAGAAACTTGCTAGATCCATGTCAATCTGGATTCAGACCCAGTTATGGAACAGAAACAGTCCTCATATCCCTACTAGATGATCTCCACAGACACAAGACAGGGGATTTGCCTTGGTGTTAGTACTGCTAGATTCCTCAGCAGCTTTTTACACTGTGGAGCATGATATCATGCTAGCACAACTGACAGAAACAGGAATCAATGGAACAGTACTTGCCTAGTTCAGATCCTATCTATCAGACAGGCAACAATCCATAATGTTTGGCAGCAACTCTTCACCAGCATGGATGCTGACTTGCGGGGTATCACAAGGATCGATACTGTCACCTATTCTGTTCAATATCTACCTCAAGCCACTAGCTGAGCTGATTCGGTCAATGAACACTCAGTTCTACATCTATGCGGATAATGTGCACCTACTCATACTATAACTATGTGCAGCCAAGGATAGAACAATCTCCTCCAGCCACAGGCTCCTGGTACAGTCAAGAAATAAGTGTCCACCAGCAACTTCAATCTTAAAGACTTTATTCCATGCAGGTTCCAACAGCAGCATTCACCTTCATCTTAAGTACATGTAAGCCACCTGAAACTGTGTGGCAAATAGTCCCCTTTAAGCAGTAGGCTATCAGCACATACCAGGATTCAATACAGGCTCACAGTCAGCTCCAGTCTGGGCTCTTTATCCAGTGCACAATAAACAGTAGTTCAATTCCAAATAGAAGCATTTCTTTCAATTCATCATCACAGTTAAATGACAAAGCAGCAGTTTCTACCTTCTACTTTCTTCAGGAGAGTTCAATACTTTAGGGACTCCTTATACCCAAGGGATTTCACCCTGCATCAGCTTCACTGGTAAATTCAATACTTTAGGGTCCTCCCTTACCCAAGGATTTTCAGCCTGCAAATACTTTTGGGACTTCCTCACACCCAAGGCATTTCAGCCTGCTTCAGTACTTTAGGGATCTCTCTTACCCAAGGGTTTTCAGCCTGCAACTGCTTCTCTCTTCCCTGGGACTCCTTCTCACCTGCCTAATCAATCCCTGGCTTCTGCTACCACAACCAATCATTCTCCTTCCATTAGCTTCCCCCACACCCATACCAGCTGAGTTGAGCATTAGACTAATGATGAGCTCCTGCACACAGGTTTTCCTATCTCTATTTCCCCCTAGTGGCAGCCAATCTACACATCCTGCCAGCTTACACCCATGTCTTCCCCTATTGCAGCTAGGAGTTCAGTCCAGGTTCTTCATTTCACCCCCCGGCTCCTTGCCTGCAATGCCTTCTGGGACTTGTATTTCAAACTGACACTGCCTTAACCCAACTATCCTGGATGTGACTTTATCACAATACCCATTGAACCTGACTTACCTAAAGCCTTGAATAAACTGATTACCTGTCTACCATCAATTCAAGAATGGGCTAAACACAACAAACTTTGCCTGAACCCAAGTAAAACTGAGCTTCTCTCAGTCCCTAACACAAAAGGATACATAACTGACATCAAAATCCCTTTTGGGAAGTACGAACTCCCCCTCAAATCACCTTGGAATACAGTTACATTCAACACATACTCTGATTCCCCAAATCTAAGCAACCTTCAAGTGCTGCTTCTACTATTTGCGACAGCTATGCTGCCTCTCTCCTTAAATCGAGAAGGTAAATCTTATCCCAGTTGTGCATGCCATGATAACATCAAGACTGGAATACTGCAATGCACTATACAATGGTCTGACTACAAAGGGCCTGCACCAGCTCCAGTTGATTCAGAATGCAGCAACAAGACTCATAGAAGGTTGCAAGTGACGTGACCACATCACACCATTTTTGCAAAAACTTCAATGGATACCAGTACAATACAGGGCTAAATTTAAAACTCATAAGAAATGGCACTGAGTACCTAAAGAATAGGTTGATCCTCTACATAACGCTAAGAACAGTAAGGTCCTCTCAAGGACTATCACTAACCATACCCTCTCCAAAAGACATTACACGATGTGATAACCACAACGAGCCTTCTCCGGAGTAGCTCCCGCACTCTGGAATGCACTCCCTGAAAGGCTTTGCTTAACACAAGACTACCTCTACTTCAGGAAGCTGGTGAAAGCTTGGTTCTTCAACCAGGCCTTTAATGGAAGAAGTAACTAACTTGTTAGTCTCACTCACACACACAAGGAGTGACAAGGGCTCCACATACTGCAACACTCCTACCCTAGCTAATATATAATCATCTCTCTAACCTCATGTGCAACTTTCTTTAAATTAATCACCTTACTTTCTAACTCTTCTTACTCTCTTACCTATCTATATGTTCCATCTTTGCTTTACTCTTCTCTATCAATTAATATGTTCTATTACTTATTGTGTTGACATTGTAAGTAGTATACTATGCCATACTTTGTATTGTTGTTTGAATATTTTTACTGCTGTAATTGCCTATTGCTCATGTTTGATCTATTCTTACTGTACACTGTCGAGTGAATTCCTTCAAAAAGGCGGTAAATAAATCCTAATAAATAAATTAAACATAGTAAACATACTATGGAGGAGTAGCCTAGTGGTTAGGGTGGTGGACTTTGGTCCTGAGGAACTGAGTTCGATTCCCACTTCAGACACAGGTAGCTCCTTGTGACTCTGGGCAAGTCACTTAACCCTCCATTTCCCCATGTAAGCCGCATTGAGCCTGCCATGAATGGGAAAGCATGGGGTACAAATATAACAAAAATAAAATAAATTACTAGCAATAATCTACATAAAACCAATGCAATCTTATATACAATTCCTAAAGCACATGTATAATCCAACAAATTGAATAATAAAAATATGGTTGTGGAAAGAAGCTGAAATAAGTAGAAAGGCTTATGTAAATAATCAGTATCAGTAAAACAATGTTTTAGATGATTCAACTGAGAGTTAAATGATTAATGAGCCAATATTCAAAGCAGGTTGTGCACTCAGCTGACAGTGAACGAATGAATTGCTTCCCTGTATGTTTTCTAAAGTTATATGCTTAATACTGGCCTATTAAATCGCTAAATAGCCAGATAATGTCTATATAATTAAGGGCTAGGTTAGGAGAGGGTGCACACTCATTATGTATTTAGTTTAGGCTTGTTGAATAGTACTAATTGTGGTACTAAATATACATCTTACATTAAGCACTTAATTTAAGAAAGTGACTGTGCCAGCTGAATATCAGCCCCTAAGTGTGAAAACTCTTATTGTTAAAGCTGTTTCTGTCTGTCCATAAATCTATTTACATATGTGAGTGTGCATATCCATGTGCAGCCAAACATAATTAATGAAAAGGCTGCACATGTTGCAAATCACTGAAAGGAACTGGGAGGGATAAGGAGGAGTCTGTGCGATTGCTCCTGCTGTCATGAGAAAGTGGGAGCAGGTGATGGCGTTCTTCTGGAAGAATTAAAGAAGCAGTGGGAGTTTAAGCTGCCCCTGAGATAGCATGGGGGCAGAATCTGAAATATGCTTCCGTCTCTGTGGAATACCGATGGACCTATGGCATGCATTTTTCAACTTGTTCAAGAATTTTAAAAGCTCCTGTCAACTTTTTCCCTTCTAGGGTTCTTGGCTTTCAAGTAAAAAGGAAGATAGTTTAACTATAATAGAAAATGATTTGTTACATAACCAATTCTTTGCATACAAAAAGCACAGTGAGTCTTCTAAACTGGGTGTCAAAAATTTCGGCAAATGCCTGTGTCAAGTCATAGATATAGTGAAAAGGCTCTTAATCCTTATTCCTTTAAAAAATCAATGTGGATGCAATCACAGTGATACTAAGGTGAATTGCTGCATTCAATCAAAAAGATCAAACCAACATTTGACGCAATCCAATTAAGAAGATTTATTGTGCTTCTTGTATGCGTCTTTGTTGTTTGTACTTTGGATTCCCTCTCCTTGGATGATATAACCAATTCTTTGCCATTTCTCATTATTACTAGAAAAATACATGATAGCAGATAGACCATATGGCCAATCAAGTCTACCCATCAGTACACTACTAGAAAAATACTGAAGACATTTTTGAGCCCGTTATGGACCCTATATAAATACCTGGGAGTGCCGGAGAACATCACCGGAGCCGTTTGGTTGGCTGAGGAGGCGATTTGATGAAGTTTCACGGGTATGCCAGCAAAGACCCCGCGAACGCAGAGGAAACACGGAATGCACCACAAGGCTAAGATGGCGACTGAGCAGGCACCAGCAGGGGAAAATCAGATGCAAGCCCCACCAGTGATCGTGCTGCAAGAAGCGGCGAGTAAAGAAATTATGAAATACATGACGGCTGTGCTGGATGACAAATTGTCGACCCTGCATGCTTTTATGGATGAACTGAAAGAGAATTTGACAGTGCATGGTAACCGCATACATAGTGGGGCCTCACCAACGACTTATACAGGGACATGAACACCCCCTTTCTTCTGCTGGTCACACCTCACTCTATACAGCCTAACAACCTTCTAGCTACGGCCACCGCCTTGTCACACTGTTTCGTCGCCTTCAAATCCTCAGATACTAACACCCCAAGATCCCTCCTACCGCCTGTACCTATCAGACTCTCCCCGCCTAACACATACGTCTCCCGTGGATTTCTAATCCCTAAGTGCATCACTTTGCATTTCTTGGCATTGAATTTTAATTGCCAAACCTTAGACCATTCTTCTAGCTTCCTCAGATCCTTTTTCATGTTTTCCACTCCCTCCTGGGTGTCCACTCTGTTACAGATCTTAGTATCATCTGCAAATAGGCAAATTTTACCTTCTAACCCTTCGGCAATGTCACTCACAAATATATTGAACAGAATCGGCCCCAGCACCGATCCCTGAGGCAATCCACTACTCACCTTTCCTTCCTCCGAGTGAATTCCATTCACCACCACCCTCTGGCGTCTGTCCGTCAACCAGTTAATGGAGGAAAGGATCTCGCATCAGGAAGATTTGGTGACTCAGGTGCTTGCGCTAGAGAAGCGGTGCAGAGTCTTAGAGGATAAAGTTGAAGATCAAGTAAATAGAAGTCGGAGAAATAACATTAGGTTGATGGGAGTGCCAGAGAGTGTGAAGGAAAAGAATTGTGGGAGCTGGTGGAGTCGTGGTTGCCCCGGGAGCTGGGCCTCGAGGTGGAGGGGCAGAGGCTGTGAGCTGAAAGAGTACATCATGTGGGAGTGTTAAAAGATCAGAATGGCAGGCCGCGGCCGGTGATAGCTCGCATCTTTAATTATGCCGAAAAGGCTCAGCTGATGGTCAAATTTCGCCAGCGCAGGAACCTAGTTCACAATGGAGCAAGTATACTGCTGTTCCAGGATTTTTCACCTAGACTGTCTGAGCTTCGTAAGCGCTTGTCTCCGTATTGCTCCCAGCTATACAATAAGGGGGTCAAGTTTTCACTGCAATACCCTGCAAGGGTGCGAGTATTGCATGAGGGGAACATTTTGTACATGGAAAATTCCGAAGAGCTTCGCTCTTTATGGACAAATTGAAGTAAGAGGGAGTACGGAGCAGGCGGGAGTGGGACATCTCCTCTAAATTTTGGGGGGTTATGCGATATGAGGAACACTGCAGATCATTGTCAGCTGTAATATGGAAGTGTATGTTACATTCTAACTTCATACGGGCTTACTATCCACCTTATTTTCGAAAGTGATGGGCGCCCAGATTTCGACCAAAATCGGGATATGGGCATCTTTCTCCCGTGGGCGCCCAAATCGGTATAATCGAAAGCCGATTTTGGACGTCTTCAACTGCAATCTGTCACGGAAACAGCCAAAGTTGACGGGGCATGTCGGAGGCGTGTTGAAGGCGGGACTGGGGCATGTTTATCGGCCGAGGAGAGATGGGCGTCCTCGGCCGATAATTGAAAAAAAAAAGGCGTTTTTTAGCGCGAATTTGGGTCACTTTTTTGGACCCATTTTTTCACAGACAAGTCCCAAAAAAGTGCCCTAAATGACCAGATGACCAATGGAGGGAATCGGGGATGACCACCCCTGACTCCCCCAGTGGTCACTAACCCCCTCCCACCAAAAAAAACAACTTTAAAACCTTTTTTTTCCAGCCTGTATGCCAGCCTCAAATGTCATACCCAGCTCCATCACAGCAGTATGCAGGTCCCTGGAGCAGTTGATAGTGGGTGCAGTGGACTTCAGGCAGGTGGACCCAGGCCCACCCCCCCCTACGTTACACTTGTGGTGGCAAATGGGAGCCCTCCAACCCCCCCCCCCCCAAAACCCACTGTACCCACATCTAGGTGCCCCCCTTCAGCCATAAGTGCTATGGTAATGGTGTAGAGTTGTGGGAGTGGGTTTTGGGGGGGATTTTGGGGGCTCAGCACCCAAGGAAAGGGAGCTATGGACTTCAGAGGTAGTTAACTTTAGTTTTTTAATTGTTACAAGTGCCCCCTAGGGTGCCCGGTTGGTGTCCTGGCATGTGAGGGGGACCAGTGCACTACAAATCCTGGCCCCTCCCACGACCCAATGCCTTGGATTTGGTCGTTTTTGAGCTGGGTGCCTTTGGTTTCCATTATCGCTGAAAAACGATACCACCCAGCTCAAATCCGCAGAAATCTGATGCATTTGGCTGGCACAAACCGTAGTAACGGAAAAAAGATGGACACCAATTTTTTTCCAAAATACGGTTTGCCCCGCCCCTTCACGTACCGGTTCTTGGAGATAGACGCCCATGGAGATGGGCGTTCGCGTTCGATTATGCCCCTCTATATGTTCTTATGTACTTTTGAAAATAAATACACTTTCAAACCAAAAAGATGTCATCTACATGTATCTCAGCTACACTGTCACATACTAAAAGTACACTGAGCAATAAATTATATTTTCTTCTAACTCAGCCATAAAAATAATTTGCAAGGGATGATATATTGCAATGGGTGCTTCTTTCGCAAGACAACCATTGAACAATTTGCTTATTAAATGTAAAAAAGTTATATTTCAATGCAACAGAGATCAAGCCAATTAAGAAAGAGGTAGGAACCACACGAGGATGGGATCTGGAATCCAAATTCCAATAGACACTCTCTATTGCCTCTGGTTTGGGGAATATTTGTATAGAGTGACTGTACATCCATAGACACTAGTGTCATTGGCTGGGTTAACTGCTCTCTCTCTTATATTAACTTCAAAAAAGCAAGTTGTGTCTCTCACATAAGACTTAATATTCATCACCAGAGGTTGGAGAAAATGATTAATATCAATAGAGGAATACTCTATGAATGAATCTCTTGCTGACACAACTGGGTGTCTGGGAAAATGCTGCAGATTTTTAAGAATCATAGGGCCCTGTTTACTAAGCAGCACTAAGGGTGCATTAGCATTTTTAGTGTGCGCTAATGATTAGCACACACTAAATGTTGTCATCCATAGGAACATATGGGCAACTCTAGCATTTAGCGTGCGCTAAAAACGCTGCATGGCTTAGTAAACAGGGCCCACAGACAATGTGTAGAACATAAGAATTTTAGAAAATTATAAATTTTAAAACTTGTACAATAAACTATACATTTTAAAATTTGATTATTTGGAAGAGATGTGGAGGGGCATAATCGAACGGGGTGCCCAAGTTTTCCTTAGGGCGTCTTCGCAGGACATCCCCGAGAAGGGGCAGGGAAACCCGTATTATCGAAACAAGATGGACGTCCATCTTTCGTTTCGATAATACGATCGGGGACGCCCAAATCTCAACATTTAGGTCGCCCTTAGAGATGGTCGTCCCCGGTTTTCGGTCATAATGGAAACCAAGGACGCCCATCTCAAAAACGACCAAATCCAACTCATTTGGTCATGGGAGGAGCCAGCATTCATAGTGCACTGGTCCCCCTGACATGCAAGGACACCAACCGGGCACCCTAGGGGGCACTGCAGTGCACTAACTGATGCACTAACTGAATGGAAAAAGCCCTTCCCTTACCGATCCCTTAGCGATTCAGAAAGGAACGGGCATGCATGAAGGAAATTGCATGCAAATGAGCTGCTCACTGTTAGCTCATTTGCACACAATTTCCTTCCTAAGGAGGGGAAGTCAGTGCAGAGCAGCCAAGCGTTATGCGTGGCTGCTCTGCGCATGCCAAAGATGGCTTCATACACGCAGACAAGCTACGTGTATAATAGCCATCAACAACCTTAAATAAATTGCCATCCACAGCCTTAGAAAAATACAAGTCCAGGTGAAAATGTCCAAGTGCTCGTCAGGGACGTCTTTTTTTTTTTTTTTTAAGAGTATGGGTGAAGGACGTCATTCGCTATGCCTCTGTCCCTGCAACGGCAGTTGAGGACATCCTTCGCTATGCCTCCGTCCCTGGAACAGCAGTTGAGGACATCCAAAATGTGGATGTTTGTGAGAAGGACGTTCATGCCTGTAATGCCTCTGACACCCCCTTTATTTATTTCATTTTGGATCACAAGTAGCAGCAGTGTGATTTGAACTAGCCACCTCTGGATTGCAAGACCAGTGCTCTAATCACTAGGCCACTCCTCCATTCCACTGCAGTCCCTTAAAATTTGGCCGTCCCTGTGGGGGGAGGGGCAGTTCAGGACGTCCAAAATGTTTGAAAGAAGGACGTCTACGCCTTCGCTATGCCTCCGCTGACAAACACATACCTCCCCTCCCAGGGACCTGCATACTGCTGCGATGGACCTGAGTATGACATTTCAGGCTGGCAAAAAAAGTTTTTAAAGTTGTTTTTTTTCAGGGTGGGAGGGGGTTAGTCACCACTGGAGGAGTCAGGTGAGGTCATCCCCGATTCCCTCCGGTGGTCATCTGGTCAGTTCGCACACCTTTTTGAGGCTTGGTCGTAACAAAAAAATGGACCAAGTGAAGTCGACCAAGTGCTTGTCAGGGACGCCCTTCTTTTTTCCATTATCGCTGGAGTATGCCCATCTGTTAGGCACGCCCCAGTCCCGCCTTCACTACGCCTCCGACACGCCCCTGGGAACTTTGGTTGTCCCCGCGACGGGAAGCAGTTGGGGACGCCCAAAATCGGCTTTCGATTATGCCAATTTGGGTGACCCTGAGAGAAGGACGCCCATCTCCTGATTTGTGTCGAAAGATGGGCGCCCTTCCCTTTCAAAAATAAGCCTGATAGTGACAATTGTCAGATATTTATATTTATCAAAGACTGGTTAAAACCCAGCACAGTGATTACAATGAGAAATCCTTACATTGAGAGATGGTTGAGCTGCTGGATTTTTTTTTTTTACTTCTTCTGGATACATTTTTTTTTAATTTGCATTTTCAAAAATTACATCAAATATTCCAAAGCAGGTTGAACATCCAATATCTTAAATGGCTCAGGGAGTCAAAGGTGTCTCAATTTCCATCTGTAGCAGTGCCTTTCCTTTCTAGGAAAAACTGCAATTGAGAAACATCATAAAATATGTAGGTGTGATTATCTAAACAAACAACACAATTACAAAGGTATCTTAACTGAAACTTAGCACTCGCATCAAGTACTCTTTAACAAAGGCTCAGGAAGTGCCTCCGTCTGGAAATATCAGGAAATATTGAAACTTTAGCCTCATAAAAATTCAAATGTTTAGTTTTAAAGTAAAGTCACATTAAAGCTTCTTTATCTTGATTAAAGACAAAACGTCACCAATAAAGTAGACCTTAGTACAACCTCCTCTTGTGATTATTCCTTAATATAAGTCAGTTTCAGACTGTCAGAGGAAACACTCAACATTGATTATTCTCTATTAGGAGTGGATTGTTTCTTTGAAACCAGTTGAAAATAAATTCTATGCAAAGGAGGGAGAGCCTCAGTAGGGTATTTAAACACCTCTTGAAAAACATTTCCTTAGGTGTCATTAACATTGAGGAAAATTTAACAGGTGCAAGTTCAAATAGCTAGTATAGATCTCAGAATTTTCAATTTTCCTTTGAAACAACAGATGGTCTTGTAATAAGGTGAATTTACAATTTTTAACCTGATTAAAAGTACATGGAGGGAAGATAGGATGGGAAGGAACAAGAGGAGTGGGAAGAGCAAAGCTAAGCAAAAAGATAATCAGACCATGGTAAGGAGAAGATATGGAAGGATGAAGGGGAAATGGTGAGTTTGGGAGAAATAAAAGATAAAGTGATCCAAGATGGCTGACGAGTAAAGGAATGCAGAGACGTTAGCTCCCTAAAGAAATTTAAATATACTTCTTCCTTGCCTATTCTGGTACATTTCTTACCTTTCATTTAGAGGAACATGCCGAAGAGAAAGGGGAAACCTAAGGGACCTCTTCCTCCTAAGGTGGAAACTCCTTCCCTTCGACAAACATCTCAGCGTTCCTGGCTTCAACCCCGACAGGCGTTTCCGCTGCCGGTGCAGGGGAGAGCACCGGCTTGGAGAGTGATTTTTCACTCAGCCCTGCTAGCCCATTAACCCCTCCGTTCCCGCAGCCAGCCGGAGTGCCAGTACCAGAGAGAGGATTATCGTTATCTCCGAAGGAGAGGTAGGTCCCAGGTGAACAAACAAAGGCGCGGGAGGAAATGGAGGGTGTCCAGCGATTTCAAGCTACAGCGGTGGTTCCGGAGCAGACAGATATTTCCTCGGCTGAAACTTTGCTGTGTTTGGCGGCAACTCAACCGCTGGTAAGACCAGCTGAAATTTCGTTGGAAGCTATTTGGACTGCCCTAGAAAACCTTCATAAGGTCTGTTTATTGTTTATTTCTGTTTCCTTAAACAATGCTACTCAAATAAAAAGCATGAAAAATGAATTAGAAGCTGCATCAACTAAACAATTGAAATTTGATGGAGAGTTGCAAAAATTACGTCAGGTTCAAACTCAAGTAGTGAGTGATAAATTAATGACTGAGAAAAATTGAAAATCTAGAAAAAGCTTTGAGAAATCAAAACCTGAGAATTTTAAACTTTCCTATCAATGAGCTGATATCCCCAAAAGAGATGTTCTACAGATTTCTGAAGGAAGAGTTTAAATACACGGAGCAGATGTTTCCACCTGTTCAAAAATTTATTATCTGCCAGTAAAGCAAGAAATTTCTAAGGAACAAGGAAATCAAACTCACCTAAAAGATCAAGCAGAAGGTTTGGATTTAACTGCTTTCCTAGAGCAATCTATAGAAGAAGAAAAAAAGAGATCTACACTACTAGTGAAATTCGTTTTCCTTCAAGATAAAGAAGCTCTATTAAAACTTTATTTTCAAAAATCTAACGTGGACTTTTTAGGTGGGAAAATTTCTATTTTCCCAAATGTTTCTAAATGGACACAACAACGAAGAAAAACGTTTTTGGACTTGAGACATGAAGTAGTTTCATAGCAAGCTAGATTTCAATTGCGTTTTCCATGCAAATGTTTGGTAACATTTAAGGATAAGAAATATGTTTTTTATAATGTTAACCAATTGAGTGAATTCATAAAGGTCAAGAAGGAGTAGGACAATCCTTACATCTAATAGGCCTAAAGTAAATAAGAGCAAGCTTAATTCTGTTCTATACTTATTGATTTGTTACCAACTCCCCTTGGTGTATTTCCTAGGACATCTTGGATCCAGTTATGTGGACTATAATAGAGTGAGGAAATTTGTATAGCCTTCTGTTTGAAATTATATTCCTTCTATTGGAGATTTTTTTTCTGAGCTCTGTAATATTTCCTCAAAGATAATGTATCTTTGTTTATTTAATTGGAAAATATAAATAAATAAATAAATAAAAAAAGATAAAGTTAAGAGTGTTCCTAAGATGTGAGTTGGGCATGAGATATACTGCATGAGGTCTAGATTAGATTCGAATGAAAGAAGCTAGACTTTTGAAGTCATTGTGCTGAATAATGGAGACTATCATACATATGATTTATTTGTATTTTTTATAGATGTTTATTTGTACTTGTATATACCTCCCTCCTACTGCTTGTACACAGATGTAAATTTAATTTTCCTGTAATTAGTAAGTGTTGTTGTACACTTACAGTAAGTCACATGATGAGAAGTGACTCATGAGGAAATGAAACTAAAAGACCCAAATATGACCAAATATGGCAAACAATATTTGTTATAACCTGAATGGCGAGTGAGGTTGAGGACCGCCTCCCCCCACCAGTATGTGTTTAGGGGAGGAGGAACTGGGAGGTTCATGCAATTTGCACGCTGTAATAGAAGCGAGCTGCATGTCACGCTTCTCGTGGAACCTTGGGGTTAGTGAGCCCTTGGGCCACTGCCGAAGGGCGGCAGTGGCAGGAGGAATCACCCAAACACAGAAAAGGCAGAACAGACATACCAGCAACTTCAGGACAGGAACTACCAGGCGAGGACTGCAGCCGAGGCAACGCAAGCTGGAGCAAGCAGCACAGGAATTCAGCCCAAACTTCACCTGCACTTAACCGCCGTTCCTCAGGAGTTGAGCCCCTGGGTGCAGGCGGCCGACAGGACTTACCGGACAGGGCAAGAAGGCAGAACTGCAGGAACAGCAGCCGGCTGGCAAACAGCAGGTACTTCCCGAAAACACACCGGGGTTCCAGGCAAGCAGCAGATAAAACCAGAAAACAAGCCGGGTCTGGGCGGGCAGCAGACAGAAGAATAAACCAGGAGACAAGCAGGGTCAAAGCCACAATCAGGAAATAGCACAGCAGCACTGCAACAAACTCTCACCAAAGGAAACTCCTCTGAGGACCTCTGTTGCAAGGCAAACTAGAGACCTTCCCAGGTGGTTAATAAAGGCAGCATACAAGGGAGTTCACCAGGTACGGGTACTGCTTAGTTCCAAAAAACTCCCAAAACAATCTGGAAGGCTGGAAGATCCGGTCCGGACCTGCAAATCTTCTGGAACATGGGAAACGGTAAGCCATCAGTTCAAAGCAGCCACCAGGTCTAACCACCGGGGGGCGAGGTGACTGAGAGCAAGGAACCTGGGCACCACCGTGACACTGCATCAGGGTATCATGTGTAAGGAATAAGGGAAAGGCCAATAAGCACCAAGTGTGCACATACATGGAACAGGAGAGGCTAGTAAGAAAACAGAAAATAACCTTTTAAGTACAATAAAAAAAAACAGGAAATACCCTTTTATGTACAACTAGTAAAAAAGGCCCGTTTCCAACAGAAAGGAAATGGGCACTAGCAAGGTTCCAGGGCCCCCTCCGCCTCCTCATCACCCCTCCTCCCTTCCCTCCTCCCTCCTGATTGGGGGTGAATTTTTTTTTTTTTTTTTTTTTTACAGGTGGTGCATTCCCCCCTGCCCCTCATCCCCCATCCCCCTCCCTCGTCCCCCCTCCACCTCCCTCCGAGTTCCAGGCCTCCTTCCTAGTTCCAGTCCAGTCCCTTCGAGTTCCAGGCCCCCCTCCCTCCCTCCCTCCCCTCGCTCTCTCTCCTTTCCCTCCCAGTTCCAGGGTCCCCCCCTCCCTTCTTTCCAGTTCCAGGGTCCCCCCTCCCTCCCAGTTCCAGGGTTGTCATCCCTCCGTCCGAGTTCCAGTGTAGTCGTCCCTCCCTCCCTCCCTTCCAGTTCCAGGCCGCCTCCCTCTGAATTTTAAAAGTCATCCTGACTTACCTCGTCGGGGTTACGGCGGCTGGCAGCAGCGGTAAAAAGTGTGCAGGCTCGGCCCTTACTTCAGTTTTCCCTTCTCTGTCTCTCAGCTCTGGTCCTGTCCTCATTTCCTGTTTCTGCAAGGGTGGGACCAGAGCTGAGAGACAGAGAAGGGAAAACTGAAGTAAGGGCCGAGCCTGCACACTTTTTACCGCTGCTGCCAGCCGCCGTAACCCCGACGAGGTAAGTCAGGATGACTTTTAAAATTCGGAGGGAGGGGGCCTGGAACTGGGAGGGAGGGAGGGACGACGACCCTGGAACTGGGAGGGAGGGAGGGAGGGGCTTCCCGCCTCCCTGCTTCCAGTAGTAACATCTCCTGACGTAAGGCAAGCAGGCTTCTACTGCGGGAGAGTGACGTCAGGAGATGGTTACGAACGCAGTGAGACACATTGGAACGTTGCAGGAGCAAATTATTATATTAGGTAAGTAAGAATATAAGAAACATATATAAGTGTGAAAGAGGAACAAACTGAGCAGATTTTGCAATTCAGCCTGAGCGTCTTGCTTGCTGTATAGCAAACTGCTCCAGAGGGAAGAATCATTTTTGTACAGACTGAGAGAATAACCAATAAAGATTTACTTGGTGCGCCTGAGTCTCTCTTTTGCCAGCTGAGGAGCTTATCTCCAAGGATGAGGTGCTTTCCCCTCCAAAGGGGCAAAGAAAAGGAAAACATACTCCACTTACATTTTTGTAAATTAAGATGGATGGAATCTAAGTTGATCAAATAAAATGAAATATTGGCAGATGAGGAACTACTAAATTGTGCAACATCCATTGATCTCCATAGAAGATATCCTGTCTTCCATCTGAGTGAGCAGGAGCCCCTTTTCTACTTCATAGTGTTCAGGAAGACAATGAGAGCGGTCCTTCCAGTGCCGGCAGTTAGCTTGGTTGTGCTCAGAAACCAAGCATGTGGTGGGTGTCTACGATCTGGATATTTCTTCCATACTCCAGGTATGGCCTAAAGCAAGAGTGGGCAAACTTTATACACAGAGGGCTGCATGGATGTGAGTACTATCCCTGCAATATTACATAATGCTGGAACTGGAAACGCATAAAGCTCTATAGATCTTCTGTGATAAATAAGTAAATAATTAACTAAAAATGATGGAAACAAATTGCTAGAGTGGTTATGCTGAAAACATTTGTGAAATACAATATTTAACATGACCAAAACTCTGGTTAATTACATTTTCAGTGTATACTTCCCATGGTATCACAGGCCGCATAAACTTCAATGGCAGGGTGTAGATTGCACACTCTGGACTAAAGCCAGGCTCAGGATGAACCATGACCAAAAAAATTAAAACCTTAATATTATTACTGCTACTACTACTAAATTCAATTACAGTAAAGATAACATCAGAAAATAGAGGAATAGGGAGAGATTTGTTCTCACACCCAGCACAGTGAGAAAAAAAGGTTGTTCTGAACAGAGAGAGCTGTTCTGTCCCAGTGCTGTATGATGACATCATCCACTTGTGTACCTCATATCTTGCTTGTCAATGGAATAAAATATGTACATTTTTATACATCTGTTAATACTAACTAGAAAAGTTTATCATGTATCCTGTAACTGTATAACATGCAGATCAGGTTACCTTTTCTGTTCCTAAACCATGCTCATACATATATGCCAGATTGAACATGGCTTGAGCACTACGGTGTTGTTCACTTGCAAGCCGGTAATGACTTGCTGCTGTGGCATGATCTATCTTTGTTCCAATACCATAGAAGTGGTAATCTCCAATTTTAACTCTGGCAAATGCATTACCTAATGAAGATATTTTAAAAAACAGTGGTGATATTGTTCTTATAAGAATATGTCTGTATGTTCTACTACACAAATAATCATATGTTCCACTAGACAAAAATGACATTTTACATACTAAATTGCCTGGAAGAACTAGATGGAAGTCATTGATGGAATGCATAGTAGAATTGAGGAATAGGGAATAGTTGAAGAAACTAAATAGTTGGGCAGATCTAATCTAAAAGTTCTAAAAGTGAGTATTAGAAGCTTGAAGATAATTCACTGATCTAAGGGAAGCCCAATGGAATAATTGATTGTTACGAACAATTAGCATCTAATTAATTTATTCATTTACATGTGCAATTGACCTTATTCTATAAGTTGCACATGCAAATTTATGCACTAGTCAGAAATTTGGGCACACAGTTTACTAGAATTAGGGGGATAGGGAACAATTAAGTGGATGCCTCCATTTGGACACCCCCAGAGCCATGAGAACCTATTCTATAGTGGTATCTGGGTGCCTGGATTCTATTATAGAATATTAGCATGTGAATGTGAACCTTACAATATTCCATAAATGACATGAATAAGTGGGAGCAATGCCTATTGCCCATCCATGTGCATGTTCCCTTGCTGTACCACTTGTGTCCTTACAGAATTAGGCATCCCACTAACACTTACATGCACGAATGTACATTTATATGTGAAAGTGCTAGTATTCTGCAATTTTATGGTTGCAAGTGGTGCATAAATATAGGCAGAAGCAGAAAAAAAAAAAAGAACTGGTTCCCCAAGGAATAATGAGTAGGCAGAGTACATCATGGATGGCCAAGGAAAAAGGAAATAAGGAGACTTGATTCCTAGTGAAAATCCTTTATTCTATATCCAACAGAACAATTCAAAGGACTCAAAACGGACTATGTTTCAGCAATAATGCCTGCATCAGGAGTCCCTGCTCATGCCTGCTGTATTCTGCCTGTGTAAATGTAGGCATCCGGCTATAGAATTGCCCTTATATTGCAACATACATGAGAAAATGACTATAAAATTATCAAATCAGAAAAAATAAACAAGGGGTAGCTAATTATAAAAATATCCTCAGAAACAATGAAACGTAGTTTGCTAACAAAATGGCTAAACACAGGCTATGGGGGGGGGGGGGGGGGGGGGGGGGGGGGCTACAAAGAGGCATATTTTCAAAGCACTTTGGGAGGCTAAGTTCCATAGGTTTCAATGGAACTTTGGGAGGCTAAGTGCTTTGAAAATGAGCCTCAAAACCTCCAAATTTTAATAACCAAAGCCTCAAAGGTCAAAGGGCATTGGTCTGACCAAATTTGTCAGTTTTTCCAAAAGGAATTCCCAGATATTATCATTGCCCTCTATCATCAATCTCCAGAAAGAAGAGAGTAACCAAAAACTCCAAAAAAAGGAGAAAAAAGTTGTTCACCAAAAAAAAACAGAGAAAAATAACCAAAACTCACAGTCTGTTTTAGTCATCAAAAATACTACTCACTTTCTAAATCTTTTGTCTTCCCTTTCAGTTTCTAATGACCACATTTTTCTAGTCACGTTGGAAGTTCAATCGTTATATACCTCTATTCCACTACGCAAAGTTCATATAGTAGTGGAACAGGTGTTGAATGAACATCAAAGACTGCATACGGTTCCTATGGATTTTCTTGTCCAACTATTAGATTTGGCCTTGTTAAATAACCATTTCCTATTTGCTAATAAGATCTATTTCAATTACGAGTAGCAGTGATGGGTGCCTCATTTGCACCATCTATTGCAAATTTATTTATGCCCAATTTGGAAGAATAATGTATTTTTACTCTGAAGACTTTTCAAGCAGTCTGTCGCGTCTCTCGCGCTTGCCGCGCTCTCGAGGACCTTGGCATACCTTCAGGCTTCTTCCCCGGGAGCGCGGGGTTTGTGAGTCCTTTAGGCAAAATCACCTTCCAGGTAGAGAGGAGATAAGACTGGACCGGAACTCCGGACTGGAGTTCTACACGGAACACTCGGAACTGGAACGCACCGGACGGGTGCGCACTGGAGTGGGGCCCACTGGACTGGACACACTGGAGTGGCCCCACTGGACTGAAACATACGGGAGTGGAACCCGCTGGACTGGAACACACTGGAACGGAACCCGCGGAACTGGAACACCCTGGACCTAGGCTTCACCTACACTTGACTGCCTTCCCCCTCGGGTTGAGCCCTCAGGTTCTGGCAGCCGGTAGGACTTACAGGAACAGCAGGAATGAGGGTCCAGGGGTGCCCCCTGGCACCTAGGCGAAGGCAAGGCAGACAAGCCGGGTCTGTCCGGGTTCTGGCAGTCGGCAGGATTCAACACTGTCTCTGGAGGTGGCTAGCAGGACGGCTAGCTCAAGTCACTGTCTCCGCAGGAGGGCTAGCAGGACGGCTAGCCTAACACTAGGAACAAACACAGTCTTGGGATAGTGGCTAGCAAGGGCGGCTAGTCTAACACTAGGAACAAACACAGCCTTGGGATAATGGCTAGCAAGGGCGGCTAGTCTAACACTAGGAACAACCACAGTGAACTAGTAGAGCTATGCACAGGCTACAAGCCAGACGGTGCCTAAGCTGGCTAGTCTATCACTTGGAAACAAACACAGAGAACTAGCAGAGCTATGCACAGGCTACAAGCCACACGGTGCCTAAGCTGGCTAGTCTATCACTTGGAAACAAACACAGAGAACTAGCAGAGCTATGCACAGGCTACAAGCCACACGGTGCCTAAGCTGGCTAGTCTATCACTTGGAAACAAACACAGAGAACTAGCAGAGCTATGCACAGGCTACAAGCCACACGGTGCCTAAGCTGGCTAGTCTATCACTTGGAAACAAACACAGAGAACTAGCAGAGCTATGCACAGGCTACAAGCCACACGGTGCCTAAGCTGGCTAGTCTATCACTTGGAAACAAACACAGAGAACTAGCAGAGCTATGCACAGGCTACAAGCCACACGGTGCCTAAGCTGGCTAGTCTATCACTTGGAAACAAACACAGAGAACTAGCAGAGCTATGCACAGGCTACAAGCCACACGGTGCCTAAGCTGGCTAGTCTATCACTTGGAAACAAACACAGAGAACTAGCAGAGCTATGCACAGGCTACAAGCCACACGGTGCCTAAGCTGGCTAGTCTATCACTTGGAAACAAACACAGAGAACTAGCAGAGCTATGCACAGGCTACAAGCCACACGGTGCCTAAGCTGGCTAGTCTATCACTTGGAAACAAACACAGAGAACTAGCAGAGCTATGCACAGGCTACAAGCCACACGGTGCCTAAGCTGGCTAGTCTATCACTTGGAAACAAACACAGAGAACTAGCAGAGCTATGCACAGGCTACAAGCCACACGGTGCCTAAGCTGGCTAGTCTATCACTTGGAAACAAACACAGAGAACTAGCAGAGCTATGCACAGGCTACAAGCCACACGGTGCCTAAGCTGGCTAGTCTATCACTTGGAAACAAACACAGAGAACTAGCAAAGCTATGCACAGGCTACAAGCCACACGGTGCCTAAGCTGGCTAGTCTATCACTTGGAAACAAACACAGAGAACTAGCAGAGCTATGCACAGGCTACAAGCCAGACGGTGCCTAAGCTAACTAGTCATACACTGGAAACAAACACAGAGAACTAGTAGAGCTATGCACAGGCTACAAGCCTAAGCTAACTAGTCATACACTGGAAACAAACACAGAGAACTAGTAGAGCTATGCACAGGCAACAAGCCAGACGGTGCCTAAGCTAACTAGTCATACACTGGAAACAAACACAGAGAACTAGCAGAGCTCTGCACAGGCTTACAAGCCACACGGTGCCTAAGCTAGCTAGTATACACAAACATAGAAACTCACTCAGAGCAAACACTGAAACTGTGTACAGAGCACTCTATACAGCAGGACCTTTAAATGAGATGAGATGCAAAGGCCAGGACTGTAGTCTCCAAGTGATTAATAAAGCCCTCAACACCAGAGCTACAGCTGCAGCAATCACCTTGCAACCAAACAGAGGCTTGACACTCAGAGCAGGCATCCCATAGAAAGTAACAGCGGGAGCCATCTTGGATACTGGCAGAGACGAAGAGGCGGCAGCCATCTTGGAAGAGGCATAGCCCACACAGGTGAGGTTCAGTAGGGCAATCAGCACACAGAGCCAGAGAGAACCTAAGACAGACACAGACACAGAGACAAGCAGAAGCCAGCACAGACACTGACTCCCAGAAACAGGGTAAGTCTGAAGGTGGTCACGGCCACGGACGTGACACAGTCATTTGTTGACTGAGATATATTGATGATGTGTTTGTATATGGATTGGGCCTAAGAGTGAACTGTGGAGTTTTGTGGAAGAGTTAAATAGATGTTATGCAACTATTAAATTTGATCAAGCTGTATTACGTTTCTGGATGTTGAGGTCAAATTTGAGGAAGGTAGATTTCATATCAATGTGTACACTAAGTCAATGGATAGAAACACCCCATTGCAGTACAACAGCATGCATCCTTATCATCTGAAGAATAGTATATCTTTCTCTCAGCTCCTTAAATATTGCCAGATTTGTGACTCTACAGCGCAATTTGTGGATTCAGCTTAAGAATTAAAAAATAAGTTTGAACAACGGGGAGATCCCAAATCTGTAGTCAAGAAAGTAATTAGATGGGCATTATTTAATAATAGAGATCTCTTATTGCAACCTCGGTCAAATGTAGAAGAGGAAAAGAGGATGGCCATTTTGTCTTCTAAAATTTCTTCCTGTATTAAGCATCATTGGAGGATCATGTTTATGCTCAAAATAGAAATTTAGCTGACAGATTATGTAATTCTGATGTTTGGTCGATCAGTTCAGCACAACAGGGGGGCCACTAGAAATGTGGTAAGTGCTCTATTTGCTTGATTACTCAAAAATGTACCTTATTTTATTATAAGAACAACAACCAATGGGTTCAGCTTAAGAGTGAGACAACTTATGAATCTGTGGGAGTAATTTATACTATTCATTGTCCCTGTGGTTTACTATATGTGGGACAAAATTCCCGGATCTTTAAAACAAGAATCATTGAGCACTACCACTGTGTATCTACAAAAAAATTGGAAACCCCTCTTGTTCAACACAGTATTAAGACTAAACATGAATGTGTTGATTTGCACTGTTGGGTGACTGAACAGAAGAATAAGGGTGGGAGAGGTGGGGATCTAAAAAACATACTCAGACAGTGAGAGCAATACTGGATCTTTTCTCTTAACACTGTTGAACCTATGGGTTTGAATATGGCTGTGGAGTGGAAAGCTTTTATTGAATACTACACCTTTAAGAACTGGCTAGTCTGTGATTGGTTGTTTCTATGAGTGTTTGTTATAAAAGCTGGCAGCCACTTTGGATAATCTTTTAAATCTTGGTTCCACCTCCTGAAGCACCACGTTCCTGGAACAAGTGGCCCTTGTCGAGGTTTTGGACTTCTGGAATATGTTTATGCATCACAGCACTAAAGAGAGATCTCTTATGCCCTGGAGTAATAGTGGTTTTGACGATCCGGTATGGGGACAGGATGCCTTTTCAGTTAAGCTAAGTATTTATGGGACTGTATTTTGATATATTTTATGAATTACCAGTGGTATTTATTGGGACTAATGGGGACCTGATGTGGGAATGTTTGTTTTTGATGACTAAAATAGGCTGTGTGGGTTTTGGCTACTTTTCTCAGGTTCTTTGGTGAGCAACTTTTTTTCTCTGTTTTTGAGAGTGTTTTGGTTGCTCTCTTTTTGCTGGAATTTGATGATTTATTGAGGCCAATGATAATATCTGGGAATTCCTTTGGGGAAAACTGACACATTTGGTCTAAGGTTTGGCAATTAAAATTCAATGCGAAGAAATGCAAAGTGATGCACTTAGGAAGTAGAAATCCACGGGAGACGTATGTGTTAGGCGGGGAGAGTCTGATAGGTACGGGCGGAGAGAGGGATCTTGGGGTGATAGTATCTGAGGATTTGAAGGCGACGAAACAGTGTGACAAGGCGGTGGCCGTAGCTAGAAGGTTGTTAGGCTGTATAAAGAGAGGTGTGACCAGCAGAAGAAAGGGGGTGTTGATGCCCCTGTATAAGTCGTTGGTGAGGCCCCACCTGGAGTATTGTGTTCAGTTTTGGAGGCCGTATCTTGTTAAGGATGTAAAAAGAATTGAAGCGGTGCAAAGAAAAGCTAAGAGAATGGTATGGGATTTGCGTTACAAGACGTATGAGGAGAGACTTGCTGAACTAAACATGTATACTCTGGAGGACAGGAGAAACATGATATGAAACAGGATATGATACAGACGTTCAAATATTTGAAAGGTATTAATCCGCAAACGAACCTTTTCCGGAGATGGGAAGGTGGTAGAACGAGAGGACATGAAATGAGATTGAAGGGGGGCAGACTCAAGAAAAATGTCAGGAAGTATTTTTTCACGGAGAGAGTAGTGGATGCTTGGAATGCCCTCCCGCGGGAGGTGGTGGAAATGAAAACGGTAACGGAATTCAAACATGCGTGGGATAAGCATAAAGGAATCCTGTGCCGAAAGAATGGATCCTCAGGAGCTTAGTCAAGATCGGGAGGCGGGGCTGGTGGTTGGGAGGCGGGGATAGGGCTGGGCAGACTGATACGGTCTGTGCCAGAGCTGGTGGTGGGAGGCAGGGATTGTGCTGGGCAGACTTATACGGTCTGTGCCAGAGCCAGTGGTGGGAAGCGGGACTGGTGGTTGGGAGGCGGGGATAGTGCTGGACAGACTTGTACGGTCTGTGCCAGAGCCGGTGGTTGGGAGGCAGGGCTGGTGGTTGGGAGGTGAGGATAGTGCTGGGCAGACTTATACGGTCTGTGCCAGAGCCGGTGGTTGGGAGGTGGGGCTGGTGGTTGGGAGGCGGGGATAGTGCTGGGCAGACTTATACGGTCTGTGCCCTGAAGAGCACAGGTACAAATCAAATGCTTTTTGAGGATATTTACAAAATTATCCCCAGAGAGTCCAGTGAAGACAGTCCTGCTTTGCCTCCAGCTTTATGTCACCATAGCCTTAGCTTTCAGACCACTATAGATCTCAGCCAGATAGCTCACTTTATTCAAGACACTGGACTTGCTAGAAAATAGGTATTTGGGGCAATTTTCAAACTGTTTGCATGTGGACAAAGACTATGAAAATATATCCATACTTTTTACTTTGAAAATTGATGTGGGTACAAAGTATGCATGTTCAGTCGCACTTACTTAATCTGTGGGTAGATCTTTTGCTGGAGGAGTACACATGTACATTTTAAAATCTCATATTTGTGCATACTTTTCCTCCTGAGGCTTAAACATACTCCTGTCAATACCTCTTCAACACAGCTAAAAATATGTGTATACTTCAGCAGCACTAAACGACAGCAATTTATCTGATAAAGCACCTTATACCAATAAAACGTTTAAAAATGGTCCTCATTAAAAGTTCTGAACACTCAAATTCATATGATTAGTTTTTGTGTTTGCTGATAAAGTAAAATATGATACTGGATGATGCATCAGTTTTTTTTTTTCTAAAAGAGAACCCACATCATCATAAATAATTGAACCGGAGGAGCTTTATTGCACTGATAAAAATGTATTCTAGGAGTGTCTGTCGTCTTCAGCACATGAGTCTGGGCAAATCAAAACACACCAAACAGATTTCAGTGAGTAATGACACTGAAATTATGCATACTATTTCATCCCAGCATAAACATCACCACAAGAAATGCATCTTTTTAACATGCCTAAAAGTACACATGCTGTAAACTGCTTTTGGGGACACTTACTGAGCACAATTTGTTTGCACTGGACAGCTGCGACCTGTATTCTGTTCTGGATACGTATGTGGTTGATCTTTAGTTTTTAATATATTTTCTTTGGAATGATTAATACTGGTTGTTTTTCCTCTGTTCTGTTTGAATTATAATTCTTTTCTGTTTCATAGATTTAGTTTTAAACTGTAAACCATTCCGTTATAATTTTATGAATGGTGGTATATCAAATACATTTTAACCATAGCTATAAAAGCTGGTGTGTACTTTTAGTC
Source organism: Microcaecilia unicolor (assembly GCF_901765095.1). Lineage (NCBI taxonomy): Eukaryota > Metazoa > Chordata > Amphibia > Gymnophiona > Siphonopidae > Microcaecilia > Microcaecilia unicolor. Next base: position 123,342,216 of record NC_044033.1, read on the forward strand.
AAGCAGAGATGTTTAAGAATGTGAAATTTTTACAAAGGAACAAAACAAGAGGAAATAAAAAAAATGTTGGGTCTAGACCTGTCTCCACCCCCCTCCTTTCCCACAAAAACAAAACATCCTCCTGGGTCTTCTACCCAGATCCCCATCCTCTTAGCTCATCTGGCAGGCCTTCTCAAGGCAGGAGTAATCCCCAGCTGAAACAAACGCTATTTTGGAATACGCTGGTTCCATTTACTCTATTTACAGACTGGGCTTGGAGTTAAAGAGCAGAGAGTTGGTGGAATTTAAGGACCCATTCAGCCTACAGCATGCTTGTTTATTATGTTCAACACATATCATAAACAAAGAAGTCAGTACTACGAAGGGCAGCGATAGCATGTAGTCATTAGTGGCATCAAGGCCTAAGCCAACAGTTAACCTGCTTTGGCTGCAGTGCTGTTGCTTTCTGTCCAAGGTAAAGCTCAATTATTTTGTTCCCTATCTTGATTAGTAAGGCTATCTGTGTCTTTGATTCCTGCTACCAGTGTAATGAGGCTGTAGCTGGGCTCTGACCATAAAACTATTGTATTTGGAAGGCATGGGGCTACTAATGCTAGGAGTGGCCTAGTGGTTAGGGTGGTGTACTTTGGTCCTGAGGAACTGAGTTCAATTCCCACTTCAGGCACAGGCAGCTAGCTCCTTGTGACTCTGGGCAAGTCACTTAACCCTCCATTGCCCCATGTAAGCCGCACTGAGCCTGCCATGAGTGGGAAAGCGTGGGGTACAAATGTAACAACAAAAAAAAAAAGCAGTAAGCAAGCAAATTCCAGAGCATTGTCACAGGACACAGCAGCTGATCCCAGTCTCCACCACATGACATGCTTGGCAGATTAAGGCAACTGAATTTAAGAAAGCGTTACACAACCACATGGGATCTCTTAGGGAGAGTAAATGCAAGAAGGCTGTTAAATTTCATTATTCCAATATGCCATGTAGGCATAGGCGCCCCGTATAAGAGGCTTGGGGAGGCTAAGCCTCCCCAGCCCAGCTGTGAGCTTCCCCGCCTGCCTCTTGCTCCAAATGTCCAGCAGCATTGCAGCAACTAAAACCCAGCCTACCAGCTCTTACTGCAGCGATCGGTGTGTGTGTGTCCCCTCACGATCTCCAGGCTCTGTAGTAGGCTTCAGATGCAGGCATCTGTAGTCGGTCGTCCGATCGAATCGATGGTGCTGCTAATTTGCCTTGATCGCTGTCAGTAGCGACTCTGCAGCGCAGCAGCGATTAAGGCAGGCTGCCTCGATCTTCCCAGTGATGCCTCCCGCCCTCTTCTGATGCAACTTCCTGTTCCGCGCGGGCGGGAGGCATCACTGGGAAGATTGAGGCAGCCTGCCTTAATCGCTGCAGTGTTGCTACCCTTCAGCGATCAAGCTTTTCTTTATTCTCGCGCAGGATGCTGGTGTGAAACAGCCAAGGGCAGGAAGCAGCCCTCCGCTCCTCCTCGTCTGAGAATAAGAAGGTAGATGGGGGGGGGGGGGGGGGGAGAGTGAGAATTGACAGAATGGAAGAAAGTGGGAGATATATTGGAGACCCAAGAGAGAGCAATACTGGAAGGCATTCAGGCCCCAGAGTAGGAGTGCAGGAGGAAGGAAAGACAGAGGAAGGTCAGGGAAACCGAAGAGATGCAGGGCATGGAGAAAGCATAGGGAAAGGGACACACAGGGGCAATGCTGGCACAATGAGGTAGGGTAGGGTGGGGAGGGACAAACAGGATGAAATGCAGGAAAGAGCAACACAGAGAGACACAGGGGGAAGATGCTGAATGTAATGGGAGGACAGAGACACTAAGAGGGCAGATGGGACAGGGACACACAGAATGGAGATGCTGGACGGGACCAGTAGGGACACAGATGGAAGATCAATGGTGGACAAGACAGAAGAAATGTCAGACAGGGGATACTGCAAAAACAGGAAAAACAGAAAATAGACACTGGACCAGCCTGACTACAAAAATAAAATGCGCAGACAACAAGGTAGAAAGAAGAATTTTATTCTGAATTTATTAATTGAAATATCAGCTTTTGGAAATGTGCATCTGTGATATTTTGCATGTAAGTTTCAATTTTTCTAGTATTGCTACATGCCGAGTCTGACTTCTTGTGGTAACTTTCCAGTTTTGCCTTCATATCTGTTGTGTCATGTGTTTTTCATGCGTGATCAAGATGCAGTATTCTGCTAGTGTGTAGTATTTGCCGGCATTTTGTTTTGTTTTTTTGTTTCACTAGGTTGTGTACTGGTGTTTTAGAGCCCGGTGTAATTACAGTTCTGCCTTTCCACGCATAAGGTTGTGCTCCTCCTGTCCTTGGAATTAGTGCTGTTATGGTTTGGTAAGGTTATGAGTGTGTTTTTGCATAGGTTTGTGTATAGTGTTTTGCAGTGGAGAGATTGTGTGTTGGCCTTACTGAGGTGGCACCAAAACATCAGAAAGGGTTTTAGAGCCTAAATCATGACACACTACCTCTTGAAGGATCTACATATGGTCGTTAATAAAAGGAGCTCATTGTGAACACTATCCACCCTAAAAGGGTGTTTTGTGGCTCTACATGAGAATTGTGGTATTATGATCCCTTGTTTCATATTGTTAACGGTCTGCATTTTCCGTATGGGTGGTATATTGGTGTATTAGGGTATGCCTAGTGTTATGGTACAGTAAGATTCTGAGTGTGTTTTTGCACAAATTTGTGCATAGTGTTTTACAGTTGAGCGATTGTGGTTAGTATATGCTTTGAGCAACCACTTTATTCTTTGACATATGATACATATCTAATATCTAAATTTAATAAAAGATATTAATTTGTGACTTTTATTTTTACTTATTTTTTTTTCTGTGTGTTGTCAATTGTGGATATAAGCTCCGCCCCTGGCTCCACCCATAACCCCGCCCCCTTTAGCCTCCCAAACAGTTGGGCCACCGACCGCCTATGCATGTAGGAAAGTGGACACTGTGGCCCGATGACTCCCTTTCCCATGTGACACCTGGGCAGCTCCTCTGTTGCCCCCTCCCCTAGACCCGGTGCTGAGTGCTTCTAGTGGATGAGTGGCAGCAGGATATGTAAGAAGTGTGATTCTATTGAGGATTCTTATCTTCGGAGTCCACAGCTTTGTTTCAAGCAAGCTACATGCTGGATTTTAGTTCAACCTCATATGAGTTAGGCTATATCCACAATGAGTTGAAAATTTTTTTTATGGTTTGGATATATGGGTTTGAGGTTTATTTATTTATGCTACACCGTGACACTTTAATGCCCTTTTAAGTGATTTATCAGATTTTAATTCAAAGCATCTGCTTACAAGAGTGATCCAGTGTACTAAAAAATCTCCTGTTGGTATTAAAGACCTCAGACATAAAGATCTAGCAAAATGTAATTTCTGGAAATTTACCAGGGCTGCACTTAGGGTAGAGCAAGCAGCATGATTGCCCAAGGGGCCGTGCAGCAAGGGCCACCACCTGTTATCCTGAACCTTTGCTGTTTATCTGTCTCGTCACTACTATTCGTATTAATGCTGCTGCTGCTTGTCTTCCAGCATTCCCCTCCCCTGACTTCCCTCCTTTTATTGAATATATTGTAATTTGTCTTAGGACTAGATCTTTATTCAACCTGGTCTGGTGCCAGGATAGAGAAACTAGTGGGTGAGAGGGTGCACAAACCAGAAGAGATAGTCCCTTCACCCCATCACAAACTGTTCTCTGCTGTTGACATGCTCACTTTAGATTAGCTCTTGCCTTGTCATTTTTGCTCCTGACCCTTCCAGGCCCTGCTGCTGCCTACATAAAAAAAGAATGAATGAGATTACAAGGAGGCTCCTTACCGCTGGGATCAGGGATCAACAGGGAGAGGCCACATTACTCTCACATGGATTGATGGGGAGGGGAGGGGAAGGGTAGGGGGTTCCATTGACATTCTAACCCAGTGTACTACCTGTACCAGAGCTGGTCTTCAACTTCTCCCCCTTTCTCTTTCCTACTTATGTGCTACAATAAGTAGTCTACATAGAAATTTGAAATACCAGATTTGTATGGCTAACTTGATACCTTTATTTGCATGAATAACCATCCTGAAACATATATCAGAGAGCATCTAATAGTTGTGAACAGTTATGCACAAATTATGCTTATCTTGATAGTGTTACCTTGAGCTGCAGCTCGATTCCATAGAAGAAATGCCAATGGATACACTGCATCTTTCCTGAGAATATTAGAACTTTCTAGAAAATAGATATAAAATTTGCAGGCTTAGGAAATAGCATTGTGACTTCCAAAAGAATATTTAGTATTTAAAAGCATCTGAAATGATCTTACGAGATTCCATAATGTATGCCGCATTGCTTTGAGCTGTTTCGTATCCCATTTCTGCTAACAACATATACTGAACAAGAGATAAATCTATTTTGCCATCTTTGTACGCAAAGTATGCTGTCAAGAATTTCTCAGACCAACTTCCCAGTTCACAAACAGTTTTGTAAAGCTGCACAGAGGAGATAGAAATAAGACTAAAACCAATCTATAGAAACATTACATGTAAATCAAAATTTAAAGAAGCACCTACAAGTTCATAATGAATTCACAAATCCTCAGTAAGGGGGTAATTCTATAAAGCATTTTCTGCATGGAAAGAGTGTGCTACATGTGAAAAAATGACTATTATAAAATTACATGGGTGTGTATTGGCCTAGAAGTATATGTGCTAACAACAATGTGGGGGTATAAGTGGGGCCTCCTTTTAGGTGCCTTAATGCCACATGACGACAGCCTATTTTATAATGGCATTTGGGCATACAGATCTCATTACAGAATACTAATGTAACCCGGTATTGGCACGCCTTGTATTTAGGCACCTGTAGTTACACTAGCCATACACCTTGTATAACTGCAAGCGCTGAAATGCGGCATGGACATGTGTAAGTTACTATAGTCTATTAAGTTGTGTGTGTAAGTGGCAGCCTTACCCATGGCTCTCCCATGCTCCACCCATGTGAACGCCCACCTTGCATTTCTTACACACACCCTTACAGAATAGAGCTTAGGTCAGAGGTTCCCAAACTTCCTTGGGTCATGGCCCCTTTAGTGTCTAGTAATTTTTTCATAGCGTCCCTAGGCCACACATTTCCACTTAGCAGTTCTCGCCCACTGATGCCGCAGTGTTGAGTTCTACCTTTGCTGGTAGAGATGCCCAAGCTCTGTGAGCTAAAGAAATCCACTGCCCAAGGGAAGTTGGTGATGTACTTTAGCCACCGATGCCAGCACTCCTGCACATGCTCAGTTCATGTACTGAGCGTGCGCAGAAGTGGTGGCTGAAGCACACAGCTGACTTCCTCTGCTCAGGCAGCATGGATGGGGAGCTCAGGCAGCAGATCTCTTCAGCTGGGGGGGCTTGGGCATCCCTGCCAGCCATTTCGGAGGTGGCCTTAAAATATCCTGCAGTTCCCTTGTGAGTTAGCTGCAGCACCCCAGGAATTTTAGGAAACTGTTTGAGAATGGATGGCTTAGGTGTTTTGCTGCCACTTACACACAAAAGTGTCAATATTCTGTACACTTACGCATTCAAGTGACAGGTAAATGTGGATGCCCTTTTATAGAATTGCCCTTCCCACGCCCTTTTTCCAGACCACATGTAGTGTGAGCAAAGCAGATGTAGAGCTGCAATGTACAAACATACTTTAAAAGATGTGTGTACACATTTACATACATTTAATTCAGTTTTAGAGCAGGCAAAAATTTGCATGAAATAATTTCTGCACTGTTACAGATTATTCCAGGAGCCTGTTTTATAAAAGGCACATATTGCCTTTATCAAATAGAAGCAATTTTTAAAAAACTTTATAGCTGCCCAGTTATAAAATTAGCCCTCAGCTAGTTGTAAAGTTACCATGACCATGATATAATAATCTGGCACAAGCTGACAGTAGTATTAGTTTCAAAAGATAACCAAGCATTAACATGGACTATTCAGTATCATTCATCTCTTTAGATAGCTCTCGTAAATTAATATTAGTATGATCATAGACTTTTTAGGGGATTTTATCTTTTTTCCCTCCTCAGAGAAACCATAGTTATGAGTTGAAAATGTGTTCCATTGTTTGAAGATGAACTTTTTTATGATTTTATTAACAGTTGTGAACATACAAATGCCTTTATACATATATATGAATAAACAGAAAGCATGTATATACAAATACAGAGGGCAAGTTTCAAAGCCTTTTCCTCAAGTATTGTTTGCACATGGAAAAAGGGCTATTCAAAATTGCTTTTCCTTTTTGTGGGTAAATGTGCCCATGCTGTTTGGCAGAGTGGGTACTGTTACCTGTGGTCAGAAGGGGTGAGTCTGAGGTGGGTCTAGGATGGGGGAAGTGAAGAATCAGCCAATAATGAGCAGCGATTTCATTTTGGATTACCTTCACCCCTATAATTATTTGAGTTTAATCACATTATTTCTAGTTCTACAGCCAAAAGCTTGTTCTCCTTGCAGTTTCTTGTTGCCTATAAAAGGATGCAAAATAATGTTTTTATGTCCCATAGCACTGCTTCCAACACCACCTTATTTATATATGGGAGAGGTTATATTAATAGAGACAAAGAGCCAGATGCACAAAGGTCCCGTTAAGGATCCGTCTGCGTTTCCAAATCGGTAAAAATTAACCGATTTGGAAACACAGAGGGATTCACAAAGAAAATCACATGCAGATGAGCTGCTCGTTGCTTTTGTGACCCAGCTCATTTGCATGCAATATGGGGGATGCAAGTCGGTGAGCTGAGCATGCGCAGAACAGTCAATCGCTATGTGTGGCTGCTCTGCACATGCTACAGACAACTCTCATACACGCAGCTTGTAGCAGTAGATTTAACCTTTTCTTTTTTTTGCAAGCACAAAAGCGATTTTTTTTGAATGGGCATACCTGTATTGCAACTCCCTGCTTCCCGCTGCTGGGAAAAAGTGGGAAAAACCTCTCTGCTGCTCTCTGCTCTTCTGTGAGGAATCAGCAACATCAGGTTTGGTTCTACCCCCAGCTGTTCCTGCTGCTTCCTTCTATTGGCTGGCTAACATCCCAGAACGCCCATCTCCCTGAAGATGGACTCTTATTGACTGGCTGCTGTCCCAACTCCTCCTCCCTGCAGGGCTTCCCTGATAACATAACTTTAGAGCTATGAACTGATTGGATCCGAACTTCCTGGTGTCACCCTCCAGTAGTGAGTGGGTGAGACATCCCAGGCTGATACTGTCCAATCGGTTTAGCCCCTCTCTGTGGAGGGGCACACCAGGAAGTTCGGATCCAATCAGTTCACAGCTCTAAAGTGATGTCATCAGGGAAGCCCTGCAGGGAGGAGGAGTTGGGACAGCAGCCAGCCAATCAGGGGTGTAGCCATGGGCGGGCCTGGATGGGCCCAGGCCCAGTCACTTTCCCTCCAGGCCCGCCCAGCCAACATCCCGGGTGTCAGCAGATGGGGCGGTGCTCCGCTGGCGCCGCAGTCCCCACCAGCCTACCAGCTCCCCCGATGGACACGACCCTCTTCTTCCCCTGCCACCCGGCACCTGACCTAACCCAGCCTTAAAAAAAAAAAAGTCCGTGAAGTGCCTGGCGTCTGCTCTGCTGCTGTAAAGCAAGCAAATCGCCTCCCTCATCGTGTTCGCGTCGGCCCTTCCTTCACTGTGTCCCGCCCTCGCGGAAATAGGAAGTTACACCAGAGGGCGGGACACAGTGAAGGAAGGGCCGACGCGAACGCGATGAGGGAGGTGATTTGCTTGCTTTACAGCAGCAGTGCCGAGCAGAGCAGAGCAGACGCCAGGAGCTTCACGGACTTTTTTTTTAAGGCTGGGTCAGGTGCCAGGTGGCAGGGGAAGAAGAGGGTCGTCTGTCCGTCGGAGGGTCTGGTAGGCAGGTGGGGACTGGGTCGGGGAGGGGGGCTCAGATGGGAGAAGGGGGCAGGAGGGAGAATGGGTCTGGGGCTGAAAAGGGGGGGGGGCCTAATGCATGTGAAGGGAACAGGGAGAAATGGCTGGGGCTGAAGCTCCAGACTGGTGGGAGAAAAGGGGCTGGGGCTGAAACTGGGGACTGATGGGATAGTGGGGCTGAAACTGGGGGCTTAAAAGGAGGGGCATGTGGGAGATGTGGGCTGTGGCTGGAACTAGGGGCAGGTGGGATATGGGGCTGGAACTGAGGGCTGAAAAGAAGGGGCAGCGAGAGGGAGGGCAGACCCTGGATGGATGGGAGAGGGAGGGCAAATGGTGGATTGAAGGGGCAGAGAGAAAGGGCAGACAGTGGATGGAAGGGACGGCAGAGAGGGCAGACACTGGATGGCAGAGAGAGAGAGAGCGAAGATGCTGGATGGAAGGAAGACGGTGAAAAGAAGATGAGGAAAGCAGAAACCAGAGACTACGAACTGTAAATAAAATATATTTTTTTATTTTTTTGCTTTAGGATAAAGTAGTATTGTATTTGTCAGGCATTTACCTGTTTTATGAATACAGCTTAACCAGGCATTGCATTTCTTACAAGCAAAGTTTGAAGGATATGTACCATACAAATATAACAAAAATAAATTGACATGTTTGCCTTATAGTAGTCATATTTGGTCAAGTTTAAGATATGGGATAAAATCACTATATTTAAAAATGTCGGTGTTCCATGAACCAGGTATATGGTTTGTGTTAATGCAAGAGAGCTGTTGCACAGACTGTTTACTTACAAATCCATCATCAAGTGCACTCTAATGCATTATTAGAGTATCCCAAGAAACACTACTCACACCTAGTGCCCACTCATATTAGCGCTGGGCCCACCCAAAATGTCAGGTCTGGCTACGCTACTGTAATAAGAGTCCATCTTCAGGGAGATGGGCGTTCTAGGATGTCAGCCAGCCAATAGAAGGAAGCAGCAGGAACAGCTGGGGGTGGTACCAAGCCCGTTTCCCACAGACGCTGTTTCTTTGATGGACCCTTGTCTTCCTTGCATTTTTGGTAAGTCACCATTACTATTATGCTTTACATTTCGGTATCCCCCTCCCCCATTTCTTGCCAGTAAAATGTAATTTGAAAAAGAAACATATGGCAAAGAAGCTGCGTGCAAACTGGTATACTTTTTTTTTGTGCTCCATCTTCCCTGCCTTGTTTCTCTCCTTCTCCTACTTGCGATAATGAAGAACTGATAGGTCCAGACCTCCCGTTAAAATTTTCACGGTAAAGGTAGGGAATGCTTTTGTGTATGGGGTCAGAAACGGTAGTGCATCACATCGTATTCACATTATAATAGTAATTAACTCACTATAATAACTTTGCATTCCGTTTTCGTTAGCTACTACCGTGACAGGAAAATGGCTCGGAGAACCCTTTTGTGCATGTCCCGGTTTACTACTTGTGCACTAAACTGGCTAGAACTAGTTTAAAAAACACGTTGCTGGCTCATTAAGTTTAGTGCACCTGGCCCAAAGAAAGCTCTCTGTGTCCCTGTGCTAATAAAAAAACTGAAAAAAACACTGACAGCAGAATAAGATAAAGTGCAGGAGGCCAAGAGGAGTAAAGGAAATAAAATGATGGGGGAAGGGAGTGACATGGAGAGGATGCAACATAAATGAAAAATAAAATGAAAGAAAAGACAACAGGAAAATAAGAGAAGGAAAAGTGAGTGACTGTGAAGACACAGTAGGGTCCTTTTACTAAGCTGCAGTAAAAAGTGGTCTGCGGTAGTATAGGTGTATGTATTGGGAATGCGCCGGGTCAGTTTTTAACGCATCTACAAAAAAGGGATTTTTTTTTAATGGGACGGGAAAAGGGTATGAGGTAAAACTAAAACCGGCACGCAGCCAAAACCGGTCCAAGTCTTTAATACCGCCCATTGATCTAGTGGTAAGGGCTCATGCACTACATGCTCGGTGCCCAGTTGACGCGTGTCAACTGCCAATTACTGCTGAAAACAATGCACATGGGAGGAAATAAAATAAATAAATATACGAACAGTGGATCCAAAAGAAGTCCTCTCACAAATGATGTTTCCCAAACAAGGTCTTGATTTAAATAAAGACCTTGTTTGGGAAACCTCATTTGTGAGAGGACTTCTTTTGGATCCACTGTTCGTATATTTGTCTTCCTTTTCTCCTGTGGAGAGATCACCTTCTGTAGGTGTTGGCTTCAAGGAAATAAATACATCATCCAGGCGTTATGGGCCCAAGTTAAACCTAAAACTACCACCAGGGGGAGCAGTAGCCTGGCGGTAGTCTCATTTAGGTGTATGCTGCACATGCGTAGCACCTAACACACCTTTGTAAAAGGGCCCCAGTGTGTTGTAAGCCTGTAAAATGGATATTTTTCTGCATTAATTATGTCCTGAAGTGTATTTCTCCATTTGGCCAGCAGGTGGTGCTTATTTGCAGTAAAGCTGTTCTCTCTTTAGTTTAACACAAACAGGAAGCAAGAAGCAGTATATGTTTGAAATGCTTGTCCTGGGCTCTGATTGGCCCAGGAGCTCATTTTCATTTGGAGAGTATTGGCTTTTGTTCCAGTCTTAGCCAGGAAGAAATGCTAATGCCTATTTTTTACAATATGCACATAGGAATTCTCAGCAGCTGAGAATAGGTGGAGGTTGATATTCAGCCGGTAGTGGTAAGTGGTTTTTTATTGCGTCCACTGGCATTATTCCCAGATATTCAATGCCAGGCCATGTCTGGGCACTAAAATTGAAGACTGGGTTAATGTGACTAGGTACCTCTCCTGTGGTTAAGTGCAGTTAATACTGACTTTTATGCAGTCCAATTTGACTACTAAACTTAGGAAGTTTAGTGTTCAGTATTGGCACTTAACTGCATAAGTGCCAATTTCATCCACAGACCTCTCACAAAATAACCAGCTTTGAGTTTAGTGGTCAGTAGTGATATTCAGTGGCACTAACCAGTTAAGTGCCACTGAATTTCAGCAGATAGCTCCACACAAGCAATTTAACCGACCAGGAGCCATTTTTGGCTAGTTAAATTGCTTTGAATATCAACACAGTAGAGTATATGTCACAAAGTTACTCCTGCCTCAGCAGCCTCTGCATCCCACAACCCTCATGGGGGGAATCATTGAATTAAATAAAGGATCCCACTGGACGCCTGTCTATTGGGGGAAGGGGGAATCTCTGATTCATGATGTCTAGTGTGCCTCCTGCCCTAATATGGGGTACAAGGCCGGTCTTAGGGCGAGGCGACTGCATAGTGCCTCACGCTCAAGGGGGCCCCGCGCAGCGCGCCTGAAGTCGCCCCGCCCTGACCGTCCAAGCTCCAGTCCCCCCGCCCTCTGAATTTTAAAAGTTACCTTGTCGTCGACGTCGGGTTACAGCGGCCGGCAGGTAGCAGCAGCAGCAGTGAAAAGCGTGCGAGCTGCTGGGCGGCGCTTCGGGAGACTTCCTTTCCCTCAAGGGAAAGGAAGTCTCCCAAAGCACAGCCCAGCAGCTCGCACGCTTTTCACTGCTGCTGCTACCTGCCGGCCGCTGTAACCTGACGTCGATGACGAGGTAACTTTTAAAATTCAGAGGGAGGGATGGGGAGAGGAGGGAGTGAAGAAGAAAATGATCTTAAAAATTTTTGATGATAATAATGCCATAGCTGCAACTTGTTAGAATAATGCTTTATCAGATTGGATGTTTGGTTCTCTGTAAAAGTGCTGTTGAAGTGTATTTTCATCAATAAAAAATTATTTCCGGTAAAATTCAGAGGGAGGGGGGCCTTGGAGCTGGTGGGTGGGAGGGAGAGAGAGACAGGCCTTGGAGCGGGGAGGGAGAGAGAGAAAGAGAGAGAGGCCGGCCGGCCTTGGAGCTGGGTGGGAGGGAGGCCTTGGAGCTGAGTGGGAGGGGGGCCTTGGAGCTGGTGGGAGGGAGGGAGGGAGGGAGGGAGAGAGACAGAGACCAGCCTTGGAGCTGGGTGGGAGGCCTGGAGGCCTTGGAGCTGGGAGGCCTGGAGGGAGCTGGGGAGCCTAGCCCTGGAGCTAGGGAGCCCTGGGGATGGCCCGGGAGCTCGGAGGGAGGGGTGGCTGCCCTGTAGCTCAGAGGGAGGGGTGGCCGGCCCTGCAGCTAGGGTGGGGACGTGGCTAGGATGGGGCCCCATCAGATTGGTCTGCATAGGGCCCCGCACTTGCTAAGACCGGCCCTGATGGGGTATAAAAGTCTGCAGTAACACCCCCCTCCCCCATGAAGCCTTGTCTCTTAAAATAATCTGAGGTCAGCCCCCCCCCCCTTAACACTTTTTTTCCCCAGGTGGAGGCACCAGGTACCAATCATTACAGGGTCTGATGGAGCCTGCCTGAGGAAGACTTCAGCCAGGTCAGCCCCGGACTCAGGGTAGCTCACAAAAGGGCGTTACAAAAATAACAAATTCACGCTCATGATCCAAATCCTCTCTTCCATTCTCTTCGATTATGCCCCTCTATGACTGTTAAGTATATTCTATGTTTTCTCAGCTTTGATTTGTTTTTCATATATGGCATTTAGCACTGAAAATTGTAGTGCATTTTACAAAGCACATATCAATTACTTATTATAATTTGTTTACTGCCTTTTTGATGAAATTTGTCCAAGGTGGTTTACCAGGCAGGCATCTCTCTAGGAGAATCTTGAAAAATGATATTGTTAAACAGAAAAACTTTATGATTATTTAAATACTATTGCAAGCAATTTACATTATTTACCTCTACTGCAGTTTGGCATGATCTGAATACTGCAGTTCCAGTTGCATACATATTAGCCAAATTATAGAGTCCAAGAGGATGTCCACTTTGTGATGCCAAGAGAAAATAGCGGAAGGCAGTTTTATAATCTTTCTTTACTCCAAACCCAACTGTAGGTCAAAACGTTATCTTACTTTTAGTGAAAAACTAACTTTCAAAAGAATAATGATTTTTAACTTAGAAAATGAGAACATTACTGTGCTTACAATAGTACATGATTCCAAGATGAAACTGTGCACTTGCCAAACCTTTCTCTGCTGCTTTCTGGAAATATATAAAAGCATGGCCATAATTCTGAAAGACAGACATTATATCATGCACCAATCAGTTTTGTATTGTGATCATTCTGAACAAGTAATCAATATGTCAAAAGGAAACATACAGCTGAGTTAAATAGGAAGATTCAGATATGGTAATAAAAAACATACTATGCCCTTTTGGATACACTATTCACCTTTTTTGTCAATGATTATTTTTTATACTGTGTGGAATTGACTACTGTGTTTATGCCGCAGTTTGATGAGACTTTTCCCCCTTATTGTATCTTATATAGACACTTTTTCGCTGCAGGTGTGATTTTTGAGATGAATAATGTTAGCAAGCGGTAGAACTGATCTGTGTGGATTATTACTGACTAAAGTTAGGACAACCCGTTTGTTGTTCTAACTTTATCCGGGCACTTACCCTTATAGCGGGCAGAATATCTCTGCTAATTGAGTAAATTCCAGCGCCACCCCAACTACAACTTTGCACTACCCCGGCACTATGCGGTTAAGTGCCAATGAAAATCCAGAGATGGCCCATTCACTACAATGTAACCAGGCAGGAGCCTCTCCTGCCTGGTTAAATTGTTCTGAATATTTATACTTAAAACTTAAAAGTAGGGTTGCTTTAAGATCCAGAATAACCTATTTGAACTATTCCAGATGTGGCAGAGCCTGGCCTTTTCTGTAGCCATCCCCAGTCTCTCACACATAGTTATATACATCATAAGTAGATATCAGCAGAAAGGACCATGTGGCCCTTCAGTTTGCCTAGTTACTCTGGTCTAATTTTTCTCCTACCTTCACTCTCTGCACTAAGGATACCTTTCTGCTTTCAGCTTGATTACTTGCAGGAAATTCTCTCCTTCTCTTTGTTGGCATTATCTGGGGAATATGGTCAAATTATCCTGTGGTCCATGTGAAATAACCTGTCACTTCTTCCAGTTATATCCAAGAACTTTACCAAAGCCTTACAACTATTCCATGCTGGTTGATTTTGCCACCCCTTCCTGAAATCTTGAGCAGCTACACCACTGCTCAGTTAAATTAGGCACTGTTCACCCCTGTTTAAATCCTCTAATTTGCAGTAGATGGGTACACATTTTATTCTTTACAAACCAACATTCTTCTGGAAAGAAATTACACATAAGGGCTAAAAAGAAAAATATGTCTGTCTATCTCTGCCTGAGGCAAAATAACTCTCTGAAAACTTAATGGAATGGGACCAAATTCAAGGTGAAGGGAAAACCAGGGAAAGACAAATCAAGTTTAAAAAATGAGCCAGAGGGGAAGTCACGTGATGTGCTAGAGGGAGCAGGACGCGAGGAGAGCTCTCTCTGAGGAATCTGGCCCCTTTGCAACTTTATACTAACCCTGCAAAAGCGGAATAGCGGACCAAAACACCAGGGGGTAGCCCAAAGCGGTATGGACAAATTTGTGGACTCCACTTCTAAAGGAATGGCGAGTAGAACGAGCAAACGCGAGAAAGAAAAGACTCGGGTGGACGACGTACCGGCGGAAACAAAATGGCCGCCGGGTGGAAGCGCGGGATTCAACAAAGAACAACTCGCACAGCTGACAGCAGTAGTGGAAGCCGCCATAGAACCGAGGCTGGAAAAACTCTCGACGCAAATTGCAAACTTTACCGCTTCGCAGGCAGAGCTTACCCGGAGAACCGGAGAACTTGAACAACGCATCTCAAATTTGGAAGACGCCACCGCGACAACACCGGCGGCAGTAAATAAGCTTAAAGAGTCGGTAGTCTCGCTCACTGCAAAAATAGATGAGCTCGAAAATAGGTCCAGACGGTCCAATCTACGGCTGATAGGCGTGCCGGAGTCAGTGGGAGACAGAACTCTTATCACGGAGCTGGAGGCCTGGCTAAAAAACGAGTTTGCCCTTTCTGATCATGCGGGGGCCCTGAGCCTAGAGAGAGCACACAGACTGGGACGCGCTCGAGAAGATCGCCAGACACCGAGGCCAGTGATAATCAAAGTTCATAATTATGTCCACAAAACAGAAATACTAAACGGATACCGTTTGAAACGGGAGGCCACAAAGCTTAAAGGTAATCCGGTACGAATATACCAGGACTATTCTGCTGCTTTGCAAGAGAGACGGAAGGTATTTACCCCGCTGTGTAGCAGATTACATACCTTGCAAATACCCTTCATGTTAATATACCCAGCCGTGTTAAAAATTAAACAGAATGGAGTCTGGAGATCGTTTGATTCAGAACAAGCGGCTAAAGACTTTGTGAGTAGCATTGAAAGTAACGGAGCCAGTGACAACACCGGCTGAATAGAAGAATTGGCGCAGCATGAATGACCACTGGTTTGGGACAAGAGCCGAAGTTCAGGTCCAGGAACATCTATGAGGAACAGTTTGCAGGGTAATAATCTCTTGGATATGGGGGTCAGAGAACCTCAACATTAAGGTGACTTTCACACTGTTGTTGTTGTTGTTGTTCGGGAGGGAGAGGGGGGAAAGGGGGAGGGAGGGGGACCTGGGTGGGGGGAGAGAAGGAAGGGGCAAGCAAAAGGGGGGGAGGGGATTTAAATTAGAAGAGAGAGTGGACGGAGTGAATGGAGAAAGCGAGATTTATGAGAGGTGGCAGTGGTCCCCAGTAGGGACGCAATATAGATCTCCCTGGGAGAGGGGCTGGGCTCCTGGGGAGCCAGACATTGATATTCTAAAGGCACTTATGAGAAGGAAGAGATATTAATCGTAATAAACTAAGGATTGTATCTTGGAACGTCTCTGGTATTACATCACCAGTGAAAAGGTACAAGATCCTCACACAACTTAAGAGGCAGGGAACACATATAGCATGTTTACAAGAAACAAAATTGACAGACACAGAACATGCAAAACTCAAACAGCAATGGGTGGGTGATTGTTACTTCTCTTCATCAGGGAATAGGAAAAGTGGAGTAGTTGTCCTGGTTGGGAAGGGACTGCCATGTCAAACAAAACTGATATATAAGGACACAGAGGGACGGATTGTTTTACTACATATTAACTACCAGGGGCAAAACTTTTACCTGTGCACAGTTTATGGCCCAAATAATTATAACCCACACTTCTTTCAGTCTCTCATTGCGTTGGGAATGAAACACACTGATGCACCCTGGGTGTGGGCAGGTGATTTCAATCAAGTGCAGGACCCTACACTAGACAGACTCTCCACCCAGGCGACTCCAGGGGTGGGAAGGGGGAGAGGACTACCGATACTTTGCGATCAACTACATCTGACAGACGCATGGAGATCCCTACACCCCACCACCAAAGACTATACTCACCAATCCAAGGCCCACCAATCGTGGTCTAGGATAGATTACATCTTGATATCTACCTCGTGGTTCTTTAAAGTCCATATGGCAGCAATAGGCCCAATGGTGATATCGGATCACGCTATGATCTGGATTGACTTGGAGCTCTCGGGGGGGATCCCAGGGGGTGGACGCTGGAAATTTCCCTCATACCTATACCAGGATTCCCAATTTAAAGAATATTTAATTAAGAAATGGCAATTTTATGTTGATACGAATTTAGACACTTGTGAATCACCAATAATATTCTGGGAGGCCTCTAAGGCAGTCATGAGGGGGCATGTGATAGCATATATGAGTGCTAGGAAGAAACGCCTAGCCTCGAGTATTCTGAGACTAGAAAGAGAATATGGATCAGCAAGGAGGAGATATTTATTACACCCAAACGAGTCCAATAGGGAGCTGATGTCTGCGGCCCAGGTAGCACTGAATTCCCTTATACATGCTCAGGCGTTGAAACAACTAATGGTTAGACGCCTGAACTTTCAGCGCTTTGGAAATAAGTCGGGTAAACTTTTAGCGAGAATAGCAAGAGCAAACATGCCAAGACACTTCATACCAGCAGTTGTGAATTATAAGGGTAAGAAAGTAACTCAGCCGCAGGAGATTGCACAAACATTCCATACTTACTTCACGGACATATTTGCTGCACAGGAGCGATTTCAGGGCCCACTAACACGAGACTATTTGGAGGATGCCAGAATGCCCAAATTAACGGAGGGGGCACAACGGGCGTTGACAGCTCCAATAAGAGCGCAGGAGGTTTGTAGAGTCCTGAGATCGCTGTGTCTGGGTTCCGCACCGGGGGCAGATGGGCTCTCTAATGAATACTATCGGTTGTTGACGCAGGAAGTGACTGGGCCCCTGGTGGAATACTTTGATGCGGTAGTGGACCGGGGGTTCTTCTCGCCTGGAGAGAATACTGCCTTAATAACACTAATCCCGAAGCCAGATAAACCACAGGACCAGGTTGAGGCATATCGACCCATATCACTACTAAATGTAGACATTAAAGTACTGTCTCGGGTGCTGGCAGACAGGCTGATGATATATATACCTAACCTTATTGGAGAACACCAAGTAGGGTTTGTGAGAGGGAGACAGGCCACACAACATGTGCGCAGGGTGCTACTAGCAGAGGCATATGGGCAGAACACGGGAGACCCACTATTATTGGTAAGTCTAGATGCCGCTAAGGCCTTTGATAAGGTAAACTGGGATTATTTGTTTGAGGTGCTAGAATACATCGGGTTGGGGGGCTGGTACCTAGAGGCGGTGAAAGCATTGTATAAGGATACCCAGGCAGAGATATTAATAAACGGAACTAGATCTGCCTCCCTTCGAGTGGAGCGAGGGGTTCGACAGGGCTGCCCGATGTCACCATTATTGTTTTTAGTATATCTCGAACCTCTACTCCGTACTATTCTGTTAGACCAAGAGATACAGGGGGTAACCCTATATAGGGAAAGTATTAAAATACTAGCCTTTGCAGACGATATGTTTCTTACTCTCACTCACCCAAGAGCATCAGTAGAGAGACTGTTGGAGGTGATAGATGAGTTCAGCTTCTTCTCTGGGTTACAACTCAACCTGCAAAAATCACTAGCTCTGCCAATACCAACGACGCTGAGCTCAGAGTGGGAGGGACATTTTCCATTTCAATGGGCTACAGAACGCTTAAAATATTTAGGGATTATTATCACGGCAGACATAGCCAATGTATACCGAGAAAACATAGACCCATTGAGGAGACGTACACAAGAGCTCTTACAGGGGTGGCAGGGACTACCATTGTCTTTACAAGGTAGAATTGCATTATACAATATGTTCATATTCCCCAAATGGACATATGTATTTCAAATGATCCCTGCAGTGTTGGGGTACAAAGAGGAGAGGTGGCTCCACAAAGCATTGAAAAGGTTCTTGTGGCAGGGTAAGAGAGCACGTATAGGGCTTAAACAATTAATGAAAACACACAAGAAGGGAGGTTTGGGGTTGCTGGACCTAAAACTGTTCACGATAGCTAGTAGTGCTAGATATCTGTCAGATTGGTTCCGCACAAAAGAGTTTTACTCATGTACGGGGGTGGAAACAACATTAATGGCTCCCTTAAATTTTGCATACTGGCTACACGCTCCGTCGGTTGAATTGCCCACGGTGGGAGCGTATGGTCACATAATCAACCCCCTGCGGAAAGTGTGGCGCTGGATGTGTAAAGCCTTTACATGGAATAGTGCGGCCTCACCCCTGCTTCCCTTGAGGGGTAATCTGGCCTTCCCCGAGGGGGGAACATCTAAGCTATTTCAGAGATGGACCGCCCGGGGAATACAATATCTATTCCAGGTAGTCACAGAAAGGGGGACCCCTAAAACCTTTCAAAGTATGTGTGATGAGTTTGGGTTAGATCAGGGGGACTACTTTGCTTACCTACAGATTAATCACTATTTAAAGACCCTACCGGGCCAGGGCCTGACTCAGGATATATGGGACACTATGAATGACTTTTTAGGTCTGGAGGCGCAGTTGAAAATACCTTTGAAATACTTTCACCGTACCCTGCGGGATTTGCAGGAAGCAAACGACTGTACTAAAGTGTCAACCCTCTGGCAAACAGAACTACAGTGGAAGATAGATCCGGGACAGTTGGCAATTTGCCTATCTACAGTACATAAAGTAACAGAGAATGCAATCTGGAGAGAAATGCAATACAAATTTGTTATGCGAATGTATATATCGCCTCACCGAGCCTATAGAGCAACTTTGAAACAGACTGATGATTGCCAAAAATGCGGGAGAGTCGGGGCCACCTTGGGACACATGTTTTGGGCCTGCCCCCTGGTGAAACAGTTTTGGACAGAGCTGGGACTTAAAATTTCACAGATGTGGAAAGTCCGGTGGCGCCCCTCTCCGGGTCAACTGTTTGATAAGTTCATTGTGCAAGGACAATCGCCTGAAGGCTTAAGGGCGTTCTTGAAGCGTACTGTCTTGATGGGAAAGCGAACAATTTTACAACTATGGCTGCAAAAAGAGGGGCCGAGTGTTTCACAGTGGAGAGGAACCATGATGCAATGTTGTATGCTGGAAAAAAGAGGAGTTGGAGACCTAGCCTCAAGAAGGGGAGACGGCTTTTGCAAGATCTGGGCTCCATATTGGGACACCCTGACACCAGTTGCAAGAAGCAGACTTCTAAACTGTTAAAAACTGAGTCCACCAGCCGAACAATAGAAAGCTCCTAAGAATGGGAGGGAGGGAGGGGAGGACTGGGGGGGGGGGGGGGGGGGTGGGAGGGGGGGGAAAAGAGGGGGAAAACGTTAGCAACAGATGAGAATGTTTTGAGTGTACAGATGGTGCCAATCACAAAATGTTATTATTGTGTTGGAATGTTTATTATTGTTGCAATAAACAAGATTAATTAAAAAAAAAAATGAGCCAGATTGACTTGGGGTTCTAGAGAAATTAAGCCCCAGAAAAACAATCCAATGTATTTCTATGGGCGAGGGAGTAAGATCGATAAATTGAAACATAGCTGCTAACAAATTGCTCCTTTCAAACTGTCCCAGCCTGCTCGCAAACATATAAACAAACACAAACATATATGCACACACACTGGCATAGAAAAATGTATACACAGATGTACACACATAGGCCCTCATGATCAAAAGCAAACTCCGGCGCTAGAGGCTTTTAACACCATACTAGCGCCGGAGTTTGCTGCCGACCCATGATCAGAGCCCTCGAGCGCCTGAAACAACGCACTTGAGGGCTCTTAGCGCAAGTAGCATGCAAGTGCATGCTAAACAGAGCTTCTAGCGCAATTAGCTTGCAAATGCACGCTAATCAGCACTTAATGCATTCATCCCCAATGATCAGCGTCCAGCATGCCAAAGATTGGGTCGCTGGCCGCGGCAAAATCAATGCCAGCTCCGAGCTGGCGTTAGACTTTGTGGATCATTGGGGAGGAATGGTGAGCCCTGTCCAGCATGCAGTTGCATGCTGGCAGGCCCCCGTTCCCCTCCAAAGCAAACACGAACAGGGGGCTGGAGGTCCGGTGGACCTCCGGTCCCCCCGACGATCCCACCCCTCCCCCATGTTCAGAGAGGGCTGGAGATCTGGTGGGTCTCCAGCCTCCCCCCCAAACCCCCAGAAATCGTGAAGTGGCCGCCTCCGGCCAAAGGCTCTCCCACCCTCCCATCCATCGACAGGGGTGGGGGCTGGAGGTCCGGTGGGTCTCCAGCCCTCCAAGCCCCCAGAAATCATTGAGTGGCCGCCTCCGGCTAAAGGCTCTCCCACCCTCCCATCCATCGATGGGGGGGTGGGGCTGGAGGTCCACCGGACCTCCAGTCCACCTCAACTCCTCCCCCCCAGCGTTCTCCTTTGAATACCTGGTGGTCCATGGTGACAACCCCCCCTCCCGGCCCCCCTACCTTTCGTTGGAGGAGGGACGCAGCCTGCCTACCTCCCTCCTCTTCCAGTTGACGCCGCTGCAAAATGGCAGCGCCCAGCCCCACCCATTGCATCCTGGGATGCGTTGGGTGGGGCTACAGACCATGGCAGGGAATCGCTCCCTTGCATGGTCTGTAGTCCTGCCCAGCGCATCCCAGGATGCAATGGGCAGGGCTGGGCGCCGCCATTTTGCAGTGGCGTCGACTGGAAGAGGAGGGAGGCAGGCAGGCTGCGTCCCTCCTCCAACGAAAGGTAGGGGGGCTGGGAGGGGGGGTTGTCACCACGGACCACCAGGTATTCAAAGGAGAACGCTGGGGGGGAGGAGTTGGGGTGGACTGGATGTCCACCGGACCTCCAGCCCCCACCCTGTTGATGGATGGGAGGGTGGGAGAGCCTTTGGCTGGAGGCGGCCACTCCACGATTTCTGGGGGTTTGGGGGCTGGAGACCCATCGGACCTCCAGCCCCCCCCCCCCCCCCCCCATTGCTGGGTGGGAGGGTGTGAGAGCGTTTGGCTGGAGGCGGCCACTTCACGATTTCTGGGGGTTTGGGGGGGGGGGCTGGAGACCCACCGGATGTCCAGCCCTCCCTGAACATGGAAGGGGTGGGATCGTCGGGGGGACTGGACCTCCAGCCCCCCCCCCCCCCCGTCGCTGGGTGGGCGGGTGGGAGAGAGTTTGGCCACAATGTTTTCTGGGGGTTTGTAGGGGGGGGGGGCTGGAGACACACCGGAGCTCCAGCCCTCGTTGTTTGGGCCTCAGCAGGCTGTTTGACAGGTTTGGGCTTTTGACAGCCCAGACCTGTCAAACAAGTGTGGGAGGATTGTGCTGAGCGCATGCTCAGGCACAATTCTCCCGCACTTCTACATGATAATCAAAGATAATAGTGCTGCTTAGATTTGCATGCATTATCTTTGATCATCGATGCAGAAAAGCCCTGCGCTGTCCCAGCGCTATTTTTAGAGTGCTGTTCGGAACAGCGCAGGGCTTTGGATCATCTGGGCCATAGACACACAGATATACACACACATCCACAGAAGTTGGAGATAATTCCATAAGGTATGCTCCATGTGCTTTCTCCATCACACAACACCTACTTCTGCCACACTCTTATCCCTACTTGGCTCCCTCATTGTGATTAAGATTTCAAATTCTTAGTTGTAAATTCTGTGAAACATAGTGAATGAACTGTATAAATTATCAAGTGTTCGCTATGTAAAGTGACTTATTCCAGACGTGAGCCCCTTGAGCCCAGACCGAGGCCTAGTATAGGATTTAGGCCAAGGCCTAGGGTGGACCGAACAGGCCCTACTCACCACCCCAGCCACCAAACCCCGCACACTCACAACAGCCAACAGGCACCATCAGAAAGGGGAAGATAGAGCATTCAGGCGGGCCTCATGGCCAATCTGGAACCCACTCATGCAGAGACCAAGCAAGTGGGCCTCACTGCTGACCGGGAACCGAGTCACACTCTGGGAAGGGAGAAAGAATAACAAGGGTTCCACATGGAACTGGGTCACAAGCAGTGCACACAGTGCAGAGTAGAATCACAAAGGAAAGTGTGAGAGGCAGAAGCCTCTAAAGGAATACAAGGCTGTGCCACAGGCGAACAACAATACAGGAAGCCCCAGAAGGAAACACTCTAGGCTTATACTACACAGCACTCAAGGAAAAAGGAAACCAATTATAGGAATACACTCTGGGTAGAACCATTTAGCACACAAGGGAACTAGGCTGTACCTATAGCATACAACAATACAGGGAGTCCCCACAAGGGAATACACTGGGCTGTCTATACAGCATACAAAAGGGAAAGGGAGAACTACCTAAGGAATACACACTAGGCTGAACCATTCAGCACACAAAAGAACTAGGCTGTACCTACAGCATACAACGTTACAGGGAACACACTAGGCTGAATATACAGCATACAAAGGGAAAGGGAGAACTACCTGGCGGAAATCTCGGGCCCTTGCTGATTTCTTACACTTTAAGTTCATGCTGACCTCCTTCCAATCTGCTCTTTTACGTGCCAAACAGGATTATTATATCCAACTGACCAACTCTCTTGGCTCTAATCCTCGACTTCTCTTCACCACATTGAACTCTCTCCTCAAGGTTCCCCCTTCATTATCTCCTCAGACCCTTGCTGAATTCTTTCACAACAAGGTTCAAAAGATAAACCTTGCTTTCTCTACCTCACCAGCTCTCCCTCCACTAGTCCGTTCCCCTCTCTCTCCTTCCCCTCATTCCCTTTCCTCCTTTCCTGAAGTTACTATTGAGGAAACTACACTTCTCCTTTCTTCCTCAAAATGTACCACCTGTTCCTCTGATCCCATTCCCACCCACCTTCTTAATGCCATCTCTCCTACTCTTATTCCTTTTATCTGTCACATTCTCAACCTCTCACTTTCTACTGCGACTGTCCCTGCTGCCTTTAAACATGCTGTGGTCACACCTCTCCTTAAGAAGCCTTCACTTGACCCTACTTGTCCCTCTAATTACCGACCCATCTCCCTCCTTCCTTTTCTCTCCAAATTACTTGAGCGTGCTGTTCACTGCCGCTGCCTTGATTTTCTCTCCTCACATGCTATTCTTGACCCACTACAATCTGGTTTTCGCCCTCTCCACTCAACTGAAACTGCGCTTACTAAAGTCTCCAATGACCTATTACTGGCTAAATCCAGAGGTCAATATTCCATCCTCATTCTTCTTGATCTTTCCGCTGCTTTTGACACTGTCGATCACAGCATACTTCTCGATACCCTGTCCTCACTTGGATTCCAGGGCTCTGTCCTTTCCTGGTTCTCTTCCTACCTCTCCCTCCGCACCTTTAGTGTTCACTCTGGTGGATCCTCTTCTACTTCTATCCCTCTGCCTGTCGGCGTACCTCAGGGTTCTGTTCTTGGTCCCCTCCTCTTTTCTATCTACACTTCTTCCCTTGGTTCATTAATCTCATCCCATGGCTTTTCCTACCATCTCTATGCTGATGACTCCCAAATCTACCTTTCTACCCCTGATATCTCACCTTGCATCCAAACCAAAGTTTCAGTGTGCTTGTCTGACATTGCTGCCTGGATGTCTCAACGCCACCTGAAATTAAATATGACCAAAACCGAGCTTCTCATTTTCCCCCCCAAACCCACCTCCCCGCTCCCCCCGTTTTCTATTTCTGTTGATGGCTCTCTCATTCTCCCTGTCTCCTCAGCTCGAAACCTTGGGGTCATCTTTGACTCTTCTCTCTCCTTCTCTGCTCATATCCAGCAGACCGCCAAGACCTGTCGTTTCTTTCTTTACAACATCCGTAAAATCCGCCCCTTTCTTTCCGAGCACTCTACCAAAACCCTCATCCACACCCTTGTCACCTCTCGTTTAGACTACTGCAATCTGCTTCTTGCTGGCCTCCCACTTAGTCACCTCTCCCCTCTCCAGTCGGTTCAAAACTCTGCTGCCCGTCTCATCTTCCGCCAGGGTCGCTTTACTCATACTACCCCTCTCCTCAAGACCCTTCACTGGCTCCCTATCCGTTTTCGCATCCTGTTCAAACTTCTTCTACTAACCTATAAATGTACTCACTCTGCTGCTCCCCAGTATCTCTCCACACTCGTACTTCCCTACACCCCTTCCCGTGCACTCCGCTCCATGGATAAATCCTTCTTATCTGTTCCCTTCTCCACTACTGCCAACTCCAGACTTCGCGCCTTCTGTCTCGCTGCACCTTACGCCTGGAATAAACTTCCTGAGCCCCTACGTCTTGCCCCATCCTTGGCCACCTTTAAATCTAGACTGAAAGCCCACCTCTTTAACATTGCTTTTGATTCGTAACCACTTGTAACCACTCGCCTCCACCTACCCTCCTCTTCCTTCCCGTTCACATTAATTGATTTGATTTGCTTACTTTATTTATTTTTTGTCTATTAGATTGTAAGCTCTTTGAGCAGGGTCTGTCTTTTTTCTATGTTTGTGCAGCGCTGCGTATGCCTTGTAGCGCTATAGAAATGCTAAATAGTAGTAGTAGTAGTAGTAATATACAAAGCTGACCCCACAACCCCCAAGGGAAAAAGGGAACTGCTAAAGGGGAAAAACAGGGCAGAGCACTCAGCAGACAAAGACAGAGGAAGCTGCCTTGACACACACAGACCAGAAAAGGAATGTTGTCGTATACAGGAGACAGCTACAGCAAACAAAGAGAACTAAAACAAACAAACAAGAGCAAAATACAAGGACAGGGGGAGGTAGAACCACAGGGGGCAGAGCAGAAGCTCAGCACAACAAAGGGAACAAGGAGGGAGAAAAAGTTAAACAAACAAACTAAAACGACTCAAGGCACAGGCTTACCCCAGACAGCACTAGTTAGAGAAAGAGAAAGCAAACAAGGTGTGGGGAGTGAGGCAATCAGGCTCATGCTGGGAGAACCCAGCATGCATGCACGAGCACACATACACATAGAATAAGTTCAAGTAGAGAGACTAAACTCCAACATGCACAGCACACAAGCGACCAAGCGCAGACTGGCTTCAGCAAGCAATCAGAGCAATCAAACGCCAAAGCAATGATTGCAGGGGAAAGGCAGGCTTAAATGGATCAGCCTTCTGACGTCTGCTGGCTCAGCCCCTGGCAAGCCAATCAGGAGTGAGTCCCAAACATTCCCCTGCCTATCCAGCAGAATCATAACAGTGACATCTAGTTATCAGTGTAGTCTGCTACTGGTTGCTATGTTTACGGCCACCTAGTGGTAGAAAAGCATGCCAATACCTGTTGCCTTGCTACAATGGCACCCTGTGGCTAAAACATATAGGTTTGGCTTCTGTAAATGGTGACAAACTCCAGTGCTGAAAAAATCAGCACTGAACAATATTCTATAATAGGCATTCTGGATTGGTGCTCTTTATAGAATAGTGCATAGCACCAGTATCTGCACTCAACTTTGGGCGCGAGGAGTTACAACAACAGAAACCAGGTGTAAATCCCAGCACACAAATTGGGAGCAGATCCACACCATTCTATAACACTGAGCACATTTTATCCGTAGATAATTTTGTGGACAAAGGTGCAGATTTTGAAGATGATCCGTTCTTTGATTGGGAGCCAGTGTAACTTTTCTCGGAGGGGTTTAGCACTTTCGAAGTGTGATTTACCAAATATCAGCCTGGCAGTTGTGTTTTGAGCGGTCTGGAGTTTTTTTTTGTGAGTTGTTCTTTACATCCCGCATAGATTGCGTTGCAGTAGTCTGCATGGCTTAGGTTGTGGGTTTGTACTTGTTATGTGGAGATGAGAGGATGAGGCAGTGTGTTTTTTCAGTGTTCAGTTTCAGTTGGAAAGAATTTGCCCAGGAGTCCATGATATTCAGGCCGTCATTGATTTAATTAGTTATTTCTGTTAAGTTCTGACTGAAGGGAATGTAGATTGTGATGTCATCTGCATAGATGAACGGATTGAGGCCTCGGTTGGATAGGGACTTTGCCAGTGGGATCATCATCATGTTGAAGAGTATTGATGATAATGGTGATCCTTGAGGCAGAGCCGTAGCGAGGGGAGCTGACACCCGGGGCGGGTCGCCGCCCCCGGGTGCAGCACGGCGCATACCTCCCCCCCCCTGGAGCGCATACCTGCGGCGAGGGACAGGCGGGAGGGCCGATCTGCCACAACTGCACATTGCTGGGGTGTGTCGGCTCCGCGCTGGTGCACTGCTCTCTCTGTCCAGGAACAGGAAGTAACCTGTTCCGGGGCAGAGAGGGCAGTGCACCAGCGCGGAGCCGACACCCCCCAGCGGCGTGCACCCGGGGCGGACCCCCCGCCCCCCCTTCCTACGCCACTGCCTTGAGGTACTCCACAGGTAGCTTTCCACGGTGGTGATATGTTTGAGTTTGATTTTACTCGGTAAGTTCTGGTGGTTAGAAAACCCTTTTTCCAGTTAAGTACATTTCCATCAATCCCGAAGTGGCCAAGGAGTCTTAGTAGTATATTGTGGTTTACCATGTCGAATGCACTCGACATGTCGAATTGGAGGAGAAGTATACTTTTACCTGTGGCTACTTCTTGCTTGAATTTGGCCAACAGCATGACTAGGACAGTTTCAGTACTGTGGTGGGGACGGAATCCCGACTGTGAGTCGTGTAACATAGTAGATGACGGCAGAAAAAGACCTGCACGGTCCACCCAGTCTGCCCAACAAGATAAACTCACATGTGCCATTTTTTGTGTATACCTTACCTTGATTTGTACCTGTCTTTTTCAGGGCACAGACCCTATAAGTCTGGCCAGCACTATCCCCGCCTCCCAACCACCAGCCCTGCCTCCCACCACCGGCTAAGCTTCTGGGGATCCTTTCCTTCTGAGCAGGATTCCTTTAGGTTTATCCCACGCATGTTTGAATTCCGTTACCGTTTTCCTCTCCACCACCTCATCCACCACTCTCTCCGTGAAAAAATACTTCCTGACATTTTTCTTGAGTCTGCCCCCCTTCAGTCTCATTTCATGTCCTCTAGTTCTACCGAGCTGTTTGGTCACCAAGCTCTCCATCAGTTTGACTACTAGTGGGATAGACGCAACTGGGCGGTAATTGGTTAGGTCGTTTGTGTTTTTCTTAACGTCTTTTGGTATTGGGGTGAGTAGGATGTTGCCATATTCCTCGGGGAAGAGACCTTGTTGTAGCATGAAGTTTAGATGGGATGTGAGATCTAATATGAAGTGGTCAGGGGCGGATTTGAGTAGATGACTGGGACATATGTCCAGTTTGCAGTGAGTGTTGGCAAACCTATGAGTCGTTTTTGTAACTGATTCAGTGGTGAGGAGAGTAAATGTTGTCCAGTTGCGGTCAGCTGGGCATCCACCCGGGATTAGGTAAAGGTCGTTGAAGAAGATTTCGATGTCATTGTTGTACTGAGGAAGTGTGCTGCGTAATTTTATTATTTTTTCGTTAAAGTAGTTAGCAAGTTTGTCTGTGGGTGGGATGTCTGTGTTGGTTGTGGTGATAGGGGTGGTGTCTAATAACTTACTTACAAGTTGAAATGCCCTCCCTTACTTATCTTTACCATTCATCTGTATCTGTTCCAGTGGCGTAGCGGGGGGGGGGGCTGCCACCCGGGGCGGGGCGGGGCGGTTCGCCATTGCACCCCCCCCGGGTGTAGCACGATGACATCCCACACCCTCCTCCCCCCGACCAGCTCCCGCACCCTACCTTTAAAAAGAATGTCGGAATTCAAGGCGAGGCGCAGCCCCTTGCGCCTGCCCTGCACGTAAAAGAAATGTGGACCGTCGGGCCTTCTCTCGCTCTGTCTGTCCCGCCCTTGCGGAAATAGGAAGTTGCGTCAGCGGAGGGCGGGACAGATAGAGCGAGGGAAGGCCCGACGGTCCACATTTCTTTTACGTGCAGGGCAGGCGCAAGGCGCTGCGCCTCGCCTGGGATTCCGACATTCTTTTTAAAGGTAGGGTGCGGGAGCTGGTCGGGGGGGTGTCGATGCGCTGAGGGGGGGGGGAGCTGGCAGGGAGCACCCCCCCCCCGAGCTGACAACCGGGGCAGACCGCCCCTCCCGCCCCCCCTTGCTACGCCACTGATCTGTTCCAAGCATCCTGTCACAGTTTGGTTGACTACCATCTCTGCTGATATGTACATAAGTACATAAGTAGTGCCATACTGGGAAAGACCAAAGGTCCATCTAGCCCAGCATCCTGTCACCGACAGTGGCCAATCCAGGTCAAGGGCACCTGGCACGCTCCCCAAACGTAAAAACATTCCAGACAAGTTATACCTAAAAATGCGGAATTTTTCCAAGTCCATTTAATAGCGGTCTATGGACTTGTCCTTTAGGAATCTACCTAACCCCTTTTTAAACTCCGTCAAGCTAACCGCCCGTACCACGTTCTCCGGCAACGAATTCCAGAGTCTAATTACACGTTGGGTGAAGAAACATTTTCTCCGATTCGTTTTAAATTTACCACACTGTAGTTTCAACTCATGCCCTCTAGTCCTAGTATTTTTGGATAGCGTGAACAGTCGCTTCACATCCACCCGATCCATTCCACTCATTATTTTATACACTTCTATCATATCTCCCCTCAGCCGTCTCTTCTCCAAGCTGAAAAGCCCTAGCCTTCTCAGCCTCTCTTCATAGGAAAGTCGTCCCATCCCCACTATCATTTTCGTCGCCCTTCGCTGTACCTTTTCCAATTCTACTATATCTTTTTTGAGATACGGAGACCAGTACTGAACACAATATTCCAGGTGCGGTCGCACCATGGAGCGATACAACGGCATTATAACATCCGCGCACCTGGACTCCATATGCTATTCTAGGCATGCACCACTGTCTCAATATACAAGAATTTTCTCAAATTTCTTTTCATTCTCTCCCTCCTTCTTTCATATCATGAGCCATTGCTCATGAGTACTTTTTTTATATGCTACTTTTTTTTATTTATAACAAAATTTATATTACTTCTCAAGTAGAACACTTGACAACAGAAAATGCCATCTATTCCAAAAAACTATCAGTCAAAAACAAAAAGGAAATTCAAATATGGACATAGACAGCATAAACAACCTCAATAAAACAGAAAAAAAGAGAGGGACAAAGGAAAATGGAAAGGAGGAGAACCTATTCCAATATATTAGGAAAATAAACAGGAAATTTCTTCCAGAGGCTACAGTTACATTAACATTTATACACAGAAGATTAACTATTCTGTGTCCACCCCATTCACTATGAGAGAGGGCACTAGAGTCAGATCTGGCAGTTTCCTAGCCTCCACAAAATTACTTAAATGTCCGGGGTTAACAAAGGAATAAACCTTAGCTCCCAATTTTACAACACATTTACAAGGAAATTGTAGGAAATAAGTAGCTCTCAAGGCCAAAACTTCAGGTTTAAGAGCCATAAACACCTTTCTCCTCATTTGTATGGCCCTGGATAAATCAAGAAATACATGGATTTTTTGACCAAGAAACATTTGATCCTTAAAGCAAAAATACAAATGAAGAGCACAGAAATTATTTGGTTCCAAGACGGCAATTAAGGTGGCATTGGTGACAACCTCTCCAGAACTCTGCAAGAATTCTATTATGTTAAAATTCTGTTGAGACCCAACTTTATTGCCATCTTTCACTCTCAGGGTCTGAACAGAATCTCCAACATAACACTTTCTAGTAATAGGTGGAATAGAGTTCACAGTTATTTTCAGGACTTCAATTAAATATTTCTTAACATCTCCAAAGGTGACAGTATAGGTGACCTTGGAATGTTTAAAAATCTCAGATTCTGGTGTCTTTCATAGCTCCCCAAAGCCTCCAATTTTTTATGAGACACAAGATTGTCTTTCACTAAACCTGCCTGAATAGACTTCAGTTCTTGAATTGACCGCTCTAAATTTGAAATTCTCTCCTCTTGTTTCTTAACAGCCTCTCCATGGGTATGTATCTGTGTTTGAAGAGAGTGAGGACCTTCCAAAATTCTGTCAAAGTTCTGCAACATAGTACTTTCCAATGATCCAATGGCAGCCAGTACCTCTCTCAAGACTGTAAGTCCACCCACAGCAACCTGTCCCAAGAGTGCAAGTTGCCCAAACTCCTTCTCTCTCAGCTGAACAACTGGATCACCTCCATCAGCAGTCACTGCCACCTCCAGAGGAATCACCTAAGGAGAGGATATGCCAGTTCCTGCTGCACCATCGAGCAAGTTCATCACAGCTGCACTTCTGGCTTCAATGGCGTTCCCTTGCAACACTGAGCCGCCCACACTACCGGGTCTGGAAGGAGTCTTCGACGATCCTGGACTCAGTGTGGTGTCTAATGCTGCAGGAAAGGACTCTCCACTGCCCAGCTCCTTTGCCCGGTTTGCTACAGTAACCAAAGTTGCAAAGCCCGTCAGTGTCTGTTGTACCAGGTTTGGCACAGGTGAATCTGCAGATGGAAACATCCATACCTTGCCCTTGTGTTTCACCATCGCTATTCCCGCAGAAAACCGTTCCAAAATCCAGACGCTAAAGGAATGATGTTAACAAGCCTCCACTCTCAGCCTTCTTGCCCCTATTTGCTACCTTATTGAAGTGTGCTGGGTATTTGAATGTTTCTATGATATTCCCCTTTCTTCCTTACCTCCAAAAAATTCATCTCGAGTTCCTTATGCCTTCTTTGTACAGCATTCACTATATAAAGTATTTTAGTGGCTCCCTCTGATATAATTAACGTACAGGTCAATATTTAAACACCACAGTTGATATTTATTTGAACTATTGGTCATGGCATTTGAACATATACGCAAATATTCAGCACTGGCTGATATCCGGTTATCAGTGCTGAATATCCAACTATGGCAGCGACCATCATCATTATCTGGTCAGTAGTGATATGCAGTGCCACTATTCGGATAACAGGAAAGCATTTTATACTGCCCAGATAATTATTTAGATACTGGAGCTAAATATCACTGGTCTCAACATATATTCTGGTTCCACCCATGTTCCATCTTTGAACTGGCACAATCTGGATGGCTGTAGTAATTTGTTTCAGCAACATTATCCAGATAATGCCACTGAAAACCTGATGGCCCTGGTCAGCACTGCTTATCCAGGCTGTAGAACCTGCTACCTGGATAAGTAGTTTTGAATATCAGCCCAGTAGCATCTATGGTGGCTCATTCTCCTGCAAGTTCCAAATACGGTTGCTCAGGATACGATGAATATCATTATTTTATTAAAAGTTTCTTGAAAATTTGCTTTTAAAGTAGGTGTTACATTTATAAATAGATAAATAGATAAATGTATAAATAAATACATTATATAAAATTTGGGTTTGATATTCACAATAGTTTAACAGGACAGGAGAGACTCCTGCGTGGTCAAACTCTACTGAACTAGTCAGTACTGGATATTCAAAGGCACTTAACCGATTAGTTTTTCTGAATATCCCCGGTAACCAGCTATCCCCTACCTGGCTAGGTTACAGGTGGGTTGGAGACTAACCTGTGTTAGTGGGCATACCTGGATTTTCAATGTCAGGACCTATGCATACCCCAGCATTGAATATCCAGGGTTAGATTAGCCCGTGGCTGGAAGAGGTCTGCAAGTTGCTTACCGCCGCAAGCTGAATATTACCCCATTTATGAACAAATTTTCCCATATTCACCCTCCAGAATCCTAGGGTGGATCAAACCTTTAAAGCAGATCTAGTTTAGTAAACATTATACATTCTGAATACTGATTCAAATTGATTTATGTCTAATGGTCATACTTGTTAAATTTCCTGCTACAAGACTAAACTAATCCTCGTATGGTACATAAAGCAATACTCACCACTGTGACTCCTTGTCCTTGAAGGGACATAACACCCAAACCCCATAGTCCAATTGGATTACCCTAAAACAAGTTAAGAATGTAGTTCAGATTCTTTTCACTTCACTCTATGTATAAATAATCCTATAACTACAGATTCAAATGTCTTGTATTTGTATAGCACATATATTATAAATAAGGTTTCTATTCTTAAGTATTTATAGCTTGTAAATTTTAAGTATTTACTTTCCAGCTAATTAGGGATTCTTTGAGGGTATATAAAATTGATGTTTATTGATGTTTTTGTGATAATAACATAAGAATAGCCATACTGGGTCAGACCGATGGCCCATCTAGCCCAGTATCCTGCTTCCAACAGTGGCCAATTCAGGTCACAAGTACCTGGCAGAAACCCAATTAGTAGCAACATTCCACGCTACCAATCCCAGGGCAAACAGTGGCTTCTCTCAACTTTGCCAAGATGGGGGCATTTCTCAAGGAAGTGTTGGTTGGATAGGAACAGCTGAAGGAAGTAGAACAGCAGTGGGCGAAACTGAAAGCCGTTTTAAAGGCAACTAACCTTTATGTCAGAATATTACATAAGAGTAAGAGGAAAAGAAGGCTGCTCTGAATCTCAAATGCAGTAGCTGAAAAGGTAAGGGAAAGAAGATTAGCTTTCATAAGTTACAAGGGGACTCAGAAAGAGAAAGACAGGCAAAAATACCTCAAGCTAAGAAGCTGGAGAAGATGTCAGGAAAGTGAAGTGACAAATAGGAGAAAGATAGCCGATACAGAAAAATTGGGGGACAAGACTTTTTCAGATATATAAGTGACAGGACGACGTGCCAAAATAGGATTGTGAGGCTCAAAGCTGAGGGGGAGAAATATGTAGAAGCCAATAAGGATAAAGCTGAACTGCTTAACAATTATTTCTGTTCTGTGTTCACAGATGAAAGGCCGCGGGTAGGATGGCAGAAAACAAATGCTAAGGGGGATGGATGTGTGGTAGACTGGGAACGATTCTCAGAAGACTGTGTTCATGAGGAGCTAGCTAAACTAAAAGTAGACAAAGCGATGGGGCCTGATGGGATACATTCGAGAGTACTCAAGGAACTCTGAGATGTTCTGGTGGCTCTGCTGCTGACCTCTTCAATGCCTCATTAGAGTCTGAAGTGGTCCCGGAGGACTGGAGAAAAGCAGATGTGGTCCCTCTGCACAACAGCGGAAGTAAGGAGGAGGTTGGGAATTACAGACCGTCAGTCTGACCTCTGTGGTGAGTAAACTAATGGAAATGCTTCTAAAGCAAAGGATCATGAGGTTTCTCAAATCAAATGGACTTCAGGACCCAAGGCAGTATGGCTTCACTAGAGGCAGGTCATGTCAGACGAATCTGATTGATTTCTTTGACTGGGTGACCAAACAGTTGGACATAGGAGGGGTGCTAGATGTGATGTACTTGGATTTTAGCAAAGCATTTGACACGGTTCCACACAGGCGACTGATAAACTGAGTGCCCTTGGTATGGGACCTAAAGTGACTGACTGGGTTAAAAACTGGTTAAATGGGAGGAGACAGAGGGTAATGGTAAATGGAGCTTGCTCTGAGGAAAGGGATGTTATCAGTGGTGTGCTGCATGGATTGGTCCTCAGGCTGGCCCTTTTTAATATCTTTGTGTGTGATATTGCGGAAAGGCTGTCTGGTAAGATTTGTCTCTTTGCAGATGATACCAAACTCTGTAATATGGTGGACACCCCAGAGGATGTGGATGGCATGTGGAAGGATTTAGCAAAGCTTGACGACTGGTCTGAAAATTGGCAACTAAGATTTAATGCTAAGAAATGCAGGGTGTGCATTTGGGTTACAATAATCCAAGGGAGTGGTACAGTATAGGGGGTGAAGTTCTTTTGTGTATGGAAGAAGAGCGGGACTTGGGGGTGATTGTGTCCGAAGACCTTATGGTGTCCAAGCAGGAAGAAAAGGCGATGGTCAAAGCTAGAAAGATGCTTGGGTGCATAAGGAGAGGGAAACCAGCAGGAAAAAAGAGATGATAGTGCCCTTGTATAAGTATCTGGTGAGGCCCCATTTAGAGTACTGTGTGCAGTTCTGGGGATCGCACCCACGAAAAGATATAAAAGGATGGAGTTGGTCCAGAAGGCAGCTACCAAATTGGTAAATGGTCTCTCACATAAAACATATGGGGACAGGCTCATGGACCTCAACATGTATACGCTGGAAGAGAGGCAGGAGAGGGGGATATGATAGACACATTTAAATATCTCAGTGGAAATAATACACAGGAGGTGTGCCTTTTTCAAATGAAGGAAAACTCTGGAATGAGATGGTATAGGATGAAGTTAAGAGGAAATAGGCTTAGGAAGAATCTAAGGTGGTGGATGCGTGGAATAGCCTTCTGGTGGAGGTCATGGAGATGAGGACTGTGTCAGAATTTAAGAAAGCTTGGGACATGCATGTGGGAAGAGCTAGTGATTATAGAGGAAGGCCTTATCTGCCCGACGGTTGGACATTTGGAGGAGGCCCGTTAGAACCTGCACTACCTGGATCCCTTGGATTGATTGGGCAGCTGGACTTCTCTTCTGTGGCTGCTCTGTGCTTATGACGAAGGGGCCCGTTTCCTCCTGGTTTCCTGCCTTGAGTGTCCCGGCGAGTCAAGACCTGATTTAGGACTCCTGCTTTCTCTTCTTCTTCTTTTTGTTTTCTATTTCTACTTATGATATATTGTATTCTAACTCTCCCCCTCCTTCCCTTATTCCTCCGGTCCTTCTCTTCTGCCATTGTAACTGATTTATTTGTTCATTGTAAGCCGCTTAGCGGCTGCTCTGTGTGATAATAGGCGGGGTATAAATGATATAAATAAATAAATTATGATTCTATGTTTCTATGTCCATCTCAATAACAGACTGTGGACTTTTCCTCCAGGAACACATCCAAACTTTTTTTTAACCCAAGGATGCTAATCGCTGTTACCACATCATCCAGCAGTGAGTTCCAGAGCTTAAGTATTCTTTGAGTGAAAAAATATTTCCTTCTATTTGTTTTAAAACTATTTCCATGTAATTTCATTGAATGTCCCATGGTCTTTGGAGTGGAGGAGTAGCCTAGTAGTTAGTGCAGTGGACGTTGATCCTGGGGAACTGGGTTCGATTCCCACTGCAGCTGCTTGTGACTGTGGGCAAGTCTCTTAACCCTCCATTGCCCCAGGTACAAAATAAGTACCTGTATATATGTAAACCGCTTTGAATGTACTTGCAAAATACCACAGAAAGGCGGTAAATCAAGTCCCATTTCCCTTCCCCCCTTTGTAAAATCGATTCACTTCTACCCGTTCTACACCACTCAGAATTTTATAAAGCTCAGTCATGTCCCAAATCATACATCTCTTTTCCAAGCTGAAGAGCCCTAACCTCTTTAGCCTTTCCTCATATGGGAGGAGTTCCATCCCCTTTATCATTTTGTTAGCTCTTCTTTGAAACTTTTTGAATTCTGCTAGATCTTTTTTAAATACAGCGAACAGAATTGAACACAATCCTCAAGGTGAGATCGCATCATGGAGCGATACAGAGGCATTATAATATTCTTGGTCTTATTTTGCATCCCTTTCCTAATAATTCCTAGCATCCTGTTTGCTTTTTTGTTTGCCACCACACACTGGACAGAAGATTTCAGCGTATTGTCTACAATGACACCTAGATCTCTTTCTTGAATGCTGACTCCTAAGGTGGGCCCTAGCATCAAGTAACTATGATTCGGATTATTCTTCCCAAAATGCATCTTTTTGCATTTGTCCAAATTAAATTTAATCTGCCATCTGGATGCCCAGTCTTCAAGTTTCCTAAGGTCTTCCTGCAACTTTTCACAATCCACATGAGTTTTGACAAGTTTGAATAGTTTTGTGTCATCTGCAATCGTCACTTTGATTTCCAGATCATTTATAAGTATGTTAAAAAGCACTGGTCCCAGTACAGATCCCTGTGGCACTCCACTAGTCACCTTCCTCAAATGAGAAAAATGGCCATTTAACCCTACCCAATTTTCGATCCAATAACCAATTCCTAATCCATAGGAAAACATTACCTCTATCCCATGACTTTTTAATTTTCTCTGGAGCCTCTCATGAAGAACTTTGTCCAAAAATTTCTGAAAATCTAGATACACAACATCAACTGGCTCACCACTATCCACATGTTTATTCACGCCTTCAATGAAATGAAGCAAATTAGTGAGGTAAGACTTCCCTTAGCTGAACCCATGATGATTCTGTCCCATAAACATGTTTATCTACATATTCTGTAGTTTTATTCTTTATAATAGTTTCTATTATTTTGCCAGGCACTGAAGTCAGGCTTACCAGTCTAATTTCCCAAATCACCCTGGAACCCTTTTTTAAAAATTGGTGTTACATTGGCCACCCTCCATTCTTCAGATACTACAGATGATTTTAATGACAGGTTACAGATCACTAACAGCAGATCAATAATTTCATGTTTGAGTTCTTTTAGTACCCTGAGGTGTATATCATCCACTTCAGGTGATTTCCTCACAGGCTTTCTGCTTCTGATGTACCTGAATAAGGTGTTACTATGAGTTTTTTTTTCACTTCGGCAAGTTCTTTATATTCTCTTTTAGCCTTCTTTATCAATGTCTTGCATCTAGCTCAACAGTGCTTATGTTGCTTCTTATTTTCTTCATTCAGATCCTTTTTCCATTCTTTGAAGGATGCTGTTTTGCTCTAATAGCCACTTTCACTTCACCTTTTAACCATGCTGGCTGTCGTTTGATAATACATGGAATACATGCCTGCTTTAAAGTCCTAACCTTTGCAGACAATCCTTTTTAGCTTCTTTTTAACCATTTTCCTACATTTGCTACAGTAGATTTCCTTAGTGACTTCACTCCAGATAGTTCAAATTCGGTCATGTTATAATCAGTTTCTCAGCGGATCCAACACTGTTACCTCTCATACCATGCCCTGGATTCCACTAAGGACTAGATCTAAAATAGCTTCCCTTCTTGTCATTTCTTGGACCAGTTGCTCCAAGAAGCAATCATCTATTACATCTAAGAATGTTACCTCCCTAGTGCTCCCTGATATCTGCATCGGACAACAGCAAGTAGTTGACAAGTTAGAAGACTTGGAAAACCGGAGCAGACGATGTAATCTAAGATTCCGTGGCCTGCCTGAAACGCCTACATACCAAGATGCAGAGTCAGCGGGTGGTCAGCTCACTGCTCTCCACAACGGAGTCACCAATTACACCTGAAAAGGTGATTTTGGAGAGATCCCACCGTACGTTGGGACCGAACAGGAACAATCACCCAAAAGTATCATTGCCTGTTTCCAAGATTTCAAACTGAAGGAAAGAGTACTAAAAGCAGCGCGACAAGCTGAGGATTTTAAATGGGACTCGTACAATGTGGAGATATATCAGAATTTGGCGGCAGCTACCTTGAAACGGCAGGCAGAGTTGAAACCAGTGACAGCCAAGCTGCAGAGATGGGAATTAGATATCGCCGGAGACATCCATTTGCGCTGGTTTTCTTTAAAGATGGGAAACAGCACCAGGTTAAGTTGATTGCGGAAGCACGTGACATTATCCCGGAAGGAGAGATAGCGGCATCACCGTCAAACTCTGAGAGTCAACAGCTGGCTATAGGACTGAGCTCCCACCTGAAGTGGCAAAGAGTGGGGCGCAAGAGGCTGCAACGCCAGCAGTAAGCAAGTCGCCTACCATGAAGCAGTCTGAAGATCCTACTATCAGGCTAGTGCTTGGGCTGACCCTGGCAATGCCCTACTATGAGTATATGAACTGAAATTGACTAATGAAAGTTGGGATGCAGGCTATCAGGGATGAGAAGGGGGATGGTCAGATGTTGGGGGTAGCGGGTTGGGGAACAGGGAGTCAGAAGGAGATGACTACAGTGGGGTGAAATATGTTAGTGAAGGGGGAATCTATGTAAGAAATCAATCAGCTGTGGACATGAGGATCACTTCCTCTCATGAAGCACCTATTCAGATATGGAAGAGGTGCTATGGATTAAGGGGATGGGGCAGGGAAGGAGGGGAGGGAGGGGAAGAGCATGGGTGAACAGGAGACTAGGAGCGTTCAGAGGGGGGGGGAAGGGGGGATGGGGGGAAGGGATGGGGCAGGGGGTTTCCTTAGCATGTGGTGATGGTTGGGAGGGCGGGGATAATACAAAATGTTATGATGGAATACAAGTGTGTAACTGTAAATGTGCGAGGCCTTAACTCCCCGCAAAAACGTAAACAGATGTTTAGAGAAATGATACGCTTAAAGGCAGATGTAGTATTTCTTTAAGAGACACATCTAAAACGGAGCCATGAACATTTGGTGAGACATGGATGCTACCCTATAGTCCACTGTGCCTCCAGCATGGATGGCAAAAAAAAGAGAGGGGTACTTATAGCTCTATCAAACGCGCTGCCATGGTCCATACATCAAACGGTAAATGACACAGCGGGCAGATATGTGTTGATGGTAGCCTCCATACATAATATATACTATACTATACTATGCTATGTGTTTATGCACCTAATGAGGAACAGAAGTTGTTTCTAGGAGAGGTGGAAAAGGTCATACAAAAACATGCAAAGGGCCAATTGTTGGTAGGGGGTGATCTAAATCTCACGATAGATCCCCAAGTAGACAATTCTGGCGGCAATGTGTGCTATGCTAAGGGTGATAGAGCAGTCCTAAGGGCGTGGATGGCAAGATGGGGACTAGTAGATCTATGGAGGGAACGACTAAATGAAGCAATGCTAATGGACCCACAGAATATAGCTGAGATAGAACAATATATAGTAGAATACATTAGAATTAATGATATGGAGGATGTGCAGCCCGCAAGCCTATGGGAAGGGTTGAAAGCGGTCCTGAGAGGACAATTAATTGCGCTTCAGGCCCATCTTACTAGGAAGAGGGCAGGGTGGGAGTCTACTCTCAGAAAAGCATTGGCAGATCTGGAAAGAGAACATAAAACAGATCCGACAGATAGGAAAAAGGGGCAAGAAATACATCAGATTAGGGCACAACTTAATGAAATACAGATGTCAGATATTGCAATACAGATGCAACAAGTGCAGTAGGAGTACTTTGAATTTGGAAACAGAGCGAGTAGGCTTCTGGCACATAAACTTAAAAAGCATGCACAGCGTAATTGGATACCCAATATTACCGATAAGTCTGGAAAGAGTCACCCAAATAACAGAAATGCAGGAAGTATTTCGGGACTTCTACACGCAGCTATATCAATCAGAGCAGGCTGCGTCACTGCGGGAAATGGAACAGTACATGCAGGAGGTGGATCTACCCAGACTACCAGGGGGGAGTTGGAGAGGCTATCTAGGGCCATAACTCTTGAGGAGATAGAAGAGACAATTGCGGACCTTCCTAACAATAAGGCACCAGGATTAGATGGGTTCCCCGCTTGATTTTATAAATTGTGTACTAAATGG
Organism: Microcaecilia unicolor; assembly: GCF_901765095.1. Classification (NCBI taxonomy): domain Eukaryota; kingdom Metazoa; phylum Chordata; class Amphibia; order Gymnophiona; family Siphonopidae; genus Microcaecilia; species Microcaecilia unicolor. The sequence goes on from NC_044033.1 coordinate 123,381,739, forward strand.
CTAGCTCCAGTGCTGCTGAAGGTCATTACCTCCTTTGATGAAATGCAAGAACTGCCATACTCTTGGAGAATGGTGGAGATAATCCTGCTTTTGAAACTGGGCAAAGATGCATTACAATGTGGCTCATATAGGCCAATTTTGCTCTTAAATATAGATTACAACATCTTTATCAAAATACTTGCACATAGGCTCCAGGGTGTGCTGCCAAGATTAATACACGAAGACCAGGCAGGATTCATCGCAGGTAGACAGACGTATGATAACATTAGAAGTTTGCTACATGTGATTCAATATACCACAGAGGAGTCCACCCCAGTAATCCTTTTTTCGGTGGATGCAGAAAAAGCGTTTGATCGAGTGGAATGGCCATTCCTCTTTACAATATTGAAATAGACAAGCATGGGAGGGAGATTCCTGTCCTGGCTCCAGTTCCTATATACTAATCCGATGGCAACTCTGAAGATAAATGGCACCCATACTAAACCGTTAGAACTTGGCCGGGGAACAAGACAAGGATGTGTGATGTCACCCCTGCTATTTGCATTGTCGATTCAACTACTAGCTAAGAAGATCAGAGAAAATGAGAATATATGGGGAGTGGTCAGAGGCAAATGAGAGTACAAGATCATGCTCTTTGCTGACAATATATTATTGACCTTAGCCCACCCAAAACACTCACTGAAGCAGGTAATGAAGCTGATAGTACAATATGGTTCCATGTCAATCTCCACTTCCCTAAGTGCAAAGGCATAAAATAGAAAGTAATACACTCATCAACCTTCTCTTATATGAGCACGCAATTCTGGAATACACTACCACGCAACCTGAAAACGACCTACGAATTAACCGACTTCCGCAAATTATTGAAGACTCATCTCTTTGATAAAACTTATCGCAAGGATCAAAACACATGAAGTCCATACACACTAATATAAATGTATTAATACACTCTCTTCTGAATTCTCTTCCCCCATATTTTCACCACACTTAAAACTCTACCTATAGTTAAAATTGTTATACCCAAATGTTTCTTACTATTGTTCTATCGCCTTATCATTTTCCCATTGTTACACTCCATTGTTCTATTTCCCTAATGATATTTTGACTTTGTCTTCCTATAACCCTCACAATGTAACCCATAATTGAATTGTAACAAAATGTATTTCCATCATTCACTATGTATTGTAAGCCACACTGAGCCCGCAAATAGGTGGGAAAATGTGGGATACAAATGCAATAAATAAATAAATAAATGTCGGGATTTAAAATTAATGTAACTAAATCGGAGATACTTAATCTCACAGTATCCCTGTGTGAGGTCAAGCTGATGCAAGAGACATATCCATTTAAATGGGCAGCCAAGTGGTATTTGGGAGTAATGGTTACCCCTAAAATAGAGAACTTGTTTCAGGCCAACTACCCTAAGAAGGTAAAAGAGCTTTTTGCTGACTTAGATAGGTGGGAGGGTCTAACGATATCGTGGTTGGGAAGAATTCATGCTATAAAAATGATGCTATTGCCAAAGCTATTGTACTTGTTTTTGGCCCTACCAATACCAATTCCCCAGGCCTTCTTCAAAAAATTGAATCGAAAAATGTTTGCGTATATATGGAGGAAGAGACCGCCTAGGGTGCGTGGGACGATGATGTTCCAAACACCTATGAGGGGAGGCATGGGAGTTCCTAATTTTTATCTTTATTATCAGGCGGCTCAATTAAGGATAATGACAGATTGAGACCCAGGGGTCACTAAGAAGTGGTTGCATTGGGAGAGAGCATGGATGGGAACTCGCTTTTCGGGAGATATATTATGGAGGTCGGGGAGAGATATATTGGCCGCTACACGAAGAGCACCGGTAGGGATTAGCCACCCGCTCCACACTTGGCTCCAAATATGAAAAAAGGTATTTCCAGAAAGAAAGTACTTCTTTCAGATGGCAATAATTGGAGCACCGGGATTCCCATTGGGGGAAGCGGAGAAAAGTTACCAACAGTGGGCTTATAAAGGGCTGTATAAGCTGGGACAGGTATGGGTTAATAGGAAAGTAAAGGACTTTGGGGAATTACAGGAGGAATATGGATTGGAGGACAGAGAGTTAGTGTACTACCAGTGTCTGAGGAATTATATCCTCCGACGGGCAAGGGAGGAATTAGAGTTAGAGGAAACGAGGCTGGAAAGGGCGATGAGAGGAGGCGGAGGTAGGGGCAGTATAACACGGTTGTATAAGGCATTGTTACTCCTCTCAACACCGCAAGAATTCTATACTGGCAGGTGGGAGGGGGGTACTTCAGAAAAAATACACCTCGGAGTGGTGGGCGAGTAGTTATAGGCATTTGTTGAAGCCCTCCATCACCCAGTCACTAATTGAAAATGGTTATAAGATACTGTGCTGGTGGTATTATATGCCAGACAGGTTACAAAAGATATACCCACAGGTCTCAGCAGACTGTTGGAGGGAATGTGGAGGGCGAGGAACATTCATGCACATCTGGTGGGAATGCCCAAAGGTACAGACATACTGGGCCAAAGTACTTGATGTGGTTAGAGAGGTGGTAAAGGTAGAATATCCTTGCCAGGCAGAATGTTGCTTACTGCATTCGAGGCCCCCGAAAAGCCAGATGCACTGCCATAAGTTGACGATCCAATTCTTTGTGAAGGTGGCATTGGCAAGTGCTTGGAAACAATTGGCGGTCCCAAGTATGCAGGTGGTAGTGGGCAGAATGAACTCTCTTCATCAGATGTCGAAACTGACAGCTTTGAGAAAAGGGCAGCTCCACTTATTTCAGAAAATTTGGCAACCATATGAGCACGCGAGAGATGGATTACTAGTTTCACTATAATGCTGGGAGGAGAGGGAGGGGGGAGGGGAGGGAAGGATAAATAATGAATAAGATGTGTTATGGGTAATAGAACACAAGTTTACTACTATAATTATTGTAGTCCCATTTGGATATGAGGAATGTTATGCAGAAACTATTGAATAAAATTAAAATTAAAAAAATAACTGTATACTGTAATCTACCAAGAATTGTAGATTGTGTGGATTATAAATTTTTGAATAAATAAAGTAGGGATTTCTGTAAACTTCAGAAAGGGAAAAATAAATTATCCCCCCCCCCCCCAAAAAAAAAAAAAAAAAAACTCCCTGAAGGAAATAGCAGTAACATTAAAACATATTTTCAAAAATTTTAATAAAGGTTTTTGGAGGTGGAAGAATGAAGTAAAAATGTAACATGGAAGTTGTCCTCTCCCTTTCTTTGTTTCCCTCCCATTCTGTGCATTATCTATCTCCCTGAGCACCCATACCATGTATAATAAGCCTCTATATCCTTAAACCCCTATCATCTCATGTAGGTCTACTTCTGGCCCATGCTGCCCCATGTAAGTCTCATTCTTGCTGTCCCTTGCCACCTCATCCCATATAGGTCTCCATACCCTGTCCCTCCCTGCTACATTTTGCTGTTTCCCCCTTTACACACATTTCAAGTTGGTCTCCTCTCCTTGCCAGCCCTATCTCACAATCACTGCTTGAAAAGAAAGCATCTTCCCCATAACGTGTCTTTTAATTATCGGTGGTGGTAAAAGCTGGATCTGGTGATGATGTTGATCCTACTACTACTACTATTTAGCATTTCTATAGCGCTACAAGGGGTTTTGGTGCTAATACAAGAATGTCCCCAGCAGCTCTAACAGAGCATGTCTCTTGGCAGTGTGGCCTCCCATGGTTGGCAGGATTCTGTAATCTCATCTCACAAGATGAGCCCTGCACAGTGAAGGAAACTGACATGCTATTAAATTGTCCTTTCTCCTGTTGGCCACAGGGTTGAGTCATGCACAGAATCTCAGCACCCTAGGTCAGTGTTTCCCAAGTCCAGTCCTGGAGTACCCCCTGCCAGTCAGGTTTTCAGGATATCCACAATGAATATGCATGAGCTTGATTTGCATACACTGCCTCCATTATATGCAAATCTATTTCATGCATATTCATACTTACCTGATGCTAGGGTCCATCTTGGGGGTCAGAGCTCAAGAAAAAGATCTAGGTATTATTGTAGACAATACCCTGAAATCTTCTGCTCAGTGTGCGGCGGTGGTCAAAAAAGAAAACAGGATGCTAGGAATTATTAGGAAAGGAATGGTGAATAAGACCGAAAATACTATAATGCCGTTGTATCACTCCATGGTGCATCCGCACCTTGAGTATTGTGTTCAGTTCTGGTCGCCGTATCTCAAAAAAGATATAGCAGAATTAGAAAAGGTTCAAAGAAGAGTGACAAAAATGATAAAGGGGATGGAACTCCTCTCATATCAGGAAAGGCTAAAGAGGTTAGGGATCTTCAGCATGAAAAAAGAAACGGATGAGGGGAGATATGAATGAGGTTTACAAAATCCTGAGTGGCGTAGAATGAGTAGAAGTAAATCAATTTTTTACTCGTTAGAAAAGTACAACGACTAGGGGACACTCGAGGAAGTTACATGGAAACACTTTTAAAACAAATAGGAGGAAATATTCTTTCACTCAACGAATAGTTAAGCTCTGGAAGTCTTTGACAGAGGATGTGGTAACAGCGGTTAGTGTATTCCTGGAGGAAAAGTCCATAGTCTGCTATTGAGACAGACATAAGAAGCAACTGCTTGCCCTGCGATTTGTAGTATGGAGTGTTGCCATGATTTGAGTTTCTGCCACGTACTTGTGACCTGGCTTGGCCACTGTTTGGAAAACAGGATACTGGGCTAGATTGACCATTGGTCTGACCAAGTATGACTACTCTTATGTTCAAGCCAGAACCCCAACCCTCCAACTCTCACTTAGCCCCCCACTCATGGACCTTGACATCCCTTCAGAAATTTAGGGTCTTCCAAGCTCTGTAAATAGTCACCTGAAACCCCCCTAGTACAACTCCGCCCTCTGCTGCTGACAAACCCCACCCCTGTCATTCAGGAAGGTGCTCCCCCTTTCCTACTCTCCTTCTAACCCCATCCTTACCTACCTGGGGATCCACAGGGTTAATTTGTTCTCCAGGGTGGCAGCAGTCCCCCTGCACTGCCGCCTGGGTCAGTGCCTCCTCCAAGATGGTGCCTGATTCCCTGTTACTTGACTGCACCATGGTACATGCAGTGCTCAATAGCATGGGAGAGCCCTTGCTATATTAGGCACTACATGTAATGCGGCACCTTTGTAGTAACCATTTGCCCTGTGCAGGACAGTTCACAGTTCACTTTTATTCAATATACTGAAAATAAAATAATTGTCTAAGCAGTCACAATCAATCATAAAATTGATTAAACTGAGATGGAGGGGAAGAAGATACAAAAGAAGTCAGGGAGTACAATAGGAGAACTATTAATCTAAGAGGAAAAACTTTAATTGAATTCAAGGGAAGGATACAAAAAGTAGGAAAGGAGTAATGAAAAGGCAGTGGGACAGTGGTGGTCACACCCCCTGCATTAACCACACAGCCTTTTCTCTTGGTGCATTTTGGCATGAACCATATGGCAAGTGCAATATTTACCACAGCTTAGTAAAAGGAACCTTAAGTATGTTATACAGGAATGAACCCAGCTCATTATGAAGTAGAAAATGGATCCTATTAAAATAGGAATATTTGCCATTAATCTTCTCCCATTTTATATAATTTCTTTAATTCTTACTCTTTCAGCAGCCATTGTGAAGTACCTAAAGGCAGCAGAATTGTTCTGTGGCACAATAGCATTTCCTTTTAAATACATCTGTATAACAGAAAAAAAGGACATATTATTGTACTATTCTTTGCATCTCTTGACACCTATATTTTTCTATCTCTTGATCTTTAGCTTAAGTCTCCTATCTTTTCCTCTATAAGGAAATCTGTACTCCCTGTTCGAAAAGAGGGACCTTCCCCTATCTTTGATGGGCCGGGTGGCTTTGGTAAAGATGATTATGGTACTGAAATTGTTATATCCTTTACAAACCATGCCTCTTTGGTTGAAGTGCAAAGATGAGGTCAAATTTAATTCCACTACATCCGATTTCATATGGAAGGACAAAGCACCCTGATTAGCATGGCTAAACTTGTCCTGGATCAGTCTCAGGGAGGACTTAATGTGCCGGACATAAGATTTTATAATGTGGCTGCCCTTGCGCATTGGTTGCATGAGGCCTTTACTGGAATGTTTTTGGAATAATCATAATGAATATGTATGGATATATGTATGCACATGAATATGCTAATATGCCACACCCCACGCTTTGGCCCCCCAAATGAAACAAACTATGCCCATGCCAGTTTGACCATTCTTTACACCTACTAAGCTCTACAATCCCCTCCTTCTCCTTAGAGATCCTCTGTGCTTGTCCTATGCTTTTTTGAATTCAGAAACAGCCCTCGTCTCCACCACCTCCACTGAGAAGGCTGTTCCATACATTTACCACTCTTTCTGTAAAGAAATGTTAAATTACTCCAGTCCATTCACTTTTACCTTAATCCCATGCCACTTCATTCTAGAGTTTGCCTTCTGTGCATTTATGCCAGGTATTTAAAAACCTCTATCGTATCTCTCCTCTCCCACCTTTCTTTTCCAAAGTATACATATTGAGATCTTTCAGTCGGTTTCTATCTGGCTGACTTTCAAAGTGAGCTAACTGGCTGGGAATGACCACCGACCAGTCAGCTCGTTTATCTATCATTTTCAGCAGCACTTAACCAGTTATCTTCGCTGAAAATGCATTCCAGGGATGTTTCGGGGGTGAAGTCCAGTTAGCTACCGATATTCAGAGCTAACCAGACAGTGTTAGCACACAAGTAAGACCGCATGAATAGCAGTCTTATCTGCATGTGCTAACGAATAGCCAGATAGCTCTGAATATCGAGTTAACCAGGCATACACTAGCCGGCTTAAAAAAAAAATGGATATTCACCGCCAGCAACCAGATATGGCCTGGCATTGAATAACTGGGTTCAACACCAGTGGCGGACATTAATAGCACTGCCTGCCAGTGGCTGAATATCAGGGGGGTGGTATATGTTTATAATGAAGGGCATTGACCACTATGCTGTTCAGGGTCTATCCTGAAAGTTGGCCTGACCAAGGCTTCAGGGGCTACTGAGAGAATTAGTCTGACGAAGGCCTTTGGGAGATATGACAGATAGCTCTGACCCTGGTCTATTCCATGGTGATGTCACTGTAAACCTTTTGGCTTACTTTGCATGTTATAGCAGGAGTACTTGGGAGCAATGAGAGAGACCTAGACATACATGGGCCGACATTCAAAGTGAATTAAGCAGGCAGGTCTCTGCCAGATTAAATAGCTTCCCAATGACTAACTGAGGATATTCAGTGGAACTTAACTGAAGAGTGCCACTGAATAGCCCTTCAGACCACCCAGACAAAACGTGGGCAGGTCATGGGCGGCGCTGGGGGTGGCACTAGGGAAGAACCCCATAGTGCCGGCAACCGCATAGCTAAGCGGTTTCATTTAGGACTGCTCAAGAGCCATCCAAAATAAGGTCGCTTAGCTATGTGGGTGCCGGCTTTGAATATCAGGCTAGCACCCACATAAATTCTTTTATTAAAGCTCCTGAGCCCCCTCAAGTACCCCCCCCTTAAGGTCCCCTCCTTCCCTCCCCCTCCCAGCCCATGTCGACCCCCTCCTAGAAGACCCCCTACCCCCCCCCCCCCCCCAAGTGAGATATCGCAGCAGCCATTTTAGAGAAGAACTGCAAGGGGCAGGAGCAAGAGAGCTACACTCCTGTCCCCAATGACCCCGCTGGACCACCAGGGATACCCCTGCCTGCATAGCTGGGGGGCCTTCCGGGGGGGGGGGGTATATTGATGTAGGCTGGGAGGGGGGAAGGAAAGAGGGAACATTGGTGGGGGGCTTGGGGACTTAAAAAAAAGAAAAAAAAAGAAAAAAAAAAGTTATGCGGGCCAACTGGCCTGATATTCATTTAGGGCCACATAGCTCTTATGTGGCCCCGGCTGAATATCGGCTGAGCCCACATAAGTGCCAGGTGCCCAGCCAGGGCTTTTTTTGAGGGGGTACTTGGGGGTACTGAGTACTGGTACCTTTTCCATTGTCTGCTAAAATTGACCCATGGCCCCCAAGTTTTATTGATAGAGCTCAGGCTCTACACACCAATTCTGTACTGTAATAGATTCTGTGACTGGTTGCAGGGGGCCTGGCTATTATGGGGTAGGTCCATCAGTGATCACCCCACTCCTGAAGGGTGGCCTAGCATTTGAGTACCGGCACCTTTTTTGCATGAAAAAACACACTGTGCCCAGCCCACCCAAAATTATCCCCCGATATTCAGTGCTGGTGCCAGACATGACCCGGCATTTGAATACTGAAGAATACTTTAGCCAGCGATGATCAGCGTTTAATAAAAGCACTGACTGCCGCCTGCTGAATATCAGAAGGACAGTCTCCAGAGAACTGGGCCTTCAAAAGAATTTACACTTCCTTGGAATTAGAGAGACATCAGATCAAACAGACCAAATTGAGGGAAGGTGCCGGAAAAAGGAAAATCAGGTATATAAACATAGAAAGGGCCAAAGACAGACAGACATTCATATCCACACACACATTCACACACACCCCTCTCCTCAGACATTCACTCATACACACAGACTGAGATGGACAGGCACAGACTTATATTCAGCTCCGGCATAAACAAAGAATCAGCTTTGTAATAACTTTCTGCTCCAAGTACTGTACAAGCTTATTTCTATATAAAATACTCCTTCCAAGCCATAGTTGTATGTTTATTATTTTGCTACAAACCCCAGGGCTGGTCTTAGCAATTGCGGGGCCCTGTGCAGACCAGTTATATACCAGAATCTCCAGTTAAGTCCAGGTTTTTAAAGCACTACCTGTTTACCAATTTCACTACCGCAATTACAAAATGCAAGGAAAAAATGTTATACCTTGCCCAGAAGTGCCATAGCATTGGCACTTCCACTGTTGGCTGCTTTCATCAAATAGTAATATGCTTTCTAAGGAAAAACAAACAAAAATAATAGTTTTTTGATAGGAAATATACCATAATAATTTTCAGCACTGTGATAAACATCTATCATATCAGCACAATTTATGTTCTTTGATTTATTTGGTTACACAGTGGAGATATTCTTTGCACACAAAGCAGATTTAAAACATACTTCTATATCTTATTGACTTAGCCAGAAATCAAGAACATGATGTTTGTTTCCTGATATTTTCTTAGAGAGACAATGTAATGTTTAATGTTACTATAAGGGAAATTCTATAAGCTGGCGCCTAGAGGTGTACGTCACTTAGGTGTGTCAAAGGAGCCATTAATTGACAGGCATTATGTGCATTAGGTGCTATTCTATAAGGTAGTGCTGAAGTGCAAAAGTGCCTAACTGTAAGGGGGTGTACACCTGGATGAAGCATTGTACTAGAAGTGAATTTAAAGATTGTTTTTCAACTCTGCCTTGACTGACAAGTGCACTTGGGGTCTGTATTTCTGATTAGAAGTAATTCTGTTTGTATGAAAATGTTTTGGAATGTAGAAGAAGATAAGACACAGCTCTACTTAATTTGGTATGTGAAAGGAGACGTGGAGCCTGTTTCAAGTTCAGACTGGCCACCTGGACTGAGAAACATGTGACCACATTCCCACAGTATGGCTTGTTTACCAAAACAGAAAAATTCTCAAGCATTCTGTAATTTTCCTTAGCTCTGAACATGAGTTCTAAGCCTAATAAAAAAAGGGGGGGGGGGCTTTTACAGTGAAGCTGGAAGCTCATCTATGGGTGGACGCATCGCATAGAACCAGACTCCTGCTTCGCTAAAAAAGGGGCTTCTCTCAGCTGATTTAAAAAGCCTGGATGATGTAAGGACCAGTGATGGATGTATGTACAATGATTGTTTATTGCTTCCTTTCCTGGTCTAGAAACTCCTAGCATTGCTTGGATGTAGGGACCAGTGATGTAATGATTGTTTATAGGTATTGTTTCATTTCAGTTATAATAATTGTGCATATAGCTTAATCATTGCATATATATATATATATATATTTATTTATTTATTTATTTATTTATTTATTGTGTATCTTAGAACCTCTAATAAAAGTCTCTTTCACCTAATACACATCCAAAAGAATCCACAGTAATTACTGAGTAGTCTGTGTCAATAAAACAGGCTGTAAAACCAAGTCAGAACAAGCATGGGCAAGCCATGGACATACCTCCCAGTTACTCACATAGTTCACAGAATTCTATAAATTTGTGTGTGTCACTTGGCACACCAACTTATGCCTGCCATTGACATGGTGTAAGAGGGAGTACCAAAGCCAACTTAAGCCAATATTCTATATTGGAATCTTGGGGCACCAATTTATAGAATTGCTGCCTATATATTTTATATTATGTCATGTTATGTTTGTATACCACCTTCATTAGACATAGTCCAACACAATTCACAAAACAAAAGAGCATTATATTCAAAGGCAATTTACCCAAATAACAATAGTTATCTAGATACATGCTTTAGATGCTACTCTTTTGATATTCAGTGCCAATATTCACACCAGTATCTGGATAGTTATCCTGGTAAAGTTAGGACAGAAAAATTGCTAGCTTATCATTATCTGGAGAGCTATCTAGAAAGAGGTTTGAATATCGCTGCTATCCAGAGAGCTGTGGCACTCCCTATTCTGCGTGGATATGCAACACCATCGACTATCTGGACAGCGGTGCTGAATATCTCATGAATAATTCAAATGCTGCAGCAGATTGTTTACAACAATGTTGAACCATCCTTTTTCATCATGTATTACATAGCAGCCTTGAAGAGTGAAATAATGGAGGATATAATGAGGGTGGGGGAGTTGATAAGACTGTATCAAAACCCAACCAAATGTTGACTGTATATATCAAAGTCCAAGGTTTTTTTACAGTATTCAGTAAAGTTTTGCAAAGAAATTACAAATCCTTGGTGTGTTGAGCGGTTCTTTAGGAGAGAGAGAGAGAGAGAGAGAGAGAAAGAAAAAGAAAGAAAGAAAGAAAGAAAACAAAGAGCTACTTCTGGAATGCTGAGGGATACTCACTAATAAGACCAGCTTAACATCCTACAGCTTTCCAGATTATTATCCAGTCCCAGCCTGCACTCCAGCTCGAATCAGAAAGACTAAACGGCGTGGAGAGTGTGAAAAGGAGGGAGAAAGAAGTTTCTGTTTGTGGTGATCCAGGTTGGTATAAGTGAGAACTAAGCTACTCGGTGGTGACTCGGGTTATTTATGTAAACTGTAATAACGTTATCATTCTTCTGTTAATTTAATCTGATGCAGAGACTGATTGCATAAACATACAGTTAAAGTTTCTGGACAGAAGGACAGGGTCGGGTAGACAATCTTTATGTCAGAACATGTTTTCTTTGTAGCTCAAGATATAAGACAATAACTCTAATAATACAAATTATGGTAACTGGCTGGCAGGCATCTGTCACAGAGAAAACAGCACTTCAAGACATCAAGAATGGCATGAACATCCCACAGCACCAAAAAAGGGCAAAGGTCACTAATAGTGGAATGAAGACAACAGGGTTAGGTTAGTGTCAGAATGTTGTAGGGAAATGATCTAATGTGAGTGTTGCATGAAGGAGTATCTAAGTCTCTCTACAGACAAGTTTATCATGGAGAATTTGATTGCAAGAGCCTACCTTTTGTCCCTCTGCCAAAAACATTACATGAAAGGATTTAGGTCCTTACTTTGAAATGAATATTGGATCGCAACCCAAAGATTCATCTATACTTTTCCTCTATTACTATTGACTAGTTCGAAGTACAGCTTCTGCGATAATAGGGATCGCAACCTAAAGATTCATTTGTACTTTTTCTCCGTTACTATTGACCAGCCTAAAGTACAGCTTCTAGGACAATAGGATTGTATAATTATAAAGTATGAAATCAAACAGTGGAATACAGACCACAAAACCTCAGGAGAAGGGCAACGCACTTCTATAGACTCAAACAGCATGCTAGAAAGCTGTTCGCCTGAATATAGGTCTCACAAACTTCATCAATCAGTGCATAGCCCTCTCTGAGCCCTGAAAATACCAGGGTAATCCCTGCCACTATGTGGACAAGGCATCTGCCTATGGTACCATAGTTTGGAGGTGGCGGCATGGCTCCGGCATGTGTGTAAACTTCCTCCTGCTAGACCTGCCACTGCCACCACCCCATCTGTGCCTTCCACGAGTTAAAAATGAGTCAGTGCTATGTGGGCCCCGTAAATACAGGCCTGTGCTGAAGTGCTGCCATATTCTACTCCTTTGAAAGGCAGACTACCTATCAGAAGGGGATGGGACATGGCAGCGAGGGTCTATACTTGCAGGGCCTGCATAGAACTCAATTTTCTTTAAATTGAGGATGGTGCTGGAGAAGGTAAGGGGCCCAGATGCAGTGAAGGAATAGGTGGTGGAGGGTAGGAATATGGAGATCATGTAAGATTCCAGGCAATTGGGTGTAGTGGGGTGAGGGGTTAGAGGGTAAGAAGAAATGCTGGCATGCTGGTGGGGAGATAAATAGGGAAGAGGAGACACTGACAACCTGAGGGGCAGAGAGAGGGGGAAGAGGAGTTGCTGGTAACCTGGGAGGAATAGGAAGGGGAAGGGAAGGTCCTGTCAACTTGGAAGGCATAGGGAAGGAAAGAGAAGATTAGAGGCTAACCAAATTTCGATTTCAATTTCAGTTATTTTAATTTTCGACCATGTTTTCAGTTTAGGCCAAAATTGACCATGTGTTTTTGGTGGAAGGCAAAAATTTGTACTTCGTCCTATTTGTCTCCCTCCCTCTCCCCCCCAAATAGGGAATTTCTTTTTCTCCCGGACACACACGCTCTGACAATCTCCAGTGGCCTTCGTTGGTTCACATTCAGGCAATCAAACTTGAGTTTTCGGTTTTGGCTTCTGCCAAAACCAGGTGATGAGTTTTGGCTGCAGTTTCGTTTTTGACAAACTGAAAAAAAAAAACAACAATTTTGGTTGGCCTCTTAAGGAGATGCTGCAAATTGCGAGGAGAAGGGAAAGTTCTGGCCACTTTGGGGATGGGGTAGAGAGAAGGGGAATGGGAAATGATGGCCATGAGGAGGGGGAGGTAGACAGGAGAAGGGGAGATGCTAGCAACCTGGAGGTAAAGGGAGGAGAAGGAATATGGGGAACTACAGGGAGGGGTGGTAGGGCCTTTAACTGCCCATGGGGGGTGGCACATGGTTCATGGTTTACCAAAGGCTTCCGATACCCTTGAGCTGGCCTTGATGTGTGCTGTTGCTTTCTTTCCCCTGAAGCTTATACCTTTCTAAAATGAGATCCTATGCCCCAATTCCAACAGAGGAATAACACAAAATAGTTGTGGTTTAAGTATCCCGCTGACATCATCAGCCACAGGATCAGGAAGAAGTGAGGTTGGGATAGGCTTAGTCACCAGCTTGTCAAAAGTTTGTCCGCTTGCCAAAAGTTTCAACATGATAAATCAATTGATTCCTGTTTCTTCATTGCCCTGCCATAAGATAGCTCCACTGAGTCTGAATAATCAAACAGATTGGCTGTTTTCCTGGACCCATAATACAATGGTACTGAAAAAGAAGGGAAATAAATGATTTCCAGACCCACATCCATTTGGTTTACTTAAAGGGGAACAATTGTTCCCATTCATTATGATTTACCATTTCTTTTTAAACAAATAAACATACCTGCTTTATACTATATGTATGTATTTATGTTTAAAGTATTTTTATTAAGAGTCAAACAAACAAAATAACAATGACAATATCAAACGTAGAATGTAAGTACCTGTCCAACCATTTTAGTAATATATAAAAAAGAACAACCCCTCCCTTATATGTCACCTCAACTTCCCTTCCCTCCTTTTCTCCATGATCCCCTTTCCCTGTACCCAAAGCAATTCATATTTTGATAATGAGTCCAAAATAATATATGAAAGAAGTATGCGTGGTCTGTTAGTGATTTAAAGATTGAGAAGATGTCTGCGAACCTTGGGTGAAATCGTACTCCAAAATGGCTCCCACGTTGCTCACATGTTGGGCCCTGTCCTCAAGTCATGTCGCGAACCCTCAAGCATTTTATAGATAAATCTTTCAGCATCAAAAGCCGTCTTCAGGCCTGTGGGGGTCATCCAGTTGTGGAGAATGGATTTGACAGCAAAAAGCACTGTGTGGCACAAAAACCTGTTACTGCCTGGTCAACACACTGCATTCAAATTATAGATCCTGAAAAGAAGTTGATGCATGCTAGCCACTGATATCGACCAAATTTTCACTAAAAAGAATAGTCATCCAGAATGTTTGAATGTGAGGGCAGGCCCAGAACATATGTCCCAGATGAGCTCTCGGCTCCTGGCATTTTGGGCAATGGCCAGTAGTATCCAAGGCTGCTCTATATGCTCTGTATAGTGTGATGTAGACACCTAAGGCAAATTTATATAACATTTCATGATGAAGGACACAGTCTGAGTAGGTCTTAAGGCTTTGTAAGAATTGAGTACCAGTGATCTCAATATGCAAATCTGCACTCCACTGTTGTGCTAAGCGCTGATAGTCAATATCCGGTGTAGAGTTAAGCAGATACCTGTGGTAAAATTGTAAAGGAACGAGCTGTTGAGATCCTAATGTAAAAGCCTTACCTAACGTCTTCTGCATATCTTCTGTAAGATCTGTACATTGCAAGGATCGTATATAATGACGTGCCTGCCAATATGCAAAAATATCTGTTGCTGGTAAGTTAAATTCATTCTGCAGAGTAGGGAATGATTTAACCTTCCCCTCAGAGTCTATCAGGTGGAGTATGTAGACAAGTCCTTTTCTGCTCCAGCGGGCAAACACACTCAGTCCCTGTCATGGAGAAAACTCCACGTTATTGCAGAATGATTTCTTTGAGCAGGGACTGTCTTTCTTCTATGTTTGTGCAGCACTGCGTACGCCTTGTAGCGCTATAGAAATGCTAAATAGTAGTAGTAGTAGTAGTAGGTTGTGGTTCGTGATGAAAAGGAAGACTTCCTACACACCCATTTCCAAACCTTATGTCCCCCTCTAATAATAGGATGGGCTTTAAAGATTCCAGAAGGCAGGGAAGGAAAACCAGGCAATAGTGCACTAAACTATATCCCCTGTACTTGGTATGTCTCCAAGTCCCCTTCAGAAAAATAACTGCCCCCCCCCCCTGTACCAGTCATTAACATGTCACATTCCACTCATCACTGTTAAATATCTTAAATTCAACAGGCCTAACCCACCATGCTTAATGGGAGTTTGCAAGATCTTCAACAGTAGTCTGGATCTTGTTAATCTTCAAATCATCACTACCTTTCAAAAACAAGAGCAACATTTGGAAGGTATACAGCCATTGTGGGGCTACTATCATATTAAATAATTTGATGTAGCCCACAGAGATACAGGATATGCCCTCCAAAGTGTAGCCTTATACAAGTATCTTTTAGAAAGGGTTTAACATTAACATCATAGAGGTATGAAGATAATGCCTAAATAAGTGAGGGCTGTCAATTCCCACAAATGGAAATGGGGCCCTCCAATCTTCATACACTTTCCTGGAAAGTGGCATGGCCCTGGACTTTAAAAAATTCAGGGAGAAACTTGAGATACTGCCATATCTAGTCACCAGGTCAAGGAGGGCAGGTAAAGACTGCTGAGGGTCTGTCAAAGCCACTATTAAATCATCTGCAAATGCCATCCTCTTCACCTGGTACCTCAACATAACCACCCCTTGAATCCTTCCATCATTATTAAGAATATTAATCAAAGGTTCTAAGATAAATAAAAGGGGGGAGAGTGGACAACCCTGTCTTGCACCTTTCTCTATAGCAAACCCAGATGACCGCCCTCCATTGATCATAAGTTGCACCCTAGGAGCTACATATAAGAAGTGAATGGCCAGCAAAAAACATCCTTGGATCCCAAATCAAGTCAGCACTTTGAAAAGATATGGCTATTGGACTTTATCAAAGACCTTCTCAGCATTCAGGCTAACCAGCATGGCCAGTATGTCCTGGAATTGACAATGATTCATGGCAAGCAGTATCTTGACACTGAGGACAGAGTGATGCAACTGTACGAATCACACTTCCATGTCTGTCACTAATTGTGGAATACGTTTTCCCAGCCTGTTTGCCAAATTTTTGCTAGCAATTTTAAGTCTACATTATTTAATGAGATTGGCCTATATGAGTCCGTGCGTTCTCCAGATTTTTTGAACTTTGGAATGAGTGTAATTAAAGCTGTACTGGCATAGAGTGGAAGCTCACCCTGCTCTACAACCGCAGTATGATATGATATTAAGGGTCCCACTAATGGGACCTGAAGCATTTTAAAGAGCTTCCCTGAAAAACTGTCTGTTCCTGGGGCTGAGCAATTCTTAAAAGATCAAATTGCCTGCTGAAGCTCCTTAGCCTGAATCACTTGATTGATGATCTCATGATCCTCGAAGGACACACTGGGGAGTTTGGCTGCTTCAAGAAATACTTCTATCCTAGGTAGTCTGGGTACCAGACACATAAAGTGATGAAAAGTAGTCAAATAAAATTTGAGTAATGTGATCGTTCTTACACATAACCCCACCCTGAGGGTCATGCAGTGCGGATATTGTTCTGTTACCTCCCCTTGTTTTAATTAATTGGGCCATAGTTTTGCCAGTCTTGTGTCAGGTTCCTCATCGAACCTCTGGGTTAGTGAGCCCTTGGACCACTGCCGAGGAGCGGCAGTGGCAGGAGAATCACCCAAACACAAGACAAGACACACCAGACGTACCGGCAAACCCAGGACCAGAACTCCCAATCGGAGACTGCAGCCAAGGCAACTCAAGCAGGAACAAGCAAGACAGGAAATCAGCCCAAACTTCACCTGCACTTGACCGCAGTTTTTCGGGGGTTGAGCCCCCAGGTGCAGGCGGCCGGCAGGACTTACCAGACAGGGCAGGAAGGCTGAACCGCAGGAAACAGCCGGAGGGAGAAACCAGGAAACAAGCCGGGTCTTGGGCAGGCAGCAGACAGAAGAATAAACCAGGAGACAAGCCGGGTCTTGGGCAGGCAGCAGACAGAAGAATAAACCAGGAGACAGGCTGGGTCAACGCCGCAACCGGGAAAAACACAGCAGCACTGCAACTAACTCTCACCAAAGGAAACTCCTCGGTGGTTAATAAAGGCAGCATATGAGGGAGTTCAACAGGTAAGGGTGCTGCTAAGTTCCAAAACATCCCCAAGACAATCTGGAAGGCTGGAAGGTCCGGACCAGATCAGCATGACTTCTGGAACATGGGAAACAGCAACCAGACAGCCCATCGCAGCCACCAGGTCTGACCACCAGGTGGCGAGATGAATAAAAGCATGAAACTTGGCCTAAATCGTGACATCTTGTTCCCATAATAGTAAAGGCGATACTTTCTAAAGATAGCTGAGCGCGTTACATAAGTATTCAATTTGACCAATACAGCATGATAATGTTTTTGGGTGTCAGTGTTTGGAGTCTTAGCTAGACTTTGCCATAGCTAGATCCCCTTTTAGTGACTGAATTGTAGCAGCACATTTCGTATTCATTGCACTCGTATAGGTGATAATCTCCTCCTGCAAGACCACTTTTCCAGAATCCCAGGGCAGGGCTATTCTATATGTTCCCCATTCGTGTGTACAAAATCCTCCCATTTCTTCTGTAAAAGTTTTTGGAAGGAAGGATTCTTAACTAAATAGGCTAGGAAGCGCCAATTATGACGCGCTTGGTATTCAAGTAGAGGCTCTAGGTCCACCCACACCAGAGAGTGATCTGAGACTCCACCTGACCCATTCTGCACTCTGATAACTTGCTGA
The DNA here is from genome assembly GCF_901765095.1 of Microcaecilia unicolor. NCBI lineage: Eukaryota > Metazoa > Chordata > Amphibia > Gymnophiona > Siphonopidae > Microcaecilia > Microcaecilia unicolor. The sequence continues at coordinate 123,399,573 of NC_044033.1, forward strand.
AATAAGGTGTGCTGCATTAACACATGGTTGAGCCGGTACAGTGTCCCATGGGCTCTAGAGATATGTGTGTAATCCCTCTCGCAGAGCCCGGTGTCAAGACAGGTGGAGACTCGCTCAATGCCAGTGCACTCCCAGTTGTTACTGGTGCCACAGCAGCTTTGGAGGTCGATGCTGACAATGCCGAAGATGATGGCCCGGTCTTCAAACAGCCAAAAAACTTCTTCTGTTGAGCAAATCACACTGTCTGTGTCCTGACCTACATATGAAGACAAAGGTCACAAACAGAGGGGTCATGACCTGGCCCAAGGCACCTAATGCACCAGTTATGCAGGTCTGTGAGTGAAATAACACGATGACATTTAGCACACTGCTTGAAGCCACTGTGAGCCTTATGGGATTTTGAAAAAAGAATTTCGGCTAAATTAAACTCCTCAATCTTGAACAATTATAAAAAGGGAGTGTTCAAATTGAGGTCGGGGCTGTGACCTAATCGCGCAGCCACTCGCGAACAATAAAGGAAAACAAAAAAAGCTGAAAATCTGGAGAAAAATATTAAGAAGGGAAAGCAGGAGAAATTAACAAAAGAAAAAAGATGATTACCCACAAGGGAAGGCACTCATGATAGCAAAAAAATCTTTTTGAAACATGCAGCATGAGGAGAAGACTACACGAACACGTCCTCTCAGCTTCATGGAAAAAAAAAAAAGAGACTGAGGGACCCACACTTGAGTGTTGGGCAGGAAGGCACGAGCGCATGCATATTAGGACACTGCTAGAACTTTCTCTAGTGCTAGCGATTCAACATTCACAACGGGGCTCCGTCAAATGATGTCACCCACATGTGGGAATAAAGCAGCCTGCTTGTTCTTGGAGAAGTGTTTTTTTTCACCATTTGGACAGAATATCAAAAATGCCCCTCTTTATGTTCTAATGTAGATTATTGGGCAAACCAAAGATTTTTATTTTTTGAAGGACTGTGAAGAAGGAAAATCAATACTGACCCTTATACAGTCTTTAAATATCTGAGAATGGTGGTATTATCTAAGAGAGTAAAAGAAAGTTTAAGCTAGCTTTTCTATTTTCCCCAAATTGAAGAAATAATGGGAGTAGTTTGGCTACAGTACAGTACTAGCCAGATTCTAATTTTAGTTTAATTTTAATAATTTATTTGATATCTGTCATTCTTCATAATATCAAAGTGGATTACAATGTAATCATCAAGCACAGTGTCATAGTAAGATAAAGTACAAGACAGCCAACAATACACAGGGCCGGTCTTAGCAAGTACGGGGCCCTATGCAGACCAATTTGGTGGGGCCCCATCCTAGCCCCGCCTACCCTAGCTCCGCCCCATTGATAAGATTATTCCATTTTTAGAACATTTTTTTATTTATGAAATTTCAAATAAAGACAAATGAAGCTAAACTTGTACAAAAAAACTGATTGAAATAATAAGCACAATGCTATCATGAAACCTCCCCTCCCCAGAAATTATTCAGTTCAAGTCCACTACAATTAGTAGTTCCAATTCTCATAACAAAGGAGAATAAAGGAAAAATATTAAGAAAAGATCCAGTACTTTCAAATTCCCCTATTACTCTGTAACCCACCAAACCAGAGAAGCAAGTAGCCACATCAGTTACTAAATAGTTTGAACTGATTGTACGTACTTTATATCAGATTTTGCTACTTCATGATTTCCATTCTCAGATTTTAGCTTAGTAATCTTTTCTTCCTGTGATTGCAGTCTAGCTTCCAAATGATTAATTCGAGGTGTGATATCATTAATTACTGGAAGCAGTGTTTTAGCTAAATCTGCTATTGCCATCCAAATTTTTATCAGGAGAAATATCTGCAGATCTATGTGAAAATAACCCAGATATGTTAGAAACAGCCTCTTCCAAGCCAGAAGATCTTACTTGCTCAGTTTCTCTAGCAACTAATGTTGTTGGGCCAAATCCCTCTCAGGGAGGCAGACATTTCCAACCCTTGCACCGTCCGCAAGCGTCGTTAGATGAGAGAGACACTTCTCCTGATCTCCTGCCTGCATGGAATCCGATTTCGATTTGGCATAAGTGCACAACTGTTGGCGTCAGCAACGATGGCTCACCTCACGTCCTCACCACCTCCGACCAGGCTCCAGCTTTTCCCGCTCAGTGACTCCTGCCCTTGCGTCCGGAAACAGGAAATGCGTCCGGAAACAGGAAATACATCAGAAGGTGGGACATTGAGCGGGAAGCTGGAGCCTGGAGGTGAGCCGTCGCGCTGCAACTGTCTGTCGTTGCCGTCAGGGGCGGGGCCGTCGCTGCCTGGGCTGGCTTGCTGGCATCACTCAGTTAGTCGCCGGGGTCCGGGGACTCGGGAGCTGACGGCGGGCTCAGCAGGCCCAAGCCGGGGGTGGGTGCCGCGCCGGTGGTGGCGAGAGCGGAGTGGCCGAGCCGCGGGAATGGGGATCATCTCAGGCGACTAAGGCGAGTAGCGGCGGAGGTCGGAGCAGAGGCACGAGCGAGGCAGAGTTGAGGCGCCGTGCGGGGCCCCCTTAGGAGCGGGGCCCTATGCGGTCGCCTTGGTCGCCTCTGCCTAAGACCGGCCCTGACAATACAGTAACTATTTGCATAGGACTACACAGAAGAGGAGAGGGTCAGAATCGCAGGAAAAAATATATTAGAGTCTGATCACTTATGAGTTGACTACATACATGTATCTGGATAAATGGGTTCTTATGGGCATGGCTATGGACAACGTGGATGGGGCTAATGACACATCTGTGGGCACTACTTCTCCTGCAGGCTCTGAATAAAAATGTTCTTGTAGCCTAAGATTTTGTAAGAGTTCTAAAGCAATTTTTTCCATTATTTTAATTCCAAAGATCAAAAACAATTTTGGTTAATCAAGACAATAGAGATATGAAGGAAATCTAATTGTTGATAGAAAAAAATATTGGAAACAAAATGGTTTGAAAGAGAACATTCAAACAGGTTTGGTTAAGCAAACAACTCTCAAGTAGAAAACGAAAGATTTCAATCCAACTATCATATATAAGACTGCATGATCATTCTAGCAAATCTTCAGTCTACCAAGCTAAGAACATATCAGAATTGCCTTCTATCTCAGATTCTTTTATCTTTATCTCAAACCTCCAGTTTTATACTGCTGAGTATGCCTATATTACATAAGTACATAAGTACATAAGTAGTGCCATACTGGGAAAGACCAAAGGTCCATCTAGCCCAGCATCCTGTCACCGACAGTGGCCAATCCAGGTCAAGGGCACCTGGCACGCTCCCCAAACGTAAAAACATTCCAGACAAGTTATATGCTGCAATCAGAGCCAGTCCTACAATTGAGCAACTGTGGTTTCTGCACCAGGTCTCACTTTTCAGCCCCAACTGACTTAAGCAAATAAAGTCTGCACATGATCCCCATCCCTTCATATCCTCCAAAGGCCACCTGTGGCTGCAACTGGCAACTCCCAAGTAATGTTGATATACAAAGACAATTTTCAAAGTACCCACACTGTTGCAAAGTCTGCAGATCAGTAGTGTAGCCAGACAAAAATATTTTGGGTGAATCTAGGGGCAGAATAGATGGGCATGAAATGTCCTCTCCCCCTGGTCCCCCATTCTCTACTCCCTTCCCATCCACTGACCACTCCCAACTTACAATATAAATACCTGAGCCCCTGTCAGTTGAACATCTACTCCAATCCTCTGAAGGCACCCAGAATGGCACGTTTGTGACAGCATTCCTGTGCCAACACCTAGCGCATGCTCACTTCATGTGCATGTACAAGAAGTGAGCATGAGCTAGGTACCAGCTCAGGAATGCTGCCTCCACCTTCAGAGAAATGGAGAAGGTCTTCAGCTGGTGAGGCTTGCGGATCCCACCAGGAATAATAAGGGTGCAACACTGCTGGGTGGGCCCCTATCCTGCTTATAATCGAAAGAGAAAAACGCCTATATAGGGACCCAAATCGGGAGAAGGGCGTCTTTCTCCCGTGGACGCTCAAATCGGTATAATCGAAAGCCGATTTTGGGCGTTTCCAACTGCAATCCTTCGCGGAAACGGGTAAAGTTGACGGGGGGGTGTCGAAGGCGTGGTTAAGGCGGAACTGGGGCGTGGTTATCGGCTGAGGAGAGATGGGTGACTTTAGCTGATAATCGGAAAAAAAGGCGTTTATACCGCGATTTTGGGTCACTTTTTTGGGTCCTTTTTTTTCACGAACAAGTCCCAAAAAAGTGCCCCAACTGCCCAGATGACCACTGGAGGGAATCGGGGATGACCTCCCCGGACTCCTCCAGTGGTCACTAACCCCCTCCCACCAAAAAAAACCCACTTTAAAAACTTTTTTCCAGCCTCTATGCCAGCCTCAAATGCCGTACCCACCTCTATGACAGCAGAATGTGTTCTATCCTGTGACAGCCTTTCCCTGGTTCTGATGTGGCTCTCGGGTGAGTGTGACACCTTTTCTGTTATGTGGGTGTAGGGTATTGGGCTCCGTGATTCCACTAGCTTGTGGTAAATGCTCACGATGTTGGTAGTTGGTAGGCTCTACTCCCATGGTGCTTTTCCCCCTGCTTACTGGGTCAGAGTGTGCCCTGTTTTGTTTCCGGTAGTCCATGTGGTAGTGGCCATTTTTGTAAGCCAGTTTTAGATCCCTTTCACGTGTTAGCCACGTTACAGAACTTAGTTCTTACCTTGAATGTGGCTGAAAGAGGGCATTGTACAGCATTCTGCCAGCTCGGACCTACTGCTCATCTCAGTACCAGGGAGACTCTTTGCCAGTGGGGCACAACCTCTGATCTGCAGTTAACTGTGAGTAAGCGTGCTTATTCCAATAAAGGACGTTTTCGGAGAGATTAGTCTTCAGATGTCAACTGGTGTGCCAATGTTATATAGCAGCAACAAGTCCTAGAGGCCTGCGTGTATGCAGGTCCCTGGAGCACTTTTAGTGGGTACCGCAGTGCACTTCAGCCAGGTGGACCCAGGCCCATCCCCCCCTACCTGTAACACTTGTGCTGGTAAATGGGAGGTCTCCAAAACCCACTGTACCCACATGTAGGTGCCCCCTTCACCCCTAAGAGCTATGGTAATGTTGTACATTTGTGGGTAGTGGGTTTTGGGGGAGGGGGTTGGGTGCGCAGCACCCGTGATAAGGGAGCTATGCATGCGGGAGCTGTTTCTGAAGTCCACCGCACTGACCTCTAGGGTGCCCAGTTGGTGTCCTGGCATATCAGGGGGGCCAATGTACTACGAATCCTGGCCCCTCCCATGACCAAATGGCTCAGATTAGGACGTTTTTGAGCTGGGCGTTTTTAGTTTCCATTATCGCTAAAAAAAACAAACGCCCAGCTCAAAAACTTCCATTTTTTTCGAAAATACGGTCTGTCCCGCCTCTTTACGTACCCGTTTTCGGACATAGACGCCCATGGAGATAGGCGTTCGCGTTCAATTATGCCCCTCCACGCCAAATACCTTTTTACCCAAAGCTTTACACTACTTTTCAAAGTGAAAGTATTGACAGAATGTACTATCACTTTGAAATTTGCTAAAAGAAAAAGAACCTGGAGAGATTTACATTTGCGTTTTCTCTGAGTACTTTATCTGACAAAAACAACATGCACAGTTTTGAAAATCCCAAAATACAGACATTTTATTCTCTCTTAATCTACCCGACCCCAGGAATTCATCCACTACAATGCAGATAAAAACAAGATTGAAGTACGGGGTGTACTTTTACAGGGTAGGCAATTTTCAGAAAGCTGATTTATAGGGATAAAATGCTTTTTACCTGTCAAAATTGCTATGAAACTTGCCTTCCCTATCCTGAAACTTTACATTCTTGCAAAGGAAAGGTCTTGTCAGGGATGTGTTATTTTATTATAAAGTGGATTTTGCCAGTTCACATTTTTTTATCCAGGGGTTTTCAATTCCCCTCAATGAGAAACCTTTTGTTTTAATAAAACAAATGAACAAGAACTTATGCCTTGAGAACCTTAGGTAGCCCCTTCCAACAAATTACTCATTCATAATACTCATTTATAAGAAATTCTTTTATGGCAGATGAAAAGGTAGCAAACCGTGAAATCAGTGGCGGCCCTACCATTAAGCCAACTGAGGCGGGGGCCTCAGGCGGAACTTTTCCTTTCCCTCTTCAACCCTCTTCTTCACTTTTACCTTTTTTTTTTTTTTTTGCCAAAAGGCAGCAGCAGCAGTGATTCCCATAGGCTGCCGTGCCACCAGCACTGTCCTCTTCTCCCTACTGTGGCCCGCCTCTTGATGTAACTCTTGTTTCCTCAAAGACGGGATGTAGTAGAGTGAAGAAGCTGGTGCCGGTGGCACCACGACAGTGCAGCCTATGGGAATCGCTGCCACTGCCACATTTTGGAAATTAAAAAATAAGATAAATGCATGGAAGAGGGTTGAGGAGGGAAGGGGAGAGATGCCAGACTAGGTGCAAGCAACATCTCATCCCTGTCTCGTGTGGCAGATTGCTTTGGGCCACTCCTGCACAGAATTCTGGGCAGATGAGGGTGATCTAAGGTTGTAAAAGTAGACAGTTCACAGTGAAGGAATATAAAATGTAAACTTACATAATAATCTTGTTCTAATCCCCTCCTTCCTACAAGGTGTAATTTTCCAAGAAATACCTAAAAAAATAATTCAAAAGGTTTCATTTATTTTTATAACACATTTTATACTCTACTAACCTAATAAAACAGTAAATCCTTTTTTGGACTTTGAATTATTAGAATTATCAAAATATTGTATTAGGACTAAGATTTTATATCCAGTGTAGTATATTCTACATTCTGTTGCATAATTTTGTACAATTTCCTCTTTCTATAACTCTTGCTCTCATAGTCATTTCTTTATAAGTTCAACAAGAAGAAAATGACAACTTCGACTAGATGTGCAAGGAATAATGTTCTTTATTAAACCAAAAATGTAGTCAACAGAAATAAAATGGAGATGCCCAGTTATGGCATTGCCCCTAAACAAATACTTGGGTAAGTGGGTACCACAAGAAGGTCATGCTGTCAGGATCATAACAGGTAGGTAGATTTACCGAATGCCAATAAATCCATCCAATATTCACACCCATATGAGGCAAATATTTAAAAACTAATGACAAAATTTTAAACTGTAGCCTTTGGGCCATAGGTAGCTAATTACAATCTCTCACTAAAGAAGTAAATTGATCAAAACTCTCCTTCTTGAGAATCGCCATTGGTAAAAGACATGAGTGGTGCTTAGTTTAAGTATGAGAATTTAGATGCTCATCTAGCCAAAATAGTAGAGAACCACCAAGGAAGAAAACTGGACACACTGGGTAAGGCAACTGGTCCAGGGCCGCTGAGAGGCAGGTGGGGGACAAGATTTCCCAGGCCTGGCCTCCAAGGGGGGGGGGGGGGGGAGGGACCCAGCACCAACAAGGTTTCCGGCGACAGGCAGAAGGTTCTGCTCCCTCAGTCTGCCTCTTTCCTGCTCCTGTGTGTCAGGACCAGGTGATTGCATTAACTCAATAACCTGGGTCCTGGCATACAGGAGCAGGAGAGTGACAGACTGAGGGAGGAGCAGACACAGAAAGGTAAGGGGAGTGTGGGGTGGCCAAAGTGGGGGGGGGGGGGGCGGTAGCCTGAGTGGAGGGGGGTGGTGGCTGCCCGAGTGGTGGTGGGGTGGCAGCCCTGCTCTAGGCCCGGCTCTGTCTCTCGGCGGCCCACAATTGGTCCTTGTTTGCCATCATCTGCCATATATTTTAACATTTTTCTAAAGAACAATGTTATATTTCACATGTTAATGACAATTATGTAAAACTAGTGGAACCCAGCCTGTTTCCTCAACAATGAAACGGGCCCTAGAAAGGCTCTCTTGTAAGCGATTTTTTGTCTTTCCCCTGCCCTCCCCTCCATGTCCAGCGATTCTTCCCTTCCCTGCCCTCCCATCCGTGTCCCGTGATTCTCTTCTCTCTTGTCCTCTCCTCCCATCCCATCCATGTCCATCGATTCTGTTCTGCTCTGCCCTCCCCTTGATGTGCCGCGATTCTCTCTTCCTTTGTACCTCATTGTTTTCTGGCTGGCCTGGCTGGCTTCCCTTCCGTTGGTAACATCCTGACGTCAGCTCGCCTCCAGCGTTCCCTTCCCTCTCACTGCTCCGCCCTCTGACATCATTACGTTTTGATGCGAGGGCAGGGCAATGAGGGGGAATGGAATGCTGGAGGTTGGCTGACGTCATCAGATGTTACGAACCCAGGCAGCCAGACAGCGATGGAATGTTGGAGATGCAAATTATTATATAGGATAATTGCATAATAAAATTAAATGCATATTTAATAAAACATTGTACAGTACAGATCTTTTAAGTATGCAGATATTCAGCTTTCTGCATCCTGAAGTATATTCATAAATAATACCTGTGCATATCGGTCACCCTTTTCTGCCAGAAATCTGTAATATTGATACACATCCCAATCCAGAATTTCATGATTTACACTGGAAATTTCTGGTCTCTCTGTAAGTTTCACTTTTTCAGCTGGAATGATTTCATAGTTGTCTAGTTCACCTACAACTGTATATAAAAATGGTTTATTAAGTACAATAATAAGACAACAGACTAAAAATGCCACTCAAAATTAAATCTAAATTCTTCACTATTCTGTGGAACCATTTGTTAAAATGGCACATGCTAGAAAAATGAACCATTCAAATAAAATTAAAGTAATAATGATACTAATCATATAGTAAATTACTTACTCTAATTCATATTAAAGCAATATAACCATGGAGAACTATTTCACCATTATTTATTTATTAGGATTTATTTACCGCCTTTTTGAAGGAATTGACTCAAGGCGGTGTACAATAAGAATAAATCAAACATGAGCAATAGAAAATTACAGCAGTAAAAATATTCAAATAACAATACAAAGCATGGCATAGTATACTACTTACAGAGAGACGAAGCGGGGTTCACACTCTCCACAGCAATCGAACACAACAGAAATAGGGTGGAGAGGGCCCAATGTCAAGAGATCAGTCACCACACACAAGGGTAAGATGCTCCAAAAAACCTTTAATCAGGACCCAACACGGTCCGTGTTTCGGCTATATCAGCCTTCCTCAGGGGTCAATCAATTAGGATTCAGCAATACATCAACTGAAGGAGCACTTAATAATTAGTAACAGGGGCGTATCTGGACTCTGGCGGTAGGGGGGGCCAGAGCCAGAGGGAGAGGGCACATTTTAGCCCCCCCCGGCGCCACCGATCCCCCCCCCCCCCCGCCATTTCCGGACCCCCCCCCCCGCCACTGCCAGACCCCCCCCTCTCGCCACCAATGACACTCTCCACCCCCTCCTGCCGCCGCCAACCCTCCCCGCCAGCTGAGGTCCTCTCTTCCATGCAGGCTGCAAGTTGCAATGCTTCCTGTTCTTCTGAGTCTGACGTCCTGCACGTACAATGCGCAGGATGTCAGACTGAGTTCCAAATTCTGAGTCTGACGTCCTGCACGTTGTACGTGCAGGACGTCAGACTCAGAAGAACAGGAAGCGTTGCAACTTGCATCCGGCACGGAAGAGAGGACTTCGGCTGGCGGGGGCTTGGGGTCCCCCGCCAGCAAAGATCGGCGACGGGTTGGTTGGCGGGCGGGAGGGAGGGGGAGGTGGAGAGGGTCGGTGGTAGGGGGGTCCAGGGCGAAATCTGCGGGGGCCCAGGCCCCTGTGGCCCCACGCAGATACGCCCCTGATTAGTAATGATCACAAAAACCTGAGAGGCTGCACAGCAACAATCCCACAGCTTTTTCTTCTCCGGTGCCCCATTTTGGTTCGTATAGTGAAAAATGGCTTCCACTTGTTTCTTATTTTACACTGTAAAGTGAAGTGTACTAAGCTTCATGTATTTTATAGCTTATGCATGCTTTATGTTTTGATGTATATCCTCCTTCCCTCCCCCCTTCTTTTTTTTTTTCTCTTTTCTTTTCTAGCCTAAACTTGGAATTGTTTACTGTCTCTTGAATATGAGCTCTTGTATTGCCATATATTGCATATTGTTACTTGATGTTATGTTGTGAGCTCTTACTTCTGTATTGTAACTCAATAAAGAAATTAAACTAAAAAAAAATAAATAAATAAAAGGGAACGATAAAGAATTTCCCTTAGCTTGGTGAGGACCAACCGTGTACACCATTGCAAAACAAGAACGATTGAATAAATGAATGAAGTTTTCTTTCCTTATTTATTGGGATTTATTAACTTTCTGAAAGCAGTGTACAAGTATAGCTTGACATAAACAACTAACCCTTTCTAGGTTAACAAACAACTAACCCTTCCTAACTAACATGCCTAGGTGGTAGTCATGGATGAGTGGTTAAGGTGATAGACTAGAAATCCATTGGGGTCTTCTCTCACAGGTTCAAATCCTGCTGACTATAGGGCTACAGATTTGTATTATGATCAAATATATAATACTAGTAAAAAAGGCCCATTTCTGTCAGAAATGAAACGGGCGCTAGCAAGGTTTTCCTCAGAGTGTATGTTTGAGAGTTTGTGTGAGAGATGGAGAGTGTGATAGACAGAGAGTGTGTCAGAGAGACTGTATGTGAGAGACAGAGAGTGAGTGAGTGTGTGCCCCCTCCCTTTATGGTTTGAGGCCCCCCTTCCACCCCCACCTCTCTGGTCTCAGGACCCCCCTCACCCCCTCCCTCCAGCCACCCATGTCCAGCGACCCTCCTCTCCCCCTGCCCCCCCTACAGCCACCCATGTCCAGCGACCCTCCTCTCCCCTGTCCCCTCTACAGCCACGCATGTCCAACGACCCTGCTCTCTCACCTGCCCCTCCATCATCCACCCAGGGTGTGTAACCAATTCTTCGGGGCAGGCAGGAAAGATCCCTGGTCCTGCCTGCCCGCTGTTGGCGCTGGTGCTCCCCCGCTGCCGGATCGCTGTTCAAAGTGGCCGCCGAGACTTCCAATGGCGGACTCGCGAGACTTCTGCTAAAGTCTTGGAGGCCGCCCTTGTAAGTATCGGTAGCCATTTTGAACAGCGATCCGGCAGCGGGGGAGCATCAGCGCCAGCAGCGGGCAGGCAGACCGGGGATCTTTCCTGCCTGCCCCGAAGAATTGGTTACACAACCTGGGTGGGTGGATGAAGGAGGGGCAGGTGAGAGAGCAGGGTCGTTGGACATGGGTGGCTAGAGGGGAGGCAGGGGGAGAGTAGGGTCGCAGGACATGGGTGGCTAGAGGGGGGGCAGGGGAGAGGAGGGTCGTTGTTTGATGCGCCGCTCCCTGCCATTTGCTCCGCATGTTTCCCTACTCCTCCCCTTGCCTGGGAATCAGCTGTGAGTGGCGTCATCCTGGCTACGGAGCCTAGCTCAGCAACTCTGAAGGAGCCACAGACAAAGGCAGACACATTAGAACGTTGGTGGTGATAATTATTATATAGGATCATGTTCATTGTTGATTTATCATGAATTGATAAGTGTGACTGTTGGGCAGACTGGATGGACCGCTCAGATCTTTATCTGCTGTCACTTACTATGTTACTATTTTCTTCTAAAATATGCTAGAATCTGTGGGACTTTCCTACACACTAAGCCCAGATTTAATGTGGCTGTTTACAGAGGGGTTTGTGGGTGGGGGGTTTCTTTAAGGTCCTATGCTACATTTTCCATTAGCTCATGAGACCTGCAAAACATTAACATTGGGAACACTTATTGTCTCTTATTTAGGAGGCGCCAAGTACTCCCACATTAAATTTTCCACCCATGGCAAACCTCCTCCAAAAAATATTTTTGAAAACGTAGTTCACGTGTGATTACCATGTAGAAAAGGGAAAAATACCGCAAAACACCTTAATGCATTTTGCAGTAGCCTGCTTTCCCATGCTAAATGTGCATTAAAGGCCTAACACAGTTTAGTAAAGGATCTGTATTGTGTTAACAATAGTAAAATGCAGCTTTGCGCAGTGGCAGTATCGTAGCCAATGAGATTAATCCAAGGCGCGATTATTGTTAAATAGTAGTAAAATGACCAAGTCAGTTATTTTAGAAGTCCTATTCATGATTTGGATATGCATAAACTGGTATTTAAATGTGGTACCTAAAGTACTTGCAGGACTTGAAGTTCCTTGAGGCTGTTGCTAGAGGTTGCAGCAGCCATTTTGAAGAGCTGGCCAAGCCAGGCAGGAGCAAGTGGGCTGAGGCCAGCTTAGATTTTCTTTAGGGGCTGGGTTGAAAGAGGGATCACTGGACCTTATTGACTGCTACCAAGACACAGATGCCTTTTGTTGAGTCATTAGTTCCTCTCACTGTGGGCACTGGATGTAGAAGTATCTGACAACACAATTATCATCCCTTATGAACACCCCCCCCCCCCTTCCTATCATAATTATTGTAGTTCTCCCCTCTTCACCTCTTGTCATGTTCGTCTTTTCTATAATGCTATCCATTTTTTAGCCTATAAGCCACCCAGATGGCTTGTCTGATAGGTGGGGAACCAAATTATTAATGAAACTTGAAATTTCAGACTGCTACCCAGTTAACCTCACAACATAAAGTTAGGACAGCCATTTTTCTGTCCTAACTTTATGCAGTTACCTAGCTGGTTGGTAGACTGAACATTGCCGCCAGCCAGCTAGGTCACCACTAACTAACTAGGTCACCAATCTGTCCAAACTTTGTCCCCAACCCACCCCTAAGCATTCCCGCAACAGTTCCTCAACATATATCCTGGTATCTGTACCCTTCAGGACACTGTACAAACAGAGGTTAGACAACCACCTGTGGTTCTCCTGATCCTCCAATCGATCTTTCAGAATGCATCTGTGTTTGCAACACCTGAACTAATGAGCTCTCCATCTCCATCCAGTCCTCCAGTGTGCTGACTCTCTGCTCCACATCCATCAATCTTGCAACCAAGATTTCAAAGAGTACATCACACTTAGTAAGTACTGTTTGCAGTATCTCCTTTGTGTCTCCTATTTCCTAGAGGACTTCCAGTATTCCCTCCTCTTTTTCCAATTGGCACTCTGTCATCCCCAACCACCACAGCCTCAGGTGATTCCACTCATCTGCTCTTGGCTGAGTCTGTGCCCTGGCCTTTGTAGTGTGTATATCTTTTAAGGTTTTGAAAATTCTACCCTTCACTGACTTCAGCATAGTTTGTCTACTGTTTGGAAGGCACAAACTCACCTCTTACATGGTAGCAACCAGGTTAATTGAGGAAGGAGAGGCGGCAGGGTTTGGAGTGCCCTTTATCCACATACTACTACTACTTGACATTTCTAAAGCGCTACTAGGGTTACGCAGCGCTGTACAATTTAACATAGAAGGACAGTCCCTTCTCAAAGGAGCTTACAATCTAAAGGACAAATGTACAGTCAGTCAAATAGGGGCAGTCTACATTTCCTGAAAGGTATAAAGGTTAGGTGCCGAAAGCAACATTGAAGAGGTGGGCTTTGAGCAAGGATTGCATGTGCTCCAAACTAGAAGTCACAGTTCTCCCTTCTAACTACACATTAAACTTACATGGACTGTCAGCTTGGAGGCTGAGAGACTCAAGCTTATTTTATTCCTGATCCCAAGTTTTCACATAATGGCACAGCACTTGCCATTGTGCTAGGAGGTCAATGCCTCTGTCAGGTCCTCGAGGCAGGCCCGGAATACGTGAGCCCTTGGACCACTGCTGAGGAGCGGCAGCGGCAGGCAAAACCACCCTGGAACTGGATACACGGAAGGACAGGGCTGGCCCTTTGGACTGGAGTTGGAACTGAGGCAGGCAACTGGAACCGGCAGAACAGTAACAGCTTCACCTGCACTTGACCACCGTTCCCCTGGAGTTGAGCTCCAGCATGCGGGTGGCCGGCAGGACTTGCAGGACGAGGCCGGAACTGGAGATCCAGAGGACCCACCCTGGGTCAGGGAACAAAAGGAAGCTAGACTCACTACTAGACTCAGACTGAAAGCTGCTGCACTGCCACTAGCAAGGAACACAAGCCATACCAGGGAGACAAGACGAACAAAAGCGTAACAGGAGCAAGGACTAGGGCACACAGCAAGCTAGGCGGAACGGGGTTCAGGGAATACCCACAGGGTAAACCCACTAGCTAGGTAGAGGCAGGATACAGGATAAACACCCAGAAAATACACACTAGCTAGACAGAGACAGGATTCAGGATGTACTCTCAGGATATCCAAGCAGGATTCAGGATATACACTCAGGGTAAACGCCCTAGCTAGGCAGAGGCAGGGTTCAGGATAACCCTCAGGGTAAATGCCCTAGCTAGGCAGAAGCAGGGTTCAGGATATACCCTCAGGATATACAAACAGGGTTCGACAGGAACCGGCAGAGGACAGGGCTGGCAGCAAGCGAGGAAAGTCAGGGACAAGCAGGAGTCAAACTCGTCAGGCAAACATAAGGAGTAACCAGGAACTAACAGAGTCTTAGGGCTGGCGGCAAACAGAAGGAGTAACCAGGAACTAACAGAGTCTTAGGGCTGGCAGCAGGCAGAAGAGCATATCGGGGTTCAGGCAATAGTCAGAGACAGGCAGCAAGCAGAGAGTATCGGGGTTCAGGCAATAGTCAGAGGCAGGCAGCAAGCAGAGAATATCGGGGTTCAGGCAATAGTCAGTCAGGCCGCAGACGATAGAATCCACCAGGAACTAGCAGAGTCAGGCTGAAGCTACAGACTCCCACTACAAACCAAGGGAGAGTGGCTGAAGGCTTCAGACTCCAAACACAGAGCAAGGGAGTAGAAGGACAAGCAGTCCACAGACACAGAGTAACAGGGCAGAGCCCCCCACGGAAGGACTAGCAGTCCCCAGACACAAACAGAAGGACAGAGCCCACACAGAAGGACCAGCAGTCCATAGACACAAAGAGATGCTGGGCCAGAACCCAGAGAAAGGCTAAGCAGTAGTGCAGCAGAACACTAACTAACCTGACCTGGCCTAAAGGCATAACACCATGCAAAGGCCCTGAATGCTAGCACAGCATTTCCTTATGAAGGTCCTCACTGATGATGTCACCTGCGCAGGACAGGAGCAGGAAACACACTCACACCAAGGGGAGGCTGGGAACACATAGGAAGTGAACACAGGAAAGACAAGCAGGAGCCATCTTGGAAGCTGGCATAGAGTAGGCGGCAGCCATCTTAGATGCTAGCTCCCCAGAGAGGCATAGCCCGCACAGGTGAGGTCTAGTGAAGTAATCAGAACCCAGAGCCAGAGACAAACTAACACAGAGACAGACAGAAGCCAGCTCAGAGGCTGACTCCCAGAAACAAGGTAAGGCTGAGGGTGGTCACAGCCACAGACGTGACAGCCTAGGGATGCTGGAAACTAGCAATGGGAAAAAAAGCTTGAATCAATTGGCAAACGTGGGGGGGAAACCCCCCAAAATCAATAACTATATAGAGAACTGAGCAGTGGAGCACCAACAATACACCAAAAATTAAACTCCACAAAGCACTCATGGACTTCTAATCAGCAATAGTCAAGAAATAACATAAACACTGGAAGTCATTAAAAAAAGGAGGAAAACAGAATCAGAACCCCATCAGGAGCTTATAAATTCTAGCTCAATGACTAGAAAGGGTATTTACCTCATTGGCTGAAAAATCTCCATCCTCCTCAGGTAGACATACTGCGGCTGTGTAGTAAATTACTGCCACGTTTTATAAAACTGCAGCAATCTGTAGTTTATTTCAGACTATCCCCTTCCTGTCAGTGCTTGAGTGGTGATTGGCAAACACAATGACAGGTAGGGTGACATTTTTTTTTAAAAGCAAACCACTGGCATAGTTTCTGCATGAGCTCTAGTAGTCTAGCAGCCCCCCCCCCCCCCCCCCCCACAGAACCGATTCCCCTGACAATTAAAAAAAATCCCTAGTGGCACCTCCCACCTACCCAACCCTTTCTCCTGGCCCACCAAATCCTCTTACTGTACCTTACAGAAACAAGAGAAATGCCCACCCACTTCTGCCTCTAGTGCTGCCATCTTGGAAAATGGTGGTGCCTAATCCCACCTGGAGCATCCTAGGATTCACTGAGTGAGGGTCGGTCTGCCAAATAAGGGAATTTTTCTCTTATTTGGTCATCTCCACCCAGACTACCTAATAAGGGAAAATTCCCTTATTTGGCAGACTGAGCCCCACTCAGTGCATCTCAGATGCACTGGTGGAGTTAGGCACTGCTGTTTTCCAACATAGCAGCACCAGAGGCAGGAGTACGTAGGCATCACCGCTGCCTTGTCAAAGTATGATGGGGGGAAGGGATGGGAGGTTGGGGTGCTGCTAACCATCAGAGATTGTTCAATGTTGGAAGGAGGGAAGTCAGGTTGGGTCATGGTGGGGAGAGGGAGGGGGCAGTGGTGTAGCAAGGAGGGCTGCCACCCGGGGTGGTTCGCAGTTGCACCCCCCCCCCCAGGTGCAGCATGATGACATCCCCCCCTCGGCGCATCAACACCCCCCTGACCCAGTGCCTACGCTCCTCAGCTCCCTCCAACCAGCTCCCGCACCCTACCTTTAAAGAAATTTCGGAAGCCGTGGCGAGGCAGCGCCTCGCGCCTGCATGTAAAAGAAGCGTGGATCGTCATCGGGCCTTCCCTCACGCTGTCTGTCCCAACCTTGCGGAAATAGGAAGTTGCGTCAGCGGAGGGCGGGACAGACAGCGTGAGGGAAGGCCCGATGACGATCCACGCTTCTTTTAAATGCAGGGGCGAGGCACTGCGCGGGAGCTGGTTGGAGCCGGAGGGAGTTGAGGAGGGTAGGCACTGGGTCGGGGGGGGGGGTGTCATCATGCTGCACCCGGGGGGGGGGGAGCTGGCAGGGAGCACCCCCCCTGAGCTGACACCCGGGGCGGACCGCCCTACGCCACTGGGAGGGGGGCCATTAGACTACCAGGGATTGATGCTGATGCAGAAACTAGAGTGATTGAAGCATCTGCAGTCTGGGGGCCCAGAGGAGTCTTATTAGTTTTTCTATCCTAATGCAGAATGTGAACCAACTCTTCTATGCTGCTTCAGACCTGGTAGTAATTTTCCTGCATTCTGCTCTCTTAAAATCTCTGCACTGGGGCAGGATAGCAAATAGCCTAACATTTATTTTAATGCACTGTATGCCAGAATCTACTACGCAAGTTAACTACTGTGTCAAACCTGTTTCTGCATCGTTCACCCACTATCGTGTGTTACTTGCATGCTGCTGCCTGTGGTAACTATCTGCATCATTCCCTCAATTTGGCACCAGGTGAGGTCATGTAACCCACTTGCCTGATTCACAAACTGCTTGCTTCAGAGAAACTGAATTACTAACCTATGAACAGCAAAATCTATGAAATGCTTACTTTTATTTGCCACATTCCTGTATTTAATAAGTGCAGCTTCACAGTTGCGAGGAACATTCAGTCCTGTCCAATGTCTATACCCCTAATGAAAAGAAGTCATACAGATATTTAATGGCTTTGTTTTTAAAAAGTGAAAGAAACTACTATGCTTCTAAGATATGTAATATACAAACCAAAATCAGCTGTGATATCAGGTTTCCACCTAGTGCTCCAAATGTGTAATACACCAGTGCCTGAAAAGATTAGCAGAGTATGCTTAAATATAGGCAGGATCATTGCCTGCTCAGCCTATTATAAATGAAATAGCCACCATCTCTAACTAACCTTTTTACCCACCTTAGCTGGATTATATTCCATATCTATTCCAGTTGCTGCCATAAATCCTAAGGCCTGTGTCAAGAAAAAAAAAAAGAGAAGCGTGATCAAGATTCTTTCAGTGTATCTCTTATTTGCAAACATTTGTTTTGTCAATTCACAATTAAAACAGGTAGCAAATGGTAAACCTTGTTAGCTAAGAACTATATACTAAACAATTTAAAGACTACATTCAGATGACCATTCTTGGTTTGTCATCTTCTTGTGAAAGAATATCTTGAATACGTTTTCCAGTTTAAGTCATAAAATACCTGGACACATCTGTTAACTCTATATTTCTTCCTCTAAATATATATTTAGTGCACTTTATTTTCTTAATATAAATTTCTTAGCCCTTATTTTTATATAAGCAACAGGACCACGAGAATCAACATCTATAAAAAGGGGAACTAAGGAGATATGACCAGCCTACAGTTGTATTTATTAAGAGGCAAGAGCTTAAGAGGGGCATTTTTGATATAACATCTAAATCTGATTTTGGATGTTTTGCAAAAAAAACATCCAAAAATCCAGTAGCAAACATGGCCATTTTCAAACCAGAAAAACATCCAACTTTTTGTTTTGAAAAGTGCCATTTGCTAAATGTTTTGGTACTCAGTGCATCTATCTTTTAGTACCATTAAAAAACAAACAAACATCCAAGGGAAGAATGCACAAAAACAAGCCACTGGGATATATTGGGGGGGGGGGGGGCAGCATTCTTAGCAGGCTCACCACACAGACATCCTAGCAGAGCAGTCTGGCACCCTAGGGGGCATTGCAGTGGACTTCACATAAAAGGCCCCAGGTACATATCTCACCATTACCCCCCTTATATTGAATGGGGAACCCTGCAAAAACCTACTGTACCCAACTGTACACCACTACAACTGCCCTTATACCTGCAGGTGTCACCTATATGTAGGTACAGTAGGTATTTAGTGTTTTTTGGAGGGCTCACACATTTCACCACAAGTGCACCAGTTAGAGTGGGATATGGGCCTGGGTCTCCTTCTCTACAATACACTGCAATGACCACTAGGCTACTCCTGGGACCTATTTTCTGCTCTAATAGGAATGGCCATCATTATCTGAAGCTATCATAGAGCCTGGTACATACTATCACTGTCATATCTTAGGGGGTTGGGAGGGGGTCAGTGAGCAATGGGATAGTAAGGGGGTTATGCTTTAATCCCTCCAGTGATCATTTGGTCATTTAGGGCAACTTTTAGTCACTTAATGATTGAAACAGGCCTAGCCAAAAACATCTTAATTTTGGCCCTAAACATTTTCATTTTGTTCCATTATTGAAGCAAAATGTCAATATTTTGGTGCTGCTAATGTCCTGTCCAAAACACGCCCCCTTGAAATTTGGATGAACTATGGAGCAAAACGACTAAAATCGGGCTGTCGAAAATCACAACTTGGACTTTTTTTTTTGTCTTGAAAATGAGCACCTAAATTCTACCAAATGTGAGAGTGTACAGAAAGTATCTTAATGGAATGGCAGTCTGAGCATATACAATATTTGTATCTTTTAGTCAGAGTTCTACTGAAACAGAGCTGCTTATCTGTGACAGGGAATCAGTCACACAAGTGGGTGATGCCATCTAAAGACAGCAACATGAGATGCATTTTTTAAACCTAGAAAATGTCTATTTCCGTTCATTTTATTGTATGTTTCTTCCCATTATTTAGAAGCTAGGAACATGCTAGAATGCAAAAAATTCCACACACAATTGATTTAACAAAGATGTGACACTCCCCTTCCTCAACACACAAACACACGGGAGTTTCCGTTTTGTAGCTGCTGCATTTAGCTAAAAGTTGCCTGCTAACAAAAAAGGAGAAAACGAACAATTTCCATAACAGCTTTAGCTAAATGTTGGAGAGCAGATTGTATCACATTTCCTATGCCCTACCCTAGGAGGTCTGGCCTCCAGTTTTGTCATTACTTGCTGACTTCTTGTATTATCCATATAGAAAATTTGCAATCCCCTTGAAAAATATATAATGACAATGAATTTATGTCCTTTTTCTTCACAGAAATCTGCTGCAATGAATTGCCATGGTCTGTCAGGAAGTATATCTGTCTTTAGTGGTACTTCCTTTTGTGTCACTTAATGACCTGACAGTTGCAGCATTTAGCCTTTGTTTTTATATCATGGCTGATCCCTAATCGCAATACCACAGAACTCACTCGGTCTGCCTTTAATTATTATTTATTTAATTATAATCTGCCTATCTCAATACAGCCTAGACAAGGTACATAAGTACATAAGTAGTGCCATACTGGGAAAGACCAAAGGTCCATCTAGCCCAGCATCCTGTCACCGACAGTGGCCAATCCAGGTCAAGGGCACCTGGCACGCTCCCCAAACGTAAAAACATTCCAGACAAGTTATACCTAAAAATGCGGAATTTTTCCAAGTCCATTTAATAGCGGTCTATGGACTTGTCCTTTAGGAATCTATCTAACCCCTTTTTAAACTCCGTCAAGATAACCGCCCGTACCTCGTTCTCCGGCAACGAATTCCAGAGTCTAATTACACGTTGGGTGAAGAAAAATTTTCTCCGATTCGTTTTAAATTTACCACACTGTAGCTTCAACTCATGCCCTCTAGTCCTAGTATTTTTGGATAGCGTGAACAGTCGCTTCACATCCACCCGATCCATTCCACTCATTATTTTATACACTTCTATCATATCTCCCCTTTCAAAAGAAACCCACTGGCCCCCACTTTCCCCATCATGCTGCTTACAAATTACTTGTTCTGGTCTATACATTTGCCACACTGATGAGCCCTCCTTTCTCTCATGTGTCCTTATATCTTGTTGGCCACCCCGCACCCTACAATCCTCACAGCAAGATCTCTTTGTGGTTCTTCTTTTCCATGACATTTCTTCTATTACCATTTGGCACTCTATAATTTCAGTGCAGGGCCCCCAGTTGTGGAACCAACTACCACTAAGCCTTTAAGACTCTCCCTACTCTGGCCTAGTTTAAAGCAGAGCTGAAGACATATCTCTTTTTGGATGCTCGTAGACAGTGAGGCCTGTGTGGCATACTGGATGATATGTTATCCTGGAGTATTCACCCTCCATCTCCCTCTCTCTTCTTTCCTGTCAGCATTGTAGTTCTTCCCCTGCTCCTATTGTAGTGGTGTGTTATGTCTTGTCTGTATTTTTCTCTTGGTCTGCTTTCTCTGCTTATTTTAGATTGCAAGCCACCCAGACACACATTTGATTGGTGGGATAGAAAATTCTTCAATACACTTGAAACTACAAAAACTCCTATACAATAAGGCCCAAGTGTCCTTCATGCATATGTCTTAGAGAAATTTAGATCTACAATGCATGTAAACATTTGTCAATAGGCCATTACATTCTGACAACTGGCTCTGTACCAGGTGAGGGTTTTGCAGACCTCACATATGTATCTGGGCCAGCAGTGCTTGATGTGAGCTAGAACGGCTTGCTTCACATCATCCTCTCTAGTGGGTTTCTGTAGCTGAACCAATTTGGCTTTTGCAGCTCCATATCATCTTCAGTATTTGTAGCAACCCTCTCTGACAGTGGGTGTCTGGATAGGCTATCTGCATCAATAACAGATTTCACTAACACATGTTTGGCAAGTACATTAAACTTCTATAGCCAGCTTTTTACATTTACTGATTATCAGTTGTAGCCATGTCATGAACAGAAGTGGGTACTTGCTAAATGCAACTTTATGTTTGAGAAATTGGGGGAAAAAACCCTTTCAAGAGCTCAAAGGAATTTATATTTATTAGTTGGTGGTGAGTGTAAGGTGATCCATTGATTTATCTTACTAGAAATGTGCTTCTCTCATGAGAAAGCACTGGGCAAAATTAAATACCATTGGTGAGGTGCATAAGTGAAGTATTCTAAAAGCACGTAGAAGGTGTTCCCCCAGGAATCTGTGGTGTACAAATGGAAACGGGCCCTACAACTAATAACGTTTATATGTAAAAAACAAGAATGTAAGAATGAAAATATTTTAATAATCAATGAAACCACAAAGAACACAAAGGATAAGGAATTTATTGTGGAGGGTAATTCAATAAAGAAGCACCTTCGACATGCCTATTGGAACGTAGAATACCAGCATAACATACAGGAATGCGCCCATATTCTGCAATAGGTGCAATCACTTACACCAGCCATAGAGCTGGTGTAAATAATCACATCTGGATTGTTAAAGAACATACATAGATTACAGTATTTCAGTGGTTTATTTATTTATTTACTTACAGCATTTATAACCCACAATTTCCCATCCATGGGCAGGCCCAATGTGGCTTACAACAATCTACATAAAAACACAGCATGTCAGGGGTAAACAATTAATGTCCTAGAAGTATAATGGGGAAAAGGCAAAGTGAGGTAAAGTAAAAGAGAAAGAGCAGCGGTGAGTAATGTGACACCGGGGTAAGACAGATCAGAAGGTAGAGATGCCTGGCGGGAGTGAGGCATACGCTTTGCCAAATAGAAAGGTCTTGAGGCGCTTTTTGAAAGTAGGGTGATCAGTAGTAAGTTTCACCAGATTAGGCTTTTCATTCTAGAGATGAACGCTAGAGTAGGAGAAAGTTGATGCATAGGTGCTTTTGTATTTAAGTCCATTATATACTGGGTAATAGAGGTTTAAGTACGTTCGTAAGGATCTGTGGGAGTTCCTTGGTGGCAAGTTGATTAGGGTGTCTATGTATGCAGGGGCTTCACCATAGAAACTACTATGTTAGTATGTATATAGGGCTCCCTTTACAAAACTGCACTAGCAATTCCCTTGCAGCAAATGCGATGAAGCCCATAGAAATTGAATGAGCTTCGTTGCATTTGTTGTGCCAGAATTGCTGGCACAGCTTTGTAAAAGGAGCCCATAGATTATAGAATACTGCAGTGGTTCCCAAACCTGGTCCTGGAGGCACCCAGTGGGTTTCTTGTATATAGATGTTTGTATACAGCCATCACTGATTTAATATTTTGACACACAATAAACAGGACTTAATAAGGATCTGGGTTTTCTAACCCATTATAAACCATAAGCTGTATTTCTCTGTTTATTACCCTCCTCTCATCTACCAACACCCATTCTGTTAGAATATCAATGAAATGCTTTGATGTCCCCATGCATACCCCCACCCTCCCACTCTGTCAGACTGTCAAAGTAATGATTTGATGTTTCTCTTATATATCCTACCTGCTACCACATTTGCTTATTTCCGATCTGACGAAGAAGGGCAACCTTTGAAAGCTAATCAAGAAATGTATTAAGTTATGTCCAATAAAAAAGGTATCATCTTATTTTCTTTTCCATGTTTTATTTTGTTTAACTATCCATGTTGCAAAAGGCACTTTCATCTTTGCGAATTACCACTTGTCTACATGATCCTATTTCTTCTCAGATGTCTTGAATAACATAGCATGGTCTCCTTCCATTAGACCTGTCTCTGATCAATAACAGTTTATCCTGTTGTGAGATTTCAGAGTCTTAGAAAAAAGCAATAGTTCATCCAATCCTGGAGAAATCCCCTTGGATCCCTCAATTCCCTTTAACTACCGATCTGTTTATCTCTCCTTTATTGCAAAGCTGGCTGAAAAGGTAGTTTTTCAACAGCTTTCTCAGAGTGACACAGCAAAACCTTCATGCCAGGAACTACCCCAACAATGTCAGCATAAGGTGGCTTAAAAACCTCCAATTATAAGCCAAAGCATATTCAGGTTTGCATGCTGTTCATTTGAAGAGAAACAAACAAAAAATGGCCTTATTTGTCATATTTTGCAATTCATTTTCAATGAATGCACATCCCTATCTGGGTGTATATGCTATTCACTTTGACATCCTCATCCTTCTCGATCTATCTGCTGCTTTTGACACTGTTGATCACAGCCTACTCCTTGATACGCTGTCCTCACTTGGATTTCAGGGCTCTGTTCTTTCCTGGTTTTCTTCTTATCTCTCCCAGCGTACCTTTAGTGTATACTCTAGTGGATCCTCCTCTACTTCTATCCCACTGTCAGTTGGTGTACCTCAGGGATCTGTCCTGGGACCTCTTCTTTTCTCCATCTATACTTCTTCCCTTGGTACTCTGATCTCATCCCATGGTTTTCAGTATCATCTTTACGTTGACGACTCCCACATCTACCTCTCCACACCAGAAATCTCAGCCAAAGTATCAGCCTGCCTGTCTGACATTGCTACCTGGATGTCTCACCGCCATCTGAAACTAAACATGACCAAGACTGAGCTTCTTATCTTTCCCCCTAAACCAACCTCTCCTCCTCCCCCATTCTCTATTTCTGTGGATAACACTCTCATCCTTCCTGTCTTATCAGTTCGTAACCTTGGGGTCATCTTCGATTCCTCCCTCTCCTTCTCTGCACATATTCAACAGACTGCTAAAACCTGTCGTTTTTTTCTCTATAATATCACCAAAATTCACCATTTCCTTTCTGAGCACACTACCAGAACCCTCATCCACATTCTTATCACCTCTCGCTTAGACTATTGCAGCTTGCTTCTCACAGGTCTCCCACTTAGTCATCACTCTCCTCTTCAATCTGTTCAAAATTCTGCTGCACGACTATATTTCGCCAGTGTCATTGTGCTCATATTAGCCCTCTCCTCAAGTCACTTCACTGGCTTCCTATCCGTTTCCGCATACAGTTCAAACTCTTCTTATTGACCTATAAGTGCATTCGCTCTGCAGCTACTCAGTACCTCTCCACTCTCATCTTTCCCTACATTCCTGCCCGGGAACTCTATTCACTGGGTAAATCTCTGTTATCTGCACCCTTCTCCTCCACTGCAAACTCCAGACTCCGTTCCTTTTATCTTGCTGCACCATATGCCTGGAATAGACTTCCTGAGCTGGTACATCAAGCTCCATCTCTAGCCGTCTTCAAATCTAAGCTAAAAGCCCACCTTTTTGATGCTGCTTTTAACTCCTAACCCTTATTCACTTGTTCAGAACCCTTGTTTTATCATCCTCACTTTAATATTCCCTTATCTCTTGTTTGTCCTAATTAGATTGTAAGCTCTGTCGAGCAGGGACTGTCTCTTCATGTTCAAGTGTACAGTACTGCGTACGTCTAGTAGCGCTATAGAAATGATAAGTAGTAGTTTGGCATCTAGTCTTTTTTGGCTGGAGTCCATGGCCAAAGGTTTTCCTTTCTTTATATCAACTAGGGCACAGATAAAAGATAAGACTGGGCCCTGGCTTTTCTTGATATTATACAAAGTTTGTCACAGCTGGCTTTACCAATGACTGACAATATTTCTCACATATGGCCCCAATTTTTGACTCTGCCTTTCAGTTTATGCCTTATATATTTGAGGAGCACAATTAGGTTCTGCATATGGCCCTACATCCCTCTGTATCCCCCTCAGGCCGCCCTGGTGCATGCATACACATATCATCTGCCCTTCTTTTGTTATCCATAGGATTTCTAGAGGCCTGTGAAAGAGGGATATTTATGGTATTTGAAATGCCTGCATAGAGCTCCATGGCTGTATTGTCAGAGATAGATTACCATATTTTGTCCCCCAAAACGGAGGACACATGCCCCGCCCCCACCACACACCCACCCGCCCCCTTTCACAACCTGCCCCACCCTTGTCACATTTCCCCCTCCCCCCTGTTACACCCCGTCACCCCCCCTCCCCTTACTACTGCCCTGGTGGTCTAGTGACCTCTTCGGGGCAGGAAAGAGCCCCCTCTTTCCTGCCCTGCATACATCCTTCCTGTTGCTGATCTCGGCGCCGATTCAAAATGGCCGCCGAGAGTTGAAGTCTTGCGAGGTCACTTCAACTCTCGGCGGCCATTTTGAATCAGCGGCGAAATCAGCAACAGGAAGTATGCATGCAGGGCAGTGCTCCGGGCAGGAAAGAGGGGGCAGTAGTAAGTAAGGGGAGGGGAGGCTAGCAATTTGTCCGTTTGTCCGCCCACCAGCCTGCCTGTTTGTCCAGAAATCCGAACGGGCAGATTGGCAAAACCCGCACGGTTGCCCGGACATGTCCTCAAAAAGAGGACATGTCCAGGTAAATCCGGAAATATGGTAACCCTAGTCAGAGAACACTGTAATCTTATACCATGAGATCCAGTTGCTCCTCCTTCCTGAAGCAGCATTTAAAACACTTAAAGGGCCAGTAATCTACTAATAGTCAGCATTTAAAACCTTAATTTAACAATTGGTTACTGTAGATTTTAATACTTGTCCTAATATATGCTGTTAAAATGATTATGGAGCTCATTTTCAAAAGAGAAAAATGTCCAAAGAGTGTCATAAATCTGCATCTGGATGTTTCTCTCGCAAAACAACCAATTTTCAAAACCAATTTTTAGATGTTTTTCTAAGAAGTCCATCAGAAGTACATTCAAATCATAAGGGGGTGTGTTAAAGGCGGGATCTGGGCGTTCCTAACACTTGGAAGTTTTTTAGCCATAATGGAACAAAACAAAAATGTCCAGGACTAAAACAAAGACCTTTTAAGCTAGACCTGTTTTTATAATGAATAAGGCACAAAAGGGTGCCCGAAATAACTAGACAACCACTAGAGGGAATTTATTTATTTGTTGCATTTGTATCCCACATTATCCCACCTTTTTGCAGGCTCAATGTGGCTTACAATACATCATGAATAGTGAGAATACATGAGAAAGTATACATTTAGTATAACAGAAGGATTTTGGGTAACATGAATGGTAGAACATGATAGTACATTAGCAAGCAATCATAGTAAGACATATTTAAGAATTGTATAAGAATTATATAGAAAATGTGCAATTAGTAATAGTGAAAAAACATGATAGTGGTTTGGCAGTCAGATATTATAAGGGCAGTCCTGGGTATGTGTACAGGAGTTCATATTTGTTGATCCTTGTTGTATGCCTTGTTGAAGAGATCGGTCTTCAGTAGACTTCGGAAGTTGGCTTGTTCATAGATCGTTTTTAGGTTTCGCGGCAACGCATTCCAGAATTGTGTGCTCAGGTAGGAAAAGGTTGACGCATGCGTCAGTTTGTATTTGAGACCTTTACAATTTGGGAAGTGAAGATTAAGGAATGTACGGGATGATTTTTTAGCGTTCCTGGGTGGTAAGTCTATTAGGTCTGACATGTAGGCTGGTGCGTCTCCGTGAACTAGGGTGCATGTTTTGAACATGATACCTTCTTTGAGTGAGAGCCAGTGTAGTTTTTCTCATAGGGGTTTAGCGCTTTCGTATTTTGTTTTATCGAATATGAGTCTGGCTGCAGTATTCTGAGCTGTCTGAAGTTTCTTGATTATTTGCTCTTTGCAGCCGGCGTAGAGTGTGTTGCACTAATCTAGATGACTGAGTACCATTGATTGTACCAGCTTCCGGAAGACGGTTCTTGGGAAGAAAGGTCTTACTCTTTTTAATTTCCACATTGAGTGGAACATCTTCTTGGTTGTGTTTTACGCGTGATCCTCAAGTGTTAGGTGTCGGTCAATGGTAACTCCGAGAATTTTTAGGGTGTCCGAGATTGGAAGGTAAAATTATGTATCATACCTGATAATTTTCTTTCCATTAATCATAGCTGATCAATCCATAGACTGGTGGGTTGTGTCCATCTACCAGCAGGTGGAGATAGAGAGCAATCTTTTTGCCTCCCTATATGTGGTCATGTGCTGCCGGAAACTCCTCAGTATGTCGATATCCAAGCTCCATCCGCAGGACTCAGCACTTAGAGAATTACACCCACAAAGGGACACTCTGCCCAGCTCACAACCGCCGAAACGGGGGAGGGGAATTAACCCAGCTCATCCCCACACAAGTGGGGGAGGGGAATCCGTCCAGCTCATCCCCGCGGAGCGGGGGAGGGACACCACCCCGCCGATGCGGGGGGATCTGGCTTATCCTGCAACCGCAACCGCGGGAGGAGCTGACTGACCCTAACACCGCCGAAGCGGGAGGGAGCGCCGGCAGAATTTATATCTCAATCCAGCCCCGTAAAACGGAGGGGAGAGGAATGCAGCAGCTCACTGTAACACAAACTCGTCTCAACTCTTGAAGAATCCAATTGAAAAAACTTGAACACGAAGTCCTCCTGAACAGGAACTGAAGAATAAACTTGAACCTGAAATGCAACCAGAATATAAACAGTACAGATATCTGGGAGGGGCTATGGATTGATCAGCTATGATTAATGGAAAGAAAATTATCAGGTATGATACATAATTTTACCTTCCATATCATCATGCTGATCAATCCATAGACTGGTGGGATGTACCGAAGCAGTACTCACCCAGGGCGGGACATTGAAATCCCTGACCGCAACACTGAAGCTCCAAACCGGGCCTCCGCACGAGCAGCCACAGTCAAACGGTAATGCCTGGAGAAGGTATGGGCCGATGCCCAAGTTGCTGCCTTGCAAATCTCTTCCAAGGAGACGGACCCGGCCTCTGCCATCGAGGCCGCCTGAGCTCTAGTGGAGTGAGCCTTCAGCTGGATAGGCGGCACCTTCCCCGCGGCCACATAAGCCGCTGCAATGGCTTCCTTGACCCATCTTGCCACTGTAGGCTTAGCAGCCTGCAGACCCTTACGAGGACCTGCAAACAGATGATCCGACTTCCGGAAATCATTGGTCACTTCCAAGTATCTGATGATGACTCGTCTCACATCCAGATATTTGAGAGCAGAGTATTCCTCTGGGTAGTCCTCCCTACAAAAGGAAGGGAGACAGAGCTGCTGATTCACATGGAAGCGAGAAACAATCTTGGGCAGGAAGGAAGGCACTGTGCGAATAGTCACTCCTGCCTCAGTGAACTGCAGAAAAGGCTCTCGACATGAGAGTGCCTGGAGCTCGGAAACTCTTCTGGCTGAAGTGATAGCCACCAAAAAGACTGCTTTCAATGTCAGGTCTTTTAGAGATGCCCTCGACAAGGGTTCAAAAGGCGGCTTCTGCAAGGCTCTTAGCACCAGGTTGAGATTCCACGCAGGCACCACTGAGTGCAGAGGAGGGCGCAGGTGATTAACTCCCTTGAGAAAACGCACCACATCTGGCTGCGAAGCCAGGGAAGCACCCTTTAGGCGGCCCCTGAAGCAAGCCAGAGCCACTACCTGGACTTTAAGGGAACTGAGCGACAGGCCTTTCTCCAGACCTTCTTGCAGGAACGCCAACATTGAAGAAATTGGCGCAGTGAAGGGAGAAAGTGAGCCTGCTTCACACCACGCTGCAAAGGTACGCCAAACCATGGCGTAAGCAGTAGAAGTAGAGCGCTTCCTCGCTCTCAGCATAGTGGCGATGACCTTGTCTGAGAAGCCCTTCTTCCTCAGACGCTGCCGCTCAATAGCCAGGCCGTAAGACCAAAGGGGGAGGGATCCTCCATCACCACGGGACCCTGATGCAACAGGCCCTGCTCCACTGGCAGTCGCAGAGGGTCGTCCACTGAGAGCCTGATCAAGTCCGCATACCAGGGACGTCTGGGCCAGTCCGGACCCACCAGGATTATCCGGCCCGGATGCTTTGCCACCCGGTCTAGCACCCTGCCCAACATGGGCCAGGGCGGGAACACATAGAGAAGCTCCTGTGTCGGCCACTGTTGGAGAAGAGCATCTACTCCCAGGGATCGAGGGTCCCGTCCTCTGCTGAAAAAGCGCGGCACTTGGCAATTGGCCGATGACGCCATCAGATCTAGGCTCGGCTGGCCCCAGCGCTTCGTGATGTCCAAGAACGCCTGAGCCAATAACTGCCACTCTCTGGGATGCAAGGTATGGCGACTGAGAAAGTCCGCCTTGACATTCATGACTCCGGCAATGTGGGCCGCTGACAGCTGCTCCAGGCTCGTTTCCGCCCACTGGCATAGATTCATGGCCTCCTTGGCTAGAGGGGCGCTCTTGGTACCTCCCTGGCGGTTGACATAGGCCACAGCCGTGGCATTGTCCGACAGGACCTGTACTGGCTTCAACGCCAGTATCGGGAGGAACTGCAATAGCGCCAACTGAATGGCTCTGAGTTCCAGGAGGTTGATAGACCACTTTGCCTCTGCAGGAGACCAGAGCCCCTGCGCTGTCCTTCCCAAACAGTGGGCTCCCCAGCCCGTCAAAGAGGCGTCTGTCGTGACGGCAATCCACTCCGGGGTCACAAGAGGCATCCCTGCCGACAACTTGTCTGTCTTCAGCCACCAACTCAGCGCCTTGTGCACTGCTGGGTCCAAGGGAAGGCGCACAGCATAATCCTCCAACACCGGAGTCCAGCGCTGCAGCAGAGAGTGTAGAAGTGGTCTCATATGAGCCCTGGCCCAGGGCACTACTTCCATCGTGGCCGTCATAGAGCCCAACAGCTGCACATAGTCCCAAGCCCGAAGCGGAGAGGCTACTAGGAACTGGCCAACCTGAGCCTGAAGTTTGACAATCCGATTGTCCGGCAGGAACACTCTGCCCATTTGGGTGTCGAATTTGAACTCCCAGATACTCCAGGGACTGAGTCGGGCGCAGCTGGCTTTTCTCCCAGTTGATGATCCACCCCAGGGAGCTCAAAAGAGCAACCACCCGGTCCACAGCTTTGCCGCACTCTGCATAAGAGGGGGCTCGGATGAACAGTCGTCCAGATAAGGATGGACTTGTACTCCTTCCTTTCGCAGGAAGGCCGCGATGACCACCATTACTTTGGAGAAGGTCCGCGGAGCAGTATCCAACCCGAACGGGAGGGCTCTGAACTGGAAGTGTCGGCCCAGGACTGCAAAACGCAGAAAGCGTTGATGAGGAGGCCAGATGGGAATATGCAAGTACGCTTCCTTGATGTCCAAGGATGCCAGGAACTCCCCTGCCTTCACTGCCGCTATAACAGAGCGGAGAGTCTCCATGCGAAAGTGCCGAACTTTCAAGGCCCGACTGACCCCATTGAGGTCGAGGATAGGCCGTACAGAACCTCCTTTCTTTGGTACCACAAAGTAAATGGAGTAACGTCCCTTGCCAAGCTGATTTTCTGGCACCGGAACAACCGCACCCAGGCGGATCAGATTGTCCAAGGTCTGCTGCACTGCCACAGCTTTGACCGGAGACTTGCAGGGAGAGAGTACAAACCCGTCTCTTAAGGGTCGGCAGAACTCTAGCTTGTAGCCATCTCTGCTGACTTCCAGCATCCAAGCGTCTGAAGTTACCCTGGTCCACTCGCTCAGAAACGAGGACAGGCGTCCTCCAATCTGCACTGGGCCATGGACTAGGACCCCGTCATTGGGTACGAGACCCTGGGGGAGGACCGGAGGGCGCACCTCCGGGACGGCGGTCTCTGCGAAAGGAATGCTGCTTGGGGGAGAAGTTCCTCTTGAAGGAAGAGGGGGCAGAGGAGCCCGACTTGCCCGGGCGGTACCGACGGGCTTCCTGAAACAGTCCTCTGGAGTTACCGGGGCGAGCACTGGTCCGAGCCCTGACGTCTGGTAACCTCTTGCCCTTAGACGTGCCGAGATCAGTCACAATTTTGTCCAGCTCGACCCCAAAGAGCAGCTTGCCTTTAAAAGGCAACTTAGCCAGGCGGGACTTAGAGGCATGGTCAGCAGACCAATGCTTCAGCCAAAGCCACCGCCGCGCAGAGACTGTCTGAGCCATACCTTTAGCTGAGGCTCTCAAGACATCATACAGTAAGTCTGCCAAATAAGCCAAGCCCGATTCCAGGGCCGGCCAATCAGCCCTCAAGGAAGGATCCGAGGGAGAAGCCCGCTGCACAATCGTCAGGCACGCCCTGGCCACATAGGAACCGCAAACTGAGGCCTGCAAACTTAAAGCAGCCGCCTCGAAGGATGACCTTAAGGCCGCCTCCAATCTTCTGTCTTGGGCGTCCTTTAGGGCCGTGCCACCTTCCACTGGCAACGCCGTTTTCTTAGTCACCGCAGTGATTAAAGAATCCACGGTAGGCCAAAGAAAGGCCTCCAGTTCACTTTCAGGCAAAGGATAGAGGCGGGACATAGCCCTAGCCACTTTGAGGCTCACTTCCGGGACATCCCATTGAGCCGAAATTAAGGTGCGCATGGCATCATGCACGTGGAAGGTTCTAGGCGGGCGCTTCGTCCCCAGCATAATGGCGGAGCCAACAGGGGCTGAGGGAGAGACGTCCTCTGGAGAGGAAATCTTCAAAATGCTCATGGCCTGCACTAACAGGTTGGGCAAATCCTCTGAGCGAAAGATCCGCGCTGCAAAGGGGTCATCCGCTCCATCCGAGTGGGAATCCGTCTCCTCCAAGGAATCCCCAAAGGATCGTTGGGAGAACTCAGATACGCTGCCCTCATCTACATCAGAGGAGACAGAGTCCTCTAAGGCCTGGGAATCCACCCGAGGGCGTTTACTTCCGGGGGCCTCAACCCCTTTATCGGCCAAGGGAGCAGGGGCAGCGTTTTGCATAAGGAAGGCCTGATGCAGCAGCAAAATAAACTCGGGGGAGAAACCCCCCAGACTGTGCACTTCAGCAGCCTGGGCCACAGCCCTAGACGCACCCTCAACCGGCGCTCGCAAGAGCGGGGGAGAAACATGCTGCGCATCCAAGATGGCGTCCGGCCCGACACTCCGCGAAGGAGCCGCGCGGGAAGAACGGCGCTTAACTTTAGCCGCTTTTTTGCCGTCGCCCAAATCAAGGGCGGCTATGGCATGAACGTCTCCCAGCTCAAGGGCGGCCCAAGAAGAAGCCGTCCGAGCAGAGTGGCCGGCCAAGATGGCGGAGGCGAGCAGCGGGAGATGGGCGTTTATGGCGGGAAAAACCGCCACACCGGAGGAAGAACCGGGACACTGACCGGCCTCCAAACTGACACCCAACATGGGCGAATCAGACTTTAAGACCCCCGCATCCCCGCTAGAAGCGCACACGCGGTCCGGGGAGCGATTCTTCGGGCCTCGCCCTCCGACGCCATAGGCCACGTGGAGATCGATCGGGGAACCCCCTGCCCGCTATAAAAAGGTAAAAATTACCTGCTTCTCGCGCCGAGCTGTAACGAACTGGTGTCCCAGTGAGTAGCTGCAATAAACGTTTAAATAAACGTTGAAATAAACGCCCTTAAGGACGTCCAAAAATTTTTTTTTTTCAACGGAGCCAGCGGGAGGGGGGAGAAAAGGAGGGACCTGGCACCACCAGGTTTGCACTTGCTCAAGAAGAGCCCTCAACCCCAGGTACTCAACAAAACCTAAAAATTAGGCTTGGAGACCTAGCCAGAGCTGCTGCTGTGTGTGACCACCACCTGCTGAGATAGAGAACATACTGAGGAGTTTCCGGCAGCACATGACCACATATAGGGAGGCAAAAAGATTGCTCTCTATCTCCACCTGCTGGTAGATGGACACAACCCACCAGTCTATGGATTGATCAGCATGATGATATGGAAGATTCAGTTTTGGTGTCTCAATGGTGGTGAATTTCTTCGTGTTGTATTGCGAGTTGAATACTAGGCATTGGGTTTTCTCTGCGTTGAGTTTCAACTTGAATGCATCCACCCATGTGTACATGATGTGTAGGCTTTGGTTGATGTCATTGGAGATTTCCTTTAGATCTTAATTAAATGGAATATAGATCGTTACGTCATCTGCATAAATGTATGGGTTAAGGTTTTGGTTTGATGGTAGTTTCGCCAAGGGTATCATCATTAAGTTTAATAAAGTCGGTGAGAGGGGAGATCCCTGTG
Source organism: Microcaecilia unicolor (assembly GCF_901765095.1). Lineage (NCBI taxonomy): Eukaryota > Metazoa > Chordata > Amphibia > Gymnophiona > Siphonopidae > Microcaecilia > Microcaecilia unicolor. The sequence continues at coordinate 123,432,902 of NC_044033.1, forward strand.
GAACTCCACACTCAGGTATCCATGTAGCTGATGTGGTCGAATTACATGTCACTTGGTATGATCGTGTGGTTAGGAATCCCTTGAACCAGTTGAGAACATTTCCTCCGATTCCAAAATATTCGAGGATATGTAATAGTATTCCATGATCAACTATGTTGAAGGCGCTAGACATGTCTAATTGTAGCAGTGTACAGTGACCCCCAATACCCCCCCAGTGGTCACTGAGTCCCCTCCCATCCCCCACAAATGTGAATACAAATATTATTTAGCAGCCTCTATGACACCCTCAGATGTTAGTGACAGGTCTATTTTTTAGAGCAGCATGCAGTCCCTGGAGTAGAGTAGTGGTCAGTGCAGTGCACCATGGAGTGGGGGACTCTGGTCCCTATCTCCCTCTACCTGTCACAGCTGTGGCGTAACTGTGAGCCTTCCAAAACTCACCAGAAACCCACTGTACCCACATATAGGTGTCCTCTTCACGCATAAGGGCTATTGTAGTGGTGTACAGTTGTGGGCAGCGGGTTTTGGGGGCTCAGCAAACAAGATAAGGGAGCAACAGTGAGATGTGTACCTGGTTAGCATGTTTTTGAACTCCACTGCAGTGCCCTTAGGGTGCCCCATTTATCTCCTGGGATGTCTGGGAGACCAGTCTGCTAAAAATGATGGCCCCTCCTACATCCCAATGGCTTGATTTTCTACGTTTTTCACTTGGATATTTTCTTTTTGAAAATGGACCAAAAACAAAATGTCCAAAGCACAAAACCTTGTTAGAAACAGTATATTCGAAAACAAAAGATAGATGTTTTTCTTTTTTTGAAAATTAACTTCTTTCCTATTTAGATTTTGGACGTTTTTTGCAGAATGTCTAAAGTCGGACCTAGACGTCATATCAAAAATGCCCTTCCACATGAATTTAATTAGCAATTGATAATTGTTGTAATCAAAGCAATCTTAATAAACATAGGAGCATAACGTGAAATAAATAAAAAAATGCTCCATAGTTACAGGAATCCAGTTAAAAAAAAGTTTATAGGTATGTCATTTGACAACAACAAAAATAGACATCACTTACTGTTTGTGCTCTATGTGAGCCTTTGTTAGCCAAAGAAACATATAATTTTTTGGCTTTTGTTATGTTCTGAGGCATATGATCACCAAATAGCAAAGCAGAAGCAATTCTTTCTGCAGCTCTGATATTTCCTATATCAGCTGCTCTGGCAAGAAGTTGGTAGGCTCTGTTTCAAGACAATACAAAGGTAAGAATTAGTCATCTGATTTTAGTTCATCTCACTATCTACAATATCCAAATTAATAATTAAGCAGTCAGATATTGTGCTGAAGATCTTTGCCAATGAGATTTCTTTATTGTGTGAGAGGGTACTTACACTTTCTCGATAAGTGACTTTTACAGGTAAAACAAATACATCAAACACACAAACAGGCAGGTGGTAATATACCAACACTAGAAGCAACAGATAGTACTAGCAAAAAAAACAGGCTTATTTTCGAAAGAGAAGGGCGCCCATCTTTCGACACATCGCAAGATGGGCATCCTTTTCACAGGGTCACCCAAATCGGCATAATTGAAAGCCGATTTTGGGCGTCCTCAACTGCTTTCCATCGCGGGGATGACCAAAATTCACGGGGGCGTGTCAGAGGTGTAGCAAAAGCGGGACTGGGGCGTGCCTAACACATGGGCATCCTCGACCAATAATGGAAAAAAGAAGGGCGTCTGTGACAAACACTTGGACGACTTTACCTGGTCCTTTTTCCTTACGACCAAGCCACAAAAATGTGCCCTAAATGATCAGATGACCACCGGACGGAATAGGGGATGACCTCCCCTTACTCCCTTCAGTGGTCATTAACCCCCTCCCACCCTAAAAAAAATTTTTTAAATATTTTTTCCAGCCTCCATGCCAGCCTCAAATATCATACCCAGCAGTATGCAGGTCCCTGGAGCAGTTTTAGTGGGTGCAGAGCACTTCAGACAGGCGGACCCAGGCCCATCCACCCCTACCTGTTACACTTGTGGTGGTAAATATGAGCCCTTCAAAACCCACCACAAACCTACTGTACCCACATATAGATGCCCCCTTCACCCATAAGGACTATAGTAGTGGTGTATAGTTGTGGTGAGTGGGTTTGGGGGGGGGGCTCAGCACACAAGGTAAGGGAGCTATGCACCGGAGAGCAATTGCTGAAGTCCACTGCAGTGCCCCCTAGGGTGCCCGGTTGGTGTCTTGGCATGTCAGGGGGACAAGTGCACTACGAATGCTGGCTCCTCCCACAACCAAAGGGCTTGGATTTGGTCATTTCTGAGATGGGCGTCCTCAGTTTCCATTATTGCCGAAAATCAGGGACGACCATTTCTAAGGTCGACTTAAATTTTGCGACTTGGGCGTCCCCAACCGTATTATCAAAACGAAAGATGGACACCCATCTTGTTTCAATAATACGGGTTTCCCCACCCCTGCGAGGACGTCCTCAGGAAAACGTGGGCTCCCCTTTCGATTATGCCCCTCAAAGTAGTTCAAAATAAGAGTTCCAAAGTTTATTTATAAAAATATGTCCGACGTGGCCACGTTTTGCCTAATTAGGCAGCATCCAGAGTCAGTAGTCATTTATAAAACACAAGAACAGTATGACAAAAGTCTTCCAACAAAAGGGATAAACCAACTACTCTATGAATGTTTTCCTCAGACAATGGGGCACAGAACTGCTGCTGCTAAGTCGTCCCATTCTCTTTATCATTTTGTTGGCCTTCTCTGTACCTTTTCTAATTCTGCTATACCTTTATTGAGATTCAGTGACCAGAATTGCACACAACATTCAAGATGTGGTCACACCATGGAGCAATACAAAGACATTATAATATTCTTTGTTTTGTTCTTCATTCCTTTCCTAATAATTCCCAACATTTTATTTGCTTTATTAGCTGCCATGGTGCACTGAACAGAAGGTTTCAACATATCATCAACAATGATGCCTAGATCCCTTTCCTGGGCTGTTACTTGTAATGTGAAACCTTGTATCATGTAGTTATAGTTTGGGCTCCTCTTCCATATATGCATCATTTGCTCCCATTAAATTTAATTTGCCATTTAGATGCCTAATCTCTCAGTACTGTAAGGTTTTCCTGCAATTTCTCACCATCCTCATGGGATTTAACAACTCTGAATAGTTTTGTGTCATCAGCAAATTTGATCACTTCATTCATTATACCTGTTTCCAGGTCATTTATAAATGCTATAAAGCAGTAATCTCAGCACAGATCCCTGGGGACAGCTACTGTTTATTCTTTTGCATTGAGGATATTGATCATTTAATTCTACTCTCTGTTTTCTATCTTTTAACCAGCTCTTAATCCACAATAAGATAGTGCCTCCTATCTCATGACTTTTTAATTTCCTCAGGAGTTGTTCATAAGGCACTTTGTCAAGTACTTTCTGAAAACCCAGACAATTAAACCAGTTCACCTTTATCCACGTTTATTCACCCCTTCAAACAAATATAGCAGATTCGTAAGGCAAGATATCCCTTGGCTAAAACCATATTTGCTTTGTCCTATTCATCCATGCCTATGTATATATAAAGTAATTTTGTTCTTTACAATAGACTTTACCATTCTGCCCAGCACTAACATCAGGTTCACTAGTCTATAATTTCCCAAGTCACCTCCAAAACCATTTAAAAAATTGGAATCACATTGTCCACACTTCAATCTTCAGTACCATGCTTGATTTTAAAGATAAATTGATATGCAATTTAAAGTTTTAGTTACATCAGTACTCTAGGATGTATACATCTGGTCCAGGTGATTTGCTATTCTTTAGTTTGTCAAGTTGCCCTATTACATCTTCCAAATTTGCAGAGATTTGTTTCAGATTAACTCTCTAATTCTAAAGTTGCACATCCAACTTTGACTATCATGCAAAGATGCACACATAATTTATAGAATAGGATGAGTTACTTGTATAACTTAACTAGCTAATTGGTATTAACAAGCCATTGTTGGCAATAATTGATCTCAATTGGCACTAATTGGCAGTAATTAGTTATGTCCATAACTGCCCCTAGTCTGTATTCTATAACCCATGAGCACAAATTCAAGAGCACACAAGTACAAGGGGGACTAGACCTGGGAGAGGCATGGGCAGAACAGGGGCATGGTAGAAGTTGCACATGAGTGTTATAGAATACTTGAATTTACATGTCTAACTGCCTACAGTTAGGTGTGACCATTTACACCAGCCATTTGGCTAGCATAAGTGCTTGCACCTAAAGTTGGGTGTGTAAACGTGGACTTATACTAGCATTCTCTAATAGCAATTGTTCGTGCAATTGCTGTCATAATAATCCATGCCTAACATGCAACATCCCAGCGCCCAACTTTAGGCAACATTTTAAGAATTACTCACATCCCCAGATATTATATATGGTGCCCAAAATTGGGCACTGATCCAAGATGTGCACTCTACTAAATTGGCTAGCGAGCCAATTAGTGCCAATAATTGCTACAAGCTATTCTATAACAATGTGTGCCCAAATCCCATAGTACGCAACCCAAAAGGGGGCATGGCAATGAGAGGTGCATGTGTGGGTCTGGGGCATTTCTAAATTTTGCACATAATGTTATAAAATACTAGGGATATGTGGCCAAATTGAGCGCCAGGAATTACACTTGGTTTTAGCAGCCTGAAGTCCTGGCATCCAAATTTGGGCACCATAATTGGCACTTAATGCTATTCTATAATGGGCGCTCAACTTTGAGTACCAATTTGTGGTAACATGATTCCGCAGACGGGCAGAGAGCACTCACAGACACAGGTAGGCAAGGGGAAGAGTAAACAGTACTGCTTTCCAACATACAAAAACCTGTTGTATCACAGCTCAGTGCAGTGGTAGCAGTGTTCTTGCTGAACACTAAGGAAGCAGTCTTGCTAGGGCTGGCTTGTGGCCATGCCACAAAAACAATGTTACCATTCCAAACACAGTCCAACACTTCATATGAGTCTTCAGGGCAGTGGTGTAGCTATGTGGGGCCACTGGGGCCTGGGCTCCCTCAAATTTCCTCTGGGCCCCTGGTTTGCTGACGGGGGTCCCCAACTGTCACCAGCTGAAGCCTTGTCCAGCAACGGTCTCCGGCGCCGCTACAATGCCTGCCCTACTCTTTCTTCCCCCTCACGTCCTGCATACTTCTTTTAGTGAAATTGAGCATATCCAACAGACCCCCCCCAGTGATATCATCGCATTGCCGTTAAGTGTGCAGGCTCTCTTCCTGCTTTCCAGCTTCCCTTGCTGCAGGGAAGCCATATTTGATCTGAGACTGTGCTTCTCTGCAAGAGAACCATACTTTGCAGCTGATACCCCTTCATGCACCCCTCATCACCACTAAGATGCATGTAACTTCTCCAGTGTTCCAGTACCGTATGTGCAGTAATTTATGGACCTGAGACCCCATTTTTTCAGTGAGGAAACCATTTTTGATCTAAGACCATGATTCTCTGCAAGGGAACCATCATTTTTGCACCTTGGACCTCGCTTTTTCAGTGAGCAAACCGTTTTTGATCTGAGACCATGCTTCTCTGCTAGGGAACCATAACATTTGGACCTGGAACCCCTCTTTTGCAGCAAAGGAACCATTTTTGTTCTGAGACACTGCTTCTAACAATCTTGTTTGAGTAGGGTTACCATATTTGTGGAGAAAAGAGGACCCAAAAAATAAAATGTCATCTCGCCCCCCAGCCCCACCCCTGCTGTGCTGTGCGGCACAGTCACCTTGACCCCCCAAGAAAGCCAGATTATATAGGCAGTGAAAATACTGGTAACAAAAATGCATTTTCTTCCATACACTGCTAAATACAAAATTAGAAAAGATGTACATTTCCAAAAAAGTAAACATCCATGAGCAGCATTTCCCCTTTCCTTTCCCTCCCATCCATGAACAGTATATCACCTTCTCCTCTCCATCTTCTATTCACGTGATGTACTTTCCCTATTTTCCCTTTCTCCCAGGTACATCCCCCTCCCCAATCTTTTTTCCAGCCCCATCCCTTCCTGAACCTACATTTCATCCACCTTTTACAGCCCCCTCATGGGGAGAGGTCACATAATGCGTTGTGAGTAGTGGCTGTGTTTCAGCGCTGCTCCAGGGTCCTCGTTCCTAACTTCAATTTCTAACGGAAACCCAGACCTGTATCGGATGCTGCACATCCTCCAGTAATTGCTGAAACCAGTATATGGACCAATATCTTGTTCCGATGCCGTCCAGAGCACCACGTCATGGAATTAAAACAGAAAAAGAAAAATCCTCATCGCCAAGTGCTACTTCCAAGATGGCGGAGGCAAAAGGCGATGGCGGTGGTGAGTTTTCGGATAAGCAATTGGCCCAGATTACTGCAGCAGTCAAAGTGGCTATAACCCCCCGATTTGATCTGTTGGCCGGCCAATTAGAAAAATTAGACGGGGTGCTGACCGAAACAGTCAGTCACACGACTGAGGCTGAACGGAGGATATCGGAGCTGGAGGACACGTGGGCTCAATCCGAACCAGAGATTTCGCGCCTAAAAGAACAGATAAGAACACAGCATGAAAAGCTGGAAGATATTGAAAATCGAACGAGGAGGTACAATTTGAGAATAGTTGAATGCCAGAAAAACTGCAGGAGAAATCATTGGGGCATTTCTTAGAGCAATGGTTTTGCAAAGAGTTTGCCCTTTCAGACAGTTATGGGGCGCTGTGTATTGAACGCGCTCACCGAGTCGGGAGGCCACAACCTGACAATCAAAGATCACGGGTGATCATAATAAAAGTACATAATTATCTTCATAAAGAAGAAATTTTGAGAGGCTACAGGATGAAGCGTGAAAATCTAATGTATGAAGGTGCCCAGATTAGAATCTTTCAAGATTACTCGGCGGGAGTACAAGAGAGGAGACGGTGATTCCATCCAATCTGTTCCTCAATGGTGGAGAAGAAAATTCGCTTCATGCTCCTATACCCTGCAATTTTGAAGATACAGCATGATGGGAGGTGGAGATCCTTTGAAACAGCTTCTGAAGCACAGGAATTTTTGAATAAAGAACTGCAGGTCAGCACGGCTTAAAAATTTTCAGAGGAGTAGAGGAGCTTCACATGAAGTAACACTGAATTACACTTATGGTGAATGGGAGAAGTTGGAGGACTTGGAACTTACATGGACTCTGGCAGAGTATACTGAAGGGATCCTAAACTGTTTAGCGGAATGTATGTATGTCATTGAAGTATGAAGGTTACCTGGTTTAAAAGGCTGAGGGGGGGGGGAAATGCTCTGGGTAAGGATAAAGTATATTTGCGAGAGGAAGGGGGGGCCCTTGCATGATCGTGACCTGACTCAGATATTAAGAGGGTAATTAGAGGGGGAATTAACACTAGGGGAGGAGGGAGGGGTTAGTAGTGAGAAGCACTGGGGGAAAAAGTAAAAGGGGAAGGGGAGTGAGAACTTGAGACACGTAGAATGTCCTAATGTGAGGGTGATAGAATATACGTATTACTTACTGGAGTGTGATATCAGGAAACGAGTTATGAGGAGAGTAACAAGGCATATCAAGCCACCGGGGCAGGGCTAGGACCCGGGGGTTATAATTTCCGACTGCAAGCTGAGTTGGGGACTGTCCTGGGTTAACACACTGTAAGATAATTACCTGGAATGTGTGTGGGGGGGGGGATTTCCTCCCCGATTAAACAGAAGAAGATCTTATCACACTTGAAGCGCCTCAAAGTGGATATAGCCGGCCTTCAAGAAACTAGGCTTACAGACCAAGAGCATCATAAACTTAAGCAAGGTTGGGTGGGACAAATTAAATGTGCCTCCTCGGATGGGCGCAAAGGGGACATGGCCATACTATTTCATAAGCAACTGGCATGTACTGTTGAGACAATCTTAGAAGACTCTCAGGGTCGTTACATTCTGATTAAATTATGGCTGCAGGGGAGAGAAGTGTATCTTTTGAATATCTATGCCCCCACACCTTATGATACTCAGTTTTTTCCAGGGTTGCTGAAAGATCTTCTTCCATACCAAAGGAAATTGTTAATTATTGTGGGAGATATGAACACACTGATGGATCCAACAGAGGATTGTACAGGTGCAAGGCAGGGGGGATTCACGGGGCGGAGAGAGAGAGGGATGTTAAGGGAGTTCGCTGCTTCTCTCTCTGTGGTACACGTGTGGAGGTTACTGAATCCAGATGGGCGAGACTTTACACACAGATCTAGAGCTCATGGTTCATGGGCTCGCCTTGATTACATGCTGGTGGCTACAGATCTGTTTCCCTGGGTTTCACGGGGCGGAGAGAGAGAGGGATGTTAAGGGAGTTCGCTGCTTCTCTCTCTGTGGTACATGTGTGGAGGTTACTGCATCCAGATGGGCGAGACTTTACACACAGATCTAGAGCTCATGGTTCATGGGCTCGCCTTGATTACATGCTGGTGGCTACAGATCTGTTTCCCTGGGTTATGGAGTCTGGGATAGAGGAGGTGGTGGTCTGACCATGCTCCGGTATGGTTTGAACTGGAAGCCCTGAGGTGTTTTCGCCTAACTAGGGGTTGGAGATTTCCCAGTTACCTATCTAAGCATAAAGACTTTCAAAAATTTCTGCATGTAAAATGGGAAGATTATGTAACGCATAATAAAGTACATAAATCTAACCCGCAACTATTTTCGTGCACTGCCAAGGCAGTGATACGGGGAGAACTGATTGCATATATAGCAGCGAGGCGTAAGAGAATCGTGGCCAGCATTATTCATTTAAATTGGCAACTGTGGCGAGCCAAGATCATGTACATAGCCTCCCCTATGGTGACTCATAGGGATAATTATCAGTCAGCACAAGTGACCATCAACTCCCTATTACACGAACAAACTCAACAATCCCTAGTTTATCAGAAGTACCGCTTTGCCAGATTTGGTAATAGATCGGGGGGATGTTGGCCCGGTTGGTAAAGGCGCGAGGTGGAAACCGGACGATATCAGTGTTAAAGGATAAACAGGGTAAAGTTGAGAACCGGCCCAATCTTATTCAAAAAAATATTACGTAATCACTTTCAACAGCTCTATGCGGAGGATGAAAAAATAGAAAGAGGCAAGGTGAGGAAATTTTTGGAGAGGGCGGGAATGCCTCGTCTTAGTGAGGAGGCAGTGAAGAGGTTGGAGTCCCCATTGTAGCTTAGAGAGTTGCAACAAGCTATCAAGGGGCTGAAGTCCTTCTCAGCATCGGGTGTGGATGGGTTCTCCAGCGAGTTTTATAAGATACTACAGCATTCGCTTTTGGGACCATTGTTTGAATATCATCAATCAGTTATTGAAGTGGGGGGATTCCCGATGTTTGAGAATATGGCGCAGATCTCTCTTTTGCAAAAACCAGGGAAGGCACCTGAGGAGCCGGAGTCATATCGTCCCATTTCTTTAATTAATGTGGACATTAAATTACTAGCAAAGATCTTAGCTGATAGATTGATGACCTATCTCCCGGATATACTCATATCACCCCTCTCCTCAGGTCACTTCACTGGATTCCAATTAGATACCGCATACAGTTCAAGCTTCTCCTTCTTACCTACAAATGCACTCAGTCTGCAGCCCCTCATTACCCCTTACATTCCCGCCAGTAACCTCTGCTCACAGGACAAATCCCTCCTCTCAGTACCCTTCTCCACCACCGCCAACTCCAGGCTCCGCTCATTCTGCCTCGCCTCAACCTATGCTTGGAATAAACTTCCTGAGCCCTTACGCCAAGCCCCCTCCCTACCCATCTTCAAATCTTTGCTCAAAGCCCACCTCTTCAATGTTGCTTTCGGCACCTAACCTTTATACCTTTCAGGAAATCTAGACTGCCCCAATTTGACTGCCCCTATTTGACTGACTGTACATTTGTCCTTTAGATTGTAAGCTCCTTGAGCAGGGACTGTTCTTCTATGTTAAATTGTACAGCGCTACGTAACCCTAGTAGCGCCTTAGAAATGTCAAGTAGTAGTAGTAGTAGTAGTATTTGGTTGGGCCTGCATAAGTTGGCTTTGTCCCCAAGCGCCATTCTGTCGTACATATACGTAAAATTCTTCTAGCGATGGCCCACAGTATTTACCATAAAGACCCGACGATAGTAGTCAGCTTGGATGCAGCTAAGGCATTTGACTGTGTGGGGTGGGGGTTTCTGTTTCAAGTTCTTGATTGGGTGGACTTGCCTAGGGGTTTTACACAGGCGGTGAGGGCGTTATACAATGGGATGGACACACACATAGCAGTTAATGGAGGGAAGTCTGAGAGTTTTGAAGTGCATCGGGGAACCAGGCAGGGGTGCCCATTGTCTCCATTATTGTTTGATATAGCTTTGGAACCACTGATCCGTTCATTGAACTCCAATGTCGGGGTGCGGAGAGTACAGGTGGGGGGTCAGGAGGTGAAAGCTCTTGCGTATGCCGATGACATTTTGCTTATCCTATCTGACCCTCAGCCTTCTCTCACATGTACCTTAGATTTGTCAGGATTCACCCTAAATCATGTCAGGTGTAATGGCAGTGGACGAAGAGATAAAAAGATCTTGGAAAGGGGAGTTTCCGCTTAAATGGGTAGATTCGACGATTCCGTACTTAGGGGTATCCATTACCAGGGATATAGGGGCCCTGTATGAAGCTAATGTTATTCCACTGTTGGACATGACTCGGAGTAGGCTGGAAATATGGAGGGCTCTGCCTCTCTCACTGTGGGGACGGATTGCTTTATTTAATATGGTCTTAGCTCCAAAATGGCTATGTGTGTTTCAACAACTTCCCTTCTTTCTTAAACATCGTGATGAGCAAGCTTTGAAGAGAATCCTACAGGATTTCTTGTGGCAAGGAAAACGGCCCTGGCTTACACTAGACATGATTTCTACACCGAGGGATGGGGGGGGGGGGGGGAATGGGCCTTTTGAATATTAGATTTCTAACAATTGCATGTGCGATGAGTCATATAAATGATTGGTACAGGGGATCATCTGACTTCTCTTTAACATCCGTGGAGGTAGACATATTCCCGGAGGTACATTTTAGTCATCTCATACATTCAGGCGGCACCCGACCAAAGCATGCTTTTAGGAGACACCCATTATTGAAGCCTTTAAGAGCTGCCTGGCGATGGTTGTGTAGGCGGCATCAATTCTCGGCGGTTAGTTCACCCTGGCTTTCGATATGTAAAAATCCGGCATTTCCTCCGAGACAGGGAAAAAGTGTGTTCGGTATGTGGGCAAAGAGGGGAATTGTGTACTTAGCACATGTAGTCACAGATGAAGGCCATATGCGTACATACTCAGAGTTGCAGTCGCAATATGGTATTCCCTCAGGGCATTCTTTTGAGTATATACAACTAAAACATTATGTCGGGACTTTATCCTGGACGGACTTGACGGAGGATGCTGTGGAAGTACTTTCGAAGGCCTTTTCATTGGGAGCTCAACACTCAGTCCCTCTGAAATTCCATCATCAATTCTTGAAAGACACTACGGTAGAGGTGGATTATATGCGCTTGGCTCTTTGCTGGTCGATGGAGCTGAGGTGTGGTGTCAGCTGAGTTGTGTAGATCTTATTTAAAGTGCTTTGCTCAGACAAATGGTGACGGACCCCACGAGGGAGGGAGCGACGCTGGATCTGGTGCTCACAAATGGGGATAGCGTGTCAAATATCCGAGTGGGTGCCCACCTGGGCAGCAGTGACCATCAAACGGTTTGGTTTGATATAACATAAGTACATAAGTAATGCCATACTGGGAAAAGACCAAGGGTCCATCGAGCCCAGCATCTTGTCCACGACAGCGGCCAATCCAGGCCAAGGGCACCTGGCAAGCTTCCCAAACGTACAAACATTCTATACATGTTATTCCTGGGATTTTGGATTTTTCCAAGTCCGTTTAGTAGCGGAGTGGAGAGCGGCCACTCAAAACTCAAAGTCTTGGATTTCAAGCATGCTGACTTTAGTAAAATGGGGGAATACCTGAGGAAGGAGATGATGGGCTGGGAGGAAGTACGAGAAGTGGAAGGACAGTGGTCCAGGCTGAAAGAAGCTATAAATAGGGTCACGAACCTTTATGTAAGGAAAGTAAATAAAAGCAAGAGAAAAAGGAAACCGATATGGTTCTCCAAGCAAGTGGTTGAGAAAATAAAGGCTAAAGAGTTGGTGTTCCAGAAATACAGAAAAACTCAAGAAAAGGAACACATGGAGGAATACCGGATGAAACTGAAAGAAGCCAAGAGGGAGATACAACTGGCAAAAGCGCAAGCAGAAGAACAAATGGCTAGAAATGTAAGGAGGGGTGACAAAAATTTCTTCAGGTATATTAGTGAAAGGAGAATGACTAAAAAGGGAATTATGAGACTAAAAGATACTGCGAACCGCTATGTGGATAATGATGAAGAAAAAGCAAATTTGCTAAATAGATACTTTTGTTCTGTTTTCACAGAAGAAAATCCTGGAGAAGGACCGCGATGGACTGGAAATAGTACAAATGAGAATGAAGTGGATAGAGCACCGTTCACGGAAGAAAGTGTGTATCAACAACTTGAAAAGCTAAAGGTGGACAAAGCCATGGGACTGGATGGGATCCACCCCAGGATATTGAGGGAGCTCAGAGAGGTTTTGGCGGGTCCTCTTAAAGATTTGTTTAATATATCCTTGCAGACGGGAGAGGTTCCGAGGGATTGGAGAATGGCGGAGGTGGTCCCTCTTCACAAAAGTGGTGATAGGGAAGAAGCTGGAAACTACAGGCTGGTAAGCCTCACTTTGGTTATTGGAAAAGTAATGGAAGCGACGCTGAAGGAAAGGATTGTGAATTTCCTGGAAGCCAATAAGTTGCAAGATCCGAGACAACATGGTTTTACCAAAGGGAAATTATGCCAAACGAATCTCATTGAGTTCTTTGATTTGGTGACAGGAGAATTGAATCAGGGACGAGCTATAGACGTAATCTACTTAGATTTCAGCAAAGCTTTTGACACAGTTCCCCATAGGAGGCTCTTAAATAAACTGGATGGGCTGAAGATAGGACCCGAAGTGGTGAACTGGATTAGGAACTGGTTGACGGACAGACGCCAGAGGGTGGTGGTGAACGGAAATCGCTCGGAGGAGGGAAAGGTGAGTAGTGGAGTGCCTCAGGGATCGGTGCTGGGGCCGTTTCTGTTCAATATATTTGTGAGTGTCATTGCCAAAGAGTTAGAAGGTAAAGTTTGCCTATTTGCGGATGATACTAAGATCTGTAACAGAGTGGACACCCGGGAGGGAGTGGAAAGCATGAAAAAGGATCTGAGGAAGCTAGAAGAATGGTCTAAGGTTTGGCAATTAAAATTCAATGCGAAGAAATGCAAAGTGATGCACTTAGGGATTAGAAATCCACGGGAGACGTATGTGTTAGGCGGCGAGAGTCTGATAGGTACGGACGGGGAGAGGGATCTTGGGGTGATAGTATCTGAGGATTTGAAGGTGACGAAACAGTGTGACAAGGCGGTGGCCGTAGCTACAAGGTTCTTAGGCTGTATAGAGAGAGGTGTGACCAGCAGAAGAAAGGGGGTGTTGATGCCCCTGCATAAGTCGTTGGTGAGGCCCCACCTGGAGTATTGTGTTCAGTTTTGGAGGCCGTATCTTGTTAAGGATGTAAAAAGAATTGAAGCGGTGCAAAGAAATGCTACGAGAATGGTATGGGATTTGCGTTACAAGACGTATGAGGAGAGACTTTCTGAACTAAACATGTATACTCTGGAGGAAAGGAGAAGCAGGGGTGATATGATACAGACGTTCAAATATTTGAAAGGTATTAATCTGCAAACGAACCTTTTCCGGAGATGGGAAGGTGGTAGAACGAGAGGACATGAAATGAGATTGAAGGGGGGCAGACTCAAGAAAAATGTTAGGAAGTATTTTTTCACGGAGAGAGTAGTGGATGCTTGGAATGCTCTCCCGCGGGAGGTGGTGGAAATGAAAACGGTAACGGAATTCAAACATGCGTGGGATAAGCATAAAAGAATCCTGTGCAGAAGGAATGGATCCTCAGGAGCTTAGTCAAGATCGGGAGGCGGGGCTGGTGGTTGGGAGGCGGGGATAGTGCTGGGCAGACTTATACGGTCTGTGCCAGAGCTGGTGGTGGGAGGCAGGGATTGTGCTGGGCAGACTTATACGGTCTGTGCCAGAGCCGGTGGTGGGAGGCGGGGCTGGTGGTTGGGAGGCGGGGATAGTGCTGGGCAGACTTATACGGTCTGTGCCAGAGCCGGTGGTGGGAAGCGGGGCTGGTGGTTGGGAGGCAGGGATAGTGCTGGGCAGACTTATACGGTCTGTGCCCTGAAAAACACAGGTACAAATCAAAGTAGGGTATACACAAAATTAGCATATATGAGTTATCTTGTTGGGCAGACTGGATGGACCGTGCAGGTCTTTTTCTGCCGTCATCGACTATGTTATTATGTTTTATATATATCTGGAGGCTCTCGATACCACAGAGGGAGAGGCTATATAAGTGGCTTCTGAGGTTATACATATCACCACACAGGGCGCTATGCGCAAAGGTCTCGAATAGTGGGAGGTGTCCAAAATGTGGAGAAGAGCTCGCCACACTGGGGCATATGTTTTGGTTGTGCCCATTTATACAACAATTTTGGAAGGATTTGCTAAGGGGGGTGGACCGTATGTGGGACTGCACCTTGGTGTGTGATCCTTTATTACTCGTTCATAGATATCAATTTTCATCCGACCCACCTGAGGGTTTTAGGGGATTTATTCAGATGGCCATATTCTTTTGAGTATATACAACTAAAACATTATGTTGGGACTTTATCCTGGACGGACTTGACGGAGGATGCTGTGGAAGTACTGTCGGAGGCCTTTTCATTGGGAGCTCAACTCTCAGTCCCTCTGAAATTCCATCATCAATTCTTGAAAGACACTACGGCAGAGGTGGATTATATTCTGAAGGTATAGCGGTCTACCCTAGGACCATCCTTGCAAGCTTGGAGGTCCCAGTTAATTTCTCAGATGCGCCTGGACTGATGTGGGGTTTTGGATCTTGAGAGTGTCCCAGGCAAGAGATTCTGGGCAATGTGGGAACCACTATAGGTTACTCTTCCTCTCAAAGGACGAAGTTTTCTGTTGAATTCCTAATTGGGACGCTTTATGGTAAAACATGTTATCAGCGTTGAGGGTGGGAGGGGGGGTAGGGAGGTGGGAATATGGGGTTGAATTTGGAAGGGAGACTGAGATAAATAAATAAGGTTTCGTTTTGGTTGTGTAAATTGACAAACTGTCACTTTGTAATAAGGTATCTGTAAGCTTGGATTTATTTTGAATTTCATCAATCAATATTATTCACACACATATTAAGAGGGATTAGGGAGGGGGGTTAATTGGGGATAAAAGGGAAAACAATTGATGACAGAAGAAGGATTGGAGTTGATTGTTGTATCAGTATAGTTTTCTTGATACAATATTATGTATGTACTTTCTGAATTTTACATCAATAAACAGATTTAAACATTACAGCCCCCTACCACATGACTCCATCCATCTATCTCTCCTTCCCTTCTGCCCTGAGTCAGGGTGCCCTCCCCAAATGTATCTTAATGTCTTGGTGGACTAGTGGCCTCTTCAGGGCAGAAAAGAACCCCACTCTTTCCTGCCTGCTGCCACTGACTTGCTCACTGCTACTTCAAAGTGGTGCTGAGACTTCAAGCAGTGGCCTCAGCAGACTTCCACAAAAATCTTGCAAAGCTAAAGAAAGTGAACATTAATGATATTTTGAGCTGAGACCTTGCTTTTACAGTATGACAGCAATTTTTGGATCCGACATGCTGCTAGCTACTACTACTACTATTTAGCACTTCTATAGCGCTACAAGGCGTACGCAGCGCTGTACAAACATAGAAGAAAGACAGTCCCTGCTCAAAGAGCTTACAATCTAAAAGACAAAAATATAAAGTAAGCAAATCAAATCAATTAATGTGTACAGGAAGGAGGAAAGGAGGGTAGGTGGAGGCGAGTGGTTACGAGTCAAAAACAATGTTAAAGAGGTGGGCTTTCAGTCTAGATTTAAAGGTGGCCAAAGATGGGGCAAGACGTAGGGGCTCAGGAAGTTTATTCCAGGCGTAGGGTGCAGCGAGACAGAAGGCGCGAAGTCTGGAGTTGGCAGTAGTGGAGAAGGGAACAGATAAGAAGGATTTATCCATGGAGCTGAGTGCACGGGAAGGGGTGTAGGGAAGGACGAGTGTGGAGAGATACTGGGGAGCAGCAGAGTGAGTACATTTATAGGTTAGTAGAAGAAGTTTGAACAGGATGCGAAAACGGATAGGAAGCCAGTGAAGCGACTTGAGGAGAGGGGTAATATGCGTAAAGCGACCCTGGCGGAAGACAAGACGGGCAGCAGAGTTTTGAACCGATTGGAGAGGGGAGAGGTGGCTAAGTGGGAGGCCAGCAAGAAGCAGATTGCAGTAGTCTAAACGAGAGGTGTTAAGGGTGTGGATGAGGGTTTTGGTAGAGTGCTTGGAAAAAAAGGGGCGGATTTTACGGATGTTGTAAAGAAAGAAACGACAGGTCTTGGCAATCTGCTGGATATGAGCAGAGAAGGAGAGAGAAGAGTCAAAGATGACCCCAAGGTTTCGAGCTGAGGAGACAGGGAGAATGAGAGAGCCATCAACAGAAATAGAAAACGGGGGGAGCGGGGAGGTAGGTTTGGGGGGAAAAATGAGAAGTTCGGTTTTGGTCATGTTTAATTTCAGGTGGCGTTGAGGCATCCAGACAGCAATGTCAGACAGCTCTACAAAGGCAGCACTATTTGATCCGAGAGTCTGCTTTTTCTCACAGGGAACCACTTTTAATCTGAGTCCGTGCTTTGTAGCAAGAGAACCAATACTGTATTTTAAGAGGGCTCACTCCATTCCTGGACATTGTGACAGTTTCAGATTAAAAACATGATTTCATTCCAGCATGTGAAGCTGAAAAAAGGAAGGGAAGTCGTGCGCTTTGTAACAGCAATGCAATGAACAGGGAGGTCTGTCAGATATGCCAGATGGTCAGATTAATGAAGAATGGATAATCAGGACTGTACTGTATTCAGATGCACGCTGTGTGTGTGATTAGGTAAGTTCCCCAGCTTGCTAATCACTTAACTTTCTATTTTATTTCTTCTGTTCTACTAGCTCAGTCGCAACAGTTTGCAGCTAACTCTGAAGCCCCAAACATACACTCTCTCTCTGCCCTTCAATAAAGGAATAACCACAACTAAAACAAAGTAAACCAACCTATCAGCTGTTGTATCCACGTTGTCGTTCTTTATTAAAAAGATGACAGGTATTGAAAAATGAGGAAAGAAGAGGAAGTGATGTCACTGAGCAAAATGGTCGCTTGAAGTGAGAGCTCCTGCTTCCCCACACTAAGGTTTTTGGCATTACCCCATCTTTATGTACAATCCATAGTGCGACTCGGGTGCCCGCAATTAAGAAGACTTAGCGGAAGCAGTAGGGGATGAGCACGACCGCGAACCTCGCTCAATTCGCCTTCTCAGGCAGCTCGGCAGCCATTTGCTCTGGCATTCTACAAAGATCGCTGCATGCAACAAATTAAGTTTGTGGCTGAGGCACGTGAAATATTGCCAGATGGAGATCTAGATAAATCCTCAGCGATGTCAGGCAAAACTAGATCTGTCTCTATGTCGGTACACCTGAAGTGGCAGCGGGTGTCGAAAGGAAATAAGAGGTTGGAACACCAGAAGTCTGCTGGTCAGCTGACCTGATGCGGTATCATTTCCAGATAGTTGAGTATGGGACACTATGTGTTGGACTTCTATATACTAGCATTGCAGATCTTAAGTTGTTCTTTTTGTGAAACTTGAACATCAGAAGGATGGGTTATGTTCTCATTATGACTTATGTGCTGTGTTTGAAAGTTGGGGAATCTACACTGTTTTACACTGTGAAATAATATGGTGTGGGGGACGGGAGGGGGAGACTCACTTCCTCTGTTGGATGTCCCTTCTCTGTGTAGGGGAGGGCCTTAGAATCAGGCAGGGGGCTAGGAGAGGGAGGGAGGGAGGGAGTTAAGAGGGAGGGATGGGAGAACAGGTAAAGGGTGGTTATGGTATAAGAGAGGGGGATCGGGTTGGGTTTGGGAGGCAGACTGCATGCGGGACTTGTTATTTAAAAGTTTGGCCTTTGATGTCTGATATAACCTTAGTGCTCCTGAATGCAGCTCCTGTATCGAGAGCTGATCCGGTTAAGGGTTGATATTGCTATGATTCAGGAGACACATTTGAAATCAGTTAACGAAACCTTATGTAAGCATCGTAAATTTCCCCTACAGTATTTTGCTTCCAACCGTGATGGTACAAAGACTAAAGGGGTAATGGTGGTGTTTGCCTGCTCCCGGCCGTGGCAGATTACTACTACTACTACTAACTAGCATTTCTAAAGCGCTACTAGGGTTACGCAGTGCTGTACAATTTGAGAAAGTAGTTCGAGATAGTGGGGGGGGGGGGGGGGGCGTTTTATACTTATAATATTTGCCTTAGGAAACCAGAGGTATACTTTATTAAATGTTTATAGCCCTAATGCTGAACATGGTACTTTTTTTCAGCAATTAGATCAAATATTACTAAAACACAAGGTAGGATCATTACTTATGGGAGGAGATTTTAATTTAATGATGGACCCAGGATTAGATAATTCCACTATGGCAATACAGTATGCACAGCGAGATCGAGAGATGTTTCAGGCATTTCTCGTGCGATGGCACGTGACATCTCTGGCATCAAGCTAACCCTACTCGCCAGGAATATACTTATTTTTCATCTGTGCACAATTCTTTTTCACGAATAGATTTGTGGCTGGGCGAGGTGGGGTATTCCCATAGGATTTTAGATTTTAAGATTGAACCACGCACTTTATCAGATCACAGCCCGGTGGTGTTACAGCTTTGTATTGCCGGTCCCCCTAAAACCCCTCCGGAATGGCGACTAGATGATTCTTTATTATCGGATATGTCTTACGTATTTCAGATTGAAAGGCAAATTAAAGAGTATATCCAATTTAATGATAATGGGGAAGTTTCTCCAAGCATTTTGTGGGATGGGTTGAAGGCGGTAATGCGGGGTCACCTTATTGTATTGAAGGCCCATGTTCGAAGACAGCGGGGTCATTTGGAAGATTCATTGTGTAGATGACTACTAGAAGTAGAGAGATGCTTAAGTCGACAGCCGGCCCAACAGTCGGCCCAGCTGACAGATCAAGCTCATAGACTCTGTCAGGGATTATGTGAATTACAATTAGAGGATCTTTCACAGCAACTTCAGCAGGTTCAGCAGTCTCATTTTGAGTTTGGCAGTAAGGCTAGCAAACATTTAGCTCTTAAACTTAGGCAGCAAACTACATGCAATCACATTATCAATCTGAAAGATGAAAATGGGGTGTTGACTTCAGACCACCTGCACATACAGCGGATATTTCAGCAGTTTTATGAGACTTTACACACCAGACATTGCCCCCTCAGAGAGGGATATATCTGCTTTTTTAGAACAAATTCACCAACCCACGCTTACTCCCGGGGTCCAGCAACGGCTTTCTAGGCCAATTGAATTGGATGAGATTCTTCAAGCGATTCAAGCCCTATTTCCTGCGAAGACACTGGAACCAGATGGCTTTACTAATAAGTTTTACAAGATTTTTGGTAAGCTTTTGGCCCCCTTGCTCTTGCAGGTTTTCAATTCCTTTAGTGAGGGCCAAAACCTTCCTGAGACATGGAATTTGGCGTCCATTATAGTTATACCCAAGCCAGGAAAGGACCCTCAGCTGTGTGGCTCCTACTGCCCAATTTCTCTTTTGGGGGTAGATTATAAGATTTTTACTAAAATATTGGCTACGCACTTACAACATTACCTCCCTTTATTGATTCATGAAGATCAGGTGGGTTTCATTCATGGTCGTCAAACATTTAATATATGTCGTGCCTTACACCTGTTATATTATGCTGAATCTGCACAGATACCTTTATGTTTACTATCGCTTGATGCAGTGAAGGCGTTTGGTAGGGTACATTGGCCGTTTATGTTTGCGGTTCTAGAGAGAGTGGGAATAGAAGGTTCCTTCCTTCATTGGCTTCATCTTATCTATATGGCTCCCTTTACTTCAGTTCGAGTTAATGGTCAGCAGTCTCCTTCGTTTCCTCTGTCTAGGGGCACGAGACAGGGCTGCGCCCTATCCCCTCTTCTTTTTGCGTTGGTGATTGAACCTTTGGCAGTCTACATCCGCATGCATCTGGAGATCCAAGGAGTAAAAAGAGGGGGGATTTAGACTCGAAACTTGTTGTTTGCTTTTCAGTTTTAACCTCAGTTTTACACGAAATGGTCTGCCTGTCTGGACTCCTCCCTTCTTATCATATAGAGACTGTAGAGTATGGGGGGGAGGGGTTTCATGGGGGGGGGGGGGAGGAGTTGATTGGGGAAGGGGAATTAAAGAATTTCTGTATAGCTTTCCAGTGGGGAGATATCTGCTGAGATATGTTTTGCTGTGTCTGGAGCTGATATTGTGCCCAGGCTGGCTATTTATTGTTGTGATTTGCTGCATTCTTCAAAGCTTTTGACACAGTTCCCCAAAGGAGGCTTTTAAATAAACTGGATGGGCTGAAGATAGGACCTAAAGTGGTAAACTGGATTAGGAACTGGTTGACGGACAGACGCCAGAGGGTGGTGGTGAATGGAGTTAGCTCGGAGGAGGGAAAGGTGAGTAGTGGAGTGCCTCAAGGATCGGTGCTGGGGCCGATTCTGTTCAATATATTTGTGAGTGACCTTGCCGAAGGGTTAGAAGGTAAAGTTTGCCTATTTGCGGATGATACTAAGATCTGTAACAGAGTGGACACCCCGGAGGGAGTGGAAAACATGAAAAAGGATTTGAAGAAGCTAGAACAATTGTCTAAGGTCTGGCAATTAAAATTCAATGCGAAGAAATGCAAAGTGATGCACTTAGGGAATAGAAATCCACGGGAGACGTATGTGTTAGGTGGCGAGAGTCTGATAGGTTCAGACGGGGAGAGGGACCTTGGGGTGATAGTATCTGAGGATTTGAAGGTAACGAAACAGTGTGACAAGGCGGTGGCTGTATCTAGAAGGTTGTTGGGCTGTATAGAGAGAGGTGTGACCAGCAGAAGAAAGGGGGTGTTGATGCCTCTGTATAAGTCGTTGGTGAGGCCCCATCTAGAGTATTGTGTTCAGTTTTGGAGGCTGTATCTTGCTAAGGATGTAAAAAGAATCGAAGCGGTGCAAAGAAAAGCTACAAGGATGGTATGGGATTTGCGTAACAAGACGTATGAGGAGAGACTTGCTGACCTGAACATGTATACCCTGGAGGAAAGGAGAAACAGGGGTGATATGATACAGACGTTCAAATATTTGAAAGGTATTAATCCGCAAACGAACCTTTTCCGGAGATACGAAGGCGGTAGAACGAGAGGACATGAAATGAGATTGAAGGGGGGCAGACTCAAGAAAAATGTCAGGAAGTATTTCTTCACGGAGAGAGTGGTGGATGCTTGGAATGCCCTCCCGCGGGAGGTGGTGGAGAGGAAAACGGTAACGGTATTCAAACATGCGTGGGATAAACATAAAGGAATCCTGTTCAGAAGGAAAGGATCCTCAGGATCTTAACCGAGATTGGATAGCAGAGCCGGTAGTGGGAGGCGGGGCAGACTTATACGGTCTGTGCCAGAGCCAGTGGTGGGAGGCGGGACTGGAGGTTGGGAGGCAGGGATAGCGCTGGGCAGACTTATACGGTCTGTGCCAGAGCCGGTGGTGGGAGGCGGGGATAGTGCTGGGCAGACTTATACGGTCTATGCCAGAGCCGGTGGTTGGGAGGCGGGGCTAGTGCTGGGCAGACTTATACGGTCTGTGCCCTGAAGAGCACAGGTACAAATCAAAGTAGGGTATACACAAAAGTAGCACACATGAGTTGTCTTGTTGGGCAGACTGGATGGACCGTGCAGGTCTTTTTCTGCCGTCATCTACTATGTTACTATGTAAAAGCATTTAAACAAACAAACAAACAAACAAACAAAGGAACAGCCTCCAGGATTTAGTTGCTTGCTCGCTTTTAACCTTGCCAGCTCCTCTGGCTAAATTTGTGGCTTACACAACAGCCCAAAACACTCTCTGCAAAACCTTTCTTGGCCCCTTCAGGCCAGCTTTCCTTGTGACTTCACTCTAAGCCAGAGTTTGCTTGTTCAACACTGCAACACTCTTCAAATCCAACCCTGAAAAATAAATCCTGCTTGTCCAGCACTTACTAGCTTTTTTCTTCCCTCTCTCTCTCTAAAGCAGTGCTAACCTTTTTAGTCTTTAAACCTCAAATTCTACCACTACTGTCTGGTACTGAGGCCACCAGCCCTGGACGTAAGTGAGTCTAGCCTCATTCAACCAGAGAAGCTCAAATCCAACTGCCAGAAAAATATGTGCTAACATGACTCTGTGGACAGGCAGGGAGTGCTCACAGACACTGGTAAACAAGAGATACATAAGTTGGGTTACCATACATCTGGTTATACCTGGACATGTCCTCTTTTTGAGGACACAACCAGGAAACTGGGCAGGTTTTGCCAACCTGCCTGTTTGTCTGGATTTGCAGACAAATGGGCAGACTGGCAGGAGGACGGGCAAGACTCAGGAGGATCTCAGGGTGTCCTATCCTCCCTTCCCTTCCTTTAACTTAGTGTGGTGCCCTGGTGGTCTAGTGATCTCTTTGGAGCACAAGTCTTGCAAGGTCACTGTCTGAACTCTCGGCAGCCATTTTGAATTGACGCTGGGAGAAAGACAGTCTGCAGACGCGCTGGGCAGGAAAGAGAGGGCTCTTTCTTGCTCTGGAGAGGTCACTAGACCACCAGGGCACCACACTAAGGCAAAGGAGGGGAGGGGTAGTGAATGGAGTAATGTGGGTGGAGAGAGGCTGGAAAATTGAGGAGGGGAGCTACATGGGGGGAGAGAGAGGGAATCTGGCTTTCTTTGGTGGGGTCAAAGTGACAGGGGGCGGGGCATGTGTCCTCTTTTTTTCTTAGGGCAAATATGGTAATCCTATACTTAAGAACATAAGAATAGCATAGTGATTCAGACGAATGGTTCATCTAGCCCAGTATCCTTCTTCCAACAGTGGCCAATCCAAGTCACACGTGCCTGGCAGAAACCCAATTAGTAACAACATTCCATGCTACCAATCTGGGGGCAAGAAGTGGTTTCCTCATGTCCATTTCAATAACAGACTACGGACCTTCCCTCCAAGAACTTGTCCAAACCTTTTTTTAAACCCAGATATGCTGACCGCTGTTACCACATCATCCGGCAAAGAGTCCTAGAGCTTAACCATTCTTTGAGTGAAAAAATATTTTCCCCTATTTGTTTTAAAAGTATTTCCATATAATTTGAGAAACCTTTATTACTGTGTTCCAATATACAAAAGTCTGTTGCATCACAGCTCAGTGCAGTGCTATCAGTGTTCTTGTCGAACCATAAGGAAACAGTCTTACAAGGGCTAGCTACAATCCATTCCAAACAAACACAGTCCAACACAGGCTTACCTTCAGCATGGACACACAACATACGAGTCTTCAAGGTAAATGCAGAAACTTCTACCTTAAAGTCTTTCCCACTTAGACTCTGGATATATAAGCTTGAGGGCCACTCTGCTTCCCTGAGCCTCTCCCAGGTACTATAGTTCACCCAACTCCATGGGAGGATTCCTTCTCTCACAGTCTTCCTCCAGGAGACCTCTGTATTTGGTGTCTCGCTCCTGGAGACCTCTTACCTAGGGACCTCCCTGCTCTACTCTTTTTCAGGGCATTTAACCACCTCCCTACCTAAGATTCAACTCTCTGACTTAGTCTCTGGCTCAGTGGGTTAGCGCCACCCACCGTAAGGTGACTTAAATGCAATACTAGGGAGTGTTCTCAACGACACCTGCCACTATACAGACACACCATTAGAGAACAGCACTGAGTGTCAATTTTTTTTCGGCACTGATTTTTGAGCACCAGTTACTAAATCTAGTCCTAAATTTATACAGACTGGGATTATTACTTGATGTCTGCAATTCTCAAGCCTGTGTGTGTGAACTGATTTTTGCAAAGTATAATGAAATCAGTGTCTCTCATCTGTGGGGCCTTAAAGCATATGTTCCTCCTAAGGAAAAGAACTCCTGACACAGTCTCATCTCCATAAGAGTTACTAGGCTGAACCAGGGGCGTAGCCAGACCTCGCCCCGTCGCCCCGTCGCCGCAAATGATACCTTTTTTGAAGAGAGACTTCCTTCCGCCGGCGTCGAAACAGCTGATCGCCGGAACTTCGTTGAAGAAAGGCGCTACTCGAGCGCGGAAGGAAGTCTCTCTTCAAAAAAGGTATCATTTGCGGCGACGGGGCGGGCGGCGACGGCGGGGGAGAGTTGGTGGCGGGAGGGGGGTTGAAGGGGATCGTGGGGCAGGGGGCCTGGGCCAAATCTACAGGGGCTCGGGCCCCCTCAGGCCCCACGTAGCTACGCCACTGGGCTGAACCTCTTATCTGTTCCACAGAACAACTGATCAGGTGAGCTTCCCAAGTGCTAATTAGGAAATTACTCCTAAGGCTGTTAGAATCAATCATAGAAGGGGCAAGGTTGCGCTGAAATAGCAGTTAGCCTCCATGCTACAAGTTCCTGACTCTCAGCCAGTGCCTTTGCAACAGGTGTCCTAGAGTCGTCTAATGTGTGATGCAGCCTTGATCTGGCTTGTCTCCTGTTTCTGTCTGTGTCATGTTCTAGCACAGCTTCTGCTCTGTGTTCCAGCCTTGTTCCTGCCCTGCTTTCTGCCTTGCTACAGCCCAGTCTTCCCACTCCAGCCCAGTCTACAAGCTCCAGCCTTGTCTTCAGCCTAGCCTTGCCCAGATGTCTCACCTGCTGCCAGCTGGGCTCACCCCAAATCATGACACATGCATTAATTAATTCAGGAGAAATCTTTTCAAATTATGAAATTTTCATTCTAATTTCATTAGGAAGTATATACTCACCCTTTTCTCTCTTTTTCACTTCTGGAATGTTTCAGAATTCTAATGGCTAACTCAAAAAGGTGATGCCCTGGATGAGTTCTATTTTTCTTAGGTTGCTGCTTAGCTGTATTTTGAGAGATGGAGAAAGAGAATTTTGGTTAACATCAAATTGTTATTTCTCAGGGAAAAATAATTGTTCAGAGGTTAGAACAACAAACCATTATTCTTGCAGACTCCTGGTAAACAAATCCAAATCCTTCTACCACTGAATCTCTGGGAAAGATACTTTATTTCTTCATATTGCAGTTCACTTAACAGCATTGCTTCTTTTCTCCTTTCCTATTAGGAAGCTTTTAGTTTTGTAGCACTCGCTTCTTGGAATTATATTCCAGTTAAAGCTAGACTGCAGCCAGAGTATTTAAAATTCAGAAAGCTAACAAAGTCTTGGGGGAGAGGTTTTTGTTCTAAAAGCTGGCAAGCAGGTAACATATGCACATAAAGTTACGTATATGTCTATTGCTGAATATATGCATGTGACTGGCAGTGGCATAGCCAGACCCAGTATTTTGGATGGGCCCAGAGCTAATTTTAGATGGGCCCTTCCACGGCATTCCATAGCCCCCCCCTCCCCCGAGATATTTTTAAAAATTATAGATTTTTTCACCTACCCCACACCAACATCTCTATTCCTCTGTGGCATCCCGGCACCTGACTGCCTGTCATTGAACATTGTCCCTCCCTCATGTACCTTACAGGTGTCTCCAACGCCTGCAGTGATTCAATTATTGCTGCCTGTGCTAGCTCCGCAGGCTTCCAATGGCCGGGTCCCACCAGACAGGAAATGATGAAAGCGAGAGTGGGACCCAGCCAATGGAAGTCTGCAGGGCTGACGCAGGCAGCAAAAATGAATCACTGCAGGCACCGGGGACGCCTGTAAGGTACACGAGGGAGGGACGGGGATCAGTGACAGGCCATCAGATGCTGGGACACTGTGGAGGAGGAGAGATGTTGATGAAGGGTGCTGCTGCTGGGTGGGCCTGAGCCAAGAATGGGTGGGCCTGTGCCCACCCAGGTCCACCAGTAGATATGCCACTGGTGACAGGGTTTATAGGATACTGACTCTCACCCTTAAGAAAAGTCCCTCTTTAATTAGCCTGGGCCACCTTAAGAATGCAGATCCTGCCCCAGGAGGAAGTAAGCCGGGAGGGGCAGAGTCACTGCCAGGAAGTTCAAAAGACAGGGCCAAGTAGAAGTTAAGTAGGCCCAGGGAGGAAGGAACTGAGGCCCAAGTCTGTGCCCTTACTGAAGACGTATAGCCACTGTGACTTGGCTGAGGTAAGCCATTGCTAATACTGAACTGAATATTGCACATTTGTTTTGATGTCTGGCTGAAGCCAGACCTGTACCGCTGAGAGAAGACAAGAACTAAAGGCTGTGTTTGGGGTACTGCAACCCCAGCAGTCACAAACTGTGTTAGGCTTGCCACTAAGAGGCCTATTTAATAACTGTTACCGCAGCGGTTCACCCACGCTATGACTTGAGCCCTGTGAAGTAACAGGCGCAGGGGGATTCCTATAAATATTTATTTTTGTGTGCAGTCCTTATGTCCAGCTGTGTTATTCCACTGGCCCACTCCCCAACCTCGCTCGAGGTCTCACAATGCACATAAAGTTATGTGTATAATTTTAGTCACTTATCTTACTGTATGATAGTCTTTCACTGAGACCAGACTCATGCACATAAAACTTTATGCAGTGTGCACTGAATATTAGGGATGGGCCTAATATTCAAAAAAAGTGCATCCTCGTTGCACACAGTGTGCACTCTAAGAAAAGTGCACTCTTTACATATAGGGGGTAATTCTTTATAGATCATTTAATGTTAGGCAATGGTATGATGCACACTAAGCATGAATTCTATAATGGCAGTTATAGAATATGTACTAGTCTGCATTTAGGCACCTACCTTTAGTTATGAGCACTTACGCTAGCTCAATGACTAGCATAAATGCTTGCATCTAACTGTAGACAAGTGTGTAGGAGCGAAGATACTTACTTGTAGCAGGTATTCTCCTAGGACAGCAGGCTTTATATTCTCACAAGTGGGTGACACTGAACCACGTCGCCCGGTCCGAGACTTATGAAAAGCATAAGCAGAGCTTTGTGGAGCACAAGACATGCTCCACTGTGCATCTACTGTGAGAACGCGGTCTCAGTTTTATACTACAGTAAGAAAAAGTAAAAATAATAAAGGAGAGAACTCCAAGGGGAGGTGGAAGGGATTGTGAGAATATAAAGTCTGCTGTCCTGGGAGAATACTGCTATAGGTAAGTATCTTCGCATTCTCTGAGGACAAGCAGGCTTATGTATTGTCACAAGTGGGGAACCCTAGCATTCAGGCTCACCAAAAACAAAAAACATTGATCAATTGGGCCTTGCAACGGTGAGGACATAACACAGATTAACCTGAAACTATATACAATCTTAATGAAGGTGCAGCCTGGAAGAGAATAAAACAGGCCTAGGAAGGTAGAGTTGGATTCTAGATCCAAATCAGATTCTGCAAAACTGTCTGCCCGAACCAACTGTCGCTTCGGGTATCCTACTCAAGGCAGTAGTGTGATGTGAATATGTGGACTGAAGACCATGTCATAGCCTTGTAAAGTTTCTTCAATGAAGGCTGACCTCAGTTGGGCTACCGATGCAGCCATGGCTCTGACATTGTGAGATGTGACATGACCCTCTAGGGTCAGTCCAGCCTGGGCATAAGTGAAGGAAATGATACCTGCCAGCCAATTAGAAATGGTGCATTTCCCCGATTACAACCCCCATCTGGTTGTGATTAAAAGAAATAAAAAGTTGGGCAGACTGTCTGTAGGGCCTGGTGCACTCCATGTAGTAGGCCAATGCTCTCTTACAATCCAAGTTGTGCAAGGTGCTTTCACCAGGATGGCCATGAGGTCAGGGAAAAATGTAGGTGACATCACTTTCGGCTTGAACTTAGGATGCATGTAGAGGACTACTCTGTTGTGATGAAACTTAGTATAAGGTGCATCTTTTATTTATTTATTACATTTGTACCCCGCGCTTTCCCACACATAGCAGGCTCAATGCGGCTTGCATAGCAACAATATAGATAATTACAAAGTCGTAAGAAGAATATACAGTTTGTGATAAACGCAAAACTAATGGGGTAACAGAAAGTAAGTTAAACATAAGAGGAATTGGGTTCCGAAGGAATAGAGCTTTGGGAGGTAGGCATAGAAAGATGGAAGGAATGGATATGGGGTAGCAAAAGGATAATGGGGAACAAGGTCATTGTCAGGTTCTCAGGTTCAGAGCCCGCGGGGCTGGGCTCTGGAGCAAACTTGAGCCCTTGGGCGGCTGACGATGAGCGACAGCAGGAGGCAAAACCCACCAACCAACGCTGGGCAAGCACACCGGCAAGGACTGCAGGCACCGCCCAGCGAGCCGGAACACACGGACTGGAATCCCCCGGACTGGAGGACACAGGACTGGAACACTAGACTGGAATCCTCCAGACTGAACACTGGACTGGAATCCCCCGGACTGGAGAACACAGGACTGGAACACAGGACTGGAGCACACTGGACTGGTCCGTACAGCTTCACCTGCACTTAGCCACTGCCCCCATGGGTTGAGCCCCTGGGTTCGAGTGGCCGGCAGGACTTACCAGATACCGGATGACACAGGGACCAGGACTAGAACAAGCTGAAGCAGGAGTGCTCCAGGTACTCAACTAACTGAAGTGCTCCTAAATCTGAAACTGACAAACCTAAGCCCTATCCTACCAGGGGTGCTCCTAAGCCCTGCACAACAAAGGGACTTCCTAAGCCCTAAACTAACAGGAGCTCCTAAGCCTTGCTCAACAAAGGGACTTCCTAAGCCCTAAACTAACAGAGCAGGGAACTAAACACAAAGCTAACACAGGTGCTACTAAGCACCAAGCTACACAGAGCTCCTACAGCACTAAACTACCAAAGGTGCTCCTAACAGCACTAAAACCTGAAGTACTTCTATCAGCAACAAGAGGGAAAGCAGGGGAGCCAAGAGGGAAAAGCAGGGAAACGAACACAAGCAAAGCAGAAGTGCTTTAAACACAGCAGAACCAGAAGTGCTTCCAAAGCACCGAACACCGAAGGGCTTGTAAAGCCCCAAACACAGAAGGCTACTAGCCCCCAAGCACAGAGGAGCTTCTAAAGCCACAGAAGGGGAAGCAGGGGAGCCACAAGGGAAAAAGCAGGGGAGCTAAACACATACAAGTCACAAGTTCACACTGCACTAACATTGACCTGGCCCTATAGCAATTGTAGCAAAAGCAAACGTTGCAAAGGCCCTGAAGGAAAGAACCCCACTTCCTTATCAAGGCCCTCCCAGATGATGTCACACTCCCTAGACCCAGGCATACAGCACACTGAAACCCAGAGAGGCCCAACCCACACCAATGCAGCACCGTGAAGCACTTGAAGCCAGTACACCCAAAGAGAGGTAGAGCTAACTCAGTCCACACACACAGCTGTAGTAAAGTGAAACAATTAGAGTCATGCTGCTGGAAGCTGCCAGCACAGAGAGAGAGAGCTAGCTCAGAAAGGACAGACAAAAGAAACAGAAGCCAGCTAAGAAGCTGACCCCCAGGAAAAAGGTAAGTTTGAGAGGGGTTCTGACCACAATCATAACAGTCATAATATAACTATTGTCAATAAGAATCATATGGGCAAGTTTTGGTTAGGTTGGATCGTTAGGGTAGGCTATCTTGAAGAGATGGGTCTTCAGTGCTTTTCTGAAGGGCAGAAGGCCGTTAGTGCATCAACTACTAAGGCCTGAAGCTCACTGACTCTATTAAATGAATTAACAGACACCAAGAAAATGACCTTCCAGGTCAAGTACTTCAGATGGCAGGAATTCAGTGGCTCAAAAGGAGCTTTCATCAGATGGGTGAGAATGACATTGCGATCCAATGACACGGGTGGAGGTTTGACAGGGGGCTTTGACAAAAGCAAACCTCATGAAGTGAACTAAAGGCTGTCCAGAGACGTTGATGATAAGCACTAATTGCACAAGGTGAACCCTTATGGAGTTGGTCCTTAGAACAGACTCGGATAGGTGTAGAAGGCATTCAAGCAAGGTCTGTGTAGGGCAAGCAAGGGGATCTAGGGCCTTGCTCTCACACCAGATGGCAAATCTCCATTTGAACGAATAGCACCTCTTAGTGAAATCTTTCCTAGAAGCCAGCAAGACCCGGGAAACACCCTCTAAAAGACCCTAGGAAGTGAATTCTAGGCTCTAAATGTCCAAGCTGTGAAAGTCAGAGACCGGAGATTGGGATGTAGAACAGACCCCTCATTCTGTGTAATGAGGGTCGGAAAACACTCCAATCTCCACAGTTCTTTGGAGGATAATTCCAGAAGTAGAGGGAACCATATCTGTCTTGGCCAGTATGGTGCAATCAGAATCATGGTTCTGTGGTCTTGCTGGAGTTTCAACAAAGTTTTCCCCACTACAGGTAAGGGAGGATATGCGTACAGAAGACCTGTCCCCCAATAGAGGAGGAAGGCATCCGATGCTAGTCTGCTGTGGGCCTGAAGCCTGGAACAGAACTGAGGGACCTTGTGGTTGATCTGCGTGGTAAAAAAAGATCCACGAAGGGACTTCTTCACACTTGGAAGATCTTGTAGGCTATGCCCATATTGAGAAACCACTCATGTGGTTGCATTACCATGCTCGGTCTGTCAGCCAGGGTATTGTTTTTGCCGCCAGATAAGTGGTTCAAAGGAACATGCCTTGGTGGCGAGCCCAATGCCGCATCCGGATGGGCTCCTGACACAGATGGCGTAATCCAGTACCCCCCTGCTTGTTGGTGTAATAAATTGTAACTTGATTACTTGGATGAGCACAATTTGATGAGATAACCGATCTCTGAAAGCCTTTAGAGCATTCCAGATCACCTGGAGCTCCAGCAGATTGATCTGAAGATTCGTTTCCCAGGTGTGAAGCCATTCTACATGAGCCCTCTATCCCAGGAGAGATGCATCCGTCGTCAGTACCTTTTGTAGCTGAGGAATTTGGAATGGAAGTCCCAGTCAAATTAGATTGAATGGCCCATCACTGAAGGGAGCATACAAGCTCTGGGAACACTTGAATGACATCTTCCAGACTCCTCATGGCTTGATACTGCTGAGAAGCCAAGGTCCATTGAGCTGATCTCATATGAAGACATGTCATGGGCATAACATACACTGTGGAAGCCATGTGGCCCAACAATCTCAACATCTGCCAAGCTGTGACCTGCTGAGAGGCTCAAACCCTAGAAGTGAGTGCGACAAGAGTGTCCACTCATCTCCGGAAGATGGGCTCAGACCCTCTGTGTACTGAGCAGGGCTCCTATAAACTCCAATCTCTGGAAAGGGCAAAGATGGAACTTGGGGTAGTTTAAAACAAACTCTAGTAGCTCGAGCACCAGAATAGTCATCTGCATGGACTCCTGAGCACTGTCTGGAGAAGTGTTCTTTACCACACAATCGTCGAGATATGGGAACACATGGAATCCTAGTCTACATAGCAATGCTGCAACTACCGCTAGGCATTTGGTGAAGATCCTGGGAGCTAATGTGTGGCCAAAAGGCAACATGTGGCACTGAAAATGATGTGTTCCCAGCCAAAATCGAGGATAGGAAGTATCGGGATGTGAGTATATGCATCCTTTAAGTGTAGAGAGCACAGCCAATCATTTTTCTGAGTCATTGGGAGAAGGGTGCCCATGGAAACCACCCTGAACTCTTCTTGGACTAGGAATTTGTTCAGGGCCCTTATATCTACTACTACTACTTATCATTTCTATAGCGCTACAAGGCACACGCAGCGCTGTACACTATACACAAAAAGACAGCCCCTGCTCAAAGCGCTTACAATCTAGATAAGACAGGCAGACAGACAGAACAATTAAGGGTAAGGGAATAAAGAGGTGAGGATAAAAGGATAGGGCAAGTGAGCAGTGGTTAGGAGTCAAAAGCAGTGGTAAAGAGGTGGGCTTTAAGTTTGGACTTGAAAATGGCCAAAGAGGGGGCTAGACGTACAGGCTCGGGAAGTCTATTCCAGGCGTGAGGTGCAGCAAGATAAAAAACAGAGTCTGGAATTAGCAGTAGAGGAGAAAGGGACAGATAAGAGAGATTTATCAACAGAACGGATTACCCGAGGGGGGGCTTAGGGAGAGACAAGAGTGGAGAGGTACTGGGGAGCAGCAGAGTGAATGCACTTATAGGTCAATAAGAGAAGTTTGAACTGAATGCGGAAACAGATAGGGAGCCAGTGAAGTGACTTAAGGAGAGGGCTAATGTGAGCATAGCAACTTTGGTGGAAAATGAGTCGCGCAGCAGAGTTTTGGACTGATTGAAGAGGAGAGAGATGGCTAAGAGGGAGGCCGGTGAGAAGCAGGTTACAGTAATCAAGACGAGAGGTGATAAGAGTGTGGATAAGGGTTCTGGTAGAGTGCTCAGAGATGAAGGGATGGATTTTACTGATGTTATAGAGAAAGAAATGACAGGTTTTGGCAATCTGCTGAATGTGAGCAGAGAAGGAGAGAGAGGAGTCAAAGATGACCCCAAGGGAACAACTGGTTTAGGACTAACACAGTTACTAATGGTGGGAAGTCAGAAGTGGGAACCAACCTTGCAGTCTAACAAGCGGCTATACTGCTTCCATGGAGCACAGGTGAAGCTATTTTGAGACTGGAATCAGTATAGGTAAAAGCAATCTCCAGTCGCTGCTGCTTATGCTATTTCCAATCTCAAAATGGCCACCAGGACTCCCGTGGCAGTCTCGTGAGGCTACTACAGGAAGTCCCAGCAGCCAGTTTGGCTGCAGAACCAGTGGGGCAAGACTGACTGGGGATCACTCTTGCCCTGAAGAGCCACTAGATCACCAGGAAATTTAAAGGTAGGTCCGAGGAGAACCTCTGGGAGAGAGGTGGAGGGTGTTAGTGGTGGGTGGGCGCCCAGATTGATCATGGGGAGGGGGAGGGGCACCCAGCGTGATCATGGGAGGGAGGGGGAGTTTAGTTTTCGGCCGACAAAGCACTGGCATTTTTGGCCAAAATCCGAACATGGATTTTGGATGGGTTTTGGTACCAAAACTGAAATTTGGTCAGCCTCTAGCCTACTTCATTTTTTGATCACACAAATCAACCCTTCCTGGTTCACAAACTTTACATGTTTTTGGCCCAGCATGCACAGTACTCGCATCAACACTGTTGTCACTATAAACAACCTGCATGCGGTAGTGAATTTCAATTGGAGGGACTCCTTCAAGTCAGAAAATCTATCAGAGCATGTTCACACCGAGTGCTCATTGCATGCTTCTATTTTATAAGCAATAGCAAAACAGCCTTTTCACACAAACACTTCTCGCCAACTGAGGTGAAGGAAAAGATTTCAAAGAATAAGTGAACATATGTAGCATGTCATAGCTGCCATCTGTTGATGAATCATGGAGGTGGAGGCATTACTTTTCATTTAACCCTTGTAGTTGTCAACTAAGCCACCAAGCCAAAGTAACTGTTATCTAAACACATTGCAACTGAGCTCCAGGCAGATCAAACTTGAAGTAGTTCAAAATTCACTTGGAGAGAGGTCTAGTGATATGCCTCCAGCAATAACTTCCACCTTTTGGCTTCTGAGTTTGTATTTATGGAAAGGGAAATGGGACTTGATATACTGCCTTTCTGTGGTATTTTGCAACTACATTCAAAGCGGTTTACATATATACAGGTACTTATTTTGTACCTGGGGCAATGGAGGGTTAAGTGACTTGCCCACAGTCACAAGGAGCTGCAGTGGGAATTGAACCCAGTTCCCCAGGATCAAAGTCCGCTGCACTAACCACTAGGCTACTCCTCCACTCCATTTAAGGAGACCTCACTCATGCCTCCTGCTCATCTTCCTAACAGGGGGCAGCTGGGTCTCTTTACTGCAAGTTCATACTTATCTTTCTTCAGTTTTCTCTTACATTTTCTAGTTTTCCTTCCCAGAAATATATGGTATTTTTATACTCTACTACACCATCATTATAAAGTAACATGCTTTAAAATCTGTGTAGGTTTTTGTTTTAATTTAATCTTTAATAAATTTTCAGAACAATTACAGAAAAATAAAACATTCAAACAAAATAATCAGGCAAAGGTGCAACACACACAGGAGAACAAAAATCCACCCTAAAATCAAAACACGATAATACACATCCATATACAGCACTTAAAGTTCACCACTGGGAGGAGAGGCAAATACCACCACGATGAAAATCAAATACAAAAAATATTTTTAAAATACCAACTAGGTGTGATTTTACAACAGAATTCCAAGGAGGCGGGGTATGAGTGGGGGCACTTAATTGCCTTTCTCGCAGAAAAGTCTTTTGCTCAGATGACTCAATAGTACATATCTCCCTTTACATTTGATCAAACGCTTCCTAGGATATTTAAGAAAGACTCACACCAAAGATGACACTTTAGCATGCAATTGTGATAATTCCCTCTGAGCCACTTGTGTCTTGGGGAAAACATCAGGAAAAATAAAATCTTTGTAGGTTTTTGGATACTTATGTATTAGTGATTCACCAGAAGCTACATGTATTTCTTTTATGACCCATTTCAAAATGTATCACTATTTAATGTTCTGAATTGTCATCTCCATTCTATAAATAGTGCTGAAAAATCAGCGCTGAAAACATAATGTGTTAAGCACTATTCTATAAATGGCACTGAAAGTTAGGCATTATTTATAGAATACGCTTAAAGGTGAATTCTATAAATCAGGCCTAAAAAAATGTTTAAGAACTATTTTAGGTGCAGTTTATAGAATAGTGCTTAAGCACAGGGGACTTGTCCATTTGTACCAACATAAACGTGGATCACACACCTAAACTTACGCACATACCTGTTAATTGATTTTAATTAGTGCCCCTCCAGCCCCCTGTCGCGGGGGGGGGGGGGGGGTCTGCTAGCATGCAAATACATGCAAAACAGGGCTAAACCTATTCATCCCCAATGATCAGTGACCAGCGCGCCAAAGATTGGGTCGCTGGCTGTGGCAAACCCTAACACCAGCTCCGAGCTGGCGTTAGGGTTTGCAGACCATTGGGGAGGAATGGTGAGAACTGTCCAGCATGTAACACCCCCAGAAACCGAAGACCCCTCCCCCCCCAGTGAAAGGGGGCTAGACCCCCCCCCCCCCGTTCAAGGAGGGCTGGAGATCCGGTGGGTCTCCAGCTGCCCCTAACTCCCTCAGCATTTCTAAAAGGTCCATGGTAGCCCAGTGGACAACCGACCAACCTCCCCCCCCCCCCTAGCAACAGGGGACACTAGACCTCCAGCCACAGGGAGGCTGGAGGTCCACCGGACCTCCGGTCCCCCTGACACCCCCCCCTACACAGTTCAGGGAGGGCTGGAGATCCGGTGGGTCTCCAACCCCCCTAACATTAACAAGGGGTCCCTGATGGTCCAGTTTTAATCACCCTACCCCCACCACCCCCTACCTTGAGTTGGAGGAGGGAGGTAGCCTGCCTCCTTCCTCTTCTTTTTTTTTATTTTTTATTTTTTTTATTTTATTATTATTTAAATAATATACAAGTTGTAGTAACAACATACTTGTGGAAACACAGAGATCATGTAAAGAAAAATAAATATCTGGACCAACAGGTCTCAAACAAAAAATATTATAACAACAATCCTATCTCTTTCTCAGACCTCAGTCTTCAAAGGGGGGAAAGGTGGTTAAAATCTTATAGGAGAGATTAATAAAAGAAAACATTGTCTATATGTCAGTGGCTTTACTTCTGATGTTTCTCGCTATTTCTAATAATTATTCTCAATTTAAGTTTTTCCTATCTACAAAACCCTGTAATTGTTCAGGATCATAAAAAATATACTTGTTATTCAAATATTTGACAATACATTTACAGGGGTAGGCGAGTAGAAATGAAGCTCCCATTTCTCTCACTCTATCCCTTTGTAACAAGAATTTTCTACGTCTTTTCTGAGTTACTCTAGTAACGTCAGGATAAATCCATATTCTTTGACCATAAAATGGTTTCTGAAAATTTTTAAAGTATAGTCTCATCAATGAACTTAAGTCTTGCTCAAATATTAAGGAAATAATTAAAGTTCCACAAGTTGTCACTTCAGTTATGGATTCTTCCAATATAGCCGTTAAATTCTGAAGATCTATTTCATTACCCTCTTGTGAGGGTTCATTCTTCTTTGTCAATATTTTTAAATAATAAATTTTGTTGCATGGAGGGATAGCTTGAGATGGTAAGTTCAGATTCTCAGTTAGATATTTTTTAAATAAATCATTTGGAGATATCCCAGGTATTATGGGGAAGTTTATAACTCTAAGAGTCAATCTTCTATTGAAATTTTCTAACTGTTCCATTTTTCTATGAAGCAAAAGTTTATCTTTTACCAGTGAATCAGCCGTAGTCTTAATACTTTTTATTTCCTCATAATTCTGGGATATTTTAGCCATTGTCTCTGAACGTACCTTATCCAAGGATTCCGTTAACTGAGTCATTTTTGTCCCAATTGAAGTAGTTTCTCGAACGGATTTAGAAACAATTTGTTTTAGATCCTGAAGCGCTTTCCAAATTGAAATCAACGTTATTTCTGCCGGGTTTACTTCTTCCATGCTTTCTTCCGTCGCAAACTCAAGAAAGGCACTGCCGGACTGAATGTTAACTTCAACGCCTTCCGTTGCTTCGAACAGACCTTGCTCTTTCCTTTGTGTTGCCGGGCATGGAGGTGGAATAATCTCTGGGGGCGAGAGAGAGATGTCCAAGCCCTGGGGTGTCGGCGCTCCTACGACGGCGTCCATCGCAGGTCTCGCCTCTCCAGCTTCGCGAGATTGGTTTACTACGAAGCGCTCCAGTGTTTGCTGCCGCGGAGACGATGTCCTGGCCACCGGCAGTTGACCCCTGGTAATCGCCTTTCTTTTGGTGTGAGGCATTGTAAGTAACCGAACTTTTTTTAGGAAATATTATTTCAAGGCAGCAGGAGCGTCTCGTGTATGCGTTAGATCGCCATCTTGCCACCGCCCCTCCTCTTCCTTTTGACGACGCCGCCTGCAAAATGGTGGTGCCCAGCCCTGCCCAGTGTATCCTGGGATGTGCTGGGCTGGGCTTCACACCATATATTTTAGAACAAGATCTGCAGACACATAAAATACATCAAGGAATGGACACGTATATGCTGGTTACACTCAGCATGAGTGAGCAGCAGGGTCAAGATGGCAACGTAAATATGTATGTTGGTATTTCAGAACATACACATGTGCCAGAACAAATGTATGTCAGCCGTTCAGAAACGCACACATCTGTGTTTTCCGAAGCTCCTTTGCCATTGTTACTTTCAAGGAGGGGGGACGACGACACATGTAATCCCTCCAGTGGAGCACTGCATAAAATGAGCCATTCTTCAAACCATTTTAAGCCCAGTTCAAATCTTACAGAATCTACAACTAGAGCAGTTGTCCCAATTCCATATGCCACACTGATGAAGATGCCCATTTATCATGCCTAAACCAAACAGATAACTTATCCATGTGAAGGGCAAAGCAATTCTATAACTAGGTTGGATATGGAAATGTACAAAATACTAGTATTTATACACATAAGTGTCAGCATGGTGCCTAAGCGCTATTCTGTAATAGCATGCATAAGTGACATAGCGTGAAAATGAAAGCGGGTATACAACATATGGGCGGAGCAGGGGTAGGTCTCCCATTTATACTTGTAACTTACAGAATACTGCAAGTTATGCATGTTCCTGCTGCATATCCATGATCACAATTACACCAGGTCTATGGCTGGTGTAATTGCAAGTATGTAAATGTACGGCACTGTTAGTATTCTATTACAGAATCTGGGTGACCAGATAACGCTATAGAATATGCTCTCACTGCAAGGCATCGGGGCACCTAAATGGAGGTATCCACTTTAAAAGTGCCCCCTGAAAGGCTGCACATCGCTACTGAATGGATAATTTGTGGCACTATTCTACTCAGGCCCATTGTTATTGGTATAAAATCTAGCTGCTTAACAAGTTACAGATAGGGCAGCAAATACATCGGTGGGAAAATGTGGGATACAAATGCTACAAATAAATAAATAAATAACTCCTGCTGAAAACTGGCCAGATAATATTCTATTTGTTGTATTTGATAGAAAGAGCACATTTGCTTGGTCTATTAGGACAGTTCATGTTACCTGTGTTCATTCCTTTCAGTTTTCAGTAAGCTGACAAATAATAAAACTGATGAAACCCAAAAAAGATAAAATATTCAGCAACTAATATTTACATATAGTCAGTTTCCATATTTTCAGTTTTCAAACCTTGCTTCCTATGTCATCTTTCTATTGACAGAATGTTGAATTAATTTACTAACTACTATGCACATTTATCCCATTGGTAACCATGACAACTTAAGACAACTGCCAACATTTGTGCTGCACATTATTACCTAGGCAGGGGGTAGTGCTACATACATGAAGAGCTTTTTTAAGTATTTCCTTGGAAAAACACAATTTTCACTTAAAAACTCATTTTTAAAAAGTTAAAAACTTCTTTACTGGGCTGAATTTATATCCCAATTTCAAACAAAATCAGTATGGAAGTTTTGATATGAAACTTTGCATGTCATAAACTAAATACAAGGAATTACATGTACATAATTGAAAGTGAGGATAACATTTAATTAGAGTGCATTCTAGGGAGGAGGGTAGCGCTGTGAGACGAAGCCTGGGGTGGAGGCTTCTGACAGAGTTCTCTTTGTTCTTTCAATTTTGTGGCTGCAATGGTCAAAAGTGTGACAGGTCATGCTGGCTGTTCTGTAAGTCTCTATGGTCCCTCTAGGAAATGGAGGGTGCACTTATGTAGAATACATCACTTCCTGTAGTTGCTGTGAGTTATAATAAAGCAAATGGTCGAGACGGTTTTGTTGGCTTGAGGGTATCTGAATAAGTACATGGTGTCAAAAGTAAATGAGCCATGGAAAGTTGCACTTGGACTGACCTTCCTCCACCACTGAGTTTGGCAGGGGATCAGTCTATGAATTTTAAGCATTTCAAAAGCCAGTGGTTTTATTATGAAATTGCAACTGATGTGGAGAAACACGGCCACCAAGGGGGGAGGGGGCAAAATTCCCCCATGCCTAGCCTCCAAGGGGGGCCTGGCACCAGGGTCTCTCCTGCTCCTGATGGGGCCCAGGTGATCGCATCCCGACAGGAGAGGGGAGAGAAAACTCCGGTGCCGGGCCCCCCCTTAGAGGCTAGGGTGAGCAGACACAGGGCTCCGGGCTGGGGCCTCTAGTTTGGCTGGCAGGGGTCCCCAGGCCCCGCCAGCAGAAAAAGCCTTCCTTCAGCGCTATTCTTCACTCTGCCGCATCGCCTGCCCTGCGGCTGCTTTTCCCCACATCGCACATGCTCGGTTTTGGTTGTTCCTTGAAGGCTTTCCTGATATGATTTCACTCTGATCAGCCAATCACCTAGACAGGGATGTACAAGGATACCCTGCCTGCGGAGAGCCGTTTCGATTACCATCATTATATTGGTAAAGGTTCGACGGGCTGTTGCTAGCTGAAAAGGCATGGCACAGAACTGATAATGGTGCCCCAACACTGCAAAACAAAGAAATATCTGATGCTGTTGAAGAATTGGAATGTGAAGATAAGCTTTGGTCAAGTCCAACACTGTTAGAAATTCTCCTGAATGCACCACAACAATGAGAGATCGAAGTGTCTCCATATGAAAGGATGAGACCTTGAGAACTCTATTTACACCTCTGAGATCTAAATTGGGGTGAAACGTTTCATCTTTCTTGGGCACAACAAAATAGACTGAATAATGCCCCATGACCATTAGGGGAACTGAGCAAACCGCCCTTAGAATCAAAAGCTTTGCAAGCATATCCCTGACCGCCTCTGCCTTTATGTGGGAACGACAGGGAGACTCCAGAAAGGTGTCTGGAAGGGGACGAGTGAACTCTAAGGCATACCTGTTGCGAATAATGTCGAGGACCCACTGATCCGAAGTTATCTGGGCCCACCTCCAATAACATTTTGTTAGACGAGCTCCTACCAGGATTAGAGGATAGGCCCCAACACCTTCATTGTGAAAAGCAACCCTGGGCTTGAGGCAGCTGATTACTTGCTTGGCTTCCACAATGGGCTCCACCAAAGGACTGCGGACGCTGGATAAAATGAGATCTCCGAGTACCAGCAAATTGTCCAGCCCCAAAACACTTAAAATCATGTACCCGTCCTCTACCGGCCAGAAAGCCACAACCCCCCGAACGATGACGATCCTCTGGAAGTCGAGGCACCTTGGACTTCCCCAAACTTGACTAATCTGTCCAGCTCCTCACCAAACAAAAAATCCCCATCTAAAAGGACTTGGAAGCCACATCCGCTGACCAACCACGAAGCCAGAGAGAACATTGGGCAGCTACACTGAGAGCCATAGATTTAGCCGAAGCACAATACAAATCATACAGCATATCTGCAAAAAATAGTGGATCCCATCTCAATCTGAGAGACCACCATATCAATCAAGGACAAGTCATCAGAAGATCTGTCGAGAACATGCTCTGACCAACGAAAACGCACTCTGGCCACTAAACCTCCACAAATGGCCACCTGAACCACCAAAGTGGAAACACTGAAACAGTGCTTTAACAAAGACTCCATCCTATGATCCAGAGGATCCTTCAATGTCGTACCTCCATCAACTAGAACTGTATTCTTTTTGGTGACCGCCGAAACCACAGCATCCACTACAGGCAGCTTCAATAAGGCCTTATCCTGGTCAGGAAGAAAGTAAAGCCGAACCATGGACCTGGCAAAACAAAAAGTAGCGTCCAGAGACTCCCACTGGGTCCGAACTATGTCTCTGATGTCCTGATGAATGGAAAAGGTCTTACCTGACTTAAGGATCCCTTTCACCAAAGGGTCCACTGTCTGCTGTTCTGCAGCCATCGGCTCTTCCTCAAAATTAAGAATGGAGGAGACTAAAGTGATAAGGTCCTGTAGGTCCTCCTTGTGGAAAACATGGGCCACCGAGGGGTCATCTCCTGGCAGAACGTCTCCCTGAGGAAAAAAAAGCTCAGTTAAATGAGGTCTCTGTCCTCCAAGGGTTCATCCTCCTCACCATGTAGAAAATGGTCAGAGTCTGCGCAATCTCCAGGAGCTTCATCTTCTACCTCATCATCCCAAAGCACCCTAGGGTGCTTAAAGAAGGCTTAGACCCCCTGGAGGGTTCTGAGGTGACATCTGAAAGGGGAGCCGACTGCTTTAAAAGAAAATCTTTATACATACTATAGCTAATACAACTCTGGGGGAACCCCACACCTTCTGGAATTCCTCCCTGAATCGCCAAAGAAGGTGCTGAAGGAGGAGAAGCAAATGGCGTGAGCCGCAGGAGGGGTCCACTCTAATTCTGCAGACTGAGGATACAAAATAGCGGCAGTTCCTGATGAAATGGAAACTGCTGATTTGCTGGTGCCCGACTCTTCACTCAGAGGTGCGGCTCCACTAGCACTACCAGAGCACAGTGAAACCAACTGCTCTGGAGTCCCTGCAGACACCGACGCCATGCAACATTTGCAAACACCAGTAGCAGAAACCCCACATCGCTGACAAACTGAGCAGTGCTTCAACTTCTCGCTCATGGCCCCCTGAGCAGAACAAAGTGTGCCAAGTCTCAGTGGAGAGACAACCATTCCAAACTGGTAAGAGAGCAGAACCGTCAGTAATGAGCAACCAAAGGCGGGAACTCCATTTGGTTTGTTTGTGTTATTTTTTGTTTTACTTTTTTTTTGTCTGATAATAA
Source organism: Microcaecilia unicolor (assembly GCF_901765095.1). Lineage (NCBI taxonomy): Eukaryota > Metazoa > Chordata > Amphibia > Gymnophiona > Siphonopidae > Microcaecilia > Microcaecilia unicolor. The sequence continues at coordinate 123,474,824 of NC_044033.1, forward strand.
AAGAAGTGGCTATCTCCCTTCAGCACTGAAACATCTTTCCCTCGAAGAGTTGAGGCACAAAGTCCAAAGAAAAGCAAGCTAGCCCTAGGACTACAGGGGGTGTAAGGGGGGAGGGACTCAGTCAGCCAAATGTAGCATCCCCGAGGCACTAGAGAACCCCCACAGGACTCAGCCTCTGCCAGCAAGCTAACCCTGACAGAGCATAGATAGGACAGCCTTAAACTGTCTTTTTTTTAAACCCTTTCTTGTCTTTTCTGTTTTTTTTTTTTTAAATAGACAGTAAAGAATAATAACAAATAATAAAAAAATACTGAGACTGAAGGGCTCACCACACCGACCACCTGCTGGAGACTGAGAATACCAACTGAAACAGGCTGGGCATGGGTATTATAGGCTCACGTAAGAATCAGAGTTCTCAGTCTCCACCTGCTGGAAGGTGTACACAACCCATCAGTCATTTTTGGGCCGGTCAAGGATGCTAAGGAATTTAAATTGCAAGCCCTCTGAGGACAGGAAAATGCCTACTGTACCTGAATGTAATTCTCCTTGAGCTACAACTAAAAAATGGTGTACGTTAAATCCAATATCCATTTTCCCTCCCCTCCCTCCCAATGGATTAAGACCAATGTACACTCCCCAGTGTGATCCAAAGTGATATACATTTCCTTAAAAATAATCTAAATAAGATTAAAAAAAGAGAAAAATACAAAAAGAAAATAATGAAAGCTAGAAAAATAAAAATAGTACACAAATAAAGTTTCCTGCCTAGTTAAATTGAGGTAGCCAGTCCTACAGCAGAAATACAGAGGCGCTTAACCACATAGTGCTACTAAATATCTGCTTTGGCCACTGTGGCACTATCTGGTTAGAGGCGCGGTGGTACAGGGACAAAGTTGGAACAAAACTGGAAGTTCTCTAGGTACTGTTGGACCACATCTATCTTCAAATTCGATACATGTTGCTTTAAATTGCACGCCAAAATTTGGGCGCGTGCCCAATTTGCGTGGGCAAATTAACTGAATAACGAGCCAATTAGTGCTGATGATTGGGATTTATCAATTATTGGTGCTAATTCAATTTAAACACATTGTTATAGAATAAGGGGATCCGTGCCTAATTTAGGTGTGGGGATTTATATCAAGGTTTCGTTGGTGTAAGTGGTCACACCTAAATGTAGTCGCGGTTCCCGGCGCTTAGTGGAATTCTATAAATGGTACCTAACTTTGAGCGCTGTTTATAGAATAGCATGAAGTACTTTATTTCGCCGCCAATTTTTCAACGCTATTCATAGAATTTAGTCCATAGTTCTGTCCTAACTATGCCTGGTTAGCAATCAGCCTTTTTTGTTGTATTTTTTTGCCAGAACTGTGCACTCTGTGTGTTTTGCCTGTTTTTGTAGTGCTCCTGCTCTTTTTGCAGGTATGGAATTGAATAGTGGCCATACCTGAATAACTTCTAGGTGCTGCCAAACACCTAGATATTCAGTGCCAGTACCCACATTGTATCCATCACTTAATATCTGGGTCTAATTTAGCCAGAGGCGACCAGTTTTTAATGAAATGCTGCCCCCCCCCCCCCCCCCCACTGGTTGAGTATGATCCTAATAGTGGGCAATCTATAGCTAGATACCTCTAATTAGGCATCTGGAGGGTGCACAGTAGGAGCCTATTCTATACAGAAACTTGACACCAAGGTTCTGCTATAGAATACAAGTATAACTGGGTCTCAAAGACACACTCCATTAAGCCAGCCATAGAGCTGGTATAAGGATGCATACCTAAGTAAGACAGTTATGTGTGTTGGCGGGACCGTTGCCTATGTCCAGCTTGTGCTCCTCCTCTGTGCATGCCCCCTTGCAAATATACTATGTAAGTTAAGCAGATATTTGCAGATAGCACTTAGGCGCCATACTAGAATTTACGCATAAAAGTGTACACATATGAACATAAATGCTAGTATTCTAAATATTTATGCGCTTAACACATATGTGAATGTAAGCGCCAAGGTTATAGAATTGGTCTTCATATGTTTTTTTTATTGAGTATCATGATCCATCCAAGGACAACAACAAATTGCATATCATCATAGGTAAGTAACTTTACATTTGACTTTTACCCTTCCCCACCATATGTGTTTCCTATCAACTAAATATCCAAATCTCAACATTGTAACATAAAACTGATCATATCAAATCTATATCAACTGATCCTGATCCTCAATGTATACCTCCCCCCACCAACCATTCAGTTGCCCCATCCCTGTCTTCCCACCCACCCTGTCCCTCAACCCAGTTCTTATAATTCCTCACCCATCCAGGGAAAATCCCTATTCTATGAACAAGCCTCCCCCACTTCACCCCCACCCCCCAATATATTCCCAATCCCTCCCCTACAGCTCCTCCACCATTTGCTGAAGTCTTGTCCATCCCCTTTTACGCCGAAATTCTCCCTCCCTCCTATAGATTGTCAGGCGTTACATGTACCATAATTGCCTCACTTTAGCCTTCCAATCCCCCCAAATTCGGGGAATCTACTGCTTTCCAGCATCGTGCTATAAGGCATTTAGCTGTTGCTAATCCCCATCTCATCATTTTACTCTCCTCGTCAAGTTATAAGAAAGGCTGTAGTACCAGCAGTGGACACAAGGTGTCAGTATCCTATTATTATAGTAACATAGCAACATAGTAGATGACGGCAGATAAAGACCTGTACGGTCCATCGAGTCTGTCCAAAAATAATCATTATATATGGTACTTTATATGTAAGCCTGATCCTGGCTTGTCCTTGCCATTTTCAGGGCACAGACCATAGAAGTCTGCTCAGCAATAGCTTTGTTTCCCAATTACCGGTGTTGCCACCCAATCGCTGCTAAGCTTCTGTGGATCCATTCCTTCTGAACAGTATTCCTTTGTGTTTATCCCAAGCATTTTTAAATTCCATTACCGTATTCATCTCCACCACCTCCCATGGGAGGGCATTCCAAGTATCCTGCACCCTCTCCTTGAAAAAATACTTCCTGACATTTTTCCTGAGTCTGCCTGCCCCCCTTCAACTGCAGCTCATGTCCTCTAGTACTACCGCCTTCCCATCTCTGGAAAAGTTTTGTTTGCGGATTAAACCTTTCAAACATTTGAAAGTCTGTATCATATCACCTCATTTTCTCCTTTCCTCCAGGGTATACATGTTCAGGTCAGTAAGACTCTCCTCGTATGTCTTGCAACGCAAAGCAAATCCCATACCATTTTTGTAGCTTTTCTTTGAACCGCGTCGTCTTTTTATATCCTTAGCAAGTTACAGCCTCCCAAACTGAACACAATACTCCAGGTGGGGCCTCACCAACCACTTGTACAGGGGCATCAACACCTCCTTTCTTCTGCAGCTTACACCTCTCTCTATACAGCCTAGCATCCTTCTGGCTATGGCGACCGCCTTGTCACACTGTTTTGTCACCTTCAGATACTATCACCCCAAGGTCCTCAGACTCTCACCGCCTAACACACATGTGCTAACACAGCTTCAGACTATATGGTACCATTAATAAACTTATCTTAAAGAAACACTAAATATGAGGCAAGAAACTAGCTCAGGCTACACCTCCCAAATTGCAAAAATGTGATCTACAAAACTGTCCACTCTGTAGACTTCACTTACCTAGGAACCAAATGGTGGAACTCCTTACCACCCAAAATAAGAAATATACAGGAATATATTAGATTCTGCAAAATCCACAAATCTCCTATTCAAACAAACCCTCACAAAGAACAACCTTATCTCAAATAACTAATTATTACCTGAATTGGTTATTACTCTATTTACCATTAACTTTCTCTTTGCTTCATGTACAGTTTCTCATTCATAATAGATTTTCTAAATGTTAAACATCCGTGGAGGGGCATAATTGAATGGCGCCAGCCAAATAGATGGCCGGCCATCTTCGGGGCCGGCTCCGCAAAGGGCGGAACAAACCGTATTTTTGAAAAAGATGGCCGGCCATCTTTTCTTTCGACAATATGGTTGGTGCCGGCTAAATCTCAACATTTAGGTCAAATGTTGAGATCGCCAGGTTTAGAAATGGCCGGCTTCGTTTTTCGGCCATAATGGAAACTGGGCCCGGCCATCTCAAACCCGGCGAAATGCAAGGTATTTGGTCATGGGAGGCACCAGCATTTGTAGTGCACTGGTCCCCCTGACATGCCAGGACACCAACCGGGCACCCTAGGGGGCACTTCTAAAAATTAAAAAAAAAAAATTAAAATAGCTCCCAGGTGCACACCTCCCTTACCTTGGGTGCTGAGCCCCCCAAAACCCACTCCCCACAACTCTACACCACTACCATAGCCTTAAGGGGTGAAGGGGGGCACCTACATGTGGGTACAGTGGGTTTGGGGGGGGGGTTGGAGGGCTCCCATTTACCACCACAAGTGTAACAGGTAGGGGGGGATGGGCCTGGGTCCACCTGCCTGAAGTGCACTGCACCCACAAAAAACTGCTCCAGGTACCTGCATACTGCTGTCAGGGAGCTGGGTATGACATTTCAGGCTGGCATAGAAGTTGGCAAAAAATGTTTTAATTTTTTTGTTTTGGGTGGGAGGGGGTTGGTGACCACTGGGGGAGTAAGGGGAGGTCATCCCCCATTCCCTCCTGTGGTCATCTGGTCAATTGGGGCACTTTTTTGAGGCTTGGCCATAAAAATAAATGGACCAAGTGAAGCTGGCGGAATGCTCGTCAGATCCGGCCATCTTTTTTCCATTATCGGGTGAAGCCGTCCATCTCGTAACCACACCTCCGTCCTGCCTTCTGTACCCTGCCAACACGCCCCCTTGAAGTTTCGCCGGCTCCATGACGGAAAGCAGTTGGCGCCGGCCAAAAATCGGCTTTCGATTATACCGATTTGGCCGGGTTCAGAAGATGGTCGACCATCTCCCGATGTGTCGGAAGATGGCCGGCGATCTCTTTCCAAAATAAGCTGGATAGTTATCCCTGTATGTTTATGATACTGTATTGTAAAATTGGATTCTTACAACAAATTACTTTCTTATGCATTATTCTTTGTTATGTATCCTATACTGTTTATTGTAAGCCATATTGAACTCAAACTTGTTTGGGATAATATGGGATATATAACTGTCAGCAATAAATAAATAAATATGTCTTCTGTGGATTTCTACTCCCTAAATGCATCACTTTGCACTTCTTTGCATTGAATTTTAATTGGCACACATTAGACCATTCTTCTAACTTCTGCAGATCCTTTTTCATGTTTTCCATCCCTCTAGGGTGTCCACTCTGTTACAAATCTTGGTATCATCCGCAAAGAGGCAAACTTTACCTTCTAACCCTTCGGCAATGTCACTCACAAATACACTGAACAGAATCGGCCCCCGTACCGATACTTGAGGCACTCCACTACTCACCTTTCCCTCCTCCGAGTGAATTCTATTAACCACCACCCTCTGATGTCTGTCCGTCAACCAGTTCACCACTTTGGGTCCTATTGTAAGCCTGTCAAGTTTATTCAAGAGCCTCCTATGAGGAACCATGTCAAAGGCTTTGCTGAATTCTAAGTACATTACATCTATCGCACATCCTCAATCCAATCCTCTGGCCACCCAGTCAAAGAATTCAATCAGATTCGTTTGGCATGATTTACCTTTGGTAAAACCATATTGTCTCGGATCTTGCAACTTATTAGATTTCAGGAAATTCACTATCCTTTCCTTCAGCATCACTTCCATTAGTTTTTCAATAACTGAAGTGAGGCTTACCGGTCTGTAGTTTCCAGCTTCTTCTCTGTCACTACTTTGTGAAGAGGGACCACACATCTGCTCATCTCCAATCCCACGGAACCTCCCTCATCTCCAAGGATTTATTAAACAAATGTTTAAGAGGCCCCGCCAGAACCTCTCTGAGCTCCCTCAATATCCTGGGATGGCTTTTTCCACCTTTAGATTTTCAAATTATTCATAAACACTCTCTTCCATGAATGGTGCTATATCTGCTCCATTCTCATATGTACTTTTGCCAGTCAATCGTAGTTCTTCTCCAAGATTTTTTTCCTTGAAAACAGAACTGTTTAGCACATTTGCTTTTTCTTCATCATTTTCTGCATAGCGGTTTGCAGCATCTTTGAATCTCACAAGTCCATTCCTCCTTTCAATAATATACCTGGAAATATTTTGTGAGATGCAATTAGTCATTGGTTGTTGTTTCCAATGAGCCTGGTAGCTAAGGATTTCCCACATGTGAGAATATTAGCCTGCTTGTCCTCTGCAAAAGCGAAGATACTGTAGCAGGTATTCTCCGAGGACAGCAAGCTATATATTCTCACATACCCTCCCATCTCCCCTTGGAGTCATCTTCTATGCTGTAGTACTATACTGTTGGTCCCGCGCTTGTTTGGCGGGTGGAAAGGCACTCTCACATGTGCACTGGAGCACAACCTGCACTCCAAAGAGCCCCATGAAAAGCCAGACACAAGCTCCAGACCGGGGCAACACGTAATTAATAATATCAAATTTATCTTTATTTGATATCCCGTCGTAGGGACATACCGTCTCAGCGGTTAACAATAATAAAACATGCTGGTGGTTGGGAGGCGGGGCTAGTGCTGGGCAGACTTCTACGGTCTGTGCCCTGAAAATGACAGATACAAATCAAGGTAAGGTATACACAAAAAGTAGCACATATGAGTTTATCTTGTTGGGCAGACTGGATGGACCGTGCAGGTCTTTTTCTGCCGCCATCTACTATGTTACTATGTTAAAAGCGTAATCAAAGACAGGAACTTCAAATTCAACAGGAAAGAAAAATAAAAGTACAATTCTCCAAGGGGATATTTATGCCTTGAGGCCACTCTTGAGTCCTGCATTCTGTGCAGTACCTCTCTCTCTCCCTTGATATTAATTGGGAGGTGGGGAGCCTTGAAATTACAATGCAGAGTGAAGAAAATGCTACTGAACAGGCTGCTGCAGTTTCTGTCCCACTAATGCTCTTGAAAAATGGGGAATGATATTAAATGTTGGAGATATGCTACTGCAGCACTGTGAGTGGGGCGGGGGGGGGGGGGGGACTCTAAAGCTCCGATTGGTTTCTCTAAGAATGGTGGCTTGGACTATTTTACTAAGCTGTGCTAAGAAATGGGCTTAGTGCATTCTTACATAAGACTTTCACATTCTCTAAGCCCATTTTTAGTGTGACCGTCAAAAAGAGCTTTTTTTTCTATTTGTTGAATATATGGCCATGAGCTAATGATAGCATTAGAGAGTGGTCATTGAAAAAAAATTATTCCGGAAATACTTACTGTCTGCTATTTAGGAAATGCTAAGGGCTCCCATGTTATGAGCGTGCTAATCAATTAACATGGCAGTATTGTCAGTGTGCTAGCTGATTAGCGCATCCATGCCCATTCTCTACCCTTGACCCACCCCTCCCCCCAAAAAATAAATAAATACTACACAACATACACAGATGACAATATTAATGCAGAACACTTTAGTACATCTCATGTTAGGCCATTTTTGCTGCACTAGGTATGCGTTAGCGCCTAACGCAGCTTAGTAAAAGGGCCCCATTGTGTCAATCATTGGGTTTTTCTTTAAGCGTTCATGAGAATTGTTTGGAGTTCTTTTCTTACTTGTATTTTTAATATGGTGCTCGTAATTGATACAGCACTGCTATGACAGTGAGAACCTGCTGATGTCACTGCAGGAATGTAGCTCCTTATATGGAAGTACAGTGATATCACTAACAGAACTGTTATTTGGAAAATTTGAAATGATATAAAGAATATTAGAAAAAAATCTACTTTCTATTATTGAAGTAGAATATTTAAAACATGAGGATTATATTAACAAACAAGTGCCTTTTCAATCTTTAGGATGTTTTAATGTTAAGTGATTATAATGTTCATTTAGAATGATAATATTCTGACAATCTACATTTATCCTGTAAACTTTCAAGCTAGACGATATATGAATATCAGTTTCTCAGGAAAATTCATTGCAGGATACAAACATGCAACAGGCAAAAAATAAAAAAAACTTTTTTTTTAAAACAAAAGAAGAAGTTCTCTTAAATAAGAAAGATTAGATGCAAATGAATGATTGACCATTCACACTTGCCATTCTTAGGATTAAGTCCTCTACTTTTGGTCCCTAACTAGTTTAGGAGGGTTCTCAGAATTTTATAAACAGCAGCATAATAAATTAGTCTCACAGAGAGCAAAGGTGAAGAAGAACTTAAGTTAAGGTGCCTACATACTTTTAGCAGTGGCACAGAGGAGAAGAAACAGGAACAGGACCTTCATCCTGTCAGCTCTTGCAGTCCGCAAACAGTCACTGCACACACAGCTCCCTCTACTCCCTGGCAATGGGAAACTACTACAGATGCTGTTGCCAAGCAACTCTGACTCTCTTAGCAACAGCCAGTCCCTTATCTCTGGTTGGTGGGATGCTAATATGACCTTTCCACCTGGAAACAGGTCTATGGGGCACTAGTTTTGTTTCTTTAAATGGAAACAATGAATAGAAACTAAAAGCAAATGTAAGAATTCAGATTAGTTAAGTTTATAATCAAAGGAATCACAAAGAAAAAGAGCTAAAAATAGCAGTAGAACATCCCTTGGACAAAAGACACATACATAATTTTGCTTTCCAACAGCAGCAAACAGATATAATAAACATTTTTCCTGCTCCTCCTTTTTCCACTCCATGGTGCACCCGGAATTAGAAAAGGTTCAAAGAAAAGCGACTAAAATGATAAATGGGACGAGTCTGATGTCAGTGCCAGGCAAAATGGTAGAGACTATTATAAAGAACAAAATTACAGAGCATATGCAGATGCATGGATTAATGAGACAAAGCCAACAAGGATTTAGTGAAGGGAAATCTTGCCTCACCAATCTGTTGCATTTCTTTGAGGAGGTGAACAGGCGTGGATAAGGGTGAGACAGTTGATATTGTGTATCTGGATTTCCAGAAGGCATTTGATAAAGTACCTCATGAAAGACTCCAGAGGAATTTGGAGTCATGGGATAGGAGGTAGTGTCCTACTGTGGATTAAAAACTGGTTAAAAGATAGAAAACAGAGAGAGTAGGCTTAAATGGTCAATATTGTCAATGGAGAAGGGTAGTTAGTGAGGTTCCCCAGGGGTCTGTGCTGGGACCCCTGCTTTTTAACATATTTATAAATTACCTAGAGGTGGGAGTAACTAGTGAGGTAATTAAATTTGTTGACGACACAAAGTTATTCAAAGTAGTTAAATCGCGGGAGGACTGTGATAAATTACAAGAGGACCTTACGAAACTAGGAGACTGGGCGTTGGTGTCTAAATGGCAGATGACGTTTAATGTGAGCAAGTGCAAAGTGATGCATGTGGGAAAAAGGAACCCAAATTATAGCTACGTCATGCAAGGTTCCACGTTAGGCGTCACCGACCAAGAAAGGGACCTAGGTGTTGTCGTTGATGATATATTGCAACCTTCTGCTCACTGTGCTGTGACGGCAAACAAAGCAAATAGAATGTTAGGTATTATTAGAAAAGGAATGGAAAACAAAAATGAGGACATTATAATGCCTTTGTATCGCTCCATGGTGCGACTGCACCTTGAATAATGTGTTCAATTCTGGTCGTCGCATCTCAAAAAAGATATAGTGGAATTAGAAAAGGTACAGAGAAGGGCGACGAAAATGATAAAGGGGATGGGACGACTTCCCTATGAGGAAAGGCTAAAGTGGCTGGGGCTCTTCAGCTTGGAGAAAAGACGGCTGAGGAGAGATATGATAGTGGTCTATAAAATAATGAGTGGAGTGGAACGGGTAGATGTGAAGCGTCTGTTTATGCTTTCCAAAAATACTAGGACTAGGGGGTATGCAATGAAGCTACAAAGTAGTAAATTTAAAACGAATTGTAGAAAATATTTCTTCACTCAACGTGTAATTCAACTCTGGAATTTGTTGCCAGAAAATGAGGTAAAGGCGGTTAGCTTAGCAGAGTTTAAAAAAGGTTTGGACGGCTTCCTAAAGGAAAAGTCCATAGACCGTTATTAAATGGACTTGGGGAAAATCCACTATTTCTGGGATAAGCAGCATAAAATGTTTTGTACTTTTTTTGGAATCTTGCCAGGTGTTTGTGACCAGGATTGGCCACTGTTGGAAACAAGATGATGGGCTTGATGGACCTTTGGTCTGTCCCAGTATGGCAATACTTATGTACTTATTTAACTCCTCTCACATAAGGAAGGACTAAAGAGGTTAGGGCTACCAGCGGTTAGCGTATCTGGGTTTAAAAAAGGTTTGGACAAATTCCTGGAGGAAAAGTCCATAGTCTGCTATTGAGACAGACATGGGAAGCAACTGCTTGCCCTGGGATTTGTAGTATGGAGTGTTGCCATGATTTGGTTTTCTGCCAGGTACCTGTGACCTGGCTTGGCCACAGAATACTGGGCTAGATGGATCATTGGTCTGACCCAGTAAGGCTACTCTTATGTTTTTCATTCCCCCACTACCAACTTCTGATGGTAGCAAATGGGTCAAAATGTAGGTTGTACAATTACTCTATTGTCATTGCCCTCCCTCTTTTAGTCTTTTTTCCTCCCCCCCCCCCCCCCCCCCCATCACCTGGTATCCCTTTCCATTCTTTCTCTTCCTCATTCATGGTTTTATTAACTATCATATCTCTTCTCATCTGGCTCTTTCTAAGCTAAAGAATCCTAACTTCTTTATGCTTTCCTCATAGTTTTTCATGCCTTTTTTTAACCTTCTCTATTTCTGCTATTTCTTTATCTGGGGTGGGGTGGCCAGTACTCAAGGTGTGGTCACACCATGGACCTATACAGCGGAGGCCTCATGTCACGTCTGTGGCCATGACCACCCTCAGACTTACCCTGTTTCTGGGAGTCAGTATCTGTGCTGGCTTCTGCTTGTCTCTGTGTCTGTCTCTGTCTTAGTTTCTCTCTGGCTCTGTGTGCTGATTGCCCTACTGAACCTCACCTGTGTGGGCTATGCCTCTTCCAAGATGGCTGCCGCCGACTCCTCTATGCCAGTATCCAAGATGGCTCCCGCTGGGCTGACTTCTCTGTGTGTCAAGCCTCTGTTTGGATGCAAGGTGATTGCTGCAGCTGTGCCTCTGGTGTGGAAGGGCTTTATTAATCACTTAGAGACTACAGCCTTTGCCTTTTGTCTAAGGGTCCTGGTATGTGGAGTGCTCTGTTCACTGCTACACTAGCCGTTAAGCCCGTAAAAACGGGCGGGTATTGGAATGTTTTTTTCCCCAAGGCCCCCCTCCCGTTGCAGCTGCAAAGCCCCTGCCATCCTCCTTCCCTGCCAGCTCCAAGACCCCCTCTGTCCCTCCCTCCCAGCTCCAAGGCTCCAGTCCTCCCCCCTTCCCAGCTGCAAGGCCCCCTGCCCTCCCTCCCTCCCAGTTCCAAGGCCCCAGGCCCTCCCCCCCAGCTCCCAAGGCCCCCTTCCCTCCCTCCCAGTTCCAAGGCCCCCTGCTCTCCCTCACAACTGTAAGGGGCCCCATTCCCTCACAACTGTAAGGGGCCCCCTGCCCTCCCTCCCAGCTCCAAGGCTCCAGTCCTCCCCCCTTCCCAGCTGCAAGGCCCCCTGCCTGCCCGCCCTCCCTCCCTCCCAGTTCCAAGGCCCCAGGCCCTCCCCCCAGCTCCCAAGGCCCCCTGCCCTCCCTCCCAGTTCCAAGGCCCCAGGCCCTCCCCCCCAGCTCCCAAGACCCCCTTCCCTCCCGCCCTCCCAGTTCCAAGGCCCCTGCTCTCCCTCACAACTGTAACAGCCCCCCTGCCCTCCAGCTCCAAGGCTCCAGTCCTCCCCCCTTCCCAGCTGCAAGGCCCCCCACCCTCCCTCCCTCCCAGTTCCAAGGCCCCAGGCCCCCCCAGCTCCCAAGGCCCCCTTCCCTCCCTCCCTCCCTCCCAGTTCCAAGGCCCCCTGCTCTCCCTCACAACTGTAAGGGCCCCCCTGCCCTCCCTCCCAGCTCCAAGGCTCCAGTCCTCCCCCCTTTCCAGCTGCAAGGCCCCCCCGCCCCCCGCCCTCCCTCCCTCCCAGTTCCAAGGCCCCAGGCCCCCCCAGCTCCCAAGGCCCCCCCAGCTCCCAAGGCCCCCTTCCCTCCCTCCCTCCCAGCTCCAAGGTCCCCCTCCTTCTGAGACGTCCCATGTCCCCTCCCCCCCCCAAGGTAGCCGCTACCGCCCCCCCCCCACGCCGGAGTCGCCACCACCCCCCCCCCTTCACCCGGCCCGGGCCCTCTCTTCGTTATTCAACTTACAGCAGCGCCGAAACAGCAGCAAGCAGCAGCTCCCGTTGGCCTTCCTTCACTGCCTGTGCCTCGCCCTCGTGTGACATCACGTCGGCGAGGGCGGGGCACAGGCAGTGAAGGAAGGCCAACGGGAGCTGCTGCTTGCTGCTGTTTCGGCGCTGCTGTAAGTTGAATAACGAAGAGAGGGCCCGGGCCGGGTGAAGGTGGGTGGTGGCGACTCCGGGGGGGGGGGGGCGGTAGCGGCTACCGTGGGGGGGAGCGGTAGCGACGTCAGCAGTTCCCTCCCTCCCCTTCCGCGCAGTTTTCCTCTCTGTCCCGCCCCCCTCCCCCCCCCCCCGTCATCACGTCTTGACGCGGGGGCGGGACAGAGAGGGAAGTCTCTACTGCGCATTTGCAGGTGAGTCGGTCACTTGCCATTTATAGGTTTGATTGTTTGCTCTGTGTGAGTTTCTATGTTTGACTAGCTAGCTTGGGCACAGCTTTGCTTGTTAGCCTGTGTGTAGCTTTGCTAGTTCTCTGTGTTTGTTGCTAGTGTATGACTAGCTAGCTTGGGTACAGCTTTGTTTGTTAGCTGGTGTATAGCTTTACTAATCTCCTGAGTTTGCTCTGTGCATGTTTCCAGTGTATGACTTGTTAGCTTGGGCACAGCTTTGGTTGTTAGCTGTGTATAGCTTTACTAAGTCTCCTGAGTTTGCTCTGTGCATGTTTCCAGTGTATGACTTGTTAGCTTGGGCACAGCTTTGGTTGTTAGCTGGTGTATAGCTTTACTAAGTCTCCTGAGTTTGCTCTGTGTATGTTTCCAGTGTATGACTTGTTTGCTTGGGCATAGCTTTCCTATTAGCTTGGGTACAGTTTACTAGTCATTGTGTTTAGCCTGCTGGTTATCCGTGTGTGTTTCTTTTGCTTCTGGAGCTTCAGCCCTTGTTCCGTCTGTTGCCAGTACTCCGTGATACTGAAGCTCCAGCCTTAGTCTTGTTCCTTGACTTGACCATTGCTTTAACCTGCCTACTGCCGGAACCCGGACATTCCCTGCCTGTCTGCCCTGCCTTCGCCTAGGTGCCTGGGGGCACTCCTGGATCCTCATTCCTGCTGTTCCGGCTTGCAAGTTCTGGTTTTTCTGTAAGTCCTGCCGGCCGCCCGAACCTGAGGGCTCAACCCTCGGGGAAAGGTGGTTAAGCGTAGGTGAAGCCTAGGTCCAGTGTGTTCCAGTCCAGCGGGTTCCGTCCGGGTTCCGCTCCAGTGTGTTCCAGTCCAGCGGGTTTCACTCCTGTATGTTCCAGTCCAGTGGGGCCACTCCAGTGTGTTCCAGTCCAGCGGGCTCCCCTCCAGTGCGCACCCGTCCGGTGCGTTCCAGTTCCGTGTATTCCTGTGTAGAACTCCAGTCCGGGGTTCCGGTCCAGTTTTGTCTCATCTCTACCTTGAAGGTGATCTTGCCTGCCACTGCCGCTCCACGGTAGTGGCCCAAGGACTCACGAACCCAGTGCTCCCGGGGAAGAAGCCTGACAGTATGCCAAGGTCCTCGAGCACGCGACACCTCATTGATTAGATATGTGGTCATCATTGTAAGAAAGTTATTAATGTTAGTCACTCATGAATGACAGCATTGAAAAAGGTGGTGGCCAAGTACCTCTTTTCAGCTGTACGGTTTAATCTATTTCTGTGACAGTCATACAGTCTACAAATTTGAGAGAGAAGTTTTGTACATTCCATTAAAATTTAAAAATTGGGGATTTTGACATGTGAATGATATGCATGTCTCAGAACATTTTGTAGCTCACCATAGACATCTGAGGTCTTTTCTCTGTTACAATTGGTAGTTATATATAATTTCTGTAGTACTGAGGTGATCAGCATGGGATTTCTAGACAGCACTTCACAATAGTATTGTTGTTTTGACAGTTATTTTGCAAAGGTTTCCCCTTTTTTTTTATTTTAATTTGACCCTCCTCACAGCAACACTTACCAGTTGGCAGTATAGATAGCAACCAATAAGAAAACAGTATGATTAAATCATTATTTTTCACAGTACAATTAACAATAACAAAGAAAATGATATACAGATCATAATGAACAAAAATGCATTCCTTAAGGGTTAGAAAATTACTTACAAACCCTGTATTTGTGTGAAACTGTTCTATGGGTGTGTTGTGCACGTGTTTGTGCATACATGTGTTGTGTGTGTGCTGTGCATATGTTGTGTCTGAGCTGTAGGGAGCTGAGGATAGTTGTAGGGGAAAGTATGGGCAGGGGTTTGGAGGGTGTTGAACAGTTTTACCTCTTCCATTACATTTTCAGTTGTTTTCCCTGCCAACAGATATTAACCCCTTTTGTATAATTCTTTTCAACTTCTACTGAATTGGAAACAATACAAATGAATTATGTGTAATATATTTATGATATTTCTAATAACTTGGAAAACTAAAATGACAAAAATCAATCATAACATTAAAAGGAAAAATTCATCTGCAATTATAAAGGAGAATCACACCATAACAATTTGATTAATATTCTATCAAATTCTCAAATGTTGAGGGACCGATGCCAAACGAATGTGACAAAAAATAAAAGGAACCCCTCTCAATACATAGACAAGACAATACCAACATTAAATATACAAGCAATTGTGGTGAAATAGATGATTTGTCTCTAGACTGGTACAGTACACACAGACACTGATTCTTCTTTGATAGGAGCTAGGATGATGTTCATCTCTATATACCTAGCATTCCTCTGGCACCACCTTTTACAGTGTTTTGTTACTTCAAGATCATCAAATATGATCACCCCTGGGGGTGGAATTCATCATGCAGCATTATGGCCTTAATGTGCATTAAAGGAAATAGCCTGCTAAAAGCACATTCTATACCAATGGGCTTTTAGCATTTAATTTAATTTTTATTTTTTGTTACATTTGTACCCCGCGCTTTCTCACTCATGGCAGGCTCAATGCGGCTTACATATTGTATACAGGTACTTATTTGTACCTGGGGCAATGGAGGGTTAAGTGACTTGCCCAGAGTCACAAGGAGCTGCCTGTGCCTGAAGTGGGAATTGAACTCAGTTCCTCAGGACCAAAGTCCACCACCCTAACCACTAGGCCACTCCTTAACACGTGTTAAGGTGCACTAAGTTCAAAACGCTGCTTCATTAATTCCCCCTACATCAGATTTCCGCTCTTCTATCCCACCCCATCCCCACAATTGTATAGAACTCCCAGTTACCATTTGGCTATCCTGCCCATCTCTGTCTCTCTCTTCTCCAGTAAAGATAGTGGCCCAATGGGCTGCCAACCTAACCCCTCATCTAACATGGTGGTCTAGCAACCAATTTGCCTCCTTCAAAATGGTGCTTTGCCCCACCCAGTACATCCTGGGATACACTGGGTGTGGCTTCCCTATCATTAAAGGGATTTCTCCCTTATATGGTAGGGAACTCCCACCCAGTGCATCCCAGGATGCGCTGGGCAGGGCAAGGTGCCGCTGTTTTGAAGGTGGTGCAGAATTGGAGGGAGTGTGCTACTCCCTCCTCTACCATGGAGGTATGGGGTGGGGGGCAGGTTGGCCACTAGACCACCAGGGCAGGTGGAGGGTTAGGTTGGCAGCCCACTTGGGCCACTAGGGATATTTTTTGGATTGTGGGGGGGCTGGAGATTCAGTGGATCTCCAGCCCCTAGGCTCTTTGCTATACTGCCTGGCTTAACAGGTCACGGTGTTTTACAATGGAAAAGTCCAACAAGAAAGAAGAACTCCAGTAAAATAATGTGAACCACATTGAGCCTGCCCATGGGCGGGAAAGTGTGGGATATAAATGCCTAAATAAATAAAATGACAGGAAAGAAAGTAAGCAATCAAACAAACATAGCATATACATAGTAAATTACATTTCCCCAATTCTCTCTCACTCCAACTGCTGTTCTTTCTCCTAATTCCCAGCAAGGTCCTTAATTGTGTCCGCCTCCAGGGTCTTTCCCCCCAAAACACAATGCCCCACCTCTCTTTTCTTCCAATGCACACAGCCCCTCTCATTCTACCCCCTCCCAGGCGCAAACACTACCATCTCTCATTCCTTTTTCTCCTTCCCCAGGTTTCATTGTTTCTCCCCCCCCCAATCTCCCATGGCACACCCGCAAATGAACCTCCCCCCCACACCAATAGTGCACTCTCAGCTTGGTCTGTTCCTTCCAACACCCCCCCCCCAAAAAAAACAAAACAAAACAATGTTTCTGGCTCCCTCCCATCCCCATGGCAGGCACTCAGTCTTGCTCTGCCCTCCCCCCCATCTCTATGGCACACACTCAACCTTGCTTCTCCCCCTCCCATCCCCATGGCACACACACTCAACCCTGGTCTGCCCCCATCCAATCCCCATGGAATACATTTGCTTTGAACTGCTTTTCTTTCGTTTTCCATGGTACTCACTTACCTTGCTTTGCCCCCTTCTCCACTCCATGGCACTCACTTAACTTTACTCTACCCCCTCCCATTCCCATTGAACAAACCTAACCTTGTTCTACCCTTCCTCCCATCTCCATGGCACACACTCAACCTAACTCTCCCCTTCTCCCCTTAGCACCGCCCAGCCTACTACAATGACCCTCACTCTTCTGTGTTCTTTACCCCACTTGAGCTTGGTTTGCCTCTTGCCATTCCCCCCTCCCTGCCCCCCTGATTGTGTGACAAAAAAAGGAGTAGATGCACGACTGCATGTCGAGCTGTATTCTCTTCTGCTGACCTAGGCTCGACTGTTCATTTGAACCACATGGAGCTTTGTACAGTCTCGTGGTTTATATGAACAGTTGAGTCTAGGCTGGTAGAGGAGGATGCAACCCAATGTGCAGACATGCACTTCCTTCTCTTCGTGCTGTGTGATCTCTGTGGTGGAGTGGAAGAGAGATCAAGGAGGGCTGCTAATGCCAGTGCAGAATTCTACATAGGTGGGGAACTCTGCACAAATTCTGTGTTACTCAGAATTCCCCTGTGTAGCTGCTGTTAATAACACGACAACAGAATTTGAACAGAAGCAGTCTTGCATGATGTGTTCTAACATGAAGCATCCTACTTCTACTCTGCACCCATTGTTGGGGGATTCTATCGATTGGTCTGGGAATGTTCCATGTGAATGAATAATTATACCTTACTGGACTGATAATTAAATATGATTATGCAATCACAGGTGAACACATAATTAGCCTATCCATGTATTAAAAAAAAAACTATATTGGGCTGTTTTAATTGCTCAATGGCCAGATTTTATCAGTATATTTGTGGGCTGAGCTGGTAAGGAATGAGGTATGGACAAAAAATGATCTGTACAGTGCTTAAAATAAACAGCTAATGCTGGCACAGTAATTACCCTATCTGATTATTCTGCACTGCGACCTATATAGAAACTTGTGCTGAATATATGGATGAAGTTAAATGTTGGCGCCAGCAACTGTGCTGGCTGAACATTTGGCCCTATCTGTGAGGCTCATATCACAAAGATGGATGGCACCAAAGCAAGTTAGCTCATGGCATTACAACCCCTTGAGTCAACCCCCAGGGAAATTAAGACATCCAGGTTGGAACACAGTAAATCCCCATTATATTTTGACAAAGGCTCTGCCAAACGCAGTGCTTCTTATAAAATATGTGTGAGGAAAATTATTCTAGATGTGTGTGGGAGCAGTTTTTTTTAAACTGCTGCTCCCAATATGCAAACACTACCTGATCTCCTCCCCCTATCATCTGTACCACCCAATCCCCTTCAGATGGCTCCCCTCATTACAAACACCCATTCAAATAACAACTCACCCCCCCCCCCCCATGAAGAGACCGCTCAGTTCCCCATCCCATGGCTCTTACTAGGGTCCCTGCTAGGCTAGTTGGAGCAGGAGAGAACCCCCACCCATTCCTGCTCATACCAGTTGTGGGTTAAAATGGTGCACATGACCCCCTAGACCTAATCCCATGATATTATCACTGGCTCAAGGTGTGGCAGTTCCACAGGGTTATTATTATGGATCACAGGTTCCATTATGAACACAGAACCTGGGGATCTCTCCTGTTCCCACTAGATTACCAGTGTGATCCTGGTAAAGACCACGAGGGGATAAAGTGTAAGTGATGGGAGGGCTCTAGGGCTCTGTTGGGGTGGGGGGTCTTCTCAGAGAAGGGTTATTTGGGGAGATGTCTGTAATTGGGGGATCCTTTTGGGGAGGATGTCATGGAGACTACAGATTTATATTGGGGGGGGGGGGTCAGGGGGTGCAGATGATTCTGGATATGGGGGATCAGGTAGTTGAGCTGATATTTGAGGGGGGTATCAGGTAAGGGAACTGGTTTCTGCCTTCACACCTGCGCCTTCTAGCGGGCACTTATGTGCCTCAGGCCAGGTATAAATGCCAATGTCTACTTTTTTTCATATTGATATGTGTTCCTCATTTTACAAGGGCAATACACATTTTTGGCCTGCCAAGACCACTACCGTTCCACACTGTCTTGCTGTAAAAACATGCTATGGATCACTACATGTAAACAATCTTTATAAAATTTCTATTTGCATGTGGAAGCAATGAACACATTTAAAAGCTGCTTCTAAAATGAGGGCTTTAATTCCTCTGAATATGTCGCCTTGAGTTACCAACAAAAAAGCATGAGCAAAATTTAAATAAGGAAATATATATTTTTTTTCATTCCATGCACAATTTTGTTATGAAGGTTGATGCTGGAGAATGTGGTCAAAGCACTTAGCAAAGCTAGGTTTAGAAAGGATTTGGATAAGTTTCCTGGAAAGTAAGTCTAGAAACCATGTAGACTCAGGAAAGCCATATTTATATATATTGATATAAACAATATGTAATGAATCTGCTCTTTAGGACTTGTCATGTACCTGTGACCTAGACTGGCCAGTGTTGGGAGACATGATGCTTTTCTTGATGGCGTTTGCTCTAGTGTGGAATATCCTATATTCTAAGTCACACTTCTGAAGGTGAACATCTTGGACAGCTCCTTGTGAATACATAATACCTAACAAATAACACATTTGATTGGAAGCTTTTCTACAAATACGCTGATAGGGTACATGGAATCTGAGCAACACCTGACACCTATTCACTGATTTATTAATTGATATTTGATGCCATATTAGGAAAAAATAATTTTGCGTATTACTGGACACAATGGAACAATGCATTTTCAGCAACACTGCAGTGTTGAATCGAGACACATCTCGTGCTGCCTACTCTTTCGGAACAAATGTAGGGGCTCCATCCCATGCAAAAGTGAGGTATTTAATATGAATAAAATGGATTAATGGTTTCATTGCCCAGATTTTCAATATGAGCGGTATGATGTTGACCTGTATCTATCCTCTGACCGACCCCCCGAGAAAATTTTTGAATTCAACCTTGCACCACAGCCACACGCCGTACATACCATAAAGTCTTGTGAAAGGAAGTGGCACAGATTAAAAAAAAAAGTTCTGGGGTTTATTAAAGGAGAGATTTCATACGATAGTCCTTATTTTCAAGTAGTTTGCTTTGCTGCAACATTTGGTCAGGCAGGGCAGCAGCCACAGCATGCTGAAAACCTGACTCGATAACTCCTTAGTGCTCATCACTAATAGTGCATATAAAAACACGCAGAAATACCAATACATCACCACCTCGTGCTTCGTAAAGAACACACACCACCTTCACCTTCCCACGCCACGCCCCCTCGGTCCTCTTCCGCCTCAACAATCCTTCTTGCGGGCGAAAGGCTTATGCCTGCCGTCCAATCAGGAAGAGAACGGCACCGCTGTGATGGACAACGCGCTCCTAACCAATGAGAGAAAGCGTTGTGCATAACGGGCAGGCACCCTTGACCAATAGCGAGGTGTGCGTCGGAGCTGTGCGCTGGTGCAGGGCCAGACCAGGAGGCGGGTCTTGTGGCGGGGGTGTTGGGTTAGCGCGAGGCGTGACCCAGTTGACAGCCTGTGTGGAGGGAGTTTGTGGCTGTTTCTTTCCCTGTGGTTGGGAGTGTGAGTGGAAGCCGTCTTTCCGTTTGGCTTTTTTTGTTTGTTTTGGTTTTCTTTTACTTTTATTTGGGGGATTTCTCCTGAGTTTACAAACATCATTTCCTGTGAGCCTGGGGAACTTGCAGGCAAAAGCCAACAACCACAGCAACATGTACCCCAGCAACAGGAAGAAAAAGCTATGGAGAGAAGAGAAAGGTATCTGTCATAGCCGGCATCATCATTCTCCCTTTAAATAATGTTATTGTGCTTCCTATATCTCTTCCTCTCTACTGTGGCACCTTGTATCTAATGTTCTGTCCCTGCGGCTGCACAGTGTTTGTCTGCTGGGATCCTGTTTTTCGCGTATATTTCGCTTACCTACCTGACAAGTTGGCTATCATTTCTTCTTCCCACTGATGCTGTTGGCTGTGTTGGGGGGCAACACGATGCGGCAAGAAAATCAGACGCGTGTAAAGACGAGCACCTGCAGTGTTTTTCAACTAGGGAGAAATTGCAGTCAAATGTAGTGATCCTAGGACACTTAAGGCCGCGAACTTTGGCAGCGGCAGTTAAGGTACCCGAGTGCCACAAAGTTGGAGAATTTTGTGGTGTGCTGCTTGGAGAAAGACAGTCTCATAAATCCGTGAAATTACCAGCTCATGTGCTTGCTAGCTTAAGGGATGCGCTGGAATCTAGTTTCCATCAATAAATTCAATTAAGAGGCCCATGCAATTAAACTTGTGCCAAAAAAGTTTAGGATAAACCTGCTGGTGAGGCAGGCACAGGCAACATATAGGCATGACCCTTTCTGCAGTTTATTTGGGTCATGGTGGTACAAAGCAGTTTCTGGTGATGTTATGGGGTGGAATGTTCTGTGGACTCTGCTTCCTTTTTCAGGGGTGTAGAAGAAGAGGGGCCCTTTATCACAGTTCCCACAATCCCATTTTCTAGCATGTATATGAAACAACGTGTAAACCCACATTGTGTGCAGTATGCCTGGATATTGAAGAAAAAAGCTGAGATGCTAGAAACAAAATGGTTATGCTTCTCCAGGTGAGTTGGAAGATATGTGAAGCTGTCCATTGAAAAGACCAGGCAATTTAAAATAAAACAAAGAATTTTATTTAATTCTCCCACTGAGTAATAACATATTCCAAGTGGGTCAGTGAATTTTGGTTCAGCAAACAGGTGAGTTATGATGACATTATGCACAATTCATCCCAGTATAGAAGTAAAGACTAATTCTTTTTTCCTTTCTTTTTTGTTTGTGCAGGTGCCTCTTATTCAACAAAAGAATGTTTCTTTACAAGTATAGCTTTCAATTTTATTTTACTCTTTTCATTATTTATGTCTGCCGTAATTATATGTGCTCTCACTCATATTTCTACTCTTACAGGTTCAAACCTATCACAGGCATAGGAACCAGCGCTGTGGGTGCTTGAGCTCCCCCAATATTGAAGGGATTTCCATTGGGTTTAGCACCTGCAATCTTTTTGAGAAGTTGGCTCCTATGATCACAGGTAAATCACATAAACAATTATAAATTAGTTTTGATAGAATCCTATATGTTCTGCATTAATACTTGGCCTTTTGTTATACAGGTCCATTAAATTCCCCTCCCTGTACAAATTAAGCACCTCACATCATGTTTCCCAAATTTACCTGGAGCTTCTAATTCAAAGTTTAATGGTGCTTTGCTTTCTGCTAATATGCTGAAGAGATAAAGTTGGGTAATCCTGTGTATTGTCCTTTTAGCTGGTGGTCTCCAATATGTAGGTCCAGATGAGGTGAATTGGGCCCACAGTGCAGACTTTCTCTGTTTATTTTCCTCATGTTAGGCTTCATCTGTTCACACCTGTTCTTAAAGAACTTAGGGGTCTTTTACTGAAGGTTAGTGCCATAGCTCAACCCAAAACAGGATTTTCAGTTTCTGCTAAAACCGAGTCCGAGTCTGAATTTGGCTGCTTGGTTTTGGTAGAAATCAAAGTAAAAAATGAAACTGGCCCACCCCACTCTCTCCCTTCCCACCTGACCACAAAGAGCACCCTCCTGCCACCCCCCCCCCCCCCCCCCCGGCTGCAGCCCCAGTCTCAGAAATACTACCACTGGAAGTCCCGGAAGAAGTTTTGACCTCGAGTTGGCTGTGCACAGGAGTGAGTGGGGATGCTTCTGTGTCTACTATCCACCAACGACAAGGCAGGCCCAGGAGGGGGCTGCCACTTGGGGGGAAGAAGTGGTGGATTCAGGAGGAGGGCTCTTTTTGGTCAGGGAGGGGGGAGCAGGGGCTGTGCACATAGTTTCAGTTGTAGCCAAAAATGCACAAGCTCTTTTGGTTGAAACCAAAATAAGGCCAAACACAGATTTTGGGACGGTTTTGGCACTGAAATCAAAATTTGGTCAGCCTCAAGTTAGTGCATGTTATCTGCCACAGGACCTATTTTATTCCTATGGGCCATGTTACAGATAACACGTGTTAATCTTTAGTAAAAGACCCCCCTAGAAAGAAACTATATGCTTTTCACAGGTTAGTGTCCTGTAGCCACGAGTATACGTTGCTCTGGTCAGGATGCCTGTTATGAGACTGAGTATGTCTCTTTTGCTAATGTCATATTACAGTGAATTTCATTGTTATACACTGCTCATTAGCACTCTTTAACAAATATATACAACATTTCCCTGTACTTCAAATTTGTATTACTTACGATTCATATAGAGCTTCCAGTGTTTACGCAAATCGAATTGCTCCAGGCAGTATCCAGATTCTTTAAGTCTCACTGTAATATCTCTTGTAAATCACATAAAAATGATTTCTCGGAGGACAAGCAGGCGTATAATTTTCACAAGTGGGTAATGCAGCCCGTGTTGCCTAGTTTGGAGCTTATGTCAAGCTGAAAACAGCTTTGTGGAGTGGGAAACTCTCTCCACTGCGAATGCGTGAGTGCCTTCCTGCCTGCTGTAAGAGCGTGGGATCAACAGTTCTTTTATACCACTTTGAAGAGTGGACACCATTTTTCTCTTGTTCTTCACTAGCCTGGTTCGCAAAGAGCTTGAGTTCATTTTGGCAGTGTTTTTTCTTCCTCCTGCATTCGGGTGCCTCCCTTTCCCTTCATATTTTTTTAGCTACTTATTCCCACTTTTAATTTTGTTTTTCATGTCTAGGCCGCATTTAGGCTTTTTCTCTAGTGCTTTGCCCCTTTTTTTGGTACCATCGAGTTGTTTGATTTGGCCGCGGAAGTTTTTCCTTCCATGTCCATGGAAGTTCCCATTGGCTTTAAGCACTGTTCTGGTGCAATAGGACCATGTCTGGTAAAGAAACCCATTCTTGGTGTCTTCAGTATTTGAGGCTTGATCATTGCCCTTACAACTGTGTCCTGTGTCTTTGCATGAAGATAAGAACTCAGTTGGCCAGAAAGGCTCAGTGTGAGAAGATTTTTGGAGTCCGGTCCAAATCCTCTACATTGACGGTGGGTGTTTCATCGGGAACATTGGTCCATATAGTTGCTACTGTAGACACTGGGAGCAGTTGTGCATCAAGTGGGTCTCGATCTGCCTTGGTGCCGGCTGCTGTGCAGAGCCCCCGGGACCGACATGCATTGGACCTAGCACTGAAGAGCCTTGATGACAGGTGAAGGCCAAGAAGCATTGACATTGATCCCCCTTGATACACTGTGCCGGGAGCTCCAGGGCACCAAGGGATTCAGCACCTGAGAAGTGTCAGTGCTGGGAGGACTGCTCCCCCTCCATACAAGAGGTACTGGTGCGGCTGTCTCCATGCAGCCAGGATCAGCCTCCTATCTTGATCCTAGCAGTCCTTCAGACTGTCTCTGAGCCAACGCCCCAGCCTGTTCTGTATTGGCCCTCGATGAGTACATCTGGGCCTAAACTGCTGGCTGGCTTTATTCAACAGAGTATATCTGTATCGAGGGTGCTTGCACCTGCCATGCCGTAGTTGCATCCCCGCTTGGCTTTCAGCCTGCAGTGAGGCCTCCAAAGCCAGTGACGCATGTGGCCCTGGCATCGACTGCTGCCCAAAACTCCTCTCCCTTGATGGTGGAGGAAGTTTTGCCAGAGTTGATGTGGGAGCCAACTCCTCGATGCCCTCTTAGGGTCTTGGCTCCTCTAGGTCGAGGCAGGCTTGGTCTCAGCCATCTACAGAAGAGGTTTGGATGAACTGATGAGGAGCGTTCTTGGGAGTCAGATATTGACTCTCGATACTTCTCGGATGAGGAGTCTTATTGTTATTTGAATATTTTTACTGCTGTAATTGGCTATTGCTCATGTTTGATCTATTCTTACTGTACATAGCCGGGTGAATTCCTTCTAAAAGGCGGTAAATAAATTCTAAAAAAAAAAAAATACCATCTTACCCCTCCCCTCCACAGGAAAGGAGAAAGTCTTCTCCAGAAGAGTCTTTCCTTTCCCTCTTTTGTTAAAGAAATGGCGACTGCCGTTCCATTTTGGAGGATGAGATGCTCGAGGTTCTGGTCTGTGAGTCTCCTTCTAGAGAGGTTGTGATGGTCCAGCTTCCCGAGACCTTACATGATGTTCTCTTGCGGAATTGGGAATCCCCTCTGTCTGTCCTTAAGAAAATTGACACCATGTACTGGATTCAGAGTACTCTTGGGTTTGAGAAGCCTCAGCTGCTTCATAATTCCCTGGTGGTTGAATCCAAGAGTTCTAGAGACTATGCTTCGGCGCCTCAGGGCAGGGAAGCTAGAACTTTGGACTCTTTTGGGCGCAAGATGTTTCAGGACTCTATGCTCGTCTCCCATATTCAATCGTACCAACTGTTTATGAGCACGTACTTGCAGGACTCGGTGCTGAAGCTACTAGATTTGGCAGACACTCTCCCTCCGGAGCAGGCCAGATTGGTTCGCAAGTTGGCCAAGCAGCAGAAGGTGTGTCGTAAGTCCTTGGCCAGAGGCACCTACAACACTTTTGATGTGGTTTCCAGGATCTCTGCCCAACATATATAAATGCGCAGACTCTCATGGCTGCATGTCTCTGACTTGGAACCAGCAGTTCAGCAGAGGTTGGTGGATGCCCCATGCTGGGGGATAACCTTCTTGGAGAGAAGGTGGAGGAGGTTGCCTACCAAATCAAGAAAAAAATACAATACTATCCATTCTCTCTCCCTCTGGGCACCTTCTGTGTAATGTCTCAAAGCAGCAACTAGGTTAGTGAGCCCTTGGGCCGCTGCCAAGGAGCGGCAGTGGCAGGCAAAACCACCCCAACCAGCACTGGGCTAACACACACACAAAGCAGGGACTGCAGACGGGGTAAGCAAAGCAGGAACACACTGGACAAGAACACTTGGACTGGAACACAGGACTGGAGCAAGGCTTCACCTGCACTTGACCACCCTTCCCCAGGAGTTGAGCTCCTTGGGTGTAGGCGGCCGGCAGGACTTACCAGACTGGGCAGGAACTGGATACCAGCAGGAAACACACAACAGAGTCAAGACTACAAGCTGCCAGGCAGCCACTAAGACAGAAACACAGACAGGAGGGAGTCAGGACTAAAAGCTGCCAAGCAACCACTAATAAGACAAGGACAAGGAAATGCAGACCAGAAACAAGACTAGGAACTAAACAATAAATCCAAAGCTAACTACACACAAACAAACAAGAACCAGGCAAGAACTCAGAATAAAACTGGACTAGGCAGAAGTACATAGAGCACACCCACATACCAGGGACCTTAGACGATGCAAAGGGAAAAACAGAAGTTTCTAGGTGATTAATAAAGCCCATCAGCTGCTAAAGCTCAGTTGCAGCAATCACAAGGCAACTGCGGGTGCTGTTCAGGTACAAGCAAGGAAAGCAATTCTGGCAGCCCGGAAGATCTGGACTGAACTGGGCTGAAGTCTGGAATGGGTGACAGTAAACAGACAGTCCATTGCAGCCACCAGGTCTGGCCACCAGAGGGAGAGGTGAGCACAGACAAGGAAACGGTCACAAACGTGACATTCTGCATCTGCTTCCTCAGCTAGGAGTAAGGCGAGAAGGGGTGCCTACTAGCAGAGACATAGGTATGCCACCTCCTCTTGCTTGCCTCAACAGGCTCAACTCCAGCAATCTTGTTCACATCAACAGTGTGCACCTAAGGCACCAATAGCTCCCCAGTCGAAACAAGGGGCAAGTTTTTGACTGGCTTCAGCAGAGCATAGCCGCAGTAATAGTGACCATACCGGACGACTGGTCGGTTGGGGGGAGGCTGAAATTGTTCCACAAAAGGTGGCTCCTTGTAAGCTCCAACTGGCAGGTTCTTCAGATAGTCTGTCTTGGTTATGCCCTGCATTGGCAACAAAGACCACCAAATTGCTCACTGAGAGCTCATTGCTTCAGCTGTCTGCATGAGCAAGTACTTGCAGAGGAACTTTCAGCTCTCCTAAAGGCCCGTGTGGTTGAGCCTGTACCAGGGGAAGAAGGGCAGGGATTCTATTCCAGGTACTTATTCAAAAGAAAATGGGGGATGCTTCCCATCCGAGATCTAAGGGCCCTGAACAAATTCCTGGTCAAAAACAAAGTTCAGGATGGTTTTCCTGGGCACCCTTCTCCCCATGATTAGGAGAACAATTGGCTATGCTCTCTGGACTTGAAGAATGCTTACACACACATCCTGATACTTCCAGCTCACAGGAAGTATCTGCGATTACAGCTGGTAACACAGCACTTTTAGTACTGTGTTTTACCTTTTGGCCTTATGTCAGCTCCCAGTGTTTTTACCAAATGTCTAGCGGTAGCCGCATCATCACTTCGCAGACTGGGAGCCCATGTGTTTCTATATCTGGACGATTGACTGGTAAAGAACATGTCGAAGGACGGTGCTCAGGAGTCCATGCAGAGGACACTAGGGTTCGTTTTAAGCTAGCCCAAGTCCCATCTGTACCCTGTCCAGCAATTGGAATTCATTGGAGCCGTGTTCAGTAAGCAGAAGTTTCGAGCCTTCCTCCCGGGGCCGATAGCAGATGCTCTAGTCGCACTTGCTTCTTGGGTTTGAGCATCTCAGCAGGTCACGGCTCAGCAGATGTTGAGGTTATTGGGCCACATGGCGTCTACAGTTTATGTGGTGCCCATGACATATCTTCACGTTGGAACTGCCCAATGGACCCTAGTTTTGCAGTGGTACCAAGCCACAGGGGTTCTGGCAGATGTCATCCGTGTGTCCCCGAAGCTTGCTTGCTCCCTCCCTCTTTGTTGTGGTGAACCATTCGATCCAGTTTGACTCTGGGACTTCTATTCCAAATTCCTCATCCACAAAAAGTGCTGAAGATGAATGCATGTCACCTGGGGTGGAGAGCTCATGGAGATGGGTTTCACACTCAAAGTGCTTGGTCCACCCAGGAAACGGATCTCCAGATCAATCTCCTGGAGTTTCGGGCTATTTGGAATTCTCTAAAGGCTTTCAGAGATTGACTCTCAAATTGTACTCATTCAAACAGATTCAGGTTGCGATGTATTACACTAACAAGTGGGGGGGGGGGGGGGGGGGGGGTACCGGATCTTGCCCTCTATGTCAGGAGGCTGTTTGGATGTGGTGTTGGGCTGTCCAGCATGGTATGCTCCTTCATGCCACTTATTGGCAAAAACAAAAGCCTGGCTGACAGATTGAGCAAGGTCATGCAACTTCACGATTGGTGTCTCAACATGGGTTTTGCCCGAGAGATCTTCCGATTATGGGGCACCCCCTTGGTGGATCTCTTTGCCTTTCAGGTCAAGCACAAAGTCCCTCAGTAATGTTCAGGCTTCAGGCCCACGACAGACTAGCGTTGGATGCCTTCCTCCTGCACTGGGGGACAGGTCTTCTGTATGCGTATCCTCCCATACCCCTCATGGGGAAGACTTTTCTTAAACTCAAGCAAGACTGCAGGGCCATGATTCTGATCACTCCTTCCTGGCCCCGGCAGATCGGTTCCCTCTTCTTCTGGAGTTATCTGAATTGTTGTGGAGATTTGGAGTGTTTCAACCCTCATCATGCAGAACGAAGGATCTCTTCTACATCCCAACCTCCAGTCTCTAGCTCTCACAGGCTGGATATTGAGAGCCTAGAATTTGCTTCCTGGTGTCTCCCGGATCTTGCTGGCAGATTCAACCCACCTTTCATTATAACATCAAGACTTTGAAGTCCTGATATTTCCTTACCCAGAGAGCAGTAGGTTTTCCTTAGTTGAACTTAACTAATTTCTATTCATGCAACCCACGATGCTCTCCAAATACACAGAATTTAAACTGTTAATGGCAAATTGTTAACATGTACCTCTCTATGTCAATAAACAGTTTAAACTTAATGTACTTCCTTTCCTGCTTCTATAACAAAATGGTGTACAATACTAAAATAAGAAACAGAAAGGAATGCCTACCATCTCTATGCTGATGACTCCCAAATCTACCTTTCTACCCCTGATATCTCACCTTGCATCCAAACCAAAGTTTCAGCGTGCTTGTCTGACATTGCTGCCTGGATGTCTCAACGCCACCTGAAATTAAATATGACCAAAACCGAGCTTCTCATTTTCCCCCCCTAACCCACCTCCCCGCTCCCCCCCGTTTTCTATTTCTGTTGATGGCTCTCTCATTCTCCCTGTCTCCTCAGCTCGAAACCTTGGGGTCATCTTTGACTCTTCTGTCTCCTTCTCTGCTCATATCCAGCAGACCGCCAAAACCTGTCGTTTCTTTCTTTACAACATCCGCAAAATCCGCCCCTTTCTTTCCGAGCACTCTACCAAAACCCTCATCCACACCCTTGTCACCTCTCGTTTAGACTACTGCAATCTGCTTCTTGCTGGCCTCCCACTTAGTCACCTCTCCCCTCTCCAGTCGGTTCAAAACTCTGCTGCCCGTCTCATCTTCCGCCAGGGTCGCTTTACTCATACTACCCCTCTCCTCAAGACCCTTCACTGGCTCCCTATCCGTTTTCGCATCCTGTTCAAACTTCTTCTACTAACCTATAAATGTATTCACTCTGCTGCTCCCCAGTATCTCTCCACACTCGTCCTTCCCTACACCCCTTCCCGTGCACTCCGCTCCATGGATAAATCCTTCTTATCTGTTCCCTTCTCCACTACTGCCAACTCCAGACTTCGCGCCTTCTGTCTCGCTGCACCCTACTCCTGGAATAAACTTCCTGAGCCCCTACGTCTTGCCCCATCCTTGGCCACCTTTAAATCTAGACTGAAAGCCCACCTCTTTAACATTGCTTTTGACTCGTAACCACTTGTAACCACTCGCCTCCACCTACCCTCCTCTCTTCCTTCCCGTTCTCATTAATCGATTTGATTTGCTTACTTTATTTATTTTTTGTCTATTAGATTGTAAGCTCTTTGAGCAGGGACTGTCTTTCTTCTATGTTTGTGCAGCGCTGCGTATGCCTTGTAGCGCTATAGAAATGCTAAATAGTAGTAGTAGTAGTAGTAATGCCAGTGTAAACAGGACTGAGGAAAGTCTTAAAGAAGTACAAGACAGCAGATGTGAAATACCTCCTATTG
Source organism: Microcaecilia unicolor (assembly GCF_901765095.1). Taxonomy (NCBI): domain Eukaryota; kingdom Metazoa; phylum Chordata; class Amphibia; order Gymnophiona; family Siphonopidae; genus Microcaecilia; species Microcaecilia unicolor. The sequence goes on from NC_044033.1 coordinate 123,504,549, forward strand.
TGGGAAACATGATATTAAGTTGGACATCATCTGCATATAAGAAGTAACAAAATATTACAAGTCTGAATTATGTCACTCAGATCACAAATAATGATATTAAACAATATTAGGGATAAAGGTGAGCCCTGGGTTAAGTAGTATAGGGGATAAGAATGAACCCTGGTGTCGTGCTCTGAGAAAGTTCTCCATTTGAAATCAATTATGTGACCCGATGGAAGGCTTGGAACCAGTCCAAAACCTTGCCAACTTCTACATATTTGACAAGTTTGCACAATATAATGCAGTGATCACTAAGTCAAATGCTGCTAAAAGATCTAATTGCAGCACCTCTGTCCATCCATTATCAAAGTTTCTCCGAGTCCCACCAATACAGTTCCTGTGCTAAACTTCTTTCTAAACCCAGATTGACTATCATGGACCACACTATGGGTGTTCACACATTATGTAGATGAACTAATGCTTCTGTTTTTGTGAATTCAAGTGCAATGCTCATGTAAGTGAGTTTTGAGGACCAGTAAATTGTGTAGTGCAATCCTTACAATGCCTACACTACAGGATGGTCATTGAGAACAGAATGATCAAATGCAGTGCTTTTCTTGATGGGGGGGGGGGGCAGATTATTTCTTAGATTGCTCCTTTTTGTATCCGATCTTTATCTTATTTTGCTATACCTTTTGTAAATATCCTATATAATAATTCTCACCTCCAACGTTCTGTTCTTGCTGCCTGTGTCCGTGGCTTTCTTCGAAGTTGGTCTGCTAGGCTCCGTAGATCAGGTTGACATCACACGCAGCACGATACCAGCACGAGGCCTCGCCCCTGCTGCCCTCGACGCTACACCCCCCCCCCCCAGGGTCGCCACCGTTCCGCTCCATCCCCCCTCCCGAGGTCACCGCAGCTACTGCTCCCCCCTCTGTCTGCCACCAGATGCATTGCAATCCCCTCCAGCCACCCATTTCCAGCGACCCTCCTCTCTCCCCTGCCCCTCCTCCAGCCACCCAGGTTGTCCAGTGAAGTCTTCGGGGCAGGCAGGAAAGATCCCCAGTCTTGTCTGCCCGCTGCCGGCACTGACCCTCCCCCACTGCTGGATCGCTCTTCAAAATGGCCGCCGAGACTTCAGCAGAAGGGCAGGGAGAGAGAGGAAAGTCGCTGGACATGGGTGGCTGGAGGGGGGCAGGGGAGAGAGGAGGGTCGCTGGACATGGGTGGTTGGAGGGGCAGGGGAGAGAGGAGGGTCGCTGGACATGAGTGGCTGGAGGGGGGCAGGGGAGAGAGGAGGGTCGCTGGACATGGTGGCTGGAGGGGGGCATGGGACAGAGGAGGGTGGCTGGAGGGGGGCAGGGCAGAGCGGAGGGTCGCTGGACATGGGTGGCTGGGGGGGCAGGGGAAAGAGGAGGGTCGCTGGACATGGGTGGCTGCTCACAGAGAGTCTGTGTATTGCACACATACTCTCTCACACTCTGTCTCACACACACACTCTCTCTCACACACACTGTGTGAAACACACTTTCTGTCTCTCACACTCACTGTGTCTCAGATACGCAGTCGCACACACTCTCATTCTCACAGACACACTCGCACCCAGTCTCACTCTGTCTCACACACACTCGCACATTTACTCTCTCTCACACAGTCACTCACACACACTCCGAGGAAAACCTTGCTAATGCCCGTTTCATTTGTGTCAGAAACGGGCTTTTTTTTTACTAGTAAAGTTATAAACAGTTCACCTTTGTTTAGAGAAGGCAAATAAATTTTCATGCAATTGGCTGCCAAAGATAAAGATCTTTGCTGTCACTGGTAATGTTAGTTGGGTCAAAAGCCACTGTAGAAGTTGGAGCAGCTTAAGGCTGAACTGCAGGGTAAGGTTTAGCATACACAAAGGTCCTTAACATACACATTTTACCTGGAGCTTATATTCCGCTCAAACCACAAAATGGTTCAGAGCAAATTACAATAAGTTACCAGTAACAATAACTGGGAATAATAAAGAGCTGATATAATTATTATGGCATTCTAATGTAGCAGTTCATAACTTCTTAAACAAAATATTTTTTATGGCTTTACGGAAAATAGAGTAACACGAAAGACCAATCACAGATATTGGTAAAATGTTCCAAACCTTAGCTGCTTGTTAAGAGAACAGGCGTGAAAAAATTATCTTCAGGCGGAATCCCTTATATGATGGAAGTGGTAATGTCAACGAATTTCTAGTACCTTGACCTGATGTCAAAACTGAAATTAAGGAAAACGTAGATCCTTCAATAATTTTAAATACAAAACAACAAAGCTTAAAAATTATTCTTGCCTAGGCTAATGACATCTGAATATTGTGTTATAACAAATGCACATTAGTCAAAATGGTGATAGTTTTATCTGTATGGTGGCTGAATATTGCTACTAATACTTGCTGACTGTACTACAGCTCTGCTCTTGCCCATCCTAACTTTGCCTTTCCACTATATAGCTAGCGATGGAGTAGTTAGGCAGATTTTCAGCCCATGACTAGCCATATGGGGGCTGTAAATTGACAGTTAAGGAAGTTTATACATTTTACCAGCTGTCAGTAAATGTACAACGTCCTTTGAAAGTTAGCTTATAACTGTGTTTTATTTATATAACAAAATGAGAGAGGACAGCTTTAGTGTGTAGGCTGTTTTGTGAAAGTGAATGTGATTCTGCAGATCTGCAGTACACATCAGAACCTTCAATTTGGTAACTCATGTATCTATAAAGTTTTTTTTTTTGGTTCGGGGTTGTGTGTTTTTTTTTTTTAGTGAGATAAATGGGAAAACTAACTTTAATTTGTGAGCTGTTGTATTCACAGTGTCCGGGAAAAAAAATGGACCCCTTGCATATGTAACCTGGGCTTCACCCATATGCTAGCTCTGGCCCCAGGCCACAAAACGGAATTCAGTTTCACATTCAGGACTACTCTCACCTTACTCATCAATTCCAGTTTGCTTGCAGTTGAGCCTGGGAGTGGGTCTGTTGTCTGGAATAGCGATCTTGGGGGTTTGGGAGGCACTTGCGTACTCGTGCTTAAAAGATACTGTAGTCACAGCTTATGCAAATGCAAACTGTTTATTTTTTCAAACTCTGCAACAGGCAGTACATTAAACCTTTATTAGTCCAAACAGCGCATAAGCTTCAACTTAAATCCAATTCTTCTGGTGTTCCTCTGGGGAACTCCTATACCACTTCTCATCTTAGATGTATTTACAGGGATATCTCATGGGCACCAGATATGTACATATATACAATTCACCTCTCCATGCCTATCCTGTAGGGCAGTGCTATTCTCCCCCTCTGGATCCACCCTGGTTTCAGGACTGAGCTCTCCCTAGCCTAGCTCCAATCCCCTGCTCTGGGGCTGGGTCTTGCCTCTGCCCCACCCGTAGCACACACACATGCTCATTTTCAAAGCACTTAGCCTCCCAAAGTTCCATAGAAACCTATGGAACTTAGCCTCCCAAAGTGCTTTGAAAATATGCATGATAGTATCCCGGTTGCCACTTTCAGGAGCTGCAACCCTTCTTTACACTCCTCACTTAAAATTCTCCTTCTCTCCTCCCGGTCTCTTGGCAGGGGACCATTAGGCAACCATAGTAAAATGAGGAAATACCTGAGGAAGGAGCTGATGGGATGAGAGGAAATACGAGAAGTGGAAGGACAGTGGTCCAGGCTGAAAGAAGCTATAGGGCCACGAACATTTATGTAAGGAAAGTAAATAAAAGCAAGAGAAAAAGGAAACCGATATGGTTCTCCAAGCAAGTGGCTGAGAAAATAAAGGCTAAAGAGTTGGCGTTCCAGAAATACAAAAAAACTCAAGAAAAGGAACACGAGGAGGAATACCGGATGAAACTGAAAGAAGCCAAGAGAGAGATACGTCTGGCGAAAGCGCAAACGGAAGAACAAATGGCTAGAAATGTAAGGAGGGGGCGACAAAAATTTCTTCAGGTATATTAGTGAAAGGAGAATGACTAAAAAGGGAATTGTGAGACTAAAAGATACTGCGAACCGCTATGTGGATAATGATGAAGAAAAAGCAAATTTGCTAAATAGATACTTCTGTTCTGTTTTCACAGAAGAAAATCCTGGAGAAGGACCGCGATGGACTGGAAAAAGTACAAATGAGATTGAAGTGGATAGAGCACCGTTCACGGAAGAGACTGTGTAAGAACAACTTGAAAAGCTAAAGGTGGACAAAGCCATGGGACCGGATGGGATCCACCCTAGGATATTGAGGGAGCTCAGAGAGGTTCTGGCGGGTCCTCTTAAAGATTTGTTTAATATATCCTTGCAGACGGGAGAGGTTCCGAGGGATTGGAGAATGGCGGATGTGGTCCCTCTTCACAAAAGTGGTGATAGGGAAGAAGCTGGAAACTACAGGCCGGTAAGCCTCACTTTGGTTATTGGAAAAGTAATGGCAGCGATGCTGAAGGAAAGGATAGTGAATTTCCTGGAAGCCAATAAGTTGCAAGATCCGAGACAACATGGTTTTACCAAAGGGAAATCGTGCCAAACGAATCTCATTGAGTTCTTTGATTGGGTGACAGGAGAATTGAATCCGGGATGAGCTATGGACGTAATCTACTTAGATTTCAGCAAAGCTTTTGACACGGTTCCCCACAGGAGACTCTTAAATAAACTGGATGGGCTGAAGATAGGACCCGAAGTGGTGAACTGGATTAGGAACTGGTTGACGGACAGACGCCAGAGGGTGGTGGTGAATGGAATTCGCTCGGAGGAGGGAAAGGTGAGTAGTGGAGTGCCTCAAGGATCGGTGCTGGGGCCGATTCTGTTCAATATTGACATTGCCGAAGGGTTAGAAGGTAAAGTTTGCCTATTTGCGGATGATACTAAGATCTGTAACAGAGTGGACACCCCGGAGGGAGTGGAAAACATGAAAAAGGACCTACGGAAGCTAGAAGAATGGTCTAAGGTTTGGCAATTAAAATTCAATGCGAAGAAATGCAAAGTGATGCACTTAGGGATTAGAAATCCACGGGAGACGTATGTGTTAGGCGGGGAGAGTCTGATAGGTATGGATGGGGAGAGGGATCTTGGGGTGATAGTATCTGAGGATTTGAAGGCGATGAAACAGTGTGACAAGGCGGTGGCCGTAGCTAGAAGGTTGTTAGGCTTTATAGAGAGAGGTGTGACCAGCAGAAGAAAGGGGGTGTTGATGCCCCTGTATAAGTCGTTGATGAGGCCCCACCTGGAGTATTGTGTTCAGTTTTGGAGGCCGTATCTTGTTAAGGATGTAAAAAGAATTGAAGCGGTGCAAAAAAAAGCTACGAGAATGGTATGGGATTTGCGTTACAAGACGTATGAGGAGAGACTTGCGGACCTGAACATGTATACTCTGGAGGAAAGGAGAAACAGGGGTGATATGATACAGACGTTCAAATATTTGAAAGGTATTAATCTGCAAACGAACCTTTTCTGGAGATGCGAAGGCAGTAGAACGAGAGGACATGAAATGAGATTGAAGGGAGGCAGACTCAAGAAAAATGTCGGGAAGTATTTTTTCACGGAGAGAGTAGTGGATGCTTGGAATGCCCTCCCGCGGGAAGTGGTCAAAACGAAAACGGTAACGAAATTCAAACATGCGTGGGATAAACATAAAGGAATCCTGTTCAGAAGGAATGGATCCTAAGGAGCTTAGCCAAGATTGGGTGGCAGAACCGGTGGCGGGAGGTGGAGATGGTGCTGGGCAGACTTATACGGTCTGTGCCAGAGCTGGTGGTGGGAGGCGGGACTGGTGGTTGGGAGGCAGGGATAGTGCTGGGCAGACTTATACGGTCTGTGCCCTGAAAAGGACAGGTACAAATCAAGGTAAGGTATACACAAAAAGTAGCACATGTGAGTTTATCTTGTTGGGCAGACTGGATGGACCCTGCAGGTCTTTTTCTGTCGTCATCTACTGTGTTATTATGTAAGATGACCCCCTCCTGGTCATAACTCCAGACCTCCTATGTATCCCACACTCCTGCCAAAGCGGGAAATTCTCCTGTTCAGCGCTGAGACACTGCACCACCGCACCGCTGCTGCTGTTTCTCCCAGTGAGCGGCAGCGGTGGCAAAATGGCAAACAGCAGGTGCTATCTATTCTGCTGGTCCCCTGCCCCCAGTGACGTCAGCTTCCTGTTCCGGGGCAGAGGACCGGCAGAGCCGAACGCATGCCTGAAAGCTGCAGCCCTGTGTTTCCCATTTGTTGTTTTCTCGTTGCCGCTGCTGTTCATCAGGAGAAACAGCATTGGCCAGCCCAGGACAGAAGATGTGTGTAAGAGGGGAGGGGAGGAGGTGTGGAAAAAGAGGCAAGAGATACTGAATGGAGAGAAGGGAGAAAAAAGATAAAGTGAGGACTGGATGGAAGAGGAGTAAAGAGAGGTGATGAGGGGATACAGATGGAAAAGGGCTGGAGAAAATGATGGGGAGAAAGGGGGAGACCCTGGCTGGAAGGATGGAGAGAGAAAGATGAAGGATGGAAGAAGGGAGAGAAAAAGGGAAGATGGTGGAAGGATGGGGGCAGAAAGAGGAGAGACGCTGGATGGGAGAATGCAGAGGGAAGACACTGGAAGGATGGGGATAGAAAGGAAGACGCTGGATAGGGAGAGAAAGAAGAGATGCTGCTTCCATTATATGTAAATAAATCTAATGCATATTATTCATTGTGTAAATCTATTTGCATACAATGGAAGCAACACATGCAAATCGATCTGGTACATATTCATTATGGAAATCTTGAGAACTTGACTGGGGTGTGGCCCTCAAGGACCTTGGTTCCCACCTTAGTACTAAGTAGTAGATTTAGAAAAAAAATCAAAGAAAAATGTTTCTTCACTCAGTGTGTAATTAAACTCTGGGATTCACATTGGTGGTAAAGGCAATATAGCAGGGTTTCAAGAAGATGTGGACAATTCCTAAAGGAAAAAAGTCCATAAGCCATTATTAAAGTGGACTTGGAAACTTCTATTGCATATTTCTGGGATAAGCAGCATGAAATCTATTTTACTCATTTGAGATTTCCAGGTAATTGTGACATGGATTGACCATTTGGAAACAGAATATTGGGCTTGATGGACTTTCCTTTGATCTGTCCCAGTACAGAGATGCTTATGCACTAGTTGAAATATAAAAATCATTATAAACATATTTTCTTAATAGACAATCAAAATAAAGAAACTTGCAACCTTATCTCCTTCTGAGGAAAAAGGCAAGACTATAATTATACATACATAATTCCAATTGGATTTTGTTATGTCACGATTGTGACTATTTTCCATGTCTGTGCTCACTTTGCCCCCTGGTGGCTGGACCCTGTTACTGCTATAGACTGTTTTCTTGCTGTTTCCCAAGCATGTTTCAGAAGTAATTCCAGTCTGGTTCGGATCTTCCTGCTTGCCATACTTGCTTGGGTTGTTTGGAACTAAGCAACCCCCTTACCTGTGACCTCACTTGTAATTGCCTTTATTATGCACCTGGCCCTTTCAGCTGGGCCTTTGCAACGCCAAAGGTCGAGGTTAGTTGGTGTGCTGTTAGAAGCACTTCTGCCTTGCTTTTACCCTTTTGGTGCTGATAGGAGCACTTCTGCCTTGGTGTGCTGTTAGAAGCACTTCTGCCTTGCTTTACCCTTTTGGCTTCCCTGCTTTACTCTTTTGGTGCTGATAGGAGCACTTCTGCCTTGGTGTACTGTTAGGAGCACTTCTGCCTTGCTTTGTTTGAGCTTCCCTGCTTTACCCTTTTGGTGCTGATAGGAGCACTTCTGCCTTGCTTTGTATCTTGTTTGGGTGCCTGTGGGCACTTCTGTCTTGAATCCTGAACCCTAACCCTGTTTTCAGTCAAGCTTGTTCTTGAATCCTGTATCTTGTGTGAGAACCCTGAGTCCTAACCCTCTTTTAGTCAAGCTTGTTTTTGTACCTTGTATCCTGTGTGAGAATCCTGAACCTATCCTGTTTCAGTATTCTATACCCTGTGTGAGTATCCTGAATCCTGTTTTGGTCAAGCTTGTTTAGTATCCTGCTCCGTCCTGTAAGTCCTGCAGGACACCCGCACCTAAGGGCTCAACCTCTGCGGAACGGTGGTCAAGCGCAATTGAAGTCCGGTTGCTCCAGTCCTGTTCTCCCAGTCTAGTCCGTTCCAGATTCCAGCTCCATTCTTGCTTGTGGGTCCAGTCCTGGTTGGGGAATTTTGCCTACTGCTGCCGCTTGGCGGCAGTGGTCCAAGGGCTCACGTGGTTCCAGTGTCCGAGAGCCTGAGACCGTGACATGTTACCTGCGGAAATATCCCATGCCTAATATGAAGCTTATGTACTGATAAAGATCATCATCCTTTCTTACTACCCAGGGAATGCTGCTGTGGAGGGCTACATAATTGCTCTACCAAGGAACTTACCAAGTGCATCGTTTGAACTAGCAAAAATGTGGTTTGCACCAAACTGTAGATTTCATTCTACTATTGCGTAGAAGTGTTTATGATCTGCATGTCCTTATTTGACCTTGTTTTCCTTTGCCAATGGGTATAGGTGACACAGGTGATGAACCAGTAAGCAGCAGACGAGGAGCCAAAGGCATCAGGAGAAGTGGCTATAACCCAAAGAATCTGATTTGTTAATTTGTACTTGAGCTGAGTTGTTGCCAAATTTGACCAATGTGGAAATTTCTTTCTGAATGCTCTCTGTCAGAAAATAGGTGCATTGAAAATATATTTCTTTGGAAAAGATATATAGATGATGTCCTTATGATCTGGAAAGGAACAGAAAGTGACTTAAAAGATTTTCATAGTTGGTTGAATACTTTAGACAACAATCTTAAATTTCAAATGAGTTTTAATAAAGAAGTCATCCCTTTCCTTGACATCAATGTATGTATCAAACAGAACAAATTTATAACAGATATTTACCGTAAACCCACAGATGTCAATAAATATCTACATTATGAAAGCTGCCATAGTAAAAGTCTGAAGACCAATTTACCTTACAGTCAATTTTTGCGACTAAGACGACTATGTTCAGACCCGAAAACATATACATTCAGATCCAAGGATATGTTTAGACGGTTTACAGAAAAGGGTTACCCACTAAAGTGTATACGAGAAGGCTTTCAGAAGGCCTCAAATATGGCAAGAGAAACATTACTTAGGCCAGGCCAAAAAATAAACAATGAAAAGATTGTATGTACATTACCCTTTACTAATATGTCTTATTCTATTGTCAGTATTATTAAAAAACATTGGGGCTGTTTGTGTGTATACATATTGTGCTATTTGTTTTCCATTAATCATCTTTTGCTTGCTAAACGATCTGCTCTGTTCGTTTTCCATCTTGGAGTTTGCAGACTGTCTGCCTTTGTGCTTTCTTGGACCCTTGCTTTAGATAGGCAAAACATGTCCAAATAGAGAATTTTTTATACTAATAACTACAAATTAACAGCAGTATACCAAAGAGTATGGGAGAAAAGGACCAGATACTAGAAAAACAGCGAGCAGTTAGATAATTTTGTTATACAGACAAAGCAAAAATATTTTATTTGCCTTTTTGTTTGCAAAAATTTGGTAGCAGAGACACTTAAAACAAGCCCTATACATGCAGTGAGAAATGTAGAAAAAAAAGAATCAAGGTAAACTTATGATTGTGGAGTGCCCTTTAGCAGAGTGCCTTGTGCTGAGAAATCAGGAAGTCAGACCTGCAGCTAATCAGTTTAAGTATGTATTGATTCAACATCATCTATCTAGGGATGTGCTTGAATGGTTTGGAACCCTCTCCTTGTAAGGCCTTACCCCCAAATTCTATAAAAGTTCTTAAAATTGCATGTGCAAATTTGAGCGCGTGCCCAATTTGTACACACAATTGAATAACAAGCTAATTGGCTTGTTAATTACTGACACTAATTTGATTTAATTGAAATACACATGCATAAATTTAGGCACGGGATCCACTCCTAAATTTTACATGCAAATTCAAAAAGGGGGCGCAGAAATGGGAGCGTTCCTAACATTTATGTGCGTTATTTTAGAATGTGGGGGATATGCACCTAATTTAAGTACGCACATTTACATCATGTTTCAGTTCAGGCGATTCCATGCCTAAACTTAGCCGTGATTTCCAGGTATAAGCGCTATTCTAGAAACTGTGCCTAACTTTAAGCGCAAATTATAGAATAGTGCTTTTTTTTTTGGCATCTTATATAATTCACCCCGTAATATATTTCAGTGACTGTTAGAAAGGAAGTTGAAAACATGGTTAATTTTGCAAATAAAATGAAGGGGTTGTAATATATTATTTTAGTTAGTGTAGGTTGTTTAGAGTATGGGTGTTATAAATTCTATGTATTCATTTGATTTTGTGCGTTTTACATTTTATTAAGTGTTAACCTTATCTTCATTTTACTGGTTGTCAGCTAAGTGGACTGTAAATGACTTTTTCTGATTAAATTTGATACGGAAAGTGAGATGACTTACTGTATTATCACAGTAGGTTCAATGAGGATTATGCATTTGTTACATTAATTTATCTCTTCTATTTCAGCCGCAAAATGGCATGCTCTTGCTGTGCTTTCTGGAAGGGGGAGAAACGTTCTTGGCCTCTTAAGATGGAGTTCTGCAGAAAGAGGAGCATAAATATTAGGGCCGTACTGAATATTTGTATTCATTTCGGCCCCGAGTAGTGCCCTGAATACATTATTTGTATTCGGCTGAATAGTGATTTAAATTCAAATACGAATAATCTGGGTCTGTACTGTGCTAAATACTACTGAAATAAACACTTGATCTCTGATTTTGTGTTGCTTCTTTTATTATTTGTTATGTTAAAAGCTCAATGCCCATTATTCACACTCAGTATTGTTGACTAATAATCAAAAATAGATCTCTTTGAGTTCGCTTAGCAGGCTTATGTTTTGTCCTTATCAGGTTTTCGGTTACAATCTAATCCTATTTTGAGTATAAATTGCTCTAAAATATAGACTAAAGTTATAGACTATCTTAGGGAGCCCACAGGTATTTTCTTTTCATTCTTCAAGTTGGCTCAGTTAATGAACCTGGGCTCCGTGAAAAAAGGTTACCCAATTTTTTTGCCGCCTCTTTTTAATATTTTTGTAAAGCTATTATTAGTGATATTCATGGAAGCTGAAATTATTGTCCTAATATTTGCTGATAGCAAGCAAATCAGAGGGAGACAACAACACAAAGAAGGAGAAAGAAGTGTAGCTGGCCACAGACAGAATGACAAGAGGGAGCCAAATTGCAAAGTAAGCAGTATTTATTCAAAAAACAAATTGGCACGATCCATGATGACATAGCACAATCTTTTTCTCATTTTTGAGGCAGGAAGTTGCCACTATCATTTGTAGCTGTGTGGAGGCTTTTCCATGTATTTGATTGTGAAGAGCTACAGAAGATTACGTCCTATGCTGTATTTTTCACTGACCCTTGATGCAGGCAGTCGCTGAAACATGGGCCGTGTCAGGTCTTTTTTGAATAAATACTGCTTCCTCTGAAATTTGTCTCCGCCTCGACGTTCTGTCTCTGGCCAGATACACTTCTTTCCCCTTCTCTCTTATTTGCTGATGACATCCAGCTATGTGTTGCTTTAGGGGCAGGTCCAATAGATGCATTGGACAGACTCAGTCAGTGCCTGAGGAATATCAGGCTCTGGATAGATGGGTGTAGACTAAAACTCAGTGCCCAGAGGATAGAAATCTGTGGGTGTGGAGGGGTAAATAACACCTTGTCCATCTGTTATGATGGGATTATAAATCAAAGTGAAGATTACTATGGAGTTACCTAGCAAATGGGACTTGAGAATGGTTATTAAAATCTAGATTTCTTCATTAATATCACTATCATGCCATCGTGTCACAGGAACATGACATTCAACAAAAGATGCATTTACTTCATCACACAAAAGGGCCCAGTATCTCCTGCACAGTCTTAATTGATGAGACAGATGCAGGATCCAGAAACAAGGTAGAGTAATTCATTTTCTCTGAGATTTCCAGAAACCTGGGTGCTATCAATCCTACTTAAATTGATCCCAGAAGTTATTTATAGCCTTCATCCCTTAATAGGGGCACTTCATCAACCTTGTCTAAGAAGTGTTTAGAAAAAGCTTGTGCACTAGGCAGATCAACAACTGTAGTGTTGCATTGGACAGAGACTGATTCTTATATGGGCAGCGCCTCAGGATGTGTTTCCTTTCGCATTTTATCTAGTTCAGGGGTACAGATTTTAGAATCATTTATACTATCCTCTTCCTCTTTGGAGAGTATGAGGCCAGAACACAATGGGTTTGTTTGTGGAACTTTTTCTGGAACTGATAGTTGAAAGCGCTGTGGTGCAATATATTTCATCAGTTTCAAAGAATAGGAAACCCCCCAGGTTTTATTCAAGTTTAAGATTACTGAAACATCAAGGGCGACAAAACGCTAGTGGACGAAATGCCCTATTCCAGGGAACTAAAAAAAAAAAAAAAAAATAGATTACATGCTTTATAAGGCTTCTATACAAGAAGGCTAAATGAGAATATGTTGCCTGGTAAATTATTCCACCCTCTAACCGTTCTCTTAAACTTTTTCAGAATCTTTCTGCAATAGGGCTGTCAGATATGCAGTGTTCAATACTATCTGACTTTAGCCAGTTTTTCCAGGCTAAGGTGGAAGCTATTCATGCGTTCTTTTCACAAGGGGTAAATGACTTCCATCTAGATCAAACATTGGAGATGGGACATTGACAGAAATGAAGGAATTTCATGTGATAATTATAAATAATACGGAACTTCTCTGAGGACACAAAGGCTTATTAATTCTCACAAGTGGGTGACACCGACCTGCGTTGCCTGGACTGGGATTTAGAAAAGAGCTTTGTGGAGAATGAGACATGTTCCACTACGCACACGTGAGTGCCTTCCTGCCTGCTGCACGAAAGGCGGTCTCTTCAGTCTTTTTTCTACCGCGGTGAGGAGAGAGCATTTTTGTTTTTTGCTGTCTCCTCACATTGCTTTGTCCTAAAGAGCTTTTTTGGTGCCTTTCAGCTATTTTTTGTAAATTTTTCTCTCCCATTATTGTGTTCCTTTTGTGGAACCTCCGTTCTTTGTTTTTCCCTTAAGTTTTTAGTTCTTTTCCCAGGGTTTGTTTCCTTTATTTTTTTGTCATCAGCCCGCTTTTAGGCCTTGACTTCAGCCAAAACTTTCCCTTTCTTTGTTGTGCCTTGCCCCTTTTCCAGGCACCATCGATTCATTTAATTTAGCCGAGGAAGTTTTTCCTTTCATGTCCATGAAAGTTCCCAGTGTCTTTAAGTGCTGTACCCGGTGCAATCAGACAATTTCTGGAAAAGACACTCATTCCTGGTGTTTACAGTGTCTTGGGACCAACCGTAGCCCCACTAACTGTGTTCTCTGTCTTCGCATGAAGAAGAGGACCCAGATTTCTAGAGAGGCTCAACTTGATAATATTTGTGAGCCAAGTTTGGCTCCTCGATGTCAGCATTGAGGTTGGAGACGTTAGCATCGATGTTGACCGTCTCATCGGGAGTGTCGGTAAGCATCGCTGCTGCTAGACCCTTAGATACTGGGAGTAGTGAAGCATCGAGTGGATCTCCACCTACCTCAAGGCCTCCTGCTGTGCAGGGCCGCCAGGTCCATCCATCATCAGAACCAACCCTGATGCGATGTGTGGATTTAATGTCTTCAGCACAGAGGAGCCTCAATGACAAGCTTCAGGTGAAGGCCAAGAAGCATCGTCATTGGTCACCCTCGACACATGGTGCCGGGTGCTCTGAGGCGTCGAATGGCTCCCCTTCCATACAGGAGATGCCATTGTGCCAAACAGCCAAGATCCAACTCCCACATCGACACCAGCGGTTCTGCAACCTGCACCTGAGCCGGCGCATCTGGGCCTTGCTGTCTGAGTTACTGGATGGCCTCTTGCAAAGAGTTGCATCAGCATCCGGGGGTGCTTGGGTCTACCTTGCATACTGTTGCAGCCCCACTTGGCCATCAGTCTGTGGTGCGGCCTCCAACACCAATGCCGCATGCAGCTCCAGTGTCAACTGCCACCAAGCTGGAGTCAAGGTGGGAACTGATTTCTTTATGCCATTCTTGAGGACATGGTTACTCCACGTCAAGACAGGTCCAGTCTTGATATTCCTATTAGGCGGTATTGTCTGACACCGAAGAGGAGCGCTTATGGGATTCAGAGGAGGATCCAAGGTATTTTTCCTTTGATGAGTCCTATGGAATTCCTTCTGAACACTCTCCCCTCCACCTGAAAGGAGAAAAATCTCCTCTGGAGAGCCTTTTATTCCCTTCTTTTGTTAAGGAAATGGCTGATGTTATTCCCTTTCCTTTGGAACTGGAGGATGAGCCCAGGGCCAAGATGCTCGAGGTCCTGGACTACACATCACCTCCTAGAGAGGCTGTGACTGTCCTTCTTCATGAAGTACTCCAGGAACTCCCCTTTAGGAACTGGGAGTCCCCTCTGTCGGTCCCGGTCATGCTGAAGAAGATTAACACCCAGTATCGAATCCACAATGCACCTGGTTTTAATAAGCCTCAGTTGCCTCACAATTCCTTAGTGGTGGAATCTGCTCTCAAAAGGGCCAGGAGTTCCAGGGTCTATGCCTCGGCACCCCCAGGTACAGAAGCTAGAACCCTGGATACTTTTGGGAGGAAGATATACCAGGCTTCAATGCTCATCTCCCGAATACAATTATACAAGCTTTTCACAAGCAATCACTTGCAAAACTCGGTGTGCAAGTTGGCAGACCTGGCTGAGATGCTCTGGAGCAGGCCAAGTCACTTCACAAGTTGGTCAAGAAGCAGAAGGCATGTCAAAGGTTCTTGGCCAGTGACGCTTAAGACACTTTTGATATGGCATCCAGGATCTCTGCTCAGGGTATAGGAATGCGCAGACTCTCATGGCTGCGTGTTTCTGACTTGAAACATTCTGTTCAGCAGAGGTTGGCGGATGCGTCATGCCAGGGGGATAACCTTTTTGGAGAGAAGGTTAAGGAGGTCACAGACCAAATCAAAAAACATACTGATACGCTCTCTCCCACCAGGCGCCTTCTGCATCTGCCTCCTCAGCTAGGAGGACTTTTGACAAACCAAGGAGGAGTACCTATTACTATCAGAGGCGTAGGTACATCCCCTCAGCTCACCAGCCTGTTCAGGCTCAGTCCAAGTGAGCTCGTTCGTCAACAGTGTGCGCCAAAGACCCCTGCTGCTGCTCAGTCAAAGCAAGGGACAAGCCTTTGACTGGCTCCAGCAGAGCAAAGCTGCAATAAAAGTGTCGGTACTGAATGACTTGCCGGTCGGGGGAGGCTGATGTTTTTCAATGAAAGATGGCCCTTATAACCTCTGACTGGTGGGTTCTTCAAATAGTCCATCTCGGATACGCACTCAGTTGGTATCAAAGACCTCCAGATTACCCACCGAGAGCTTTCATTCATTCAGCTCTCAGCACAGGCAGGTACTTTGCAGAGGAACTCTCCGCCCTTCTGAAGGCCCATGTGGTCGAACCTGTTCCACCAGGGGAATAAGGGCAGGGATTCTATTCCAGGTACTTCCTTGTGCAGAAGAAAACAGGGGGAATACATCCCAGCTTAGACCTAAGGGCCCTGAACAAATTCCTAGTCAGAGAAAATTTCAGGATGGTTTCCCTGGGCACCCTTCTTCCAATGATTTAGAAAGACGATTGGCTATACTCTCTGGACTTAAAGGTTGCATATACTCGCATCCCAATACTTCCTGTACACTGGAAGTATCTTCGATTTCGGTTGGGAACACATCACTTTCAGTACCGTGTGTTGCCTTTTGTCCTCACGTCAGCTTCCAGGATCTTCACCAAATGTCTGGCGGTAGTTGCATCATTGCTACACAGACTGGGAGTACATGTGTTTCCATATCTCAGCGATTGGCTGGTGAGCACTTCTCCGGATGGAGCTCAGGAATCTATGTGAATGATTATTAAGCTGCTTGAGCTACTAGAGTTTGCCCCATCTTCATAGGATGGAATTCATAGGGCGTATTAGATACACAGCAGTTTCAAGCCTACCTTTTTGAGATGAGAGCAGACACTCTTGTCGCACTCGCTTCCAAGATTCGAGCCTCTTGGTAGGTCACAGCTCAGCAGATGTTGAGATTGTTGAGCCACATGGCTTCCACAATGTATGTTACATCCATGACCCATATTCACGTAAGATCAGCTCAATGGACCCTGGATTTTCAGTGGTATCAAGCCACGGGGAGCCTGGAAGATGTCATCCAAGTGTCCCCAGAGCTTGTACTCTCCCTTCATTGGTGGACCATTCGCTCCAATTTGACTCTGGGATTTTCATTCTAAATTCCTCAGCCACAAAAAGTGCTGACAGCAGATTCATCTCTCCTGGAATGGGGGGCATCATGTAGATGGGCTTCACACTCAAGGTGTTTGGTTCACCTAGGAAATGAATCTTCAGATCAATCTTCTGGAGCTTCGGGCAATCTGGAATGCTTTCAGAGATTGGCTGTCTCATCAAATTGTTCTCATTCAAACAGACAATTAGGTTGCAATGTATTACACCAACCAGCGGGGGAGGGGGTGGGGCAGCGGATCATGCCCTCTGTGTCAGGAGGCCGTCTGGATGTGGCATTGGGTTCGCCAACATGGCATGTTCCTTTGAGCCACTTATCTGGCGGGCAAGAACAATACCCTGGCTGACAGACTGAGCAGGATAATGCAACCACACAAGTGGTTTCTCAATACGGGCATAGCCTGCAAAATTTTCCAAGCGTGAGGCACCCCCTCGGTGAATCTTTTTGCCACTCAGATCAACCATGAGGTCCCTCAGTTCTGTTTCAGGCCTACAAGAGACTAGCGTTAGATGCCTTCCTCCTGCATTGGGGGACAGGTATTCTGTATGCGTATCCTCCCATACCTCTAGTGGGGAAAACTTTGTTGAAACTCAAGCAAGACCTCAAAACCATGATTCTGATTGCGTCGTACTGACCTCAGCAGATATGGTTCCCTCTACTTCTGGAGTCATCCTCCGAAGAACCATGGAGATTGGAGTGCTTTCCGACCATCCTCATGCAGAATGAGGGGGTCACGTCTACATTCCAACTTCTGGTCTCTGGCTCTCGCAGCTTGGATGTTGTGAGCCTAGAATTTGCTTCCTTGGGTCTTTCGGAGGATGTCTTCCAGGTTTTGCTGGCTTCCAGGAAAGACTCCACTAAGAGGTGTTATTCTTTCAAATGGAGGAGGTTTGCCATCTGATGTCAGAGTAAGGTCCTAGATCCCCTTGATTGTCCTACACAGACCCTGCTTGAATACCTTCTACTCCTATTAGAGTCTAGTCTAAAGACCAACTCCATAAGGGTTCACCTTAGTGCAATTAGAGCTTATCGGCATGTAGAAAGTAAGCCCATCTCTGGACAACCTTTAGTTGTTCCCTTTTATGAGTGGTTTGCTTTTGTCAAGGACCCGTGTCAAACCACCAGTGTCATGGGATGTCAACGTTTTTCTCACCCAGCTGATGAAAGCTCCTTTTGAGCCATTGAATTCCTGCCATATGAAGTACTTGACCTGGACGGTTGTTTTCTTGGTGGCTGTAACTTCAGCTCGTAGAGTCAGTGAGCTTCAGGACTTAGCGGTCGATATACCTTGTACTAAGTTTCATCACAACAGAGTAGTCCTGTGCACTCACCCTAAGTTCATGCCAAAAGTGGTATCGGAGGTCCACTGAAACCAGTCGATTGTCTTGCCACCATTCTTTTCCTGACCTCATGCCCATCCTGGCGAAAGCTGCTTGCACACCGTGGATTGCAAGAGAGCGGACTGGGCCCCATAGACAGTCCACCCAATTTTTGTTTCTTTTTATCCCAACAGGCCCATTTTATTCTGATCCAGGCTGCACTCTCATTCAGATTGTATATAGTTTTAGGTTAATCTGTGTTATGTCCTCGCCGTTGTGAGCCGCAATTCACCAATATTTGTTGATTTTGGTGAGCCTGGATGCTAGGGATACCCCACTTGTGAGAATTAATAAGCTTGCTTGTCCTTGGAGAAAGCTAAGGTACTTACCTGTAGCAGGAGTTTTCCGAAGACAGCAGGCTTTATGTTCTCACAATCCTTCCCATCTCCCCTTGGAGTTGTCTCCTTTGTTATTTTTACTTTATTTTTGCTGTAGTGTAAAACTGAGTAGACTGCATTTGTGTGGTGGGTAGGAAGGCACTCATGCATACACAGTGGAGTGTGTCTCGTGCTCCACAAAGCTTTGTTTATATTTTTGTAAATCCCAGACCAGGCGACATTGGTCGGCATCACCCACTTGTGAGAATATAAAGCCTGTTGTCCTCGGAGGACACCTGCTACAGGTAAGTACCTTAGCTATGTGTTATTTTCAGTGAAGCCTGGCTGTTATTTGATCATTTGTCGTCTCATACTTCTCCCCTTTTTTGCCATTGAGACAAATATTTATTGGTTAAGGTCTTGTGACCATCAAATTGAATCCTTTCCAGAATTAGCTATTATGAAGGGCTTTGAAACTACAGTAAATGATACTGTTATTTTTGATGTGCAAAGGAAAATTAATTCATTATTCTCCATAGAGCGTCTGCTGAATATGACCTTGGAAGAAAGGCGTAAAGAATATGTGAGGGATTATGTGCCATTGAAAGACATTCCATCATGGCTGGAAGATTTGAAGAACAAAAGCACCAGTGATGGTAATATAAACAGATTACTTTTTTCTCATTTTATGACTGGATATTATGACCATTAGATATAGTCAAAATACTTTATTTTTTACAAAAGGGATGAGCTTTACTTGTGATTTGTGAATAAAATACTATAGAAATGCAGGTCAACAAACACATTGCAGATGATTCCTTTTGTTGGTCTAACACTACATTTGTGACAAAGCGGCGCTACCAATTAGCCTGCGCTGAATGCGAAGAAGCCCATTGGAATTATATGGGCTTCATTGCATTCAGCACGCTGCTAATCAGTAATGCTGCTTTGTAAAAGGAGCCCCTGATAAATATATATTATAAAGGCAACAGGTTCACCTATTTGCTTCACTTTCATTAGAATCCATCTTAGAAAAAAGCAGTAATTTGGAATTCATCATTAAAGGCAACATATAATGATCTAGTACCCATAAAAATACACTCTTCCTCAATTAAAAACATAAAAAGAGCCCCTTGGTTTAATGAAGCATTGCTTATAGTAAAGAGACAATTTTATCATTGGGAATGTATTTGGCGCAAACATAAGGTTGCCCAGTCTCTGAATATTTACAAGAAATTGGCAAACTTCTTCAAAATAAATCCATTGCCAAATTCAAAAAGGACTTCTATTCAGATAATGCTGAGAATTTCCTAATTTTACTAAGCTATATAACGTTCTGAAAGTTAATCCTCAATATCAATCTCAAGATGCTACTACTATAACAGCTATAGGGGGATTTCCTGCTGTCTCACATTTGTTGGTCTGAGGCCTGGTTAGGCGTGAACAACATAAACCAGCTTTCTTCAAGGAAAACTACTTTTGCACAGCTGTGCTACTGTCTTCATCAAGGACATGTTTACGTGCACTAGCCTTTCAGTTATCTCCTGAGAAGGTGTGGAGGACTGTGCCACTGATATACAGAGTCTCTGGAACATCTGTGAACCATGGAGGGGAGTTTGGTATAGACTAAAAAGATGTATTTTGCTGGAATCTCACAAGGCCCCTCTTTGTTATGACTGTGGGTAATCAGCTGGACAGAGGTACATGGTTAGTGATTGATCCACATTTGTCATCTGCTGGACCCAGATGGCAGTGCCAATGCTGGGTAGGAGGGGAAGAAAGCACTCAGATTTCATGGTGTATGCATATCTCTCAGGAGCTAGAAACTGATTTGCCTGTGAACTGTAATTTCTTGTGCCAAGTTCAGCAGTGGCTCTGTGGCTTTCTATGGGCTGAGTAACAGCTGTATGGAACAGAGACCTTGGACTAACTTCCTGATGTAAAGGGGCTCGCAGGTAATTTGCTGGAGCCTGGAGAGGAGCTGATACATCACCCCACCTAGACTCCTGAGTGATAGACAGCGAAGGTGAGAACAGGAATTTTCCTCCTACACTCAGGTTTAGTTAGTTTGGTTTTTGCCTGTGAAAGACTGGCTGTCTAAGGGCCTGTGGTCAGTAGCCTAACCTTTGCTGCTAAATTGATAATCTTTTCTTAGGATATATTATTGTTGTGTAGTTTATGATTTTCTCAGTAAAATACATACAAATTCTATCCAATGAAATATCCATTGCAGGTGCACCTGTTCAATTTATACAGTTACTTAAGATAGAAGTTATTGTAAACTCAAAAACCTTGTTTCCGAGAACATATTTCCTATATAGGTATTCATATATCTATTGGTAATTTTTAGTGTATTTTGCACAGAATCTTATTTTAGTATTGCTTTGCCTTGATATTATTTATATATATATAATAAAATATTTCCTTGTCTAGCATTGTTCCTTTCATTGGTTGACTCTTACAAGAATCTAAGGGCCACATTAGGTACTAGTTATATCTTCTAGCCAAATGATTTTCTGTTACCTACAGTACCTTACACAGCTCAAGGGTTAATACAATTTTTCTCCAAGAAAATTAACAAATTACAACTATCCTAAACATCTACTGATAGCTAACACCAATGTGTCATCCTGCAAAGCATCAACTGATGCACGAACATTGACAAGTAAATTTATAGCATTCAATGTCCCTACAACTAAAATGGTAGCAGATTCTTTACAAACCATCCATTTTACCACTGCACCTCATGATCCAATACATCCGACCTTATTAAATGATTTGGAGATGTTCTTCTTTCATTCCTTCAGCAGATGATGGTACTCAGCCTACATAGATAGTGGTAATGTACCAGGACCCTGGAAGCATACATTTTCAGACCATGTAACAGAAACACTGTGTTGAGTAACTCCTTTCAAACTACCATCCGATATCCAATCTACCTATTGTCTTAAAACTAGCAGAGAGTCTAGAACATAAGAATAGCCCATTTAGCCCAGTATCCTGTTTCCAACAGTGGACAATCCAGGTCACAATTATCTGGCAAAAACCCAAATATGTTGCTACTCTTAAAGTCAAACATTCTTCACCCAAATCAGACAGAATTCCATAAATTACATAATACTGAAACTGCCCTGATAGGTCTTACTACATACATCTACTCACATCTTGATCTACACCGCCTTGGGTCGATCTCTTCATAAAGGTGGCTAATAAATCCCAATAAATAAATAAAAATAAATGAAGCTGCTGTTCTTTTATTGTACGACCTTGGCAGCATTTGATCTAGTACACCACAGATTATTAATTGAAAGACTTCAGAACATCAGATTTAGACAGAATTTGCATGGTTTGCATCTTATCCATCTGATAGAACTTAATCAATACTGTGGAGAGAAAGTAAATTATTACTAACCAGAGTTCCCTGTGGTATGCCAAAGGGCTCAATTCTTATTTAATATCTACTTGGCTTCCCTTTAAATCCTTATTCAATTGTTAAGACTTACTATCTTTGCTTGTGTCGATTAATATTCAGATCTTGGCTACTATATGATTTAAGTAATCCACAGGACATAACTGAACTTAATCTTAAATTAACTAGTATAACAGACTGGCTACTGAAAAATAATCTAAAACTGGACCCAGAAAAAATTCAGAGGGATGATCTTCTGTAGGAGTCAACAAAATGATTGAGGGTTCTCAACTCAGAGCAAATTACCAAGACCATATAAGAAAATTAAAGCATGGTGGGTTGTGAATACAACTGGCCAGGCTGTCTTTAAATGAAGAGCACATCAGGAAGGACATATGGGTAAAAGAAATGCCCAGGGAAGCACTGCAAGTCCCACCAAGTCTCTCTTCCTCTCCAACCCCAGCTCATCATCATCGCCACAATTTATCAACCGTCTCTGAGCCCATCTATACCACACTCATGCTGTGCCTTCTAGTCCACCCTGGGGCCCATCTATACAACCCACATTCTCCCCTCCTAGCTAGTCCTCAATAGTCCCTCTTTCCTACCTAACCGTGCACATCATATACTTTCTTTTCTCTCAGACCATCTCCGTTTCTCACTCCCTCCTTGTCTTAATGTCTTTTTCCTTCTCTCATCTTATTCTGTTTTTCCTACACTTCTTTTTCCCAATGCAGTTTTTACTTTTTGTTTTGGGGTAGAGTGCTTAATTCCCCCCATTCTATACTTTTCTGCTCTCCTGACCTGATCTGCCTTGCCCCCTACTAATTTCTCCCCCCGTTAGGTCCCCCTCTATTCCACTTTGGTTAGTGACCCTCTCCTACAGGCTAGGCTCACTTGTCCCTCATATCTCCTAAGCAGATTTATCTTTTATTAAAAAAAAAATTATCACCATGCTTCCTGGTAAACATCATATTCTTACTCCTCCTTCCAGGAGCCCCAGACACATTTCATATCTGGAACTAGACTGAAATACAATAGCAACTCCATATCCAGAAAGGCCGTATGAGTTGCTCCTCCACCTGCATGCACAAACCTTGGAAGCTCCACATCTCCCAGGGCCAGATTTGCATGTGGTGTTTCCTGACTTCAGACTGAACCCCCCAAAGATCATATGCTGAGCAGGAAATTGGTGAACACAACGGCACACCTTCATATCAATACACTGTGTGTCAGCCACTTGCTAAAGCTCTATCGGTTACAGAATAAATAGTTGGCTTGGGGAACTGAGTTAGCACTGACTCTAGTGTCTTCTGCAAAAATGGAAATTGGCATCTCATTTGATGTTAAGAGCTTTGGCACAATGTCCCTCCCCCTTTATTAGTAGTAACTCCAGCACAACACCCCCTTTCTCTCTCCTTTTACCAAACATCCCCTTCTTTCTCCTTTATTATCTTCCTAGCACCAGTATCTCCACAATTCCCTCTTTCCGTGGCTCATAGGATGTGGAAGAATATGGAGGTGGCACACCACTATAGCAGTATGCCATCATTCATGGTGCCCTGCACAGCCAAACAGGTCACACACCCCAAAAGCTAGCCTTTAACAGAGTTGCACTGGGAGTAAGAATGGAGCACCATGGCTTAGTAGCTGAACCAAGAGGGAAACCAAACCAAGACACAGATATAGTTGTAGGGCAGTGAACCTCTTCTCCCCTTCCAAACTCCACTCATCTTTACTGTAACCTCTTCCTGCTGCTGCCATGCTATTTCTTTGGGATGATATAGTATAATAAGCCCACTTAGTCCAACATCACTGTTTCCCATAAGATGTAATGAGAGAATTACTCTTATTTTTATGAAAAAAGGGAGATGGTGTTACTCTGTAATTCCCTTTCAATCTTGAGACTCAATCATAGGTCTCTGCATTTCAGAGCTACCAAAGAAAAGCAATTTTAAAGATATTTTTCAGATCATGGCATCAAATGCTGGTACAATCCCTTCCTGCTCCCCCATGTCCTTCCAGTACCATAACTTATTAATTCTGGTGACTACAAGACGGAGGACAAGGACAAAATACAGCTATTGCTTATCCTTGATCCGGCCCAACGGGCACAGAAGTCTTTACTAAAAACTTCCACAGTTTTCCAACCTTTCTGCCTATAGTTTAACTTCAACTATAGTTTAACTTCAGTCCTTTCTCTCTACTTGTTCATGGTTTTCTCTCTGTCCTGACATTCCTTCTTTATGATTCTCTTACAGTCTTGCTCTTGTGTCATAATTTCTTTTTCCTCTACTTATATTTGTCTCTCTGTGGTTTCTGTAATCTCACTTTCTTCTCCGTCCTCCATTTCTCATCCTTTTCTCACCTTCATGTCTGTTCTCTTCACTGTAACCCCCTCTTTCCCTCAGCCACTCCTTTACCAGTCCCACACAGCTTCTCTCCATCTCTTTCAGCTCCTGTCTGCAGCTTGTTTCCCCCTGCTACTCTCCATCTCTTTCAGCTCCTTTTCTGTCTGCAGCGTGTATCCCCTGCCTTCTTCTTCTCTCCCAGATCAAGTCTCCTTCTGCTAGCAACCTTCTGCCATACAGCCCATACTCTCCCCGAGTTCCTCTTACCTTCACAATCTGTGTCTGCTTGTCTCCCACAGCTCTTCTATCAGTCGTGTCCCCATAACTCAGTCTGTCTTCCTTTTACAGCTCCTCTCTGTCTTTTTCAACATTTCTCTCATAGGCGGCCCAGCTGTTTAGGGAGGCTAAAGAGGGTGGGGGCAGGCCCTACTCCATAATTGTCTTACAACTATATAGAATCCAAAGGTGGTTATATTTATGTTTGTATTTGGTCATTTTACTATTGTTATGATGATAACAAAATCGTAAGTTTTATGGCAAACTGGACCTGCTGTATACCGCCTTGGGTGAACTTGTTTATAAAGCCGGTTAATAAATCCCAATACATAAATAAATACACATGCAGAAAAAAAGAGTAAGTAAAAGGGGAGGGAAGGAAGATGCAGGACCAAAGTGCAGAGATGCTAAGGGTAGTCTTTCCCAAACATTGAAGAGTACTACCCTAATTAGTGAGTTTGAAGGCTAGCGAGTGAAGGTTTTCTTGCGGTGCAATCGATGTATACAATTTGCCAAGGTGTAGAAGAGATTGAATCCTAAGGAAGGTATTGACAAGTAATAAATGTCTTCATGTGCATGTAAAATGGATTTATATATCATAAATGACATGGCTACTACTAAAAAAAAAAAAAAAGGGGTGAGCAAATCTAAATAAATATCATAAGGATTTTGCCTTGGTTATGTGAATATAACTTGTGCCGGTTTTTCTATTACGGTGTGGTTCACATTTGTCTTTTAAGTGAGTTGTTATTACTTTTTGTTTTTATTTTCAGGTTTTGTCTTTATATATTTATTTTATTTATTTGTTGCATTTGTATCCCACCTTATCCCACCTCTTTGCAGGCTCAAAGTGGCTTACAATACATCATGAGTAGTGGAAGAATATTAGTAATAAACATTTAGTATTGCATGTTCTTGGTCAGCATGATAAGAAAAGCGAAGTAGTAGTATACAAGCAGATTTTAGGAGACAGTTCTAAATGAAGTTATTTCTTAACCTTATTTTTTAGTATTTTTTTTCTTTATTTTTCATTTTTTATGTAGTACCTTATAGTGTAGTACACAGCTTTCAATAAGCTTTTGACAGATCGCAACATAAGTATGTGACTTATTAGTGCCAGTATTGTCTGTCATTTTTCTATGTGCCAAAACAGCGATGATTTGATATTGCCACTATTTTTGTGCCAAAATAGAGATGATTTGTAAAAAATGTTTTTACAAACTGTGGGTACCTATATGATTGATTTTTATTTATTAATGTATACACAATTTTAAGTAGTATGTTTCTTTTCTTTTAAGATTTATATATATGTATATATTTTGAATAGACCTGATGGTTTTATATCCTATCCTATATAATAATTCTCACCTCCAACGTTTGAATGTGCCTGGGACCGTGCCTCCCTCGGAGGTGGTCTGCTAGGCAGGCATGCACTGATGTCAGTGACGTCAGTGACAGCTGATACCAAAGCAAGGGGAGGAGTAGGGAAACACGCTCCTCGTGTTTCCCTACTCCTCCCCCTGCCTGGGAATCAGCTGTCATTGCGCCGCTCCCTGCCATTTCGGAGCAAGTTGCCATCATAAATATTGGTGTCTGGCTGTTGCTGTATAACTTGTATTTTTTTTCCTTTTCTTGTTGAAGGCAGCCCGTAGCTAGGGAGTACCATGCGTGAGAGTTCAGTGCATCTTGTCTAAAGAGAAAATGAAGTTGCATAACTGCAGCAGGTGTTCTCTGAGGACAGCAGGACTTTAATCCTCACAACCCTCTTGCTTCCCCAAGGATTTGTATTCCTCTAACTAGTTATGGACTGAGGAGGTCCCGTGTGACAGCAGCATGTGGGAACTGCCACACATGCGTGGTGAGATGGCCCAAACACTTCTAGAAAAGTTGTTGAGGTACTGTTTTCCACACCTGGCTCAGTCAGTGACGTCACTCATACATGAGGATTCAAGACCTGTTGTCCTTGGAGAATACATGCTACCTGTAAAACTGATGAAAATCCACAAACAATTCATTCCTGTGTTCTTAAAACATAGTTCCTATTCAGTAATAACACTGTTAACCACAATCCCAAACAGTCTTTTACGCCGCTGGGCTTTCACAGCTCCAATCCCGTTTCTTCCATCTCAGATTTGGGCAGACGCACCCCTAGAGTCCAGTTGCAATATCCCTTCCATTATACCTCGTTTTCCATGTTGGTCTTTGATTTGTTGTCCTCCTCCTTGATCTTGTTTCCACTCTAGGATCCTAGCACCATGGGGGATACTACTTCAGGAACCCAAGGGGAAACCCAATCTCCTAAGTTTAGCTACATTGATGTCGCAGGACTCCACTTTCCTGAACACTTATTTTACACTGGTACCCACACTCTCCTTATGCTGCCATACTATTTCTAATCTCTCATACTAGATCCAAAGTGAGCACACACTGATAAGAACATAGGACAGGGTATGTAGCTTCTCCTCTTTCTCCCTCCATCTTCCTGGCCTTCAGCCTTCCAAGTGACCCCTCCTTTTCAAACAAGGGAATGTACTAATAGGTCACTCCATACGGTTAGGACCCTTCTACACCACTTTTAGCAGCTTCTGTTATAACACACCTGCATAATGAGTATTTTGTAGTGCCTTTGAATGGTGGGAAAGACTGTATTAGTAAAATGGATTTGAATTTTATGTGTAATTGAGAACTTTGACAAGGTTTCTGATGAAGAAACCCAAGTATTTTTGTTGTCCAGTATAACTAGAAGTCTGATATGGAAATAGCCTTAATTATCATAGTTTGTTAGAGAGACAGAGAAACCAATCACCAGGAATTTTAAACTAAAATGAACTATTCAGTGTTGCCAGATGGAAAAAAATTTGTCACGCACAAAGTCAGCCCCAAACCGCACAAATTCAATTTGCATGTGAATGACATTAATAAATATTAATGAGGCCATTTGCATACAAATGACATCATTAAGCCCGCCTCTGTGGGGCTTTTACTGGCCGCGGCCGTGGGAAAACCACAGTGGGCGAAAAAGCCGCTGGCGGGGCTTTAAAAAGTTGCCCAAAATCCCACAGCCCGCACGCGATGTGAAAAAGCCGCAGCGGCTCGTGGAAAGGAGCAAAATTGGGCGAGAAACCCGCAGCCCTGGCAACTCTTGAGCTATTATAAGATTGTCCTTGACTTTTCTGTTTCAGTTTAATTTCCTCTGCTTCAGCTGAAAGGTGAAAACTGAAACAAGGTTAGCTTGATCTTCAGAGACAGGATCTGGTGAGCTGTAGCTAAATATTTGATATGTCTGCTTTCACTTTATATGAATTCTAGTAAAAAAAGGTCCGTTTCTGACACAAATGAAACGGGCGCTAGCAAGGTTTTCCTCGGAGTGTGTGTGTGTATGAGAGAGTGTGTGTGAGAGTGACTATGTGAGAGAGAGAGAGAGAGTGAATGCGCGAGTGTGTGTGTGTGACAGAGAGAGAGAGTGAGTCTGGGTGCGAGTGTATGTGTGAGAATGATAGTGTGTACAAGTGCGTATGTGAGACACTGGGTGTGTGCGAGAGAGAGTGTGTTTCACACACGATACAGTGTGTGAGAGAGAGAGAGAGTGTGTGTGAGACAGAGTGTGAGAGTATGTGTTCGATACACAGACTCTCTGTGAGACCGAGAGAGTGTGTGAGAGTGACTGTGTGACACATAGAGTGAATGTGATACAGTGTGAGACATACAGTGTGTGAGAGTGAGAGAAAGACACTGACTCTGAGAGAGAGAGAGACAATGTGTGTGTGTGAGAGTGTGTGTGTGACAGAGATACCTCCCCCTCCTCCCTTCTCCCCTCTCCTCCTCCTCCCCCTCCCCCCTGTTCCCCCATGGGGGGGTACTGCTGAACTGGGAGGAGACTGAGGCTGAAATCTTACCTGATTGGCGGGTCGATTCTTTGATGTGGCCCATGCGGTGCTGTGATTGGCGAGATGTGGGCATATCTGAAAGGGGAAGGGGAAAGTGAACCGTGTGAAGCTAATTTCCTCGTAGGATTAGGCTGTTTCATGCAGTTGTGCTAATGTTTATACCTATATCAAAGCCCACTGTTGTTGCTACCCCGCCAATCAGGGCGAGGCTGCAGGCTTAGTTACGTCACCCAGATGGAGATTGCAAAGCTACTTAAGGGAGTGCGGTGGAACTTGTAGTGTTCAGTAAGTGATGAAGGGCTTTTGGGGTTGAGCTGCCGTCTGATACGTAAGTGATGTTGGCTGCGTGGCAGTTGGTGCGAGGGTGTACTTGGGTCCGCGCGCGCGTTGTTGTGGTGTCTTGCGGGGGGGGGGGGGCGCAGCGAGAGAATGAGCGCTGGACCTATGGAGAGTGGTGCTGGCGGCGTGAAGAGTCTGCCTTAGTGCCGCGTCGTTCACCTGCTCAGTGCCGTGGAGAGCGAGTTGCAGGTGGGCAGCAAAAAAGGAGACCCCACAGAGAGGCAGCTGAGCGTTACTCTGCAGTACACTGAGCTCTGGCTGCGCTTCAAGGAACTCACCAATCCTATATAATAAAAAGCACCTCCAACGTTCTGAGAGGGAGGGAGACGTGGGGGCTGCCAACTCTAACAGTTCCCTTGAGGGCGGGGTGATTACGAACCCTCATGTGATTGGTCACTGCTGCTTGTGACGAAGCCGGAAGTACGTGACGTCAATTCAGGAGATGGATACAGAGAGAACGAATGCTTCAAGGTTTCAGTGCCACGGAGTCAGCTTCAGAATGTTGGAGGTGCTTTTTATTGTATAGGATAAGAACATAAGTATTGCCATACTAGGACAGACTGGAGGTCCATCAAGCCCAGTATCCTGTTTCCAACAGTGGCCAATCCATGTCCCAAATAAGCAGTGGATTTTCCCTGTCCATCTTATTAATGGCTTATGGACTTTTCTTTTAGGAAGCTATCCAAACCTTTTTTAAACCCCACTAAGCTAACCACTTCTACCACATTCTCTGGCAATGAATTCCAGAGTTTAATTACATATTGAGTGAAGAAATATTTTCTCCTATTTGTTTTAAATTTACTACTTAGTAGCTTAATTGCGTGCCCCCCTAACCCTAGTATTTTTTGGAAAGAGTAAACAAGCGATTTATCTCTACCTATTCCACACAACTCAGCATTTTATAGACCTCTATCATGTCTCTTCTCCAAGCTGAAGAGCCCTAGCCACTTCAGCCTTTTATCATAGGGAAGTTGTCCCATCCCTGCAAAAGGTTCTCTGTAGAGGTGTCTTTCTCTAATAAATAATTTTAACTAGATATTCACAAGAATGAGCGTACCTTTATGTTTGTATTGATAGAAATGTCTTTGAAATGGCTAAAGTTAAGTCTAAATTGAGGCTTCCTGTGCCTATTAGCTGTCCTTTATACTTATACTATAGTTACTGTAAGATAGCCCCCTTAAATGCTAGCCTATGGAACTATAACAGAGACTTTATATGCTAAACACAGTGGTTCCCAAACCTGGTCCTGGAGGCATTCCAGCCAGTCAGGTTTTCAGGATACTCACAATGAATATTCATGAGAGAGATTTGCAGGCACTGCTTCCACTGCATGCAAATCTATCTCATGAATATTCATTGTGGATATACTGAAAACCTGAATGGCTGGGGTGCCTCCAGGACCAGGTTTGGGCACTACTTTGCTAAGAAAAAGTATTCCTTAAAACTCCTTTGTTAAATGAGCAGAGTAACTTAAAATAAAGTCCCTGAAGTTACCTCTTTAATTCTAAGTCTACCTTTCCCCCAGTTTGAAAACAATATCCCAGCAAATTCTTACCAATTAAGATCTCCCTCTCTGGAAATCTTCTCACAGCACCTCTCCTGTCAAATGCCTTCTGAAAATCCAGCTGCATAATATCAACCAGCTCATCTTTATCCACATCCTATATAATAATTCTCACCTCCAACGTTCGAATGTGCCTGGGACCGTGCCTCCCTCGGAGGCAGTCTGCTAGGCAGGCACGCACTGACGTCAGTGACAGCTCCCCTTGCCTCGGAATCAATTGTCACCCCGCGTTACGGCCCCCCGCCGCCGTTGTCGACTACCTGTGCTGACGGGGGGCCCAAACCCCCGACAGCTGAAGTCCTGTTTTGCCCTTCGTGGCGTTGGTTCATCGATGATCTTCTCTTCAAGTTTCTGTGCGTGCGACAGAATGTCTGACGTCAGACGCACGCACAGAAACTTGAACAGAAGATCCGCGAAGGGCAGAACAGCAGTTCGGCTGTCGGGGGTTTGGGTCCCCCGTCAGCACAGGTAGTTGACAACGGCGGTGGCGGCGGGTGATTTTCGGTGGGAAGGGGGGTCCACGGGGCCGTAACGCGGGGGTGGGAGGGTTGAAAATGGAGGGAGGGCAGACTGTGGAACACCGAGGGACGGTGGGGGATTGCCTGTCTAGCGCCCGTTTCATTGGTTACAGAAACGGGCCTTTTTCCTAGTGTTTAATAATAAAAAAAACAACCCAAACTTGATATACGGCCTTTTCTGATAAACAGCTCTCAGCAGTGTACAAATAAAACCAAAAGTAGAAAAAAAGATTAGAAATGAACGCCTTTAAAATAGATCTTGCTAGGAGTGACTTTCCTATCTATCTGTCTGTCTATTTATCTATCTATCTATCTACAGCCCTTCTAGATCCCCTCTCAAGCATCTCTGTCTCAAAGGGCTAGGTGCCATAAGCTAAGAAAAAAGTTTTGGTGCTAAACTGTACCTGTAAATAAATACTATATATTTTCAGTTTTATGAATGCAGTGTGTTTAAATAATGTATTCCTTTCATAACAGGAAGAACGTTCTGCTTCTGTGCTGTACTTGTTGTGCTGCCAATTTCATGATATAATATGAAAGCAGAATCAGTTTTACCAACTATGCCTTGTGAATACAAGCATTCTTATCTAGTTGGCTAGTTTGTAAAATAAAACACCAAGCTCACTATTTTTTTAAGTGGAGACCCAGTTTGGAAAAACTATCTTGAATGTGAGAGCCAGAATGTAGTTATAAATGTAACTAAAACAGTCTGCTTTCCCAGACTCACACACACACACACTCTCTCTCTCTCTCTCTCTCTCTCTCTCTCTCTCTCTCTCTCTCTCTTTCTTCCCCAACACACTTCCTCCTCCCAAAAGCCCATTCCCTACCAATCTCCTTTTCCCCCTATATATATTTGCTGTCTGTGCACCATTTCTTGCTCTTTCAAACTAGCTTTATTTCCCAGATATCTCTCCTCCCTGGTAGCACAACCTCTGTAACTAGGGTCGCCAACCTTTTGACAGAGAAAAACCCAACACTTGCCCCTCTGTTCTTCTCCTTTGCCCTACCCCAAGTCCCTTGCCAGACCTATTATTGTACTTTCCCTCACCCGCCCCTCTACAACCGTTAGCACTAATGTTGCCATCTCAGAAGAAAACAAATGACACATTCACTTAAGTTTTATGATTATTTCACAAACCCTGTCTGATGTTATAACAAACTAAAATTATATTAAATTATATTATATTAAAGTTTTGATGTCCTCTCAGTAAGGGCAACACACAATCCCTCCTGCAAAACACTGCACAAAAACACACTCAAAATCTTTCCATACCATAATAGCAAGAACTTTCAAGACTCAGAGCAACACCCTTATCTATGAAAAGGCAGCACTGTAAATATAACACTGGGTCGTAAAATACCAATACATCACCTAGTGAGAAAACAGGACGGCTACAGATCTCTACACAGAAACTGCATACTAGCAGAATACGCTGTGCTTTTTTTGTGCTGGTACGCACCGGTACGGTGTACCGGCACATTTTTTCCTAGGGCCAGCTCACTTGCCTGTCCTTAGCTCCCCAGCCCTGCTTTCTGTTCCTGCTGCCTGCGACGCGTTTAAATCTTTTATTTTTTTTCAACCTGAAGTCACAGCGCCAGTGTCCTGCCCTCGCGGAAACAGGAAACTACATCAGAGGAAGGCGGGACACTGAGAGGGAACGAAGGGAAGGCTGAAGGAGGCGAGCCTGGTCCTTTCACTAATGCCGGCGCTGCAACTTCAGGTAAAAAAAAAAGATATAAACGTGTCGCGGGGTGGCAGGAACAGAAAGCAGGGCTGTCGGGGAGCTAAGGGTGGGCAGGTGGGGCTGGGGTACTGGAACTCGATGGGGGCTTAAAAGGGGGGCAGGTGGAGGCTGGGGCGAGTTATTGGACATGGAGGGGAGGATAGGGGGCAAAGGAGAATTGCTGGACATGGAGGGGAGGGCAGAGGAGAATTGCTGAACATGGATGGGAGGGGAGGGCAGGGGGCAAAGGAGAATCGCTGGACTTGGAGGGAAGGGCAGATGAGAGTCGCTGGACATGGATGGGAGGGGGAAAGGGGAGAGAGGAGAAATCACTGGACATGAAGGGCAGGGGAGAGGAGAATTGCTGGATATGGTTGGGAGGGGGGAAGGGGTAAAAGAGAATCACTGGACACATGGTAGGGGAGGGCAGAGGAGAATCTGGACATGGATGGGAAGGGAGGGCAGGGGAGAGAGCAGAGTTGCTGGACATGGAGGGAAGGGCAGGAGAAATACTGGACATGGATGGGAGGGGAGGGAAAACAGAGGAAGTAGATGCACATGCATTGGAGTGGAGGGCGAGAGGAGAAATGCTGGATGGAGGGGAGGGAAGGCTGAGGAGGAGATGCACATGGGTTTAGGGGGGAGAGGAGAAATTCTGGACATGGATGGAGGGGAGGGGAGAGAGTTGAAATGCTGGACATGGATAGAGGGGAGGGAAGAGAGAGGAAGTGAGATGAACATGGATGGAGGGGTGGAGAGAGGAGAAATGCTGGACATGGATGGAGGGGGAGAGGAAAAATGCTGGACGAGGATGGAAAGAGGAAGGAGATGCATACTGACAAGATGAGGGAAAGGGAAAAGAGGAGAAAAACTGAACACGGATGAATAAAATAGGCAAAAGCTGGATCCACTCTTTACCTTCTCCAGTCAAGTCTGCAGAGGACCCAGCTTTTACCTATGGATTTGGTGCAAGAAATGAAGAAGGAGGAAGCCCTGGAAATGGAGTTAAGGGAACAGATAGAGAGCAGCAGAATCAGAGACTGGGACCAACATGATCAGGAAAACAAAGTCACCAGACAACAAAGGTAGAAAAAAATCATTTTATTTTCATTTTAGTGTTTGGAAGATGTCCAATTTGAGAATTTATATCTGCTGTCTTATTTTGCACTGGGTATACTAGAGCTGTAACAGCTTATAGAAATTATAATGAAAAAAAATCACAAGTTTTCTCCTATATTGGTGTAGTATTTTCAGTGATACTGCTTATATTAAATTTTTTTTCAGTATATTAAAAGCAGGAAGCCGGCAAAAGAATTGGTTGGGCCGCTGGATGACCGAGGGGTAAAAGGGGCAATCAAGGAAGACAAAGACGTAGTGGAGAGATTGAATGAATTCTTTGCTTCGGTTTTCACCGAGGAAGATTTGGGTAGGATACTCATGTTGGAAATGGTATTTCAAGCGGACGAGTCGGAGAAACTTACTGACTTCACGGTAAACCTGGAGGACGTAATGGGGCAGTTCAGCAAACTGAAGAGTAGCAAATCTCCTGGACCAGATGGTGTTCATCCTAGAGTACTGATAGAACTGAAAAATGAGCTTGCGGAGCTACTGTTAGTGATATGCAATTTATCCTTAAAATCGAGCATGGTACCGGAAGATTGGAGGGTGGCCAATGTAACGCCAGTTTTCAAAAAAGGTTCCAGGGGAGATCCGGGAAATTATAGACCGGTGAGTCTGACATTGGTGCCGGAGAAAATGGTAGAGGCTATTATTAAAAACAAAATTACAGAGCACATCCAAGGGCATGGATTACTGAGACCAAGTCAGCACGGCTTTTGTGAGGGGAAATCTTGCCTGACCAATTTACTTCAATTCTTTGAAGGAGTAAACAAACATGTGGACAAAGGGGAGCCGGTTGATATTGTGTATCTGGATTTTCAGAAGGCATTTGACAAGGTACCTCTTGAAAGGCTACAGAGGAAATTTGGAGGGTCATGGTATAGGAGGAAATGTCCTATTGTGGATTAAAAACTGGCTGAAGGATAGGAAACAGAGAGTGGGATTAAATGGGCAGTATTCACAATGGAGAAGGGTAGCTAGTGGGGTTCCTTATGGACTGTGCTAGGACCGCTGCTTTTTAATATATTTATAAATGATTTAGAGATGGGAGTAACTAGCGAGGTAATTAAATTTGCTGATGACACAAAGTTATTCAAAGTCGTTAAATCGCAGGAGGATTGCGAAAAATTACAGAAGGACCTTACAAGACTGGGAGACTGGGCGGCTAAATGGCAGATGACATTTAATGTGAACAAGTGCAAGGTGATGCATGTGGGAAAAAAGAACCCAAATTATAGCTACGTCATGCAAGGTTCCACATTAGGAGTCACGGACCAAGAAAGGGATCTGGGTGTCGTCGTCGATAATACATTGAAACCTTCTGCTCAGTGTGCTGTTGCGGCTAGGAAAGCGAATAGAATATTGGGTATTATTAGGAAAGGTATGGAAAACAGGTGTGAGGATGTTATAATGCCGTTGTATCGCTCCATGGTGCGACCACACCTTGAGTATTGTGTTCAATTCTGGTCGCCGCATCTCAAGAAAGATATAGTAGAATTGGAAAAGGTGCAGCAAAGGGCGACTAAAATGATAGCGGGGTTGGAAGACTTCCCTATGAAGAAAGACTAAGGAGGCTAGGGCTTTTCAGTTTGGAGAAGAGATGGCTGAGGGGAGACATGATAGAGGTATATAAAATAATGAGTGGAGTGGAACAGGTGGATGTGGAACGTCTGTTCACGCTTTCCAAAAATACTAGGACTAAGGGGCATGTGATGAAACTACAGTGTAGTAAATTTAAAACAAATCGGGGAAAAGGTTCCTTCACCCAACTCATAATTAAACTCTGGAATTCGTTGCCGGAGAACGTGGTGAAGGCGGTTAGCTTGGCAGAGTTTAAAAAGGGGTTAGAAGGTTTCCTAAAGGACAAGTCCATAAACCACTACTAAATGGACTTGGGAAAAATCCACAATTCCAGGAATAACATGTATAGAATGTTTGTACGTTTGGGAAGCTTGCCAGGTGCCCTTGGCCTGGATTGGCCGCTGTCGTGGACAGGATGCTGGGCTCGATGGACCCTTGGTCTTTTCCCAGTGTGGCATTACTTATGTACTTATGTATATGCACCATGGCTGGTGTAAGGGGTGTGGCTACTGTGGGTGTGGCTATCATAGGGGCAGAGCCATAGATGGTTACCCCGCCCAAAATTAGTATCAGTACCTTATTTCCTACAAAAAAAGCACTGAGAATACTGCATCCTGGTTGTGCACAAAACACAGGCAGACCCTCAACAAATATGAAATAAGGGACTGCAGAGCAGTAATAGAGATATGAAGACAAAATACCTTTAAATCTCAAGAATCAGACTTGCATGTACACCAATATTAGAGAAACAGAAACTGCAAGATATTAGAGATGCACATTTCCTCAAGCTGACTTGTTCCAAGTAATACATTCAAAATACAATACTTTATTCTACCCTTGTAGTCGGAACATTTTATTTTTCCATTCATTTTGATCCAAGTATCTCTTCTGCTTTTCTCTGTTTTTCCTGCCTTTCTAGGGTGTCCTGTACATTTTAACATTTCTTCTCTCTTCATGTCCACTATCCATCTTCTCTCTGCATGCCTATCTGTCCTGTCCAGCATCTTTCCTCTGTGTCTCTGTTCCTGTCCTCCCTCCATGTTCAGCATCTGCCCTCTTAGTGTCCTTATCCTCCCCTTGTATTCAGCATTGCTCCATTGTGTCCCTATCACACCCCCTTTTCATCATTGCCCCTCTGTGTCCCTGTCCGTATGCTTACTCCATATCTAGTATCTCTTCTTTTGCTCTATCCCTCCCTTCTCTCTTCCCTTCCTCCTATATCCCAGATACTCAGTCCAGCATCCTTCCCTCTCTCTATCCTGCCCCTCTGCAGTCACATATACCTTCCTCTCTCCATCTGTGAGTCCAGTGTCTCTCCTCCTCTTTTCCACCCCCAATCCAGTCTTTTTCCTCCTTTCCTGGGTCCAGCAACCCCCCTATCTTTCCCTCCAGTACAGTCTCTCTCTCTCTCTCTCTCATCCGTCCCTTCCCAGCAGGTCCAGCATATCTCCATTTAGTGCAGTGGACTTTGATCCTGGGGAACTGAGTTCGATTCTCACTGCAGCTCCTTGTGACTGGGCAAGTCACTTAACCCTCCTTTGCCCCTGGTACAAAATAAGTACCTGAATATATGTAAACCACTTTGAATGTAGTTGCAAAAACCTCAGAAAGGCGGTATATTAAGTCCCATTTCCCTTTCCCCTTTCCCTTTCTTTATCCTTCCCACCCAGACCCAGCACATCTCCATTTCCTTTCTCCCAAGATCCAACAATCTCCCATCTCCCTCCTCCCCTCCTTGATCCAGCACGTCTCCATTTCCCTTACCCCCCAGATCCAGCACATTGCCATCTCCCCCTCAATCAGGTCCAGCATCTCTCCCTCCCACCCCAAAGGAGAAAGAGGCATTGGCTGGACTCAGAAATGGGAGAGAGAGAGGCCGCAACATCAGGAACAGAAAAAAATGACTTTTGTATTGCTGGTTTTAGGAGTCTGTCGGCAACCGGCCTGGTTATTGAAAAACCAGCCAATTGGCAACCCTTTTTATAACAGCTATTCTGTTTTCATCTGGCACCATGTGGCTCTCAGTGATTTTGTGCCATATGATGCCAGTACTCCTTCACTGTTTGCACATTTTTTTTTTTTTACAAGCATTACATAGTCGTTTGAGCCATGTGATG
Source organism: Microcaecilia unicolor (assembly GCF_901765095.1). Taxonomy (NCBI): domain Eukaryota; kingdom Metazoa; phylum Chordata; class Amphibia; order Gymnophiona; family Siphonopidae; genus Microcaecilia; species Microcaecilia unicolor. Next base: position 123,541,485 of record NC_044033.1, read on the forward strand.
CCCACATTCACTGAGAACTGTGCAGTGCTAGAGGAAAACAGAGTAACTGTTCTGGAGGCAGTACTGGCAGCAAGTCTTCATAGAAGATTGAAGGGAGAGTATATACTGGGGAGAAGAATTAGGGAGCTGCACTAAAGGTCAATGGGAGCAGCTACAGAATTATGGGCTTGCAATTAACACTGCATTTGATACCTTGTATGAAATTGGTTTAGGAGGTGGAATTCTGTTGGTTTGTCAACTGTTTGCAGAACAGGTTTTTAAAATGTTCACTGGGAGGATGAATATTCTGATAATGTGCTCATCTAATGCAGGGTTTAATACTTATTCCTATATTTTTTATTTATTGTTGCCACTTATTCAGATTGTAGAGAAGTTTGGAGTTGTATGTCATCTATATGCTGATCATATACAGTTGCTGGCTGGTGTGAAAGTGAAAAGTTGTAATTATGTGCTTTAAGAGACAATTAGGCCTTAGGTTTTAAAGCATATTTTCATTTCTTAGTTGAGCCAGAGATACAAACTTAGCTGAACTGCAAGCATGAAGCAAGGCTTGCATTAAGGACAGAAAAATAGCCTGGTCTCCAAAGATAAGCAGAAAGAAAGAGAAAGATAAGAACAAATTGTTCCCTCAAAAGGAGAAGTAGCTGGGGGAACTTTCTAGTTTAACAGATAGCAACTAGGGGATGGAGGTACAGAATGTCCTCCTGCTGCATGCAAGGTGAATATCTGTAGTTCTGTTTTTCACTTTGATATTGGTTCCACAATTTTTCCTATAAAAACGCAGGTTTTGCATATTGTAATTTGGAGAATGTTGGACCTAGGAAGAGACATTATCACTCTGGGATCTGATTTTAATTCCTTGCTTTGCAAAATCATTATGTACACTAGTGAATAAAGCTATCACATTCTAATGACTTGTTAAACTTTTATTTATTTCCACAGCATTCCCGATCCATGATAAATCCATAGGGATCGACACTGGTCCTATTCATTTGGGAATGTTGGCAACTTGAAAAGGTGTTTGTTGGTAGTTGTATCATGGTTTTGGTAGAACCGATTAAACTCAAATCCATCAGAGTATTTAAGTTATAAGTGGAGAAAAGTTAGTGAATTTTCCAGAAATTGATTCTGTCGTAATTCATTTAGAGGAGACTATAAAGAGTCTGGGTGTTACCCTGGATAAAGATGTGAAGCGATGGGTATCTTCTGTGGTGCATGTGTCTTTCTGATCCCTTAGGTCAGAGTTCTTCAATGCAGGTCTGCGGGACAATAATGGACTTCTGGGATGGCCTGTGCAGTCTTTCTTGTTTTTGCCGCTGGATAAAGACTGTGGTCTTTGCATTGAAGAACACCAATGCCATGCTTTTGATGTTGGATAAAATGCCTCACTCCCTCTCTCTCTCTCTCACTTCCAACCCACGGTCTGGCATCGCTCACATTAGCCCTCCTTTTCTCGTCTGGTCTGATCTTTCCCTCTCCACTTTGCAGGTTCAGCATTCCTCCCACCTGATAGTCCTACAAACATGCTCGTTTTTCCAGCAACGATTCAGCCACTCTACCTTCGGATAGCCCCAGGGGCCTTCCCTCTATGCATGCCTCCTACATGGCAACAGGAAGTGAAGAAGTAGTAAAGAAAAAATTGCTGGTGACATTTTATTTAATGTCCTTCCCACTTCACTATTCTCTCATTCATGCCATTACTTTGCTCTTCCTGTATAGATTGCCCATAGAACATACTTTTTTCCTACTGATTAGCCACTTGGATACATTGGAACAGTTGCATGGCATCTATGTGTGTAAATGTCATTCCTGTATGAATACCAATTTCACAGTGCCATTGTTTACATGTGTAGATGTCAGGATGTTTCAAGTTTATTTCGGTTTTGATATACTGCACGTTCAGAGTCTTTTCATGGCTGTTCACAATACTTCAAATGTAGCCAACAGATACAGAAAGGAACTACAATAAATAGATAGGATAGTGGAAGAGAGAGGAGAGGGGAGAAGGTTTTTTTTATTTTATTTATTTATTGCATTTGTACCCCACATTATCCCACCTTTTTGCAGGCTCAATGTGGCTTACAGAGTGGTTGTGTTTGCAGATCCATCTGTTGTGTTGCTCTGTCATTGTGGTTGGGTGGAGAGGATGCATAAACTTCAAGGCATAGTTTGGATGATCTCAAAACCTATGCATGCATTTTCTATTTTGCAATGGCAATACAAATATATTTTTAAAAATTGCCCTGTCAGCAGTTCTACCTGCTGTGAGGCAGGCATGCCAGCTACCTTCTCATTTTGATTAGAGGTTTCTGCCAGTTATTGAGGGAGTAATTGTGCTTAGCTTTGACTTTTTTTTTTTTTTTTTTTAATTTCACTCGGCTCCAAAATTGGCTCCTCTCTTGCATACACAGCTCCAGTTTAGATAGAGTATAGAAATTGGAATTGAGATGTCCAGGTCAGAAGGTGTCAAATTCCAGTACCATTTTAAGTGACGTGGTGTGGTAGCCGTGTTAGTCCACTTTTAAAGGTAATAAATAGAAATAAAACAAAGCAAAGAAAAGTAAATAAGATGATACCTTTTTTATTGGACTAACATATTTTTTGATTAGCTTTCAAAGGCAGTACCTTCTTCAGATCAGAAAAGAAGGTATTGCCTTCAAAAGTTAATAAAAAATGTATTACGTTAGTCCAATAAAAAAGGTATCATCATCTTTTCTTTGCTTTGTTTTATTACCAGTAGTATTTTAGAAAAAGGATCTGACAGTATATATCCGTTTTTTTAAATATATGCAGGAATGCATGTCTATGCACTATTTGCATGTGGTGAGAGCAGACATTTAACAATTGTTACTGTCTAAAACATCAACAGAGGCTACTAGGCAACATACACCTCTAAGTGTATTACCACGTGCAAGTTAGTATTTCAGAACCTAGTTGTGTAAGTGCCGACACATAGATATGAATGTGTGTCATGTTGGAAACTTGCATGTATAAATAAGTATAGAGCCCTTATTCTGCACAAGCGATTTGAGGGAAGAGGAACCACTGAAGGGTTAAGGGGGTGATCTCCCCTAATCCTTCCTGTGGAGCATCACCCAAGCCAAACATTTCTTTCGAAACCAAGTGCAACTGTAAATTCTGACATTGATCACAGTGATCATAGGCATTTCCCTTTTGAAATGGGGAATATACGTGGATTGTTTGGTTTTGCCCTAGTCCTGTCCTGATCCTATTCTCTTGTCATATGCACATGTTAACTGATGTACACGTGTTAACTCCTGGCTTTCTAAAATTGGGTTTTCAGCGTTTATTTGATACACAAATTTATTTATTTAAAACAGAATCCGCATATTGAAACATCTATGCAGATAACATTAAAAACATATATAAAACAATAAATTTAATTTAAAATAAAACCAAACAAATTCAGATCAGAATTTACTACAGCCTGTACTTCATATCATCTATCATAAATAGTATCTCTTGTAAATGATCAAACATTCACTCTGCATTCTTTAAGTTACTCATAGGATTCCTAAAATAAGGGTCACAGGCTTGTGAATTCTAGCACTTACCCTGGAGGAGGAGCCTAATGGTTAGTGCAGTGGCATGAGAAACAGGGGAACCGGCGTCAATTCCCACTGCAGCTCCTTGTGACTCTGAGCATGTCACATAACCCTCCATTGCCCCAGGTAAAGAAATAAGTACTTGTATATAATATGTAAACCGCTTTGCTTGTAACCACATAAAGAGGTATATCAAATCCCATCCCTTTTCCCTTATTTGCTGGAATTCACATATGTATGTTGTGAAATTGGCACCTACCACAACTATTTACACGTGATGCTGCTGTTCATTAAGATGTATAGATTTGTAAAATTAATACTCCTACTGGCCAATACACACATATAGGGTGGTATCTTTATAACGTTGAGCAGAGCTTTTTATAAAATATTCAGGAATTATGAATGTCCCAATCTGGACATTCCAATTCCTTCCAGGACATCGTATGCAAAATGGGGATTTAACTCGGTCTTTAGGTGGACTCCGCTTGCTATTTTAAATGTTAAATCTATTGATCCTACACATGGTCTTACTCTGCTTCTTTTCTCACTACCTACCCCATTTACCAAGTTATTGTATCTGATAAAAAATGTTTTTAATAAATTGAGCATGCTGGAGGTAAGTTTATAAAGCATTTCTTTGCACTTAAACATGTTTTTCATATGGAAAATAGCTATTGTAAAATTGTGTGGCTCAATAAGTGCATACAGATACACATGTTGACATTACTCATGCATATGCACTCGGTGTAGGCATTCCTGTGGGAATATTTTGGGTGGAGCTGCGGTAGGGTTGCAGTGTATGCATGCACTTTCTAAAGTCTGTGTGTATCCATATAGCAGTGATTCCCAAACCTGTCCTGGGGGAACTCCAGCCAGTCAGGTTTTCAGGATATCCACAATGAACATGCATGAGATTGATTTGCATACTACTACCTCCTTGGTAATCAAATCTCTCTGCCTCTTTCACTCTCTATTTTTTTTAGCATTAAGATAGATATACTTTACATCTTTCAACTTTGTCTTTGATTTAGCATCACCATCTAGTGGTAGAAAGGCAGTACTGCTGACAAAATCTAAAACTGTGTTCGTGATAGTCAAGACAATTGAAGATTTCTTGTAACACCAGGGGACAATTTTCAAAGATATTTACCTGGTGAAAATGTCCTGATGCCTTCCTCAAATGAGGCTGAAAGTATGAGGTTGATTCTTAGAACCACTCATAAAGTGTGGCAGCGTAAATCATTATGGGTTATATATACTGTTGTGTTATATTAGGGCTCACTAACACTCATTAATGCATATTATTTACCAGAAGTCCTGTTTTATGCAAAACATGTTGTTAGTGTTATCATATGCACTTTAGTAAATTTTGCCCTGTATGACCAACCTTTATTCTCCCAATAGCCAGAGTTGCTAACATGCATTACAATGTTAGCCTGCGTTATTTATAACTGTAAGTTACTACTATTACTACTATTTAGCATTTCTGTAGCGCTACAAGGCGTACGCAGCGCTGCACAAACATAGAAGAAAGACAGTCCCTGCTCAAAGAGCTTACAATCTAATAGACAAAAAATAAATAAAGTAATCAAATCAATTAATGTGAACGGGAAGGAAGAGAGGAGGGTAGGTGGAGGCGAGTGGTTATAAGTGGTTACGAGTCAAAAGCAATGTTAAAGAGGTGGGCTTTCAGTCTAGATTTAAAGGTGGCCAAGGATGGGGCAAGACGTAGGGGCTCAGGTTCTATTTTATGCAGTGGGATCTAATTACTAATACATGCATTAATGGTGTTGGCATGGTAATATGGTAGTGTATGTTAGTTCTAGCTGTGAATTCAGGTGCAATTTAAAGCAGGCCAAAGCCAAAGTAACAATGATATTCAGCCGTTGCCTGTATAGCTTATGTATTCATCTTCCAATACAGAAATGACAGGAGTAACTTTATAGGGATAAGTTGTTCCTATAAACATAAGTTAGCATTTTCAGTATCAGGTTTGAATATTTATGTTTATTTTTAGCCAGGCTAAAGTTATTCTGTGTAATTTTGTGTTCAGTGGCTGGCTGATTATTGACCTGAAGCTTTCTATACCGTACATAGTTTCAGCTATTCAGGCATTCCTATGGGCACAGTTAAGTCAGGGGAGTAAGACAACATGTACATAGGTGATTTTCAACTGTACCTGCACTGTTTTGGCCCAACTTGACCAGTGGCACAAATAGCAGGCACAAAGCTTGTGAACCATTTTAACATTCATATTTTGCAGCTGCAAATTTTCAAAGGGATACAGCATATGTAAATAGATAAAGCAATATTATATTCACGTAAGGCTTTAATTAGTCCATGGAAAATAGCATGATATGCAGGCCTTCACCCACTATTTTCCCTGGCCTGGTAAATGTGAAAATGTAACGTGTCAGGTTACATGTTAGATTTTTTAAATGCATGCAACGACTTGAAATTACTTTTGCTAGCAAGTCCTTGCAAGATATATCTTTTGGAGTGGTACAAAAATGCCTATCAGGATGGGAATGCCTGTTGAGGTGGAGAGGGTACCTTGTATGTGGTGTGTGTTTGGTGGTGGTGGGGGGGGGGGGGAGGTTGAGATGCTGTTCTGCAAGTTTTATTGTATAGGTTTATTGTTTATTTATTTACTATACCGTTTCTAATTGCATTCACAAAACAGAACGGTTTACATCTTAAAATAAAATATCATTCTTAAAAACATATAAGAAATCCATTGATTTGATAGAAAAGCACAGCAAAGACTAAAACAACCATTCTAAAAGATACTAATACCAATAGACATTGGACAACCATTCATAACATACTATTTAAGCAAACATATTATTTTTACTGTGTATTTATTCTGCCTATTTGTCCCTTTTTTTATCCCAGATTATTATTGAAAGTATTTTGAAACAGATATGTTTTCAAAAGTTTACGAAACTGGACATAGGACTCTTCCAATCTAATAATTTTAGGAAGACAATTCCAATGAGAGGGAGCTAGAAAGAAAAAAGCTGAGTTCCTAGTAGATTCCCATCTAGCCTTTTGTGGTGGTGGAATTACTAATCTATTATCTGTGAGCAATCGAAGTGTTCATGTAGGTGAGTATGGCAGGGTAAGATTAGCTAAATATGATGGAATCAATAAATATAAGGCTTTATGTGTCAGCGCAAGAATTTTAAATTTTATTCTGGCTTCAACTGGAAGCCAGTGAAGCTGATATAGGAGTGGTGTAATCCTATCATATTTTGAAGCCCTACAGATAATACGAGTTGTAGTATTCTATATAATCTGTAACTGTTTTACATTTGTCTCACTGCAAGTTCTGGGCTCCAGCTAGCTCTTTGGGTCAGGTACCCACAAACATTAGTTCTGAGTTTACTGAGCTGGTCACAGGCTGGTACACAGGGGATTGAAACATGTATGCGTAGCCACTGATCATACCACCTCCTTTTGGAAACAATGAAAAAGATCCATTGGATAGACAGGGTTACCATGAAAGGTGTCCAAGGTCTTCAAAAACCTTTTCTTACATTTTAGTTCATACAGTTATCAGGTAAAAGATGCAAAGATTAATTATGTCCACGTTTGAAAGTAGAAAAAGTAGAAAGATTAAGAATACTTTTTCTAGTTATCTGTTGTAAGTACTTTTATTAATATTTGACTAGCATGATAGATGTCTTGGTACTATTTGAAGTCTGATAATTTGTTTTAATGCAGGAGAAGAGACAGAAGACATTTCATTGGAGCATAAAAGTTTGAGTCAAAAGGTTTCTCTCTATAGAGGCGACATCACTTTGCTTGAGATTGATGCCATCGTTAATGCAGGTATGGAGACTTAACGTTAGCATTTCACTTTACTATGTGATACTGCTATAGTGTTTCTACATGTACCAGTTTGAGTTGGTATGCCTCCAGATTTGCATTGTACAAGAAAAGTTCTATTTTAAGGTGCATTTCTAAAATCTGTTGTTAGAAGCAAAACAAATACAAGACTTGCCTGCAGAATATTTTTTCTGGCCATGTACTGTGTCATGCAAGAAATTCATTTTTTTTGTATGTTTATTTTCATATATACTGGGTGCTCTTATCCAGGGCACTATATGATATTAAGGTATACTGTACATGCTTTTGGTTTACATTGAGGCTCATTTTCAAAGCACTTAGCCTCCCAAAGTTCCATAGAAACCTATGGAACTTAGCCTCCCAAAGTGCTTTGAAAATATGCCTCATTGTGTTCTATTAAGAAGTCTAAACTTTGACGACAACCTTATTAGAATGAAAGTTCTTAGCAGTTGGCATGATCTAATTTCCGGGCGACTCTTCTGATAGATTTCCTCTTGAAATAACACATTTAAAATATTTAAAAAAAAATATGTGTAGTTTTATTTGTTTGTTTCCTATCTGATGTGATATTTTCCTTACAGAAAATATTGTCTCTAGAATAATTACCCTTGACCTTGTTAGATTTCCTCATCTTCAGCTTGGAATATTTCACTGAGATCGGTTATCCGGCAGTAGAATCCAATAGGGCTTAAATACAGCAAATATAGCTATTTATTTTTATTTTACATTTAATTATTTTAAGAAAACATGCTAAATGTGTGAATTAATTTTGCAGATGGGGTTTAAATGTGAAAAAAATGCACAAAACTATCTAAAATGCACAGAAATCCAAAGTTGATCTCTTGAAAGTAGTAAAGTTTTGCACATAAAATTTGGAATGGATGAGCTGCTCATATATTCAGAATTTAGTGAAACTAGCACGTAGAGGACATCTTCATGGGATGGTTTTCACAAAAAAAGGTAATTAAATCTCAGTGAGGTAATGCTACCTTTTAAAATTAGGCTCCACAGCTAAATTTCTTTTGAAATTTACTACAGAGCTTATCTACATCCATAGTAAACTTTCTTGAGAACAACGCTGCTAACCTGTGGAGATATTCCATGGTATAGTACATTCCATGGTATAGTACTTAGGCCTGTTTGGATGGGTTTTTCTGGGTAGGCCGTATTTATTTTATTTCTTCATACTTGCATCACATAATTATCCAAAAATGAGTTTTGGTTCAATGTGGCTTACATTTAACAATTGTTAGAGATTACATTGATTTCAATTACATTTACAAAGTTATATGATGCTGTGTTTTACAGTGGTTGGCAAGATAACTATTGTGTGTATGGAATACTGATTGGGTTTCTTGAGAAGGAATGTCTTAGTTCTTTTCTTAAATGGAAAGATGCATTGCAGTTAGAGGTTCTGTTGTATATTGTTGTTCCAGAATGATTAGTGTAGTATTTTACTCATAGAATTTCCTGACGAGGTCTTTCCTGAACTGGAGGTAGTTTGTGATGCTTCTTATGACTATGGGAATTGAATTCTACCATTCTGAGCCCAGGTAGCTTAATCCTGCTGTGTAGGTGGACTTGTATAGTATGTTTTTGCCATTGGGCAGGTGAAGTAGTAGGTAACCTCTGGTTTCTGGGTTTTTATTTCTTGGTGATAGTTTGATCATGTCTATCATGTAGTCTGGTGACATGCCAAACAATATTTTGAAGGTGATTGTACTAGTTTTGAAAAATAGTCTGGCCTTGATCGGGAGTAGGTGTAATATTATGAGTAGTGGGTTGCTCTATCATATTTCGACTTTTTGAATATTAATCTCACTGCTGTGTTTTGGATGGTCCACAACGATCATAGTAGGTTTTCTTTGCGGCCTATATATGCTGCATTACAGTAGTCTAATTGGGACAATATCAGTGTCTATACTATAAGACGGAATGACTGTCGAGGGAAATAGTTTCTGATTCTTCTCAGTTTCCATAGTGTTTTGAAGCTTTTTGACATGATTGCAGCAACTTGATCTTCAAGGGTTAGACGTTTGCCGAGAGTGATTCCTAGTATTTTTATTTGTGTTTCGATTGTATAAGATTGTGTTATGAGGTTTTGGTAAGTGGTGGGATTGTGCTGAATCAGGAGTTTAGTTTTGTCTCAGTTCAGTTTAACTTTGACAGTTGTGGCCCAGTTTTCCATGAGGTCGAGTCCTTTTTTGGTCTTATCCAGTATCTCTGTGATGCTGTTGTTGAAAGGTATGTAGATGGTGACATTATGTATATGAATGGGTTTAAACCCATTTTTTCCAGTTTCTTGCCAAGTGGAGCCATCAGGACATTGAATAATATTGGTGATACCGGGGAACCCTGAGGGACCCCACATTCAGGGATCCAGGAGGCTGAAATCTCATTGGACATCTTTACAAGGTAGGATCTAGTTCTTAGAAAACCGTTGAACCTGGCTGCTACTTTTCCAGTTATTCCTGTGTTGTCGAGCAGGGCCATTTGTATTGTGTGATCTACTAGGTCGAAGGCACTTGACATATCAAATTGTAGTAGTAGTATTGATTCCATATCATCAAGCTGATCAATCCATAGACTGGTGGGTTGTGTCCATCTACCAGCAGGTGGAGATAGAGAGCAAACTTTTGCCTCCCTATATGTGGTCATGTGCTGCCGGAAACTCCTCAGTATGTTCTCTATCTCAACAGGTGGTGGTCACACACAGCAGCAGCTCTGGCTAGGCCTCCAAGCCTAATTCTTAGGTTTTGTTGAGTGCCTGGGTTTGAGGGCTCTTTTGAGCAAGTGCAAACCTGGTGGTGCCAGGTCCCTCCTTTTCTCCCCCCTCCCGCTGGCTCCGTTAAAAAAAAAAAAAAAATTTTGAACGTCCTTAAAGGCGTTTATTTCGACGTTTATTTAAACGTTTATTGCAGCTACTCACTGGGACACCAGGTCGTTACAGCTCGGAGCGGCAAGCAGGTAATTTTTACCTTTTTATAACTGGCAGGGGGTTCCCCGATTCTTCTCCTCGTGGCATATGGCGTCGGAGGGCGAGGGCGCAAAGAGTCGCTCCCCGGATCGCTTGAGCGCTTCTAGAGGGGATGCGGGGGTCTTAAAGCCTGATTCGCCCTTGTTGGGTGACAGTTTCGTGACCAATGAATGTCCCGGTCCTTCCTCCGGCGTGGCGGTTTTTTCCCGCCATAAACGCCCATCCCCCGCTCCTCGCCTCCGCCATCTTGGCCGACCACGCGGCTCGGACGGCTTCTTCTTGGGCCGCCCTTGAGGTTGGAGACATTAATGCCATGAACGCCCTTAATTTGGGCGACGGCACAAAAGCGGCTAAAGTTAAGTGCCGTTCTTCCCGCGCGGCTCCTTCGCGGAGTGTCGCGCCGGACGCCATTTTGGATGCGCAGCATGTCTCTCCCCCTCTCTTGCGAGCGCCGGTTGAGGGTGCGTCTAGGGCTGTAGCCCAGGCTGCGGAAGTGCACAGTCTGGGGGGTTTCTCCCCCGAGTTTGTTTTGCTGCTGCATCAGGCCTTCCTTATGCAAAACGTTGCCCCTGCTCCCTCGTCTGGTAAAGAGGTTGAGGTTCCCAGAGGTAAACGCCCTCGGGTTGATTCCCAGGCCTTGGAGGACTTTGTCTCCTCCGATGTAGATGAGGGCAGCGTATCTGAGTTCTCCCAACGGTCCTTTGCGGATTCCTTGGAGGAGACGGATCCCCGCTCGGATGGAGCGGATGACCCCTCTGCAGCGCGGCTTTTTAGCTCAGAGGATTTGCCCAACCTGTTGATACAGGCCATGGACACTTTGAAGATTTCCTCTCCGGAGGACGTCTCTCCCTCAGCCCCTGTTGGCTCTGCCATTATGCTGGGGACAAAGCGCCCGCCTAGAACCTTCCACGTGCATGATGCCATGCACACCTTAATTTCGGCTCAATGGGATGTCCCTGAAGCGAGCCTTAAAGTGGCTAGGGCTATGTCCCGCCTCTATCCTTTGACTGAAAGTGAACGTGAGGCCTATCTGTGGCCTACCGTGGATTCTTTAATCACTGCGGTGACTAAGAAAACGGCGTTGCCGGTGGAAGGTGGCACGGCCCTAAAGGACGCCCAAGACAGAAGATTGGAGGCGGCCTTAAGGTCGTCCTTTGAGGCGGCTGCTTTAAGTTTGCAGGCCTCAGTTTGCGGCTCCTATGTGGCCAGGGCGTGCCTGACTATGGTGCAGCGGGCTTCCCCCTCGGCTCATTCCTTGAGGGCTGATTGGCCGGCCCTGGAATCGGGCTTAGCCTATTTGGCAGACTTGCTGTATGATGTCTTGAGGGCCTCAGCTAAAGGCATGGCTCAGACAATCTCTGCGCGGCGGTGGCTTTGGCTGAAACATTGGTCTGCTGACCACGCCTCTAAATCCCGCCTGGCTAGATTGCCTTTTAAAGGCAAGCTGCTCTTTGGGGTCGAGCTGGACAAAATCGTGACCGATCTTGGCACGTCTAAGGGCAAGAAGTTACCAGAGGTCAGGGCTTGGGCTAGTACTCGTCCCGGTACCTCCAGAGGACGGTTTCAGGAAGCCCGTCGGTACCGCCCGGGCAGGTCGGGTTCCTCTGCCCTCTCTTCCTTTAAGAGGAATTTCTCCCCCAAGCAGCATTCCTTTCGCAGAGACCGCTGTCCCGGAGGTGCTCCCTCTGGTCCTCCCCCAGGGTCTCGTACCCAATGACGGGGCCTTGGTCCACGCCCCAGTGCAGATTGGAGGACGGCTGTCCTCGTTTCTGGGCGAGTGGACCACAATAACTTCAGACGCTTGGGTGCTGGAAGTCATCAGAGACGGCTACAAGCTAGAGTTCTGCCGACCCTTAAGAGACGGGTTTGTACTCTCTCCCTGCAAGTCTCCGGTCAAAGCTGTGGCAGTGCAGCAGACTTTGGACAATCTGATCCGCCTGGGTGCGGTCGTTCCGGTGCCAGAAAGTCAGCTTGGCAAGGGGCGTTACTCCATTTACTTTGTGGTACCAAAGAAAGGAGGTTCTGTCCGGCCTATCCTCGACCTCAAAGGGGTCAATCGGGCCTTGAAAGTGCGGCACTTTCGCATGGAGACTCTCCGCTCTGTTATAGCGGCAGTGAAGGCAGGGGAGTACCTGGCATCCTTGGACATCAAGGAAGCGTACTTGCATATTCCCATCTGGCCTCCTCATCAACGCTTTCTGCGTTTTGCAGTCCTGGGCCGACACTTCCAGTTCAGAGCCCTCCCGTTCGGGTTGGCTACTGCTCCGCGGACCTTTTCCAAAGTAATGGTGGTCATCGCGGCCTTCCTGTGAAAGGAAGGAGTACAAGTCCATCCTTATCTGGACGACTGGTTGATCCGAGCCCCCTCTTATGCAGAGTGCGGCAAAGCTGTGGACCGGGTAGTTGCTCTTTTGAGCTCCCTGGGATGGATCATCAACTGGGAGAAAAGCCAGCTGCGCCCGACTCAGTCCCTGGAGTATCTGGGAGTTCGATTCGACACCCAAGTGGGCAGAGTGTTCCTGCCAGACAATCGGATTGTCAAGCTTCAGGCTCAGGTGGACCAGTTCCTAGTAGCCTCTCCTCTTCGGGCTTGGGACTATGTGCAGCTGTTGGGCTCTATGACGGCCACGATGGAAGTAGTGCCCTGGGCCAGGGCTCATATGAGACCACTACAACAATCTCTGCTGCAGCGCTGGACTCCGATGTCGGAGGATTATGCTGTGCGCCTTCCCTTGGACCCAGCAGTGCGCAAGGCGCTGAGCTGGTGGATGCAGACAGACAAGTTGTCTGCGGGAATGCCTCTGGTGACCCCGGAGTGGATTGTCGTCACGACGGACGCCTCTTTGTCGGGCTGGGGAGCCCACTGCTTGGGAAGGACAGCGCAGGGGCTCTGGTCTCCTGCAGAGGCAAAGTGGTCTATCAACCTCCTGGAACTCAGAGCCATTCGGTTGGCGCTTTTGGAGTTCATCCCGGTACTGGTGTTGAAGCCGGTACGGGTCCTGTCGGACAATGCCACGGCTGTGGCCTATGTCAACCGCCAGGGAGGTACCAAGAGCGCCCCTCTAGCCAAGGAGGCTATGAATCTATGCCAGTGGGCAGAAGCGAACCTGGAGCAGCTGTCAGCGGCCCACATTGCCGGAGTCATGAATGTCAAGGCGGACTTTCTCAGTCGCCATACCTTGGAGCCCGGAGAGTGGCAGCTATCTGCTCAGGCGTTCTTGGACATCACGAAGCGCTGGGGCCAGCCGAGCCTAGATCTGATGGCGTCATCGGCCAATTGCCAAGTGCCGCGCTTTTTCAGCAGAGGACGGGACCCTCGATCCCTGGGAGTAGATGCTCTTCTCCAACAGTGGCCGACTCAAGAGATTCTCTGTGTGTTCCCGCCCTGGCCCATGTTGGGCAGGGTGCTAGACCGGGTGGCAAAGCATCCCGGCAGGGTAATCCTGGTGGGTCCAGATTGGCCCAGACGTCCCTGGTATGCGGACTTGATCAGGCTCTCAGTCGACGATCCTCTGCGGCTGCCAGTGGAGCAGGGCCTGTTACATCAGGGTCCCGTGGTGATGGAGGATCCCTCCCCCTTTGGTCTTACGGCCTGGCTATTGAGCGGCAGCGTCTGAGAAAGAAGGGCTTCTCAGACAAGGTCATCGCCACTATGCTGAGAGCGAGGAAGCGCTCTACTTCTACTGCTTACGCCAGGGTTTGGTGTATATTTGCAGCGTGGTGTGAAGCAGGCTCACTTTCTCCCTTCACTGCTCCAATTTCTTCAGTGTTGGCGTTCCTGCAAGAAGGTCTGGAGAAAGGCCTGTCGCTCAGTTCCCTTAAAGTCCAGGTAGCGGCTCTGGCTTGCTTCAGGGGCCGCCTGAAGGGTGCTTCCCTGGCTTCGCAGCCAGATGTGGTGCGCTTTCTCAAGGGAGTTAATCACCTGCGCCCTCCTCTGCACTCAGTGGTGCCTGCGTGGAATCTCAACCTGGTGCTAAGAGCATTGCAGAAGCCGCCTTTTGAACCCTTGTCGAGGGCATCTCTGAAAGACCTGACGTTGAAAGCAGTCTTTTTGGTGGCTATCACTTCAGCCAGAAGAGTTTCCGAGCTCCAGGCGCTCTCATGTCGAGAGCCCTTTCTGCAGTTCACTGAGGCAGGAGTGACTATTCGCACAGTGCCTTCCTTCCTGCCCAAGATTGTTTCTCGCTTCCATGTGAATCAGCAGCTCTGTCTCCCTTCCTTTCGTAGGGAGGACTACCCAGAGGAGTACTCTGCTCTTAAATATCTGGATGTGAGACGAGTCATCATCAGATACTTGGAAGTGACCAATGATTTCCGGAAATCGGATCATCTGTTTGTCCTGTTTGCAGGTCCTCGTAAGGGTCTGCAGGCTGCTAAGCCTACAGTGGCAAGATGGGTCAAGGAAGCCATTGCAGCGGCTTATGTGGCCGCGGGGAAGGTGCCGCCTATCCAGCTGAAGGCTCACTCCACTAGAGCTCAGGCGGCCTCGATGGCAGAGGCCGGGTCCGTCTCCTTGGAAGAGATATGCAAGGCGGCAACTTGGGCTTCGGCTCATACATTCTCCAAGCATTACCGCTTGACTGTGGCTGCACGGGCGGAGGCCCGGTTTGGAGCTTCAGTGTTGAGGTCAGGGATGTCAATGTCCCGCCCTGGGTGAGTACTGCTTCGGTACATCCCACCAGTCTATGGATTGATCAGCTTGATGATATGGAAGGTAAAATTATGTATCATACCTGATAATTTTCTTTCCATTAATCATAGCTGATCAATCCATAGCCCCTCCCAGATATCTGTACTGTTTTTATTCTGGTTGCATTTCAGGTTCAAGTTTAGTCTTCAGTTACTTCAGAAAGACTTCGTGTTCAAGTTTTTTCACTTGGATTCTTCAAGAGTTGAGACGAGTTTGTGTTACAGTGAGCTGCTGCATTCCTCTCCCCTCCGTTTTACGGGGCTGGATTGAGATTTAAATTCTGCCGGCACTCCCTCCCGCTTCGTGCGGCTGTAGGGCAGCTTTGTACCCCTCCCGCTTCGGCGGTGTTAGGGTCAGTCAGCTCCTCCCGCGGTTGCGGTTGCAGGATAAGCCAGATCCCCCCGCATCGGCGGGTGTGGTGTCCCTCCCCCGCTCCGCGGGGATGAGCTGGACGGATTCCCCTCCCCCACTTGTGTGGGGATGAGCTGGGTTAATTCCCCTCCCCCGTTTCGGCGGTGGTGAGCTGGGCAGAGTGTCCCTTCGTGGGTGTAATTCTCTAAGTGCTGAGTCCTGCGGATGGAGCTTTGATATCGACATACTGAGGAGTTTCCGGCAGCACATGACCACATATAGGGAGGCAAAAGTTTGCTCTCTATCTCCACCTGCTGGTAGATGGACACAACCCACCAGTCTATGGATTGATCAGCTATGATTAATGGAAAGAAAATTATCAGGTATGATACATAATTTTACCTTGGCCTTGCCTTATTATTATTCTGAATTTTGTGATAAGGGTGGTTATGACTGTTTCAGTTCTATAGCTTGGTCTGAATCCTGATTGAGAGCTGTGGACTGAGTAGTGCATTAGGTATTCCATTAATTGTTGTGATACTAGTCCCTCCACTGTTTTGGTCTGCAGTAGCATTGATGCCACTGGTCTGTAAGTGAGTTCACTGATCTTTCTGGTGCCATTTATAGGGATTGGAGAGAGTATGATGTTGCCCTTGTCAGAGGGGAAATGGCCTTTCAAGGACATGTATTCTATGTGTTCAGTTAAGCGTTTGATAAACCAATCTGGTGGGTTTTCCATCATGTAGTTTGGGCAGCTGACTAGTAGGCAATTGGTGTGTGCATATTTTGTCAGTAGTGCTTTAACTGAGCTGATTGTTGGTATCTTAAAGGAGGACCAGATTCTGTCTGCCTTGATGTGGTCCTTGTTGATTTCACATTTATGTAGGAAATCTATGAGTGTTTGTGTTGCAGCTAGGTTTGATCTTATTTTTATTATTTTTTCCTCGAAATATTGTGCGATCTCCTCTGCTGTTGGTGGTTTTCATTTGACATTAGCAGAGCTTGTGTGTTCAGTACGTTTTTCATTAGTGCATATATTTTTTTTAGTGTTTATCTCTTCTGGGCACATGTATGTGCTGTAGTTCGCTTTGACTCTTTTTATGATGTGTTTGTACTTTCTTATGGCTTTTCTCCATGTGGTTTTATTCATGTCTGATTTTATTTATTTTTGGACCATTTTCTTTCAGGTTCCTGCAGTTTTTTTCATCTCTAATATTTCCTCGTTGAACCGGGGGCGCAGTTGTTGTTTCCTCTTTGTTTTTATTTTGAGTGGTGCTATTTCATGTGGAGGGGCATTTTCGATATGACGTCTAAGTCTGACTTTGGACATTTTGCAAACAAAATGTCCAAAATCCGAATAGAAAAAAAAAGTCATTTTCAAAAAAAGAAAAATGTCTATCTTTTTGTTTTCGAAAATATTGTTTCTAACAAGGCTTTTTGCTTTGGACGTTTTGTTTTGTGGTCCATTTTCTAACTCCCCCCCCCCCCTCAAAAAAAAACCTTCCAAGTGAAAAACGTAGAAAATCAAGCCATTGGGATGTAGGAGGGACCAACATTTTAGTAGACTGATCCCCTGGGGCACCCTAGGGAACACTACAGTGGGCTTTAAAAACATGCTCCAAGGTACACATCTCACCATTGATCTCTTTTGTCTGCTGAGCCCCCCAAAACCCACTGCCCACAACTGTACAGCACTACAATAGTCATTATGGGTGAAGGGGGCACCTATATGTGAATACAGTGGGTTTCTGGTGAGTTTTGGAGGGCTCACAGTTTCCACCACAAATGTGACAGGGAGATAGGACCTAAGTCCCCCACTACAGTACTCCAGGACTTGCATTCTGCTCTAATAGATCTGGCTCTAACATCTGAGGCTGGTAAGTCATATTTTTATTCACATTTTTGGGGGTGGGTGGGAGAGGGTCAGTGCCCACCTAGGGGTATTGGGGGGGGGGGGGTCACCCCTGGTTCCCTCCAGTGGTCATCCGGTTATTTAGGGCATCCTTCTGTGTCTTATTCATTATATAAACAGGTCTAGTTCAAAAGTTTTAGTTTTAGTCCTGGACAGTTTTGTATCATTATGGCGGAAAAATGTCTAAGTTTTAGGAACGCCCAAATCCCGCCCTTAACATGCCCCCTTGTGCTTTGAACGCACTTCTGATGGACTTAATAGAAAAATGTCTAAAATAGGACTGGGTACATATGTATCAATGTTGATGTTGGTGTTCTTAACAGTCTGTAAATGCCTGTACGGTCTATCTTTTTTTGATGTTGTGGCCATTGCAGTTGTTGTTTGTGCTTATCTTTTTTTGTATTGGTTAAGCTGTTGATCTTTGCTTTGTTTTGGTTTTTATAATTTGGTCTTTCCAATTGGTGGAGGGGGCGTGTCTTCTTGCTGAGATAAGTATAGGGATTCTGTTCAATTCGTTGATCGAGGCGGCTTGTAACCCTTTTATAGTATTATCATGTAGTAGAAGGACCATGATCTAATATTGGCCATAATAGGACATGTTGTGGGACTTGCGGTAGGTAGTGTGGTGGTAATTAGGAGCTAATTGTCGGAACCACCTGTGGTCTACCCAAGTCACTTAGTAAGCTGGATTTTATTCCACAGTTTCTCCTTAATGCACAATGGTATAAATTGTGTATTATAAAGACTAAGACAGAACAGGCATCAAAAAACTTGTTATATCTCTCTGTATATATCCTATGTTATGAACTTCTATGTGCTATTATTGGAGGAAAAAGCCTCAACAGACTTCTGAAACTTAGCTCTAAGGCTATCAATTCTTAGGAGTTCTGTCTGTCATCACAGGCTTAAAAAAAACATGACAGACAGAACTTCTAAGAATTGATAGCCTTAGAGCTAAGTTTCAGGAGTCTGTTGAGGCTTTTTCCTCTGATAATAACACATAGAAGTTCATAACATAGGATATATAGAGAGATATACTAAGTAACCGATCCTATGCTATGCTATATTTAAGTGAGTAGGTATCAAAAAACTTGTGACAGGAATCTGATTTATCGTGACTAGGGGCTCCACAGTCAGTCTAAGCTGGACACAGAGGCCATGAAAAAAAAGAGTGTTTGCCTCCCTATTATTAGGTAGGTCTTCTCTTTCAAACTGCCATTCTTCCATAGCTGTGCAGCTGTAAAGGGAGAGTTTAGAGCAGGCGATAGGCCACAGTGTAGCTCTCTTTGTTCATAGATTTGACAATTTCCTTAGCTTGCTGTTTGAAAGAAGGTTACAAATGCAGACAGTTCTCTTTTTCAAGTTGTTGGTTTGGAATTACTACAAGCAATGGAGAGGGGAGGAGGTGGCGAGCTGAACAGGATAGGTATTTGTAAGACAAAGGAGAGTAATTGACCTTAAGCACTCCTTGGAACGCAGCTATGAGAAATGCTACCACAGTATTGTTTTAAATCTTCACAAAACATATGCCTTGCTGTTATTAGGTAGGGTTCCTCTTTCAAAGTGCCGTTCTTCCATAGTCAGTCATGCAGCTGTGAAGGGAGAGTTTAGAGTGGGCGACAGACCACAGTGTAGCTCTCATTTTCGTAGATCTGTCAGTTTCCTTTGTTTTCTGTTTTAAGGAAGGTTACAAAGGCAGACAATTCTCTTTTTCAAGTTGCTGGCTTGGAATTAGTGCTGTCAGTGGAGAGGAGGGAGATAAGCTGAGTAGGACAGGTATTTGTGAGACAAAGGAGAGTAATTGACTTTAAGCACTTTTTGGAATGCAGCTAGGAGAAAAGCTACCACAATGCTTGTGTCAGGTTCTCAGGTTCAGAGCCCGCGGGGCCGGGCTCTGGAGCAAACATGAGCCCTTGGGCTGCTGCCGAGGAGCGACAGCAGCAGGCAAAACCCACCAACCAACACTGGGCAAGCACACCGGCAGGGACTGCAGGCACTGCCCAGCGAACCGGAACACATGGACTGGAATCCCCCGGACTGGAGGACACAGGACTGGAACCCCCCGGACTGGAACACTGGACTGGAGCGCACCAGATTGGAACACACACCGGACCGGAGCACACTGGACTGGTCCGCACAGCTTCACCTGCGCTTAGCTACTAAGCCCCCCAGGAGTTGAGCTCCTGGGTTCGAGTAGCCAGCAGGACTTACTGGATACCGGATGACACAGGGACCAGGACTGGAAACAGAAGTGCTCCTAAACCTAAACTGATCTACGTGCTCCCAAGCCCTAAACCAGCAGGAGTGTTCCTAACAGTAAACTGACAAAAGGACTTCCTAAGCCCTATACTAAACAGGAGCTCCTAAGCCCTGCTCAAGAAAGGGACTTCCTAAGCCCTAAACTAACAGAGCAGGGAACTAAACACAAAGCTAACACAGGTGCTACTAAGCACCAAGCTACAAGCAGAGCTCTACACTAACAAGCTAAATACAAAACTAACAAGGAGCTTCCTAAGCACTACTCTGGCAAGCAACCAGAAGAGCTCCTAGCATTTAAAGGGAAGACAGGGGAGCACAAGGAAAAAGCAGGGAAGCTAACACATAAGCCAAAAGTGCTTCTAAAGCACCAAACACCAACAGCAAAGACTGCAATGCTCCCAATAACACAAACACCAGAAGTACTTCTAACAGCAAACTCTGCAGTGTTCCTAACAACACCAAACCCTGAAGTACTTCTATCAGCAACAGAGCTTCCAAAGCCCTACACACAGCAATGCTTCAAAACCAAGAGGGAAAAGCAGGAAAGCTAAACACACAGTCACCAGTGCACACTGCACTAACACTAACCTGGCCCTTAGCAAAAGCAAGCAGGGAAACTAGACACAAAGTCAGAAGTGCACACTGCACCACCCTACCTAAAGCAAACACCACTGTTGCCAAGGCCCTGAAGGAAACAACACCACTTCCATATCAAGGCCCTCCCTGATGATGTCACACTCCCTAGACCTAGGCAAAAGCACACTGACCCAGAGAGGCCCAACCCACACCAATGCAAAACCGTGAAGCACTTGAAGCCAGTACACCCAAAGACAGGTAGAGCTAACTCAGTCCACTCACACAGCTGTGGTAAAATGAAACAATTAACCCCATGCTGCTGGAAGCTGCCAGCACAGAGAGACAGAGCCAGCTCAGACAGGACAGACAAAAGAAACAGAAGCCAGCCAAGAAGCTGACCCCCAGGAAAGAGGTAAGTTTGAGAGGGGTTCTGACCCCAATCATAACAGCTTGTTTTAAATCTCTACAAAACTTAAAATCTTGAAATCTACATTTAGATATCTTTATAGTCATCTCAGAGTGTTCTTCAATTTATTGTTGCTCTTTTTCTAAATGTTCATAAACAGTCTTATTTAAGTCAGAAACATTGCTTTTCCTGAGACATTTACATCTTCTTCCCCAGGTTACTGGGGTGTATAAAGATCTTTGATTTATTAGGCCAGAGCAGATCTTTGTATTAAAGTAGGTAAGGTTACAGAACCTTCTAGCTATTCAGTACAACAAAAAACCAGTTTGTTTTTGGCAGCAATTAACAGGGGCGTGTTAATTTCGCAGACAGCTCTTGATGAGGTTCCGAGTCCCTTCGATGTGGGGAAAGTTGAGATTCTGTGATAGATATGTAGTCATTCAGTAGAACTGCTTATTCTGGTTATAAAAGTACAAAATATATCTTGAAACAAGGTAAAATAGTTTTAAAGTCCATCATATGGTATCTAGCAGGCACTTCTGTTCACTAGAGACATCGATTTAAAGACTATATTTCACTTCTGTGAGATTATTTGGAAGTTTAATTGAGGGGGTGCTTCAGCAGGATATCAGAAATTTAGAGATAATATTTATTTATTGCATTTGTATCCCACATTTTCCCACCTTTTTGCGGGTTCAGTGTGGCTTACAATACGTTATGAAAGATGGAAATACAGTTTGTTACAACTCGGTTATGGATTACATTGTGAGGAGTTATGCGAGACAAAGTCAAGTATCATTAAGGAATATAACAATGTAAAAGAGCATTGAAACATTGGAAAGGAAGCAACGGGAAACTAAAAGGGGCAATACATTGGAAGGAAACAACGGGAAACTAAAAGGGGCAATATATAATGACAGGAAAGCATTTGGTATACATTTTCTGTGAGTAAAGGTATGAGTGTGGAGAGATTACGGGGGATGAGAAATTCAGAGTGGCTGTAATGATGCATTATTGAACAGTGAGTGTGGGCTTTATGTGTTTTGGTTCTTTCCGTAAATTTTCTCAAAAAGATGGGTCTTCAGTAGTTTCCGGAAGGTGGTTTGCTCGTAAATCGTTTTCAGGTTGCGCGGCAGTGAATTCCAGAACTGCGTGCTCATGTAAGAAAAGGTTGACGCGTGCAGCGCCTTGTATTTCAAGCCCTTGCAATTAGGGAAATGATGGTTGAGGAAAGTTCGGGATGATCTTTTAGCGTTTCTGGGTGGTAAATCTATTAAATCGGACATGTAGGCTGGGGCTTCACCGTGAATGATTTTGTGGACTAATGTGCATACTTCAAAAGTAATGCGTTCCTTGAGTGGGAGCCAGTGTAGCTTCTTTCGTAATGGTTTTGCACTTTCATATTTTGGTTTTCCGAAGATGAGTCTGGCTGCTGTATTCTGGGCTGTCTGGAGTTTTCTCAGTATTTGCTCATTGCAACCTGCATATAGTGAGTTGCAGTAATCCAGATGGCTGAGTATGAGGGATTGCACTAGGCTGTGAAAGACGGATCTTGGGAAGAATGGTCTTATTCTTTTCAGTTTCCACATGCAGTAGAACATCTTTTTGGTTGTGTTGTTTGCATGAGTTTCAAGTGTTAGGTGGCGGTCGATAGTGACTCCAAGGATTTTTAATGTTTCTGAGATTGGAAGGTTTAGTTTTGGTGTGTTTATGGCGGTGAATTCATTTGTGTTGTACTGGGAAGTGAGTATCAGGCATTGAGTTTTTTTCTTCATTTAGTTTCAGGCGAAATGCATCTGCCCAGGTGTTCATGATGTGTAGACTTTGGTTGATTTCACTGAAGATTTCTTTAATGTCTTGTTTGAAAGGGATGTATATTGTTACATCATCGGCGTATATATATATATGGGTTGAGGTTATGGTTTGATAGGAGTTTTGCCAAGGGGATCATCATTAGGTTGAAAATGGTTGGTGAGAGGGGTGATCCTTGTGGTACTCCACATTCAGGTGTCCATGTAGCAGACGTGGCTGAATTCGATGTGACTTGATATGACCGCTGGGTTTAGGAACCCCTTGAACCAGTTTAGGACATTTCCTCCAATGCCAAAATATTCAAGTATGTGTAATAGGATTCTGTGGTCAACCATGTCGAAGGCACTTGACATGTCAAATTGTAGGAGGAGTATATTGTTGCCGGTTGCAATCATTTGTTTAAATTTAGTCATAAGGGTAATTAATACTTTTTCTGTGCTGTGATTCGACCGGAATCCTGATTGGGCATCATGCAGTATTGAGTGTTTGTTTAGATAGTTTGTTAGTTGTTTAGTTACCATTCCTTCGGTTATTTTGGTTATAAGTGGTATGGATGCTACTGGTCTGTAATTGGTTATTTCGCTTGCGCTTTTCTTTGTATCTTTGGGTATTGGGGTGAGTAAAATTTTTCCTTTTTCTTTAGGGAAAAGTCCGGTTTGTAGCATGAAGTTTATGTGGTTCGTTAGGTCTATTATGAATTGTTGAGGGGCTGATTTTATGAGATTGTTTGGGCATGTGTCTAGTTTGCAGTGGCATTTGGCAAATCTTTTAAGTGTTTCAGAGATGAAGTCTTCTGATAGTAGTTCGAATTTGGTCCAAGTTCTGTCTGCTGGGTATGTTTCGTCTTCTGGGTCTAGACAATCTTAGAAGTGTGGCGTAATCAATAGGGCTGGTGGGTATTTTAAGTCGTAGTTATATAATTTTCTCCTTGAAGTATTTCGCAAGGTTGTCAACATCTGGTATGTCTTTGCTGTTGTTTGTAACTGGTGTGGTGTCTAACAGTTTGTTCACAAGGAAGAAGAGTTTATGTGTGTCTTTGTAGTTTGGTCCTATTATCGTTTTGTAATGTAGTCTTTTAGTCTGCTTTATGGTATATTTGTATTTCCTTCGAAGTAGTTTCCAGGCATTTAGTGTTTGTTCATCTCTCTTTTTGTCCCATGCGCGTTCTAGTTTCCTGACTTGTGTTTTAAGTTTTTTCAGCTCTTCGGTGAACCATGGGTTTGATTTTTTCCTGTGTGATGTTCTGGTTTGGATTGGGGCGATTTTGTCTAGTGTTGTTGTACATAAATCGTCCCATTCTTGGAGGAATTGGATGGTGTCAGCATTTGTTGACCATTCGTTCTGGTAGATCTGTTGCCAGAATGTTGTGGGGTCTATTTTTCCTCTCGTGGTGTATGTTGTTCGCTCATGTTTATTGATTGTGTTTGTGTGTTTTTCGCCAGTAGAGAGAGACATTTGCTTTGTGGTGGTCTGACCATAATGTAGGTGTCCATCTTGTGTCAGTAAGTATGATAGTTGAGTCCGGGTCAAATTTGTGTGTTATGATGTCTAGTGTGTGTCCTTTTTTGTGTGTTGGCTGTGTGTTGGGTGCGTGCAGGTCCCAGAGTTTTAAGAATTCTTTGCATTCTCGTGTGCCTGTTGAGGTGTCGTCTTCAAGGTGTAGGTTGATGTCTCCTATTATAAGGATGTTTGAGGCAGATACACATGTGTTCGATATGAAGTCCATGAGTTGTGTTTGTGAGTCTTGCCATTTTCCTGGTGGTCTGTAGAATAGGATTGCATTAAGGTGTCCTATTAGGTTTGGATGATTAATTCTTGTCGAGGCAATTTCAAGTTGTGGTGAGGTAGATTCACCCGTGGTTGTGATGATGAATTCGGGTTTGTAAATTACGGCTATTCCGCCTCCTCTTTTTCCATTTCTTGTCCAGTGGGTGATTTTGTATTCTGGTGGGCATGTTTCTAAGATGGCGGGGTCAGTGGGGCTGTGGAACCAGGTTTCTGTGATAAATAGAAGGTCTAAATTTTCTGTGGTGATCCAGTCTAGTATATCTACTGAGTTGCTTACTGCTGATCTTGCGTTGATGTATCCTAGTTGGATTGTGCGGTGTGGTTCTGTGGGGAGGTTCGATGTGTTTATTTTTATTAGTTGTCTGTTTCTTCGGTGGTTGAATTTGTTGTTGTTGTTGTTTTCCTCTTTTTGTTGGTGGTGTTCATATCCGGAGATTCTTCCTTTTGGTTGGTTATTGTGTCTTTGGTTTGGTGAGTTGTTAGTAGGTCGTACATAGGGTTGGTGTATTGTTGGTGGGTTATTATGGATGTTCTTTAGAGTGGGCATTGTGTATATGTGAGTGTTGTATGATTTGTGAGTTATGGGGTTGTTATTGTTGTCTGGATTGTGGGTTGTGTTTGCGTGTAAGAGTAGGGTGAGACAATGGATGGTTAAGAGTGTTTTACTGGTATTCATATCTGTGTTTAAGGCGCTGTGGCGAACATTCAGCTGGTTTACATTCAAAGAGAGGCAAAGCCTACATTTGCGTTTAAGCTTAGCATTTCATACTGATCATGCTTGGTTCATAATCGGAGCAAAGCAAAGCCTGTATTTACAGTTGGAGCATAATAGTGAGTGTTACATATTAATCTAATTATCTTACTACACAAGGTGGCTCATTTGTCTGGTTCAGAACAAGTCAGGTGAGATAATTGCATTTAAATTAAGCTGTTGGCAGTGCAAGTACAAAGCTATTCCCTTACTTTGTCTTTAAAGCGAAGCAAGGCAATTGCATATAATATTTAAGATATTTAAAAGCATCTGCATTAAATCATTACAGGGAATGGTGCTATTTTGGCTATAGGTTAAAGATAAGAACTTCAACTTATGGAATTGCAGTTATGGTTTCATCATTATGCAGTTCCTTTATCCTGATGTTATTTGATGATCCAATTGATGAAGATACAGATCACTTGAGTCCTTTTCTTTTTATTGTTGTTGTAGATCCAGCTCAATCACAAGGAAAGAGGGAGGTTGCTTCAGGGGCGTAGCCAGCCTTCCGTGGGTGAGGGGTCCAGAGCCCGGGGGGAGGGGGCACATTTTAGCCCTCCCCCCAGCACCGCCCACCCCCCACCGCCGACATTGCCGCCCCCCCTCCCGCCGCGAACCCGCCGCCGCTGCAGCCTACCTTTACTTTTGTTGGCGGGGGATCCCACTCCCCGCCAGCCGACGTCTTCTTCTCAGTCGCTTCCTGCTCTTCAATTTGTTTGCTGACGTCCTGCACGTAATTGTACGTGCAGGACGTCAGACTCAGAGAACAACTGTTCTCTGAGTCTGACGTCCTGCACGTACAATTACGTGCAGGACGTCAGCAAACAAATTGAAGTGCAGGAAAGACTGAGAAGACGTCGGCTGGCGGGGAGTGGGATCCCCCGCCAGCAAAAGTAAAGGTAGGCGGCGGCGGGAGCGGGTTCGCCAGGAGGGGTGTCCTGGGGTGAATCTGCGGGGGCCCCGGCCCCCTCAGGCCCCACGTAGCTACGCCACTGGGTTGCTTGCTTGTGAAATGCAGGGAGACAAAAAATTGCTTTTATCCAGTCAAAACAATGAAATTAAACTAAGTGAAGGAAAGAAAACTCAAAAATAAAAATAAACTTAGGACCAGTAACTGACATATATTGAGCAGAATTATGTAAGAATTTGAGCAGTAAATAAACAAATAGTGTATTTTTTAGCCTGAATTGTGGGAACCCAATGTTATGGTCTTTATCTGTCTTCATGTTCTATGTTTTCTATCTGTTGGTGCAGTGTTGTTGCATACTTTCTTTTAGAGGTGAATTATGATCTGCAGGAAGAAAATGGTTTAAAATTGAGAGTTTGTTGTAGAATTTCTACAGTTATATAATGATTCTGTGCTAAAGTATATTTAGATGGTATGAAATGTACCAATTCATTAGATTACAACAGATTTCTTGAAATACATTTGTTGT
This sequence comes from Microcaecilia unicolor, assembly GCF_901765095.1. Classification (NCBI taxonomy): domain Eukaryota; kingdom Metazoa; phylum Chordata; class Amphibia; order Gymnophiona; family Siphonopidae; genus Microcaecilia; species Microcaecilia unicolor. The sequence goes on from NC_044033.1 coordinate 123,567,861, forward strand.
GAGACTGTTTACACTACTAAGAAGCAATCAGTGCTTACAATATGGAACACAGTTCAATCAAGTGGGAAACCATTGTTTCCTGTGTAGTATAGCAATTGAAAAAATGGGTCTTAACACATAGCTCGTACATTATGAAGTACAGTAGAATATATTCAGTTGTTACATCACCTGTTAAATTACCTATACCACTGCTCTTTTTAACAGAAAAATGAGGCATAGGGATAAATCATACTTTCAAAAATATGATACGTGCTACACAGTATGTTACATTTCTCCATTGGCAAGATTGAATCGGGCATGTAAGTGTGTGACATCATCGAATGTCACCATGACAAAATAGCTCTCCTTGAGCTTAGAATTAGTGTAATGTTCTGAGAGTGCATGGCACCTCTCATGTGTACTGGTCTTCTCCATTTAAATTGCTAAACAGCTTGATTCTATTGGTATAATTGTGTTGCAGGCTAGGAGTTGGGTGGAGGCAGCTGTTAAAATCCATTTAACTTTGTATTGCCACTAAAAAACACTTTTTTTCTCATTTATATTTATTTTCAACATTATATGTAAGTAAGTGTGTGCATGTATGTATATAATGTATATAATAATTTGTTTTGTGAGAACTGTGGGGCTGTTGTGCAGAGAGGGCCCTGCCCAACCTGTGAAAGAGTTTGCAAATTTTAGTACTTGTACCTTATCTGTTTGGGTTCAAAAAATAAGCAGAAAGAATGTAAATATTCTGAATATATGTCCACACGAGGCCAGAAAGATAGGCTTAATTGATTTTAGGCCTGTTATGAAGCAGAAAAGAGACTTGTATTTGTTCAGAAAGCATAAGACTAAAGCTCAGAGGTGGCTGACTGGGCTCATTACAAATTTTTTTTTTTTTTTTTTTGGGGGGGGGGGGCAGGCCCCCATGGCTCTCTGTAGCAATGCCATTGAATTGAAGGTTAAGTGACTTGCCCAGGAGTACAAAAACATCAGTGGGATTTGAACACTGATTTCCTTGGTTCTTAGCCTGCTGCTGTAACCACTGGGCTACTCCTCCACTTTGACCACACAACCAAATATTGACCTTATTGTAGTTAACTTTTAACTGTAATATTAACGTTAAGAAATGATAGAGATCATTTTACTAAAGTGCAATACAATTTTGTACTTTCCACCTATTAGATATAAAAATTACTGTTCAGTAAGTGTAAAGCCTGTTTGCCAGCTATGCCTAAACAGTTAAAATGTATAGAAAAGTTCTTTACTATGTGGTAAGTTTATTCACAGTGTGAATGCACTTATAACTTTCCCTGTTATACAGTTTAACTACAATGAAGTCAGTATTCAGCTGAGCAGTCACAGTATAATTTGAAAGATCTAACTTAGTAATTTTCAAATACATTGTACATACTGCAGCAGGACATGTTTATCAACTCCTACCCTAGCTGAGATAATATTTAACCATTTCTCTGACCTCATGTTCAACTTTCTTTAAATTAGTCACCTTACTTTCTAACTCTTCTTACACTCTTACATATCTATGTGTTCAATCTTTACTTATACCCTTCAGTATTAATTAAAATGTTCTATTATGTATTGTGTTGACATGGTAAGTAGTATACTATGCCATACTTTATATTGTTGTTTGAATATTTTTACTGCTGTAATTGTCTGTTGCTTATATTTGATCTATTCTTACTGTACACCGCCTTGAGTGAATTCCTTCTAAAAGGCAGTAAATAAAGCCAAATAAATAATACAAAGGCAAATAATGTAAGTACATAATAACCAATGCCTCTAATAATGCTAACTAAAAAGTAAATAAAATTATACTAAAATGCAATTAAACACTAATTAAAATATAACATAAAATTGAAGACCATGGTAGAAGGTTGGACTGTCAATAGAGCATAAATCAAGAGATTCCATAGAGAACTGTGTAACTCAAATCATATGTCTACAAGCAGTACCATGTCCTTTATTCAAAATAAACTTAAAATGTATTAACTGAAGTCCATATCCTAAGAGGAAAAGGATTCCAGAAAGCTTGTGATGAGCAAACAAGAAAACAATAATATCTAAGCCAAATCAAAATGCCTGTTGAAAATATGAGGCTTTTAAGCCTGATTTAAACTTAGGAAATGAAGTCTCAAATATAAGTCCTAAGGAAAGAATTTTCAAAGGATTGGTGCTAAATGAATGAAAGAGTGGAATTAAGTGAAATCTTTGCTGATGAATCAGATAGCAATGTTATCCTTTTGGCAGAATATCCACCTATTCCTTGAACCATTTAAGTTAGACAGTTCCGGTTATACCTGCTATTTGCTCAGGTTATCTAGATTTATTAACTTACATTGTTAATGACTTGGGGGGTAGTTATCAACTTGGGCTACGTTGACGTATTTTATTGTTACCGCCATTGAATATCTGGGTTTAATGTCAGCGGCTGACAGCAAACGTGTTGCCCACCACCGGCTGAATATCGGGCTCCATGTCTTTAATGGTAGCCTACATGGATAACTATATCTCAAAATGTTGATACTTAGGCATAAAAAAGTTATTTCTAAAGAGTGATGCCTCCAGAATGTCCCAAATTCCACCATCTTTTTAGATGGACAGTTTATATGGCACTAAGTGGAGGCAGTGCATGCAAATCTCTCTCATGAGTATTCACAATATTCACTGTGGGTATCCTGAAAACCTGACTGGCTGGGGTGCCTCCAGGACCACGTTTGGGAACCACTGCACTAAATGAATCTGCATTAACTTCATGAGTGACAGTGCAGCGTAAAGTACAATGCACTTACTGCAGTGTGCAGCCCATGCGTATTTCCCACTCCATAACACGCATGAATTAGCACATGCTAACTCATGCCAGCACATTAACGGTTACTGTGCTCATTTACTACCAGTGCATGCTAATTCAGGTGAGATATGGGCAACTTAAATGGTATGAAGTTGCAAAGGATGAGAGTTATTGGAAAGTTGTATCATATTGCTAGAGAGGCACTGGTGATCAAGGAAAGAATGATTAGGGTAGGGTTCACTTGAGAACAAGACCCACTGACTGTAATTGGGGAGAACTGTAAGAAATCTGGATCCTGCCCCTCAGTAAATCTAAAAGAGAACATCAGAGATTGGGATAGGCGGGTGAGTGGTAAGATGAGAGGATCAGTTTCATAATTGTCACAATAGAGACAAGCTTCCTCACCCTAGGCAGAGAAGGAGCCCACAAACAGCATCTTTTTGGAAGCAACTCTAACAAGGGAAACAAGTAGGTCACCATTACCTCACTTATCAGTTGAGGCAGACCCAAATGTTGATTATAATAAAACTTTAGGTCCGAATGCATTTGCACTCAACTCTGCTACCTGCAGTCTCCAAGTAATAAAATGCTCTTTTTCTTCTGCTTCTTAATTTGCACATTAGAAGCAAGCTTGCTGCAAATGACACAGAGACCAGTCCCCCAAACACCATGTTTGGAGAAAACTCTAACAAAAAACAAAACAAAAATTACCTCAGGTGTGCTTTATGAGTAGCAATATTGAGTTTTACAAGGTTCCATTGGTTGAACTATGGAATGTATGGTGACAGGTCAGAATAATGCTTTTGCACTTGAATCTGAGTAGGTATAATGAGATGGTATTTTATGTTTATAAAATTGTAAATCACTTTTCATCTTTTGTATGTGTTATAAACATTATACAGTGCTTTTACTTTAAGGTTATGTTTGGCCTGCTTTCTTAAGACTGCTTTGGTGTACTTAACATGAAAGATAATGATGTTCTCTATATAATAGGAAGTGAACTTCTTTTGCATAGTATATCCTGGCTGATTCATAAGTATGGTTTATAAAGCTCTCTTAATCTTCTTTCTTCTGCAAGTTTATTCCTGTATTGTGTATGATTTTAGACTTAATGGTTACTTTCCCTCCGCTTTATCTATTTACAGTTCACTGCCTCGAGTAGCACTTTTTAGCCAGAAGCTAAATCAGCTCACCTAATCTGTTCTTTAGTTTTGCAGTGTTTATGAGAATCAAATGAAATAAGTATTAAAACAGTTCAGAATTGACTTAGATGTAGTTAATATGTACACTGTATTTAATAAAAAAACTATACAAAACTTGTTTTCTGCATATCTCTGTCAAAACTTGACCAATTTAAATAACATTTGGGATATATCACCCCTGAATAAATTTGTAATAAGTCTACACTCACACTGGCCACCTCAACTAAATGATGTCACAGCCACCTTGTGATTATCATCATGATACATGCAGACGTCATTTTGTTTTTAAACATAAAAAATTACTGTGGTTTTCAGTCAGGAGGATCTGATCCTTAATAAATTTGTAGCAGGAAAAGTTTATGGTCCTCATAGACTGCTGCAAGACTTTCCAGAAAAGAAGTGGAAAAAGGTAAGTGTAGAATATATTTGGAAGAAATTATGAGAAAGGGGCTCAACTGATCGCCAGTTAGGAAGTGGCAAGTCCTGAGAAGTTCGCATTAAAGAAAGCATTGTGATAGTTGAAGAACCAGGTAGGAAAGTAATGTCTAGGTGAGGTGGCCTTTGCGCGTGAAGGCTTATTGCAAATTTATTCAGGATGATTTATTCCAAATTTTATTGAAAGTGGTCAAGCTTTGACAGAGTTATGCAGAAAAAAGCTTTGTATAATTTTTTTTTAATACGGTGTAAGATATATGTGGGGCAGATAGGAATCCTGCATGTAACATTGCAACTCTCTATCCCATTTTCCCCCCTTTTGTTCACAAGATTTAATTCTGGCTTGGCTAAGGCCCAAACAGTTTCATGTCCTCAATAGGATTGCATGACAGTGTGTTAAGCCTTCATATTGTACAGGTTGTCAGTCTCGAGCCAAAAGGAGACTTGTGTGAGAACTTATGTTTGATCTTAGCCTATGAAGGGACTGAGAAGCAAACAGATCCTGTGAGCTGCTGAATCTACTGGTTTTATTATAATGCCTTTATATTGCACCATGGTACGACCACGCTTTGAATACTGTATGCAATTCTGGTCATCACATCTCAAAAAGGATATAGTGTAGAAAAGGTACAGAGAAGGGTGACAGAAATGATAAAGAGAATGGGATGACTTCCCTAAGAGGAAAGGCTAAAGATACTAGGGCTCTTCAGTTTGGAGAAGAGATGGCCGAGGAAAGATATGATGTCTATAAAATACTGAGCAGAGTGGAATGATTATATCTGAATCACTTGTTTACTCTTTCCAAAAATACTAGGACTAGGGGGCATGAAATGAAGCTATTAAGTAGTAAATTTAAAACAAATCAGAGAAAATATTTCTTTATTCAACGTGTAATTAAACTCTGGAATTTGTTGCCAGAGAATGTGGTAAAAGCAGTTAGCTTTGCTTAGGTTTTAAAAAAAATGTATGGGTAATTTCTTGAAAGAAAAGTTCATAAGCCATTATTAAGATGGACTTGGGAAAATCCACTGCTTATTTCTAGGATAAGCACGGACCTTCGGTCTGTCTCAGTATGGCAATACTTTTGTTCTTACGTTATGCCTTGAACCTAAGGGACCTGTATGCTCTTGTTAGACTATTAGTTGGTTAATCACATTTTTTTGAGTCATTTTATAAGGAGCTACCAATTGTAAGTGGCCTGTTGTAGAATACTGATTAGCGAGAACAGTGGAGTGCCGCAGGGATCATCAGTTCTGGGACTGGTGCTATTTAACATAATTATAAATGATATGGAAATTGGAGCGATGAGTGAGGTGATTAAATTTGCAGATGACACAAAACTATTTAAGGTTGTTAAAACAAGTGCGGACTGTGAAATATTGCAGGATGACCTTAAGAAATTGGAAGACTGGACATCTAGATGGCAGGTGAAACTTAATGTGGACAAATGCAAGGTGATGCACATTGGAAAGAATAATCCAAATCATAGTTACCTGATGCTAGGGTCCACCTTGGAGGTCAGCACCCAAGAAAAAGATCTAGGTGTTGTCGTAGATAATACACTGAAATCTTCTGCTTAGTGTGCTGCAGTGGCCAAAAAAGCAAACATGATGGTCAGAATTTTTAGGAAAGGGATGGTGAATAAGACCGAAAATATTATAATACTTTTGTATCGCTTCGTGATGCAACCGCATCTTAAGGATTGCATTCAGTTCTGGTCGCTGCATCTCAAAAAAGATATAGCAGAATTAGAAAAGGTTCAAAGAAGAGCGACCAAAATGATAAAGGGGATGGAACTCCTCTCGTATATTAGAAAAGGCTAAAGAGGTTAGGGCTCTTCAGTTTGGAAAAGAGACAGATGAGGGGAGATATGATTGAGGTCTACAGAATCCTGAGTGGTGTAGAACAAGTAGAAATAAATTGATTTTTTTACTTGTTCCAAAAATACAAAGACTAGGGGGCAGTCAATGAAGTTACATGGAAATACTTTTAAAACAAATAGGAGGAAATATGTTTTCACTCAATGAATAGTTAAGCTCTGTAACTCTTTGCCAGAGGATGGTAACTGCGGTTAGTGTATCTGGGTTTAAAAAAGGTTTGTGTTAACAGCCACTTTAACTTCCTTATGTGGCTTCTTATATTTGCAGAAAGAGAGTGAGATTCATTTTACATGATCCATGTTCGGTAAACTTTTTCTGGTGAAAGAATGTCATTCTGTCGGTCTGGATGTAAAATAACTCTCTGAAAATTTAATGGAACTGGATTAAATTTGATGTGTGTGTGTGTGGGGGGGGGGGGGGGGGGGAGACTGTAAAAACACACATGAAATAAGCTCCCCCCAAAATGGCTCAGTGCATTTCTATAGCAGAAGCAGTTCCAGCTTCTACAACATAAACATTTAGGTACAGTGAAACATAGCACCCTTACCCTACCTCCCAAATCTACCCTCACATCTACATATCCACCAGCTTTCCCCTCCAACTACCCTCACTTCCACCCAGCCCCTCAACTTCTGTATACCCCAGGTACCCCCACCTCCCAAAAATAGTCCTAAAAATTACTCTAACTGCACAACTATTTCCCCAAAATACCATCATCCTGCATCATGTAGCTATAGTCCGGGTTTCTCTTTCCCACATGCATTACTTTGCACTACTCACAAACATCATCTGTCATTTGGATGCCCAGTCTCGTAAGGTCGTCTTGCGATTTAACAACTTTGAATAACTTTGTGTTGTCAGCAAATTTAATTACCTCACTAGTTACTCCCATCTCTAGATCATTTATAAATATGTTAAAAAGCAGCGGTCCCAACACAGACCCCTGGGGAATCCCTCTGTCTACGCTTCTCCACTGAGAATACTGACCATTTAACTCTACTCTGTTTTCTATCCTTAACCAGTTTTTAATCCACAATAGAACACTACCTCCTATCCCATTACTTTCCAACTTCCTCTAGAGTCTTTCATGATGTTCTTTTGTCAAACACCTTTTGAAAATCTAGATACACAATATCGACTGGCTCACCTTTATCCACATGTTCATTCACCCCTTCAAAGAAATGTAGTAGATTGGTGAGGCAAGATTTCCATTCATTTAATCCAGGTTGGCTTTGTCTCATTAATCCATGCTTATGAATATGCTCTGTAATTTTGTTCTTTATAATAGTCTCTACCGTTTTGCCTGGCACTGACGTGAGGCTCACCGATCTGTATTTTCCCGGATCACCTCTGGAACCTTTTCTTTTGTACCAGACAACACACCCATAATCATAAGTTCACATCAAAAATCAACAAGTCACTACACACTCTATTGGAAAGCAAGTCCCAAATAGGAGACCAAGTGAGCTGAAACACACCCTGGGAGTAGCGTTTTTGGCATCTAATGTTTTCATTTTCACCAAAGAATATAGTTAATTTTTCCATTGTTTTAACATAGGAGAGCCTGAGGACCTCAGATTACCCAGGATACATTTCTTTGCAAGTAAACAAGCTTTTTGAATCCAACATCTGTGATCTTTTTGTATCAGTTGTTGACTAGTTTCATTATCAAAAAGAAGATGAACTCAAAATGCCAATTGAAGACCAGAAACTGATGACAAATATTGAAGTATTTGGTTTCAGAATCCTTGAACTTTTTCACGTTCCTAAAACACGTGAGCTAAGTTAACTTGAACCTCAAGACACTTCAAACATATTCCCATAGGTGAGAAGTCAGCTAAAAATGCTTGTTTGTATGCAATGAAAGGTCTTTGCAAAAATTTATGTTGTTGCTTCTGCAGGAAAACTGGTCCAGACAAAGATTTCAATTTTTTCATGAACCTAGAAATATCCACTCCTGTAACATGGGGTTTATTTGAAAAATCATTAGACCATTGTAGTGCAATGTGATTTGAATCCCACTCTGGCAAATCCCAAAATCTTACTTTAGTGGTCTTATTCTGGTGTCTTGTAATATGTCCCAGACATCTGTTAATGCAGTTCTACTTCATCACTTTTTAAAGTTGCCACTAGAGGTGTTCTGGCTGCATTCTCTTATGTGGCCAGTTCTAAATTTGCCCCCTTTGCTGGTGTTAGTTCCAGAAAGAAGGAAATGAGAGAATATGTAAAGATTTAATAATAAATAAGTTAAGTCTATTTGGCGTTTGAGATTGAGGTTTCATGTTGATAGACTTATGGTTGATCGAAGTAGGTGATGTATAAAGAAAATATAGTTTTTGACATGGGGAAATGAATTGTTCATTTGCTAAAATGATAGAAAAAAAGCACAAATTATTATTTTTGGTTTCCTTAGGTTTAGCTGTCTGATAGTATTAATTCTGCCTTTTCATGTCTAGATTTGTGACACCAGTACTTTTAAAAAATATATTAGCATTGCAAAAGCAATGTCACCCATAGTTTTCTTTTCATTTTTCTTAACAGTATAGAGCAGCAGAATTACTGCTTGTGGAATTTTTACTGCTTTTCTTGACCCTAAGGTAAATTTTGATGTGCTCTGTTAAATTTTAATTTTATGACACATTGCATCTTTGACATGACTAAAATTAAACTTCATGATAGAGGTACTACTTTACATATTTGTGTTTTGAACAGAATATATTAACTTAAATTATGCTTAAAAGAATGTGTATTGCTGTATTGAGTGGGCTAGCAGCATCACCCCTTATAAATATCTAGTTAACATGCAATCAGTCACTGAAGTTGCCTTGAACTTAGCTCGTAATGAACAGGTGGAGAAAGAATGAATTCCTATCCAAAACAGAGCTGACAGCCAGCCTATCAGGCAATTTCACTGATCGCTAATTCATTTAGTTTGGCAGTTTAATTTATCACCCAGTTAGGATTTTCTTTTGTAGCTTTTGGGGTTAGAAATTAATTCAGAAACATGTCTAATAATGCTTGATTGAAGAGGCATGTATTGCAAAGGAGATTTAATAGAAAATCACTAAAAGCATATGCAATGTTTAACACAATACACAATTTTGATATTTTTTCTTTTATACTTTGCTATATTAAAATACTCCAAACTGGAAGGGAGGGGGGGGGGAGAGGCAAGATGGATCCTTGAAGGAGTGGTGTGAGCAAGCTCTTCTTAGCCCGTGGTATTTTAAATTACCTGTTTTTCTTATAGTTGCAAAAAAAAAGGAAAAGGTGGCCCCTGAGTTTTCCTGCAGTGGCTGAATCTTCCTTGACTGTCGGCTTGATGGACTCTCTTATTCTCTGCCAAAAAACGTGCTGGGAAGATAAATCGTTGGGGATTGTAGAGAGGGAATTTTTACTGAGACTGGGGAGAGAGTTCTCCACCCATCCTGTGGCCAGATGCCTAGTTCCTACAGCTCATAGGTTCTGATCAACTGGGGATGAACTGAAGAAGTGCCTATTGGCAGGGATAGGTACATGCAGTAGCTCAGCATGTGTGAGTGCTGTTGAGGGTCCTGTGGAGGCTGAAGGGAGGAGCAGAGGTGTGGAGATGGTTATACAAATACTCAGGAGATATTTGTATTGGTCATTAGTTGTCTCAATTCTTTTTTGCTTAAGATGGTATAGGGCAGTGAGAATTTTGTTTGGAAAGACCACACACTGTTCACTAGAAGAGATTTTGAAAACAATTGTGGGCTTAGGCCAATCCTTGACCAGTCAACATTTTTGTTCTGGTAAATCTGAAGATCTAGAGACCTAAATCTCTCAACAGTAAATGCATGGAGGTGTGAGAAGAGAAATTAGAGAAAATGATTAATGTACAGAATGCTATTATTAAGGATAAAGTTTTTTTGGATACAGAGCTAGAGAACCTTGAGAAAGTGGTTAGATTTAGGAATTTATGGCACTACTTATTGAAGTAGATGGACATCTCAAAATGACCAAAAAAAAGTCCATCTGCTGAAAACGTGCAAATCATGATTTTCCAAAAGGCAGAATTTGGGTATTTTCCACTAAAAGTTGGTCCTAATAGCAAAGGAGCATGTTGGAGGTGTATTTTGGGTGGCCCGCCAATCAAATCTGTGTCGTTTGCATAGCCATTTCCAGGCTGCTCTTGCTGCTTTAACCAAAGGGTTCTGGCCCTCTCCCGTGCTTAACCCCCCTCCCGGGGCGTGCAATCTCCATCCCAAATGCACCGTAGGGGCCAGTGTCTTCTCCAAAGCTATCACTGAAAAATCGCCTGTTCCCACTAGCCAGTCTCTGATGTGCCTCATTGCACTTGCTATGGTGAGATATCTTATGTTGAGCAATCCCATCCCCCCCTGTGGCCTCGGCTTCTGAAGGATATGAATTGGGAGCCTGGGTCTCTTCCCATTCCACAGAAAAGTCTGCACAGCATGATGTAAAGCCCGCTCCTCCCCTCTCTTCATGTATAAGGGCAGCATCTGGAACAAGTACAGCCATTTAGGGGCTATCATCATGTTAAATAGGCCTATACGGCCCGACAGTGATAAGGGGCAGGCTCCCCACAGCCTCAGCAGACGTCTAGTTTTGGTCAATAAGGGTCTTACGTTTGCCTCATACAGTGTCTCCAGGGCCCTAGGGATGACCACCCCCAAATATCTCAGTTGACCTGCCGCCCATTGTAACGGGAAGTGCCCTCTCCAGTCTGATTGCAGTGTATCATCTAATGCTATGGCCTTGGACTTAGATTTATTAAGGGAATAGCCCGAAAGGTCTCCGTATTCCTTAATGGTGTGCAGGAGACACTCTATAGAAGTCTGTGGGTCGCTCAGAAGTACCACAACATCATCCGCATAAGCAAGTACCTTAAGCTCTCTCCTGCCAATCCCTAGCCCCGCTATCCTGCGCTGTGCTCTGATCTTCACTAAGAGGGGTTCCAACGTTAAGAGAAAGAGCAATGGAGACAAAGGGCAGCCTTGACGAGTGCCTCTCCCAATGTCGAATCCTGGAGTTCTAACTCCATTGACTCGGAGCATAGCTTGTGGGCTCGCGTAGAGTGTTTCTATCGCATTGACAAAACCACCCGTGTAACCCTATGTCTCTTAGTGTCTCAAACAGGAATGGCCACTCTACTTGGTCAAATGCACGTTCCGCGTCTAAACTGACCACCATTTTCTGCGTACCTGGAGGGGAGTTAGCCAATAATGCCAGGATCAATTTGCGTGTGTTTAAGACCGATTGACGTCCCCGGACGAAGCCTACCTGATCTTCATGAACAAGACGGGGCATCAGAGGCGCTAATCTATCTGCCAAGATGCGTGATAGGAGTTTGACCTCCACGTTAATCAGGGAGATGGGTCTGTAAGAGCCCGGATTCAGTAAATCTCTGTCTTTTTTGGGGATCAGACTTATGAGTGCCGTATTTGCGTGTGGGGGGAAATGTCCCATTTCTACCACTGTGTTCAAGTATTCGGTCAGGGGCCCTACAACCTGTGTGTTCAGCAATTTATAAAACTCTCCTGAGAGGCCATCAGGCCCCGGCGCTGAATATAGTTTCAGCGAGCCTATCGCCTTTTGTAGTTCTTTGGCTGACACCGGGGCACTGAGGAGGCTTGCTTGGTCTGTGGAAATTTTCTCTAGTCCTACACCTTTCAAATATCCTTGTATGGTCTCCCGGGTTCCTGTGTGCTCTTGCTTCCCTTTATATAAATTTGCAAAATGCTGGTAAAAATTGTTTGCAATCTCCTTGGGATCATGTGTTATTCCTCCAGCCTTAGTGCGGAGTGCTGTGATGTAGTGTGGTTTGCGCGCGCCCTTCACAAGTCTAGCTACCATCCCTCCCGCCTTGTCTCCAAATTTGTGTAGTTTGTATTTTTTGTACAGGAGGGACCTCATTACCCGTTCATGCAGAAGGCTATTAAGTGCCACTCTGGTGGACATCAGTGTGTCATAGTTTGTCTGTGTCGGTGCCCCAGCATACGTTCGCCTCGCCGCTCTTAGCTGTTTCTCCAAGATAATTATTCCCCGGGCGATTTGCCGGTTCCGCTTACTGACATAGGCTATGATCTCCCCCCTGAGCACAGCCTTCGCCGTGGACCAAAACAAGACCCCGTCTTCCCGGTGTTCCCGATTATGTATGACAAATTCCTCCCACTTCTGTTGTAAATACTTTTTGAAGTCACTAGACGTGAACAAATATGCCGGAAACCTCCACCCCGGGGATTGTTGAAAAAAGGGGGCTGGTGCTAGATCCACCCAGATTAAAGAGTGGTCCGAGATTTCCTCGGGGCCTATAGAGGCATTTGTTACCCTGGGGAATTCAGTCTGCGACATGAGAACATAATCTATTCTGGACTGTGTCCGATGGACCCTGGATGTATGGGTATAGTCCCTCTCTTCACCGTGTAATATTCTCCAGGGATCTACCAGTCCCATCTCCTGACCGAATGTTTCCAGTATAGAAGGTGGAGCGGAGGATCGTGATTGTTGGCATTTAGAGCGGTCCAGGGCCGCATCCATAACTTGGTTCATGTCTCCGGCCAGGATCAAGGGAAGTGTACTATGTCCCCTGCATCTCGCCAAGACCTCCGCGAAGAAGCCTGTGGCTTTTATATTGGGACCATAAGCTGACACCACTAGCATCTCCCTCCCCTGTAGGTTGATCTTTATCCCTACTAATCTCCCTTCAGCATCTCTAAACTCGAGTTTAGCAGAGCACATGAGTGATTTATGAATTAATATAGCTACTCCTCCTCTCCTTCCCGTGGCTGGTGAGCAAAACACTTCCCCTACCCAGTGTCGGTTCAATTTCCCGTGCTCCTCCTGGGACAATCTCGTCTCCTGGAGGCAGGCTATCCCCACCCCATGTCTGTGTAGAGCTGTTAGAATCTTGGTTCTCTTGATTGGGGAGGAGATCCCTCCCACATTCCAGGATATTATACGCACATTATTCTGAGCAGGATTGGGTCTGTGACAGGGTATCTGCGATGTTCTGCCAACCTGCGTCTCCTGGGCACCCAGCCTTACCCAGGGGGCTTTCCATATTCGCTACTGCTTTACCCACTAAGCCTCCCGCATCCCAAAGTATGGGCAGCCTACCCCTATCAAAAACTCTATGATGTACATGTGCCTCCTGTGTGTGTCCCTCTCCCAACAAACCCCCCTCCCCTAACTTCCCCTTATCCCCCCCTACCCCTTGCAACCAACCTAGTTCCTGTACCCTATACATCCAGTTCTATTACTCAAAGAGGAGCCCCTTCCATGCCCGAGGCCTCCCCGCCCTAGAAGGTGCAAAACGTTCGGCCCTCGCCCCTTAAAGAATGCAGACCTGGAAGAAAGTTCACTCTCCTCTCATCTGTTCGTTCTGATCTGCTGGGCGCTGCTCTAGCTCAGTGATGTATGTGTGCGCCGCTTCTGCGGAGTCAAACGTTTTCCAGCGGCCCTCATGGCGAATCTTAAGCACTGCTGGGTATATCACCATAAATCTTGTCTGTAGCGCATGAAACCGGCGACACAGCGGCGTGAATTTCTTCCGGCGTTCCTTGAGGGAGGCAGAATAGTCCTGAAAGATTCTGATCTGGTGTCCCTCATATTTTGAATCATCTCGCTTCATGCGGTACCCACTCAATATCTCTTGTTTATGTAGATAATTGTGCACCTTCAAAATCACCGCGCGCGGGGCCTGGCGGCCATCTTGGTTTCGGCCTACGCGATGCACTCTCTCCAAACAAAAGGCCGCCCGCATGATCAGACAAAGCGAACTCTGTTTTCAGCCATTGTTCCACAACTGTTGCCAGCACAGAATCCCCAATCGACTCAGGTAGGCCAATCAACCGCAGATTACTGCGCCTACCTCGGTTCTCTAGTTCATCCACCTTGTCTGTAAGCGTTGTCACTGTGGTCTGTAACTGACGGATCTGCTGTAGCATTGGAGGGTTTGCGTCTTCCATCTCAGACACCCTATGTTCTAGGTCTCCAATCCGGCGCGACTCCTCTGCCAGTCGGGTTTCGAAGTTTGCGATTTGCGTCGATATTCTTTCTAGTCTGGGTTCCAGCGCTTGGACTACTGCCGCGTTCAGTTGTGATAATTGCGCTAATTGCGCCTCCGAGAAAGGCGGCCCGCTTTGTTTCTGTGGCGAATCCATGTCCGGGCCAACCGCCTTCAGCAATTCTTTGTCTTTCCTTGCTCCGCGCGCCCGCATAGTTTTCCATAAACTTATCCATCACCTAGTTAACTGATGTTTTATGCCTTCTATTTGATCCGGGGCGAGGCGAAATCCTTAGTTATTTGACGATATCGGGCGTTGGGCCTCGGAGAGCAGGAACTCACATCCTACTCCCTCAGCGCATCACGTGACCCCCTCTTGAATAGATTATATCCAGGTATAACTATATCCTAGTCATGGTTCTCCGTCAACTATGTCTCCGTGACCGCCAGTCGGATTCTATCATTGCAGCCTATAGATCTGGACATTTGTTTCCCATACTATGGGCATTGGCGTTCAAGGCTCTTCAAATGTTACTTTTTTTCCACTTTCTATAGGGGTATTTGATGACTCACCTTCCTGAGGGTTATTAATGACTATGGGGCTTTTCTCACCCATTGCCAGCAAATTTAGTTTAACGTCCTCTTTAGTACATTAGCCAGTCTAGTACTAAATACACTTGGCCCTTCCTTAAAAGATGGACATCATCACCACTCAGTAGCTCTTGGAAAATCATCCCAAATTGCTCATGTTGGTACCATCCACGCAACCATGTATTTAGCTCCAGGATGCAAGCTTCCCTCATTCGACTTTTACCTTCAACAGGAAGGATCGATGAGAACACTGCCTGAACACCTAGGTGCTTCACCTTCTGGCCTAGAACCATGAAGTCATGTTTGATATGTTCAGTAGGATACCTAGCAGTAACATTTGGGCCAACATGGATGAGCAGCATAGGATAGTGGTTAGTAGGCTTCATGAGTCTAGGCAATCTTTCCGCTACATCTTGAATCTTGGCACCAGGCAGAGAGCACACCTCCTTGGTCATCCTGTCTGGTCAGCAGATGGGCGCTTCAGTACTCCGCAGAAGAGCATCACCAACCACCACTACCTTTCGCTTCTTATTGGCCACTGGTCCAGTGTCATTGGGATTTTTGATTGTTGTTTCCTCCTGTTCCTGAGATGTTTTAATTTCTTTGGCCTCCATGGCTGTGAACTGATTCTTTAGTTCTACAGAAGATGGAGTGTGTGTGTGTGGGGTGGGGGGGGGGGGGGGGGTTGATTTTGCAGGATCCTGGTGACCTGTGTCCAGCTGCCCTCTTTCTGCACAAGATCTTCTGTCTCTTTGCTAGAGATCCCCAATGTTTCAACATTCGTCCCCAGGATGAATTGCTAGTTGTCACAGATTCTTCTTAGTCTTGCCACGTCCTCTCTTCTTGTACTTCTTTCATGAGGAATTCAATGTGTATGCATTTATCACATGAAACCACAATCTTGCCTTGGGCCAAGCATTCAGTCTGGACAGAGGTAGAAGCTGTAATGAGAGCCGCAGCTATAGGGGCACAATGTTTCCTTGTCATATTTCAAGTGCAGGACTTGTTTGTATCTGTGGATAAAAAGAAATGAAGAGCCTACCAAGGTCACAACCTTATTTTTGCTTACACGTTCTGTAAGGTACAGGAAGCTGGTAGTTTTATTATGAAATCTGTGAACCTGTTCACATTTACCCTGTGGATGTAGTTCAGTGTTGTTCTTTGCCTATTATTGGAATAAACTATGATGTAGCTTAATCTTTCAGGGTGTTTTTTTCCCGAATGTGTTGTGTTTTTCCCCCCGAATGTGTTGTGTTTTGTTGTAGTCCTAATAACAAAAACAGTATTACTTGTTCCCTTGGTTGTAGGCCTAATAATAAAAAGAGTATTACTTGTTTCCTTATTAAAGTGAAGGTAAAAGTGAATCCTAGAGAGAACTGATTTTCTTAAATGAAAAGTGAAGGTAAACTAATATCCTTCTCTTAGATGTATATAAAAAGGAACAGTAAACCTGGTTTTATATATAGTATGTACATTTGTACTACAAAAGGTAGAAAACCCCTGTTTATATCAAATCAGTAACTGTACCTGATGGAGAGTAGACAACTCAAGTAAATGCAAGGAGAAATTGTGTCAAAACTGGCTATAACTGATGGAGTTTTTGAAGGGGATAGGCAATGGATTTGGAAGGCTATATAGGAAGTGTCACCCTAGGGGTGGGAGGGCCTATGGATCCAAGAGTTGTGGACTGTTCTAGCTGTGACACTAATCTCCAATGTACTAATAAAACACCTGTACCTTGCAATCCTGTCTACAAGAAGTCAGGTGATTCAGCTATTATGGGTAGAGAAAGGGTGAGGGTGGGGGAAGTGAGAGAATGGCAAAGAGTAATGCAAATATTTAAGAGAGAAAATTAAGCAGGAATAACTACAGATAATATCTAATTTCTACCAAGACTAGTGCTAATCCCTCAATTATCAAGAGGCTTAACAGTTTGGAAACTAGCAGTGCACAGGTAAATAATCCTATATCAGAATCAGCGGGTTTAACAATGCACAGGTTCAAAGCAACTGACCAATGGAGGGATGAAGACTTGACCCCTCTTTAATCTCCCAGTGGGTACTGACCCCTTTCTACTCCCCTAAGAAGTGAAAATGACAGTCGGGCTCATTTTCAAAGCACTTAGCCTCCCAAAGTTCCATAGAAACCTATGGAACTTAGCCTCCCAAAGTGCTTTGAAAATATGCCTCAGTGGATACCAGGTTCTTTAACAGCTTCAGTTATGACCATTCCCAATAGAGCAGGAAGCACATGTAAGGAGTAGTCTAGCGGTCAGTGCATTGGACTTTAAACAACAGGACCCAGGTGTAACTCTCACTTTAACTCTTATTTCTGTATAAATATGTGAGGCCTCTTAGAACATAGAAATACATACTGTACCAGAATTTATAAGACCTACAAGTGTGATGGCTATTGTAGTGCTGTACCTTTAGGTACAGTAGGTTTCTCTATTTCTGTAGGGCTCACAATAAATGAGTTAAGGTCAGATTTGTACTTGTGTTCCATTGCTTAAAGTCCAGTGCACTTGACCACTAGGCTGCCCTTCTGCTCTGCAGGAACATCTGGGTTTCCATTTTTGTACAAAGGATACCATTGCCAGACAGACATTTTTGTGCCTGCTTTGTTGGCATTTATATTTTGGATGTTTCGTTTTAGAAAATGGCTCTTAATTTTGGATGTTTTCAGCGCAAGAATGCCATTCTCACATATTTTTGAACAGGGCATCCCAATGTTTTCCCTATTCGAAAATGGCTGTGAGATGGACATATTTTTTGGACATTATGAGCAGGATGTCCCAGTTCTGACTTGGATGTTCTTTCAAAAATACCCATCCAGGTCTTATACGTTTTCCTAAAATTCCATTTATTTTAGCTTTGTTTAAGCATCATCTTAAACACATTCTTAATGTTCCAGAATAGTGTGTAGACTGTCTTTAGAACCATGCTTCTCAACCCTGTTCTGGAGGTTCACTTGGGTTTTCAGGATTAGCACAATGAGTTAGATTTGCATGTATTGGGTCTCCATCTGATGCATTATCATTGTGGTAATCCTGAAAACCCAACTGGCTAGGTGTGCCTCCAGGAGAAGGTTGAGAAGCACTGCTCTAGAATATATTACCTCCCTCTTTAAAAAAAAAAAAAAAAAAAAAACAACCCAAGAGACTGGTGTCACTTTTGTGAACTTTTATATCTTAGAAAGTAATTGGTTTTAACAACATTTTTGGAGATTCTGATGATGCCTTTGTTGCTCCATCAGCCCTTATTGTGACATTCATTGTGGATCCCGTCAGGGACTGATTGATTAATTTTTTACATTAACATAAAAAAAAAAAATATATATATATATATAAAGGAAAAATTGACAAAGGACCAGAACAAACTTCTTCATAAAAGTGAATGGGACCCTCAGACTAAGGGGCAATAATACAGCCAGTATAAGGCTGAAGCACTCTGCCCAAGCTGTCAATTGGCAGTCCCAATATATCCTTTGAAAATTATCATAGTCCACGGAACTCTACTAATTCAAAAAAATCCATGTTGATATCGAACCCATGTGAAAGATCCCAAGTTCATTGAGCATAGATCAAAACAAAGGCATGTGAAAAACACGAAGAGCAAGAAATGTTATTGGGAATACATGGCAGTGCAGCTGATTATGCTGTATTAATTTGAGACTGCCTACATTTCTCGCTCTTTGATTTTTTTCACTCACTTTTTTTTTTAATCCATGCTTAATGAATCCTAAGTTTTGAACTTGGGACCTTTCACAGTGGTTTGATATCGACATAGATTTTTTGAATTAGAGATTTCAGTGGACTGTGATAATTTTCAAAGGATATATTGGGAGTGATGATTGACAGTTTGGGCAGCGTTTCAACTTTAGATTGGCTATATTATTGCTTGTTAGTCTGATGGTTCTTTTCACATTTATGAAAGAGGTTTTTTTTCCTCTGGTTCAAAGTTATTTTTTAGGTATCAAGATTAGCTGTTTCTGAATTTGAAAGTCAATTAATTTCTTGATGTTGGCAAGGCTTCTCAGAAGAGGAAGAGACAGTTTCTCTTAATGAGACCTAGGGTTATGCAGCTAGGGGCTTCTTTTTGTTTTGAAATTTGTGTGAAAATGTCTCATTAGGGGTCTCTTGTATTTTTTTAATCTATTCTGCTGACTTTGCACAATCTTATCACTTAGAAACAAAGAAGTCATTCCTGATCAAATTCCTAGGCTCAATTTAACTCTTCTTAAGAATTGATTTGATTAGTTCTTTCATGCCCTTTCCTTTTTCTTTTTTGTTTGAGTTTGTATAATTCTGTCTGGGATTGAGCCATTTATTATTAGTTTCTTTAGTTGATGTATTTGCCTTTTTTCTTTCCTTTTTATTGAGGCCTGGCTTTGCCTATCTGGGATGGAGGAAATAGCAATTAAGTGTTTTAAAGACCATCACATGGCTTCCAAACTTCAGGTTGAATGTGGAGGCATAAAAAACCATCAACATACCTGGACATCTCATAGTAGACCTGTTATGGAGAATCTACTTGTAGATGTTAGATTCTTTTGCTTAATGCTTTAGGTTTACAAGTTCTATTCTGAGTTAAAGATTTAATAATCATAATAAGGACCCTTGTAGGTCAGAATGAGAACTATGGAAGAAAAGCAAAGTGCTTCCTTTGCCACACTAGACATACTAACACATTAAACATTATAGAAAGTTCTCACACACCTCACCGCATAGTGTTGTCAGACCATGTTTCACACACATCACCATGAGGCGTATTTTCAAAACACTTAGACCTACGAAGTTACTTTGAAAATGAGTCCCCATGTCTCACACGCCACTTTTTCATCTGTCCTGTTTTAACAATTCAAGTAATTCTCTCTCTATGCTTTACTTTTCATATAGACATATATAATGAAAATACTCATCTGAGTTTTGTCGGTTAGAGGTTCTTCATATCTGACATGGCACGTGTTTTGCTTACACAGCTTTTTCAAAGATTACCCCCTTTTAGTACATCTGACACATCCTGCAAACCATGAAACGTTAAGCAGGTTTAATCCTTAAAAAAGATGTCATATGTGAAGACTCTTATGGCTGCATGTCTCTGACCTGGAACCATTGGTTCAAGAGATGTTGGTGGATGTACCTTTCCGAGGAGACAGTCTTTTTGGGGACAAGTTGGAGGAGGTTGTTGACCTCATCAAGAAAAGCTGATGCCATCCATTCCCCGTCGCGGCAGCCTCTTCTAGAAGGTTTACGAGTGGGCCTAGACGGAGACTTTACTATTCTCAAAGGTGTAGGTTTACATTGCCTTCTTGCTTTGCCTAGAACCCTCAGGCCCTGTGTTCTCTGCCTTGTCAGTCCTGACCACAGAAGTCCCAACTGTCTCTCCAGTCAAAGCAAGGGATGAGCTTTTGACTTGCTCTAGGAGAGTATAACTGCAGTGCCAGTAACCATCCCGGACAGCCTACTAGTAGGGGGAAGATGAATTGTTTTCCATTAAAGGTGGCTTCTTGTAACCTCCGACTGGTGTTTTTTTTTAATAGTTTGTTTCGGTTATGCATTACATTGGCATCAGAGACCACCAAGTTGCTCACAGAGAGCATCTTACATCAGCTCTCAGCACAAGCAAGTACTTGTAGAGGAAATCTCTGCCCTTCTACAGAAGAAGGGAAGGGATCCTATTCTAGGTACTTCCTTAACAGAAGGATTTAATCCCATCCTATACCTAAAGGACCTGAACAAGTTTCTGGTCAAAGAAAAGTTCAGGATGATTTCCCTAGGAACTCTTCTCCCCATGATTCAGGAACAAGATTGGCTATGTTCTCTGGACTTAAGGGATGCCTATACCCACATTTCGATACTTCCCAGTCACAAGAAGTATCTCACATTTTGAATAGGGAAACACCATTGTCAGTATTGTGTTCTGCTGTTTGGCCTCATATCAGCTCCTAGTAGTAGTAGCAGTGTACTTAACGCAGACTGGGAGTCTATTTGTTTCCTTATCTGGATAATTAGCTGGTCAAGAGTACATCACAGGAGGGAGCGACAGTCAATGTTCATAACTATAATGGGTATTACAGCTGCTAGGTTCCATGATAAACTACCCTAAGCCCCACCTACTCCTGGTTCAGCAATTGGAGTATATAGGATACCTAAATATCTTGTAGGCCGGGGCTTTTCTTCCTCAAGCAAGAGCAGAAGCCTTGATACTCTTGCCCTGCATGTCCGAAGCAGCAAGCAAGTCATAGCTTGGCAAATGTTGAGATTAACGGGCCACATGGTCTTGACAGTTGTGAACAATCTATAGTGCTGGGACGAAGAAAGAGGAGTGACTATTCCTTTAAAAGTCAGCGTCCTTCCTCATTCTGCCCTGCTAAGCGAGCAGTTCGCCCTCTGGTGGCCAAACCCCCGGTGAAATCTCTAGTTCAGGGGAAAAACTACTCTCCCCAGAAGCCATTGCAGGGTCAGTTGGACTCCCAGGAGGGGGAGGGGGAGGGGGAAGTGAATGATTGGGAGATGAGTTCTGAGCCAGAGAATGAGATACAGCTGGGGGAAATGAGGGAGGAGGAAGAGATGGAATGCAATAAAGAGGAAGTGGGGGAAGAAGTGGAGGAAGAGGGTATGGAAGTGGTTGGATTTGCTCAGACTCGGGGGAGAAAAGGTAAAAGCTTTTGTGGCCTCTGTACTGCCAAGACTGTGGATATTGGGGGAGGCTAAAGTGAGTCAGTGGAGAGGAGGCTGGTGGAAACAACCCAGAAACTGTCTGCTTATAAAAGATAATGCTGTGGGGTTAGCAGGGTCAGCAACTGTCATGTGGAAAATAGGACTGAACTTTGTTGGAAAAGAACTGTTGCAAGTCACAGCTAATACTGTGTTTAAACAGCTTGAACAATAAAACCTTGGATTTTTCTAAGAACTTTGAGTGTGTTAAAGTCTCTGGAAGCGGGTGGAGGAAGAAACTAAGGGCTATATTGACCCTGACCAACGGAGGGAGAGACTGAGTGAGAGGAAACCGGTCTGATCCAGGAGGTGTACAGGAGAGCTCAGCTCATGAGAATCAGCTGAAGCTAAGCAGGGACAGCCTTGGTCCCATCTGGAAGGGTGACCTGGTTACACAGTGCATGTCGCTCCCATAGCACATCTCCATTTGAGAGAGGCCCTGTGGACTCTAGCTTCTCAGTAGTCTCAGGCAGCTGGGAACCTAGCGGATGTCATCCAGATTCTTCCAGAGTTGACTCATTCTCTTCTCTGGTGGACAATTGGGACAAATTTGACTGTGGAACTACCATTCCAAATTCTGCTGCCTCAGAGGGTGTTAACAGCGGATGCATCCAACTTGGGATGGGGAGTTCATGTAGATGGGCTTCATACTCAGGGAACTTGATCTACTTGCAAGGTCTTCCGAGAGTGGGGCACTCCCTCGGTGGATTGTTCTGCCACTCATCTCAACAACAAAAAAGTCCCCCAGTTCTGTTTCAGGCTCGGATCACATAGCAGACTAGCGTCAGATGCCTTTCTTCTACATTGGGGAGGGGGAGGGTCTGCTGTATGTGTATCCTCTGATTCCTCTCATAGAGAAGACTTTCTGAAACTCGGACAAGACCAGGAACTATGATCTTAATCACCCCTTATTGGCCGAGGCAGAACTAGTTTCCTCTTTTTCTGGAGTTATCCTCCAAAGATCCATTGAGATTGGACTGTTTTCAAACCCTCATCATGCAGAACAAAGTACTCCTTCTGCATCCCAACCTCCAATCCCTGGCCCTCACGGTTTGGATGTTGAGAGCGTAGAATTCGGGTCTTAGGTTTGTCTGAGGGTATGTCTCGATCTTTGCTGGCTTCCAGAAAAGACTCCATAAATAGATGCTACTCTTTTAAGTGGAGAAGATTTGCCATCTGGTATGAGGACAAGACCTTAGATCCCCTCAGTTGACGTACTCAAAAAGTGCTTGAATACCTCCTGCTCCTCTCTGGGTCAGGTTTGAAAACCAGCTCCGTAAGTGTTCATCTCAGTGCAGTTAGTGCTTACCATCAACATGTAGGAGGTAAGCCCATCTCTGTACAACCTCTAGTTGTTCAGTTCATGAGAGGTTTGAGGTTGACAAAGCACCCTGTCAAACCTCTCACTGTGTGATGGGATTTCAATGTTGTCCTCACCAGCTGATGAAAACTCCTTTTGAGCCACTTGATTTCTGTCATCTGTCATCTGATATATTTGACCTGGAAAGTTGTGCTTTTGGTGGTGGTTGCTTCAGCCCACAGTTAGTGAGCTTCAGGCCCTAGTAGCGGATTTGCCTTACACTAAATTTTATCAAAATAGAGTAATTCTCCGCATGCACTCTAAGATCCTTCTTAAAGTAGTTTCTGTGCTCCATCTTAATCAGTCAATCGTTCTACGCATGGTGAAGTTGAAATTTTATATAAGATAGTTACATTATTTTCATTGGAATTGATATAGAGTAACTTTGTAGACATTGTTTTGTACCCAACAGAATTGTGTGAGATGTACATTTATTGGGGTAATCCTGAAAACCAGACTGGTGAGGGCTGAGGTTAGACCTGTAGAGGGTCAAGTTAAGGTTCATAATGTCAAAGCCATGGAGACTTCAGTAGCCCACTTGAGGTCAGCCTCTATAGAGGAGATTTGCAAAGCTGTGACATGGTCTTCTGTCCACACAATCGCATCTCATTTCTGCCTTCAGCAGGATACCCAACTTGACAGCCAGTTCAGTGTCTAGAATCCAAATTCAAATCCACCCCCCACCCGTAGGCTCAGTTTTGATCTTTTCTAGTCTGCACCTTCACAGCTACAATGTATATAGTTTTCAGGTTCATTTGACCTCAAAACCTCGACTTTGAGTCCTTATTTTTGTAATGTTGTTGTTTTTTGTTTTCAGTGAACCTGATAGCTAGGGATTCCCAACTGTGAGAATATAACTGGCCTGCTTGTCTTCGGAGAAGGTAAAGTTACTTACCTGTAGCAGATGTTCTCCGAGGACAGCAGGCCAAGTATTCTCACAAACCTTTCCACTTCCCCTTGGAGTTGAATCCTTTATCTATATTACAAGACTGAGGGACCTGCGCTTGTGTTTTGGGCGGGAAGGCACCATCGCATGTGCGGTGGGACACTGCTAGAAACTTCTACAATCTTCTCGTTAGTCAGGGTCTGCACCGGGCTCCGTCAGATGATGCCACCCAACTGTGAGAATACTTGGCCTGCTGTCCTCAGAGAACACAGCCTGCTAAAGGTAAGTAACTTCACTTTATTGGTGGCACACATTAGGGATCTGAATTTGAGAGAGAAATTTGTCTTCAGCTCTTTCTCTTCTTATAGCATGAACACACTGGGCTGGTCATTTTCAATGCAGTAATTGTAGAGACAAGGTAATTCTGACCAACTGTTTAAGGGCAAGAAGTTAAATTGTTTTTCTAAATGTTCTAGGACCAATGATGTATATTTTGTTTGCCCACGTGATTTATTATACATCGGTAAGATGGGAGTGTTATGAAAGCGATTGGGCACAAAAGTTGTCTGAAACATGACCGTTTCAAAACTTTCGTTGTCGACCATTGTCAACAGAATGAACACAGATTTGAAGATTTAAAGGTGTGTGTGTTTTTTCAAATGATGCCTGTTCATTATTTATTAGTTTTGTATGTTCTTATGTTTGAAATTGTGTACCTGTTTTTAATATGTTATGCTTTACTTTATATGTATTGACTTTTTTATGTCTACAATTATTATTTAGAGGCTCTGGTTCTCTGTCTTTAAACTGATGATTCTTGATGCCATATTAGTGATATTTAAGTATATGCTTTGGGGTAATGTTGTCTTAGGGGTCCTTTTACTAAGATGCAGTAGGCACTGTTATGTACCTAATGCAGCTTAAAATGGTGTACCATGAAACATACTCAGGCATCCTGAGATGACAAATGTGTGTGCACTAAAAATTATTTTACATTTTTAGAGGTTGTGTCTGGGGGACAGATAGTGGTTGTTCCTGTGCACACTAACTAATTAGTGCAGGAATAGCACGTGAGCTCTTACTGCCTACAAAATGGATGATGGTAAGTGCACATGTGCTAATCTTTTTAATGGTCATGTGCTAACGGCAACATTAGTGCATGGCTATTAATACAAAAAATAGAAGGCCATTTTTATGGCTGCAGTAAAAATGGCATTAGCTATAAAAATGGCCTTAGCTTGCAAGAAAAATCTGTGCAAAGATGCACTACTTTTTACTGCAGCTTAGTGAAAGGAGCCCAAGCATATGTTTTTTAAAATGGTGTTTGTTTTTATGTCCTTTTAAACCATTGGTTTAGGGGTCTTATACCAAGGTGCGCTAACAAATGTAGCATGTACTAACGATTAGCGGCATCTGGTCCTTCGCCTGTGGTGAGGTCCCCGTCCTCAGTGCCAATTGCGACATCGGCTTCCACCCAGGTCGACTCTCCCTCGACGTCGGCTGAGGAAGCTTCACCGCAGTCCAGGCAGGGGTCGACTTCTCAACATCCCCCTCGAGGTCGTCATTCCTCGACGTTGAGACAGGCTTGGGTTCGGGCTGCTCTTAGACAGCTTTTGTCCGATACTGATGATGAGTGCTTATGGGAGGAAGAGGAAGATCCCAGATACTTTTCTAAAGAAGAGTCATATGGGGTCCCCTCTGATCCTACTCCACCAATTGAAAGAAGGATGTCTCCACCTGAGAGTCTCTTTTTCCTCCTTTGTTCAGGAAATGTCTAAGGATATTTCCTTCCCTATGGAGGATGTGGATGAGCCCAGGGCCGAGATGCTCGAGGTCTTGGATTATCCTTCTCCACCTACAGAGTTTGCAACGGCTCCCTTGCATAACACACTCAGAGAAGTTCTTATGCGAAACTTATCGTTCCCTCTCTCTAATCCAGTAGTCCCCAGAAAAGCTGAGTCCCAGTACAGAGTCCACGGAGAGCCGGTAATGGTGAAATCTCAACTACCTCATGATTCCATGGTGGTGGATTCTGCTCTCAGGAGAGCCAAGAGTACTAGGAACTATACCTCAGCACCCCCAGGCAGAGAGTCTGGGACCTTGGATTCTTTTGGGAGAAAGACGTATCAGGCCGCTATGCTCGCAGCCAAGATTCAAACATACCAGCTCTACATGAGCATCCACTTGCTGAACTCGGTGAGGCAACTGTCCAGTTTGGTCGATTCGCTTCCTCCGGAGCTCGCCAAACCTTTTGACCAGGTGGTCAGGCAGCAGAACTCGTGTTGAAAATTCCTGGCCAGGGGTGCTTACGACACTTTTGATGTGGCATCCCGAGTAGCTGATCAAGGTATAGTGATGCGCAGACTCTCATGGCTGCGCATCTCTGACCTGGATCATAAGACCCAGCAGCGAATGTCGGATGTTCCTTTTTGGCAAAAAAGTAGAGGATATGGTCGATCAGATCAAGAAGCACCATGATGCTATGGATTCTCTCTCCCGCCGGGCGTCTTCTGCTACCACTTTCTCATCTAGGAGGTTTTTTGGAGGGAAGAGGAGAGCTCCCTATTCCTATAATAGGTGTAGGTAAACTCCTGCTTCTCGGCAGCCTGTCCAGGCTCAGTCCCAGCGCGCTCGTTCCCGTCAATGGCGTGCGCCTAAGGCCCCTGCGGCTCACCATCAAAAGCAAGGGACGGGCTTTTGACTGGCTCCAGTGCAGCATAGCCTCAGAAAAAGTGTCCGTGCCGGACGACTTGCCGGTCAGAGGGAGGTTGATATTTTTTCACCAAAGGTGGCCTCTCATTACCTTCGATCGGTGGGTTCTTCAAATAGTCCGGTCAGGATACACCCTCAATCTGGAATCCAATCCTCCGAATTTCCCACCGGGAGCTCATTCTTAGAGCTCCCAGCACAAGCAGTTACTTGCAGAGGAACTCTCCGCCCTTCTAAAGGCCAGTGTGGTCGAACCCGTTCCACCAGGGGAAGAAGGGCTGGGATTCTATTCCAGGTACTTCCTTGTGCAAAAGAAAACAGGGGGGGATGCGTCCCATCCTAGACCTAAGGGCCCTGAACAAATTCCTAGTCTGAGAAAATTTCAGGATGGTTTCCCTCAGCACCCTGCTTCACATGATTCAGGAAAACGATTGTCTATGCTCTCTGGACTTAAAGGATGCCTATACCCACATCTCGATACTCCCAGCTCACAGGAAGTATCTTCGATTTCGGTTGGGAACTCTGCATTTTCAGTGTTGTGTCTGTGCCCAGGGTTTTCACAAAGTGCCTGGCAATTGTCATAGCATCGCTACGCAGACTGGGAGTGCATGTGTTCCCTTATCTCGACGATTGGCTGGTGAAGAGCACCTCGGAGGCAGGCGCTGTACAGTCCATGTGGATGACTATTCAGGTGCTAGAACTACTGGGGTTCATGATCAATTATCCCAAGTCTCATCTTGTCCTGGTTCAAAAATTGGAGTTCATTGGAGCTCTGTTGGACACAAGGACGTCTCACGCTTATGTTCCCCAGGCAAGGGCAGACAATCTCCTGGCCCTAGTGTCCATGTCTCGAGCGTCTCAACAGATCACAGCTCAGCAGATGTTGAGACTCTTAGGACACATGGCCTCCACAGTTCATGTAACTCCCATGGCATGCCTACATATGAGATCAGCTCAATGGACCCTAGCTTCCCAGTGGTGCCAGGCCACAGGGGATCTAGAGGATGTGACCTATCTCTCCACCGGCTTTTGCAGTTCCTTTCAGTGGTGGACTGTTCGGTCCAATTTGACCTTGGGACGTCCATTCCAAGTTCCTCAGACACAAAAGGTGCTGATGACGGTTGCATCCCTCCTGGGGTGGGGAGCTCATGTAGATGGACTTCATACTCAAGGAGCTTGGTCCTTTCAGGAAAAGGGTCTTCAGATCAACCTCCTTTCTACTGACGCCTTTCATCAAGCCTTCTGCAGTGTCTGGAGATATTAACCTGGTGCTTGCCCAGTTGAAGAGCACCCTCTTGTGAGCTCAGATATCTGACATGGAAGGTAACACTTCGTGTGGCATTTTCTTTGCACCACACAGTGAGGTCTAGGCACTAGTGGTTTATCCACCTTACCTGTGATTTCATTCTAATAGTGTGGTGCTTCACATACATCTCAAGTTTCAGGGAGTGGAGGAGTAGCCTAATGATTAGAGTAGCAGGCAGAGAACTAGGTTCGTATATCAGTGCTGCTCCTTGTGATCATGGGCAAGTCACTTAGGGGAAGATGCACTAAAAAATCGTTAGAGCCCTTTCCTTACCGATTCCCTTAACGATCGGTAAGGGAAGGGCATGCATCAAGGAATAGGAATGCAAATGAGCTGCTCGTTGTGGCTCACTTGCATTCTCTATTCCATCGGTAAACAGTCGCCCGTGGAGCATGCGCAGAGCAGCCAAGCTCTGCGCATGTCAAGAACGTCCTTTATGGACGTGCTTCACTTTAAAAAACAAAACTTTAAAAACCTGTACCTCGGAAAGCTGCACACGCCACATCAAGAGAGGGCTCAGCAGTTCCCCTTTCACAGGCTCCCCCTCCCTCCGTGTGTAATCGGGATCCAAGAAGAAGGTACAGCTCCCTCCTCCAGGTCTATTTCAGCCAATCACAGCGTGTTTAGCTTGGCTAAATGCGTTGTGATTGGCTCAGGGATTCCAGGTCTCAGCTGAGTGAAGCACTGCCAAAAAAAAACGTTTTTATTATTGCGGGGGGGGGGGGGGGGATGACGGCCAAAATGGACGCCTATCCCAAAAAAACGTCTATTTTGGCCGTCATTCCCCCCTGCAATAATAAAAAAACGTCTTTTTTGGCAGTGCTTCACTCAGCTGAGACCTGGAAGTCCCTAAGCCAATCACTACGCGTTTAGCCGAGCTAAAAGCGCTGTGATTGGCTCAGAAACTTCCTGGTCTCTCAGCTGTGAAACACTGCCAAAAAAGACGTTTTTATTATTAAAAAGGGGGAATGACGGCCAGAATGGCCATCCATCCAAAAAAACATGTCTGTTTTGGCCGTCATTCCCTCCTTGCAATAATAAAAACGTTTTTTTTGGCAGTGCTTCACAGCTGAGAGACCAGGAAGTCTCTGAGCCAATCACAGCGCGTTTAGCTCAGCTAAACGCGTTGTGATTGGCTCAGAGACTTCCTGGTATCTGAGCTGAGTGAAGCACTGCCAGAAAAGACATTTTTATTATTCCGGGGTTGAATGATGTGCAAAAAAGAGCCTGCAGCATCGGAGCCTGTTTGATTTTTTTGTTGTATATAGTGTAGAACAGCCATAATGGCCTTCCATGACGAGCACTTGGCCGTTTTTGCCCCCCCCCCCCCCCCCCGACCTAATAGATCTTAGAGTACAGTGAAAAAGTACATAGTTGTTGATAGATTCCTACCCTTGATATTTTTGAGATGAACATGCAAAGGATCAGGAGAAAATTGCTGGGTAAAAGTCATTACTGTCTGTATTGCTATATATTGAGATTGGCCACAAACGATAGTGTCCACCTAAATTATTCTGAGGGAAAGGGAGAAGAAGTGGGATTTATCATCTTTCTGTCATTACAATCAAAGCAGTTTACATATTTATATGCAGGTACTTTGTATTTTGTACCTGGGGCAGTGGAGGGTTGGGTGACTTGTCCAGTCACAAGGAGCTGCAGTGGGAATCGAACCCAGTTCCCCAGGTTCTCATTCCACTGCACTAACCATTAGGCTATTCCTCCAATCAGAGCTGATAAATCAGCACATACGGTTTGAAAGCTAGTATAGGTATTCTGTGGGTGAAAGTTTGGAAGTTCAGGAAGAACATTAGAATAATGTTCTCTAGGTTACTGCACAAGATGTATTTGCATATAGTAGGTCTTTAATAAGTACAGATGTCAGTTGTGCCTTGTATAATCAAATATCCTGAATGCTGGTCTGGCTAGTTGAGCTGCAATATTGAGTTGGGAAATTTGGTTTATATTGAATAAACTTGGAAATTGCTTGGGCTTTTAAATGAAAGCATGTTTTCAGCTAGTTTCACCTACTTTTCTTGATAGAATAGGCTTGAAATAGGAGCCATAATGCATGTCTTTAGCAGGAGCCCTTTTATAGAGTTATCTTCCACAAGCAACAGATACCCTAAACCATACAAAGTGCTTGTCTTAACTTTAAGCCTGCAAGGAACTGCCAGTAAACAGAGAACATTCAGTTTGAGATCCAGCCTGCCTTTAGATCAGGGGTTCTCAACCCAGTTCTCAAGACACACCGTGGCAGTCAGGTTTTCTGCACACCCTCAATGAATATGTATGAGACAAATTTACATCCATTGCTTCTACTGTATGCAAATCTATCTCTTGCACATTCATTATGGATTTGCTGAAAACCTGTCTTGAGGACTGGGTTGAGAACACCAGCTTTAACTCAGGGGTTCTCAACCCAGTCCTCAGGACACTCCTTGCCAGGCAGGTTTTCAGAATACTCAAAATGAATATGCATGAGATAGGTTTGCATACAGTGGAGGTAGTGCATGCAAGCATACTTCATGCTTATTTATTGTGCGTATCCTGAAAACCTGACTAGTTGGATGTGTTCTGAGGACTGGGTTGAGAACCCCTGGATTAACCTAATGGAACAGATTATTTTTAGAATGTTGTAAATTCACTGTACTGGAATGATTAGATTAAGAAAAATTAGTTGTTTCCTCAAAAATGCAAAATAAAACTGGCTATAGTATTCGTCCTTTCTGTTACTTGCAAAATTACTGATTTCTGACTTGTTCAGTTGCAAATTTATATGATATTGAAATAAATTAAATTAATATTCTCTAAATTTAGATGGAGTTATGTTCCCATTTTGTAATCAGTAATAAATAGAAACAAAACATAGAAAAGAAAATAAGATGATACCTTTTTACTGTACTAACTTAATACATGTTTTGATAGGTTATCCTTCTTCTGAAGAAGAAGGGATACCTTTGAAAGCTAATCAAAACTATGTATTGTTAGTCTAATAAAAAAGGTATTGTCTTATTTTCTTTTCTATGTTTTGTTTTATTTCTATTTATTACCTTTAAAAGTGAACTAACATGGCTACCACACCACTGTAATCAGTAAGAAATAGGACAGCTTGCATGTTGTAGAGGAAATGAAGTGAAAGCAACTTCCCTTAGAAAACGTGGTTTGAGCTTGGATGTTCTTATATAGCAATTGATGAGTTCTGTATTGTGAATGAACATGGGAATTGATAGTTCCAGTGTGTCCTGCAGTTTTTCAGAGTACATATTACCTAAAGGAAGAACTAGTTAATAATTCTGATTTTGCTCGAAGGTTTGTTGGTAGAAGATTGCATATTTTAGTGGTGGCAGAAAAATTAAAAACAAACAAACAAAAAAAGCATCTGCTCAAGTTGATGTCAAGTTAAATGTGAGAAAGATTAGTGGTAAAAACTTACAAATTATGTTTACCTAGACTAGCAATTCATACATGCTTTTCTTGTATGCAGATGTTTACTATTAACAGTCAGTACTTAAAGAGAAAGATCTGAGAAATGATCATTGAACAGAAGAAGTAGAAAAACCACTATTCATAACTACTGGTGGTTTGCTTTTTCTGTATTTCTATACTGAACAGATATTTTCTATTTAACCCACTCCCTCTCTTTTTTTCTAATAAATTTAGTGCTTGAGAAAAATATTGTATTGATCACACTTGAAAATGAAGTTCTTGATTGACCCATAGACAGATACAGTATAAACTATGCACTACAGAAGTGCCTCTGACTTAATTTGGAGGTACAGTCTTAAAGTTGAGAGGGTAATTCGTCTTCACGTATGTTCACCCTTTGACCTCTGCACTGATACTGCCAATAAAAGTTCAAGTTCAATTTATTTGATATACTGCAAATATAGTGAAAAATCTAAGTAGTTTACAAAGCCAATAAAATATGAGGGGGGGCACACACACTATTGCATGAGACAATAATGTTAAATAGAAGCACGACATTCACAAGAAAAAAGTAAGGGGAGGGAAGATAAAAAATCTAAAAGTGTTGTTTTAGTGATGTAACCATCACAGACATGCTGTCACACACATTTGGCCCCCTTCTGTAACTCACATGCCAGAGGGACCTCCTCTCATGCATTAGATCCTTGCTTCTGTTCCTCCCTGGGGTCCAGCATATCTCTCTCTCTCTCTCCTGCCCCCACAGGTGTGGCATCTTTTTCTCCCCTCCACAACAGTAGTCCTCTAAATTGCGTTCCATCACCAGCAGCAATTAAGACAATCTGCCTTCCCTGATGAAGTGGCAGAATACAAGTTTGGAGGACTGTGGGAAGAGGGAGGACGATATGTTGGACCCACAGTGGGGGACAGAGACTAGAAGGGGAGAGATGCTGGAAGGGGTGGAGGGGGGGGAGTAGAGAGGAGAGAGAAGGAGATCAGACTATGGGAAGAGATGGTGAACTGAGAAGGGAGCAGAGGAGACAGAGAGAGGGATCTTTAAATTCAGTTGCATTGTTTCCATAGATGTTTTTGTAGTTTAATTTGGTAAGTGCTTGAAATAATTGAGTTTAAAATATATAAAGTGTCATCCATGATAAATTTATTTTTAGATGTACGTGAAAGCATTACATGTCAGTAAGAGTAGCCAGCAACCCTTCCTCAGGTCTCAGTCCCTCTATTATTGTGCCAAATGTTTACCCTGAATGCACTACACTCATTAGCTTTCGGTCTCACTCATTGGGATGGTTAATCGTAGTCTTTGGGATGGGTCATTTTTGTCATCTGTCATCTTCTGTACACAAAGAAATGGACTGAGAATACCAACTCATTTCACAAAATGCAATCAAACATATAGTCATTACCTACTGGTAGCTTAAAAGTGGAAGACTGTAACCATGTGCCAGTTTGTTGGACCATGATATAATCCTTTGGTTAAAAAACTGCAGTATTATCAGCTTATTTTGCAGTGTTTGGATGTGCATTGATGCATTAACATATTTTCAAAATGTTATATTTCTTTGTATATTCTTATTGGCTTCCTTTATTTATCTTCTTCTTATTTTATTTAGATTGTTTCATGTCTTTAGCCTTTCCTTATTAATTCATTTTATCTTTCCCACGTTTTCTCTCCCATTTATGTTTTTTCTTCTGTTATTCCTCTTTTTTGCTGATGTTATAGAGTGTATTTCTTTTATTTTCCCTTTTACTTGTGTGTTTAGCTTTTCCTGCCTATACTCATCCCTTCTCCTTTCCCTGCTTCCCTCATCTCCCTGCTCAGTTACCCTTTCCCACCTCTCCATAGTTTCCTCATCTTTTACCTCCTTCTTGCATTTCCTCTCCTTCTTTCTCATTCCACTTCTGCCCCTTCCTATTCACCTTTCCTCCTCACCCTTCTCTCAGCTATTCATCCACTCCATAAGAACAGCAATACTGGGTCAGACAATTGTCCATCTAGCCTGCTTCCAACAGTGGCCAGTCAAGGTCACAAGTACCTGGCAGAAACCTAATCAGTAGCAAAATTCCATGCTAACAATCCTGGGGCAAACAGTGGCTTTCTCATGTCCATCTCAATAACAGACTATGGACTTTTCCCTCTTCCTCACCCTCCCTCTCATCTTGCGTTTACCCATCTCTATAAACCTAGAGGATGTAATGGGGCAATTTGACAAATTGAAGAGTAGCAAATCTCCTGGACTGGATGGTATTGATCCCAGAGTACTGATAGAATTGAAAAATGAACTGATGGAACTATTGTTAGTAATATGTAATTTATCTTTAAAATTGAGCATGGTACCGGAACATTGGAGGGTGGGTGATGTAACGCTGATATTTAAAAAAGGTTCCAGAGGGGATCTGGGAAATTATAGACAGGTGAGCCTGATGTCGGTGCCGGGCAAAATGGTAGAGACTATTATAAAGAACAAAATTACAAAGCATATTCACAAGCATGGATTAATGAGACAAAGTCAACATGGATTTAGTGAAGGGAAATCTTGCCTTACCGATCTATTATATTTCTTTGAAGGGGTGAACAAACGTGGTTAAAAGCGAGCCGGTTGATATTGTGTATCTGGATTTTCAAAAGGTGTTTGACAAATACCTCATGAAAGACTCCAGAAGAAATTGGAGAGTAGCTTTTAAACTAGAAATGGGGAAGGCCGACAGTCGCTCAAAAGCGCATGGTTTGGGATAAGGTGTCTTTCAAAGATATCACCAAAACAGGGAAGATAGGGTATCCCGATAGTGAGGTTGCAAAAGAGACCATAGTAGATCAGGTGTCCTAAAATAAAAATCAGACAAAGATTGCAAATTAATACTGTCAAATACTGAGCATAATGTAAATAGATGCAAATGTCAGAAGCCCAAGAAATAAGATGGAAGAGTTAGAATATATTGCACTAAATGAAAAATTAGATATAATAGGCATCTCTGAGATCTGGTGGAAGGAGGATAACCAGTAGGACACTGTCATATTGGTGTACAAATTATATCGTAGTGATAGGGTGGTTCGAATTGGTGGAGGGGTAGCATTGTATGTTAAGGAGAGCCTTGAATCAAATGGATTGAAAATTCTGCAGGAAAAAAACACATCTTGGAATCCCTATGGATTGAAATTACATGTGTAAAGGGGAAAAGGAAAGTGATAGGAGTGTACTACCGTCCGCCTGGCCAGGATAACAGACGGATGTAGAAATGTTAAAGGAAATTAGGGACGCAAACAAACTGGGCAACACAATAGTAATGGGTGATTTCAATTACCCCGATATTGACTGGGTAAATGTAACATCGAGGCATGCTAGGGAGCAGCTGGTACAGGAGCTGATAAGAGAAGGAAAAATTCTAGACCTAGTCCTTAGTGGAGCACATGATCTGGTGTGGGAGGTAATGGTGCTGGGGCCGCTTGATTACAGTGATCATAATATGATCAAATTTGATATTAGCGTTTTTAAAAAAAGATGACTATGATAATATATTAAAAGCAGGAAGCCGGCAAAAGAATCGGTTGGACCGCTAGATGACCGAGGGGTAAAAGGGGCGATCAGGGAAGACAAAAGCCATAGCGGAGCGATTAAATGAATTCTTTGCTTCGGTCTTCACTGAGGAAGATTTGGGAGAGATACCGTTGCCAGAAATGGTATTCAAAGCTGACGATTCTGAGAAATTGAATGAGATCTCTATAGACCTAGAGGATGTAATGGAGCAACTTGACAAATTGAAGAGTAGCGGAACTATTGTTAGTAATATGGAATTTATTCTTAAAATCGAGCGTGGTACCGGAAGATTGGAGGGTGGCCAATGTAACGCTGATTTTTACAAAAGGTTCCAGAGGAGATCCGGGAATTTATAGACCGGTGAGCCTTACATTGGTGCTGGTCAAAATGGTAGAGACTATTATTAAGAACAAAATTACAGAGCATATTCAAAAGCATGGATTAATGAGACAAAGCCAACATGGATTTAGTGAAGGGAAATCTTGCCTCACCAATCCATTACATTTCTTTGAAGGGGTGAACAAACATGTGGATAAAGGTGAGACGGTTAATATTGTGTATCTGGATTTTCAGAAGGTGTTTGACAAAGTACCTTATGAAAGACTCCAGAGGAAATTGGAGAGTCATGGGATAGGAACTAGTGTCTTATTGTGGATTAAAAACTGGTTAAAAGATATAAAACATAGAGTAGGGTTAAATGGTCAGTATTCTCAATGGAGAAGGGTAGTTAGTGGGGTTCCCCAGGGGTCTGTGCTGGGACTGCTGCTTTTTAACATATTTATAAATGACCTAGAGATGGGGGTAACTAGTGAGTTAATTAAATTTGCTGATGACACAAAGTTATTCAAAGTAGTTAAATCGCGGGAGGATTGTGAAAAATTGCAAGAGGACATTATGAGACTGGGAGACTGTGTGTCTAAATGGCAGATGACTTTTAATGTGAGCAAGTGCAAAGTGATGCATGTGGGAAAGAGGAACCCAAATTATAGCTACGTCATGCAAGGTTCCAAGTTAGGAGTCACTGACCAAGAAAGGGATCTAGGTGTCGTTGATGATGCATTGAAACCTCCTGCCCAGTGTGCTGTGGCGGTTAAGAAAGCAAATAGAATGTTAGGTATTATTAGAAAAGAAATTGAAAACAAAAATGAGGATGTTATAATGGTTTTGTATTGTTCTATGGTGCAACCGCACCTTGAATATTTTGTTCAATTCTGGTTGCTGCTTCTCAAAAAAGATGTAATGGAATCAGAAAAGGTGCAGAGAAGGGCGACAAAAATGATAAAGGGGATGGGACGACTTCCCTATGAGGAAAGGCTTAAAGCGGCTGGGGCTCTTCAGCTTGGAGAAAAGACAGCTGAGGAGAGATATGATAGTGGTCTATAAAATAATGAGTGGAGTGGAACGGATAACCTTGAAGCGTCTGTTTATGCTTTCCGAAAATACTAGGACTAGGGGGCGTGCAATGAAGCTACAAAGTAGTAAATTTAAAACGAATCAGAGAAAATGTTGCTTCACTCAATGTGTAATTCAACTCTGGAATTCATTGCCAGAAAATGTGGCAAAGGCGGTTAGCTTAGCAGAGTTTAAAAAAGGTTTGGATGGCTTCCTAAAGGAAAAGTCCATAGACCATTATTAAATTGGACTTGGGGAAGATATTTCTGGGATAAGCAGCATAAAATGTTTTGTACCTTTTTTGGGATCTTGCCAGGTATTTGTGACCTGGATTGGCCACTGTTGGAAACAGGATGTTGGGCTTGATGGACCTTTGGTCTGTCCCAGTATGGCAATACTTATGTACTTACAGTGGGGGAAATAAGTATTTGATCCCTTGCTGATTTTGTAAGTTTGCCCACTGACAAAGACATGAGCAGCCCATAATTGAAGGGTAGGTTATTGGTAACAGTGAGAGATAGCACATCACAAATTAAATCCGGAAAATCACATTGTGGAAAGTATATGAATTTATTTGCATTCTGCAGAGGGAAATAAGTATTTGATCCCTCTGGCAAACAAGACCTAATACTTGGTGGCAAAACCCTTGTTGGCAAGCACAGCGGTCAGACGTCTTCTGTAGTTGATGATGAGGTTTGCACACATGTCAGGAGGAATTTTGGTCCACTCCTCTTTGCAGATCATCTCTAAATCATTAAGAGTTCTGGGCTGTCGCTTGGCAACTCGCAGCTTCAGCTCCCTCCATAAGTTTTCAATGGGATTAAGGTCTGGTGACTGGCTAGGCCACTCCATGACCCTAATGTGCTTCTTCCTGAGCCACTCCTTTGTTGCCTTGGCTGTATGTTTTGGGTCATTGTCGTGCTGGAAGACCCAGCCACGACCCATTTTTAAGGCCCTGGCGGAGGGAAGGAGGTTGTCACTCAGAATTGTACGGTACATGGCCCCATCCATTCTCCCATTGATGCGGTGAAGTAGTCCTGTGCCCTTAGCAGAGAAACACCCCCAAAACATAACATTTCCACCTCCATGCTTGACAGTGGGGACGGTGTTCTTTGGGTCATAGGCAGCATTTCTCTTCCTCCAAACACGGCGAGTTGAGTTCATGCCAAAGAGCTCAATTTTTGTCTCATCTGACCACAGCACCTTCTCCCAATCACTCTCGGCATCATCCAGGTGTTCACTGGCAAACTTCAGACGGGCCGTCACATGTGCCTTCCGGAGCAGGGGGACCTTGCGGGCACTGCAGGATTGCAATCCGTTATGTCGTAATGTGTTACCAATGGTTTTCGTGGTGACAGTGGTCCCAGCTGCCTTGAGATCATTGACAAGTTCCCCCCTTGTAGTTGTAGGCTGATTTCTAACCTTCCTCATGATCAAGGATACCCCACGAGGTGAGATTTTGCGTGGAGCCCCAGATCTTTGTCGATTGACAGTCATTTTGTACTTCTTCCATTTTCTTACTATGGCACCAACAGTTGTCTCCTTCTCGCCCAGCGTCTTACTGATGGTTTTGTAGCCCATTCCAGCCTTGTGCAGGTGTATGATCTTGTCCCTGACATCCTTAGACAGCTCCTTGCTCTTGGCCATTTTGTAGAGGTTAGAGTCTGACTGATTCACTGAGTCTGTGGACAGGTGTCTTTCATACAGGTGACCATTGCCGACAGCTGTCTGTCATGCAGGTAACGAGTTGATTTGGAGCATCTACCTGGTCTGTAGGGGCCAGATCTCTTACTGGTTGGTGGGGGATCAAATACTTATTTCCCTCTGCAGAATGCAAATAAATTCATATACTTTCCACAATGTGATTTTCCGGATTTAATTTGTGATGTGCTATCTCTCACTGTTACCAATAACCTACCCTTCAATTATGGGCTGCTCATGTCTTTGTCAGTGGGCAAACTTACAAAATCAGCAAGGGATCAAATACTTATTTCCCCCACTGTATGAGAGTCATGGGATAGGAGGTAGTATCCTATTGTGGATTAAAAACTGGTTAAAGGATAGAAAACAGAGAGTAGGGTTAAATGGTCAGTATTCTCAATGGAGAAGGGTAGATAGTGGGGTCCCCAGGGGTCTGTGCTGGACTATTGCTTTTTAACATATTTATAAATGATCTAGAGATGGGAGTAACTAGTGAGGTAATTTCAATTTGATGATGACAAAGTTATTCAAAGTAGTTAAATCGTAAGAGGATTGTGAAAAATACAAGAGGACCTTATGAGACTGGGAAACTTGGCATCTAAATGGCAGATGACATTTAATGTGAGCAAGTTCAAAGTGATGCATGTGGGAAAGAGGAACCTGAACTATCTACTATAATAATTTGCACCTCCAACGTTCTGAAGCTGACTGCCAGGAAGTTGAAGCCTGGTTCGTAATGTTTGAAGCCTTCCGGTGATGTCACCGTGTTGCCTGGGAAACTGCGATGCGTTCAAGTTGCAGGACGCCCCCTCCCTCCCTCCTTCCAATCCCCTCCGAGTTTCACACCCCCCTCCGAGTTCAACGCTCACCCGCCTCCCTCCCTCGAAGTGCAAGCAGGACCTGTCCTCCGGCAGCCCCTCGCCTTCCTGCGTGCCGTCTCTAATTTAAAAATTGATACCGCGGGGTCTGGCATCAGTATTGAAGGCGAGTGGCGATTCACACTGCCTTCCCATCTGACTGAGCTCTGCCTCTGGTCCCGCCCTCATTTCCTGTTTCCGGAAGGGCGGGACCAGAGGCAGAGCTCAGATAGATGGGAAGGCAGTGTGAATCGCCGCTCGCCTTCAATGCTGATGCCGGACCCCGAGGTAACAGTCCTCTCACTGCCGCAGGTCGCAACCTAACTTCAGACCCTTTTGCTGTAGATGGCAGTGCATGTGGTTAGTAATCAAGTTTCAGATAGTATAAAGCATGGAGAACAAAAATAGAGTTATACCAAAATATAGTGGAAGCAAGCGTTTCAAGTTCAGAAGTTATGCTTCATAATGAAACCCAGTATTCCTTGTCATCTATACCAGATCGGTCCAGACTAACGGGTTATGTCCATCTAGCAGCGGAAGGAGACAGAGAAAATAGTTCCAATTAAACTGCCCCTTAAGGGTATCGTGCAGCCTGGAATGTTCAGTATGGTGGATGGATCGTGCAGCTGCTGTGGATTGCTGGCTGGTAGCTCCAGGGGTGTGCTGGTAGCCGTGTTGGGGCTAGTTTTAGATGATACTCAGTGGTCCTGAGTTCCTCATCTGCCAGCTAGGGTGATATCCAGTGACCCTGGTTCCCTCCCCTCCCCTTCCTCTTTCTAGCATTGTGATGGTTAATTGTGGCATGGAGTAACTTGTCTCCCCTGTGGGGTTCTTCTGTGGTGGTAGGTATATCTGAATTTCTGCCTCTGAGGTAAGCCGTTATTTATTCCTGTCACTAGTGAAGAAGGTTGTTTAAGGAAACTTAGTTTCCCTCCTTTTCTGCCTCTGAGGTAACCCTTTTTAAATTCCTGTCTCTAGTGAAGAAGGTTTTCTTTCTCTTGCCTGTTACCTGATTTATTTTCCCACCTTTGGCAATGTTTTCTAGGGGGCCGCTTGTGAAGTTTGTTTGAATTTCGCTGGCTGGCGTCTGATTCTGATCTTGGACCCTTCTGAGCTGGTACCAGTTGCTTTGATTTTTTTTTTTTGTTTTTTTTTTTTTGTGGGGCACGGCTCATGCCTGGATCACGAAACTCAGTTGTTTTTTTCCTCTTCACGGTCCTAGACGGCGGCTGGTTCAGAGGGCGGCCCCGTTGCTGGAACTTGTACCTTTGCGGTTCGGAGGTCTTAGTCTGCCATTTCCAAAGTGGGGGAAGTCTCTCGCTGGCTCTGTTTGGCTACAGGCTCGGTCTTTTTAGTCCAGGGCTATTTTTTCATTTCTGTCAGCCTTATACAGCTGTTGGTCAGTTCTTTTTCAGACCGTCTGGTCTCTGCTGCTTCTGGCATCTTGCTTGAGACGCCCCTGCTATTTGATTCTTGTTTTGGCAGCAGTTTTTCTTCCCTTCCTTAGGGAGGTTCTGGTTCTCTCGTCCCCGCAGATCCTCCTGTCTGCTTTGGTTTGTCTGCAGGGTACTTTCCTTCTGGTGGGGGTCCGAGTTGCCATTGGTGTGCAACTACTAACTCAAATCCCTCTTCTGAGTACCCTCGGGAGCGCCATTCTTGCCAGTCTTTTGCTCGGACTCAGTTCATTGTCTGTTTACGGGATTGTGCCTTTTTAGGACTAGTTTGCCACAGCTCTTCCTTACTTCCCTTGCTTTCGGGCAGGAGTTTTAGCCTGGCACAGGCAGATTTTGCCTTTTCTAGTTTCAGGCGCCTCTCTCCTGGCACATTTGGCATTCCTTCCTTTTTCTGTAAGGGACGCAGTTCTTTCCTACTGGGCAGATCTATTGCTGTGCATCTGGTTTATCG
Source organism: Microcaecilia unicolor (assembly GCF_901765095.1). Taxonomy (NCBI): domain Eukaryota; kingdom Metazoa; phylum Chordata; class Amphibia; order Gymnophiona; family Siphonopidae; genus Microcaecilia; species Microcaecilia unicolor. The sequence continues at coordinate 123,608,558 of NC_044033.1, forward strand.
CCTCTTAGCGCTGCGCTTTTCTCTACTTTTCTGCAGGAAAGTGGCTCTGTTCTAGGTCTGGAGCTTGACTCTCCCTTAGCTGGTTTTTCCTAAGTTTGGTGTTAGTGGCCAGCTTCCTCTTTGTTCCTGGCGAGAGTTGTTTCTTCCTCACTGCCTTGCGGCTGCATTTTTCTCCCTATGGTCTGACGATTCCAGCTCCGTGCTGCTCCGTATTGGTTGCCTAGGAGGGCGGTCATTGTGGCTCAGAGACCACTTGAGGGCCGAGAGTGTCTCTTGGGGCACGGGCCTTTCTCTTCTAGTAGTTTTAGTTCCTCTGGGCCAGGGGAGTGCAGCGCCAGGTCTGCATTCCCACAAGTTGTGCTCCTTTCCTGTTGACCTCCTGGTAGCACCTTCTTCTCTGGCTGTTCCCCGGGACTCCATCTATGCATTCTGCATATTGAGCAAGGCTCCATCGCTGCATGTTGAGCACGGCACCATCACTGCATGTTGAGCGCGGCTCCATCACTGCATGTTGAGCGCTGCTTCATTATTCCATGCAGTTCCACCGTTCCATGTTGGGCACGGCTCCATCGCTGCATGCTGGGCACAGTTCCAGGTTGGCTTTAGTTCCATCGCTGTATGTTGAGGACAGCTCTATCATGGCATGTTGAGTGAAGTTCCTTCGCTGCTTATTCTGCAACCTTTCTTCTCTGCATGTTGAACGCAGCTCCATTGTTACATGTTGAGAGTAGTTCTTTCTCTGCAGGTCTCAGCGTGGGGCACAGTCCTGTGTCTGCCTGTGGAACGCAGCTCCTTGTCTGTGTGTGACAAGCAGCTCTCTCTGCATATGGAATGCAGCTCCCTGTCTGCATGCAGAGCGCAGCTCCACCGCCTGTTGAGTGTAGCTCCATCTCTGTATGCTTAGCACAACTCTTCTCTGCAAATTGGGTGAAGTGGAGCAGAGCTCTGTGACTACAGGTGCTATACAGCTTCATGTCTGCGTAGGAAGCATAGCTCCTTGTTGGCGTGTGGAGCGCTGCTTCTTGCTGGCGTCTGGAGCGCAGTTCCTTGCCGGTGTCAGGAGCGCAGCTCCTTGTTTGAGTGTGGAAAGCAGCTCCTTGTCTGCATTTTATACACAGTTCCATTGCTACCGCAGCTTCAGTTCTGCAGGTACCTCTAACATCCAGCTCTTTCAGTGGGGCACAGCTCATCCTCTGTCTGTTACTTTCAGTTTCGTCTCTGCTTGTTCAGGGCATTTCTATCTTTGCCAGAGGTGTGCAACTCTTTCTCTGCCCGTGGTGCGTGGCTCGGTTTGTGTGCTTTGAGTGCAACTTCGTTTGTTTTCATTGAGCATGGATCCTTCCCTACCTGCCTGATGAGCGCAGCTTCTTTTCTGTCCCTTGAGCACAATTCAGTCTCTGACTGTGGAGCATATTTTCACCTGTTGGGCACTGTTTCACCTTGTTGGTCAACCCCAGCTTTTTTCTGTGGGTTGGATACAGTAACTTCAGCAGTTGTGGCATACCGCAGTTTAGACTACTAGACAAGGCTGTCTTGTCTCCTGTTAGCCACCATTTCTGTGGCAACTTTTCTTGCCATAGCCTCTTGGTGGCTGGCGATAAGCTTCTCCATTGCTGGAGTTTGAATTAGTCTCTGCTCCTTTTGTGGCTACTTGGCACCTTGGGGGTCTTTTCGCCACAGTGTGGCTCTTGACTCTCTTTTGTCTCCTTTTGTTCTCTTGGCTCTGTTCTTTCATCCCTACGTCCAGAGTGAGCTGGTTGAGGAGTACGCTTTCTATGGTTGTACCCTGGTATGCTGCTGCCCTTTTCTTCATGGTTCTCCTGGAGAGACTAGTGCTCCAGTTAGTTGGTTCTCTCGCCTCTGGAGTTTCTTCTTGTACTGTGGAGTTTGGTTCTCTCACTGGGCGCAGGTCTGGGTGGTTCCTGGGCATTGCTTCCTTTCTTCTATGAAGTGTGGCGCACTGTTTGGGGTTGCGTACTGCTAGTACTTGTTAGGGTCGCTTCATCCGACCATACTGAACTCAAGACAGGGGTACGTAATTTTTCTTTTGGTCAGGATGTTTTTTTTACATCCTATGGCTTCAGTTCCTTTTCTGGTGTCTAACTCTGGTCCATTTTGGTAGCCTGGTGGTTCGGATATTCAAATCCTTTTCTGCTGATCAGATTTTTGCTGTGTGTATAGCTTTGTTGATTTTTCAACCTTCTGCATTCTTCTTTTCTCCACCCCCCTCTTTGGGAAACTGCTTTGCTACATCCCATTAGTCTGGACTGGTCTGGTATAGATGACAAGGAAGGAAAAATTATGTTCTTACCTGATAATTTTCTTTCCTTTAATCATACTAGACCAGTCCAGATGCCCTCCCTGGCTAAAGTCTGTCAGAGTGTTGTTTCCTTTAGGTGGCCCTGGCTGTTCCACGATGCTTCAGTACGCTGGGATGTCCTACAGCACTGCCTACTTCATCTTCTCTATTCAATCTCCTGCCACTTGTTGTGCCAGCTCTGTATGACTCCTGTTACTTAGCATCACGGAGTTCTGTCCCCAGATTCAGGGGTAGATCTCTATGTGCTTGAGCAAGCTCAGTATGGACCATTCCCTCCCGCTTACTTTACTGTGAGGGGAGGTTGCAGTTGCCTTTGGCCAAGCAGGAACAGTGAGGTTCTGCATATTGGCTCCAAGAGATTGCCTGTTTGGTATTAACTGTGTTTTCTTCTAGACTTCAGAGCACCAATGCTTGACTATTTGAAATACTGAACATTCCAGGCTGCACAATACCCTTAAGGGGCGGTTTACTTGGAACTATTTTCTCTGTCTCCTTCCGCTGCTAGATGGACATAACCCATTAGTCTGGACTGGTCTGGTATGATTAAAGGAATGAAAATTATCAGGTAAGAACATAATTTTTCCTTTTCTGCTCAGCAGCAGATAGGCGATTGGATAGGTGATTTTGATAGGCGATTGGATGGTCTGAATTCTATTTTGAAAACCTCGCCTTTGTCTGTTTTAATTAGGTCTTAAATGCTGAACATGCAGACTCCTACATTTTTAGATGAAAATATCATGCTGTTTACCAACCTGCGTCTTGTGATCAAAACCTTAGACGTCCAAGGGAGCAGGTGTAAATCCGAACATTGATGTTACCAATCATAATCATTCATTCCCATTCTGAGATAGGGAATGTATAGGTATCTTTTTGAACCGCCTATAATGCTGCCCAGACCATACCCAGACCACGCCCCCTTGCCAGAGCCACATTTTAAAGTTTAGATGTACATATTCAACTTTCCAAATTTGGGTTTTATCCATGAATGCAATATATATGTCTAAATGCTGGCCTATACATTCTCATTGCAAATAATCAGTGGCGTACCTAGGGTAGTTGACACCCGGGGCCGATCATTTTTTAACACCCCCCCCCCCACAAAATCCAGTACACTCGGGACCTATAGAGCAATTCTACCATACCATAAGCAGTCATTTCTACGAGTCACACAAGGAAAAGGAAAGCATCTTAAACACTACAGTGAGCACTAGAACATCAATTCACCTATTGTAAAACGAAACCAGACAGAATAGTACAGATCGTAGATCCTGCACAGTCAATGCCAACTGAAAGCCATGTCTTTTTCACAAACACAGATACACCCTAATCCACTATAAAATAAGTAATCATAAACTTTCTATTTAGACAAAATTTAAACTGAACCCCCAATGCCAGACTCTGCATACAATGCAACACCACAGAAACAGAAACTGTCCCCTAGTACTGTGCAAAATATAAAGACAGCAGATGTAAATTTGAAAAAAACTAACAAGTACCAATCACCACTTTACAAATTAACAAATAGAAATAAAACAAATATAGAAAGTAAAATAATACCATTTTATTGGGCTAATACATTTAGCTTTCAGAGGCCAAAACCTCCGTCCTCGGGTCAGTACAGTATAGTGCTGTTACAGTATCCTATCCTGACCTGAGGAAGGGGGTTTTGTTCTCCAAAAGTTAGTCAAAATGTATTAAAATTAGTCCAATAAAAAGATTACCTTGTTTACATGTTCTATTATAAACATTTATTAACACAGCTACAATACTACTTTATCCTAAAGCAAAAAACAAAAATATATATTTTATTTACAGTTTGTTGTCTCTGGTTTCTGCTTTCCTCATCTTCTTTTCACCGTCTTCCTTCCATCCAGCATCTGTCTTCGTTCTCTGCCATCCAGTGTCAGCCCTCTCTGCTGTCCCCTCCATCCAATGTCTGCCCTCTCTGCCATTCCTTCCATCCACATCTGCCCTCTATCTCTGCTCCTTCCATCCACATCTGCCCTCTATCTCTGCCCCTTCCATTCACTGTCTGCCCTTTCCCTTCCATCCACTCCACTGTCTGCCCTTTCTCTCTGCCCCTTCAATCCACCATTTGCCCTCCCTCTCCCATCCATCCAGGGTCTGCCCTCCCTCTCACTCCCCCTTCCATCTAGGATCTGTCCCCTCTCTCTCTGCCCCTTTTTTCAGCCCCCAGTTCCAGCCCCCTTCTCCCCTCTGAACACCCCCACCCCAGTCCCCTTCTCCTGTCTGTGACCCCCACCCCAGTCCTCTTCTCCCCTCTGAACACCCCCACCCCAGTCCCCTTCTCCCCTCCCCTTTTCCTCTTTGAACACCCCCACCCCAGTCCCCTTCTCCTGTCTGAGACCCCCACCCCAGTTCCCTTCTCCCCTCCCTGTCTCCCATCTGAGATCCCCAACCCAGTCCCCTTCTCCCCTCCCCCTCCCCTGTCTGAGATCCCCACCCCAGTCCCCTTCTCCCCTCCCCATTTCCTCTCTGAACACCCCCACCCCAGTCCCCTTCTCCCCTCCCCTTCTCCCATCTGAGACCCCCACCCAGTCCCCTTCTCCCCTCCCCCTCCCTTCTCCCATCTGAGACCTCCACCCCAGTCCCCTTCTCTCCTCCCCCTCCCCTGTCTGAGACCCCCACCCCAGTCCCCTTCTCCCCTTGTCCCCTTCTCCCCTCCCCTTTTCCCCTCTGAACACCCCCACCCCAGTCCCCTTCTCCCCTCCCCCTCCCCTGTCTGAGACTCCCACCCCAGTCCCCTTCTCCCCTTCCCTCTTCCCCTCTGAACACCCCCACCCCAGTCCCCTTCTCCCCTCCCCTTCCTTTCTCCCCTCCCCTTCCTTTCTCCCGTCTGAGATCCCCACTCCAGTCCCCTTCTCCCCTCCCCCTCCCCTGTCTGAGATCCCCACCCCAGTCCCCTTCTCCCCTCCCCTTTTCCCCTCTGAACACCCCCACCCGAGTCCCTTTTGCCCCTCTCCTTCCCCACCTCAGTCCCGTTCTCACTACTGTCTGAATCGGCGAAGCAGCATCGCAGGCAGCACCTCGTCTGCCCTGCTGCTTGTAAAAAAAATCAAATCTCCTTCTCCTTGTCTTGACGTCGACTCGGGCCTTCCAATCAATCACTATGTCCCGCCCGGCGCCCGCCCTCGCGGAAGTTACCTTAGAGGAGGGCGGGACATAGTGATTGATTGGAAGGCCCGAGTCGACGTCAAGACGAGGAGAAGGAGAGATTTGATTTTTTCACAAGCAGGGCAGACGAGGCGCTGCCTGCGACGCTGCTTCGCCGATTTTTGTTTAAAGGAGGCGGCGGGAGCGGAGCACCCCCCACCCACTGGCACCCGGGGCGGACCGCCCCCACCGCCCCCCCCTTGGTACGCCACTGCAAATAATGCTTCTAAAATTTAGGTGTGAGTAGTTTTCCGGCTTTATGACTACTATTAAGTGCTGATGCTGATGCCTAAACTATATGTGCATATATACCCAGTTATGCTAGTATTTTATAAAGGAAAGTAGGTGTCTGTTTTCCTGTATAGAATAGGCTCCCTTTGGGTGCCTATATGCAGGCATCCTGTTATTGAATTATTCCCTATATGTTCTTGAAAGTTCATATACAACAAAATCTAGATCATGTTTATGTTGGTTTATTAAAAGCATATCACATCTTGCAAAAAACTCAAGTGGTTACTTTGAACAAAATCAAATATGGTAGTATTTATCTGGTCTGTATATTTTAGCAGTTTGCATTCTCAAATTAACTGTGTTCCTTTAAATATATGGTGATGCAGTTTCCAGATTACTGACACTGGGGTGCACTGTAATTCCATGGATTTCATCTCTTTTCTATGTGAGCTAAGTGCAAGCGAGTCTCTTGTCTGTCTTTTTTTCTGCAATGAATTTTTCAGCACGTTGATTCACTATATGTCACCTGGGCAACTGACTGAGTTCCCATGTATTTTCTTTTGTGTGTTACACCATGCTTCCCTGCTCTCTGGTGTACTCATGTGAATGACTAAGAATCTGAGGCTTGTTAGTGAAATACCCAAATGCCCCAGAAGAGTACCCATGTTGTCAAGCATTAGAACGCTGCCAGTGCATTCTTTATTTTGCAGAACAAGAAACCAGTATGAGGTTGATAGACTGATGGCTTTTAAGATTTGATATCAAAAGCTGTTAATTAAACTTTCCACTCATTACAGACTCTATCTGGTAATGTTTACTATAATCTGTAAGGTGAATTTGGAGAGAAAAACTGAGAATTTAACAGTCTGCTTGTCTGTTGAATTGTATAGTGGAGCATAGATCAGTTGTTATTCATTCTGTTTCAGTGTTGTCTATTAAACATTTTTTTTTAATAAAACTGGAGATGTTTCTTTTGTACTCTTGTTTTACTGGTAGACATGATGTAGGAAACTGGTAATAATTATTGGTATTACATAGCTCTCATCTAGTGCAGTTAAAAATGCCAGCGCTGGTATTTTATTTAATCTGTATATTTGGTGCTGCTAGAGATGGAGTCAGGGTTTCTGGTGCCCCCATCTGAAAACTATAAATCAGCACTTCTCACCAGCATCTCATCTCTCCTTCTCTACCCCTACTCCTCCCCCCCCCCTGCCCCTGCCACCACCAATCTACCTCTATTGGTGCAGAAGAAACTCTGATACAAATCTCACATTCTCTAGTCTAGTCTCAAGAGACCTGCTTTGGTGGTCTCTCCTGCACTATGCTGCTTAAAGTTAAAGAAGGGACCCACATATGTAGACAGGGCTGGTGCAACAGAGATCTTTGAGTGGTGTTTATGGCATCACTCTGCTTACCATGTTGCTTCAGCCCTGAACGTCACTACTCATGTAGGCAGTGGTGCTGAAAATACATATGGTGCATTGACTTCACTGGCACTATGGAGAACTCATCTGGACTACAGATGAATATCACAGCTAGCTGGATAATATTTGGGGCTGTCTCTGCCCCACCCCTAATCTAGCCCAAAGCTATACAGATAGTATTGGACCATTTATTAATTATCTAAGTTTTTTAAATGTATAGGTAAGAGAGTTTTGTGTTTGCCACCCAGCAGCCAGCTCATAATTCCATTTGAAAATTGGTGTGGATTATTCTTATTATTTTTAAGCAAGGAAATGAAGTTGTCCTCCATGCTTTTTCAATTACATAATGCGGTTATATTTCTATATACACTGTGTAACCAGTGAAAATAGGATGCTATAGTTAATACTTCTTTTTTATTTTTGCACATTTTAAACTAACAAACATCAGACACATTTTGAGATATAATTTTTGAAGGCCGCAAGTTAATCACAGTTAACTGCAAGTAATGCATTCATTATTAATTGTGATTAAAAATATTAAGGTGCAGTGTTGCCTATCGCCTCCAAACATCTCTTCTGCTCTCTTCCACTCCCAACCCCTGTCCTTGTCATGATCTGGCATCTTTCCCCCACCTGTGATTCAACATCATCCCCCGTGTACTCCAGTCTGCCTTAAAGGTGGTCTTCTGTTGATCCCTGGCAGTGACAGCATTGCATATACCCTGCCTGCCGCCTGGTCTGAAGCTTTCCCCTCTGATTTGTCCCACCTATGCAGAACCAGAAAAGGAATGTCAGAAATGGCGGTACAGGCCAGAGGGAAAGCATTGGAGCAGGTCGAAGGCAGTGTATGTGCAACATTGTCATTGTTGGGTATCAACAGAAGACCACCTTAAAGATAGATCTTGCGGATGGGGAGATTGAGGAGGGAGACAGGAGGGCAAGATTCCCCAGGCCCCAGCCTCCAAGGGGGAGGGGGGCTCAACACTAGCATGCCTGAGATTGGTCTCCTTTTCCTGTGTGCTGCAGTGCCAAGTCATTGCGTTAACTGTGCTCCGCTCGTCACAGGTCTTTGTTCCTGCCTCGTCCCGCTTTCTGTATAAAGTACATCCTGTTTCTGCAAACATGGGAGGGGACGCAGCAGGAAGAAAGGCCTGTACAGCAGAGCAGAGTTAATGTGGTCCTGGCACACAGGAGCAGAAGACAAGTAAGTGGGCCCGGGGGGGGGGGGGGGGGGGGGGGAAATGTTTGCCCCAGGCCTGGCTTTATCTCTCTGTGGCCCTGGGAGGACTCACTCGAGAATGAGCTGCAGACTCGCGAGCAGACCTGGAGAGCCCACCAGTGGAAGCTGTGGCTGAGATGGAGAGCTGCAGCAGCCGTGAGAAGAGCTTGGTGCTGCTCATCACCAAGTTTGTTACTGCCGTGGAGGGGAGGAAGGGAGAAATACTGGACAATGGGAGAGAGGGAAGAGAGAGAGAGAGAAGTTCAAGGTCAATGTTGATTGGGGTATACCTGTTGTGGGGTATTTTTAGAAGCAGGGAGATCCTGGATTCTTGACGGGGGGGATCTATTCCAGCAGTTGATAATAGAATCCACACTGGAAGGGGCCATTTTGGACTTAGTGCTTACTAATGGGGGGGAGAGTTACTAATGCAGGTGATTATCTGGCATCCAGTGATCCCCAGATGGTGTGATTTAATATTAAGATAGGTGTGGAGAGGGTTCATTCAAAAGGGAAGGCTCTAGAATTAAAAAAAAAAAAAACGAACTTCGTTCAGATGGGGGTTTACCTCAAGGAACTGTCTGGATGGGAACATTTGGAAGAAGTTGTTAAGCAGTGGGCAAAACTGAAAAGAACAATTGTAAGGGCAACAAACCTTTTTTGTAAAGGAATGGGAAATGGAATGGGACTTGATATACTGCCTTTCTGTGGTTTTTGCAACTACATTGAAAGCGGTTTACATAGTACATACAGCCAGGTACTTATGGAGGCAATGGAGGGTTGAGTGACTTGCCCAGAGTCACAAGGAACTGCAGTGTGAATCAAACCCAGTTCCCCAGGATCAAAGTCCGCTGCACTAACCACTATGCTTAAGGAAAGTAAGTAAAACTAAAAGCTTAAGGAAAGTAAATAAAACTAAGAGGAAAAGAAGGCCACTGCACACAGGGCCAAATGATCTGAGAGATGGTAATAAGGAATCAAGAGGAAAGAGGCTTGTCACCTATCCTGCTTCACAGTCTACCTGCTGCACCCACCCCTGGGAGGGTTTCCAGTTCCCCATTTAATACTATCTCTTTGCCCTAAACAGTTGCATGAATCAGCTAACAGCTGAACATTCTGCAGGTTAGCTATTTGGGCAGTTTATCAGACAGTTGACAACTGTTATCTCCATGTTGAATGTGAGTACATAGTAGTTACATGAACAGTGTTTGTTAAAGGATATGGTTATCAGACAAAACTAAACTCTGTGGCAAACTTGTATAAATCATTTCTCAGATTCTGTCAGGGCCAGCAAACAGCTCTAGCTGTCTTGCTGTACTGTGTAAAAATAAAAAAGTTTTATTTTAGTAGAAATTGTCTAAAGATCTTTATAAATAGGGCTTCTATCCTTAGGTATTTATGAATTGTAATTTTAGGTGTTTGTTTTCCAGCTAAATAAGTATTCTTTAAGGATACAAAAAATTATTGTTTTTTCACCACAGGTATTACTGCAGGGTGCAATTTCTGGCAGAATAAAATATGTATATTTGTGTTGCTTAGGAAGAGTTAGTATAGAAAAAGCAAAAAAAAAAAAAAAAAAGAAAGAATGTAGACCAGACCAGACAGGATGACAGAGTACTAGGGGGAATGGTGCCTTTCTGGTGTTTGCTCAATAAAAATCAATTTTGGGGGCCCTTGGCATTAAGCAGTTAATGCAGGGTTTACTGGACAGTATACAATAGTGCAGTCCCATTCTACTCTGCATTAACAAGGCAGACGCTGTGGTAAAAATCCCATATTAGCTGCCTGAAGTGGAAGGGATCTGGGTGTGATGTGGGCAGATTTAGGTGTGGCACAGGGTCAGTACTACACATTAGTTGTCATGACTTCTGTGTGGCTGCTGTCAAACTAAAGTCCGCCCTGGCGGTCCAATGTGCATTGCCTCCCTGACACTTTCCAGTACGTGCTCCTGATCTCCTCCCTCCCACCCCTCGACACAAAAAGATGTCCCGATCCACTCTCACTGAACCCTACCATTGCAGGTCCTCCGTCATGCCTTTAAATTCCCCATAACCTTGCTCCTTCAAGCACAACCCCCCCCCCCCCCCCCCCACACACACATAGTCCAACTTCCCACAATTTCTCCCAGGTCATACGTTTACAGATCTTTGGTGGTAGAATGGTTCTTGGATGGCAGTGATTCCCCCTATGCACTCATCCAAAATTATGCCTCTCCGCCCCCCCCCCCCCGCCAAATGCTCAGAGTTATAGCCAGGGGGCAGAGTTTAAAGACTACCGCTAGGGGGGGCTGAGATGCTATTTTGGAGGATGACTGATCGGGGCAGCAGCAGAGGAGGATCATTGTTGCCTGGGAAACACTCTACCACCAATGATTGTTAAAGGTATGACCTGGGAGGGATGGTGGGGAGGGGGGGTTGAACTGTGTGGGATTAGTGCACTTGGATGGGTGGGGTAAATGCCAGGGGGTTAGAGTCTTAAAAGTATAGGGGAGGAGCTGCAATGGTGGGGCTCGGTGGGAGGGGATTGGGAGCACTTTGTTGTGTCAAGAGGTGGGGAGGGAGGGCATCTGAGCACTTCGGGATGTTGGGGATGGGGTATGTGGTTGGATGGTTCGCTGTGGCAGCTCTATCATGTATTGGCATTTATTTCTTTGTGTTGGGCTTATATGTGTTACCTGCAGTATTATGAGGTACAGTAACTCTGTCCTGTGCAATAAATGCAGGGAAGATGCAGGACACTCCCCCTGCATTTACTGCAAGTTTATTTTGGCGTTAAAACGTGTGATGAGTGGAAAAATGACTGTACTTTAGTAAAAGGCCCCTTAATTTTTTACACTGTGTGTGTTGGTGCTTATTAATTAAAACCTAAAATCAGAAGCCCTTAAGTATAAACATGCTATCGTCACTCCGCTCCTTAAAAAAACCCTCACTTGACCCTACCTGTCCCTCCAAATTTGCCCCATCTCCCTTCTCCCTTTCCTCTCCAAATTACTTGAACGCGTCGTTCACCGCTGTTGTCTTGACTTTCTCTCTTCTCAACCTATTCTTGACCCACTTCAATCCGGATTTCGCCCTCTTCACTCTACTGAAACATGCCCTTACTAAAGTCTCTAATGATCTGCTTCTGGCTAAATCCAGAGGTCTCTATTCCATCCTCATCCTTCTTGACCTATCTGCTGCTTTCGACACTGTTGACCACACCTTACTCCTCGATACGCTGTCGTCACTTGGAATCCAGGGCCCTGTTCTTTCCTGGTTCTCTTCCTACTTCTCTCTCTGTACTTTGTGTTCACCCTGTCTCCTCAGCTCGTAACCTGGGAGTCATCTTCGACTCCTCTCTCTCCTTCTCTGCTCGTATTCAACAGATCGCCAAAACCTGTCGCTTTTTTATCTTTAACATTAGCAAAATTTGCCCCTTCCTTTCTGAACATGCCACCAAAACCCTTATTCACACCCTTGTTACTTCTCGCTTGGACTATTGCTATTTACTTCTCACTGGTCTTCCACTCAATCGTCTTTCTCCTCTCCAGTCTGTTCAGAATTCTGCAGCTCGACTTATTTTCCGCCAGAATTGTTATGCCCACACTAGCCCACTCCTCAAGTCACTTCACTGGCTCCCTGTCCGCTTCCATATACAGTTCAAACTCCTCTTACTGACCTTTAAATGCGTCCACTTTATGACCCCTCACTACCTCTCATCTCTCCCTACATTCCTCCCCGTGAACTCCGCTCTTTGAACAAATCTCTCTTGTCATCCCCCTTCTCTTCCACCGCTAACTCCCGACTTCGTTCCTTTTATCTTGCGGCTCTTTATGCCTGGAACAGTCTTCCCGAACCCATACGTCTAGCTCCATCTCTACCTGTTTTTAAATCTATGCTGAATGTTCACCTTTTCACTACTGCCTTTGGCTCCTAACTGCTACTCATTTGCCCTCTTCCTCCCCTGTTCCTCTTTACCCTGTAATTCCCTTGCTCATAATGTCTTGTCTGTCTGTTTTACCTAGATTGTAAGCTCTTTGAGCAGGGACTGTCTCTCTAAGTCAAATATTCAGCACTGCATGCGTCTGGTAGCGCTATATAAATGCTATCAGTAGTAGTAGTAGTAGTATATTTTCTGTCATCTCTGTAGGAAATGCAGTGAAGCACTGTTAAGATAAATGTGAAAACGTCATTGTGTTAGTATCCGTTTCTGTGAATTTTAGTGAAGAGATGCAAATAAGCTCTTGGCTAATTTGCATCCTTAGCTAATCTACATGGAGTTTCTTACTTGTTGCCACAGCCAGGAGCTCCACATGTTCCTGGCTGTAGCAACATATGGGAAATAGAAAAAGAAAACCAAGGCAGTGTGAAAATATTAAAAAGGTCCATCGGCCTGAATTGGAGGGTCTACTCAGACCCCTTCCCTTGTGAAACCTCTCTGACGGACTTAAAGGTAAAATTTCTCCCATCTTCCCAAAGCCCCCCTCCTTAGCCATTTTAATACTGAGGATTGGCCTCCACTCATTCCTACCCCATAGGCTGCCAGCTTCAATGTGGCACTAGCTGATTTCTAGAGGCAACCTTGTGTTTCTACTGATAGGGGTCAAATTGCCAATTTACAGCATACACATAAAATGCCCAAAATGGATGTTACATGAGCTTTCTATATGAAACTGTGACACAATGATTTCCCTGAAATTTGTTTCTGTTTGAGCAATAGAATAAGTGTTTCACCTGATTAACATTGTTTGCAGTACTTTGCCATTATAGTGCTAGAAATGTTATTATAAGTATCTTAGATGCATCTGTTATATAACCGTTTCATATAACACTATCCAAATTTACAGTACACATATTTCCTGCCAGTAGTGTGATGCTGTGCAGGGTTATATTCCCATTAATTATGACAATACAAAAAAATGCAGGGCTGAAAAACCCCAAGGGAGTTGTATAGTTCATGGGGTGAATGTTGTTATTTGTATGAATGAAAGTAGGATCTGAGGGTGATTATATCTGATGATATTAAAGGTGGCCAGACAGGTAGATAAGGAGATGGCAAAAGTCAGAAGGATGCTTGGGTATATAAGGAGAAAATAACCAACAGGAAAAAGGAGACTGCCTTTGGTGAGATTTTTATTTGGAGTACTATGTGCAGCTCTGGAGACCACACCTTCAAAAAGATTTAATCTGGATAGAGTTGGTCCACAGGAGGGCTATTAAAAATTGTCAGTGGTCTTTGTCATAATGCATAAAAGGGAGAGAGAAAGGGCAATGCTGGATGGAAGCAGAAGAGGAGTGCAGATGCTAGATGGGAGGGGGAGAGAAGGAGGGCATGCATGGGAATACAGGTGTTGGTGGCTGAAGCATGCCACTGATTTGCATGCTGTGCAAGCAGCATGGAGCTTGGACCTTGGGCAGTGGACCTCTTCATCTGGTGGGGCTTGGGCATCCCCTCCAGCAAAGGCAGGACTTGATGCTCGTGGGGGTGGGGTGGGGCAGGGCAGGGCAGAGACTTGAGAGGAAATGTATAGCCTAGTGGTGTCATGACCTGAGAAAATTTGGGAACCACTGCACTATACAAAGGAAAATCTCCAAAGGCAAAGTCAACTCAGCAGTGACTTCACATTCCGTGTAAGTTTTTTCTGCTCCTATGATGATAAAGGACAATTAAGTACAGCAGTAGGGATGGCAGCAGAGGCTGAAACCTAATGCTCAGATAATTTAGGATTAAGGAAAACAGACAATTGTCGGGGCTCAAAAAGACATAATTGAACCCCTAAGTACTTAAAATCTGAATTTGGTGGCCTATAAATAGGAAGACCTTAAACCTAAAATACATTCTTAATACCTGATCAGGATCCAAACTACATATTATCAAAGTAGAAGAAGAGCCCTGAGAAGTGTCAGAACCTTCCAAGAATTTGGTCGGCTCCAAACTATCTATAATCAGGTGAGCAGCCTGAACAGGATCACCTGCTCTTCATTTCCTGCCTAGAGGCAAATAAAAAAACTTGTGCCAGTGGAGGAACTGATTCTGATGGAACCTTCATAACAGAAGTCACATATCTTTTAAACATTTCCGTAGTTAGAACAGCAAGAACAAATGAGAAATTGAAAAGCTGCAAGTTCCTCTTATGCTTGGAATTCTCATGGGCTTCCAGCTTTCTTACAACAGTCATGTAATTTTTGCAAATCAAAAACCACAGAAATAGGACCTTCAAATTCAAAATGAGGATCCAGATAAATTCCCCAAACATAGAACCAAAAGCCCTCTATCAAGAGCTATTTACTCCACCGCTGAAGCCTGCAACACTCCTGCTACTCTACCTTAGTTATTCTCCCCCTTTCCTTCCTCATGTGTGGGGACCGATGCTGCCAGGATTGCGCCTTTGCATTAGGGATGCAACTGCTCTATTCCTAGTTGCTGTATCTCCCAGAGTCTCATGAGGGACCCGCATCTTTGGGCTTAATGTCACATTCAGCCCAGGAGACTAGGCAGTACCTCCTTCAGCACCTTTTGATCTAGGCAGGCTGCCTGGAGGTGTATCTGTCACCACAGACTGGAACACAAGTGAGTTAATTGGCCCTGTTTTCACCATCGGCTGTGAAGATGAAACTATCTGCTGATTCCTCTTATGTTTAAGTTCCATCAAGGGGCTATGTTAAACTTAAACGAGAAAAGCAGCAGTAGGCAGCGACAGCATCAGCACACCACAATCTAGTATTAGGGAATTTAAAGTAATGATAACAAATCACCCACTATTTGTCATCTGTGAATCTGTCCTCCCTGGTATATGTCTATACCTCAGACCCGTGCGACAATGTTTGCAACATACTTGTATAATCCCTTCTTCGACTATGGGTAGGAAACAGTGTACTTGAGCTTGAGTGTTTTCGTTCTATGCACTTTCCCTGATGGAATGTTCTACCTGTTGAACTTTGAGCTATGACTGATGCTGGTACATTTAGTAAGGATATGAAACTATTCTTGTTTGAACAAGCATTTACTGTTTAGATACTTTAATTCTTCTTAGTCTAGTATAAATTACTCATATTTTTTGTATATTCATGTCATGATAACTATGTATGGTTTTAGTTCTTCACCCTGACCCTTTGGCAACTGGTAAGTCATAAATATGGTAAATAAATAAAACTCCAAATACTAAGGTTGATATTAAAGATTTGTCTGGGTAACTAAGGAATTACCCAGACAAATTTTTGTCGTTTAAATTGCCTCCTTCCCTTTGACAAAATGTATTTGGTTATCTTGAGGCAGGGGAGGTGTGTGCTGGGGTGCATTAACATTTTTGCCAGATAGTAGTGAATTTAGAGGGAACACGCAGTTATTTACAGTAGAGAAAAGGAGCCTTTTCCCCTGGGGAATTGGAGAAAAGGAAAAGACTACAAGTCCCAGCAGCCCCTGAGTAGGTCCCATGGTAGAAACAGGGAGTTCAATCCCCAACAGCCTCCAGAGGAGGTCAGAAGAAGGGCAACAGAAGGGAGTTGGAAAAACCTGTCCCAGAGAGCCAGGATGAGGGAAGGAGTTCTGAACCTGCCCAATTGAGCAAATGGAGAGCAGCTGAGCAATGGGTGTGGGGAGGAACCTATGGCCTGGCAAGGGGAAGAAAAGGGGGAGGAACTAGAGCAAGGGGAGCCGATGGGAGATTGCTGCTCTGACTAAACTGGAAGGAAAGGAGGTGAAACAGGAGAGGGCTGTTTGGGAGGAGAGCCTGGTAGAAGAAGGGAAAATGTGGCTATCCCACGAGGGGAGCTGAGAGAACAGGTTTACCACAGAAGGGTCATGCGCACTATCTGATTAACCTGTTAAATCAGGCTACTTGAATAACTGTTTGTTTTAAAGGTAACATTTTCTGGTTAGTTTTAGGTGATTATGTTCAGTAGCCCAACTTACAGGGCCAACTCAACCAGGTTAGTACACAAACAAGCTCATTTTCAAAGCACTTAGCCTCCCAAAGGTCCATAGAAATCTATGGAACTTAGCCTCCCAAAGTGCTTTGAAAATATGCCTCTAAGCATGGCAGGTGGACGGCAAAAGCAACCGCAAGCCATGCTACCTGTTGTACCAAGCATCAGGCTTCTCTCACTCTCCCTGCCCCTTTCCCATCTTTCCCTGGTCCAGTATCTCTCTACTCCACTGCCCCATATGCAGTCCTTCAACACCCCTTTTCCCACCCGCATGCAGTCCAGCATTTTCTCCCTTGCCTCTTCCCCTGAAAACATGCCCTGAGTCGTCGGTAGCATGAACCATGCAAGTGGTCTGCCTCTGGCCTTCCCTCAGCCATGCCCCTCCTTTGATGCAATTTTTTGTTTCCTTGAGGATGGGGCATGGCTGAAGGAAAGCCCGAGGCAGTCTGCTTGCATGGGTGATACTGCCAATGACTCGGGGTAAACAATTTTTAAATCCAGTGCAGTTAGAAGAAGGGGGCTGGAGCTGCAGGTGGGAGAAAAAAGCTGGGGCAGGAACTGCTGTCTGAGAAATGGGGGCAGGTGGGAGAAAGGAGCTTTGGTCTGGAACTGGGGGCTGAAGAAAGCAAGAGAGGGCTGATGCTGGCAGATGGTGGGGGTGACAGTTATAATCTGATGCTGAGGTTGGGGTTTGGAATGGGGGGGATGGGAGAAGGGGTCTGAGAAGGGATAGATGGGATATAAGGGTTGATGGCTGATGCTGGGGCAAGGAACAGAAGGACAGATACTGGGAGGGGGGGCAAGGTCATATGCAGAGGAAGGTGAAGTTGGAGGGGCAGATGGATTGGTACTGGGGTTAAGGTGGAGGAAAGGTAGGGTAAATAAATAGATAGGTGGATGGATATTGGAGAGTGCCAGGAGGGTGGAGGGAAAAAAAGAAGAGAGGGTATGTCAGAAGGGGTTGGAAGGTGAGAGAAAGAGAGTGAGTGAATGCCAGGAAGTATGGAGGGCGCATGTGCTAGGAGGATGAAAGGAAAGGGTAGAGAGAGGAAGGAGTATGTGCTGAGAAGGGGGGAGGTGAAAGATAGGAGAGATATAAGGGGAGGATGTGAGAAGAAAAGGGATGAAAAAAATAAGAGAACTGGAAAATTGTGGAAGGGATAAAGGAATGAGATAAGAAGGGAGGAATAAGTGTTGAAAGAAAGGTGGGGAGGAGAGATGAATGAAGTGGAGAGAAAGGAGGAAGAGGGTGATATGGAGAAGAAGTACAGAGGGAGGGTGGAGGAAGAGATGAGGTAGAGAAGTGAAGGATGAGGGAATTGTGGAGAGGTAAAGAAGAAGAATGTTTGTGGGAAGTGCGATTTATGACTAGGAGGAGGAAAGGTGAGTGGAAGAGTATATGTAGGATAACAGGAAACAAAAGAATAAGAATAAGGTGAAAACAAAAGATGGAACCTATAATATAAACAAAAGCGAGATGATGAGAACATCTAAAGAAAATGCTGAGAAAATAAAGTGGGTAACAGAAGAAAAAACTTAAAAATTAGAGGAGGGAAGAGGAAGTGTGGAAAAAAAAGAGAGAATATTGAAAATAAAGAAATATAAAGGTTGAAAATATATTATCTTGTCACCCTGTTGCAACTTCTATTGAGCAGGTGGGAAGGTTGAGGCTGGTTGCAGCAGGCCTAGGAGGAATGAGTGTGTGTGTGTATGTGGAAAAGAGGGTGCATGGTGAAGGGGGTGATGTGGAGGAGGATGAAAGCTTATCAATGCCCATCTGAGATGAGGTGGAAAAATTTCACCCACCTCCACTAATCTGAGCTCCCTACAAACTATGCCCATGGGTTTGATTGCTGACATGTTATATTACAAATTATGCTACTTTAGAGTAGTTTGGATCACAGTGAGGCATATTTTCAAAGCACTTAGCCTTCCAAAGTTCCATAGAAACTTATGGAACTTTGTTTGGAAGGCTAAGTGCTTTGAAAATATGCCTCAAGTGTCAGCTGGAGGTCTAGAATATCTTGGAGGGAAGGATGGAGCTTCAGCAATTTGTAGACATCTTGAGTAAAGCTCACCACCTACGTTGTCCACTAGCTGTCAGTTGAACTTGGAAAGAAATATGCTGTCAAATAATGGCATCTTTGATCTAGTGTGTGGTACACAAAGTATTTAAAGCTTTTAGGCTTTTTGGACCAAATTCTATATATGTTGCCTAACAAATTGGTGCCATAGGAAAATATACTTAGGCGTATTCTGCTTTTAAAGTTAGGTGCGGTTTACAGAATACGCCTAAATCTGTCCACATGACTAGAATTTAGGTGCTGCCAGTTATGTCAATGAAAACCTAGTGAAAAAGCCCACGTCTGACTTTAGACATGGAACGGGTTATTTTGTAACAACTGTGTGTGAATTTTTGGAATGCCCACGACCTGCCTATGCTCCTCTCATAGTCACGCCCCCTTGGTAGCATTTACACAGTTATAGAATATGCTTAGTGAGTAGTGCATATAAATTTTAGTTTGTGCCAATTAGTGCCGATAATTGCTTGTTAAGATCCAATTATCGGTGCTGATTGGATTGCTAACCAATTGAGTTGTGTGTACAAGCATAGGAGCTGACTCTGTGGGTGCTTGAGCACCCCCAATATTGAGAACATGCCTTGTATGTGTCCAAGGAGGGGTTATTTCCATTGGGCTTAGCACCCCCAATAATTTTGAAAAGTTGGCTCCTATGTGCACAAGTCAGAATATGCCCAGATTTGAACGCACAATTCTAGTCGCATTCTATAGAATTTGCAGGTTTGTGTGTGTCCATGATGAATTCTTTCTTTTCTTTTCTTGTCTAATCTGTAATGTCAGTACTTTATCCTTTATTTCATGCTTTTTCTCACACATTTATATTCTGCATTTTAAAGTATTCAATTCTTTTTTTCATATCTTGTTGGAGGAGTAGCCTAGTGGTTAGTGCAGTGGACTTTGATCCTGGGGAACTGAGTTCAATTCCCACTACAGCTCCTTGTGACTCTGGGCAAGTCACTTAACCCTCCATTGCCCCTGGTACAAAATAAGTACCTGAATTTATGTAAACTGCTTTGAATGTAGTTGCAAAAAACCTCAGAAACGCGGTATATCAAATCCCATTTCCTTTTCCCTTCCCTTTAATCTTGTTCACCATATCTTTGCTCATTCTGATCTCAGTCCTTTGCCTTTCAATCTAATATATTTCTTTTCACATTCTTACTCTTATTCAGCATCTTTTTTTCTGTTATTTCTTTGTCAAATTGGTGCTTTCTTATTTTTGATATTTGTGGTGTACCGAATTGCTGTTTGAGCTTGAGGGATGGTTGGCAGCTCAGTGCTGTCTAAAATAATGATAATAAACTGCAGCAGTTTTTCTTTAGATATAGTAGGAAATAGAGAAACTGGAGTGAAAGCCATAGACAGATTATTGCAGCACCAGCTCTACTTTACAGAATTGTATTAAATAGGGAAAAGGGTTCAAAATGTGTTACCTAAGGAATGATTTACTAAAATCCAAACTAATAGGCTGTTAAAATAGCATATCATTTATTTTATAATCAATTACACTTTTTCTGTAGAAATCATGTTGTTCTTTCATAAACAACATAACTTAATTTTGAAAATTGCAAATATATGTACCCTATTTTTTCTTTATTTTTGTGAGTTATATTTATATAATCTGTGAGAGAAAATATAACTTGTAATAACATTTTTAAAATTGCTATGCTGATTTGAATTCATTTGGAAGTAAATTTATCAGTTGTCTTGAATAAAACTACTATTACTTCTTATTTCTACTAGACATACGCAGCACTGTACATAAAAATGTATGAGACAATCCCAGCTCAAGAGGGCTTATAGTCTATTCAAGACAGACAAACAGGACAAATAAGGGATTAGTGAGTTAAATTTATTATGGGGATAATTAAAACAATATGAATATTAAACAAGTGACTAAGGGGCTAAGATTTAAAAGCAGCCTCAAAAAGGTGAGCTTTTACCTTGTATTTGAATAAGGCCACAGATAGACTATGACCTACCCACTCAGGAAGGCTATTCCAGATGTGTGGCACAGCAGCATGGAAGGATTGGAGTCTGGAATTGGTGGTGGAAGAGAAGGGTACAGATAAAGATACCAAGTTACCCAGTTCCAGGCTGGAGAACTTTTGGCCAGTCCTATGTTTGAACTTACATCCCAAAGCAGTGTGGGATTTGTAGTGCTTGATCCTGCGCATTGAAAGCAGTTCTGCAAGCCCCATAATTCATTAGGATGGGAGTGATCAGAAATGTAGGCTTGTTTCAAAATCTCCAGCTTGGAACTGGGTAACTTGGCATCTCTGTACAGATAAGAGTGTCTGAATGAGTTCCCAGAGAGGAGTGTAGGGAGAGATAAGAGAGGAGAGATACTGAGGAGCTGCAGAATTAATGAATGAAATAAGTCAGTAAGAGGAGTTTGAACTGTATATGGAAACAAATAGGGAGCCAATGGAGTCACTTGAGGAGAGGAGTTATGTAAGTATAGCTGCGCTAAGGGGCCTGTTTACTAAAGTGTAGTAAACGTTTGCTCTTAACATGTGTTAAATGCAAACATTAATGTGCGGTAAGTGCAAAGCCTGGACACTAAGGGCCCTGTAACGCAAACATTAATGTGCAGTAAGTTAAAAGCCTGGACATTAAGGGTCCTGTTTACTAAGCCACGCTGTAGACACACTAACAATAGACACTCATTATATTCCTATGGGTGTCTCTAGCATTAGTGTGTGCTAAAAGGTTTGTGTGCCTAAAGCGTGGCGTGGCGTAGCTTAGTTAAGAGGGCCCTTACTATTGAGGCCATTCTTGGCATGTTCCCATATAGTTACCACACAGAAAAGTTATTTACCATGCATTAAGGAGGTGGTAAGGGCACTCATGCTACCTGCACTAGCGATAATGCATGGTAAAGTACCATGTAATATCAATGAACAGTTAATACTCATTCCTACCCCATAACAGGCCTGGATTGGCCACTGTCGGAGACAGGATGCTGGGCTTGATGAACCCTTGGTCTTTTCCCAGTATGGCGGTGCTTATGTGCTTATGAATTGATTTTTGTTTGGTGGAAAAAAAATAATTTGTGGAATGATGATTGATTAAAGTATATTCATGCAGTTCTCTATCATGTAAATCAAATTCTTTTGGGATAAACCCTACTTGGGGGATCCAAGGCCAAGAAAAGCACATCCAACATCTTGGCAGCAATATATTTGTATTTTATGATACATTCAAGCAGCAATTGTCTAATATTTCTTTAAAATTCAATATTCATGTAGATCCCTGTATCACTGATATTCAGGTTTATTTTGAAAAATCCTCTTGCCATGGTTACCATTCTTTGCTTGTTCTTTTTTAGACTATCCTTTGTCCATGTTTGACAGTTTTATACAGAGTCAAGGCTGCTGCTCTCTTGCCTACTCTACTGAGATTAATATCTTGAGGCTCCATTCATCATACTTTTTGTTCTGTCATGCTAGCTTTCTTTGCTGAGGTAGAGCTCTGAGTGAGAAGGGAAATGGATAATTATATCAGGTCTCCATGCAGAAGTGTTTACTCATCTCCAGAGTTATATTTTTCTCCGTTTAATACAAACTTCTTTTTTTTTTGGTGGAAGCTTGCTGCAAGGCAGTTATTTTTGTGAGTTTGCCCTTGCCCTCTGGTAATGCATATTGGCAAACCAGGGGCGTATCTGGACTCCGGCGGTAGGGGGGGCCAGAGCCAGAGGGAGGGGGCACATTTTAGCGCCCCCCCCGCCGCCGCCGCCGCCGCCGCCGAGCCCCCACCGCCACCAATAACTTAGTCTCTCCACCCCCCTCCCGCCGCCAACCCTCCCACGCTGCCGTTCTTACTTTTGCTGGCGGGGGACCCCAACCCCCGCCAGCCGAGGTCTGCTTCCACCTGCCGCTGCCTTCAAAACTTCTTCTTCAGCCGGCGGGGGACCCCAAACCCCCGCCAGCCGCCCCGCGCTGTTTAAAATTCATCTTCGGCCTCCGTGGCCGTGCTGCTGGGATAGGCGGCGCTGTTGAAATCCACTTCGGAGTCTGACGTCGCAGCACGTACAACGTACAACGACGTCAGACTCCGAAGTGGATTTCAACAGCGCCGCCTATCCCAGCAGCACGGCCACGGAGGCCGAAGATGAATTATAAACAGCGCGGGGCGGCTGGCGGGGGTTTGGGGTCCCCCGCCGGCTGAAGAAGAAGTTGTGAAGGCAGCGGCAGGTGGAAGCAGACCTCGGCTGGCGGGGGTTGGGGTCCCCCGCCAGCAAAAGTAAGAACGGCAGCGGGGGAGGGTTGATGGCGGTAGGGGGGGCCAGGGCAAAATCTGCGGGGGCCCAGGCCCCTGAGGCCCCACGCAGATACGCCCCTGTGGCAAACTGAGCAATCAAAATAGGGTACAATATAAAAGAAACAATTGTAAGGGTTTTTATTGTAACAAACATTCAAATACTGATGTATAACTGGAGTTCTTCATATGTCTTCCAGTATAACTTATGATTTATCATTTTTATTCAAAACCAGTATCCTGTACATATATCACTATACAACTTTATCACTTGCATTCACAATAACAATTCTTCAGTATTACAGGTAATGTGAGTTTGCTGAAATTTACAGAGACAAATTGTTTTCATTTTTTTTATTATAATCCCTCCCTTCCCAACAACCCCCCCCAACCTTCCCCCCAATAATCCCCTCCCTCTCCCTCCCTTCCCTCTCTCCTATGTGAACAAAACTTAATACTAGAAGTTCAACAGTCTACTTCTCGCAACCGGGGTCATTGTATTTATTAGCGGGCTCCATATATTCTGGAACCGCAACCCTGTCCTGGAGCTAAAGTCAACCACTCCCGTCCTCTCCATCCGCATCATCAAAATCATTCGTGTCCGCCACTGAGAGTATGACGGGTATTGACTGGTCACCCATTCAGACAAAATCACCTGCATGGCAGTCACAGTAGCCCTGTATACAAAGGCTGAGAATCCTTTTGGTATTGGGTGAATAAACACTGGGTGTCCCAGCAACAATCCCGAATTGCATGTCCATCTGGTTCGCCAGATAGTAGAGACATATTGTGTAAGCTGTTTCCAAAATTTAGCTATGCCTCTACATGTCCAAAGCATATGCCCCAAGGTAGCTCCAGCCTCCTTGCATTTAGGACACTCCCCCCACGGGGAGACCCCCATATGGAAAGCCCTCCTGGGGGGGATATAAAGTCTGAGTGCCACTTTATATTGAGTCTCCCAATGCGACATCATGATGGTACGTCTCTTCATAGTCAAAATGTAAGCTTTAAATTGCGCTACTGTAAGGTCCAACTGAATATCCTCTTTCCACTGAGTTAACAGCTTTACAAAATCAGGTTCCGGAACAGTATCTCTGATATGTCTATGATGAAATTTTAGTGGAACCCGTTGCTGCGCTGCTAGAGAAAATGCCGAAGCCAGCTCTTCTTGAACATCTTCAGCTAAATCCTCCCAGGGCAAAGACTGTATGTAGTGTTTTAGCTGTCCATAATGAAACTCATCTGAGGGGAGCAGATCAAATTCTTCCCGGAGCTCTTGGAACGGCTTTATCCTTCCTTCAAGGGTAACTGCATGTAATAGGTATACCATCCCTTTACGCTTCCATCTGTGAAAAGCTGGGTATAAAGTTCCAGGTGGAAAGGCGGGATTCCCGCAAATCGGCAGAAATGGGGTAGTTTTTGATGAAAATTTGTGCAATTTACAAACCCATTGCCACACCGCTTTCGCCGACCTCACTATTCCTGTCCGCTGTAGTATATACGGCAGGGAAGGCCCTGCCGTATGTAAGAAGGCACTGAAGTGTGTCTCTGGATATAGTTGTAACTCTATATGAGTATCCGAGTAATCCTGGGTTCCACGAAACCAGTCATTTATATGACGCATTCCACTTGCCACCGTCATATACTTAATGTTCAGCAAGCCCAGGCCTCCATACTCCACCGGGACAGTTAATGTTGTGTAAGACAGTCGTGGCTTTTTCTTTCTCCAAAGGAAAGTTTGCACCAGTTTTATCAACTTCTGTTCATCCACCTTTTTTAGGAATAGTGGGAGTGATTGGAATGTGTATAACCACCTGGGGACTATCACTATGTTAAATAGTGCAATTCTTCCCATGAGTGAGAGTGGTAGGTTCCCCCAGACCTCCAACTGTTTGGTAGTGTCCTGCAACAATCTCTGCACATTCTGCCCATAAAGTTTTGTTAGATCCCTGGTAATTGTGACTCCCAAATATTTCAAAGAGTTCTGTGTCCACTGTAATGGGAAAGTCCCTAGCCAATTTATCTGCTCTTCTGGCAACACCGGCAAGGCCATAGATTTATGTAGATTTAAACAAAAACCTGAGTGATTCCCATACTGTTCAATTTGCTGCAACAATCTTGGTAAGGTCCATGGGGGCTCTCGTAGAATTACTAACAAATCATCTGCATAAGCTAATATTCTGATATCCTGCCCTGCTAACTTAACCCCTTGAAGATCTGGAGCCAAAGAGACCATACGCAGTAAGGGTTCCAGGGTCATGATAAACAACAAAGGGGATAGGGGACAACCTTGTCTAGTACCACGCTGTATTGTAAACTCTGGTTCCCGGACACCATTAATGAACACTCCCGCTTTGGGTTGACAATAGAGCGTTTGGACTGCGTACATGAACCAGCCTTCTATACCCATGGCCGCCAGTGTCTGGAACATGAACGTCCACCCCACCTGGTCAAACGCCTTTTCAGCGTCTAAACTTAATACCAGGGTGGGCGCCCCCTGTTGTTGACTGATCGCCATGGCCATCAAAGTTTTCCTAATATTATGTACGGACTGACGGCCTTTCACAAACCCCACCTGCTCGGGGCCTATCAATGATGGCAGATATTCCGCCAACCTCACAGCCATCAGTTTTGCCAAAATTTTTGTATCAACGTTTAACAGCAAAATTGGTCGATAGGATTCAACATTGTCTAATGGCTTCCCTGGCTTGGGTATCAAAGTTATGAGCGCTGAATTTGCATACTGTGGAAATTCCCTTTTTTCTATTACCTCCCGATAGTATTCCAGTAGAGATGCTAGGGCCTTCCCTGATAGTATTTTATAGTACTCTCCTGAAAATCCATCTGGCCCTGGAGCTGACCAGAGCTTCAATGTTTTAATCACAGCTTGTACTTCTATCAATGTCAAAGGTTTATTCAAGTTCCCCAGCTGTTCCCCTGTTATTTTTGGGAGCTTTGCCTGTGCTATATATTGTTGTATCTCTCGTTCCGAGGGAGCTTGTCTTAATTTATATAGGGCTGAGAAATAATCTGTGAATGCTTGCCCAATCTTTCGACGGTCCGTAATTATGTTCCCTTTTTTATCTTTCAATGCTGCCACTGTCCTCGGGGCTCCTGAATTTTTTATTAAGCGCCCTAACATTCTGCCTGCCCGATTGCCATGTTTTTGTAATTTGTATTTGTAAAAAAGGGCCGATCTCAATTCCCCTTCATGTAATAGACTATTAAGGGCCACCTGTGTAGCCTTCAAATTTTCCAGATTAGCTATTGTGGGGTGGTGAAGGTGAATTCTCTTAGCCCTCTGCAACTGGCGCTCTAAGTTCAATATGCCCACAGCCCTCTTCTTGTTCTTAGCACTGCAATAAGCTATAATGGTTCCCCGGATGACCGCCTTAGAGGCCATCCAGAACAACTCGGGCTGATGGGTGGCATGCCATTTATTATGTTCTATATATTGGTCCCAGTTCCGCTGCACATGTGACCGCAACCGTGTATCATGATATAAGCCCGCCGGATATCTCCACCCTCTCTGTCCAGTTGTATCTGTGGTAACTTTAATATCTATCCATATCATAGCATGATCTGCCACTTCTTCTGGGCCTATATGTGCTGTGTCTACTAGGTGAAATATGTTGCGGGCTAGTAATATATAGTCTATCCTGGCAAACGTGCCATGCGCCCTTGACCTGTGCGTGTAATCTTTCTCTCCTGGGTGATAAATCCTCCACGGATCTACCAGATCAAGGGTCTTGGAGAATGTCTGAAATTCTCTAGCCCGCACTCCTCTATACTGAGAATCCTTTGTGCTAGAACAATCCTGCCGGGGATCCAGGACTGCATTGAAATCCCCAACCACTATCAACTCTCCACCATGACTTTGCAGGCACTTCCCTGCTAGGTTGGTGAGGAAGGATGCATCATGATTATTAGGCCCATATAAAACCAAAAGCAACAAAATTCTCCCCGCTAACCAAACCTTCAACATTATATGGTCCCCCCGAGCCCCCCTTTCCAATACTGTCGCTTTATATGGGAGCCCCTTTCTAAATAGCACCGCCACCCCCCCCCCTACGACTCTGTGTTGACGCTGCAAATACTTCTCCGACCCAATGCTTTTGTAGTTTAGAATGTTCCAGATCAGTTAACCGCGTCTCTTGTAAGCACGCAATATCCGCTCTGTGTCTCTTAAGTGCAGAGAGTATCTTAGATCTTTTAATTGGGGAACTAATCCCACCCACGTTCCATGATATTAGTCTAGTGGTCATCTTTTAAACCACCCCATTTCCAGTGTCCTGCTACGCCCCAGGTTTTACAGGTCTCCTCAGCTCCAAGACCCCACTCTCTAGAACAAACTCTAAAAGTACCTCCCAATTCCATTATACACTTCTCCCGGTTCCCATGTAATAAGTTTCGCTTCTCTTTAACGTCTAGTACTTGTCTTTGTAATATTAACCTTTCTCCCTGAGTCCCCTCATTCCCCCCCAACCGTTCTAACCCTATAGCCAGATTCCCAGGCCTAGCCCCGGAATTAGCAAGAAAGCACCTAGCGT
Source organism: Microcaecilia unicolor (assembly GCF_901765095.1). Lineage (NCBI taxonomy): Eukaryota > Metazoa > Chordata > Amphibia > Gymnophiona > Siphonopidae > Microcaecilia > Microcaecilia unicolor. The sequence continues at coordinate 123,635,721 of NC_044033.1, forward strand.
GTCGAGAGCCCCCAACTCCTATATATGACACATGTTTATAACTATAATTACTGCAACATTTAGTATCTGGTCTCCTTTATATTACCAACTTCTTTAGACTCCGTCCAGCATGCCTTGATCTCGGAGGCTTGTTTTTGCTTCTTCCAATGATTTAAAAGTCTGCCATTGTCCTTGGACTTGCACCTTCAGGGAGGCTGGGTACTGCAGAACAAATCGAACTTGTTTTTGGGCCAGCGATGAGCATATAGGGTGGAATTTACGCCGTCTCTCCTGCACTCCAGTTGAGTAATCCTGAAAAATCAGGATTTGCCGTCCTTCATGTTTTAGTTCACCTCTACGTATCTTAAATCCTTGTAGGACTTCCATTTTATGACGATAATTGAGCAACCGCGCAACCACCACTCTTGGTCGCTCTTGATTTTCTCTGATTCGGCCAATTCGATGTGCCCTTTCAATAACCAACTGCCCAAAGGAGTCTGTCAAGGCCAATTCCTTAGATAACCATCCCGTGAGCCAGTCCACCAGGTTCTTGTCAGGTATTTTCTCGGAAAGGCCCACTATCCGCACATTGTTCCTGCGGGAGCGATTTTCTAGATCTTCCAGCTTATCCATGTGCTCTTGAAGCTGCCGTTTTACCTCCCGCAAATCTGTGCTGTAGCCTTGCGAATCGTCCTCCAAGGCGGACACCCTGGTCTCTGCATCCTCCATTCGGGTTTCCAAACCTTCCATTTTCGTATTGAAAGCGTCCAATTTTAAATCTAAAGCGTCCCATTTTGGCTGCCAAGCATTTGCAACTGCAAGCGTTAACTGTTCAAGTTGCGACGCTGTAAAATTTTGTTGCGCCGGAAGCGGGTCCTCCGCCATTTTCGGGTCTGGCGCTGACATTTTACTTTTCTCCTTATCTTTTTTCCCCGTTCGTAGCGCCATTCCGGGTGGAGACTGTTTAAGATATTTGTCCATTAAGGCACGCCAGCTTTAAATTTCCCTGTTTAATCTCTCGTGTTGCAATATTCAAGCGGTTTCTGGAGCGAGGGCCCAAGAGCTAAAGCAGCACACGTCCACTCAGCTCATCACGTCACGTGCTTTTTTCTTCCAGTATAACTTAAAGATAAACTGCAGAATAACCTTTACAGTGGGACCATAGAACTCTAAGGCTCCCTCTAAATTCTAGAATGCTTTTTTTCCCTACAAAGTAAAGGCAGCTCAAATCTGTAGGTTTAACTGTGTCTAGCAGGCAGTAATCCCATATTCAGTATTAAACTGATGAAATGATTGAGGTTATTTGCCAAAGACAAGCAGGCCTTCTTATTCTCATATCCGAGTCTGGGTGACATCCAGTGGAGCCCGTTGCGGATGCTGACTAGCAAGTGAAGTAGAAAGTTCTAGCAGCGTCCCACTGTGCATGTGGTGATGCCTTCCTGTCTGATGCTTGTCATAGGTCTTCCAGTCTTCTTTTTTTTTCTACAGAGCTGAGAGGACGTGTTTGCTCTCCTCACACTGTGCTTTTGGTTTTTTTCTAAGTGCCTTCCTGTATGAGTATTTTTCTTATTTTACTTTTATTATTTATCAGGTTTTTTTGTTTTTCTTCATCCCCTCTATTTTTTTTTTAGAAATTTTTTTGTCTCTTAACTTTTCTTTATTTTCGGATGTGGCTGCCCGGTTTAGGCTGCAGCTCCAACCTCAATTTGAACGCTCCCCCTTTTTGAGAGTTCAAGATTGAGGAGTTTACTTTGGCTGAGATTCTTTTTTCAGTGTCAAAGATGATGCCCAGTGGCTTCAAGCAGTGCACTTAGTGTAGATCCGCACAACTGCTGCATCCAGTGCCTTGGGGTCAGATCATGACCCCTTTGATTGTAATCTCTGAAAATGCAAATGAGAACTCTGCAAGTGCAACTGGCTTAGAGCAACTTTTTGTTTCCTTGGAGGCCGGAACATTGACTTCGGTACTGGCAGCATCGACCTCCATGGCTGCTCTGACTTTGGCATCAACTGGGAGTGCACCGGCATCGAGTGGGTCTCCACCTGCCCTGATACCTGATAGCAGGCCCCAGGATCAGTCAGTGTATGGATTTGATGTCATCCTCAAGGTTCTATGCATCGGGGGAAGCCCAAGGAGCATCGGTATTCTTCAACGCATGGGGGACATCAGATTCCCCAATACCTGAGAAGCGCTGATAATAGGAGAAGCACTCCCCCTCCTTAGAAGAGGTGCCTGTGCACATGTCATCGAGCGGCCTGATCCCCAGCACTCTCCCCTGGCTCTCATGCAGGGCCGTGCCAACACGGTAAGCGGGGTAAGCATGGCAGGGGGGCGCTTCCCTCTGGGGGGCGCCGCTGCACCATGCTCACCTCGCTCACCCTCCCGCTCCCATTGTTCAACTGCCTGCCCTCTTCTCCCCCCCCCCAACATCCCTTTTCTTTTTTTTTCTTTTTAAATTTACCTCCGTGGCGGTCCAGCAGCGCAGCGTCAGTGAAGGAGGCGGCGCTCCCGACGTCTCTAGCCTTCCCTTCGCTGTGTTCCGCCTTCTTCTGACGTCATTTCCTTGACGTCAGAAGAAGGCGGAACACAGCGAAGGGAAGGCTAGAGACGTCGGGAGCGCCGCCTCCTTCATGACGCTGCGCTGCTGGACCGCCACGGAGGTAAATTTAAAAAGAAAAAAAAGAAAAGGGATGTAAAACACTTCATTCAAGAAACAGAAGAACACAACAGGCGGATCATAGAAGAGATTACCGGCTTAAACTCAAAGAATCCAAGAGGGAAATACGACAAGCGAAAGCACAGGTGGAACAAAAAATGGCTAAAGATGTAAACAGAAGTGACAGGACCTTTTCCAGAATATATTGGGGAAATTGAGAAAAGGTAAAAATGGAACTGTAAGACTGAAAGATGCTGAGAATAGCTACGTGGAGAGTGATGAGGATAAAGTGAATGTGCAAAACAAATACTTCTCTTCTGTATTCATGGATGAAAATCCTGGAGAAGGACAGTGGTTGGCTGCCAAGGGTATATCTGGGAATGGAATGGATATTACGCCATTCACAGAAGAAAGCGTTTATAAGCAACTTGAAAATCTGGTAGTGGGATACATCCAAGGATACTGCGGGAGCTCAGAGAAGTTCTGGTGGGACTGCTTAAGGATTTAACAGATCTTTAGAGATGGGAGAAGTTCCTCAGGACTGGAGACAAGCTGATGTGGTCCCTCTTCACAAAAGCGGGAACAGGGAATAAGTAGGGAATAAGTAGGAAACTACATGCTGGTAAGCCTCAAGTTGGTGGTAGAAAAACTAATGGAGTTGTTACTGAAGGAAAGGATAGTTAACCTTCTGGAAGCCAACAGGTTACAGGCTTTACCAATGGAAAATCCTGCCACACAAATCTGATTGACTTCTTTGCCTGGGTGACCAAAGAACTGGATGAAGGACATGCGCTAGATGTAATCTACTTAGATTTCAGCAAAGCCTTTGATACGGTCCCTCACAGAAGAGTTGTGAATAAGCTGAGAAGGCTGAACCTAGAACCCAAAGTGGTAAAATGGATTGGAAAGTGGGAATGAAACTTGAGGATTTGGGACAGTATTACTATGGAAGCTCTGCTAAGGGGGCTAGCGCTAGAAGTGCCATTGGCCAATTTACAAGCCGTGATGCTGTCTGGCAGAGACAGTGCAAGGTTTAGAGACACTGACATTGCCTATAACAAGAAGGACATGGCTAAAGTTTGAGGATCCATGGCCATTTCAAGTCTGCTGTCTGGCTTATATACTACTCCTGGAGAAATAATCTGCTCTTTGAAGTGCTTCTGACTTACGTCTGTAGCCAACTGATAGGAATAGAATAAAAACCTGGACTAGAATTGTGCCATTTTCTGTCATGACTTCTTCTCTGAGTTTAGTTCTCCTAAAAGGGAAACTACTTCCATGATTGAGAGGCATAGAAATAGAGAATGGAACGGCTTTCCTACACGCTACATTAGGAGCTGAGACTTCCCAGTCGTGGAACATGCTAGTCGGTGGCCTTAGGTGTCACACAATCCAGTTAATGCTTTTGATGGCAAAAATCTCCTTTTTATTCAGCCTTAGGTTATTGAGCCTATACAAGATACCCACTCTCCTCACAGGTCCAGGTGGGTGTGAAGGCAAACAAAGACCATGTGCTCACTAATCCCACTTAACACCTTCCAACCCCACTTCAACTATGACATCCATTATCAATCAGTCCCTGCTAATCCTCCCTCTGGGCTGGGCTCTCCATTCTCCCAATCCATGCTGTTCTCCCTCTCCCCAGTAACTCTGGAGAGTTCTACAGCAGGTTAAATAATCCCCATGAGGAAATTCCTAACTTAATTTACCAGGGAATTAAACTACAAATCCCACAGGTAAAAAAAAAAAATCACATCATCCCTTATTAACTGATCAGCATTGGCTCCCAGTATCCTATAGAATCAAATTTAAGATTTTGAGCCTCACACATTGAGGATATTATCCTGATCTACATAAACACCCAGCCAGTCTGTGGACTCCATATATTTCTTCAAGCTCCCTACACTTTCAAGAAAACTATCTCCTGATAGTTCTCCCATTTTTGCCTAACTGGGTCATTTCCTTTGGAATTCACTGCCTCTTGAATTAAAAACTGAGGCATCCTTCACTAAATTTAAGACCATATCCCTAAAACCAGAATCTCTGGTGTAACCTATTTAACTAATCAATGGGATAGGATAAATGTGATGGTTAATAGGGTATCAAGAGGGAAGCAGAAAGGATGGGAGACCTGAAGCAAAACCTGAAATGAGATAATCAAATTTTAAATGGAATTCAATAAGGAATAGGGAGTCAGTGTTCAAACCAGAATATATGAGCGTATTGATCAAACATGTTTTTTTTCCAAGGAGTAATTTACAAAGTTGAAGAGAACAAATGACCCATGAAGAACAGGTTGGATTATGCCAAATCCAAGGATACTGTGACCAAATATTCATATGGTAACATGTCATGGAGAAAAATCTGATGTGGCAAAAGACTGGTTATAGTATTCAATGATTTCGGAGCTGCATTTGACAGTGTGCATCAACCTGATCTATGGAAAGCACTCACTGTGAGGAAATGCCAGGAATATTAAACCTATCTGGCTTACAATTGCACATCTGGGTCATTTTTGTCTCTGTTTATGGACAACCATTCATTGATTTCATTATTAGTTGGATAACATCAGTTCTTCTCAAAATACTCAAAAACAAAAAAAAACGGTTATTACCTAAATATTTACAGTTTCAAAATACACAAAACATTGTTACATAATTTATCCTATATGTTTGATTTTAATAAAAGCACTGGATCTGATCAAAATGTGAAAACAATAACCTTAAAACAACTCAAAAGCTAGTATAGTGGTTCAGTGGTAGTGCTGTACCACGTCACGCAGCAGGTCCCAAGTTCAATCCCTGACTTTAGTCTTCCACTGCTTGGGCTGCTGCATAAGAACTGTTCACATCCTTTTTCTCCTCTACTTTTCTGTTCCAAGAGAGAAATGATCATTGCTCAAGGCTGATCCTAGTGGCTGGATTTAAGCTCTTAAAGGAGCTTTCATGCAAGGCCTCTAGGTGGAGGATTGTTCCTATAATGACCAAGCTAGGTGTGCTAGTAGGGTTATCATATACAGAAGGAAAGTGCATGGGCAGTTGACAATGAAAATTTATGGAACCAAAATCCTGGCACTGGTTCTGAATGAGCTGGAGACCCAAAAGTGCAGGAGGAAACTGCTTTGTCAAAAATAAAAAGTCTTGCTTTGTACCAACTAACAACATGGAAAGTGAAGAGCAGTATACTGTAAACAAATTAGGATGCATTTTAATCCTTCTACCTAATTAATCTCAATTATGTACACTTATATGCAAAAAACCATTCATTACTATAGTCCACACTGTACTTTTCTACAAAAATGTTAATATAGCCTTACTTTCACTTCAAACAAAAATAACTGCTATAATTCACTGAATTCTTCTACGATCTTGGTAAAATATATTTTATGTGCATATTTTCCTTGTCTAAAATCTTAATAATACTTCACTTATGAGCAATGAAAGCTTAACAGACTTATTTTTAGGACATCTGCTTAATAGGGTCTCTGTGTCTTCTCCTTCTCATCATTTAGAGAACTCTTATGCAATCCCTGCAATATGTTCCCTGGGTTGTCATCCAGAATTTTCATAACACAGTGCAGTTAAATACAAGAACACAGGATATAAATCCCCTAATACCTATATTCAATTGGAATCCTTGGCAGATATAAATGTAAGTTTATTACGTCCAGTTTTTAGATACCCTGGAACGGAGAGAACTGAACCTATCTTTCTTGATAGCAAAGTAATAATCACTTTACTAATGAGTTAGGTCATTTTAGCCTTAATTTTCTTTTCTTCAAAGAATATATTTACAAATAAAATCTAAGGTGTAGATATTCAGCTGGTGGCAGTCAATGTTTTTTTTTAATACCGACTATCACTGGCTAAGTTATTCTCAGATATTTGGCTAAGTTATTCTCAGATATTCAGTAAAGGGTCATGTGCATGCACTAGCACTGAATATCCAGGGCTAAATTTGGTGGGGCCAGCCAGCTTATGCAAGTCCTGGCCGATATTCAGCTGGGGCCTGCATGAGACAGATATGAGGGTGCCAGCTGAATATCAGCCAGACCTGCATAATTTTGCAAAGTCTTTGGCAGCCCTCTGAGCCCCCCTTCTTTCCCCATTCCCCCAGGCCCCGGAACTTATCTACCTCCCTCCCACCCCAACCCCCACAGCAAACCCCCAACCCTTCAATCTCTGGTGGTCTATTGAGAGCAGGATCAAATCCCACTTGCTGCTGCCCCTACTGGCAGCTTGGATGGGCTCCAGGTGCACTCCCTGTCTCTGTGACCGACGGGATGCCTCCATTATGACACCTCCACTACGGCTCATATTTTTTTTGAGCACTTTAAATCTGAGGATCTCATGGAGGGACCTGTAAATAACAATGCATATCTAGGTGGTGTGCAATCTAAAATACAGGCAAATAGGAAAGGACTCATTTGCTAATTTTCATTAATGGCCACACACTAATGGCAACATTAGTGAATGATCACTAAAAACCAAAGATATACACTGCTGTATGAAACAAGGCTAATAGCAATATCAATCAAAGAGATTTTTGTTGTATACTCATACTAACATACTAATGCTTTTTCTTTGTATGTCTCATTAGTCTTCTTCTAAAAGAGTGCCCTCAGAAATTACCACTCATTTAAAGGCAACATCATTTCTTTGCCAGGTGGCATAGCACATCTTTCATAGGGTCACTCTTGTATATAAGTGTAAGTGCTATTGCCTTAATCAAAATGTGCAATAACATAATATAGTACACAAAAATCAGAAAAAATGTGAACTTATCTTAAAACATTTTTTTTTTTAATTTTGAATTTTTCCAAATACTCAGCTTGCTTGACCAGCTTGCTTGTTGTACCATACGACTTCCCCTGCACATGCCCAGTCATATTTTTGTAATTAAGCTTCAGCTCCAATGTTTCTGCAGCAGGTGAAGCATCTAGCAGCTTTCATACACTCTCCATCCACAGCATGCATACACCACCTCTACAGCTTACCCAGATCTAATCACTATCAACAGATGTACCATCCAAACACATATCCTTTGTGCTCCTCAAGAACCGCATTTATGTATGTATTTATCTGGTCAAACTTATTATCATGCCATCCACATTTTAGGTCATGGCAAGTTACAACAAATTCAGGTGTTGCATTCATAATAAAGAATTAAACAATACATATTATAATGCATTTTGTGGTGGGGTGAATAACTTGGGATCATTACAGAATAAGTATTGGCTTGATGTGAGAGTTAAACTGAGGTCTTAATTTTTCCATTATTGAATTTATAGCTAATTTTAACACTGAAAAATGAAGCCCTTTATTTTTATGCATTAATTTCACAGCTCACAGTTTTCCACACAATCTTAACAACATGACTCTAGCTTCTGTTTGAATCAGTTACACAATTAACAGCATGGTGGCAGAAATTCTTCTAAACCTTTTAACTACATGAGCTGTAACTGAAAAATAAAAGACAAAACCAACAGGTGGATGGCCAGATCCAATTTTAAGATCACTGAATTTCTGCTACTTTGTATGAGAAAGTACATCATACACCTCCATAAGAAAAACAATTTTCAGTTTACACATATAAGCAATTATTCATCTGGTTTAACTGTCTGAAAACTGCTAAAAAATATATGAGGTTCCACAACTAGCCATATTTGGAAAAGGTATTCCCTGGGGACCTGTATTCAGTAGGATCAGAAAATAATACTTACAGAGTTTGATTCAGTAAAGGGCGCTAAAACTTAGGCACCAAAAATTTGGATGCTATGTGCCAATTCTATAACAGCAATACTGCACATAGTTGCTGTTATAGAACACTAGTGTAAGTCCGCATTTGGATGCCTAGCCTAGGCACGAGCACTTAAGCCATGTCAAGGGCTGGTGTAAATGCAGTGACGTTCCTAGGGTGGCTGACACCCGGGCCAGATCGCCGATGCGCCCCCCCCCCCCCCCGGGTGCAGCATGACCCCTCCCCCCCTGGCGAAAGGACACCCCCCCCCCCCGGGTGCATTTTTACCTGCTGGAGGCATGCCACGCGCCTGTCGGCTTCGCTCGTTCCATGCTCCCTCTGCCCCGGAACAGGAAGCAACCTGTTCCGGGGCAGAGGGAGCACGGAACAAGCAGAGCCAACAAATCCTGGGAAATTTCATGATGCGAAACTTACCAATGCAGATACATAGAACAGCCTGTAATGCAAGGGCAGAAATTCTCTAAGGCACTGATGACCACAGAAACTTTGATCTATCCCAAGTATCCAGCTTTACAACCTCCTCAACTATGAAAGAAGTGCAATGTGGTGCTTCGAGCACAAGGGAATGGTTAATCGTGAATTTCACTCTCAAAACCAGAAAACAAGGGAAACTAAGCTGCTGTCACAGTCTCCTGTGTACCTGTATCTTCTTCCCCCAGATGTGTTTGAAAAAAGATGTTACATTACGTAAAAGAGCACCGTCTCTAGACTCTCCCCGGGCTACAGAGATCCTAAGAGCACATAAAATAGCTCTCTGGTAATCACATCACAAAACAGTGGAGATGAGAACTGCTGTACAATGATAGAGGAGAAGCTGCGAACAGGATCTAGCCAGACAGATAAAATGCAGGAAGATCTGTAAGAAATAAAATCTTTCAAGCAGACCGCGGGAATAAAACATCCTTTCAAAAGGTCGGAGGCATGTGCTGAACAGTCATGCAGCACCAGGTCCGTCGCTGGACACAAACAGGAGAATTCAGCTGCAAGTCGGCAGAAACAATGGGTAATGCTAACCTATCCCCAGATCTGTCAGGACTGGGAAATGGCATTTTCCTTTTGAAGACTTGAGAGAACTTACTACAATACCAGAAAGCTAAGCCAGACCTTTAATGTATAATTAAGAGAGTTGTAACCAGCAATTAAAGGGTTTAAATCCCAGCTATTGTTCAAAGGGAGACAAATATTAACTCTTATACTAAAGTATGGACTGTGCCATTGTATTATTCAGAGTCTTATATCTAAAGGAAACTCAGTCGGGAAGACTATATTAATAATGTCCACTGTATTGGGAATACAGACTGAAAAAAAACAAACAAACAAATTCCAGCGATCCCCATTGAGGGCATAAGGGACTGCAGAATCTGATTCACACAAAGAAAAGACCAATGCTGTAGCTTGCCAACTGTGATGTCCACCTGGACTTGCACAAGAAGCCTGACAGGTAGGAGACATGAAAAGGACCTGCCAGGCTTACAAATGCCTGTCATGCTGTAGACCACCACACATAGTACAGGAGCGACCCGTTCCTTCCCTAAATAAAAGAACCTGGCAGCCTCCGCATTGAAATATCCTCACCACTGAGGGTTCCACACCCAGAGACAACATAGCTGTGAACAAGAACCTGCCCCAGCATACTCAAAAGACGTCATCCACCAAGGGCTGTTCTTCCAGACCCCCAAAAAGGGACACCTCCCCCCTGTATTTCCACACACAAAGGCCAAAGATTTTTTTTTTTGGAACCCTAGGAAGCCTCCCCCTCGGAAGGCCCTAGATCCACCTCTGACAGGGGTTGAAAGGCTGAAAAATAAATACACACACATCACCTGGGTGAAATGCAGAGGAAATCCCCCCTCGGAGAGTCTTCTCTGCACTCCAGAAGAGTTTGACATAAAAGAAGCAGACCGCTGCGAGAGCCGCCTGGTCTACTCCCCCGCTGCAAACAAAACCTGACTGCTCTAGAACATAGTTACCCCCTTGCTCAAAAACGGGACCACTTCAACCACCCCAACCGAGAAGCCGCTTCTTTGTTTTTTAACGCAACTGAGCAGCTCTAGGCGATTCCGACATCGTGCAATTCAAATTAACCCAAGCGATGGTGAAAAACCTCACCACTTGGACTCTGAGCACCAGGACCACTGTCCACCCACAGGAAGAGGTACCTGAACACCACCCCAAGCCCATGACCCTACAGGGAGACAGCCAATACAGCAGATTAAATCAACTGCACCGCCCTCCTGAAGAAACAGCGCTTTACCAGTGGCTGTTCGCTGCAGTTCTGCAAACTCCTTTCCCTCAAACCAGAGTCCACCCTTTGCCCACAGGCATTCAGAGAAAGTTCGGAGATAGGAGGGGGGAGGGACTCGGCCATCCGTGTTTAACAACACCCGCGGGCTTCTGCCAGCACATTAAACAAACGGCACACAGATGAAGGAGAGAGGAAAGAAAACAGAAAACCTTGATCACTCTACTATAACTATAGAATTGACTTTTTTCATTTTTTTAAGACAGAAACTGGAAAGAAAAGCAGAAAAAGAGAAAACTTTGAGACCAAGGGGCTCACCACATTACCACCTGCTGGATACTGAGGCTTCCAGGGGGCTGAGCAGGGCTCTTATTGGCTGCCTCAAAACTCAGTCTCCACCTGCTGGTAGGCACGCATAACCCATCAGTCATTCTGGGCAGGTCCGGAGGGGCGGTAAGGAAACCAGCATTTGAAACATGGAGAATATTTATTAAATTACTCCCATACATAAAAAGGGTGGCATTACAAATATGTATGGAGTAAATAATGCAAAATATTTGCCTTTAAACACATATTAAATAGTAAAATCATGCAAGCCACATAATGAGATGGAAAGCATGCAAATACATGAAAAGCACCTCATTATTATGTAAGTCAAATAATGCAGCTTATGTTGAATTTGGTAAACTGCGTTATCTCAGGAAAAAATAATCCCAGCTCAAAGCTGACATTACTTATCCTGCCTGGGAGCATCAGGCTGCTAACATGTGGCCTGGTGCTCCCAGGCAGCCTCTCTTAAACGGTCCTGGGGAGGGATGGTGTGGTAAACTAGACCAGTCCAGTGTCCCTGATCCCTCATATCCCTCTTTTCTCAACAGATCTGAAGTCTGTTTTATAAAGGCACCTAAAATGGGTGCCTTTTTGGACGTTTCACATAGGCATTCCTATAATACAATTACCACCATAAGCTCTAACTCTATTACCTAAAAGGAGAAAATATGAAGACAAAGTTCAAGTCTTTTTCTGTTATGGTTCTATACTTAGCTATTTGACACACAGAACTCTGGATTTCCTCCTAATGCTGATCCTCCCTAAATATGCACAAACTATCAACAATTAAGATACCAAGACAAGACACAATAAAGAAGGATTAATCAATGCTGTATGTTTGATATACAGTAGAGCAGAAAAAAATCAGCATAAAAACAAGTGACTGTGAATATGGAATAGACATCATAAAACATTCATTCATTATAAAAAAAATAAAAGAAAAAGAATAAATCCTAATGCTAAGGGGGGAAATTATCAAGCTGCTTAGGGCGATAAGTCAGTAAGTCATTTGGCCCTTAACATGACAAAGGGCACAAACACATGTTGTCTTGCCCTAATTACCTATACTTAAGTCATATGAGATGTAAAACATTAAAATACATGTAAAGCAGCTCATTACTATGTAAATACTATGCTACTGCTTGCAGTAAAGTGAATGATACATACCTGTAGCAGGTGTTCTCCGAGGACAGCAGGCTGATTGTTCTCACGACTGGGTGACGTCCGCGGCAGCCCCCACCAACCAGAAGAAGCTTCACGGGCGGTCCGCACGCAGGGCACGCCCACCGCGCATGCGCGGCCGTCTTCCCGCCCGTGCGCGACCGTTCCCGCCAGTTGAATGACAAGCAAAAATGATGAAAACGCAACTCCAAAGTGGAGGAGGGAGGGTAGGTGAGAACAATCAGCCTGCTGTCCTCGGAGAACACCTGCTACAGGTATGTATCATTCACTTTCTCTGAGGACAAGCAGGCTGCTTGTTCTCACGACTGGGGTATCCCTAGCTCTCAGACTCACTCAAAACAAGAACCCAGGTCAATTGAACCTCGCAACGGCGAGGGTATAACAGAAATTGACCTACGAAGAACAACTAACTGAGAGTGCAGCCTGACCAGAATAAATTCGGGTCCTGGAGGGTGCAGTTGGATTTACACCCCAAACAGATTCTGCAGCACCGACTGCCCGAACCGACTGTCGCGTCGTGTATCCTGCTGGAGGCAGTAATGTGATGTGAATGTGTGGACAGATGACCACGTCGCAGCCTTGCAAATCTCTTCAATAGTGGCTGACTTCAAGTGGGCCACTGACGCTGCCATGGCTCTAACACTATGAACCGTGACATGACCCTCAAGAGCCAGCCCAGCTTGGGCGTAAGTGAAAGAAATGCAATCTGCTAGCCAATTGGAGATGGTGCGTTTCCCGACAGCGACCCCTAGCCTGTTAGGATCGAAAGAAACAAACAATTGGGCGGACTGTCTGTGGGGCTGTGTCCGCTCCAAGTAGAAGGCCAATGCTCTCTTGCAGTCCAATGTGTGCAACTGACGTTCAGCAGGGCGGGTATGCGGCCTGGGAAAGAATGTTGGCAAGACAATTGACTGGTTAAGATGGAACTCCGACACCACCTTCGGCAGGAACTTTGGGTGGGTGCGGAGCACTACTCTGTTGTGATGAAATTTGGTATATGGAGCATGAGCTACCAGGGCTTGAAGCTCACTGACCCTACGAGCTGAAGTAACTGCCACCAAGAAAATGACCTTCCAGGTCAAGTCCTTCAGATGGCAGGTATTCAGTGGCTCAAAAGGAGGTTTCATCAGCTGGGTGAGGACGACGTTGAGATCCCATGACACTGCAGGAGGCTTGATAGGGGGCTTTGACAAAAGCAAGCCTCTCATAAATCGAACGACTAAAGGCTCTCCAGAGATGGCTTTACCTTCCACACGATAATGGTAAGCACTAATCGCACTAAGGTGATTCCTTACTGAGTTGGTCTTGAGGCCAGACTCTGATAAGTGCAGAAGGTATTCAAGCAGGTTCTGTGCAGGACAAGAACGAGGTTCTAGGGCCTTGCTCTCACACCAAACAACAAACCTCCTCCACTTGAAAAAGTAACTCTTTTTAGTGGAATCCTTCCTAGAGGCAAGCAAGACACGGGAGACACCCTCAGACAGACCCAACGAAGCGAAGTCTACGCCCTCAACATCCAGGCTGTGAGAGCCAGAGACTGAAGGTTGGGGTGCAGAAGCGCTCCGTCGTTCTGCGAAATGAGAGTCGGAAAACACTCCAATCTCCACGGTTCTTCGGAGGACAACTCCAGAAGAAGAGGGAACCAGATCTGACGAGGCCAAAAGGGTGCTATCAGAATCATGGTGCCGCGGTCTTGCTTGAGCTTCAGTAAGGTCTTCCCCACCAAAGGTATGGGAGGATAAGCATACAGGAGGCCGGTCCCCCAATGAAGGAGAAAGGCATCCGACGCTAGCCTGCCGTGTGCCTGAAGTCTGGAACAGAACAGAGGCAGCTTGTGGTTGGTCTGAGAGGCGAAAAGGTCCACCGAGGGGGTGCCCCACTCTCGGAAGATCTTGCGTACCACTCTGGAATGGAGCGACCACTCGTGCGGTTGCATGACTCTGCTCAGTCTGTCGGCCAGACTGTTGTTTACACCTGCCAGGTATGTGGCTTGGAGGAGCATGCCAAACTGGCAAGCCCAACGCCACATCCCGACGGCTTCCTGACACAGGGGGCGAGATCCGGTGCCCCCCTGCTTGTTGGTGTAATACATTGCAACCTGATTGTCTGTCCGAATTTGAACAATTTGGCAGGACAGCCGATCTCTGAAAGCCTTCAGTGCGTTCCAGATCGCTCGGAGCTCCAGGAGGTTGATCTGCAGATCTTGTTCCTGGAGGGACCACAGACCCTGGGTGTGAAGCCCATCGACATGAGCTCCCCACCCCAAGCGAGATGCATCCGTCGTCAGCACTTTCATGGGCTGAGGGATTTGGAATGGACGTCCCAGGGTCAAATTGGTCCGAATGGTCCACCAGTGCAGTGAATTGCGGCAGCTGGTGGAGAGGCAGATGACATCTTCTAGATTCCCGGTGGCTTGAAACCACTGGGAAGCTAGGGTCCATTGAGCAGATCTCATGTGAAGACGAGCCATGGGAGTCACATGAACTGTGGAGGCCATATGACCCAGAAGTCTCAACATCTGCCGAGCTGTGATCTGCTGAGACGCTCTGGTCTGCGAAGCCAGGGACAGTAGGTTGTTGGCCCTCGCTTCGGGAAGGAAGGCCTGAGCCGTCTGGGTATTCAGCAGAGCTCCTATGAATTCCAGAGACTGGGTTGGCTGGAGATGGGACTTTGGGTAATTTATCACAAACCCCAGCAGCTCCAGGAGTTGAATAGTGCACTGCATGGACCGGAGGGCTCCTGCCTCTGAGGTGTTCTTGACCAGCCAATCGTCGAGATATGGGAACACGTGCACTCCCAGCTTGTGTAGATACGCCGCCACCACCACGAGGCACTTTGTAAACACCCGTGGGGCAGAGGCGAGCCCAAAGGGCAGCACACAATACTGAAAGTGCCGTGCGCCCAGGCGGAATCTGAGATACTGTCTGTGAGCTGGCAGTATCGGGATGTGAGTGTATGCGTCCTTTAAATCCAGGGAACATAGCCAATCGTTTTTCTGAATCATTGGCAGAAGGGTGCCCAAGGAAAGCATCCTGAACTTTTCTTTGACCAGGAATTTGTTCAGGCCTCTCAGGTCTAGGATGGGGCGCATCCCCCCTGTTTTCTTTTCCACAAGGAAGTACCTGGAATAGAATCCCTGCCCTTCCTGCCCGGGTGGTACGGGCTCGACCGCATTGGCGCTGAGAAGGGCGGAGAGTTCCTCTGCAAGTACCTGCTTGTGATGGGAGCTGAAGGATTGAGCTCCCGGAGGACAATTTGGTGGAAGGGAGGCCAAATTCAGGGCGTATCCGCACCGCACTATTTGGAGAACCCACTGGTCGGAGGTTATGAGAGGCCACCTTTGGTGAAAAAATTTTAACCTCCCTCCGACCGGCAGATCGTCTGGCACGGACACTTTGAGGGCGGCTATGTTCCCGTGGATCCAGTCAAAAGCCCGTCCCCGGCTTTTGCTGTGGAGGCGCAGGGGGCTGCTTAGGCGCACGCTGTTGACGAGAACGAGCACGCTGGGGCTGTCCCTGTGCCTGTCGAGGCCTTCGGGCCGGCTGGGTGTACCTACGCTTGGCAAAAGCATAGGGTGCAGCCTGCCGGGCCCAGGAAAAACGTCCACCTGCTGAGGTGGATGCTGAAGGCGCCCGGTGGGAGAGCTTGTCGAGGGTGGTTTCCCGCTGATGCAGTTGGTCCACCAGCTGCTCGACCTTCTCGCCAAAAATATTATCCCCCCCGGCAAGGGACGTCAGCCAGTCTCTGCTGTGTGCGGTTGTCCAGGTCAGAGGCACGCAGCCATGAGAGCCTGCGCATCACTATACCTTGGGCCGCAGCACGAGATGCCACGTCACAGGTGTCATAGATACCCCTGGACAGGAACTTTCTGCACGCCTTCAGCTGCCTGACCACCTCCTGATAAGGCCTGGACTGCTCCGGCGGGAGCTTATCAACCAGGTCCGCCAGTTGCTTCACAGTGTTCCGCATGTGGATGCTCGTGTAGAGCTGGTAAGATTGGATGCGGGTCACGAGCATGGAAGATTGGTAAGCCTTCCTCCCAAATGAGTCCAACGTGCGAGACTCCCGCCCCGGGGGCGCCGAGGCGGTATCCCTCGAACTCCGTGCCCTCTTGAGAGCAGAATCCACAACCGCCGAGTCATGGGGCAATTGGGGCTGCATTAACTCTGGGTCCAAGTGGATTCTGTACTGAGACTCTGCTTTCTTGGGGATGATGGGATTAGATAATGGTCTCATCCAGTTCCGAAGCAGTGTCTCTTTGAGGACATTGTGCAACGGCACCATGGAGGACTCTCTAGGTGGTGATGGATAGTTGAGGACCTCGAGCATCTCAGCCCTCGGCTCATCCACAGAGACCACGGGGAAGGGAATGCAAATGGACATGTCCCTTACAAAGGAGGCAAAGGAGAGGCTCTCAGGAGGCGAGAGCTTCCTCTCTGGTGAAGGCGTGGGGTCAGAGGGAAGGCCCACAGACTCCTCTGAGGAGAAATATCTGGGGTCCTCCTCTTCCCCCCACGAGGCCTCTTCCTCGGTATCGGACATAAGCTCATGTAGCTGAGTCCTTAACCGGGCCCGGCTCGACATCGAGGCACCGAGGCCTCGGTGTCGTCGAGCGGTGGACTCCCGCGCCGGCGGGGACGAAGCTCCCTCCATCGACGTCGACGGGGACTCCACCTGCGTGGCGGTCGAGACCGGCGCCGCAAGCGGCGACGGTGTCGAAGGCCTCGGCACCGGGCTAGAGCTCGCCGGCGCCACAGTCAACGGCGCCAGGGGCGCAAGCACCCCCGGCGCCGGCACAGCCTGGCGCATCAGCCCTTCCAGGATCCCCGGAAGGATGGCTCGGAGGCACTCGTCCAGGCCCGCTGTCGGGAAAGACGGGGGGGGCCGGTAGAGGCGTCGGTGCCGGAAGCTGCTCGGGTCCAGGAGACTGCACCGAAGTGCTGGGACCCTGACGCGTCGGTACCTCCACTACCGAGGGGGACCTCTCCTCTCGACGTGGACGCTTCTGCGTCGACTCCTCTCCGGCACCGAGGGCCGGGCGCACCGATGGGGACCGATGACGGTGCTTTTTCTGTTTTTTGTGGTGCCCGTCATCGGCGCCCGGTGGAACAGAGGAGGAGGATGTCGATCCCCCTCGGCCTCGAGGGGCCGGGTCAGACAGGGTTCGGTCCCGAGGGCCATGAGCAGAGGGAGTGACCGGGGCCGATTGCCCACGCGGCCTCTCACCCCTACCGTCACCGGAGGACCGGCGGGCCGATGGGACCTGTACTCCTGGGGTCGATGCCATCGGTGTCGATTTCGCGGACACCGATACCGGTACCGAAGAACCGGCTGTCGATACCGATGCCGTCGAGGTCGACGTCGAGGGGCCGGCGCAAGTTCCAAAAAGACGGTCCCGAAGAACTTGCCTCGCAACCTGAGTCCGTTTCCGGAGACCAAGACACAAAGAACACGACTTGATATTGTGCTCCGGCCCGAGGCACTGGAGGCACCAAGCGTGGGTGTCGGTCTGCGAGATAGGCCGGCCGCACCGACCACACTTCTTAAATCCACTCGGGACCTTCGAGGACATCGACGGAAAAATCACGTCGGCGAAGTTAAAGTCGTCGATGGTGGCGGTAAATCACACCTCGAAAACTAATCGACCGCGCGGCCACAAGGCCGCAACGCGACGCCCCCGCTAGAAAACGAGGGAAAATAAAGCGCGTGCTCTTTTTTTTTTTTTTTCTAAATGAAAAAGGAAAAACTGGAGCGCGCGGCAACAGAAACAAAAAATAAACGAATTCGCGAACAACGCGACGGTTTTCCGGGGCTGACTAAGAGAGAGCGGCAGACGCACGACTCTCTCCAGGCACGGAAAAGAAAAGACTGGTGGGAACGGTCGCGCACGGGCGGGAAGACGGCCGCGCATGCGCGGTGGGCGTGCCCTGCATGCGGACTGCCCGCGAAGCTTCTTCCGGTTGGTGGGGGCTGCCGCGGACGTAACCCAGTCGTGAGAACAAGCAGCCTGCTTGTCCTCGGAGAAGCCACGGTATAGCCTTTAAAAGAACCCCAGATTTAGCTGAGGTTATTTTACCGCGCGGGAGCATCGGGCCACCAAGACCCAATGCTTCTGGGCTGTCTCTAAAAGGGGCAACACCAGTTAATGTAAATATCCCTCATGTAGGACCCCCAGGTTCTTCCCTAAGATGTGCCTACCACTTCAAAGGACCATCCCCCAAGTCACTCCTCCCCCACTGGTGCTGAGATCCAAAATGGCACCAGCAATCCCTATCAGTAGTCTCACAGTACTACCGCTAGGGGTCATCTTTCCATAAAAGGACAGACTACCACTAGAGATTGCCAGCACCATTTTAGATCCTGGAACTAGGACTGCTCATGCCACCCCCTAGACTTCCCAGGGATTTTTGTAGGTATGGATGAAGAGAAGCCATGGAGGGTGGGATGGGTCCTTCAGGTTGGGGGGCACACTTTGTGGAAGGAGGTAATATTGTGGGGGTGGTAGTATTGGAGAGGGCTATGCAGGGGTCATTTCTTTAACAGGTGCTACCCTTTTTACAGAAGGCCTGAAAGTACTGGGCTGAGGCTTGGTGACCCAGTGGTCCCCAGTCGATGAATTAACACTGTTTATGAGGTGGCTTGCAAGCAGCATTTGTCCTTTACCATGGGAGACAGCAACCTACAAAACAAAGACAGCCCTGGTTGATGACTCCTATAGTAAATCAAGGTGCAGTAAAAGCTCTCCTTTTACTGCACCTTGATAATGCCCCTTCCCCCAAGTCTACATTTTAAGTAACTTTTTCAAGGAAATATAAATATAATATACATCAGAATATCTATTTTAAAATGTTCCAATCAAGTCTAGTGTACAGATGTTAAAAGCCCAGGCATCAATTCAATAGCATCATTAAAAAGACGTATATCCATTTATTTTAAGCCTCAGTCCAGTGTTGTAGTATATTCAATATATGAGTAATTTACCAATGTAATAAGTATGATAAACTTTTATCATGACATATAAAGATGGCTAAATAGGTGAAGAACACCTATTAAAACAAATTTAAATAAATTCTAGTAATTATGTACATAGCTAGTTCTGAATCAATGTATTTTTTATATGCCATCTCATTATGAAATAAGACTGTGAGAAATTGATCTGTTTGGGGCTGTAGTAATAAAATAAGTAAGCTCTATCTTATGGCACTATGCTTGCAACTTGATTGATATAAATAAGATTCTCTTAAAAGGCAAGTATTGATCTGAGAATTTCAAGTACTTTAATGCCTTAAAGCAAAACAATTTCAACAATAATCTTCTAGAAAACTTTGAGGAAATGATTTAAAAAATGTCTCAGAACAAATTTTAATATTTATGTAATAAGTAGTCTATCAGCCTTATAATAATGTTTTGCAAGTGAAGCCCTAGCACTTGCCAAGCTGTTTTCACTCCTCAGAGCAAGGTTTGTTCAAGTTACCTTCTATGGTGAGATTTAGTCATACCTGTTAACTTCCTCTCCATGAATTATGCTAGACCAATAAAGACCAATGGGTTGTCTCTACCAGGAGATGGAGGTAGAGAAACTAAGTCTTCCAGTGACATCACCAATATAAGGGCTGGTGCAGCCTGAAACTTTCTAGTATGCTAATACCAAAGCAACAGAAGTTAAAAAACCATTTGAGAACCACTGCACAATGCAGTAATGAACCCTCAACACTAGAACTATTTACACTATAGGGCACTAAGGAAAAACAGAGAGCCTAGAGACAATTCCCTAATGCTGAAGTCTTCCAGAGCAGGCCCTGAACTGTTCTAGCAGGATTCAAGGAAAGGTAATTAACAGGTATGCAAAAATTTCACCTTCCTTTTCATCCTGGTAGACCAGTCCAGACCATTCAGATGTACAAAAGAAGCATCTTACTAGGTGGGCAAAGACCATATGAAGCACAGCTCTGCCAAAAAGCAGCATCACCCCTGGCTAGAACAATTTTCCAGTGTTTCACAATGCAAGGAAGACCAAATAACTGCTCTGCAAATGTCTACATGTGAGACTGCCAAGGCCTCCGCCCAGGAGGTTGCCTGTGCTTATGTGGAATGCACCTGGAGTCTACCAGCATAGCGTTATTGCAAAGAATATGGACCATTTTGATTGCGATATTAATCTAATGCCCAATAGAAGACTTAGACGCAGTCTTCCCCTTTATTCAGCCCCTGAAAACAAACAAATAGCCTACCAGACTTTCAGAAGACAGTTTGTGACCTACTAGTACCACAGCAGCATCCTGTGGATGCTCAACATATGGAGCTTCATGGTAGAATCTGAGTCTCCCCTTTCCAAAAAAAAAAGTCAGAAGAGCCATTACCTGATTAATACAAAAGGGAGATACCATCTTTGATAAGAACAATACTACAGTAAGAAGAGAAACTGCCTCAGTCAAACAGCAAGAATGATTACCAGTACTAATACATGGACTTAAACATCTCCCTATCAGATGTGCTACACCTGCTTCTGTACAGATATAAATCAGGTCCAAACTGAGGCAAGGTCTTACTTTCTTTGACTGGACATAAATTGGGTGCCAGAGGGTTATGATGTTTATGCTGATATAGATATTCATGTGCACTTTAACGTTTCTTCCTTTCAAATGTAATCTATATTGGTTCCCAATGTAACTCCCTTGTCTGCACATCTAGGTGACTGCCTAGTGTAAGCCCTGAAAGCTGGGTGGAAAGGGGCACACATCAAATTTGTTGGTTTGGAACAATGGGCAGGACCAGGATTTATCCTAGGAGGCCACAGCAAGTAGCACCAGACAGTCAGAAATCCACTCTATACACAGTCTGTTCTGTCTGAACCAAACTTTACTGTCCTTTAAATGATTTAGGCACAGTATACTTTATCGTCACTGATCAAGCAGTAACTATTTACAGTTCTTTCCTCCTCTTTTCAGTCATAGATGAAAATAAATTAATGGTTACTTTAATTCCCTTAAATGGTTAAACCTACTCACCGGGTTGGTGAGGGTTTTTCAAGCACACAGTTCAGATTATTTGTTGTTCATATTGACAGATGTTAAACATGTATCAGTGCTTAATTATTATTCACTTACAGTTTCCCCAACCTTCAGATGTTGGCAGTTGGGTAATAAATATTAAGTCAGTTCAGCCCTGTATAGATGGAAAAGGGCCCTTGATTATGGAGGCAGACGCACAAACTAACCTCCTGCTCCTTTCCTTTAGAATTTTGTAGGGATGGATAGGGTCCCCCATCCCTGTCCACTAAAACGAGGCAGCAGCTGTTTTAGTTCTGTTTCCTGTCCCTAATCCTTCTTGAATCCTTGCTCCTCTAGCAAGTGCCTTTAATGGCCAACCTGTGAAGGTATGAACCAGCTGATTCTTTCAGTTAGGCTGCTGTTTCAGGCATATGTGAAGGGACCTCCCTGTAGTTGCAAGGTCAGAGGCAGGAGATGAACCTAAGGCAAAGTGAGATAGCAGGGAGAGGGCTTGAATACTCAGAAGTAGGGTTACCATACATCCAAATTTCCCTGGACATACTTTCCTTTTCAGGGGACTGTTGGGGGTCCAGGCAGTTTTTTTTTAGCCTGCCTGTTTGTCCGGGTTTCTGGGCAGGCGAGCCTCAGGATGCCCTCTCCAAATGTACCTTAATATGCCCTGGTGGTCTAGTGGTGGCCTTTTCAGGGCAGAAAAGAACCCCACTCTTTCCTGCCCACTTCCGCTGACCTGCCGCTTCAAAATGGTTGCCATCGACCTTGCATCCAATTTGTTAAGAATATGTTTTATTTTGTAATAAAAAAGTAGTTTTAAAAGGATATTACTTTTACTTCAGTATTTTTGTTTTTTTGGGGGGGGGGGGGGTTAAGACTTTCTACTTTTACTTTATTGCTTATGAAGCAGTACTTTTACTTTTTATTTAAGTACTTTTAAAAAGTAACAACCACATCCCTGGTTCAGTACTAACCATTAGGGATAGCCTAATGGTTAGAGCAGCAGAATGAGAACTAGAAAAACCTGGTTCACATCCTATTGCAGCTCCCTGTGATCTTGTGCAAGTCACTTAACTCTCCATTGCCTCAGGTACAAACTTTAATTGTAAGCCCTTGGGAGACAAGAAAATACTTACTGTACTTGAAAGTAACTCACCTTGAACTTCAGCTTCAAAAGTTGTGAACTAAATCCAAAATCCCTTCCCCTTGCCTTCACTATTATTTAAGTTATACCTTACGTAATTTTAGTAGGAAGAAAGATGTATTAAAAGATTTTTGAAAGCATCTATTTTTTTAATTAAATCCATTACAAATCTTAATACATCAAGTTCATGCAGCATCACAAAAGTATTCAAATTTGGTATTCAGGAAAATCCAGTACATCTGATGATTAGACTAAACGAAATATGCAAATTAGTTATATTCCCTACCATCTGAAAACATCTCATGAATATTTATTATGGATAGCTCTATAATTAGATCTGTTGATGCAATGTATATCACACAAACTTAACTTTGCACTGATAACACATTATGAAACTGTAAAATAGCTGTTTGTAACACCACTAGCAAATCTTATAAGAACATAAGAGTGGCCATACTGGGTCAGACCAATGGTCCATCTAACCCAGTTTCATGTTTCCAACAGTGGCTAACCAGGTCACAAGCACCTGACTTCATGTTCAAATGTACAGCGCTGCGTACATCTAGTAGCGCTATAGAAATGATAAGTAGTAGTAGTAGTGGTAGTAGTAGAAACCCAAAAGATACTTTCATATGAGGTATCTGATAACCACTAACCTAAATATGTCTGGGTATTGTACATACGATTATCTGACACTGTGATACTGAATGCTAACAGTTGCTTAACTACAAAAATGCTTTATGTTATCTACCAAGTACAGCAGTTATGGGTCATCCCATGCCAAGTGGTCTAAACCTTCCCACCATCATGTCTCCAATTTTGTTCAAATTTTATCTATTGCGCGAGTCAGGTGTTAAATGAAGTTTCTCAAAATTTGAGGTCTCTAACTGCAATAGTTGCAGATCTAGACCCCCTTTTCTGAAAGGTTATCAGTCCATGAGCGCGCGACATTTACCAAAATGCCATTTTTGGGGTCTAATAAAATCCAAACACATTTATAAGAATGGCTAAAAAATTCAAATCCTGTACAGTTTTTGATGCTAATTCCGATGAAATACATTTTACTATTATGGATGCAAAATCCAGTCAAACAAGTTGACTCAAAAGTGTGCATCAAAATTGGTTGCGTCTCATCGGAACATATTTGGACCAATATTCAGACCGCAACAACTTCCATGCAAAGATACGGACTTGAAATTTTGAACAAGCATTATGCTTGTGCTGGACATAATACTGCCAGATTTGCAACTAACCAGCATCTATAACCGCCCTGCAGGATCTCTTCAAAGTTGGAACTGTCAGCGCAAATGGTAAAATGTACCAAAGTTCAAAGCCAATTATTAAAAAAGAGTCTGCCTGAATCAGCTTGTGAACAGTATCATCTGAAAGAGAAAATTGTGCTGTACAACACTGATATGTTTTTGTTTTGCAATGCCACCATGCTTTCAATCTCATTATCATGTTGCTCGTATTGGCACTACCAAGCTGTGCATTAAATAATGCAAGCATTTATCATTTAACATGTATTAAATGGCAAAACTCACATGTTATTCGTTAACAAACTACCCCTCTTAGGTGGAATGCTCATGCTCTGCGCCCCAGCACTATCCAGATAGTGTCAGGGCATCTGTAAGAATCTGCAACAGACCTATATATATACATACATTTAAATATCTGACTCTATATTTTCTATTAAAAATGTGTAGGATTACATGGTATTTGGAAATAAAAATACAGCACACACAACAATTTCAGTCATTTACCATAATATCAAACAAGATTCAGAAACCTTGTAACATGTATATAGTTTAACTACATCCTATCCTAATTAAATTGTACTGAAGCTTCTTCAATTGTTTTTACCCAAAAATATAAGGAAGAATACAGAGAAACAAGAAGAAAGCATTCATTAAATTACTGGTGCTCCATCTTTGAGCAAATACTGAAAACAAATGTCTACATACATTCAAAATAATACCCAGTATATTAAATAAAACTAAATAAGGAAATAAAAAGTATGAGTTTTAGATGCTAAGGGACTCTAATCATACAAATTGCCTTAAATAATATATTTTTCTAGCAGGATAATATGATATTATGAAAATTTAGACTTGTTTTTCTGCCTGTCAGAATCTCATTAGCACTTCTATTTAAATTTTGCTTGTGCACTCAAATCTCTCATTTGTACATCTGGTATAACTCAAACACTGCTTTATTTGTTAAAAGGCCTTCTAAATAAAGGAGTGGATTCATATAACTTGCACTGGTATTTTCTAGACAGAAACAGTGCTATTATTTCAGCAGTGTATAACCATGGAGGGTCAATGAGGATGAAAACACCATATTTGAAAGAGCATTAAAAAAAAAAAAGAAGCAGCAGCAAATACAATCACTGATGAACACATTTGCATGAAAACTCTTTTACTAACATAATAATTAAATTTGTCAATGAAAACATGTTTTATTTTTAAAGAGAACAATACTTGCCTTTTAATGCTTCCTTGAAATTCTAGGTTAGTCTTCAGCCCCTCTCATTTCAATCCACACTTATGTTTTACATATTGAATAATCCCTGATTGCAAATCATAGTAGTTTTCCTTTTTCAACCATAAATATTTCATCTAGATTCACTGTCAGATCCATTTTTTTAAAATGTATCATCACATACCAATTCATCTTAATACAAGTGTTACCCCCCCCCCCCCCCACACCCCGAAAGGTGCCTTAGCTGCAGGCAGAAGGTGGGATGATTTTCAGGGAGGTCACAAAGACAACAGTTGCTGGGACTGCCAGTCTGGTGGGAGGTTTTGTGAAGGACCAGCCCATGTGGAAAGGGCCCAGAAGCAATAACAGGCGTTGCGTCAAGAAAATTGGTTGATCACCCCCATCAAGACCCTGAGCACTGAGGGGAAGTCCTAGGAACTAAGGGGATCTTTTACTAAAGCTTAGCTTGAGTTATCTGCAGCAGGGCCCATTTTATTCTTATGGTCCCTGCTTCAGATAACGCAAGCTAAGCTTTAGTAAAAGATCCCCTACGGCCGTAGGATTTTACAGTAGGTAATGACTGGAGCCCCTGCTCCAGAGCAGCAGATGACTGTAGAGTGTTCCTGACTTGGTAACAAATAGGAGTGCTTTGGGGAAAAGACACCCCAGGCAGAAGTGGGAGCCTCACTTCTGGCAGCTACTTCATTTCACAAGTGAACTGTGTGAGTGGGACCAGGGCTGCACAAAGAAGAAAGAACAGATTATAATATATACCCCTCCACCCCCAATCTCCCAACCCTCTTTCTCCCAGGTCAAATTCATATTTCTAATATATATCATGATGCTGGCTGTAACTACAAATGTATGCTTTTTATCTAGATTATGCAAAGGTTGAGAATATATTTTCTAAGAGATTTATGTCCCCTTTTACCAAGCTGCGGCAAAAGGGGGCTGGTGCTGGCATCGGTGCATGTTTTACATGCGCGCTGAAGTCCCCTTTTATCTCAGCTGGTAAGCAGGCGTTGGGCTTACCACCACTTAGTAAAAGAAGCCCTTAAAGGCTCTTTTACTAAACCATGCTAGCAATTCCCTCACGGCAAATGAGAGGAAACCCATTCAGTTCCTATGAGCTTCCTCTCATTTGCCGTGCTGGGCATCATTATTATTATTTATTGCATTTGTATCCTGCATTTTCCCACATATCTGCAGGCTCAATGTGGCTTACATTGCTCCGTCATGGTATCATCATGACTGAATAAACATATAGAATTAGTAATTACATAAGAAACAAGGGAAATATAGTGCATAAAAGTAAGAGTTTAGTAAAAGGAGGCCCTAAATGGGCAGATCCATTTAAAGTGAACTGGACACAAATGTCAATCAAAAGATATACTGCCAGGGTCATTATCTAATCCTGACACTTGAACCTTACTATCCCAACCATCCCCTAAAATCAATCCTAAGGCTTCCCATCTGTGTCTGAGCTTAACTCAAATTCCTTACAGTGTCCTAAGCCCTACATTGTACTTTGTTTGCTCATCTTTCAGACTTCATTCTTCATCAGGTCCTTTCCATCAGACATACAGAAATAAAACTTAAAATTCCTAAACATCCAACCAATCCCAAACCATGGAACAGCTTTACACAAAGGTTTACAATACACACATGGATATCAAGAAAAACTTACAGCAAGAATCCCACTCATTTTATATCCAGGGCTTCTAATTTTGGGGCATAACTGAAAAATCCCCCAAATTGTCCTAGCTCACAATGATCTGATGATGCCCTTTGTTGTTCCTGTCACGATCAGGTGATATCATCAAAGTGGACGTGACCTCACTCCTCCTTTCCAAACCAAGAATAAGCAACATGTGGCAGACGGAGCATTTCTATCTCTCCCTAGTAGCTGCTCGGATATGGTGGAATAATGCCTCCCTGACAGACTCCGATATTTTTTTACCAAGTGAAGGAGTGGCCTAATGGTTAGAGCACTGGTCTTGACATCCAGAGATGCCTGGTTCAAATCCCATTGCTGTTCCTTGTGATCTTGGGCAAGTCACTTAACCCTCCATTGCCTCAGGTACAAACTTAGGGCCCTGTTTACTAAGACACACTAGCATTTTTAGCATGCGCTAATGCTAGACACCCATATATTCCTATGGGTGTCTCTAGTGTTGGTGTGCGCTAATTTTTAGCGTGCACTAAAAATGTTAGTGCGCCTGCAGCATGGCTTAGTAAACAGGGCCCTTAAGTTGTGAGCCCTCCAGGGACAGGGAAATACCCAGTGTACTTGAATGTAACTCACCCTTGAGCTACTACTGAAAAAGGTGTGAGCAAAATCCAAATAAATAAATACCTATCTCAATTTTGTAATTTAAAGTTGATAGCCACAGCACCTTGGGCTACTTTCTTTTCCTATGCAGCTGAGGCTGGAGTGACATGTTTAAAACAGCCTGGTGCACACTCGGGTCTGGGCTAGAGAAAAAAAAGAAAGCAGCTTTAGGCATAGGGCTGGCAGCTTTCAATGACAAAACTGAGATGACTAACCAGGGGGAAGGGAGAGAAAGGCACTGGCCACTGAAACTCCTGCCTGCATGGGACTCCACCTGGCCCATATGATCTCGTGTTTTCAGCCTGCAGAATTAATCAGAGGGAAGACTACTACTACTATTTAGCATTTCTATAGCGCTACAAGGCGTACGCAGCGCTGCACAAACATAGAAGAAAGACAGTCCCTGCTCAAAGAGCTTACAATCTAATAGACAAAAAATAAAGTAAGCAAATCAAATCAATTAATGTGTACAGGAAGGAGGAGAGGAGGGTAGGTGGAGGCGAGTGGTTACAAGTTGTTACAAGTCAAAAGCAATGTTAAAGAGGTGGGCTTTCAGTCTAGATTTAAAGGTGGCCAAGGATGGGGCAAGACCTAGGGGCTCAGGAAGTTTATTCCAGGCATAGGGTGCAGCGAGACAGAAGGCGCGAAGTCTGGAGTTGGCAGTAGTGGAGAAGGGAACAGATAAGAAGGATTTATCCATGGAGCGGAGTGCATGGGAAGGGGCTGTAGGGAAGGACGAGTGTGGAGAGATACTGGGGAGCAGCAGAGTGAGTACATTTATAGGTTAGTAGAAGAAGTTTGAACAGGATGCAAAAACGGATAGGGAGCCAGTGAAGCGACTTGAGGAGAGGGGTAGTATGAGTAAAGCGACCCTGGTGGAAGACGAGACGGGCAGCAGAGTTTTGAACCGATTGGAGAGGGGAGAGGTGACTAAGTGGGAGGCCAGCATGAAGCAGATTGCAGTAGTCTAAACGAGAGGTGACAAGGGTGTGGATGAGGGGCCAACATGAGCAGTGTGTATTAGTTGCTGCATGCGAGGGAGGGAGGATGTTTGAGAGACCAAATGGCATGCAGGCAAGAGAGGGCGAGACCAAATCATTTGTGGGACAGGGCAAAGTTCTTATGCCCACCCATCCTGGGCCCAGGCCCACCCAAAATTAGGTGTCTGGCTACGCCGCTGCTAAAGGGCCAGACAAATTGCTCTGGTTTCCAATAGATTGATCAGGCAAGAGGACTCCTCCGGCGACCAACGCCCCTAGGCATACTATCCCTGACAGTGGGCTCCTCAGCCTGAGAGGCTGGCATCCGTTGTCACTACTATCCATTGTGGAGCCTCAAGAGGCATCCCCTTGCCCAGGTTGGATGACCTAAGCCACCAGCAAAGATGACCCCTCACCTGCGCTGGAAGTGGCAACCTGCGAAGGAGAGAACCTGACTGCAGAGACCACCTGGAAAGAAGGGACCTTTGCAGAGACCTCATGTGTGCTCTGGCCCACGACACCATCTCTATCGCCGCCGCCATGGTCCCTAAGACTTGAAGGTAATCCCGGGCGCACGGAAGAGAGAACTGGAGGAACTGACAAACTACTGTCTTCAACTTGAGAATTCTGGCCTGAGTAAGAAATACTCGACCTCTACAAGTGTCGAAGCACACCCCCAGGTAGTCCAGAGACTGAGTTGGTTCCAGACGACTCTTCTGGAAATTGATCACCCATCCTAGGGATTGCAGGAACTTGACCACTCTCTCTGTGACCTGAAGACTCTCTTGGTAAGATTTCGCCCTGATTAGCCAATCATCCAGTTATGGATGAACCAGAATGCCCTCCTTTCTTAAGGCTGCTGCAACCACCACCATCACACCTTGGTGAAGGTGCGAGGAGCCATCACTAGGCCAAAGGGTAATGCCCAAAACTGGAAATGTCTGCTGAGAATTGCAAAATGCAGAAATTGCTGATGCAATGGACGAGTCAGGATATGAAGACAGGCCTCAATAAGATTGAGAGCTGTCAAAATCTCCCCAGCCCGCACTGCCACTATGATGGAGCAGAACGTTTCCATGCGAAAAGAGGAGACTTTGAGAATTGACCACCTTAAAATCCAGAATCGGTTGGAAAGAGCCTTCTTTCTTGGGAACGACAAAGTAGATAGAATACCGACCCTTCCTGAGCTCCGCCGAAGGGACGGACAAATAGCCCTAAGACTGGGAAGCCGTTCTAGAGTCTCCCTGACTACCCCCACCTTTAGGCAAGACCGACAAGGAGACTCTACAAAGGCGTCTGGCAGAGGACGCGCAAACTCTAAGGCGTACCCTTCTCAAATAACCTCCAGAACCTACTGGTCTGAGTTAATTTTGGCACTCTCCAGAGAAATTGCATTAAACGTGCCCCTATGGGAACGAAAGGCTGGGCCCGGACACCTTCACTGAGAGGGACAAGTAGTGGACTGAAAAGAGACTCCTGAATCCCTGCCCCCTCTATGGGCTCCTCGAAAGGATTCAGTCCTCTAGAAAAATGAGATCTTTGAACCGGAGCGGTCTTTCTAGATCTAAAATGGCGAAAATCCTGGCCAAGACCTCGGCCTGAAAACAGACCGCAGCTAGAAGCTTTGGGATGGTCTTCTGGAAGCCTTGGGGCCTTCGTTTCTCCTGAACTGCAGACTAGCTTATTCAAGCCATCACCAAACAAAGAAGCCCTAAAGGGAAACTTACTGAGCTTAGACTTAGAGGCTGCATCTGCAGCCCAGCCTCTAAGCCAAAGTGACCACCTAGCTGCTACTCCAAGAGCCATCGACATAGCGGAGGCTCGCAGCAAATCATACAAAGCGTCAGCTAGAAAGCCGAATCCAACTCGATCTTCGCTACCTCAATATCAATGGCTGCTAAATCATCCGAAGATCTATCAAGCACTCTCTCAGACCATCTAAAGCAGGCTCGAGCTACTAAGGAACCACAGATGGCCGCCTGCACCGCCAAGGCAGAGACATTGAAACTGTTCTTTAACAAAGTCTCCATACGCCGATCCTGGACATCTTTGAGCGCTGTACCCCCATCTACCGGCACCGTGTTACTTTTAATGACAGCCAATACCACCACATCCACTATAGGCAGTTTCAAGAGGGATTTGTCAGTCTCAGGGACCAGATAGAGCCAGACCATGTACTTAGCAGGTCTAAAGGCAGAGTCAGGGATGTTCCACTGAGCCTGAATGACATCCCTATCATCTTGGTGCATAGGAAAGGTCCTACCTGGTTTACGGACTCCTTTTATCAAGAGATCAACCTTACGAGGCTCCGCTGAAGGAGTTTCGTCATCCTTAAAGTGTAAGG
The DNA here is from genome assembly GCF_901765095.1 of Microcaecilia unicolor. NCBI lineage: Eukaryota > Metazoa > Chordata > Amphibia > Gymnophiona > Siphonopidae > Microcaecilia > Microcaecilia unicolor. The sequence goes on from NC_044033.1 coordinate 123,666,157, forward strand.
TAGAGGAGACCAAGGAAATTAACTCCTGTAAATCTTCTTTATGGAAGGATCTTCCCCAGGCACAAAAGGATCATCTGCTGTATACCCTTGAGCAGAATCCTCCTCTAAATTGCCTGCCTGGGAAAGATCCTTCTCATCCAAGGCTGGCATCTCCAAATCCAGATCAGAAAAATCTTCTTCCCAGGACCTTTTAGCAGCCACCAGTTGTCCTTCTGAAGGTCTTTTGAGGCTGAGGAGATGGGTTAGCCTGCTGCAACATGAAAGCCTTATACATTTGCAGCACAAAATCAGGGTGAAAACTCCTAGCGAATCCAGAAGTTATCAGGAAAAGACCATCTGAAGGAGCCTGACTCACATGAGGTGGCAGAGAAGGCTGCTCCAGCTGACTAACCCAAGGAGACAAAATGGCGGCAGTTCCCGCCCAAATCAAGACCACCAACTTTCCCTTGGCTGCCACCGCATCCTTGCTCTCTGCTGCCGGAGCCGGCAAAATTACAAGCGCGGGACCTGGTTCTGAGGAGACCTCAACAGCTGTGCAGAATTTACAATAGCCGCTCGCTTCAAGACCGTGGCACTGACAGACTGGACATCGGTGAAGTTTCTCAGAAATGAAAGTGGAAACTGCAATGCTTTTTTTTTTACACTGAAAACACCAGGGGAAACAGGAGAAGTCAGCTACAAAACGGCACAGCAGGAGAGCCAGTATGCCCGATTACTCAGTGACCTTAAAGCCACAGAACTCTTTTTTTTTTTTTTTTCTTCAATAAATACTTTAATTATTTAATTAATAGGCTGCCTCTCCCTGCCTAGACACTCTTCCCTTGAAGAGGCTAAGGCAAAACAGAGAATAGCAGATCAAATGCCGTCTCAGGGAGTATGGGGGGGAGGGACCCGGCCACCCCGGGTGTGACACCCCCAAGGCTGAAAAAGATCCCCACTGACCCGAGTCTCAACAGAAACAGGTTAGAGAAAAGTCTCAGGTATACATCTCACTGTTACCTCTTTAGATTGTAGTGGCTCACACAAAATATCTTTTGAGTCTGGGTCAGAGTGCCACAATTATTCAATTTGATCTATCAAGTGCCTTTGACCTAGTCAATCATGGTGTTATTTATGCTGGATAGCTTTGGTTTACAAGGTGCAGTGCTGAACTGGTTTAGGGTATTTTTGTTCAGTTGCAGATACACGGTTAAGATGCAGGGTATCCTGTCTGTTTGGTCCCCCAGGGGTCACCCGTCTCCAATATTGTTGAACCTGCTGTTAGAGCCATTGGGAAAGGCTCTCAAGGATTTAAAGCTGCATACCTTTATGTATGTAGATGACATTACTATCTTGTTGCCTTATTTAAAGAGTCAGGAGGAGATAATGAAGGATATTCAAAATGGTGTTGAGTTGGTAGAAAACTGGGCATCTAGCTTTGCTTGAAACAATCGGGATAAAACAAAGTTTCTTTGGATTAGTCCACCAAAGAATATACAAGGTCTAAAGACCTTTACTATTAGGAATAATACCTTTAAATTTGAATTTACCACTGTATATTGGGGATTGGAAAGTCAGTTAACCATGTTAAATCAGGTTAACAAAGTGGTTAAAAGTTCTTTCCTTTTACGGAAATTGAAAGCAATTCGTAGAAAGTTTGAATTATCCTGCTTTAGACACATAGGGCCCTGCTTACTAAGCCATGCTATAGGCACGCTAGTGTTTTTAGTGCACACTAATGAGTTCAATTCCCACTTCAGGCACAGGCAGCTCCTTGTGACTCTGGGCAAGTCACTTAACCCTCCATTGCCCCATGTAAGCCGCATTGAGCCTGCCATGAGTGGGAAAGCACGGGGTACAAATGTAACAAAAATAAAAATATAAAATAAATTAGCGTGCGCTAAATGCTAGAGACATCAACAGGAATATATGGGTGTCTCTAGCGTTTACTGCGTGCTAACTTTTAGCATGTGCTAAAAACGCTAGCACACCTTAGTAATAGCACAATCTTTGCTACTTTCCAAGTTGGATTATTGTAACATAGTTTACATTAGTTGCACAACTGAGCTTATAAAAAAGATCCAAATATTTCAAAAGCTTACTGTGAGAGTTATATATTCATTAATGTAGAGAAGATCACAGAGCCCCTTACCTTGCAAAACTTCACTGGTTACTGCAGTTGCAAGGTCCCAATTTAAATTGTATTATGGCTTTTAGGGCATTGTATGTGTATCTTATATTTGGTTGTGTTTTTCTCATTTTTAGACAGTCAATTACTACATAAGTACACAAGTATTGCCATACTGGAACAGATCAAAGGTTCATCAAGCCCAGCATCCTGTTTCCAACAGTGGCCAATCCAGGTCACAAGTACCTGGCAAGATCCCAAAACAGCAAATGATACATACCTGTAGCAGGTGTTCTCTGAGGACAGCAGGCTGATTGTTCTCACGACTGGGTTGACGTCCACGGCAGCCCCTCGAACCGGAAGAAAAAATCTTGCGGGAGGTCCCGCACGCGGGGTACGCCCACCGTGCATGCGTGCCTATCTTCCCGCCCGTGCGTGACCGCTCCCGCTCAGTTAAATGACAAGCAAAGAAATGAGGAAAAAACGCAACTCCAAAGGGGAGGAGGGAGGGAAGGTGAGAACAATCAGCCTGCTGTCCTTGGAGAACACCTGCTACAGGTATGTATCATTCGCTTTCTCCGAGGACAAGCAGGCTGCTTGTTCTCACGACTGGGGTATCTCTAGCTCCCAGGCTCACTCAAAACAACAGACAGGGTCAATTGGTCCTCGCAACGGCGAGGACATAACAGAAATTGACCTACGAAGAACAACTAACTGGGAGTGCAGCCAGAACAGAATAAAACCGGGTCCAGGAAGGTGGAGTTGGATTTAAACCTCGAACAGATTCTGCAGCACCGACTGCCCAAACTGATTGTCGCGTCGGGTATCCTGCTGGAGGCAGTAATGAGATGTGAATGTGTGGACTGATGACCACGTCGCAGCCTTGCAAATCTCTTCAATAGTGGCTGACTTCAAGTGGGCCACTGACGCCGCAATGGCTCTAACACTATGAGCCGTGACATGACCCTCAAGAGCCAGCCCAGCCTGGGCGTAAGTGAAGGAAATGCAATCTGCTAGCCAATTGGAGATGGTGCATTTCCCAACAGCGACCCCCTTCCTATTGGGGTCGAAAGAAACAAACAATTGGGGCTGTATCCACTCCAGATAGAAGGCCCAATGCTCGCTTCCAGTCCAATGTGTGCAACTGACGTTCAGCAGGGAGGGTATGCGGTCTGGGAAAGAATGTTGGCAAGACAACTGACTGGTTAAGATGGAACTCCGACACCATCTTTGGCAGGAACTTAGGGTGAGTGCGGAGGACTACTCTGTTATGATGGAATTTTGTATAAGGAGAATGATCTACCAGGGCTTGAAGCTCACTGACCCTACAAGCTGAAGTGACTGCCACCAAGAAAATGACCTTCTAGGTCAAGTACTTCAGATGGCAGGAGCTCAGAGGCTCAAAAGGAGGTTTCATCAGCTGGGTGAGGATGACATTGAGATCCCATGACACTGCAGGAGGCTTGACAGGGGGCTCTGATAAAAGCAAACCTCTCAGGAATCGAACGACTAAAGGCTGTCCTGAGATGGCTTTACCCTCTACACGATGGTAAGCACTAATTGCACTAAGGCGATTCCTTACTGAGTTGGTCTTGAGACCCGACTCTGATAAGTGTAGAAGGTATTCAAGCAGGGTCTGTGTAATACAAGAGCGAGGTTCTAGGGCCTTGCTCTCACACCAAACGATAAACCTCTTCCACTTGAAAAAGTAACTCTTCTTAGTGGAATCCTTCCTGGAAGCAAGCAAGACACAGAAGACACCTTCAGACAGACCCAAGGTAGCAAAATCTATGCCCTCAACATCCAGGCCGTGAGAGCCAGAGACTAAAGGTTGGGGTGCAGAAATGAGGGTCGTTCTGCGAAATGAGGGTTGGAAAACACTCCAATCTCCATGGTTCTTCGGAGGACAGAAGAAGGAACCAGATCTGACGGGGCCAAAAGGGCACAATCAGAATCATGGTGCCGCGGTCTTGCTTGAGCTTCAGTAAAGGTCTTCCCCACCAAAGGAATGGGAGGATATGCATACAGGAGGCCCTTCCCCCAATGGAGGAGAAAGGCATCCGACGCTAGTCTGCCGTGTGCCTGAAGTCTGGAACAGAACTGAAGCAGCTTTTGATTGGTCTGGGAGGCAAAAAGATCCACCGAGGGAGTGCCCCACTCTCGGAAGAGCTTGCGTACCACTCTGGAATGGAGCGACCACTCGTGCGGTTGCATGAGTCTGCTGAATCTGTCGGCCAGACTGTTGTTTACACCTGCCAGGTACGTGGCTTGGAGAAGCATGCTGTGCTGGCATGCCCAGTGCCACATCCTGACGGCCTCCTGACACAGGGGGTGAGATCCGGTGCCCCCCTGCTTGTTGATGTACTACATTGCAACCTGATTGTCCGAATTTAGATAATTTGGAAGGACAGCCGATCTCTGAAAGCCTTCAGCACGTTCCAGACCGCTCGGAGCTCCAGGAGATTGATCTGAAGACCTGCTTCCTGGAGGGACCACACCCCTTGGGTGTGGAGCCCATCGACATGAGCTCCCCACCCCAGGAGAGATGCATCCGTCGTCAGCACATTTTGCGGCTGAGGAATTTGGAACGGGCGTCCCAAGGTCTAATTGGTCCAAATCGTCCACCAGCGCAGCAAATTGCGACAACTGATGGGCAGGCGGATAGCATCTTCAAGATTCCCGGTGGCTTGGCACCACTGGGAAGCTAGGGTCCATTGAGCTGATCTCATGTGAAGACAAGCCATGGGAGTCACATGGACTGTAGAGGCCATATGGCCCAGGAGTCTCAACATCTGCCGAGCTGTGATCTGCTGGGACGTTCTGGCCTGGGAGGCGAGGGACAGAAGGTTCTGAGCCCTCGCCTTGGGAAGGTAGGCATGAGCCATCTGTGAATTCAGCAGAGCTCCTATGAATTCTAGAGATTGGACTGGCTGGAGATGGGACTTCGGGTAATTTATTACAAACCCCAGCAGCTTCAGGAGTTGAATAGTGCACTGCATGGACTGAAGAGCTCCTGCCTCCGAGGTGCTCTTCACCAGCCAATCGTCGAGATACGGGAACACGTGCACCTCCCAGCTTGCGAAGGTATGCCGCAACCACTACGAGGCACTTCGTGAAGACGCATGGCGCAGAGGCGAGCCCAAAGGGCAGCACACAATACTGGAAGTGATTTATCCCCAGACGGAATCGCAGATACTGTCTGTGAGCTGGCAGTATTGGGATGTGGGTATAAGCATCCTTTAAATCCAGGGAACATAGCCAATCAACTTTCTGAATCATGGGGAGAAGGGTGCCCAAGGAAAGCATCCTGAACTTTTCTCGCACCAGATATTTGTTCAGGCCTCTCAGGTCTAGGATGGGGCGCATCCCCCCCTGTTTTCTTTTCCACAAGGAAGTACCTGGAACAGAATCCCTGCCCTTCTTGCCCGGGTGGCACGGGCTCGACCGCATTGGCGCTGTGAAGGGCGGAGAGTTCCTCTGCAAGTACCTGCCTGTGGTGGGAGTTGAAGGATTGAACCCCCGGAGGGCAATTTGGTGGGGTGGAGATCAAATTCAGGGTGTATCTGCACCGCACTATTTGGAGAACCCACTGGTCGGAAGTTATGAGAGGCCACCTTTGGTGAAAAACTGTCAACCTCCCCCCAAGCGGCAGAACGTCCGGCACAGCTACTTTTATGGCAACTATATTCCCATGGATCCAGTCAAAAGCCCATCCCCTGCTTTTGCTGTGAAGCTGCAGGGGCCTGCTTAGTCGCACGCTGTTGACGGAAACGAGCGCGCTGGGACTGTTCCTGTGCCTGAGGAGGCCTTTCGGCCGGCTGGTTGTACCCACGCTTGCTGTAAGCGTAGGGTGCAGCCTGCCAAGCCCGGGAAAAACGTCCACCTGTGGAGGTGGATGCTGAAGGCGCCCGGTGGGAGAGCTTGTCGAGAGCGGTTTCCCGCTGGTGCAGTTGGTCCACCAACTGCTCGACCTTCTCGCAGAAAATATTATCCCCCCGGCAAGGGACATCCGCCAGCCATTGTTGAGTCCGGTTATCCAGGTCAGAGGCACACAGCCATGAGGGCCTGCACATCACTATACCCTGGGCCGCAGTTCTGGATGCCACATCACAGGTGTCATAAATACCCCTGGACAGGAACTTTCTGCACGCCTTCAGCTGCTTGACCACCTCCTGAAAAGGCCTAGACTGCTCCGGCGGGAGCTTGTCAACCAGGTCCGCCAGTTGCCGCACATTGTTCCGCATGTGGATGCTCGTATAGAGCTGGTATGAATGGATTCTGGTCACGAGCATGGAAGAATGATAGGCCTTCCTCCCAAACAAGTCCAAAGTGCGAGACTCCCGCCCAGGGGGCGCCGAGGCGGTATCCCTCGGGCTCTCTTGAGAGCAGAGTCTACGACCGCTGAGTCATGTGGCAACTGAGTCCACATCAACTCCGGGTCTGTGTGGACTCTATACTGGGACTCTGCTTTCTTGGGGATGGTGGGGTTAGATAGGGGCTTCAACCAGTTCCGAAGAAATGTCTCCTTCAGGACATTGTGCAACAGTACCGTGGAAGACTCTCTAGGTGGTGATGGATAGTTGAGGACTTTGAGCATCTCTGCCCTCGGCTCATCCACGGTGACCACTGGGAAGGGAATGATGCTAATAGACATGTCCCGGACAAAGGAGGCAAAGGAGAGGCTCTCTGGAGGTGAGAGCTTCCTCTCCGGTGAATGTGTGGGGTCGGAGGAGAAATATCTGGGATCTTCCTCCTCCCCCCACGAGGCCTCCTCCTCGGTGTCGGACATGAGCTCTCTGAGCTCAGACCGCAACCGGGCCCATCTCGACCCCAAGGAACCGCATCCTCGATGATGGTGCCGAGAGGTGGACTCCCGTGCCGGCAGGGACGAAGCTCCCTCCATCGACGTCGATGGGGATTCCACCTGAGTGGCGATCGAGACCGGTGCCGCAACCGGCACCAGTGTCAAAGACCGCATCACAGGGCCAGAGCCAGCCGGCGCTTCCATCAACGGCACCATGGGCGCACGCACCCCCGATGCCGGTAGGGCCTGGCGCATCAGCCCCTCCAGGATACCTGGGAGGATGGCTCGGAGACACTCGTCTAGGGCCGCTGTCGGGAGAGGCTAGGAAGCCGGTGCGGGCGTCGGTGCTCGAAGCTGCCTGGGTCCAGGAGTCGGTACCGGGGTACCTGACGACCTGTGCATAGACACCGCTTCAATAGAGGGGGAGCGCTCCTCCCAGCGTGGGCGCTTCTTAGGGATCGAATCTTCTCTCGACGTCCCTGAGCTGCCTGTGCCATGCGCCGTTGGCGTCCGATGACGGTGCTTCTTCGCAAGCTTCTTCCGATGCCCGCTAAATGTGCTGTGATTGCCTGAGAGACCCCTGCCTGCGATTGGCTGAGATAAACCTGAAGGAACATAATCAAAAGGGCGGGACAGCCAAGTAAGTGGAGCTGTGGCCAAGTGGTTAGAGCACCAGTCTTGTAATCCAGAGGTGGCCGGTTCAAATCCCACTGGTACTACTGAAAAAGCTGTGGTACTACTGAAAAAAAGCCGTCCCTGACGAGCACTTTGATTTTTTTTTCCACTTTTTTTGAAGCCGGCCATCTGTAACGCCAGTGATCTCAACATTTGACCTAAATTTTGAGATTTAGCTGGCCCCAACCGTTTTATCGAAAGAAAAGATGGCTGGCCATCTTTTTCGATAATATAGTTGCCACCGCCCCTTTGCGGAGCCGGCCCCGTAGATGACCAGCGCCATTCGATTATTCCCTTCTCTGTGACTCAAGAACCACAGGAGGACTCAAAGTATATGGAGGAAGTTAGGGAGTGGCACATTGCTGCAAGCTGGGAACAGAGCACCACCAGGATGTGAGAAAGGTGGCACTGAATCTGTATTTGATCATAAAAATCTGTATGAGAGAGCACATGTGAGGGAGGGAGTGTGTGAAAGTGTGTAGTATGCAGTGTGTCATGCACATAAGCAACATCCATCATGTTTGTCAAGACAGAAAAAATAATGAGAACTGCTGCTCAAGGCAAGCAGATCACATTAGAAGTAAAACCAAAGTCGACAAAAAAATTTCTTTAATAATAAGCTCTAAAACTTACAGTAGTTCCAAGGATTCTAATCTCTCATAAGAAAAAAAAGCATCAATTTGTCATGGATGATCAATGCTCTAAATGCAATGCAATATTATCAAGAAAAAAAATATTCCAAACAGATATTTATTAAATTAAAATGTACAAAATAACAAGCAATTGATAGCAAAACCAATCTAAAATTAAATTATTGTGGAGATGTTTGGTATTTCTCTATTTATGTTTATTAAAACTTCATATATCACTTGGCTTATTCAGATCACAGCAGTGTACAAACATTAAAAGTATAGATAAAATATAGAAAAAGAACTACAAAATCAGATGGGAAAGTATCTAAAACATTCATACAGACCAGTCAAAGTCATTAAACACAAATGCTCTGTTACCACAAGCACCCAAAAAGGTCCTCAGATTGTGAATGATGGCTCTGTTGATAAGGCTGGTTAAAGAAAAGAGAAAACCTCAAGACTTTAAAATGAGCACAGCTTAGTACTCTAATATAACCTTTCATGACTATGCAGCAATTGTTTTCTCCTTATTGCAAACTTGTTTGTCCACACTTCATTAAACATGCACTAGCTTAATGTTGTGCAGTCTTCAACAACATGGAAACACATACATTACAAGGTACAACTCTACAGTAATACCACCAACAATTTTATTCTCCATTAATACAATTTTTGTTAGGCTTGGTTTCAAACAAATTTGTCACAAAGGGGATAATTTTGTAAACTACTTCCTGCACCTAAAACACAATTTATGCAGGGAAATGGCTCTTCTCAAATTACATGGAGGACATGTAATGACAATAATGTATGGACTTTTACACAGACCGTGGACAGGCATTCCCGGGGGCAGCATTTGGGTAGAGTTGCAAAGTATATGTGTAACTTATAAAATATAAGAATAACCAAACATAGCTACATGCAATACTTTTTGTGTGCTGTTACCTGTGCGCTACCAGGTGTCCTTCAGGGATAGTATTTTATAAAGGTACATTGCACGTCAAGCCACCTTTTTTTAAAACAGGTGTACTTTTTTTTAGGATTTCTGCCACATAATACTATGTGACCTGTTATATAATTATCCTCTATTTAGTTTACTGCAGTTTTGACTTCAAAGTCAATTAAAAATTCTGATCATTCCAAGTTGAAATTGCCATCTCTGACACTGTTTACTTTTAGCATGAAAACAATAAAGCATGTTGGGGGACAGATTATAGAGGCCAGTAATAACAGGGTTGACAGTTTAGATAAAAGACATGACAGGACTTAAATGAAAGAGGCATAGTAGAACTGATGTGTAAATCCCCCCTCCCCCCGGGGTTTTGGGGAGATAAAGAATTACTTTGCTGGAATAAACTGTTTTTTTTGAGAAGATAAAAGAAAGGCTTACTTTGCTAAAATATACTTCAGACACAAGGAGGCCAGAAGTCACAGAATAGGAGTTACAAGCCCCTATAGTGTAATATGATCCCTCAGTAGATAACCAGGCACTAGACTGTTCCTAGGATACAAGAAGATACAGGGTGTGAGTCATGCAAATTGCTGAACTGTATTGCTAGTTAAAATTCCACATTTTTTACTAGTATTTACATACATAAAAAATAACATCAGGTTAACCTGCAAGGGTAGAAATGCATTACCAGTATTACTACTAAACAGTGCTGATGATCATGATTCAAGTTTTTTGAGGAATTGCTTTATTGTTAATGCTTTTTATTTTATTTTTTATGTTGTTTGTCTTTGATGTTTTTGTTATAATTTTATTACCCACCTAGAATGGTAGGATAGTGCAGAATAGAAATGTTTAAATAAATAAAATAGCTATACGAAAGACACAATATTAAAAATTCTAAGGGGATTAAACAAGGGTAAAAATGTAAAAAGGACAGGATTGTAAAAAGCCAGGATTAAATAAGGAATAAACCTGTGATGTGAAAACCATGTGGAGGGAAAGTAAGGGGGATGGGATTTGATATATCATCTTTCTGTGGTTACCATCAAAGCAGTTTACATATTATATACATACCTATATTGTAACTGGGACAATGGAGGGTTAAGTGACTTGCCCAGAGTCACAAGAAGTTACAGTGGGAATCAAACCTGGTTCTCCTAGTTCTTACGCCACTGCACTAACCATTAGGCTACTCCTCTACTCCATACTGCTCTCCAGAGAGAACGTAGAAAGTCACATACATGTGCAATAAGGCTTAAACCTTAGTTTCTAGAAATTAAATTCTAGCAAGAGATTTCCCATGTCTGGGGTAGAGTTGGTGACATTATCCACATGTGAGGACTTATTATCCTGTTTGTTCTCAGAGTACATCATTTTCCTGTGTTTTTTATTATTTTTTTTTTCATTTTTCTGTATGATTGGTATATCTGTATTTTGGGGGGTTGCTTTATTTTTGAAAAAAGAAAAAAACAGAAAAAAGAAAACTGATGAACATGAAGCAATATCCTGTTGCAATCAAGTTTCTATAGCTAACAGCTGGGCTATTTATAATAAAACAGTGGTTCTTAAACCTGTCCTCTAGTGCTCTCCTCTACACACCCAATTTTTAATTTCAAGGATTCTAAGGCAGCCATTCCCAACTACAGGCTGCACAGGAATGGGGATTGCGGGATTTCCGTAGGGATAGAAAACAAACAAAATAAAACATGGAAAAGAAAATAAGATGATACCTTTTTTAGTGGACATAACTTAATACATTTCTTGATTAGCTTTCGAAGGTTGCCCTTCTTCGTCAGATCGGAAATAAGCAAATGTGCTAGCTGACAGTGTACACATTTGCTTATTTCCGATCTGACGAAGAAGGGCAACCTTTGAAAGGTAATCAAGAAATGTATTAAGTTATGTCCACTAAAAAAGGTATCATCTTATTTTCTTTTCCATGTTTTATTTTGTTTGATTTCTATTGATAACCTTAAGAGTGGACTAACACGGCTACCACACTCATCTACGTAGGGATAGAAGAAATTGCCGTGGGATTCCCACAGGAGTTTAGTCAAAATCTCTGGTGACTCCAGAATGAAGCTTAGAATGCACTGAGAGGGGCAGTTGGAGTGCCAGAATGAGGCTTGGTATGCCCAAAGAGATAGCTGGAACACCAGACTGAGGTTTGGTTGAATTGTGAATACCATCCAAAAAAAAAAAAAAACACAGGAGGCTGTTGGGGTTGGAAGGAAAAAGAGGTCTGTGATCAAGTAAATAATAGCATTGACTCCTGCCGTTATGAGTGGGGATGGAGGAGATTAATTGTGGGGATCGAATGGATCTTAGCATGTAAGGGTGGGTATGGGTTAGATTCCATTGGGGATGGATGAGATTTCTATCGCCGTGCAACTCTATATTCTCAGGCATACCTAGTCCCATCGGGTTTTCAAGATATCCACAATGAATATTCATGAGCTAGATTTGAATGCAATTGAGGCAGTACCTCAACACACACTAACGTTTTGTGTCTTTCCTATAACTAATGGAGTTATTTTCTATATGTATTTTATTTTTACATTGTAAACCACTTTGACTATGTAAGAAGGGTGGTATATCAAGTATTTTAAACTATTAAACCAGACTGGCTGGGAGTGCCTTAACTGGGTTGAAAACCCCTGGATTAACTATTAAATCTATCTCATGCATATTGTATATATCCTGAAAATCTAGTGGGACTAGGTGTTCCCCAAAAACTGGGTTGGGAAAGGCTGCCCTAAGATATACCTAGAACTAGATGATAAAATATCTGCAATACAAAAATATATACCATTTCCTCTAGTATGTTCTCATTCTTCCCCTTGCCTACTTTCGATTCCTTTCTGTTTTTGTGCTTTTTCTACGTTGACAACTTCTCCAGTAGAACTAACACAGGTAACTTGGTTCAAAAACACCAACACACCAAATTTCTGTACTCTCAAAGAAATCTTAATTAACTGAAAAATAAACATCTATACTTAGAATTTATGAGCTCCTAAAAATAGAAGCCCTAAATATTGCCATTTTCATGCAGAAATGTACCAGGCACTATTCTATAAAGCAGTGGCTAAGTGCTATAGCATTTAAATCCAAGGTGAGCATAAACATGGGAGCACATGGATGGACCACAAGCATGGCGACAAGTAACATGCATAACTTATGGAAAACTATGAATTATGCATATCACTAGGTGCACTTAAGTAGACCATTTACACCTGTTATTGACATGGTATAAAGGGTCATACCTAAGGTTTGGCACATCTATGTGGATTTGCGTTAGAATTCTATAATGACTTAGGCATGCTTAGGTGAAGTTATGGATTTGGCGCTAGTGACACCCCACTATAGTGCCTAAATCAAGATGCCAAGTTATAGAATTGCCTCTGTTGTATTTGCCCAATAGGAAAACTTTGAAAATAAAGAGAGCTCTAATTTCAGCCACAGTAAGAAAAAGTTTTTAAAAATTAAGACTTTCAATTAAAAGCACAACTTCTGATTTTACGTTCAACAATGAAAACCGATTAAAACACCCCGATGCAAAAACAAATTAAAACAGGTGTTCATTAGATAGACACTGAAAAAATACAACATCCCCTAATGCTCTCTTGCCTCTGCGCTGGCTTTTCTGGTATCCTACACTCATTTTCTGTGCCTTTTCTACGTTGACAGCTCCTAAGTGACACAAATGTTCATATTTGACCTTCATATTTGATGCCACTGGAAAAGCAACAGTATCTGTAGCAAAAAATACTGATAAACACTGATTTTTTTTTACCCAAAAAGAACCCCTATTAGCTGGAAACTTAACACCTAAAATGTATGATTTATAAACACCCTTAGAATTAGAAGTTGTAGTAAGGCAGGTAAAATAAGGAAAACCATAGATCTAAAAAAAACAGACAAAAAGTGTACCACATACACTGGCGTCATATATGAAAATATATTATGTCATTCATATTCTCTACAGATAGCTGTAAACCAAATAGCTGGAGACGGAGAGGAGCAACTGGGGAGAAAAATGTGCTGAGGGCAAGTTTAGGAACCACTACAGAGAAATTTGGTTCTGTCATCTACTAACTAGGCTACAATGCAGTACCGATACAAAATTCAACTACATCAAATAAAATGACTAACATATTCATGATTTTTTTTTGTTTTAAAACTAACTGAAAGAAACCCATACAACCATAGAACAGCTTTAGAAGCTTTTATTTCTTGGAATGGTACACTTGTTCAAAAACAAAAAAGCACTGCTTTTCCCTATTAGACCTTTCACATTTGTTTTTTTCTATGCATAACCAAATATTATACTAAACTTGCAAAAGTTGTAACATTAGAGAGCATGAAGATGAAAAGTATTCAATTTGTTACCATCAAACATGCTCTGTGTGTGGTAATTCATCTAAACATCTTCAGCTGAGAAACACTTTTCAGAATATGCCAAAAAAGATGCAGTATTCTATTGTGCTGCATATTTTCACAGAGTAATCTAAAATTTAAGTTCCATCTTTTGCTGTTACAACCTAATTCATATGTTCTAACAAGAAGCAAAAATGGAGAAGATATTATTATCATCATTAGTATTATTCCAAATACAAGATTGCTTTGGCGTTTTGGAATGCAGTGGCACCATTGTTCCTGCTACCTGCTAGAGGCTCGCCCTGGGAATGCAACCAAGAATGTAGTTTAAAGAATTCAGGTAGGAGAATTAATTAAATATTTTTGTAACATTTTAAAAGGATTATATGTAGGGGAGGGTTTTCTTACGATGTTGATCTGCACTTTTAGTTAAACCCCTAAAGATGAATATAGCAAAACATGGACCTGTGTAAAGTTTGACGATGCTAAAAGTGGGGTGAAATAGTATATGCTGAATGCAGAGACAGACAGTGACGGAAGGAACTGCATTGTTGATGTTGGAGAAACTTTTGGAACTGGATATATTTTTATAGATTTATGAAAATTTTGACCAGATATGCGGGGTCTACACTAATTGGAAGAGTCACATTGGTGGAAACATCAAGTGGTGAATATAAAGTGAAAGACGTAATACTGTTCTAAGACAACATATTGAAGAATTACAGCTTGCGACATTGGGAGTACTCGTATGATAGCTGTAATTTTCTTGTACAATATTACCAACATGGTTAATGTTACAGAAGCTAGATAAGAGGGAGTAGTAACAAGTTATTGAATGTGCTCACATAGTCTGGATACAGTAAAAATGGTGATTGTGATTGTATGAATGTAGTGGATGAATAGGAGTGTGGGATTAATATTAAGTATGTGAACCTTGTGGTTTTATAGTCTTTTATGATTTGCATTGTTCAATAATGGATATATAGTTTTGCAGATAGTAGTCTGGTAGTTACTTTGTGTTTAATGTATATTTGTTAGGGATAGGACCAAAAGAAAAGTATACCACCATAAAAATGTAGATCTCATTTTGTGATGATTTGAATATTAGGGAATTAATGGTTTGTATATGACATATTACAATAAATAAAGAGGTTTTAGATAAGACGCATTCTATCTTTGTTGTTTTAATTTTGCTTTACATGGGAAATGATAGAGATGAATGGGAGAATAATATTATTTTTAATAGATACTACTACTACTACTTATCATTTCTATAGCACTACTAGACGTACGCAGCGCAGTACACTTGAACATGAAGAGACAGTCCCTGCTCGACAGAGCTTACAATCTAACTAGGACAGACAAATAGGACAAACAAGAAATAAGGGAATATTAAAGTGAGGAAGATAAAATAAGGGTTCTGAACAAGTGAACAAGGGTTAGGAGTTAAAAGCAGCATCATAAAGGTGGGCTTTTAGCTTAGATTTGAAGAAGGTCAGAGATGGAGCTTGACGTACCGGCTCAGGAAGTCTATTCCAGGCATATGGTGCAGCAAGATAAAAGAAACGGAGTCTGTAGTTAGCAGTGGAGGAGAAGGGTGCAGATAAGAGAAATTTACCCAGTGAACAGAGTTCCCGGGGAGGAATGTAGGGAGAGATGAGTGTGGAGAGGTACAGAGGAGCTGCAGAGTGAATGCACTTATAGGTCAACAAGAGGAGTTTAAACTGTATGCGGAAATGGATAGGAAGCCAGTGAAGTGACTTGAGGAGAGGGCTAATATGAGCATAACGACCCTGGCGGAATATTAGTCGTGCAGCAGACTTTTGAACAGATTGAAGAGGAGCGAGATGGCTAAGCGGGAGAGCTGTGAGAAGCAAGTTGATATAGTCTAAGCGAGAGGTGATAAGAGCGTGGATGAGGGTTCTGGTAGTGTGCTCAGAAAGGAAATGGTGAATTTTGGTGATATTATAGAGAAAAAAATGACAGGTTTTAGCAGTCTGTTGACTATGTGCAGAGAAGGAGAGGGAGGAGTCGAAAGATGACCCCAAGGTTACAAGCTGATGAGTCAGGAAGGATGAGAGTGTTATCCACAGAAATAGAGAATGGGGGAGGAGGAGAGGTTGGTTTAGGGGGGAAGATAAGAAGCTCAGTCTTGGTCATGTTTAGTTTCAGATGGCGCTGAGACATCCAGGCAGCAATGTGGTTCAACATGTCTACATCCTTCTCCCCTTCCCTCTGATGTTCAACATGTTTCCATCTCCCCTCCCCTCTGGGGCCCAACATGTCTCCGTCCCCCCTCCTCTGGGATTCAACATGTTTCCATTTCTTCTTCTTCCATCTCATTGGCCAGCATCTATCTCTCCCTCCCTCCCTCCTCTCTGGGTCCAGGTCTAGTCCCGGGCCCTACATCTCCATCAATCTTTCTCTCATTGTCCAGCATGTTGAATACCTCCCTCTCACCCGCCTGCGGTTCAATGGCTAACCCCCACTACCACCATCTCTACCTGCAAACATGTCTCCCCTCCACAGGTTGTTGGCAGCAATACAATTTCACACAGTGCTGCTGGCACCAGTCCCGAAGCCTTCCCTCTGCTGCATTCAGACCCTATGGCAACAAGAAGTTACATCACAGGTGGCTGAACGCAGCAGAGAGAAGGCTTTGTGACTGATGCCGGCAACATTGTGTGAAATGCTATTGCAGCCAGCAACCTATGGAAGGGGGATGCATTTGCATGTAGATATGGGGAGTTTGAGAGATGGAGGTTGCCAGACCTATGGGGGGCTGGGAGATGCTAGCCGGAGGAACAGGCGAGACATGCTTTCGGCACCCTGAGCCAGTGCCTCACTTGGTCCAAGCCTTGAGCTGGCCCTCAAAGTACCAGTAAGGAAAGGAGAGGAAAGACAAAAGATTATCAGTGGGGGAGGGAAGAGAGAGAAAAAGCACCACTGATGCTCTCTCAATCTCCCCCTACTTGTTGCTTTTCCCAACCTGTAAGAGCACTGGAGAATATGAAAGAGGCACATAATGCTGAGTTTGAGCTTTGCAGACAGTTACAGGGGAGTGGAGCTATAATGTGAGTGAGGTGCATTGGTGATTCATCCCCAAATACCCCTCTCTTTCAAGGCCAGTCTTGCAGCACATTTCTTTTCAGAAAAATAGCACTGATCATAAGCGCAGAATACAAGTTTACTCAAGTGGCAGCAAATCATTCAAGATAAACACTTCTTTATTTCAAGCAGAGTAATCATTCCATGCTAATGAAGCTGCCAGTTGCTTATTTATAGAATTGATTATTTTATCTGTATTGTGAAACAGAATTTTAAGAAGAGTTCCAAACCAAGCTGTAATTTTGTCCTAAAAATACATTTCTGAATAAACAATTATCCACAGAATATAATTTGGGGTAACAACATCTCAGCATTAAATTTAAACATATGTGGTCAAGCCAGTACCTCAGTAGCAAGATGCAGGTTCAATTCCTGGGTATAACTCTGTCCCCCAGCAAGCAGAAGCAAAGTATGCTGTGCAGGTAGTGTTCATAGTCCTTTGGTGGAAGGGAATAGGAAAGGGAAAGGGGATTTGATATACTGCCTTTCTGTGGTTACAATCAAAGCAGTTTACATATTATATATAGGTACTTATTTTATACCTAGGGCAATGGAGGGTTAAGTGACTTGCCCAGAGTCACAAGGAGTCGCAGGGAGAATTGAACCCGGGTCCTTGGTTCTCAGTCCACTGCACTAACCATAAGGCTACTCCTTCACTCCATTTTAGCCATCACTCAGTGTCGACATCTAGTGACCAGACTTGATAATGTCATCTTATGGCAATAGAACCCAGAAAGATCCCATACCCCCCATCCTGTTGACACAGAACATTGCAACCTAGTTGTCTGTTTGAACGAGAACAATTTGGTTCTGGAGTCGATCTCTGAAAGCTTTTAGAGCGTCCCCAAATGGCACAGTGCTCAATGAGATTGATGTGGAACTGAACCTCCTGAGCGGACCACCGGCCCCAAGTGTGAAGCCCCTCTATAAGAACTACCCAACTCAGGTTGGATGTATCCATTGTCAGCACCTTTTGAGGCGGTGGAATTTGGAATGGAAGTCCCAAGGTCATATTGGACTGGATTATCCACAGGAGAAGGGCATGGGCCAGTTCCGGTGTTATGTGGATAGCATCAGTTAGGTTCCCTGTCACCCGAGACCACTGGGAAGCTAAGGTCCACTGGGCCACTCTCAAGTGGAGCTGTGAAATAGGAGTGACATGAGGCTTATAAATCTCAACATCTGCAGAGCTGAAACCTGCTGGCTGCTGTGGATCTGTGAGGAAATCATCACTAAGCTATCTGCTCTCGCTTGAGGAAGGAAGGCCCAAGCCTGCGCTGTATCTAGCATAGCTCCTATGTACTATAATTGGAGAACTAGGTATAGGTGGGACTTGGGGTAGTTGATAGCAAACCTCAGTAGCTCCACATTGAACAGTCATCCACATTGACTCCTTGGCTTATTCCTTAGATGTGCTCTCGAGCAGCCAATCATCTAGGTAGGGAAACAGTCTATGTAGATTTGCTGTGACTACCACCAAACACTTGGTGAAAAACTCTGGGGACACATGCAAGGCCAAATGGCAGAATGCAATGCTGGTAGTGGCATTTCCCCCTCTCAAAATCTGAGATACTTCCTGTGACTTGGAAGTATCAAAATAAGGGTACAGGCATCCTTCAAGTCCAGAGAGCATAGCCAGTCATTTTCATGAACTAGAGGAAGAAGAGTGCCCAGGGAAAGCATCCTGAACTTTTTCTTGACTAGAAATTTGTTCAGAGCCCTTAGGTTTAGGATGGTCCACTATTCTCCCATATTTTGGGTCACAAGAAAGTGCCTGGAATAGAATTTTTTCCCTTCTTCCCCTGGTAGTATAGGTTTGACCACTTGGGTCTGAAGAAGGATGGAGATTTCCTCTACAAGTACCTGTTTGTGCTAAGATTTGATGAAAGACGCTCTCTCAATGGACACTTTGGAGGTCTCTGATGCCAATTAAGTGTGTACCTGAGACGGACTATTTGAAGAACCCACTGGCCAGAGCTTACAAAAGGGTAATCTGTGTTGGTAAAAAGTGAGCCTCCCTCTGACCGGTAGGCCATCTGGGACAGAAACTCTTTGAGCAGCTATGCTTTGCTGAAGCCAATCAAAAGCCCATGCCCTGCTCTGACTGGAGAGCCGGCTGGGACTTTTGGGGACAGGGCTGGTGAGGCATGAGACATAGAACCCGAGTCACCTGAATGGATCAAGCAGAAGGCAAGAGTTTACGCCTTTTAGAGTAGTAGGAATGCCACCTAGACCCAGTCAAAAATCTTCCTGTTGAAGAAGATGCAGATGGAGGATGCCGAGAGTGTGTGTGGATATATCAGTATGTTTTTTTTATTTTTTAAATGAGGTCAGTGACCTCTTCCACTTTCTCTCCACACAAATTGTCTTCTCGGCACGGTATCTCTGCCAATCTCTCTTGAACTGCTGATTCCAGGTCAGAGATACGCAGCCAGGAGAGTCTGTGCATTCCCACAAACATGCCAGAGAGTCTGGACACCCCTGGCAAGGTAATGCCTACACTCCTTCTGCTTGTTGGCCAGCTGGCAAAGCTCTTCAACCTGCTCTGAAGGGAGAGAGTCTGCCAGACTCAGTGTACTGTTCATCAGAGACTCCAAGTAAAGGCTCGTATAGAGCTGGTAGGACTGGATGTCGGCAACAAGCATTGAGAACTGAAGTCTTTCTCTCAAACAAATCCAAAGTCCTGGCCTCTTGTCCCGGAGGCGCCAAAGCATGAGACAGATAACTCTTGGCCCCTTTGAGAGCAGATTCGACCACCATGTTATTTATTAAAAAATTTCTATGCCACGCCATTGCAAAACATTCTAGGTGGCTTACATATCTAACATCTATAAAATCAAAATTAAAACAAACATAAAACATACTACATCAATCCAACTTATCGCACATACTTAATACCATTCACATATGAACGAAGTCTTCAAACCTTGACAGCTGACTTAGGAGGAGACTTATAACCCAGAACAGAAAACCTCTCTGCTCTGGACTCCTCCTCAGTTTCCAAATTAAATGGGATGGCTACATCCATCTCCCTCACAAAACTAGTGAAAGAGAGCACCTCGGGTGGAGATTTTCATCTCTCTTGAGGAGAGGGATCAGATGGAATTCCAGATAACTCCTCCTCTAAGAAGTAATGTGGATCTTCATCTGACTCCTATAAGCGGTCCCAAACAGGCTTTTTTTCCCCATACTTGGGAGAAGGTGAATGAGTCTGTACTGACCTTGGCCTGGCGGAGCGATGTCCTTGAGGTGCAGCCCTACCCTCAGACTCCAGGGAAGCTTCCTCCCCCAATGTAGAAGGTGGTACTGCCTGCCCCGACATCGAATATCCTGGCACCAACACCACTGTAGCCTCTTGGAGGGCCTGGGGCTATTCTACTGGTGGCATAAGCGCCCTCAATGCCAAAGCGAAGCCCCCTGCAGAAACTGCACCAGCCCTTCTCAGAGTATGCTGCAGAACTTCTTATCAAAGGTGGGCATCAGGAAAGACATGAGAGCAGGGCCGTACCTAGGGTCTCTGGTGCCCCCCTGCAGACTATCAGTTGGCGCCCCCCCCCCCCCCCCGCAGACTATCAATTGGCGGCGGAGGCGGAGCCCCTCCCGTGAAAATGATCGCTCACCACTTGCCACACTGACAGGAATTGTCAGCAATATTCTTAGAAACAAATTGCTATACATTGCAAAATAAGATAGCAGATGTAAATTCTCAAAGAGGACATATTCCAAACACTAAAATGAAAATAAAATTATTTTTTTTCTACCTTTGTTGTCTGGTGACTTTCTTTTTCTGATCATGCTGGCCCAGTATCTGATTCTGCTGCTATCTGTCCTCTTAACTCCATTTCCAGGGCCTCCTTTCCATTTATTTCTTTCCTTTCCTCCTTTCTTCTTCATTTCTGGTCCTCAGCTTCTGCCTATTTTCTTCATCCATGTGCAGTTTTTCTCCTCTCTTCCTTTTCCCTCATTTCATCTCCTTTGTCTCTCTTCCCTCCCCTCTATGTCCAGCAATTTCTCCTCTCTCCCTGAGCCCTGCCCTCCCATCCATGCTCCTCTGTCCCCTGCCCCCTCCATTCATTCCTATCCAGCAATTCCCCTCTCTCCCTGAGCCCTGCCCTCCCATCCACGCACCTCTGTCCCCCTCCATTAATCCCTATCCAGCAATTCCCCTCTCTCCCTGAGCCCTGCCTTCCCATCCATGCTCCTCTGTCCCCTCCATTAATCCCTATCCAGCAATTCCCCTCTCTCCATGAGCCCTGCCCTCCCATCCATGCTCCTCTGTCCCCTCCATTCATCCCTAATTCCCTATCCAGCAATTCCCCTCTCTCCCTGAGCCCTGCCCCTCCCATCTATGCTCCTCTGTCACCCTCCATTAATCCCTATCCAGCAATTCCCCTCTCTCCCTTCCATGACCCCCCCTCGCATCCATGCTCCTCTCTCCCCTGTCCTCCCGCTCCCATGTCCCAGTTGGCCTGGCCCGCTGCCCTCTTCTCCCCCTCCCCCTTCGCATCCCTGCTCCTCTCTCCCCTGCCCTCCCGTTCCCATTGTTCAACTGCCCGCCCTCTTCTCTCCCTTATTTTTTTTCAGCCACCTGCTTGGAGAAATAGGCTTCCTGTTTCTCTTGTTTTTGTTTACTTTCCTTGTGTTTACTTGTTGTTTACTTTCCTCACCTCAACAGTTTTAGGTATAATCCTAGATTGTCTCCTTATTTTTCAACCACAAGTGACTAATATAGTACAAACATTTCTTTAAATGAAGGCAACTGAGATCTGTTTGTGCACTTTTTGAATAATATCATTTTGCAGTTTTGACTCAATATATATAATAAGTTACTTGGATTACTGTAACTCATAGTATGTTGGAATTTCAGTGGACTTGCAAAGAAGATTGCAACTAGTCCAGAACATGGCTGCCCATATGATCTTTAAGAAATCTAGATTTAATCATGTCACCACTTTTGAGAGAATTACATTGGCTTCCACAGGAGAAGAAAATTTAAAATCTCTGTGTTTAACCTTTTTCGAGAGGACATTCCAGAAGAGTTTTTGACTATGGTGTCTTTTCCTATGAGTAAGTTTTCTGGTACAAGGTATAGGATTTTTAAGCTTATTTATCCTTCCTTTAAAGGTGTTTTCTTAAAAAGCATGCTTAAACAATCTTTTTCTTACAAGGCTATTTCAGTTTCAAACAGTCTTCCTGAGGTTATTAGATTTGCTGATTTGTATTTAATATTCAGAAAATATTTAAAGAATTAGGGCCCTGTTTACCATACGAATATAATGGGTGTCTTTATTGTTAGCATGCGCTGATTTTTAGCATTCGCTAAAAAGTTAGCACGCCTACAGCGCAGCTTAGTAAACAGGGCCCTTATTGTTTTACTGATAATTGAAGCCATCATGTTTTCCTTATTCCTTAGCTTCTTTTGTATTAATGTATCTTTTGTTTTAATCTTTGTAAAACACTTAAGAACTTTTTTTAAGGGTAGAAGTGGTACATAAGACAAATAGAACAGAACATTATTGCCTAGTCTCAGAGTGTTTGGGCTCAAAGATGTCAACAATTTTTGGATGTCTTGCTTGTATTCTGTATAGATTTTTTTCCAGATCTTTTCTTTCTCTTTCTTGTTAAGTGAATTAGGATGATTTTTCATGTTTTCTCCACTATTGTAGTGTCTGCTGGGGGTGACATCAGATCATGGCACCCCATTGTTGAAAGAGAAGCATGGGATTCCAGTTACAGCCAGAAATAAGTGCGAAATTCTCATGTGTCATGGCAGTCTTATGTGTAATGTTTGCGTCCTCTTAGATCTTGTCACTCTCAAGGGTGAGATGAGACAAAGAGATACACTGTCTTTTTCTATCAAGGGCATACATTATGGAATTCTCTTCCTCCTGAATTAAAGGCCAACTGTCTTCCTTTAGATAAAAGTAAATGATAAAACATGGCTGAGGTGAGGTGAGATTCTGGGTAGAGCAGCAAGCAATCCCAGTATTCCAATTCTGTGTCCTCCTCCTTTTCTGGATTTTAATTTCTTTTTCTTTTGTGTCTACATAATTTCCCTTGTAATGGTGTATTGCTGTATTTCCCTGCAGTTCTGTAATTTTAAATTGTAAATTGCCTAGATGTTCTTGAAATTATGAGCAGTATAACAAATGCTTTAAAATAAAATATCAGAGAGAAAAGATCTTGTTTGAGGGAGGGTTTACAGGCAGTCTGTTATTAAAGTGACATTAAATTATGCTACTTCTTCTGGTAAAGGCTATTTAAATTGAACCCTATAGCAGAGTGCTTTGAAAAAGAAAGATTTTGCATGTGGGAGGGTGCTGTTTCATGTATCTGTTTGTACTAAGAGAAGGGATTAGGCACTCTGTGGGTTGCTTTGGGAATGTTTGAAGGCAACAAATCTGGTAAAGGCTATTTAAGTCAAGACCTTCTGTGGAATGTGGATGCATGGCCAAAGAGGTGAGGCCAAAGAAGCATGTCTGCCCACCTCTGAGGAGCAGAAGCAGGGAATTATCATTTGCATAACAGGGAAGAGGAAAACAAAAGGAATTGGTGTTGGACCATTGGTGACCAAAGTACCTATGGATTTGCATGCGAGACCTATTGTTCCACCTAATCATGTGAGTACCTCTTCCCCTCTAGAAGACACTGCCTGCCCAACCTGCTGGTCTTCTTTCTGAGGCTGTGGACCTTTCTTCAGATATAGGAGTTAACACACATCCATAAATTTTACCTCTG
Source organism: Microcaecilia unicolor (assembly GCF_901765095.1). Taxonomy (NCBI): domain Eukaryota; kingdom Metazoa; phylum Chordata; class Amphibia; order Gymnophiona; family Siphonopidae; genus Microcaecilia; species Microcaecilia unicolor. The sequence continues at coordinate 123,689,547 of NC_044033.1, forward strand.
ATGCAGAGACCTTGCAGATTAATCAAATAGAAATAATTCTAGATGTGTCCTATCCCCCAAAGTGGTTTCTTTACCTTCTGGTGCTCTGGCGCATAAGAGTGAAATAACATTGAAAGATAAATGGACCGTGGTATCCAGGATGGATGCCTCTTTGAAGGGGAGTTTTGACCCAATTGCTACTTTTTCTGAGGAAGTGGTTGTGAAACTTTCTGATGAGGAAAAAAAAGATGGAAGATTTCCAAACTCAGTTAAAGTAGAATTTTCAGGTTACTATGCTGAATGTTACAGCAGCTTCTATTGTAAATGGTAGCTTGTGGATTCATAATTCTTTGGAAATGCTTCAAAATACGTTACAGGCTACTCATCTTACTGTATGAGAAACTCTGATGTCACCTTCCCTACCCACCCCTTTGAAAGAATGTAACAGAAAAAGAGCCATATTAGCACAAACAAGCACACAGCTGGAGGCAGACAATGGGGGTGCAGAGATGCCCTACCAGTAACCCTATAGGTTTTGAAAGGGTAAACAGTGGGGATGTAAAAAAGCAAAGTGCACTATCACTGACCCTGCAGATATCAATTTGCAGTCAATTAAGGATGCAGAGGAAGCCAAAAAACAAACAACCATGCCCCTATCAGTGATCTGACCCCTTTGTTCCTGTAGTGTGCACTCTCAAAAGTAGACACATGTACACACAATTTTTCAGATAATGCACACTATTTTCCAAAGGCAACACTTGTCAAAAATTTATGGTTTTTTTCCCTTTTGTTTTCAATTGAAATTGACATGAAATGACAAAGGTTATGTCATTTCTAATTACTTCCCATCCCTATCCTTCATTTCCTTGAGAACAGAGGCAAGGGGAGAGGTGAAAGGCATTAACAAGGCATTGATAAAAAGCACATACTTGCAACACTGACCATGGGAGAATCAACGGAACCAGCAGGCTATGGAAGCCATTTTAGAAGCATCAACACATATAAATATCAATGTACACGTGAAGCTTGACTACACATGTAAATGACAATCTTAGAAAGCTGGAATTTGGGATGCAGAGATTTCAAGGTGGAGGATGGTTTTGGAAGATCAAAAAATGTACACATTTCCCAATGCAAATACAAGTATGTTTTAAAAAATTTTTCGCTTCAGCTTTTGTAGCACTTTAGAGGGACACCTAGGTTTCATAGAAGTGCTTATTTCAGTCAGACTTCAAATGTGGAATTAAGGCGGTAAGTTTTCTTAATTTTCTTTGCTACTTTTGCCTCAAATAACCTTCGACAGCTTCAGTGGTTAATTGGTGCCACTTATACATAGAGACATTAATTTTATAAGGGGACACCTAGTGTAAATATGTTTCAAAGTAACTATGTTAGGTTGGTTTTATAAAGACAAGGGGTACCTACTTGTCTTTATATAATACTAGCATAAGGACCAGAAATCATGCCTATGTTGAAGGCACAAACATTTGCACCTTCCCTGGAGCAGGTATAAATGTATATGATATATACATAAGGGTAAGTATCATAGATTTGATATATCGCCTTTCTGTGGTACAACCAAAGTGATTTACATATATTATGTACAGGTACTTTCTCTGTCCCTAGTAGGCTCACAATAAGGATAAAAAACTTTTTGAACCCAATATTTAGCTGAGTTTGGAATGAATTAAGTTATACAAATAAGTTATTCACATGACTTTATGCATCTACATCTGTATTCTGCCCAAACTCTGACCACACTTCACCCCTGGTTATGCCTATGCAAATTATGCAGCATCATGTCAAAATGCATATTTTTACACTGGTCAATATTTTATAACAGGGCGTTTACACGCATATGTGACCACATATGCACCAAAATTTGTTTCTAAAAATTACCCCCCTAGAAGGTAACTTTATAACAGGATGCCGAGATTAAGAGGCCAAGTAAGTGTTTCCTTAAGCACTGTTTTATAAAGACACATATGTGGTTATGTGTGTTTATAAAATACTAGCATAAGTGGCAGAAATCGCACATTAAATGCAGACACAGACAATGACACCTGCTTGAGAGCAGGCATAAATGTTCACATGTAAAGTTTGCAAGTATGCCAGCAGATTAACTTATTTTCTAATCAACATGCATATTTGCAAACTCCACCCAAACTGTGCCTGTGGCACCATCAATGTTAAAAGCGCACATGTTCATGTCATCATATGTATTTTTATGCTTGGCGCTATTTTGTAAAAGACATTTTACATGCATATGTTATGTTGCCACATGTGTGAAAAAGACTTAAAAATTATTCCTTTAGAGGCTAATATTCAAAGTATTTGGCTTCTTTAAATATTAACGATATTGAGGTTGGGTGCCTCAATTTAGGTTGAAAATTTCACTAAACTCCTTAATTTATGATTGTAAAACGTAGGTGGCATCAAGGATGGAATTAGTGTGGGGAAAAATGTTAGAAACTTAGGACTCTGTTTAGTAAGCCGTTCTATTGACATGCTAGCATTTTTAGCGTGTGCTAAAATTTTGCATGTGTTAACGCTAGAAACCAATGTAAACACAGAAGAACACAAGTCTTCACACACTCGAAATCACAAAGGACACAGCGAAGATGACAAAGATATGGTCTCTAGACGGTGCTTAAAGAGGCCAAATTTATTGTGTAGCATAAAAGACTCGGCACGGCCGTATTTCGGCCAACTGGCCTGCCTCAGGAGTCTACAGTCTCTCAAGAATGTCAATGGAAAAACCTTAAATCTGTTGATATAGCATCAAATCAAAAATCTGGTATATTAAAACCCAATTCTCAAAGTCCAGAGCTATACACAATCGATGTTTTTACTTTTCAGCTACCTATCAAATTTGCATCTTCTCTCACCTACTAGCTCTCCCATTTCCCATCACACTCCTTCCCCAGCCTTCCATTCCCTTTCATCTTTAATGCACTCTCCATTACCATATTTCTGCCCTGTTCTCATTCATTGTTTTGCCACCCTCTCCTGGCCTCTTCCACATGGTTCCACCATTCCCTCTACCTTTCTAGCCCAGCAGCTGCTCCCTCTTTCTGCTCTCTCCACTCTTATAGCCTGACATCTCCTTGTCTCTTCTCTTGTCCCTCCTGTTCTCCCCCATGGTCCAGCATTTCTCTCTGTCTCACATCCCTCACTCTCATTGTCCGGCATCCCTCCATCACTTCCTTCTGCTCCTGGATCCAACATCTCCCTCTTTCTCTCCTCTCCATCCCTCTCAGCTACCCCCATATCCAATATCTCTCCCTCTCTCCCATTGTCCATCATCTCTGTCTCCCTCCCTTGTGCCTGGGGTCCAACATTTCTCTTCCCCCTCTCTACATGCAGCATTCTCTCCCTTCCTCCTTTCCACTGCCATGTCCAACATTTCTGCCTCTCTCCCACTGTCCATTTCTCTCTCCCCCACCTTGTGCCCCGAGTCCAACATCTATCTCTTCTCCCCACTATGCAGCATCTCTCCCTTCCTCCCCTCCACCATCATATCCAATATTTCTCTTTCTCCCCTCTCCATGCACCATCTCCCCTTGCTTCCATCCCTATGTCCAATGTTTCTCCCTCTACCAGCCCTCTCCTTGATTCTTCTCCCTCCCCTCCACCCCATGTCCAAAATTTCTCCCGCTCTCACTCCCCTCCCGTCTTCATGTAGCATCTCCACCCCATATGCTAGATTTCTACCTTTCTCGCCTCTCTCCATCCCATTGCTGAATCTTTCCCTTCCTCCGCTTCACCCCATGCCCAATAATTCTCCCTCTTTCACCCCTCTCTACTACTACTACTTAACATTTCTAGAGCGCTACTAGGGTTACACAGCGCTGTTCAATTTAACAAAGAGAGAGACAGTCCCTGCTCAAAGAGCTTACAATCTAATAGACAAGTGAACGGTCGGTCCGATAGGGGCAGTCAAATTGGGGCAGTCTGGATTCACTGAACGGTAAGGGTTAGGTGCCGAACACAGCATTGAAGAGGTGGGCTTTAAGCAAAGACTTGAAGACGGGCAGGGAGGGGGCTTGGCGTAAGGGCTCAGGAAGGTTGTTCCAAGCATAGGGTGAGGCGAGGCAGAATGAGCGGAGCCTGGCGTTGGCGGTGGTGGAGAAGGGTACTGAGAGGAGGGATTTATCCTGTGAACGGAGATTATGGGCGGGAACATAAGGGGGAGATGAGGGTAGAAAGATAGTGAGGGGCAGCAGACTGAGTGCATTTGTAGGTAAGAAGGAGAAGCTTGAATTGAATGCGGTATCTGATCGGAAGCCAGTGAAGTGACCTGAGGAGAGGGGTGATATGAGTATATCAGTTCTGGCGGAATATGAGATGTGCAGCAGAGTTCTGAACAGATTGAAGGGGGGATAGATGGCTAAGTGGGAGGCCGGTGAGGAGTAAGTTGCAGTAGTCCAGACGAGAGGTAATGAGAGCGTGGACGAGAGTTCGGGTGGTGTGTTCAGAGAGGAAAGGGCGAATTTTGCTGATGTTAAAGAGGAAGAAGCGACAGGTCTTGGCTATCTGCTGGATATGCGCAGAGAAGGAGAGAGAGGAGTCAAAGATGACTCCGAGGTTGCGGGCAGATGAGACGGGGAGGATGAGGGTGTTATCAACTGAGATAGAAAGTGGAGGAAGAGGAGAAGTGGGTTTTGGTGGAAAGACGATAAGCTCGGTCTTGGGACATGTTCAGTTTCAGGTGGCGGTTGGACATCCAGGCAGCAATGTCGGATAAGCAGGCCGATACCTTTGCCTGGGTCTCCGCGGTGATGTCTGGTGTGGAGAGATACAGTTGGGTGTCATCAGCATAGAGATGATACTGGAAACCATGAGATAAGATCAGGGAACCCATGGGAAGAGGTGTAGATTGAGAAGAGAAGGGGTCCAAGGACAGATCCCTGGGGATCACCAACAGATAAGGGGATGGGGGTGGAGGAAGACCCATGAGAGTGAACTTTGAAGGTGCGGTGGGAGAGATAGGAGGAGAACCAGGAGAGGACAGAGCCCTGGAACCCAAATGAGGACAGTGTGGCAAGAAGTAAGTCATGATTGACAGTGTCAAAAGTGGCGGATAGATCGAGGAGGATGAGGGTGGATTTGGGTGCCTCTGGATTTGGCAAGGAACAGGTCATTACAGACTTTAGAGAGTGCTGTTTCTGTCGAGTGAAGCGGGCGAAAACCGGATTGAAGCGGATCGAGGATGGCATGAGAGGAGAGAAAATCAAGGCAGCGGCTGTGGACTGCGCGCTCAAGTATCTTGGAGAGGAAGGGTAGTAGGGAGATGGGGCAGTAGTTGGAGGGACAGGTAGGGTCTAGTGATGTTTTTTTGAGGAGTGGCGTGACTACAGCATGCTTGAAGGTGTCGGGGACAGTTGCAGTGGAGAGAGAGAGGTTGAGGATATGACAGATGGAGGGGGTGATAGTAGGAGAGATGGTGTTAAGTAAGTTGGTGGGGATGTGATCTGAGGAACAAGTGGTGCATTTTGAGGAGGAAAGAAGGCGGGCGGTTTCCTCCTCGGAGATATCAGGAAAGGAGAAGGAGGTCTGGGTTGGTTGGTTGAGGGAGAGGGTTGAAGGGTGAAGAGGAGGAGGTGGCTTGGTAGTGAACTCAAGGTTGATCTTTTGCACCTTGTCGTGGAAGTAGTCAGCCAGTGATTGAGAAGAGAGTGAGGGGGGTGGGAGCGGAGGGCACTTTGAGGAGGGAGTTAAGGGTTGCGAAGAGACGACGAGGGTTAGAGCTGAGAGAATTAGTCAATTGGGTGTAATAGTCCTGTTTGGCAAGGAATAGTAAGGACTGGAAGGAGGATAGCATGAATTTGTAGTGAAGGATATCTGAATGGGTGTGAGATTTCCTCCAGAGGCGTTCAGATCGGGCGCAGGAGCGAAGGTAACGGATGCAAGGGGTCAGCCAGGGCTGGGGATTAGTACGCCTTGTGGGACGGGAGGTGGATGGTGGAAGGGTGTCCAGAGCAGAGGAGAGAGTGGCATTGTAAGCGGAGACAGCCTCGTCGACAGACTTGGAGGACATGATGGAGGGGAGGAGATTAGAAATACTAGATGATAAGGTGGGAGGGTCAATAGCCTGGAGATTCCTGGAAGTAGTGGTTAATGTTGGGCGGGGCTGAGGGGGAGGGTGAAGAAGTGTGAAGGTGATCAGGTGATGATCAGAGAGAGGAAGAGCTGAGGCGTGGAAATTGGAGGGTGAGCCGGAAGAGGAGAGGACGAGGTCAAGGCAATGGCCATCATGGTGAGTAGGGGTGGTGGAACACAGCTGGAGGTTGAAGGAGGATGTTAGAGTGAGGAACTGAGAAGCGTGAGAGTTGGACAGGTCATCAACGTGTATGTTAAAGTCTCCGAGAATGAGGGACGGAGATGAGGGTTCAAGAAAAACAGAAAGCCAGGCATCGAAGTCGGTGAGGAAGGAAGAGAGGGATTTATCAGGGGGCGGTAAATGACTGCCACTCTGAGTGGCAACGGGTAGAATAGACGGATGGAGTGGACTTCAAAGGATGAGAAGCAGTGAGTGTGGTAGGAGGAGGGGTTGGAAACTACAGGAGGGCGAGAGTAGTAACCCGACGCCTCCTCCGCGGCCAACTAGGCGGGGAGTGTGGGAGAAGAGAGAGCCTCCATGGCATAGAGCCGCAACTGAGGCAGAGTCATCAGGGGAGAGCCAGGTTTTAGTTAGGGCAAGCAGGTGAAGGGAATGAGAGATGAAGAGATCGTGGGTGAAGGGAAGTTTGTTGCAAACCGAGTGGGCATTCCACAGTGCACATGAGAAGGGGAGGGAAGAAGGGGGGAGGAGGGGAATAGATATGAGATTGGAGACATCCCGGAAACGTTTGAATGGATAGGACGAGGACAGGTGTGGGGGACCTGGATTGGGATTGATGTCTCCTGCGGATAGCAGGAGGAGGAGCAAGAGAGTGCGGAGGAGGGTGGTTGAGGTAGGGCGACGAAGGCAACAAAGACGGGATGCGCTTAAGAGGAATGGGGATGGGTTAATGGCAGGAAGGAAGTGTTGAAGGTTGAGAGCTAGGAAGGAGGAGGGGGACAGGAGAGGTGGTGAGGGACGGGGACGGGGGTGAGTAAGGTATTGCAGTAGTGAGCAAGATGGGAGAGGACATTGGTGGGCAGTGAGTTCCAGTGGTAGACAGCGGTAGGGGGAGGGGAAAAAGATTAGGACGGGACAGGGCAAGGAAGAGAATGTGTAAAGGGGCCATAAGTAGTAACTGAGGTGTTACGGGTGTATATGTAGTGACTGAGGTGTTAAGCAATAGATACAGTGGGAAAGCTGGACTGGAGGCTTAAAACTGGAATGGTAGGCAGCAGGCAGGTAGGCACTGCCCAGTAAGAACAAGTCACACCCACTATGTTTGAAAAATGTGGGAGGAAGGGAGGTGAAGAGCCTGAACACAGAGACAGAGCAGTTATCTGCAGGTAGATTAGGCAGATTAGGTTGCTTGGGAGGGTATATAAGAACTATCACCCTAGGTGTGGGTGGGTAGAGGGGTGGGTGGGAGGGATCTAAGTCTAAAATGTAGAGACAGAGCTGCAGCACAGCCAGTTAATCTGTAAAAAAAGGTGGATTTCTCAAGAAAAACTGGTATATAAGGCTGCCCCTCCCCTTATAGCCTCTCTTTCCCACCCGCAAGATTTTTCACTCTCGCCCCTCTCCACCCCTTTGATGCATATTTCCCTTCCTACCCATTTCCATCCCATCCAGCAGTTTTCCCTCTCTCGCCTCTCCCCCTGTACATCATATTTTCTTCCCTTTTCCACTTCCCCCACAACTCTCCCTATTGTGTCAATGAATTTTCAGCAGCAGTTCCCCCAGGCTGCCTGTTGCTAACTTGGAAGCCTCCCCTCTGCTGCAACCCACCCAGTTAGAAAAAGCAAGTTGCAGCATAGGGGAGGCTTCCGGGTTAGCGGCAGGTAGCGTGTAGGAACCACTGCTGCTGCTGCTGGAGACCCATTGAAGCAAGAGCTACACTGTTTTTAAAAGAGGGAGATACAAGACTGCATGAGCCCTGCCTGCTCCATTAAGGGTGCACCGCTGCTAGGTGGGCCAGAGCCTAAACTGGGTGGACTCGGGCCCATGTGTGGCTATGGCCTTGGGCCAGGCTGTCATTTACAGTGATACTATGCTATCATAATGTATAAATGTTTAGGGCTGTTCTTACCTTCCAGTGAAGTATGAATTATTCTTCTCCCTTTCTTTGTGTTTAGACAAAACACAAAATATATATTTTTTTATCTTGCTTCCTCATATTGGAAATGCCCTCCCACCTTCTCTTAGAAGTGAGAGAAATTTTTAAAACTTTGTCTAAAAACATTCTTCTTCTACGTCAAGGGCTTCAGTGATTCTTAGCTGTGTTGCCTGGGTTTGGCATTAGGGGTGGGAGCAGGGCTGGTCTTAGGCAGGAGCAACCAGTGTGACCGCACAGGGCCTCGCACTCCTGGGGGCCCTGCGCTGCCGACCATGACCCCGACATAATGAGAACTGCTTTGCGTTGCTACGAAACGTCAGGCTCTGAGCCCTGCTCATGATTAGATATCTCCTGCCCCATTCTAACAAGTCTCTGAATGTGATGTGGAGGAGCACTCACATGCCATTTGAGGTCGTTCTTTGGTTCTGTGACTGCCAGGTGGCATGATGTCACCAATAGCCTCACTTGAGCTTCTTTGTCATGGGGGACCCACAAGGTAGCCCCAACCTGAGGGTGGGGTGGGTGACCTATGAACCCAGCGTCCTTCTTATAGAGGCAACACTGAGTGCAGTGCTGTATGACTCCCATTGACAGCAACTGAACGCGATGGAAGCCTGAGCGTGCTATGTGGCTTGTTGTGGTCTGTGTTTGCACCAGATGGTGGTGTCTCAGGTACTTGACTGTCTTCCTAGCCTCTCTCCACTAGCAGCTTGGTGAGGAAAGGGTCTGCGCCCTCTGCCATGCAAGTCTGTGGTGGGGAGGAGGCAGCTCAGAATAATTAACCAGCTCAGGAAAATCGAGCTCTTCATCTTCTGCTGCCACGGATTGTTGGTGTTAGATGAGGGGGGATAGACAGAAAAGTAAAAAAAAAAAAATAATAATAAAAAGGCAGAGCTGAGTTTAGTTGGGTTTGCAGTAGTTTAGTTAAAGAGGAATTTAGTATAGCTGTCTAACTAAGTCAGCAAACCACAGTGTGTGTGTTATCTATATCTGTACATCTATCTATCTATCTATCTATCTATCTATCTATCTATCTATCTATCTATCTATCTATCTATCTATCTATCTATCTATCTATCTATCTATCTATCTATAGATATCTTTTCAGCAGTAGCTTTAAGACAAGGCATTCTATCTATCTATCTATCTATCTATCTATCTATCTATCTATCTATCTATCTATCTATCTATCTATCTATCTATAGATATCTTTTCAGCAGTAGCTTTAAGACAAGGCATTCTGTTACATTATTTCCCTGTCTCCAGAGGCCTCTTAATCTTAGGTTTGTACTTGGGGCAATGTCAGTGTCAATGACTTACCCAAGGTCACAAGGAGCATCAGTGGGGTTTGAACTCTGTTTTCTGCTTATTACTCTAACCTCAGGCTACTTTTCCAGAGCAAATTATTCTGTTAGAGTTGTGCTTTGATGGTGTTAGAGCAAGGATATAGAAGTTGAAAAAAGTGCTGAATATGAAGATCAACGGAGAATTGTCATAACTTGTCCTGTTCCATGATAAGTTGAAAAACTAGGGGTTCATTGTTTTAAATGTTTTATGGAAAGAAGGACTCACTATATATCTTAAATTTTTAAAATTAGAAAAAAAATCCTTGTAATTGCAGGTGGGGCTAGGCAGGGACGAGGTTTGGGCAAGGGCGGGGCTAGGCAAGGGGTCAGGAGGGCCCCACCGAACTCGTCTGCACAGGGCCCCACAATTGGTAAGACCAGCCTTGAGTGGGAGTCCTGGTTTCTGGGGCTCAGGCCTCACTGCACTTTCGGCTTTTCTTTCTCTTTCCTTCCTGTTAACTGTTTTTATTATTTACCATTTATAAAAGATTGCTAAGCATTATGCTGTGTCTTGTTAACTGATGAATAAACTAAAATTAAATAAGAGAGCCTTTTATAGCACAAGTCTAGTTTGTGCAAGCTCTAAAACATGAAAAATATACTTCTCAGGTTGATAGAATATAAAATGTGCTGACAGCTGACAGCAAATACATTCATACACACCCACACAGCAAGATCATAAGTCAGGTTGTTCTTATACACACACAAACCCTTAGTCAGAAACAACAGTTTTAGAATTTAAGTTGTATTCACAGATTGATTGTGGATTCATGATTTAACCATCTGTCCTGTTTAACCAAATGTACTTTCTTTGCATGCATTCATGAAAATGTTCTTTTTTTTTTTTTTAGTTCTTGTTTTCATGCCTATAGGACTAGAGTCTATATATCGTGCCTAAAAAATTGGTGCCAAAATGAAATACGCCTAAGCGTAATCTATAAAGTATGCCTTAATTTAGTCGTACTTTATAGAATAAGCCTAAATTTCTGTGCAGTATACAGAATATTCTGAGCGCCCATCCATGTGCAACTAAATTTAGTCGCGGGCAGTTATGCCAAGAAAAATGGTGTAAATCCCAATGCCTAAATTAGGTGCAGACCAGGCGTATTCTATAACAATGCAAATAGATTTTAGAAGTAGCCATGACCCGCCCATTCCACATCCATGGTCATGCCCCCTCTTCAACTATGTGACTTAGAATTTACATTTATTACATTATACAATACGCTTAGACAGTTCTGCAAGTAAATTCTAATTAATGCCAATTAGTGTCAATAATTGCTTGATGATTGACAATTATCGGTACAGATTGGCTTGTTAACTAATTAAGTTGTGAGCGCAAATACAGAACATGACTGTATTTGCACGCACAACTTAAGCCACGCTATATAGAATCCGGGGGATAATGACAAGAGAGAAATGTATCATGGATTTATTTGTGGCATTTATATCCCACATTAGCCCAAACAAGTTTTAGTTCAGTGTGGCTTACAATAAACAGTATAGGATACATAACAAAGAATAATGTATAAGAAAGTAATTTCCAAGAAAACAAAAGGGCAGACGATCTGTAAACTCCAAGGTGGAAAAATGATAAAGCAGATCTATATAAGACAAACAATAGTTTATTTATTGTAAATCTGATGTACAGATCAGCCCATTAGATTTACAATAATAAACTATTGTTTGTCTTATATTGATCTGCTTTGCCATTTTTCCACCAATAAGAAAGTAATTTGTAAGAATCCAATTTTACAGTACAATATCATAAACATACTGGGATAGCTATGGATGTTTAACATTTAGAAAATCTATTATAAATGAGAAATTGTACATGAAGCAAAGAGAAAGTTAATGGTAAATAGAGTGATAACCAATTCATAGTAACGTGGAGGGGCATTTTCGCTTCGATAATACGGTTGGTGCCGGCCAAATGTTAAAAATGGCTGGCATCGATTTTCTCCGATAATGGAAACCGAGGCCGGCTCTCTGAAACCCAGCCAACTCTAAGGCATTTGGTTGTGGGAGGAGCCAGCATTTCTAGTGCACTGGTTCCCCTGACATGCCAGGACAACAACCGGGCACCCTAGGGGGCACTTCTAAAAATTAAAAATAAAAATAGCTGCCAGGTGCTTAGCTCCCTTACCTTGGGTGCTGAGCCCCCCAACCCCTCCCCCCAAAACCCACTCCCCACAACTGTACACCACTACCATAGCCCTAAGGGATGAAGGGGGCACCTACATGTGGGTACAGTGGGTTTCGGGTGGGTTTTGAAGGGCTCCCATTTTCCACCAGAAGTGTAACAGGTAGGGGGGGATGGGCCTGGGTCCGCCTGCCTGAAGTCCACTGCACGCACTAAAACTGCTCCAGGGATCTATATACTGATTCGATGGACCTGAGTATGTCATTTGAGGCTGGCAAAAAAAGTTTTTAAAGTTGTTTTTTTGAGGGTGGGAGGGGGTTGGTGACCACTGGGTGAGTCAGGGGAGGTCATTCCCGATTCCCTCCGGTGGTCATCTGGTCAGTTCGGGCACTGTTTTCGGACTTCGACCTGAAAAAAAAGGGACCAGATAAAGTGGACCAAATTCTCACCAGGGACGCCCTTCTTTTTTCCATTATCAGCCGAGGGCCCCCATCTCTTAAGCACGCCCCGGTACACCCCTGTCCCGCCTTCGGTACCCTTCCGACACGCCCCCGGGAACTTTGGCCATCCGGCAACGGAAAGCTGTTGGAGCCGGCCAAAATCGGCTTTCGATTATACCGATTTGGCCGGCTTCAGGAGATGGCCAGCCATCCCCTGATTTGTGTCAGAAGGTGGCCGGCGATCTCTTTCGAAAATAAGCTGGATAGTAACATAGTAGATGACGGCAGAGAAAGACCTGTACGGTCCATCCAGTCTGCCCAACAAGATAAACTCATATATGCTACTTTATGTGTATACCTGACTTTGATAAGAACAGAGATGCATTTTTGAAATGGACACAGTCACTCCATCCGGCCTTAACCTTGAGATTGATCTGTCTGTTTTTTGATCCATTCAATTACTTCCCCCATTTGGATTTTTCAATATTTTTCAGTATGTTTTTCCATCCTGTTTTATCATTTCTATGTTTTATAAAAATTTGTTATTTCTATTTTTATTACATGTGGTTATGTTTACCTCTAATTTATCACATTTTAGGATTTATATATATATATATACAGTATATATATATATATATATATATATATATATATATATATATATATATATTTTATTTCATCAATGCAGTTTTTATGTCATTTACATAAATAAATATGCATGCATATGCGTTTTCTCTTATTTTTGTATTTTTAGAATTGTTATATAGATCTTTTGTGGTATGAATGTGATGCATGCTATATGTATGTATATATATGTCCCATAATCATGCCGTACGTTTATAAGTACATACTATAAGTTATCTATAATGGTTTTTATTACAGTGCATGCAAAAATTCTCTCATTGCAATATATGCCTTGGCTATTGAACCAGCAATTTTTGAGATTGAAATTCTTCATATCACCGACATTAAACCTAGGTCATGATGTCCAGGATAAAAATATCCATAGTCTTTTAAATATATGACACTTTTACTTTGTTAAAGACAGGTCATCATTTTTGGGTGTATTTGCTTTACATGGTTAATCATTTAAACTAAGGTTTTTTAAAAAAGAAAAGACGTTTTGATTATTATTTTACCTAGAGGCAGCAATTGGTTACCATGGTTGACTTTAAATCTTAAACCCACACATATAAAAACGAGGATGGGTTAGCGTTTTCCAATATGACAGCCTCACTCATACATATACATGAGGTTACGTCATCACACACGTTTTTTTAGTACTATATCTAAAATATCATTTTCATTTATTACTTTTATAATATTTTGTTTACACATAACAATAGATATATTTTTTTATATAATGCTGAGTTCGCTGTATTTTATGTTAATTGTAAAAACTGTCATTGCTGACATCATTACGGCATACATACTTATACCGACACCGGTAACGGTTATTCTATTTACCTGATTGACTCCGCGATCGAAGGAATGCGTTTGTTTACTAGAGTATTTCCCTGTTTAATTTTGCGCGAAGGTAAGTTGTTCTTTTTATATATCTTTTTAACTACACGATAATAAATATCTATTTTTAGTTGTTCCGGTTGTATTTGTAAGTACTTGATCCTGATAAGAATACGGTCCGCACACACATTCAAGTGAAAATGCTGACAAAAACGACTTTTCCCGCCAGTTTTTGACACAGTGCTCTGGAACAGTAGTACTGCAATAGATACATTGTTCATAGTCTCATGGCATTACTAGTAAGAAATATATACACCATGACTAAATTATTCATGTATTGGTATACATTTCATAAGGTAATATTATCTTTCGCCAGTTATCTACTTTTACAGTATTTTGTTTTCCACAATGAGACATATTATAATCATCTGACATTTGCTATCTAGTGGTAGTATGATCTACCATTGCATATTATCGCTATCACTATCAATTGTTGTTTTGAAGCGAATTTTATTTTGTAACTTTCATAACACAGATGTGATGCTTACTGTCAGCAATCTTGTTATTTATATGATACGTCTTCTTTAAGGGACTACACGGCGTTGCAGTATATTACTCCTTAAAATTGTATTGTGTTTCACAATACTGCCGCACGTTTTCTGCAATTTCCCGCGGTGACCTCTTTTCCTCCGTTGTTTATTTATAACTTTTGTTTTAGTTTATTAATCTAGATCCTTCATTGTGCATTTACAAGATTTGTAGTAAACAAAATAGGCATGTAAGGATCGCCTAATGTGAAATACATTAACCCATACATTATTATGTTCATCTTTATTTTAATTTTATCTCCTTCCAATTTCTATTTCAATTTTCACTTTTACATTTTTAATATATTTTTTCATATATTTTTCATATATTATCTTTTTAGCATTTTCAATTTATATGAGTACTATTTGAAAGAGTAGATTTTATAATGTTCATAAATGCACTTTTCGATTGTGGTTGTACATATTGATATTCGCTTTTTCAGTAAATATACCATGTTGTTTTTCCATATATATGATGTTATGATTTAAAATGGTCAGCATCCATCTTTTTATTATTTATTTATTTATTTTCATTATTCCTTCACTTATTCTTTATTTTATTATTGTTTTTTTATAGTTGTATTTTTTCATTCTTATATCTGTTTATTTTTTCATTATCATTTTTACTCTTTTAAAGTTGTAATTTTTCATTTTTGTATTTTTTTATCTTTTACATATTTTATATCTGTATGGAGGTTAAATTTTATTTATTTATTTATTTGTTTGTTGCATTTGTATCCCACATTTTCCCACCTATTTGCAGGCTCAATGTGGCTTACATTATGCCGTGATGGCGATTGCCGTTTCCGGATTGAGAAATACAAAGTGGTATATAAATATATATGTTGAGATAGTAAATATTGTTTTT
Source organism: Microcaecilia unicolor (assembly GCF_901765095.1). Classification (NCBI taxonomy): domain Eukaryota; kingdom Metazoa; phylum Chordata; class Amphibia; order Gymnophiona; family Siphonopidae; genus Microcaecilia; species Microcaecilia unicolor. Next base: position 123,704,593 of record NC_044033.1, read on the forward strand.
TCAATATACACCCAATGATGTTATGATCTCATTCTATATTGTACAAGCTTTTGGATGTATACCATATGACTTCATGAAGGCACAATGTCAGCAAGGCATTCTTTCAATAGAGACACATTATGATATCAATTTTATGACTATAATTATAAACTAGCAGGTTCTTTTGGTTTATTTTATGGTTTTATACATCACAAGTTTTGAATATCATTGTTTTTATATGTCATGTATATATATACTTGAATTTTTATGGTTCATAATATGTGTGTATATACATGTACATATGTATGCATGTGCGTGTATATATATGTATTTAATGTTTTTAAATGATTGTTTCTATGTTTAATATAGACCCCTGATGCAGGCGCTGTGCGCCGAAACATGGACCGTGTTGGGTCAATTCAAGAATTGTCACCAACGTATATGATCCAAGAAAGCACAAAGGCAGACGATCTGTAAACTCCAAGATGGAAAACAAACAGAGCATATTAATTATAAATAGCTAAAGTGTTCACAACATATAAATAAATCAAGCACAAACGTCTCATAATCGTATTAAAATAAACGGAACAGTAAACATCTACCCTCAATAAAAATCATATTGCTTAGGCAAAACATATAGCATATTGGACATAATAATATATAAATAAAATTAACATGGCCAAATGCTATATGTTTTGCCTAAGCAATATGATTTTTATTGAGGGTAGATGTTTACTGTTTAGCTATTTATAATTAATATACATGGAATTTATAGTTTATCCTATGATTGAGCATTTAGTCTTATCTATTATTCTTTTTAGTTCTGTGGGATTTTGATGTTATGTATATTTTAATGTGAGATATTTCTCTACAATTAATATTTTTATTATGTTGTTCTTATTATGTTATTTAGTTTTTATTTTTATGTAATTTTGTATATTATTTATTTTATAGCCCCTGAAGCAGCCCTGCTGGGCAAAACACGGCCTGTGTCGGGCTATTTTATATACATTCTAATTGATTTTCATCAGTAAAACATATTTTGGTTTTCAATGACCAACGTATATGATTAAAGGTTTTGCCCCCCTTTTTTTTGAAGGCCCTTGTTGCTTTTTGTTTTGCTCTTTGGCTTTTTGTTTGTGCTTTGCTCCCTCTCTCTGCTATACTAATAATATACTTTGATTTGTATCTGCCATTTTCAGGGCACAGACCGTAGAAGTCTGCCCAGCACTAGCCCCACCTCCCACCACTGGCTCTACCACCCAATCTCCGCTAAACTTCTGAGGATCTATTCTTTCTGAACAGGATTCCTTTATGTTTATCCCACGCATTTTTGAATTCCGTTACCATTTTCATCTCCACCGCCTCCCGCGGGAGGGCATTCCAAGTATCCACCACTCTCTCCGTGAAAAAATACTTCCTGACATTTTTCTTGAGTCTGCCCCCACTCTGCCCCCCTTCAATATCATTTCATGTCCTCTAGTTCTACCGCCTTCCCCTCTACGGAAAAGGTTCATTTGCGGATTAATACCTTTCAAATATTTGAACGTCTGTATCATATCACCCCTGTTTTCTCCTTTCCTCCAGGGTATACATGTTCAGGTCAGCAAGTCTCTCCTCATATGACTTGTAACGCAAATCCCATACCATTGTTGTAGCTTTTCTTTGCACCACTTCAATTCTTTTTACATCCTTAGCAAGATACAGCCTCCAAAACTGAATACAATACTCCAGGTGGGGCCTCACCAATGACTTATACAGGGGCATCAACACCTCCTTTCGTCTGCTGGTCACACCTCTCTCTATACAGCCTAGCAACCTTTGTAGCTATGACCACTGCCTTGTCACACTGTTTCGTCGCCTTCAGATCCTCAGATACTATCACCCCAAGATCCCTCTCCCCGTCCATACCTGTCAGACTCTGCCCGCCTAACACATATGTCTCCCAAGGATCTCTACTCCCTGAGTGCATCACTTTGCATTTCTTCGCATTGAATTTTAATTGCCAAACCTTAGACCATTCTTCTAGCTTCTGCAGATCCTTTTTCATGTTTTCCACTCCCTCCTGGGTGTCCACTCTGTTACAAATCTTATTATTATCCGCAAAAAGGCAAACTTTACCTTCTAACCCTTCGGCAATGTCACTCACAAATGTATTGAACAGAATCGGTCCCATCACCAATCCCTGAGGCACTCCACTGCTCACCTTTCCCTCCTCCGAGCGAATTCCATTAACCACCACCCTCTGGCGTCTGTCCGTCAACCAGTTCCTAATCCAGGTCACCACGTCTGGTCCTATCTTCAGCCTGTCAAGTTTATTCAAGAGCCTCCAGTGGAGAACCGTGTCAAAAGCTTTGCTGAAATCTACGTAGATTACGTCTATAGCACGTCCATGTTTGAGATATGGTTGTTCTTTGTGAGGTTTGTTTGAATATTCCTGTATATTTCTTATGGATATACTTGAAATTGAAAATTTGCATTAATCTTTGTCTATTGTTTAATCATTTGAAATATTAGAACTGTTTTGGGGTGAAATCATCATTCTGTCATCTTTCTTTTCCTTTTTTCAGGAATTTGTAACATTATTTATGTCACTTACCTGCTGTCTATTCTGTCACTCAATATTGGATCTTTCTTCCAGGGCATTTTAATTATCGGCTAGTTCTGTCTCAAAGGCTGCAAGTGCAATAATAACTATAATTATAGAAGTTCTTAGGAAATGTAGGCAATCATGCAGCCAGATCTGTCTGGTGAGCTATGAAGACAGAACTAGTTAGCAACTAGATGTTATGTTACACAGAACTTCTGTTCTGCAAATACCTTAACTGTTCTGTGCGGATTATGCAGATTCAAGAGACCAGATAAACCAACAGTCTAGGAATTATACACTTAACCCCAATATAATCTAATTTTTAAGTAAAACATATTTTACGTCTTTCTAAATACCAGATAATTTGTCAGTGAATGAATCTGAAAAGGCAATGAGTTCCAGATTGAGGCTGCTTGGTATTTAAGTGAAGAATCAAACATCATATTAGATTTGATTCGCCTCACTGATGAAAAATGTAACAACATTTGGTTGTGAGTCCTATAAACAGGGCCATTATAAAGGCAAGTTTTATTTATTTATTTGCTGCATTTGTATCCCACATTTTCCCACCTATTTGTAGGCTCAATTTGGCTTACATTATGTCGCTTATTGTTACAGTTAATATGCGAAGAATATTAGGTAAATTAAGTACATAACATGTAGTGAGATCAGTATAGGATATAATGTTCAATAATGATAATGATAATGTGATTGGAGTAATTTAAATTAAAAGAGATCAATATTGGTTGATTCTGGTGTAGCTTAGGAGTCAAGTCATTATGGAGGATTCTTTTTGTGAGCCTCTTTGAGCAAGTTCGTCTTCAGCAACTTCCAGAAGGTTGTCAAGTCATGCGTTATTTTTATGGTGTTCAGTAGTTCATTCCATAATTGCGTGCAATTGGGGTAGTGGAGGTTGAAGAATGTATGTGATAAGCTTTTTGTATTTCTTGCTGGTAAGTCTATTAGGTCTGACATATATGATGGGGCTTCTCCATGGATGATTTTATGAGCCAAGGTGCAGATTTTGAATGCAATTCGTTCTTTTAATGGGAGCCAATTATGTAGTCACAAAGGTAAGCCAATATCACCATTCATAGTCTTGAAAATTGTGGTGCAAAGCTTAAATTGTATTTTGGCTTCTACAGAGTGCCAATGAAGCTCTACAAACAATGGGGTGACAGAATCAAATTTATGAAACATATGTATCGGTCTTACTGCTGTGTTTCAAATAAGCTGTACCCATTTAACTAAACCATTAGAGCACCCAACATAAATGATATTACAGTAATCTATCCTATATAGAATTAAGATATGAACTAACAACCTAAATTTAACTGGAACAAAATACTTGCAAATTTCTCACGAAATGCAAATGTTAATGACTTATCAACTTCCATCCCCAAAATCTTGGAAAGAGACTCAAACGTTAAAGCATCTATCTTTATAGTGAAATACTGAGGAAATTCAATGCTGTTAAATAAACCTATCCATAAAAATTTGGTTTTATCTTGATTCAGTTTAAGCCAGTGAGCTGAAATCCAATCTTCAATCAAACACAATCTGACATTTTATATATATAATTTAATTGGATTGTTAGCAACCTTGACATTCCAAGTTCCAAACATTATTTTATCATCTCTCATTTATTCTCTGTTTCCTTCACCACTGCTCACTCGTTTCTCTGTGATATTTTCCATCTGTAGGGTGCTATCCTTCCCTCAATCCCTCTTTTTTCCCTTTTCCCACCTTTCTTCAATTCCCTCTTTCTCATCCAACATGTTACAATCAGTTTCCCTCCCCCCATGTAATAAACCTAGGTGGCATATCATCACCTTTCAGTGATCATCCCTCTAATCTCTCATACACTCAGTGGCGTACCAAGGGGGGGGCGGTGGGGGTGCACCACCCCGGGTGCACGCCGGTGGGGGGAAGGGGTGCTGCGGCGCGCGCCTGTTGCCCTGTCTCAGTCCAAGTTTGCAATTTGCATGTGTTCACTGCTCCCTCTGAGTCTGCCCCGGAACAGGTTACTTCCTGTTCCGGGGCAGACTCAGAGGGAGCAGTGAACACATGCGAATTGCGAACTCAGAGACAAGGCAACAGGCACGCGCCGTGGCACCCCCCCCCCCCCAGCGGCGTGCACCCGGGGGGGGGGGGGGTCATTTCGCCGGGGGGGGGGGGTCACGCTGCACCCGGGGGGGGGGGGGCGCATCGGCGATCCGCCCCGGGTGTCAGCTAGGGTCAGAACGTCACTGCACACACTACACTCACTCTTAATATCTTCTGTCAATCCATTTTTCCCATCCCTTCCATACTTTCCCATATCTGTCTCAACCATGCACACACCTGTCCTCTGACACATCCTTCATATTATTCATGCCAGAAACACAGAAATCTATCAGTCCAACAGTTCATTGCAGCAAAGTCACACAACCGTTTTTCGTTTCTGTTTCAAGGGTGGCCACGCCTCTACTTTGTAAATCTAGGTTCTCTCTTCATCTTAGCCATCAGTCCTTTGCCATACAGTTTTGTCTTAGACCTTTTCATACTGCTAGAGGCCATATTTCTTTCCACCTCATCACCTCCTGGCTTAGGTCTCTTAGCTTTAAAATAGGCTCCTATGCTCTCCAGCAATGTAAAGTCTTTTCATACCCCCTTGATTATCACACTCACTCTCACAAGGTATAGAAGCATCTGTCTCCAGCATTTTCTTAATTACAGGTATGTCACTCACCTGTTTTGTATCTTATTACTGTGATCAGGGAAAATCACAACCTTCTAATCCTCAAACTCCATTTTTCTCACTTTCTGCAGAATCCACTCTTCTGTAGTGGATTTATGCACTTTAACTAGAAGTCTGGAGAAGTTTTCCCTCTTGCCTTCGACCAGGGACCCAATTTGTTCTGTCCAGGTCAATTTTCAAATCACTCTCTCCAGACCTAAGCAACTGTGTGAGCATTTTTTTCCACAAATTGCAAGGTATCTCATCTTTCTTCCTGCTCCAACAGGCCCATGCTTATTACGGGAGCATTTGACACTAAAGTTAAGGTGAGTGCCAGTCCAGATTCCCAATCCTTAAGTTAATAAATTCTATGTTCCACCCAGGGAACTATCCAGCTTATTTTTGAAAGAGAAAGACGCCCATATTTCGACCCAAATCGGGAGATGGGCGTCCGTTTCCCGTGGGCGACCAAATTGGTATAATCGAAACCCGATTTTTGGCGTCCTCAACTGCAGTCCATCATGGAGACGAACAAAGATTATGGGGGCGTGGCGAAGGCGGGGATGGGGCGTGGTTATTGGCCGAGGAGAGATGGGCATCTTTAGCTGATAATCGAAACAAGAAGGACGTTTTTGACGAGAATTTGGTCCGCTTTATTTGGACCCTTTTTTTTTCAGGTCCAAGTCACAAAAAAGTGCCCCAACTGACCAGATGACCACCGGAGGGAATCTGGGATGACCTCCCCTGACTCCCCCAGTGGTCATTAACCCCCTCCCACAAAAAAAAACCCACTTTACAAACTTTTTTTCCCAGCCTGTATGCCAGCCTCAAATGCTGTACCCACCTCCATGACAGCAGAATGTGTTCTATCCTCTGACAGCCTTTCCCTGGTTCTGATGTGGGTCTCGGGTGAGTGTGACAACCTTTTCTGTTAAGGGCACTGCAGAGTCACATCAGCAATGCATTGTGGTGGGTGTAGGGTATTGGGCTCCGTGATTCCACTAGCTTGTGTTAAATGCTCACGATGTTGGTAGTTGGTAGGCTGTACTCCCATGGTGCTTTTCCCTCTGCTTACTGGGTCAGAGTGTGCCCTGTTTTGTTTCCAGTAGTCCATGAGGTAGTGGCCATTTGTGTAAGATACTTTTAGATCCCTTTCATGTGTTAGCCACGTTACAGCACTTAGTTCTTATCTGAAAGAGGGCATTGTACACCATTTTGCCAGCTCGGACCTACTGCTAATCTCAGTACCAGCGAGACTCGTTGCCAGTGGGGCACAACCTGTGATCTGCAGTTAACTGTGAGTAAAGGTGCTTATTCAAATAAAGGACGTTTTCAGCGAGATTAGTCTTCAGGTGTGAACTGCTGTGCCAAGGTTATACACCAGCAACAAGTCCTGTCCCTGGAGCTGTGGCGTAGCCAGACCTGACATTTTGGGTGGGCCAAGAACTAATGTGGGTGGGCACTATGTATATAAGTATGAGAAGTGTTTCTTGGGATACAAAATAATTCCTTCCCTTCTCTACCTTACCCCCCCCCCCCCCCACATCTATCCCTGTAGCCCGGTATCAGCCCTTCCTTTCCCCATCATCCATTCCATAGCTAGGTATTGGCCCTGTCCTACCCCCTACACATCCCCATTAATTATAAGACTTTTTTTTAATGTCCTGGGCATTACAGAGCCCACCTCCTCCCAGAAAACTGCCTACACTTTTTTTTTTAACCTGGGCACTGCAGAGACCATCCCCACCCAAAAACCCACCAACATGAGAAATAGACAACCTTTTTTAAAAATTTTAACTTAGCTAATATTAAAATTTATTGTTGGTGGGTTTCTGGGTGGGGGAGGGCTCTTCACTGCCTAGGGCAAAAAAGTCATATTTAATGATTACATATACTTTTTTTTGCCCTAGGCAGTGAGGAGCTCACGCCCACCTAGAAGCCCACCACCAGCCAGCATTTTCATTACACCCTGTACACATTAAAAAATAAAATTTAAAAATATATTTATTTTACCTGGACAGCTGCTTGCGAATGGTGGCAGGTGGTGCAGAGCACTGTGCAGGCTTATGTGCCTGTTGTGTGGGGCTGCAGGAAAGTGCTGCTGGGGTGGGGAATCGATGAGGCTGATCGCATTCAACGAAGGCACCCAGCACAGCGTGGAGGAGCCACGCCCGTGACACAGCCGGCAGCCAGAAGCTGAAACAAACAGCAGGCTGGCGGCGCATGAGCCGGGATGGAGAGGAGCGGACGTGGAGCCAGCCACCCGGAGGAGAGGAGACATCACGCAGGCTCATTGGAAGGCGCACAAGCAGGGCAGAGGCCAGGAGGAGGAAGGTGTTGAGGGAGGGGAGTTACAGTCGGGAGTCTCGCGAGGAGCCATGGCGCTAGGAGGAGACGCAGTGAGCGAGGACCGATGGAGCAGAACCCCCCCCCCCCATTGCACCCGGGGCGGTCCGCCACTGCATTTGACAGGCAGGTAGGAGCCTGGGAGCAGAAGGACTGGGAGAGCTGCTGGCTGCCTAAAAGTAGGTGGGAGGTGGCTGAGGCTGAGCCATGGTGCCTAACTGGGTGGATGGGCGGGCCTGGGCCCACCCAGGCCCACCCATAGCTACGCCCCTGCCCTGGAGCACTTTTAGTGGGTACTGCAGTCCACTTCAGGCAGGCAGACCCAGGCCCATTCCCCCCCCACCTGTAACACTTGTGGTGGTAAATGGGAGGCCTCTAAAACCCACTGTACCCACATGTAGTTGCCCCCTTCACCCCTAAGAGCTATGGCAATGTTGTACATTTGTCCCTCCCACGACTAAATGGCTTGGATTGGGACGTTTATGAGCTGAGCGTTTGTAGTTTCCATTATCGCTAAAAATAAAAAAACGCCCATCTCAGAAGGGACCAAATCCATGGCATTTGGTCCGTCCAAACCGTATTTTCGAAACGAAAGATGGATGCCCATCTTTTTCGATAATATGGTCTGTCCTGCCTCTTCACATACCCGTTTTCGGACATAAACGCCCATGGAGATGGGCGTTCGCGTTCAATTATGCCCCTCCATGTGTTCCAGCTTTGCCTCCAACCCATTTATACTAGTTTTCACCTCCTAGAGCTCCACTTGCACCTGCTGCAACTGTATCAACACAAGCTCTCAGTGCTTTGCTTCCTCCTACTGCCTACTTTGACTCCCAATCCTCAGGCTTCTTCGTATTGCATGAGTCACTCCCCTCTGGCCTCGGTGGGTCCTTGTAAACATTGACAATCTGTCTGCAGTATCTTTGACTTGTCGAGATGGCATGGTGGTGAGTAAAACTTAAATTGGCGTCAGTTTGGGGCATTCATCTGTCAGGCTAGCAGAGTTATACAAAAGTGTGCCCTCCCAATGGATAACCAGTCTTGTAGTACTCATCAGGTTTGAACAAGCAGGCTGTAGACAATGACAAGGACACATCAGTCCTACTATTTTTAGTAGATCAAATTAAACAGAAATGAAAAGAAGAAAATCTGATGTTATCCTTCTGGCCCAAATGGCTGAATGCAAAGGTATGCTTTAACTCTTTTCAGCGAAGTGCCTCATGGAGCAGACACTAAAGGCTAAAACAGTGGTAGATTTCTCAAGGGAATGGAATATGCTCAGAGGATCCTTAGTTGTAAAAGGTGAAAAGAGTGAAAGCATAACTATAACAGCACATATTTAAAATACCCCGTTTAATGATTGAATGTTTTACAGATGCTAGAATGAATAGCACGATCCAATTTTAGGGGCCCTTTTTCTAAAGGGTGTTAAAAAAATGGGCTTAGCACATTTTAAAGCAGGGCTTTCCCACGCTCTAAGCCAATTTTTAACAGTCGTAAAATGGGCTTTTTTCTTTTTGTAGGTCCTATTCTAATTTTTCCATTAGCATACAAGATCTGCAAAAAAAAATTAACATGGGAGCACTTCCTGCCTCTTATTTAGGAGGTGCAAAGTGCTCCTGCATTAACTCTGTGTTGACAAGTTAGTGTATGCTAATCAAAGCAAGCTAGCTGGTTTATACAGACACGCCCATTCCACGCCCATGGCACACCTCCTTCCAAAAAAAAATGCAAAATTATCGCAAAATGCTTTTTGACATGTTTTGCAATAAGTGTTTTCCCATGCACTATGCACATAGGGCTTAAGGCCCTTTAGTAAAAGGGCCCCTTAATTTGCAAAATAACATTTGTTTTATCCTAATTCCTAGTTAGTGTGAGTTTTGTTACAGGTTCTCGTTTCCTCTTCCCCTACCTTGGACATGCACATGTGCCATCATAAAAAACATTTCTGTTTCTTTCATAGGGAAATTTGTAGAGGCTGCCTCTTGTCTATGTAGAAAGCAGGCTCTTTGAGCAGGGACTGTCTTTCTTCTATGTTTGTACAGCGCTGCGTATGCCTTGTAGCGCTATAGAAATGCTAAATAGTAGTAGTAGTAGTAGAAAGCAGATGTTTACTGCAAAACGTATTAGTACGTTAGTATTCAGTCCTGAACTTTAAGTGACAGCAGAAGTGCCATTTTAATATCGCTCTAATATTCTGTTACCTTTCTTCCTCAGCCTTATTTCTGCTTCTATGACTAGAAAATACTTTTCAATCAAACTTGAATAGTAATTTGATTCCTGCTGTAGAAATTGGCAAGGATGTAGGCTTTAATAACACAGCAGTCATAACCATTGAAGGGTGGTTTGCAATATCTTTAGTAAAGACAGATGCAAATTGTGTCAGAGTACCATGAAGTAAAAGAATTCAAGAACTAACATGCTAAATTTATTATCTGCTTGGCAAGCCTTGTTTCTTTTCTGTGTTACTATATCAATTTGCTTTTAAGAGAAAATTGCACAGATGGTTGCCAGATTTTAACATTATACATTATTTTTCTATTACTTTAATGTATAAGTTAAAATGCAACATTGCTTTGAAGTATCATAGTATTGCTTGAAAGAACATTACGGGATACAGGGTGCTTGGATTTTGATTGAAAACATGCACAGGAGTTATAGATGCTGATTATACCAAAAAGTATTCTTTTACAGTGCAATCCTGTTAAATTCAGCCCATTGGTCACTGTTAGCAATAATTCCAACATTAGAATTTCATTCCATACAATTTAATTTTTTTGTAATATTTGTTCTGATAGTTATATACATTACTAGTAAAAAAGGCCCGTTTCTGTAGGCAAGGAAATGGGCCTTAGGCAGGCAATTCCCCCCCCTTCCGCGAACCTGTCGTTCCCCCCCCCCCCCGTGCCAGCGAAAACTGCCGCCACTGCCGTTGTTGTGCTACCTGTGCTTACAGCTGAAGTGTTGTTCTTCCCTTCTCGTAGGTTCTTCAGTCATCTTGTCTGGAAGTTCCTCTGCGTGCGTCTGACGTCAGACGCACTGAGTTAAACTTTCTGAGAAGATGATTGAGGAACCCACCCGAAGGTAGTGCACAACAGCGGCGGGAGGGGGGGTGCGGTTTTCGGCGTTACGGGGGGGGGGGATCGACAGGTTCGCGGGAGGGGGTGGGTTTCGAGGGGGCCGTAGCGCGGGGGGTGACAGCTGATTCCGAGGCAGTAGGAGTAGGGAAACACGCTGCGCGTGTTTCCCTACTCCTCCCCTTGCCTTGGAATCAGCTGTGTTGACGTCAGTGACGTCCGTGCGTGTCTGCCTCGCAGACCACTTGCAGCCAGGGAGCCACAGTCCCAAGCATAGAACGTTGGAGGTGAGAATTATTATATAGGATGCATGCAAGTAAATACATTTGAGATCTACTATGCATCATAATTTTGATAATATTTTAGTATTATTTTATATAAGTACTAAGATTCCACCTGCATTTTGCATTTTAAATTGTACAGAGTTTTTGTTATACATTTGCAAAAGCCACTTCTGCGTGAAAAATAACAGAAAGGGAGCGATTCTGTAATGCTGAGATTTAGGTGGCAAGAATGCATGTAAATTCCACTTTCCAGTTCAATACTATTCTGTTAAATCACTCCTAGTTGCAATGGTGCTTACTTTGCAGGTGGGCATTCGATGGGCTGCATTTGGGCAAAGTATGGGCATGGAGGACAATTGTATGTGTAGATTATAAAATGCTATAATCTGTATGTGTAGATTATAAAATGATATAATCTACATGTGTTCTTTAACAATCTAGGCACAAGCATTTACACCAGCTCCCTATGGCTTGTGTAAATGATCATGACTAAAATATGGGCATCTTTTTGACCTAATATGCTCGTAGTCTGTAAAGAAAGTAGGTGCTTATTTTGCTTTATAGATCAGGTTCCAAATAGGTGTATTCTTGGTGCTTAAAAATAGACCCCCCCCCCCCTTTATAGAATTTCCTGCAAAGGGACAGATTTTCAAAAGAGTTTAACCAGGCAGGAGAGGGTCATGCTTGATTTAAACTCTGTTGATCTATCTGACCACCATTAATCAGCGGCACTTAAGTGGGTACTTCCACTGAATATCGCTGCTAACCAGCCATTCCATAATTGGCTAGATTAGGTATGGTCCAGGGCGGAGTTAGGGTGGAGCTACAGCTTAGTCAGTTACCAGTGATATAGGAGCCAGATGTATAGGTGTTGTGGGTGCTTGAGCACCCCCAATATTGAGCAAACTCCTTGACTGTATCCAGGGAGGGGTAATTTCCATTGAATTTATCTGTCACGATGGTGACTATTTTCCTTGGCTGTGCTCACCTCGCCCTCTGGTAGCCAGAACCAGTGGCTGCCATAGACTGTCTTGCTGTCTCCCTACACATTCCAGACTTTCATTCCAGTCCGTTCCAGATATTCCAGCCCTCCAGACTTGGTTGGAAGTTTGGCAGCTAGCCTCACCCTTAGCTGCCTTAAGATTACAGCAGTTGTGAGCCTCAGCTGCTGATTGCCTTTATTAGGCACCTGGCCCTTTCAGCAGGGCCTTTGCAATGCCAAATGTCCTTGTCTTGCCTTGTTTCTTAGTTAGTGTTCCTAGTCTGTGTTTCTTGCCTGTTTGAGTCTCCTGAATCCTGTCTTGAATCCAGCCCTGATTGCTCCTTCTCTCTCTGCTTTTGGCTTCCTTTCCCTTTTGTTTGTGAACCTTCTATTCCTGTCTGTTTGAGACCCTGTATCTTGAATCCTGTTCTAGCCGAGCTTGTGTATGTATTTCTGTCTGTTTGAGACCCTGTATCTTGAATCCTGTTCTAGCCAAGCTTGTGTATGTATTTGTCTGTTTGAGACTTTGTATCTTGAACCCTGTCTAGTCTAGCTTGTTTCTTCTCTCGGTCCAGTACGTCCTGCTGGCTCAACCCCTAGGGAACGGCGGTCCAGCGCAGGTGATTCTGGTCCCTGCAAACCAAGTCCATTCCGGTTCTGCTTATTCCTGCCTCGCTTGCCTACAGCTTCTACTCCAGTCCTGTTGGTCCAGTCCTGGTTGGAGGGTTTTGCCTGCTGCTGCCGCTCCTCATCAGCAGCCCAAGGGCTCACGATTCCAGACTACCCTTGAGAACCTGACATTATCACCCCTAATCATTTTGAAAAGTTGACTCCTAGGAATGGCAATATTTATCCCACTAACCGACTAAGGGGCCCTTTTACAGAGTGGTGGTAAGCTCAACCTGGGCTTGCTGCTCACTATTCCGGGACTTCCGCTGGCCCAATGCAGCCATCGGCGGTAGTTCTGGATTGGGCGTGCTCCATTTCCGGGGGAACCCCCCCCCCCCCCAGAAATGGATAGCACAGCGATAACCCTTTAGTAATCTGACATTTTGCCATGCACTGCTGGGTTACCGCAGGAGCCCTTACTGCCACAGTGGGTGGAAGTAAGAGCTCCCTGCCGCATGGCCATTTTGTTTTGGGGACTTTTTACCCACTGTGGGCCCTTTTTCCTGCAACTTGGTAAAAGGACCCCTTAGTAAGCACAATACGTTAGGACAGGAAAAACCTCTCTTGACTTTGTGTTGAGTTAATTGGGAACCCAACATTCAAATAGATCACAAATTCACTCTTACATGTAGAAAAATGCTGAAAACAATACAATTTACCACCGTGAGGATTTTTAAACTACTTGATTTGCAACATAATATCACACAATGAACATTGCATACACTTAAAGTGTCCAAAACACCATTAAAAAAAATATTACCTATCTTAATGTCTGGAGGACATAAAATCTCCTATAAGTTCTTACTATGGGAAAGGCTACTCTCAAATCAATATGTTGTTGATTATTGATAAAAGCAAAACAGTTGTTCATATTTGATGAAGATTTTAAAAAATTGAAAGTGTGAATAATGATGAATATGAAAAGCAGTATGCTTTAAGTGATAACAGCAATAAATTTAAAGAACAGTTGAAGAAAAATAAAATGAAAAAATATAGATGTGATGAACTAGATTACCATAAGGGTATAATATATCCTTGGATGTATAAAATTCATGATTATAAAAGAACAGAAGTATCTACTGAGACATCTATAGATAGTGATGGAATCAGGAGCCTGGGAGGGGGATCCCAGGGGACCTTCAAGTGTGTTTGGGATCCCATTTCATAGAGACCTTTTCTGAGGGTATTCAGGCAGCCTTAGAGGGTCTATAGGGATCCTGGTCGGGCCGGAATTCTTCTCAGGTCCTGAGTCATACCAGGAAAAATTACACTTCGATGCCAGTTTGCCTGGCTCTTCCTGGGAGGGAGACCTGGGGTGTTGTGGAAGAGGAGGGAACTCCCATCAGGGGGGTTGCATGAATTTTATGAGCTGTCTTGCTGAAAAGAGTGAGGATGTGTTCTGAAAGGGCCAGGTGCATAATAAAGGCAAATACACAAACAGTAAGTTAGAACAGTAACAGTAACAACCAGTGTTCAGTGCAAGAGTTTACACTGACATTATGTCACACCATTCCTTACCATTTTTATTTAACTCCCCCCTCCTTTCTCTTCTTCCCCCTACTAACCCCTACCATCCCTTCCCCACCCCCTATCAACCTTTCCCCTTGCCCTCCTTTATGTCCTGCGGAGCAGTGGGACTCAAAAGTTCAACATATAACTACGTGCTGCAGAGGTCATAGTGTCCCAAAATGGGTTCCATCTCTGTTGGAACCTCTCACCAATCTTAGAGTCAAAGTCTTTTATAGCCATGCGCTCCAGACATAGTAGTAGTAGTACCATACGAGTGCGCCACTGCTGCCATGTAGGGTATTGGTAGGACAGCCACTCATCTAGGATTGTTTGCTTACCCACGATTATTGCTCGTAGTATGAATGCAGTATATCCTTTCCTGGGTTTCGCCCCCAGTTTTGGGTGCCCAAAGAGCAATGCCATGGTTGTCCCCACATTTTGGCAACATAGGCTATAATCAGTTTCCAAAATTTCTGAATTCCAATACAAGCCCAAAACATGTGACCTACAGTTGCTCCAGAGGCACCACACTTTGCACAGTCCCCCCAGGGCGAAAGTCCCATATAAAAGGCTCTCTTTGGCGGTATGTGCAGACGCAGAATCATCTTATATTGTAATTCCCAATGTGTAGCGAAGGCTGTGACTTGTCTTATCTGCAAAATGTGGGATTTTATCTGATGCGCCGTGACTGTCACCTGCAAGTCTACTGTCCACATGTGTGCCAGACTATGATACTCCAGTTCCGGCGCCATATCTCGTATGTGTCTATGATGGTATGACATCGGCACCCTCTGTTGCGATTCTAAAGAAAAGGTGGAAGAGTGTTCCTCTTGCACATCTTCTGTCAGCGCAGTCCATGGCAAGGATGAAATGTAATGGTCTAACTGTCCATAGTGGAATATGTCACTGTCCGGCAAGGTGTATTCATCTTGTAAGTCTGAAAATGAGCGGATACGTCCCTCTCTAGTCACCACCTGTAACAAATACACAATGCCCCTGCGCTTCCATTTCTGAAACACAGGGTACATTTGACCAGGGACAAATGCACAATTATCACATATAGGTAAATATGGTGTTATTTTCGCAGAAAATGGATGCAACCGACACACCCATCTCCATATTGCCTTTGCTGTGCTCATAATTCCAGAGTGTTGTAGAGCACATGGCATAGGTACGCCCGTGCCATGTAAGTTATTACTAAAGTGTACCCTTGGGGATAAGCCCAACTCCAAAGATGTGTTGGTATAATCACTTGTATTCCTATACCAATCATTTATGTGCCTCATTCCGCTGGCAATGTTAAGGAACTTTAAATTTAGGAGCCCCAGCCCTCCGTATTCCACTGGCATACTTAAGGTGGAGACAGGGAGGTGGGCTTTTTGATCTTTCCATAGAAACCTTTGTACTTGACTATTTAAAATCCGCTCATCCCCCCTTCTCAAGTACAAAGGGATGGTTTGAAAGACATATATCCATCTGGGGGCAATAATCATATTAAAAAGTGCAATCCTCCCCAGTAAGGACACAGGAAGTGCGCTCCAGGCCTGTAGACTGACTTTGGTGTCAGTAAGTAGAGTTTGTAAGTTAAGGTCATATGTATGTGACAAGTCTACTGGTATGCGGACTCCCAGGTACCTGAGAGAGGCCTTCTCCCAAGCAAGAGGGAATCCAGACTTCCAGTCAGGGCAGTCACCCTCCACCACCTCCAAAGCTGATGACTTGGACAGATTTAACTTAAACCCGGAGAGTCGCCCAAAATTGTCTATTTCTTGCAGTAAGGCCGCCAAAGATCTAGGTGGGTCTGTTATAGTTAATAATAGGTTATCAGCAAAAGCCAATATTTTTACGTGCCGACCAGCCATCATGACTCCTGAAATGTCTCTGTGGCCCATACGTGTACGTAAGAGCGGCTCAAGGGATATCACAAATAATGAGGGGGAGAGGGGACAACCCTGCCTAGTTCCCCTCATGATCTCAAACTCGTTTTCTCTTATCCCATTGACTAGGACCCTTGCTCCAGGTTTAAAATAAAGAGCCTTAGTTGCCTGTAAAAACCAGCCAGTGATCCCCATAGCTTTCATAGTGGAAAATAAGTATTCCCATCCCACCCTATCGAACACCTTTTCGGGGTCTAGGCTCACTACTACAGATGGGTCCCCCCCTGCCTGGCAGGACGCCATAGCCAGCAGAAGGCAATGGACATTATGTGTTGCTTGCCTATTTCGTATAAACCCTACCTGTTCAGCACCAATCAATTTAGGTAAGTACTTGGCAAGTCTTTCAGCCAGTATCCCCGCCAATAGCTTAGTATCAACGTTTAGCAGCGATATTGGTCGAAAGTCTTCTGCTTTATCCAGGGGTTTTCCAGGTTTTGGTATCAACGTAATTAAAGCTGTATTGGCATGACTAGGGAAGCCTCCCCTATCTATCACCACATCATAGTAGTCTAAGAGAGCTACTTGAGCATCCAGGGGCAACATTTTATAGTATTCCCCCGAGAACCCATCAGGACCTGGGGCGGTACGTGGCTTTAATCTTTTCATTGCTTGTTGTAATTCGCCCAAGGCCGGGGGGGGGGGGGGGGCATTAAGCATAGCTAATTCTTCATTGGACAAAGTTGAGAGCCCTGCCTTGTCTAGGTAGCTTTGCACTAGATTCTCGTTGGGCAGTGGGGTGGATGAGTAGAGTGATGCAAAATACTTGGTAATAGTTCGCCCAATTTCCTTCTGTGTGGCTATAAGCTTACCCCGTTCATCCCGTAATGCAGTTACTACCCGGCCCCCCCACCCCCTAGTTCTTTATTACTCTAGTTAGTAGCCTCCCTGCTTTATTGCCGAAACGCTGCAGTTTGTATTTATAGTAAATTGAGGACCTAGTCTCATGTTCCTGCAGCATAGTGTTCAAGGTTATTTGTATGGCCTTCAAATTCTCTAGGGTAGTAGGCGTGGGTCTGTGCATGTGCATCCTCCTGGCTCTCACTAACTGCTTTTCTAGACTCAAGATGTTCGCAGCTCGGCGTTTTTTTCCTTTGAGTACAATATGCTATAATGTCCCCTCTGAGGCCGACCAAAACAAAGCAGGATCATCTTGTGCATGTTCCTTATTGTAGAATGCATAGTCGCCCCATTTACCCAACAAATAATCCTGGAAGGAAGGCTCACCACTTAGGTAAGCGGGATATCTCCAGCCCGCCCCCCCCAATACCATCGCCAGGGGCAGTCAGGTCTAACCACACCAGGGTGTGGTCAGATATCTCCTCCGGGCCTATTTGGGCAGCCTGCACCTGTGGGAACATAGATCGCTCTACGAGAATGTAATCTAATCTTGCTAGTGTTCCATGAGTTCTGGATCTGTGTGTGTAGTCCTTTTCTCCAGGGTGCAATGCCCTCCATGCATTTATTAAATTTAGCGTTCTTGCAAACGTTTGCAATGCTCTCGCCCTCTGCCCGGAGTAATGTGATGATGTCGGATTTGAAGAGTCCGCCTGCGGGTCTAAGACTAAGTTAAAGTCACCTAGTACTAATAATTTGTCTAGCTTATGCTGTAGGCATCTACTACCCAGGGACTGGAGAAAATCCCGGTCATAATCATTAGGACCATAGACTCCTACTAGCAAAAATTCAAAACCTTGAACCCACACCCGTAAAGTTAGAGAGCGACCATGTTCTCCCCTCTCCACTACTATCACTTTGTATGCTAACCCTTTGCGGAAGAGTACCGCTACACCACCCCTGCGTCCCGTAGCAGCAACTGCATGGCACTCTCCCACCCAAGAACGTTGTAGTTTTGCATGCTCCACGTCACTGAGACGTGTTTCCTGCAGACAGGCAATGTCTGTTTTATGTCATTTAAGGGCCGTCAGTATTTTATTTCGCTTTATAGGGGAGGTTATACCCCCCACGTTCCATGATATTATTCTAATTGGCATTCCCCTGTTATTATCTGAGTCCTCCCATAACCTCGGTACCCCAAAGGATGCCTTTGAACAGCCTGATGTATAAAATGTCCCAACTGAACCTCCACGTTCCATGTACTTTTCCCCTCAGCTTGCAGGACCTCCGTCCAAGCCCAAATATTAACCTTTTTTACAGGACCTTTCCCCACCCTGACCCCCCACCCCCCTCCCATCCCCTTACCTCCCAAACCGAATAAGTACCCTTTTTCATCCACCCAATCTAGTCGGGTGTTGAAATTGAAACCCCAGTGATCATAGGGACTCCAAACTCCACAAACTAACCAAACAGTTTACATACATGCGTTTCAGTCATAAAATACTTAGGTAATTCAGCTCCCACAGAGCGCTCCGCCACACTGCAAATAGTAGCTGATCAAGCAGCATCAATAACTTTGTTTTCAATTAAACATTTTTTTGCATCTACCATTGTAGAAAATGTCTGCCATTTATCTCTTATGTAGACTTTCAGTTGGGCAGGTTACTGCAGCACGAAACGGATGTTTTTTTGCACCAGGGCAGAGCAAAGCGGGTGATATTGCCTCCATTTTTATTGTACAATGGTGGAGTAATCTTGAAATATCAAAATGTTTCTATTGTTATACTTCAGCGAGTCTCGCTTGAGTTTGAACCCTTGAAGAATTTCGATTTTGTGGCGATAGTTTAAAATCTTTGCAATAACCACGCGTGGGCGGGCGCGATCTTCCTTCTTTTGGCCCACGCGATGCGCCCGCTCTATCACGATGAGGCCCATCGTGTCTGTAAGGGCGAGCTCTTTAGATAGCCAAGTTTCCAGCCATATTTCCAGATTTCTTTCAGGCAGCGCTTCATCCAATCCGACGATCCTGTTATTGTTTCTACAAGCTCGATTTTCGTAATCGTCCAGCAGGCTCCGCTGCTCTGCAAGCTGGCGGTGCAAAGTTACAATATCTGGGCCAAATCTGCGGGAGTCATCCTCGACCGCCAATACTCGCGTCTGCAAATCTCCCAAACGGATTTCCATTCCATCCAATGAGGTCTGGTAAGCCTCCAATTTGGCGTTTAACGCTGCCCATTTTGGCTCCCAAGCCTTCTCAATTGCCTGAGTAAGTTGGGACAACTGAGTCTCTGTGAACGCGGGCCCCAGTGCCACGGATTCCTCCGCCATCTTAGCGTCCCCGCTACTCATTTTATTCTTGTCTTTTTTTGCGAATTTTTGTGCCATTTCTGCTGGTAGGGGTTTAAGGTACCGTTCCGTACAACGGAGTTGGTCCGCAGGGGCTTTTCCACAACTATTTATATTTTAGTGGAGCCTGGGGCCTCGGAGCTTCGACAGCGTGCTGCTCTCTAGCTCATGACGTCACCGGAAGTCCCTCATCCTTCCATTTTAATCAGTCTGCTTGCCTCCTGGTATTCAGGGTAAACAAGAGAGAGGGGTCTGGGAGAGTGCTTCATACGCTGAATGTTTGCAGAGTCTTTCTTCACTACCCGGGGTGTCAGCAACAAGTTCAGAAGATCAGATCATTTGTTGTCTTTGGTGGTAAGGGGCAAGTGGCTGCAAATTGATTATTGCTCAGTGGATTAAAAACCGCAATTAAGTTTGCATACATTTTCAACCACAGGGTGGTTCTGGAAGGTCTCAGAGCACTTTTGGTAAGATCATAAATGACCTTAAGAGGCCTATCCGGAAGATAACCCTAAGGCAGTGATGTGGTTGTCACGGCCTGCCTCTGTTAAACACTGTAGAATTGACGTTTTGGCCAAGGCAGTATTTGGCAGGGCAGTCATGGGAGGGGGGCCTTGTCTTCCTCCTGCCCTGGGTTGCTGCGGGTTCAGGAGCAATCATACTTGGGCTCAGGGGATTCAGAGGCAGTTATACTATGGAGTTGAGAGTACGAAGGCACCTGTACTTTGGAAGGGGGTGTTCGTGAGCACTTATACAGTTGAGCAGAGGGTGCAGAGTAGGGATCAGGTGCTGTCAAGGTTACATGTGTGACAGGGGGATCTCGAGAAGTGATGCAGCACCCACCCTGACAGTGTGTTGCAGTACCAAACTCCTGGTAGCACAGCTGCACTTACTGCTTTCTCCTGGTACTCGCCACACCTCCGCCCATTCATGTGCTGTCCAGATCTTGCCCTCTCCATTGTTATGCAGCTAGCATGGGGATTTTACTGCAGCAGCTGCTTTTTTAGTACAGGAGACAGTAGTGTGAGTCTGTTCTACTGTATATGGCACAGTAAACCTTGCTTTATGCAATTTAGTAAAAAGGCTCCCAAATTTGTAAGTTAACTAAAAATTATGTAGTGTGAGACACTATTCAGTATGCTACCAGACAGTCACTGCCTGAGTACTGATGATAGGTTTAAGAGAGAGAACGCTATTTGTTGGAGAGTAGTGTTTTTAAAAGGGGAAGGTGTTTGATGCTATATTCTGGACTCAGTGCTAGAGGGGATGATTTGTAGAACCGTAGCTGTCTTCTGAAGGGCATAGTTTGGAGGCATTTATTATTTCTAGAAGACTTGTTCCTTCTGATATGAGCCTGTTTTAGACAGGGGTAGATTGAGGAGGTAAAACATTTTGTTGACAGGGATAGCATTGTTTGGTGACGTGATGGAGACAGATTTGTTCATAATTTAGACAGATTTATTGTGATTTTTTTGTACAAATAGTGGTAAAGAATTATTTGCATATAAAGTTGTACACATATTGGTTTCTTTCTTAAAGATTTACAAGCAAGGTAAGAAATTTAGATAATTTTACCTAGATAACTTTAGCAAGATAGAATAAGTAGAGAAAGCATGCAAAGCGTGGCTCATGATATTCTTTCCAACCCTTCTTCATGTGTGGGTGTGTGTATCTTTGTTATGCATTCTAGGTGTGGACTGCATGTGTGTGTTGGGTAGCTGGGAGGTATTTTTTTTTTTTTGGGGGGGGGGGGGGGTGATGGGGTTGAGGCACTCTCTGGAGTGGTGGGCCAGTTGCAGGAGTAGTTTTTGAGGGGTGGGGCAGTTGCTGGGTTAGGGTAGTTTTGTGTGGTTAGTTTTTGGAGGTGGGAGGAGTTAGGGGAGTTTTTTGGATATGGGGCAGAGGGTTGTGAGACTGTTGTTGGGGTTAGTTTTGAGGGTGTGACAATTTGTGGAAGGATAGTTTTTGGGGTGGAGCAGTTGTAGGGGATAGTTGCAGGGAATGGGGATTTTTCAGGGTGCTGAGGCAGTTTGCGGCATGGTGGTTCATTTGAGGGATTGTAGTTGTTTGGGGTGGGAAAGTTTATGGGGCATCTGTGTCTTTATAAAATGCTAGTGTAAGCAGCAGAAATTGCACCTGCCTTGCAAATATGGACGTTTTGTCTTGTCTTACCTTAGCTGAGATTTATATACAGCACAATCCAAGAAAATGGTCCTAAGCAGTTTACATAATTGAATTATAAAAAAATAACCATGAAACAATTCTACAAGAGATGTAAACTAGATCAAAAGAGATGGTAAATGTCCATACTGAGATTATTCAAGTACATACATAAATTAATATCTAATATAATAAAAGGCACCCTCAACGTTCTGAGGACAACGTTCTGAAGTCACTCAGACTCCCAGAACGGTTCGTAAGTTCGTGGTGGTGAAGCCACTGAACGACTTGCTGCCCCGCCCTCGCGTCAAACGTCATGACGTCGAGGGCGGAAAACCAACAGAAAAATGAAACCAGGGACCGTACTACTCCTCCCCCTGCCAAGGAAACGCTGGCTACCAACCGCGCCGCGTGCCTCAGGTAGCCCCGCCCCGACCGCCCGAGCACCACTCTCCCTCCCTCCCAAGTTCAGCAACGCGCGACGGCGACGAGGTGGGGGCGCTCCGCCCCAGATGTCAGCGGGTGGGGGGTGCTGCGAGTCCGCTCCCGGCGCTGTCCTGCCTTTAAAACCCAATTTGAAGCGCTGGAATAACAGGCAGCAGCGCCTCGCGTCTGCCCTTCTACTAAAAATCTCTTCGACGACGTCATTGGGCCTTCCCACATTGAGTCCCACCCTCCTCTCAGGTAACTTCCAATTACCGCGAGGGCGGGTGGGACTCAATGTGGGAAGGCCCAATGACGTCGTGAAAGAGATTTTTAGTAGAAGGGCAGACGCGAGGCGCTGCTGCCTGTTACTCCAGTGCTTCAAATTGGGGTTTTTTTTAAGGCAGTGAGGGTGGTGGGCCTGGCCGGCAGGAGAATGGAGCTGGTAGGTGGGGAGGGACTCAGATGGGAGAAGGGTGTGGGGCTCTCAGGTGGGGGGGAGGGGGTTCTCAAATGGGAAGGAGACTGAGGTGGGAGGGGTTCATGGATGGGAGAAGCAGAAGGGGGTGGGGAGGGGGTTCTTGGATAGTTGAAGGGGACGGGTGGGGAGGGGACTGGGGTTCTCGGATGGGAGAAGGGGACGGATGGGGAGAGGACTGGGATTCTTGAATGGGAGAAGGGGACTGAGGTGGGAGGGGTTCATGGATGGGAGAAGCAGAAGGGGGTGGGGAGGGGGTTCTTGGATAGTTGAAGGGGACGGGTGGGGAGGGGACTGGGGTTCTTGGATGGGAGAGACTGGGGAGGGGGTTCTCGGATGGGAGAAGGGGACGGATGGGGAGAGGACTGGGATTCTTGAATGGGAGAAGGGGACTGAGGTGGGGAGGGGGTTCTTGGATACTTGAAGAGGACGAGTGGGGAGGGGACTAGGGTTTTTGGAAGGGAGAGACTGGGGAGGGGGTTCTTGAATGGGAGGAGACTGAGGTGGGGAGGGGGGTTCAAGGATGGGGGAGGGGGTTCTTGGATGCTTGAAGGGGACGGGTGGGAAGGGCACTGGGGTTTTTGGATGGGAGAGACTGGGGAGGGGGTTCTCGGATTGGAGAAGGGGACGGGTGAGGAGGGGACTGGGGTTTTTGGATGGCAGAGACTGGGGAGGGGGTTCTTGAATGAGAGAAGGGGACTGAGGTGGGGAGGGGGTTCAAGGATGGGAGCGCTTCATGAAACCCCATACACACACACTCACTCTCTCATCTGGCAGCGCTTCCTGTACCCCCTCCCCCCCCCACACACACTCCCTCACTGTGTCATCTGCCATTGCTTCCTGAACCCCCCCCCCCCCCCCCCCCACACACACACATACTCACTTACTTTCATCTGGCAGCGCATCCAGAATCCCCCACACCCCTCTTCTTCCAAGCTGAACCCCTCCAACACATCCCCCCACCCCACACACACACTCTCTCTCTCTCTCTCTCTCTCTCCCTCTCCTCCAGCACACCAATTGCTTAGGTGCAGTG
Source organism: Microcaecilia unicolor (assembly GCF_901765095.1). Lineage (NCBI taxonomy): Eukaryota > Metazoa > Chordata > Amphibia > Gymnophiona > Siphonopidae > Microcaecilia > Microcaecilia unicolor. Next base: position 123,727,962 of record NC_044033.1, read on the forward strand.
GCAGCAATCTCAGACACCAGAGAAAGAGGGGGGCCTGACACCATAGAGAGAGAGGGAGGGAGGGAGGTATCTCTGTCACACACACACACACTCTCTCTCTCACAGACAATGTGTTTCTGTCTCTCACTCTCATACACTCTATGTCTCACATTGTATCACATTCACTCTCTATGTGTCACACAGTCACTTACATACTCGCTTGGTCTCATACACTCAGTCTCACAGACAATCTGTGCCTCACACACACTCTCATTCACGCACACACTGTATCTGTGTGAAACACACTCTCTCTCTCTCTATCACACTGTGTCTCCCATACGCAATTGCACACACTCTCATTCTCACACACACACTCTCTCACAGACACGCTCACACCCAGACTCTCTCTCTCTCTCACACACACACACTCACACTTTCACTCTCTCTATCACACACAGTCACTCTCACATACACTCTCCAAAACATACACATTATGAGGAAAACCTTGCTAGCGCCCGTTTCATATGTGTCAGAAACGGGCCTTTTTTACTAGTATTTTATAATCTACTCGTGCACTTGTGAATTCTACCCATGCTTCAACCAAACTGCACCCCTGTTCTTGCCTACTAGCAAAATACAAGCTGTCATGTCATCTTGCTTATTTATATGCCAGTTGGTGTTTTATAAGAGACCACTAATGTGCATATGTGGCCATATATGCTTGAAAATGACTTTATAAAATTACTCCTTTTAAGGGCAACTCCATAATTTAGGCACCTATTCAATAAAGAGAAGCAGAATAGTAAGCAGCAAGTAAAATACATACCTATAATTTAGGTGTGAACATTTATGCTAGCTATAGCATATTTATAGAATAGCACTTAAGTAGATTTTTGTCATTTGCATGCATATGTACCATTATTCTAACAATTTACATGGAAATATGACCTCTAGCGGTTATACCTAACCTGCAGCTTTAAGACTGTTTAAATTGCACTAAGGCTCAAATAACGTGACTTTAGGCCCTATTGCTGCTTGATGGATTACCCCCTAAATGGCTTAAAGCCTGATTTTCTCAGGCTCCCCCCCCCCCCCCCCCACCTTGTTTTGTGTCTATGGGAATAAAGTTTGCTTCATTGAGCCCTAAATTAGAATCTGCCCTGGGAACACCTTTGGCCCATGGTCAAATTTTTATACTTGGTTTTATCTGCAGAAGTTTCATTGACTGGATTTGGACAGGAGGATTATAATCAGGTAGGGGGGGGGGTTATCAGTGTGGACTACTGCTAAGACTGGTTATTTTACCACTAACTTGTGCAATAACCTAGGTTAACAGTAAAATAACTCATCTTAACGGTAGCCCGCTCTGATAACTCTTCCCCCCTCCCCCCAGCCTGGTAACTCCTGAATCATTTGAAAATCTACTGTACTTGTTATTTGAAATATTTTAATATAACAGTACAAGCTGAATTTATTAATCCTTTGAATGACAGAATAGCAAGATATTTTACTAGCTGCCTGTTTAAAAGCTGTATTAGAAAGTAGAACTATAAAAAATAACTTATGTTAGCTGTTATATCTTTTAAATCTTCAGAAAACTTTGAGCTATGAGATGATGCATTATTACATTTTCTACAACAATCCATGAGATTGTGGAGGAGTAGCCTAATGGTTATTGCAGTGGCCTGAGAACCAGGGGAAGGAACAAGGTTCAGTTCCCTCTGCAGCTCTTTGTAACTCTGTGCAAGTCACTTCACCCTCCGTTGCCCCTAGCACAAAATAAGTACCTGTATATAATAATGTAAGCCTCTTTGATTGTAACCACAGAAAGGCAGCACATTAAATCTCAACCCCTCTCCCTTTCTTCTTTTTCAGTTCAAATTTCTTGATTACATTTTATAAATACTAGCAGTATTTTTCACTGTACATTAAATAACAAAAAGGAATTCTGCATCATAACTACGTTATTTTCCATTACATGTAAAGCAAAACATCCTTTAGTTCTACAGATTAATAAATAGCTTTTAGCTCTTTTTCTTTGTTTGCTTTTTGGGATTAAGAGTGTTGAAAGCATTCTCTGTGGCAATTACATTTTGTGCCTAAGAAGGCGTCCTCATTAGATAGTTGAATACCCATTTCTGTAGGGATATTACTCAAATCTTTTCTGCTTTGACTAAATAAATATATAAATAAAATGTACTTGAATATAAATTGCTACTTTATCAACCAAATTCTCATTTGAAAATATAAATATATATATGAATTGTAAAGGAGATTTTCCATTCCTAGAAAAAAAAATAATTGGTATATCTATGTTGTGGAAGCCAGGCTCACTGACCTCCTCAAGCAGGCATTTTATGAAGTACTAGCTAGTTTCTTTATACTGATCTATATGTATTTTTTACACCTTCACAATTTTATAATAAAAGATAAGTTTCCCATAGCTATGCTGTTTGCTTTTAAAAATCTCTTTTCATGAATACATTTTCTATGTTTTTGTTATAATGATACATGTAGTATATTAGGGTAATATTATAACGGGGTGCCTGTGTGAGAATTCTAGACAACATTGGCACCTATGTGTCTTTATCAAGAACCAGCCACAGTAGCATGTAAATGCCCACTCACAAATTTACACTTGCTCTGAAACATGTGCAAATTTGTGTGTATGTACTATATTCATATACCTGTGTATTTTAGAAAACACAACAATCAAAAAAGGGGGAGACACACAGCTACCATAAAAAGTCCAAGAACACAAAGAGAGTGGAAGGGAATAAATGTTCTAAGAGAATCGGACAAAATTGAAGTCCAAGCTTCTAAAATACTTTATTCTTCAACAGTTCACCAACAATATAAAACCTTGGCCTGTCAGAGGCGTAAACAAACCTGACCCTACATGGTCTGTGTTTCGGCGTGAAGCCTTCTTGGCATCCTGCTTGAGATATACTTTGTGTGTCTTTATAATATTGGAGTCTGCTTTTTTACATACTTCAGATTTCACCATTCATAAGTCTGACCTTTGCTAGCTTTGATAGATTGGTGACCCCTTCACGCCAAAACATGGCCCATGTATGGTCAGGTTTGTTTACACCTCTGGCAGGTCAAGATTTTATATTGTTGGTGAACTGTTGAAGAATAAAGTGTTTTTAGAAGCTTGGGCTTAAATTTTGTCTGATTCTTTTGGAACATTTTTTCCCTTCCACTTTCTTTGTTTAGAAAATACACACATTGGGGAAAATTCAATAAATGGCGCCCAACGTTAGGCACCAGGATGATCCACTGTAAGCTAGTATTCTGTTAAGGGCACTGTATGTGGAATGACCTTTACAGAATACTAGCTGGATTCTATATATGGTGTCCAAAATTGGGTGCCGATCTAAGATGTGTGTACACCTAAATTGGCTAACAAGCCAATTAGTGCCTGTAATTGGGTGTTACTAGACACTGACACTAACTTGAATTTGCATGCACATCTTGCTATGCGCTATTCTATAACAATGTGGGCTCAAGTCCCATAGTGTGCTACCCAAAAGGGGGTGTGGCCATGGGAAGTGCATGAGCAGGTCAGGGGTATTCCTAAAATTTGTGCACAGTATTATAGAATATCAGGGATGTGTGCCCAAAATGGGCACTGGGAATTACATCTGATTTCAGCAGGTGTAACTCCTGGTGCACAAAGTTGGGTGCCAAAATCAGCATGCAGTGCTATATAATTGGTGCTCATCTTTGAGTGTTAATAGCTTTGTGCACCAATTATTTTTCAGCACCATTTACTGAAACTAGGCCTTTGTGCCTAACTTTGGGCACAAGCATTTATGCCTGCCAAAGGCTAGTGTGTAGGCTTGTGCATAACTACTGTCAGGCAGGCAAATGCAATAATTCCATAACGGCATGCCTATATCCTGGGAATGCCCATGACCTGCCCATGCCCTTCTCTTTGGAGTTGCACACGAGAGAAGTTAGATGCTAAGTTTACAGAATAGGTGCATAAGTCAGTTATGTGCACAACAACTATCGTCAATTATTGGTACTTAATTCCAGTTAAGTGCCAATTTAGCTAATTATGTGACCCTATTCTATAACTGGGTACGCCACTTTAGGAACCATTTTAATAATCAGGGGGATTGTAACTGCAGCTCTGCCCCAACCAAACTATGCCCTTAAGAACACCTCAGTGCAGGTTGCAGATAAGTAGGTGCACTCTTTCTGTGTGCCTGCTTGTTATATTTATTTTGGTTCTTATATCCCACATAATTCGACTACCAATTATTTAGCTCTATGTGGCTTACAACAGTTAAGTAAAAGCAGATACAAATATTGATGTAGCGATCAATCTGTTAAAGCAATGTAGCTAGAGTTCATAGGCTTTTATAGAAATACTAGAATTCGATGGATAGCATACTTATTTCAGGAATTTTTCAAAGAGAAAAGTTTTCAGAAACTTTTGGAATATTAAATAGTTAGAAATTTGTTTAATTTCAACTGGTAAATCATTCCACCATTTAGTGCCTATGCGAGAGAAAACTGTGCATAATATAGACTTGAAATTGATGTTTTTATAGTTAGGATAATAAAATATAAGGTATTTTCGGGATTTTATGGATGCATTTTGAGCTGGTAAATCAATTAAATCCAACATGTATTCAGGTGCCAAACCATGTATTATTTTGTAAATGAATGTGCATGTTTTGAAGGTTATTTTAGCTTTGATGGAAGCCAGTATATATTTGGAAAATAAGGGAGAAGCTCTTTGAAATTTTGAAGCTCTTAATGCAAGTCTCACGGCTGTGTTTAAGGTAGTTTGCATTTTTTTTATTAAAGATTTTTTATTTCCTAGGTAATATACATTGCAGTAGTCCAGTTGTGATAGGACCAGTGCTTGCTTGCACAATTGTTCAGAAGGAATTGGATGGGAAAAAGAATCCAATTTTTTAACTTCCATAATGATCTGAAGTCTTGGATACCATGGTGTTAACTTGGTCTTCTCCTGTTAATTGTTGATCTATAACTATTCTGAGATTTTTCAAAGATGTTTCCAGTGGATAGATGATTACTTGGTTGGTGGTGAAGCTAGACTGGTTTGGGAAGTTATTGGGATTATGGATTGTAAGAAAATTGGTTTTCTCCCTATTTAGTTTTAAGTGGAAAGAGGAGCCCAGTTCTCTTTCAGGTCTAAGGTGGTCTGAATTTTATCTAGGATATCTTGTAATTGAGTATCAAAAGGTATATAGATGGTCATGTTATCCGCATAAATAAAAGACTGCATTTCTTGGGCTTCCAGGAGACGGCCTAAAGGTTCCATCATGATATTAGAGGATGGGGGATATGGGAGAAGCTTGGGGCATTCCACAATCTGGGGACCAAGCAGGGGAAGTGGATCCAGACATTTTGACTTTATATGTTCTGGATTTGAGAAAACCCATAAACCATTTTGTGAACGTTTCCACATATGCTCATCTTATTGAGAAGTGTAGGTAATATATTATGACCTACCATTTCAAAAACACTGGACATATAGATGATTTTTCTTTTTGTGCTTAATAGTCATCTGAATTTGAATAATAATGTGATGAGCACTGTTTTGGTGCTATAATTAGGTCTGAAGCCTGAATGGGTGTAATAGAGCAAGGAAAGGTTTGACAGATAGTCCATTAATTGTTTAGCTACTAGACATTCCATGGCCTTTATGAATTGAGGTATAGAGGCCACCGGTCTGTAATTTGTGACATCATTCCGTTTCCTCAAATTTTTGGAATATGAGTTAGAATTATATTTCCTTTCTCTGTAGGGAAGGAACCATTCTGTAGCATAGAACATATATATTTATGGACGATATTGATGAAAAAGTCTGGAGCTTTTGATAGCTGGGGCATATGTCTAATGTGCAATGAGAATGTGAATATTTATTTAGGAAGGATTTAACTTTCACAGTGGAAGGAAGGTTAAAACAAGACCAGATCCTATCAGCTGTTATCCCTTTATTTGATGAAGAATGATGTTCTGGGATTGATCAAAGTTATAACAATAATTAGAGCCTATCAGTTTAGCTCTTATTTTGGTAGTATTTTTGTTCAAAAATCTTTGCTAAGTCCTCTGCTGAAGGAGCAGGTTCGTTTGATGATTGAAAGTCTTTGGTGTTAGGTTATTAACTAATTTAAATAATTTAGTTGTGGATTTTTGACCGTCACCAATATATGTTTCATAGTATTTGTATTTGACTTGTTTTATAAGCAAATTATATTCCTTGATGGCTTTCCTCCATTTGTTTGTTTTCCTCGGTATTATGTTTACACCATTTCCTTTTGAATTTCCTGCAAGGTCTCTCTGCATTTAGGATGTTTATGTCAAACCAAGGAGAAGTATTTGACTTCTTTTTTTTTTTTAATCTTTGATTGTTCCAGGGCTATTCGATCTAGTGTCTTTTTTGCAGTTTCATCCCAGTATTGAGTGAAGTTGCTTAGGTTATTAAGTAATATACAAGAGTTATCTTGTTGTTTAATCCAAAATTCTGACACATCTATTTTGCCTTTTGTTATATAAGTAAATGGGGGATGGGGAGTATTAACTTTGTGAGAGTTTTCCCTGCAGGTTAGTGTGAATGAGGTTTTTGTGGTCTGAACAGAGTATTTGTTCCCCAATTATAGTTGTCAATGATGTATGTATGTGGCTGTACAGTTTTATAAAACCCTTTACTGCATATAAAAAGGTTTTATGTGCAGAAAAAGCTTTTTTAGATTATCAGTGTGCTATCTGATTGTGATTATAACATCTCCATCATAATGTACTTTGATTCATAATCGTGAGAGTGATAATGTAGTAGAATCTCTTTCAAAATTTAAATTGTAATACAGCCTGGAATTTATATAATTAAATCTTTAAGAAAACAAATAGGAAATCAATCTACAAGATCCAGCAAGAAAAAAAGAAGCAGTATATCTAAATAAAAAATCTCTAGGGGCCCTGTTTACTAAGCCATGCTTGCATTTTTAGTGTGTGTTAAAATTAGTGTGCGCTAAATGCTAGTCACCCATATGTTCCTAAACACTAAGGGGGTCTTTTACTAAAGCTTAGCTCAGGTTATCTGCAGCAGAGCCTATAGGAATAAAATGGGCCCTGCAGCAGATAAATCAAGCTAAACTTTAGTAAAAGACCCCCTTAGTGTTTAGTGCACACTAAAAAATTATAACTCGCCCTTAGCGCTGCTTAGTAAACAGGGCACCAAGACATACAAAACTTATTCACCACTAAAATAAAAAAAAATACATATTTATGTATTTGTTTTTAGTGGTGAATAAATTGAATATTTTGTACATTTTGCATATCTTGGAGTTTTTTTTGAGATATAATTAAATCTTTGACTTGCCTGTGGAAACAAATGCTCTAAGCAATGTACCTAATACAATAAATAAAAACAAAAGTTAACCATACCTGGGCATACTCTAGTACACAAAAACGCTAGTAAACAATAACCCTATTGCATCTTAACACAAAGTACAAATACATCAATTTCCAAATCCATGATACTATAAATACATTGTGGTCCTTTGCTTATATTATCTGTTTCTGCTTCTTTCTTCATTAACAAATATGATCTGCTTTCAATCTAATAAAAAATTGCCTGCCAAATAATTACAAGCCAAATAATTCATTTCCACATTGCTTACATGGGGAGCATGCTCCACAGACTCGGTGCTAGGCATTAAAAAGGCTTTCCTGTCATTCCTACATGGTTTATTTCTTTCATAAAATATATAATTAATATTTTTCAATTGCCCAACAAAATTATATTGATACAAACAAGTATTAGGTAGCGATATTTTACAACAGCAAGCAGAGAGGAACACGTCAAACCTGTGCTTGTGGAACTGGGCCATATCTCTCAGAGTGACCTTCAGGCCCACAACTTGTAGAAAAAGGCCCCTGCTTGGTAGACAAAATGGGTAATGTAGTACAACCACATGAATGGTCCTTGAAGGAGGCAGTGGCTTAGAGGATTTTTTGAGAGTGGGGCATTTCCTCAGATGATCTTTTTGGCATGTCTCGGAACAAGCAGGTACCTCAGTTCAGTTTAAGGATAGGAACACATGGCAAATTGATCTCAGATGCCTTCCCTCCTAGATTGGAGAGAGAGTATGCATATCCTCAATACTCCTAATATTGAAAACTCTTGAAACTTAGATGGGCCCAGGAAACCATGATTCTCATAGCTCCAGATTGGCCAAGACAAATGTGTTTCCCTCTACTTTTGGAACTTTCCATAAGAACACCCATAAATAAGACTGGGAATTCCCAACACTGATGACACAAGCTCAGGATACTCTGTTGCATCCCAACATTGAGTCCCTCACCCTTACAGCTTGGATGTTGAGAGAATAACTTTCACTTCTTTGAATTTGCCTGACAGTGTTTTACAAGTCTTAGGGCCCTGTTTACTAAGGCATGCTAGCGTTTTTAGCGCATGCTAAAAATTAGCGTGCGCTAATGCTAGAGACACCCATGTATTCCTATGGGTGTCTTTAGCATTAATGCATGATAATTTTTAGTATACGCTAAAAGCGCTAGTTTGCTTATAGCGCAACATAGTAAACAGAGTCCTTAGTGACCTCAGGAGAGAAGGACTTAGTTTATAGTGGAGGAGGTTTGCCATCTTGTATGATAGAAAGCCCCTAGCTACCTTTTTCTGTCCCACACAAAAACTCTATATCTGAAAAACAACTCTGCTGTGGTACACCTTAGGGCAACTGGTACCACCAGCTTGTAGAAGGAAACCCCATCTCTGTACAACCTTTGATGTTTGAGTCATAGAGGTCTGTACAGTCTTTGGTTGTTTGATTCATGGAGGGCATACTTCTATTGAAGTCTCCCGTAAAACCTCCCACATTGTCATGGGACCTCAAAGTTGTATTCACGCAGCTGATGAAAGCTCCTTTTGAGCTATTTGATGCCTGGAAACTGATGTACTTTACCTAGAAGATCCTATTTTTGGTGGCAGTAACTTTAGCTTGTGATGTACATGAGCTCCAAGCTTTAGTAACTGATCCATCTTACACTAAATTGTACAACGAAAGGCCTGTTATGTGCACTTATACTAAATTTCTTCCTAAGGTGGTGTCAGATTCTACATTAATCTGTTGTTTTTTTCCCCAGGCCTCTTGCCCATAAAGGCGAATGGCCACTGCACACTCTGGATTGCAGGAGAGCCTTGACTTTCTGTTTGGAACAAGATTAAAGCCCTTAGAAAATCCAACCAGCCTTTATTTCTTTTGATCCCAATAGGATGGTAGCTGCCATCAACAAATAGTTATTTAATTGGCTAGCAGATTGCATTTTCTTTACTTATGCCTAGGCTGCTTGACTCTTGAGAGTCATGTTGAAGCTCATTATGCAGTGCTGTGATGACTTTGGTAACCCACTTCAGCTCAATCTCCATGGAGGAAACTCCTGAAACTTTTTGAGAATTAGAATCCAACGCCATCCCCTTCCCCCAGTCCATTTATTTTCTATTCAAGGCTGCCTTTGAAAAAAGAAGAAAAACAATATAAAAAAGACTTGTTGCCACCAAAATTTATGTTGGTGTCTGCTATTGTAGGGGCTTGTGTATTAAATACCTGTTCTCTGTTGAAGGCTAACAATATCTATGGAAGTTCCATGCTGTGAGGACTTGCTAGCCTGATTGTCCTTGGAGAAAACCAAGTTACTTACCTTTAGCAGGTGCTCTTCATGGGTAGCAAGATACAAATCATCACATACCATCTTACTACCTCAAGTGGCTAAATAAATAGACTGAGGTGGTCCAGCACTAAAGCAGAAGGCAGGAAGTGTTGTGCAAGTATAGTGAAGCAACTCAAGAAGTTCTAGTAATTACTAAGCTGGAGAAGATTTTCTGTGTGGGTTCTGTAAGTTATGTCACCACATGCTGTGAGCACTTGTATCCTGCTATCCATGAATAACATCTGTTATGGATAAGTAACTTGTTTTTGTCCAAGGACAAACCAGCTAGCACTAAGTAACTTGGCTTATAGTTTGGAACCCTCGGAAAGTCACTTTGACTTCTAAGATTACTTTTAAAGAGCTATATATGTCTTTTGATCTTCATACCATATTTTATACCCAACATTAAAATGAAATTCCAGCATAAATGTTAAATCAAAACAGAATCAGATATTACGACACAAAGACATAAGCAAAATTAGCAGTAAAATAAAAGCAGTTAAAACAACCAGGCCTTTAAGCATCTTCCTAGAAAGGATATAAGTGCCTAACTAAATGTTTTGTGTAGAAATTTCCAATGGCAGTGGCTTCACATGGGTGTGCTACAGGTAGACGCAGTCAACATTTGGCTGCAGATGTCAGACACCTTTGTGGTTTTTGTGGTACTAATACGTTTCTCAGATAATTTGGATCTCTATCATCATGTGAGTACAAGAGACAGTGTTAAACTTGACTCAGTCTACCACGGGCAGCCAGTGCAGTTGACTAGCAAGCAAAAGTGATATGGATTCTTAAAGTAATTCCTCAGTCAACCTAACAGCATTATTCTGTTCAAGTTGCTGTCTGTCACAGCGCTGAATATATTCTATTACAGTAGTCAGTTCTTGATGTGATAGCTGCATGTACAAGAAGGAACATATCATTTCTGCATAAAAATGGCTGAAGATGTTGTACAAGTTAGAGTGGAGGAGTGGCCTAGTGGTTACAGCACCGGTCTTGATATCTAGAGGTGGCCGGTTCAAATCCCACTGCTGCTTCTTGTGATCTTGGGCAAGTCACTTAACCTTCATTGCCTCAGGTACAAACTTAGATTTTGAGCCCTCCAGGGTCAAGAAAATACGTGGAGGGGCATAATCGAACGGGGACAACCATATCTAAGGGCGTCCATCTCTAAGGACGTCCTGGTGAAGCGACAGGGTAACCACTATTATCGAAACAAGATGGGCATCCATCTTTCGTTTCGATAATACGGTCGGGGACGCCCCAAATCTCAACATTTAGGTCGACCTTAGAGATGGTCGACCCCGGTTTTCAGCCATAATGGAAACCGAGGACGCCCATCTAAAAAACGACCAAATCCAAGGCATTTGGTCATGGGAGGAGCCAGCATTCATAGTGTACTGGTCCACCTGACATGCCAGGACACCAACCGGGCAATCTAGGGGGCACTGCAGTGGACTTCACAAATTGCTCCTAGGTGCATAGCTCCCTTACCTTCGGTGCTGAGCCCCCCAACCCCCCCCCCCAAAAAACCCCACTACCCACAACTGTACACCACTACCATTGCCGTAAGGGGTGAATGGGGGCACCTACATGTGGGTACAATGCGTTTCAGGTGGGATTTGAAGAGCTCACATTTACCAGCACAAGTGTAACAGGTGGGGAGGTATGGGCCTGGGTCCGCCTACCTGAAGTGCACTTCACCCACTAAAACTGCTCCAGCGACCTGCGTACTGCTGTCATGGAGCTAGGTATGACATTTGAGGTTGGCAAAACATTAAAAAAAATTTTTTAGGGTGGGAAGGGATTGGTGACCACTGGGGGGGAGTAAGGGGAGGTCATCCCCGATTCCCTTCGGTGGTCATCTGGTCAGTTTGGGCACCTTTTTGAGGCTTGGCCGTGAAAAAAATGGACCAAGTAAAGTCGACCAAATGCTCATCAGGGACCAAATGCTCTTTTTTTCCATTATTGGCCGACCTACGCCCCAGTTCCGGCTTTGCTATGCCTCCAACATACCCCCGTGAACTTTGGTCGTCTCCGCGATGGACTGCAGTTCAGGATGCCCAAAATCGGCTTTCGATTATGCCGATTTGGGTGACCCTGAATAAGGACGCCCATCTCCCTATTTGTGTCGAAAGATGGGCACTCTTCTCTTTCAAAAATGTCCCTGCCAGTGTACCTGAATGTAACTCACCTTGAGCTGCTACTGAAAAGGTGTGAGCAAAACCAAATAAAATAAAGATGATAAAAAGATGGTTTTACTATAGAAGAAATTTGCTTATTCATCCTGAAAAAAAAATTAAGCATCACACCATACCTAATCTGAAAGAGAGATCAATCTTTCATTCTAATAGATGGTCAATAAAATTAACTTGAAGGTTTAGTCTGAGTTAGAAAGCCATTATCCAAGAAGCAAATAATAAGAAACATGAATTAAGTTTCTGAAAAGCAGTATCTTTCCTCAGGCCTAATGGAAAGAGAGGCCGGATATCATCTGCATACATAAATGGGATTAGACCCAAATCTCAAGTCAGCTGTCCCAAAGAACAAATGTACTGGTATCTATTAAGGAGAATAGGGGATTTGATCCTTGGGGAATGCCAAACTTAAGAGGCCATGGGGAGGCAGTCACACCTGTTTATATCATTCAATAAGTTCTAACAGTCAGAAAGGACTGAAATCAATCCAAGTACTGGCCTCTTAAACCTATAACATAATGATCTATTGTATCAAAAGCTGCTGTTAGATCCAAAAGCATCTAGGCAATATGTTAACCACTGCAAGGAGATATTACAAGTGAGACATTAAGTAAAATGATTTAAGTCCATGATAAATGTAATGGTATTTTATAATGGTGACAGTTTTTTGGCATGATTTATTTATTTTTATTTGTTTGTTACATTTGTATCCCACATTTTCCTACCTATTTGTAGGCTCAGTGTGGCTTACATAGTACTGAAGAGGCATTTGCAGACTCCGGTGTAAACAAATACAAAGTGATATTGTGATAAAGTTCATGTGGCACAGCCACATTAGGGAATCGTACAATGGAAGAGTTGTGTTATGTCCATTACGTACTTTAGTTTTGTTGTGTTGCAGAGATCTGGCATTTATGTTGGGTTGGTAGGGTATGCCTTTTTAAACAGGTTAGTTTTTAGTTTTTTCCTGAAGTTTAGGTGGTCGTACGTAGTTTTCAAGGCTTTTGGTATGATTATATGATAGTTATAATATTTCACTCCTTTTTTAATGTTTTTAAAGTATCATTACATTATAAATTGTATCGCATGACCTTTCTTCATTCCACATTTATGTGAACTACAGTAGTTTACCATTTTGTTTCCTTTAATAAAATAAATTAGAGTCCAACAAAGCAACCTGACTTATATGAAATATCAGTGGGTCAACAGTGTCATAGAAAATCATTTATCAAGTCATTTCTGATTCACTCTTATTGGAAAAATGAATTGTGAAATATTGTTGTTTGTACACAATGACTCAGAATTCCCTAAATTTTGTGCATTTGTAAAAAGTATAATATTTTTCAAAGTTTATATATATATATATATATATATAATTTTATTTTTATTTTTTTGGAATACACATGATTTTTTAAACGTTTTTTTAACACTCTGCATGATTTCTACAGTTGCATTATACTGATATGAACAATTAAATTGATGGTATTACTCTTGTAAAAAGAGAGGGCTAGTTAAATATCTAGTCTCCTGAATTCCATTAGTTAATATTGCACATAGTACTAGTGTTCCACTATTTAAAAAAATACAAATTGTAAAGTGTATGTTAAAAAGCATTACAAATAGATGTGTTGTGCTGAGTGATTGAGTGGGGTTCATATATGTGTGTGGAATTGCATAGGTAGTAAACTGGCGGTGAGGAGTGTGCAAGTAGATGGTGTGCATGTATGGTATGGGAGTGAAGTTAATGTGATAGGGTTGCATGTGTTTGTGGAGCATGTTTGGGAGTTGCATGACTGCAGCTGAGTGGAAGGGTGCGTGTGTGTGTCAGAGTAAGTGTAAGTAGTATACACTTTCATAATTGCACTTTAGATGATCTCTGGCTCCTCCTTCCTGGGCTCTTCCTAACCTCATCCTTAAACTTCCTTTCCAGTCACTCTGCTTCCCCTTTCTCATACATTCATCCACCCCAGGATTTGGCTTTATATTGTAAATGTGGAGTGTATGATGCATGCAAGTTGTTTGGAGGGTAATTATATAACAATGTGCCTATGGTTTGATCCAAAAAGTTTTGTTTTACAAATAATAGTATTCTTTGATCAAAATCTGAACAACCACAATAATGGTAATATTCAGAAAGTCTGAAGGAATTTTCAAAAATTAGGAAGAAAAGGCCTCAGGTGCTGACACACTATGGGGCCCTATTACAAAGTTGCGGTGAGCACTAATGCATGCTTACCACAGCGAAAAATGGCGTATAGTAGGGTGCATTGAGGTGTCACACAGTAATTTTCCTATGTGCGTGCTACAAAATATTTTTTGGTGCAGGGGTTGTGTTTGGGGGTAGAGAGTGGATGTGTTCTGTGCAAATTGGTTAGCACAGCTATATTTCCACACGCTAACTGATTAATGTAGGTTTAGCACATGAATCCCTACCGCCAACAAATGTGAAAATTAGCATGTGGCCATTATTGAAAAATTCAGAAAGGTATAAGATTCTAGACTTGCCTATCTCCTACTGGAAAAAGGTTCCTAAATACTATACAGGTGATGGATGAAGGAAAAAGAGGAATTGTTTTTCTTCTTCCACGTCTTGGTCATAGTTGCCAGCCCCTTTGGAGTGTAGTCCAGTGGCCAAGAGGCTCCTTGTTTGACGATGAAGCCCAAAGAGATTGACAGAAGAGCATCTAGTTCTGAAAACCTGCCTTTAGCAGGGTCAGCTCTCAAGGTTTGAGTGACTGGATTACCAAGAGAGGGCCCTGTTTAGTAGAGGAGACTGTAGGGCTAGAGGACCCAAAAATGATTAGTTGAGATTTTTGAGACTTTTGGATTTTGCATTGGATTCAAAGAATCTGGAGGTATGACTAGTAAAGAAGAAGAGGAGGAATAGAATTTTGGGAGTGTGTAACGGTCCAGTAGATTGGAGCACCATGAATGCAAAAGAAGGAAGGAGTCTTGCCTGTCTAATCAGGAATGTTTTGGGTTCAGCATCTGGAAGAAGGAGTCACTTGATTCCAAACAGAAGAAAGAAGATAACCAGATGACTTTGGCTTTGAAAGCGTAAGCTGCAAACTGTTTGTTTATCTATTTGATGAACTGCTGAAAAATCATTGTTGATAAACCGTTCTACATAATAAATGCAGATCATGTGGCAGATGGGTGAGTGGAAGTGTGAGAGGGCCAAGCTCTGCAATGCCAGGCAACCACAGGGAATGTTCAGGGATCAGAGCTTTCCAGTCTGCTTACCACATGGTCAAAAATGTCTACAAGAGGAATCCTAACTAGAATGATTAATTAAGGTGGCAGTCAATTTGAAATAGCAGATTTTTAGGCATTACAATTCTACTCTGAAGCCCAAAAACCTAACAGCTTAAGGAGGTTATCTTCCTTTCTGTATGGCATGTTGTAGACAAAGATCCAGAGCATGCAGCCATTCATGGTGGGGCCAAGCACAACAGGTAAAGAGCTCCCAAGACCAGTAAATAAACCCCCCCCCTCCCCCAATGTATAAAAGAACCTTATTGCAGTGGTCAAAAGCAATTCCAAGCAGCTAAACCAGAAAGTAAATACATAAACTAAGATTAATTAAGACTGTTAACCCACTAGGGACAGAGAAAGTACCTGCATATAATATATGTAAATCGTTTTGGTTATACCCATAGAAAGGCAGTATATCAAATCCATGACCCTTTACGCTTATAAAGAGAAAACAGTCACTAAGGGGTCCTTTTACAAAGCCGCAATAAAAAGTGGCCAGCTCTGCTGTCAGCGTGTGGATTTCCTGCGTGCTGTAGCCACTTTTGGTGCAGCAGGAAATGGCCACATTTGGGTTTTTTTTTTGTAATGGCCATGAGCTAATTTCCCCATTAGCGCATGGCCATTACTACCACCTATTTAGGAGGCAGTAAGGGCTCCCGCGCCAACCATGTAACAGTAATTTGATTAGCACAGGCACACCTACTCTCCACCCCCCAGACAATGCCTCCCATACTGGAAAATTAAAAAAATATTTTTCAGTACGGGATTAGTGTGCGTTAAGCAGAACAGTACTGCGGGATGCCTCAGCACATCCCACAGTAATGCTCATTTATTTATTTAGATTTTGCTCACACCTTTTTCAGTAGTAGCTCAAGGTGAGTTACATTCAGGTACATTGGATATTTCTCTGTCCCAGGAGGGCTCACAATCTAAGTTTGTACTGAGGCAATGGAGGGTTAAGTGACTTGCCCAAGATCACAAGGATCAGCAGTGGGATTTGAACCGGCCAGGTGCAGTAAGCTTACTCACCTTAGTAAAAGAGCCCCTAAGAGAGCAGTGTGTATCCATCAAGGACAAACTTGAGTTTAAATTACCTGCTTAAGTAGTAGGTGGAAATATCAATGTCTGATTAGCCTGTTATCAGGAGTACATCGTTTGACTAATGCAGTCAAATACAATGGGGTTTGAGTTTAATATGTTCTGTGAGCCAACACCAACAATCTCTCTATATAAAACGCACCTCCAACGTTCTAATGAAGCCTCAAGTCTCCCAACGTTCTAAATTTGTAGTTGTGTAGATCGCTTTTTCTCCATGAGTGTCTGCCCCACCCTCGCGTCACAACGTGATGACGTCGAGGGCAGAGCACTGACACTCAGCGAATCGCATCGCTCGACAAAACGTGACGTCAGCAGATGCAAACAAGCACACCACTGAGATAGAGAGAATCTCCACACTTGAAGACACAGAGATGAAAGCAGCGCTGGAACTAACAGCTCTAGAGAAACAATTGCAAGTAATCGCTGCCCACCTAGATGATATGGAGAATTGTACTCACAGAAACAATCTTAGAATACTAGGTCTCCCCGAGTCGCTTCCAGAAGAATCTTTGGGCACACAGAGTGTTGGTTGCATGTGTTCGCCCTCTCTTACAGCATAGGCCCCCTATGCCTGGAGCGTGCTCACTGAATGGGGTGCTGCCAGGAGGGAGGCAACCATCACCATGTAATACTACACTCATCTACGAAGGGACTCCAAAGAAACTTTTTTACGATTATACGGCAACTCTGCAGGAGCGAAGGCACCGCTTTTTCCGATTTGCAATAATCTTAGAGGAAAGCAAGTGATGTTCCTTTTCCTATATCCGACGCTACTTAGTTTACCATCAGGGAAAATGGAACACATTTTCAACCCCAACTGCAGCCCAAAAGTATATGTTTCTTCCCACAGTAAGTCAGTGAGGAATGTTACCCGACTCAAAAACTGCAAAAAGAGGAAGGTTTGGAGCAATTAAAATGAACATGTACCTATGCGCATAATGTATTAATGTTAAGAATGCTGTTTTTGAAAGATGGTATACTGCTGAATATTCTTTCTGGGATGGGGGGTGCAGGACCCCATCCATCAGGTGTGGTTCTCTCTGGTCCCAACTACTGCTAGATGTGGTGGGACAGATATACACTGTGTATCTCACACACACAACATGTATCTTGCGGGTCCTGAAACAAGAGGTGGGGGGAAAGGGGGCCCCTAAGACCAGAGGGGGGGAGGGGATCCCTAAGACCAGAGAGGGGGGAAGGAGGGTCCCTAAGACCACAGAGAGGGGGGGAAAGGGGGTCCTCAGACCACAGGGGAGGGGGTCCTGAGACCTGAGAGGGGGAAGAGGGGAGGACACTCACAGTCTCACATACGCACCCGCACACACTCATTCTCACACACTCATTCTCACATACACACACTCTTACAGACACACTCGCACCCACCCTCACTCTGTCTCACACACACTTGCACATTCACTCTCTCTCTCTCTCTCACACAGTCACTCTCAAAGACACTCTCTCAAACATACACACTCCGCAGAAAACCTTGCTAGCGCCCGTTTCATTTGTGCCAGAAACGGACCTTTTTTACTAGTATATAATAAATTATATATTTTACAGGCAGCCAGTGGTATTGTAGGAAGAGTGGGGTAACATGGACGTATCTGTGAGCGCCCCCCCCCCCAATCTAATATTAACTGATGATATCCCTGCATAAATTACATTCCCAAAATCAAGGCGTGAGATCAAAAGTGCATGTGTTAAAGAATGCAAAGTAGATTCATCCAAAATAAATTTGAGGGAGCATAATTGACACAGGGTGTTAAAGCCCTTCCTTACTAACATAGAAACTTGATCCATAAACAATAGTTTATAGCCAGTCCATATTCCCAAATATTTAAACTTGTCTAATACTGAGACAGGTTTACCAAATAGAACTGGAGTTAATGATCCAAGTGGCCGATGATCTAGCATGCTGGGTTTTTTTCTCTGTATTTAATATCATCTTATGTACATTTAGTCAAGAGGAAATGTAGGAATATATATTGCCAATACCTATTTGTATGCAAAAGGCCTGCATTAGCCCATCTGAGGCTTAGGAACCAAACTGTGACTGCAACATAGCCATCCTGTCATAGTTACTACAAGACTTCCTTTGTACACTAGGAAAATCTGCATTTCTCTCTTGCTAGAAAGAGGGGAGAAAGAGAGGAGAGACTCTCAGGAAGGAGAGAGAGAGGGAGAGACTTTTCTCTGATATGGGTGTTACTTCACTAGCCAACATGTAGTTCCAGAAAAGGGCTGAACTCATAAGTATGGGCCGTACTGAGTAAGAACCAGTACTGGGTAGCATCTTAGCCGCAGCTAAGACTAGTTCCATAGAAGTACTGTGTCATTCCAGCTTCATTGCTGAGACAGCCTTCCATTATGAACATAGACTGAAGACACAGTGGAGCAGAGGCCTTCTATCTACATGATCATGTCCAGGAGTCAGCTGTGAAACATCAGAGTGGAGTCCGAAAGAGGGAGGTGAGACCAAGGAGGTTTTATAGGAGACCAAGTGACGTCAAAACGTTGAAACCAATTAGGTTAGTCTAACTTTCCCCTTCCATGCATAGCCGTCATCCACATACACTCAAAACATAGCAAGTAAACCTATGAGCTGCTACATCCAAATTGTTGTTCTTTATTACTGGTAGCATTTTTATTAATCTCACTATATTTTCAAACATGCTGGCTTGTGCAGTATACGGATCTGTACATCTGCTGTCAGGAATTTTGGAAAATAGAAATAAGGAAATAAAAATTAAATTTTGGATGTGTTCTGTAGAAGTTGTTTACTTTTGCAATGTGATGGATGCCTGTTCTGGTGTGTGCATGTGATAATCTTTGAATAACTGCCTATGCTATTGGCTATGGATTTCTGAACATGTGGTATCATTAAAGGACAAATTTTCAAATGCCCAGTTGGGTATATATGCTAATCTCAACTTTGTTAAATGTTGCAGCCGTCTCTTTGTTCCCAGGATGTAACTGAATTCTATTATTCTGTCTCGTATTTTCAAATGTAAGCCACTTTGAACCCGACTTTGCTTGTGTGATATAAATGTAAAAAAAGAACAAACAAAGAAACAAAAAAAAACGTTATCCTTCACCTTTTAGGACACTACCTACCTGCTGGATAGTGATGGCACAAGGAAAGCAAGTTTGCTTCAGTGAAGAATAACTCAAAATAACCTGACCATACCATGCCTCTGTGGTTGTGCTCCACTAATAAATTAAAAGATTAACTAGATTTCTTGAAAGGATTATATAAACTTAGGATGCATGACTAGGGACACAAACATACACTTATTTATTCAATATCACAACTCTTCATGTACAGCCACAAAACAACCTTTTAGGGTGGCTAGTGTTCACAATGAGCTCCTTTTATTATCAACTAGATACAGATAAGTGTTTTCAGTTTTGGCACAGTATAAGTTATCACAAGAACAAAATATAAGAAAACTAATGGGCTGCATTAGGGGCTTATAACCCATTTATGTTTAAACATTAGAGATCTGCATGAAACAAAATATTTATTTTATTTTGACTTATAAGACCACTTGCCCCTGAAACATGTTCAAAACAGAATAATCCTTTTGTGTATCTAAAAGGTAAACTACTTCTACAAAACAGATGAAGATGTGATTCCATGTGCCCCAATGAAAGGAGAGTTTAGTTCTACTTCCATTTAATTTCATTATATTCCATCATCTTTATAACACCAGACTCCCCAAGCAGATTACAACAACAGTTAAGATGAACCCATGAGGAAACAGGATATCCTCACTGAAAGTTGGCCATCTGTATTGTATACAGTGTATTTATTTATTTAGTTTTTAGTGTAGCAAAATGAGCACAAAATACAGAGTTTAAAATTGCTGTTTCTACCAACTATAATATTTTTTAAAGCTGTTTTAGTGATATTCAATTATTTCATGATATTTATATCTACATATGGGAAGCTTTCAAATAAAAAGCTGTCCAGTAAGTAAACCAAAAAAAAAAACAACTTTTGTTCTCCACTTTTTAAGGCACTGCCTATCCAATTGAAATAGCTTTAGACTTGTTACAGAGGGAACAACAATAAAGGACGAGGTTTGTTTGCTTATTTTGTTTTGTGTACTAGAGATGATGGCTGCACAGGCGGTGGAAACAGAGATGAACCAAATTGGCTTCCTTGCTTACAGTGGACTAGATAGGCTCACTTCCACTCCTGTCTATTAAACCTCCTTGGGTGAGACAGTGTCATACATCTATGGTCTAGTGAGCAAGATAGAGAGCATTGCTAAGTTCCAAGTGTGAGTTAGGACCGTTGTCATGTAGTTCCTTAGCTTATTATTGTTTGCTAGTTTTGTATCAGGAATAAGTATTAGCTGCACTGATGTTGCTACCTCACTGTTCTGACAAGTACTGATAGGTTTTGCTGCTATGTTTTATAATTGCTTTGCCACAATAATATACCTATAATAGATATTTTTATATTACAAATAAATTGTAATATATTTCCCAAGTGTAGTATTCTTCTCTCATATTGCCAGCAAAACCTTTGTGAGAACCCTTTTCTTTGTTTTGGGATCAGTGTAGGCAAAATCATTCTCCAAACAGATGAGACAAGCCACAAACTCTAATAGAGTAATTATTAGCTAATTAGCTTACCAGCCAATCACCTAACTAGCCCTACAGAAGACAGTCCTGTAAGGATGAAAGATCTGGAGAGGCAGCTGCAACCTTTGCTAGCAAAAGACTATTGTTTGTATAACAGTGCATGCCTATACTGTAGCTGATATATGCACACAGTACTTCTCTGGAACTAGTTTTAGCTGCGGCTAAGATGCTACCCAGTACTGGTTCTTACTCAGTACGGCCCATACTTATGAGTTCTGCTTCATGCGTACTAAGTGCTAGGCACTGAGCCCTTCTCTGGAGCTACATGTTGGCTGCTGAAGTAACACCCATCTCTCTCTCTCCTCTTTCTCTGACAATGATAATGTAACAAATGTTGGGTTGAAAACTGTGGTGATCAGTGTAGTACATTTCTAACATAGAAACATGATGGCAGATAAAGGCCATATGACCCATCCAGTCTGCCCTCTGAAACCCCTAATTCTTCCTGTTCCTAAGCGATCCCACATGCTTATCCCATGCCTTTTTAAATTCTGGCACAGTCCTCGACTCCACCACCTCCACCGGGAGGCCATTCCACGCCTCCACCACTGTTTCTGTGAAATAATACTTCCTTAGGTTACTCCTAAGCCTATTCCCTCTTAACTTTCTCGTATGCACCCTCATTCCAGAGCTCTACTTCATTTGAAAAAGGCTCTCTTCCTGTACATAAATGCCCTTGAGATATTTAAACGTTTCTATCATGTCTCCTCTCTCCCTCCTCTCTTTCAGCATGATCAAATATAGACTTCTTATGCAATATGAATTTCTGCTGGTTGTTTGCTTTACTTAAGGGGCACTGCATGTTGCTGTATATGTGTATATGTTGTGGGTTCTTGTTAACGTACTAGTCTATTATAAGTTAATAGGAAGTATAATTGTTTTGTTCTATGATTTGGGTTTTCTAGTATTCATATGCTGTGGTTATCCTATATCCATATTTTCATAACAAATTTCTTCTTGACACTTGAGGCCCTGTTTACTAAGCCTTGCTATAGGCGCACTAGCATTTTTAGCGCACGCCAATACTAGAGACACCCATATATTCCTATGGATGTCTCTAGCGTTAGCACACCTTAGTAAACAGGCTCCTTGATCTGGTAGTAAGCTTCTTTATGCAACAAATACGTTTAAGGGCTGAGGTAAACAGAGAGGATGTGACACAATAAAAGACCAGGATTAATGAGCACATTGCCTGCCCACGTTGTGGACTTCTTGATCTCTTTAGCTGCTGTATGTAATTTGTACTGTGTAAAAGTTTATATTCTGCTGTAATGTTGAAAAATGAAAAGAAATGTCTTTAGTTAAAATATTACCAAAAAAAACAACCTCCCAAAATCACCTAACCCAAGTCAAAAAATAATAATGCAAAAAAGGTGGTGACAACACTTACCCCCCTGTTTACAAAATGGCGCGGCAATGCAGAGACAGTCCATTTAAAGTGAATGGGCTGTGTCTGCATTAGCACACCGGCAGCCAGTAGCAAGGCTTTGTAAAAGGGGGGGGGGGAGTTAGTTCAAATATGTCAGATAAAACATGTTTGCCTATGATTTAAAGTAATCACAGCACTATGCACATTATTACATTTTGCCACTTTGTGAGACCTTTTACCAAAGAGCATTAAGTATTTAAGACATGAATTAGTTCATATTGTTAGTGCACTGCTGTGACAGTAACACATTGACTTGACACTTAGGATGTGTTAGCTCAGAAATCAACTTCATACTGTGGAAAGAAACGAGGACTGATCAGACTGACTTGCAGTTAATGCATAGTAACTTCTATGTGCATTTACTGTTACTGTAGCAGATGTTTACCCCTAGATTCTATATATGGTGCCCAAAATTGGATGCCAATATTTGGGCACTGATCCAAGATGTGCACCCAACTAAATTGCCTAACAAACCCATTAGTGCCAATAACTGGGTGCTAATTGGCACCAGTTTAAATTTGTGCGCACATCTTGCTATGTGGCATTCTGTAACAGTGTGCACCCAAATCCCATAGTGCACAACCCAAATGGGGATTTGACCACACAAGAGGTACTTGGGTGGGTCAGGGGTGTTCCTAAAATTTGTGCAGAGTGCTATAGAATGCCAGGGGTGTATGGCAAAATTGGGCACCGGGAATTATACCTGTTTTCAGCAGGCATAAGTTCTGGTGCCCAAATGTGGGGGATGAAATGAGTACCCATTATAGAATAGCACTGAGCACCAATTTTTGAGCGCCATTGACTGAATCTAGTGTTTAGTGTATTTAAAATTTGATATACTAACTTTCATTCATTCACCTCAGTAGGTGGTGTTACGTGCATCCACATTATCTGCAATACAGTTATTGCATGGTAAATAGAAATGGAGAAACGTGACTGCAGATAAGGGCTGTATGGCCCATTCAGTCTGTGAGAGGAGCAGTTGCAGATTCTGCATAGAAACTTTGGTACATTGAAACAGAGCAGTTAGGGAATCACTCATTTCAAACTGCTTCTTCCCTATTCTCTTCTCTTCCCCCTCCTGTCAGGAATACAAACAAAACCTATGCATACATTCGTGCTTACATACACACAAACATATACGTAGATTACATACTCACTGACACACACAATAGACATAATTCCATGAGACATGCGCCACATGCTTTCCCCCTCCACTTGTGCTGCCACACACATATTCCTGCTGGACTGCTTCTTAGTGATTCAGACATGTATTTCATTTTTTTAGTTGAAAATTGTACTGTGAAACCTACTAACTGAACTGTATAGCTTTTTTGAGGGTTGCAGTGGGATACTATCAACCAGTAGAGAAACATGTCAGCACCTGTTGACAGTAGCATCTAATTAAATATATTATCACACTTTTGCAGTAGATAAAAAAAATGAACACACAGTAAGTGCAAAGTCTGTGCAGTGTTGGGTGCATTTCTAGCATGTTTCCATACAGTTACTGCATGGAAAAATTCTCAGCTACATGGTGTTGACATTTATTTCTGAAGCACTTAACACCTCATGCAATAGTGAGAGCATAGAGTAAAGTACCATGTGCTTAACTGTATTGCCCAGTCCATACCTGTTTCTAAACCATAACATGTCCAGTTCATGCGCCATAACAGGCTACACAGTTAGCATCTGACTTAACATGTGTACACAAATTGTTTCAGCGCTGCTAGGTTTTTGTTTTTATTTTTATTTGAAACCAGCAGAATACCTTGGATACTGATCCCTCTCCTCTCCAGTTCAAGAGAAACATAGTACACAGATACATACTTACAGATATGCATGGGGCTTGGAAGAATTCCATGAATGATGTTCCTCATACTTTCCACCCTTGTTAAATGTTTGATTCAGATTAATTTATTTTGTTAGTGCAGACCCTTGGGCTATAGCAGGTTATACATACTGGGTTGTCTGATATTTTCAGAAATTCATTATACCTGTTTTGATAGAAAGTTACATTTAGATATATGTTTGTACTGTATTAATAAACCCAAAAGCTAAATAGGAAATTGCTTTGTAGATTGTTTATTCAGGCGAGCAATTGAGGAAGCCGAGTATTTTGTGAATGTACCAATGTAATACTCAAACTTTTTTATTTTAAATATATTGCAATTAAATTTTGTACTTATACTATACTATTGTGCAGTATCTCATATTGATGGAGCAGCATGAGATGAAGAAGAGCTCAAAGTGTTTCCCTGTGCATTTCAAGTTTTAATGGCAATGGTGGCCGATGGACTTAATTTCTCTTGGGAGAGAAATACAAGGTGTGATAATAGAATAGAGTTTTGAAAGTGATTTTGAAAACAGCTTGGAATACAGGGTTTAGCAATCTAATTACAGTCTTCTCAGAGGGCTTCAGCAGGAATAAGTGAAGGCTTGACTTGAGTTTGAATGGCATGATTTGTTTATTTTTATGTTCACAGTAAGTAGCATGCAAAATGTATTTTTATGTTAGTACTGTAGCTAATAAAAATTATGCAACATTAACAGAAAGGTTGTCAGTGGCATAGGTATATGATTAGAGGTTTAATAGAAGTAGAGGGCTGGATTCAGTCAATGGTGTTCAAAATTCA
This sequence comes from Microcaecilia unicolor, assembly GCF_901765095.1. Classification (NCBI taxonomy): domain Eukaryota; kingdom Metazoa; phylum Chordata; class Amphibia; order Gymnophiona; family Siphonopidae; genus Microcaecilia; species Microcaecilia unicolor. Next base: position 123,752,924 of record NC_044033.1, read on the forward strand.
GCGCCAAGAAAGATCAGGCTGAATGGTATTCTATAATGGGTGTTCTGGGATCGGTACCCTTTATAGAATAGTGCATAGCACCAGATTGATGCCCAACTGTGGGCGCAAGGAGTTAGACCAACTGAAAACAGTTGTAAATCTCGGTACACAAATTGGGCTTGGATCCACACTATTCTATAACACTGTGTGCATGTGAAGGTAATGCTCCTGACCCACCCATACTCACTTTGCGGATCTGTGCGGAAACATGAGCTATTCTGTAAATGGGCATGTAAGTGTATTTTCATATGGCTCTGCCATTTCTGCCCCATTTTTGGTGCCTTGCATCCATTAGAATGCTTTTTCACGCTGAAAATTTGGCACAGTAGTAGTGCCTAACATTCAGTACCATATATAGAATTCCTCTGATTGAGTACAAACGTTTTGTCAAATTCATTGCAAAATATTAAGACTGTAACATAGATTTTCTGCTCATTGTTAAAGTATAAATGCCTTACATTTTGATCAGCTATCAGTGTAGCTAAACAATGTGGTGATCATTAGAAGGTGTTTAAAGTTCCATTTAGAAACTAAAATGTGTAAATTTAGCACATCTTGAGAACATTGCAGTTGTAGGATCACCCATTGTTGCATCATTTTTCCTACACTTTGGGATATTGTAGAAATAAAACATATGCCATGATGTATATAGCTTGGAGCTTCTCCAACTACCTTGGAGCACCCCCATTAATATACATAGGACCCCTATACCTTCATGCCTCTGGAGCACCCTAGTACTGCTCATTCCAGGTCCTGGAAATTAGATTCTGGTTGTAGGACTAGTAAAAGTTGGGATGCCATTGATGAAAAGATGAAATGGCCCAAATGTTCCTCAAATATACCCCTTGGAAAAATACAGTTCGCCTCACTGGTTCCCTGGGACCCTTCGAATAACTAGTAATCACCACACTGCGGACGGTGTTCAATTGCAAAGTTCAATGTTACTGAACAGCAGCTAGTTTAAAACTCTAAACCAGAAACATAGAATGAGAGGCTCAGCATAATATGATGGTCACTTAAAGAAAAATAACAGTGTGGTCCTTGTGCTACCTAGGGTGGAAATGCTCCTCCTCTCAGAGTCACTGGTAGCAGAATTTTGCTTTGGGAAAGACAGAAGTGAAGTACTTAACCCTACATGGAAATGGTAAGCACTGATTGCACTGAGGTGTACTCTTAGAGTTGTTTTTCAAACCAGACTCAGAGGTGCAGGAGGTATTCAGGCAGTTTTTATGTAGGGCAAGTAAGAGGATCTAGGGCAGCCATTCCCAACCCAGTCCTCAGAGCACACCTAGTCCCATTGGGTTTTCAGGATATCCATAATGAATATGTATGAGTTAGATTTGCATGCACTGCCTTAATTACATGCAGATCTATCTCATACATATTCATTGTGGATATTCTGAAAACTCAATTGGACTAGGTGTGCCCTGAGGACCGGGTTGGAAATGTCTGTCCTAGATCCTCTTACTTGCCCTACAGAAAACTGCTTAAATACGCCCTGTACCTTTCTGAGTCAGGTTTGAAAACCAACTCTGTAAGAGTACATCACAGTATAATCAGTGCTTACCATCTCCATAAGGGGTAAGCCCATCTCTGTTCAACCTCTAGCTGTTTGATTCATGAGAGGTTTGCTGTTGACAGAGCCCCTGGTCAAACCTCCTCCTACTGTGTCATGGGATCTCAGCGTCATTCGCACCCAGCTGATAAAAGTTTCTTTTGAAGCAGTTGGCTTCTGTCATCTGAAGTATCAGACCTGGAAAGTTGTATATTTAGGGTGGTCAATTCAGCTCACAGAGTCAGTGAGCTTCAGGCCCTAGTAGCAGATCCACCTTATGCAAAGTTTCATCACAACAGAGTAGTTCTTCGCACACACCCTAAGTTCTTTCCTAAGGTAGTATCCGGCTTCCATCTTAACCAGTCAGTTGTTCTGCCTTCATTCTTCTCAAATCTCATGCCCATCCTGGCGAGTGTACTGCATACTTTAGATTCCATATGAGCCTTAGTCATCTATCTAGAGTGGACTAAAGCCCATGGACATTCCACCTGGCTTTTTGTTTCTTTTGATCCAAATAGGATGGAGTTAGCCATCAGCAAATGCACACTTCCCAGTTGGCTAGCAGATTGCATCTCCTTCACTTATGCAAAAACTGGGCTGACTATGGCAAGGCTCATAACATCAGAGCCATGGCTACTTCGGTAGCCCACTTGAGATCAGCCTCCATCAAGAAGATTTGCAAGGCTGTAACATGGTCCTCAGTCTACACATTCACATCTCACTACTGTCTTGAGCAGGATAACCAACTTGACAGCAAGTTCAGTCAGACAGTCCTGCAGAATTTGTTTAGTGTCTAATATCCAACTCTACCCTCCCAGGTCCAGTTTTGTTCTGTTCCAAGCTGCACCTTCACAACCAGTTTGTATATAGTTTCAGGTTGACTTTAATACCTGTCCTTGGAGTAACTTTGATTTTCCTTTCATTCCTGTAAAACAGGTCATGACAGTCTTTGGTAGTGGACTTTCAAGCAGGTGCCTAAGTGCTATAGTTTAGTCTCAGTTTTGCAAGTGCTGGCTCTCTTTTATAGTTTATATCCACAGAGAATGCAAACCAATTAACTCAAACTTCTAACTTTTTTTTTATTTATCTCATACCTTTTCAGAAGTAGTTCAAGGTGAGTTGAATTCAGGTACAATAGGTATTTCCCTTTCCCTGAAAGACTTACAATCTAGGGAGCCCTTTTACCAAACAGCGGTAAAAAGTGGCCGTAGTGCACCCTTATGCCGGTCATTCCCATGAGCTAAGGCCATTTTCCTGTTCAGGTAAAATGGCAGATTTTTTTTTAGTTTTTCAATAATGGCCACATGCTAATGTTCACATTAGTGTGTGGCCATTAGCGCGCGAGTCCCTACTTGTAGGTGGTAGAGACTATCATGCTTAACCTGCTCTAATCGGTTAACACACGGCAATGTCGCTGCATTAACCAATTAGTGCAGTACAGGCCCACTCTCTGCCCACAGACATGCCCCCTTGCCAAAAAATAAAAAGTATTTTGTAGCCATGCACATGGCAAAACAGCTGCATTTGATCTTGTTTGTCATTCTATACTACTTCAGCACTTACAGTATTTAGGTGTTTCAGGGAGAATGCTATCCTGGTTTCAGTTCAAAATCATTGCTATGCTTTTTACTTGGGGTGTTATATCTAGACTTCCCTGTCCTACCTTTACTACATGGGTACAAATATTGAAAGATTATGTTAAAATTCTTGTGTTACTCTGGATAATCATCTTACCTTTGACAGCCATATTTCCATACTAGCGCAGAAATCATTTTATATATTGAGACAAATTCATTTAGCTCATTCAGTTTTTGATATTCTAGCACTTATTGATACATTCTCTAGTCATTTCTTGACTAGATTACTACAATTCACATCTTCAGTATCAACTTAGACAATTACAAATGATACAGAACACTACCATAAAATTTATTCATGAAGCCAAGAAATGTTGTTGAACATTAATTAATTACATTGCAGTATTCTGTATCATTTTTAATCTTCTAAGTTGATACTGAAGATGTGAATTGCAGTAACCTAGTCAAGATATGACCAGAGAATGTACCAATAAGTGCTTGAATATCAAAACTTTGGTTCCAGCTCACCAGATTGTACACACTGGCCCTTTTTCCTTTTTATTTAGTTTTCGTATTACATACACTTCAGTCTATACCCTTTGTTCAGTTTTCAACATCTGCTTGTCACTCCTGTACATCAACAGATTTGTCCACACTCCACTAGGTTGTCCACTTTTAGCATTGTTGCCCCAACACTGTGGCATTCCCTCCCTCTGGAGCTCCACTTAGAAACCTTATTTTAAGGTTATTCTTAAAACGTATTATTTTGCTGAAGCTTTTCCTTCTAACGGGGATTAATTTATGACTGCAGCAGTCTCACCTGTGTGTCCTCTTCATTTTCAGTTCTTCCCTTCCTGTCATACTTTAGTATTAAAGTTTTTATTTTATTTATCCATTTTTAACCTGCTTATTACCGGGGGTGGGGGGGGGGATAGTAAAAACATGCATAAAATTAAAAGCAACATAGAAAAGTACACAAGGAACACTGATACACTCCATGTACCACTCAGTCTATATAATAATTTGTACCTCAACGTTCTATGGCTGGCTGGCTGTCTGGGTTCGTAACATTCCTGATGTCAGCAAGCCTCCAGCGTTCCCTTCCCTCTCACTGTCCCGCCCTCGCGTAAAGACAAAATGATGTCAGAGGAGGGTGGAACAGCGAGAGGGAAGGGAACGCTGGAGGCTAGCTGACGTCAGGATGTTACGAACGCAAGCAAGTGAAGGCAACAGAACGCTGGAGAGGACGCGAGCCCAACGGAGAGGATGCCAGGGCAGAGGACAATCGCTGGACATGGAGGGGATGCCAGAATCCTGGGATACGGAGGGAAGGGCAGTGCAGAGGAGAATCACTGGACATGGAGGGGATAGGAGGCAAGGGAAGAATCGTGGCACACGAAGCAGGGCAGAGGAGAATCGCTGCACATGGAGGGGAAGTCAGAATCTTGGGACACGGTGAGGATGGGATGGGAGAGAAGAATCGCAGGACATGGAGGGGAGGATGGGAGGGGAGGGCAGGGGAGAGAGGAGAAATCGCTTAGATGAGAGCCTTCCTAGGCTTGGTTGCAGTAATCAATAATACTACATCACCCAAACATCAAATGTCTGATAGCATACGATAAACTGTATATATTCCACATTAAAAAGCATGAGAAAATAGGTGTGCCTTAAGATTCTTGTTAAATTGGGAGAACTCTGATTATTGACACAATCAATAAGGCAACTGATTCCTTAAAAATGGAACAGTAATGGAAAGAGCCGCTTCCCTTTTGACTCCATAGTTGATCTTAGAACATCCCGCCCCTTCTGATGCAACTTCCTGTTTTTCAAGGGCTTAATGTGCAGCCTTAAGAAATGTGGTTGTAACTTATGTGTCCTTCCTTTTCTTTACTGTGTTTACATTGTAAACTGCATAGTTATTTTAATATTTGTGAACTGGGTATTTCTGGTATGGTGCCTGACTGGTTTAAGAATTTTTTGTCTAACAGGAAATAGATGATTAAAATGAAGGGCACTCTCACTTCTTCGTGGCAGCCTCAGGGCTCTCCATTATCGCCTATTTTGTTCAGTGTATTTATGAGTTCCTTAGTCTCAGTTCCTTTAGGGAAAGATCAAATTCTCCTTTCCTATGTGGATGATATATTTGTCTTAATTCCACTCACTGATAATTTGAATCCATCTTTTTTGATAATAATTAAACGTATTAATAAGATCAAAAATTGGGCCTTATCAGAACTACTAAAATTAAATACCAGCAAAACCAAAATATTTTGGTTATGCAAGCGTTAAAACTTATTGCCAGACACATTGCTATTAAATTGAAAAGATTTCTTAACAATTACCCATTGAATGCTCAGCTAAGGTGTCGGGAGTAATTCTGGATCCTGCCTTTTTTGTGGAGGACCAGGTGAATCACTAGATTATTACCAACGTATTATTTGGTTTAATATTATCTCAGACTATTGTAACATACTGTACCTCTTTGCCCCCTAGGAGGAGAGGACACTTCAGCCCTAGAGGCTGGAATAAGAGAGACAATCAGACTTAGGTATAGGCGCAATCAGTAAAAATCTTTATTGGTATCTCACTAAGCCAATACAAAATAATTGTTCTCTCTGGAGCAGGTTGTCACACAGTAGCCAGACGCACAGGCTGAATAACAAAATCTGCTCAGCAAAACGTTCCTAGCCATCACATATATACTGTTGTAAGTTTCATTTCTCCTAACTCATGTGATTTCTCCTAAACTAACTTATCATATATGGATTTTCCTGTTTCTTTCCACTAGTAATATACAAAAATGGCAATTCCCTCTGTTCTATCATCCTCTCCTGCTTGTGTTCACATGCACACGTTGTGGCCATTGGCTAATCCTTTATCAGTAAAGCATGCTCACAGCGTGCCAAAACCATGTAGCAAACTAGTATGAAACACCTGATGTCCTTCCTCTCTGAACACATATTTCTGTTGGAACATCATGAACTTTGCAGGGGTCCTCAGTCTCTCATCACCATCAAAGTTATATCAATTTGTATCTGCCATGGCTGCATACATATATATGGGCTGCATAGCCTCATTTCCTCCTGAGTTTCTCCTTGGCATGTGATATGTACTTTACATTTACTGATAAAGCACTCTTGCTTACATGCAGCTGCTGGGAGAAACTAAAAATATGCTGATGACAGTAAAGCTAGGAAAACTGAGGGCCAGCAGGCCATATTACAGGCCTAGTATAGGAAGGAATATACATTTGCTATATCTGCTAAATTGCAAAAAAAAAAAAAAAGCTTCAGCTACTACAAAACAATTCTGGAAACATCTTTTATATTCCACACTGTGCAAGTTTGGAACAGCTATAAAACAAACTTTATCATATATCCTTTTCCACAAAAACTTGAAAACCCATCTGTTCAAGAAACACTTGTGTGATAGCAGTTGTTAACAATTATTTTTTTTTGTCACTGTTTATATTATGGATTTATTTCTTATATCCTTGTAAACCACTTTAGAAGTTATTGAGAGGAAGTGGTCAATAAGTATTAAGATAAGATTCGATTAGATATTATGTTCTGAGGCCAATTGTTCTTCTTAGGATGTTTTCAATGAGCTCTGCCACCAACATTACCCTCCAACACCGTCTCAGAGACATCTCATACCACTGTCATTACATCATGTGTGTCTTTGCTACCACTCTGCTCTCTGATCACATAAGTTGATTTTAAATCTTTCCAACATTTTCAGCAACACCTGTATCACAAACAATACTGGCCATAGGATCACCAGGGTTATGCCTGGGGTTCTGTGCTAGGCTCTGTTGCTCCATCTACTGGTGTCTCCCTTACCAGCATTCAGGGGGTAATTCTATAAAGAGGACACCAATAATTAGGTGCGAAGAATGTGCATAAATGACCAGAATGCTGGTATATATGCACATATGTGTGCACATGCATGTGTAAATGCCAATATATCGGCAACATGCTATTCTATAAAATGGTGCCTAAATGCAATAGCACATAGTTTGAAGGTGGGTGTACACGTGGGGGCCAGTGCTCAAAACCTAATGCCGTCACTGGACTAGCTTGCACGTTAATTTGCGTAGAATGTTTGGAGAGCTCTAGCATGGGAAACGTGTGCCAAAGGTGGCCAAAACTTTTATTTAAATGTACTCAAACGGATGTTAATGAGGTCATTAGGTATTACATTCCAGTGCTCAGAGAACAGCATAGAAACAAATGCTGCCCTTAATGCTGAAAACTTACCACCAGTTTGGAGGTGACGTTGAAGCTTTTGAAGAGAAGATTTCTTCAGAAATTCTCACTTTAAACTGCCAGTTTTTCCATCTTTTAGAAGCGGAAGGAAGCCTGTGCAGCCTATAAACGCTGATCGTGAGAAACAAATGTGTGTAATTCCAAGCAAAATAGAAAGTGCAAGCACACATCAGTGCCTGTTTTTCTGTGCTTAAGTATGAGCCTTTCAAGTGAAAACAATGTTTGAAAAGCTTATATTTAAAGGTGCAGAAGTGTGCTTCTTTGCACTTCTGGCCTTGCATGGGCTTGCGCACAAGAGCTGTGCTTACCGCAAAACTCTTGTGTACATGCATCAGGCAAGTTCCTCTCCCTTACTTTCAGTATCATACCTCACATATAATTTGAATATCGTTTCCTTTGAACATTTGGGAACTAGGTTTCTGGGCTGTTTTTGCTCTATGGGATCTATTAGCTTTAGTGCTGGACCTTTGAGCATCATGGCCATGTACAGAGGCTAGGTGGAGTGTGGGCAGGGTGCAGAGTTACTCTTTTTTTTAAATTAGAATTTTGCAGTATTACAAGAAAACACAACTAAAAATTCCAAAAAAGATAAATATTTTCCAGCAAAGTGGAAGGAAATACTAAGAGTTATACACCACGGTACATTAGGAGTGGAGGAGTGGCCTAGTGGTTAGGGTGGTGAACTTTGGTCCTGGGGAACTGAGGAACTGAGTTCAATTCCCACTTCAGGCACAGGCAGCTCCTTGTGACTCTGGGCAAGTCACTTAACCCTCCATTGCCCCAGGTACAAATAAGTACCTGTATACAATATGTAAGCCGCATTGAGCCTGCCATGAGTGGGAAAGCGCGGGGTACAAATGTAACAAAAAAAAAAAAGATGCTAACAAAGTATATAGAGTTAGAGATAATACAACATCCAAAAGGTTATTAGAATGACTATATCCATACCCCTTCTTCAAGTAAGGAATGAAATTATTCATAAGAAAAGTTTCTAACTGAGAAGGATCATTATAAACATAATTGACATGTTGATAGGAAATTAAACATGTGCAAGGAAAAAGTAAAAAAAAAAAAAAAAAGTAGCACCTATAGGTTTCAGCTGTAGAAACTGCCTTCTTCTCATTGAGTTGCTCTAGGCACATCAGGAAAAATAGTTATTTTTTGACCACAATACAATAAATTTTTCTTTGGGTAATAAGCTTTCAACACTGACAGTTTATCTTTTTCTGATATAAAAGTAACTAGTAAAGTTGCCCTAGATAAGATAACATCTTGAGATGTTTCTAGAAACGGAATCAGATTAGCTGTAGTTGAATCATGTCGAGCTAGCTCTTGCTGTTCAACATCTCTAACAGTTGAAGAAACATAATATATTTTCTATAACAATACATTATCCATTTCTGACATCTCCAAAACTTGTTTAAAATAATTACAAAACAAAATTGCAGGAGAAAGAAGATGGGTTTTTGAAAAATTCAATAACCTAAGGTTTCTGAGCCTTAGGGAATTCTCCAAAAATTCTACCTGCCTGTGCAGAATCAAATTATCCTTGACTCTTGCCACTCCTAGAGATTGTAATGAGGTTATTTGAGAAGATCACACCTGCCCTCAATCTTAAGTCTACCATCAACCTCACCCATTTTCTCAGAAGTAGCAGATGAAAACTTTACCACCTGATCAGTCAAACCTTTAAGTAATTGTTAGTAGTCAACAAAGTCCAAATGTCCTTTAAAGTAACCTGATTGGATATTGCATGTGCAGATTTAACCTCTGCTTAGTCCATAGGCAAGGATGTAGGTACTGGATTAGGAAGATAAGTTTTAGCTGTAACAGGAGGACATTGTTTCTCATTCACAATCAACCCACCAGGAGTAGTGAGTTTTTGTAATTTAGGTAACAGTACCTCAGATGAATTTCCAGGTGGAGGAGGAGGTACCCTTTCAATGGGGCTAATTGATGCCCCCAGGCTTGAAGTGGACTGAGTTGAAGAATTAAGCTGGTTCATGTTACTCACCAAAGCAGGAGTTGTCAGATATTTATCCATGAGCCCACTCATGGTAGATGGAGTTGAGGCAGCCTTGCCTTAACTTTCCATTTCACCATTATAGCAAGATAATCCAAATCATAAAGACCTGGCCCACCAAGTTGGCACCTAAGGGGCATCAAAGGGGTGTGACCCCTTTTGGTCTTGCGCCCCTCGTGTCCCTTAACTGCGGGCAGGGAGACTCACAGAAATAGCTGGTGATGATGTGACAGTAGGAGTGAGTGGCGAACCACCACGTGATGAATTGAGACCAAAGCTCTTTCTGTACTGGCCCCCTGCGCTCCCAGCTGCTAGTGGCTCCAACTCCAAACACCAGATCAGCTCCAAAGACTGCAGACAGGGAGACTCACAGAAAATAGCTGGTGATGACATGACAGTAGGAGACGTGCCCAACCACCATGCGATGAACTGAGACCAAATCTCTTCCTCTACCAGCTCCCTGCTCTCCCAGCTGCTAGTGACTCTAACTACAAACACCAGGTCAGCTCCCCACAGTTATTTATTTAAATTTTAAAAGACTATAATTTTGTGTGGTTTTTGTTCAGTAATTTTGGCGTGAGCATTTACATCTGTTCTATGGGTGGGGTAAGTGGCTGCTTCTACAATAAACATGCACTTTTGTCTTAATACACTAGTATTCTATAGGTATAGGAAAATTAATCTTTCAGAGATGGGGGAGCGGTAAAACTAGAGGTCATGAGTTGAGGCTGCAATGTGGGAGACTTTAGGAGCAATGTCAGGAAATACTTTTTCACAGAAAGGGTTTTGGAAGCCTGTGAGAGATTGTGGTTGCAAAAATGGAGATGGAATTCAAGAATGTGTGGGATAAACACAAGGGATTACTATATAGAAAAAGGGTGGAATCCAATTAAAGCACCTCATGGCTGGAGTGTGCTTTGACGGCCGCTTCAGCAAAACCAGTGCTGGTCAGATTTCTATTGCCTGGGTCCCCGAAATGGCAAAAACAGATCAGGATGAAGGCTGGAGTAGGCTTTGATGGCACCTCCAGTAGTTAGGAAGTAGGACCGGTGCCAGGCAGCGAAGGGCGACGAAAATGATAGTGGGGATGGGACGACTTTCCTATGAAGAGAGGCTGAGAAGGCTAGGGCTTTTCAGCTTGGAGAAGAGACGGCTGAGGGGAGATATGATAGAAGTGTATAAAATAATGAGTGGAATGGATCGGGTGGATGTGAAGCGACTGTTCACGCTATCCAAAAATACTAGGACTAGAGGGCATGAGTTGAAGCTACAGTGTGGTAAATTTAAAACGAATCGGAGAAAATTTTTCTTCACCCAACGTGTAATTAGACTCTGGAATTCATTGCCGGAGAACGTGGTACGGGCGGTTAGCTTGACGGAGTTTAAAAAGGGGTTAGATAGATTCCTAAAGGACAAGTCCATAGACCGCTATTAAATGGACTGGAAAAATTCCTCATTTTTAGGTATAACTTGTCTGGAATGTTTTTACGTTTGGGGAGCGTGCCAGGTGCCCTTGACCTGGATTGGCCACTGTCGGTGACAGGATGCTGGGCTAGATGGACCTTTGGTCTTTCCCAGTATGGCACTACTTATGTACTTATGTACTTATGGTCTGTGACCCAAAGTTGACAGGGAGAGATAGAGATTAAATATACCAGTGTTTAGTCATGAAGAAGTGGAACCTGTGCAGAGTGCTAGATTCAACTCTGGCCACCTTGTTGGGCAGACTGGTTGGACTATGCAGGTCTTTGTCTGCCAACATTTACGATGTTACTATAAAGGAATGTGGGCAATAGCCAATATAACAGATTCTGTGGAACGATATGGTCTAAACCCAAACTATAAAGGGTGTAGGCAGGGGCAGCCCAAGGCAATATGCTGCCTTAGGTGAAGATTGAAATGGTGCCCCACCCTCACCCTCTGCTCCTACTCAAAACTACTATCAGGGAATAAGGGGGTTGGAAGTCATAGAAAGCAGTTAAGCAATTAAGTTATTATGAAATCATTAAAACACATATGAGTCATATATTCATATATTATATGCACATAAGGCCAAAGTCAAACAGCCTAATGCATTGAACCACACACAAATGTCCTGGCCATTCTACCAGGTTTGAGGCCTCTGCTGCTGGTGTTTGCCACAGCCTAGCTGGGGGAGAGGAGGTGCGGGGGGGGGGGGGGGGGGGGGGGAGTGTCTTTTATTAAGAAGAGGAGGTTCAGGGCCTCTTTTCGAGCTTGAAAAGATAGATTTCTTCAGATTCCTATCTGGAACCTATATATCAACAGAATCCCTCATCTCTTTTTTACAAGGAAAACAAAAGCTATTATAATAATAATAGACTGCAAGCTAGTGTAAACTAGAAACAAATATGTAGACATAAAATGAAATAGAACCCCAAAGAAGAAGAAACAGAGATGCATTTGCCACCAGGCCAGCGCACATGTTCTCCCCCCCCCCCCCCCCCCCCCCCCCCCGATACATCAAATCATACACAAAAGAAAAATGTCCAGAAAATTCTACTAGGGTTGAGCCCTCTGCTGCTGGCAGTTGCCACAGCCTAGCTGGGGGAGTGGTGGTGCAGGGAGGGGGGATGTCTTTTATTATGGAGAGGGGGTTTAGGGGCTCTTTTCCAACAGTAGCACCAGTACTATGATACATTAGCAAGAACTGTACTTATTACTCCTGGGGGAATTCAGCACAAACTGAACATTTCTGCACAAAACATTTTGGGAAATTCTCTCCGCTGTTTACTAAGCTATGTGGCAATGCTGACACAGCCCATTCAAAGTCAGTGGAATGTGTCAACATTAGCGCACCGCCAACCTTAGTGAGGCTTAGTAAATTGGGGGGGGGGGGGGGTGTCTGTGTGCAGTATTTATAAATTTTGCATTATTTCTAATTTTTTGTGCAGAATTTCCCCAGTCATAAAGCCTGACCACTCCCCCAGCTTCTTCTTCCCCAGTAATAATCACTCTCCAGGCTCTACCCTCTCCATTTCTTTCTCATCCCTACTTAGCTTGAACCCCTTCTCTTCCCCCAGCTTCCTAGTTCTTTCTCTCCTCTTAGCCCCCCAATGCCTACCTTTCTCTATACCTTCTCTCCTTGCCCCTGACCTTACCGGATCTTTCTCTTGGATCATGTGGCATAAGAAGAAGCAAGCAGCTGCACATCAGACCATTTCCTCTTCCTCTTCTTCTACTAGCCTAGGCCCACTGCTTATTTGAACCACGCAGACTCCATACAGCCTTGCAGTTCAAATAAGCAGTTGAGCTCAGGCCAGCAGAGGAGGAGGAACTGGTCTGATTCAGCTGCTTGCTTCTTCCTTATGCCATGTAATCCAGGAGGGCAGCACTACAAATTTTACACTGGACCCTAAAACACCAAAACATCTATTTAAGTAGTTCAGAACATCACTGAAGAAACAAATACGTTTCCTTTAGTACTGAACGCAATACATAAACATCTGCAATGCACATTTCCCAAAGTTTAAAATATTCCAGTTAATAAAGTCAAAATAAATTATAGGGCCGTATTTGTCCATCACACTGGTCCCAGTTTCTTTTTTCTGCTTTCCTGTCTTCTGCTAAATCTGTTTCCAGTGGTCGCTGTCCATTTATTTCCTCCTCTCTCTTCCCTCACTACACCTGTCTCTGACACATCAATCTTTCTCTTTACTACTATTACTACTACAAATCATTTCTATAGCGCTACCAGTCGTACGCAGCACTTCACAATTGAACATGAAGAAAAGACAGTCCGTGCTCAAAAGAGCTTACAATCTAAATCAGGACAGACAGACAGACAGGACAAATAAGGGATAAGGGAAGGACAGACAGATAGAACAGAGGGAAAAGGGACTATTGAAGAGAGGAAGTCAACCCAAGTCTTTAAGCTCAGTCAACCTGAGTCAGTCCAAATCAATCCAGTCAGCCCAAATCAGTTGAGTCAGCCTGATTCAGCTGAGTGAGCTCAAGTGCACCCAGTCAACCTGCGTTAGTCCAGCCATAGGTCATTTTCAAGAGGTGCATCGATATAGGCCTGATCACATGAATGGCGGTCAGCACGCTCTGTTTTTCCTGACTGACAGTCTTACTGACTGATTGTCAGCTCTGACAATAGAGGCTGACCGAATTTTGCTTTTGGGTATGGTGCCAAAATCGGCTCAAAATCCTTTTTCTGCCCAGTTTCGGTTTCAGCCGAATGTTCATTTAAATATTTGGCGGTGTTTTGTTTTTTGCCGAAAATAATCCTATATTTTCGGTGGAAGCTGTAAGCTTGTGCTTTGTCCCATTTGTCTCCCTCCTTCCCCCCTCTCCCTCCCCTTGAACAGAAGTTGCTCTTTCTCTTGGACCTTCCTCCCCTGCTTGCCTTCCCCCACCCATTGGCCCCCCTTGGCTTATTTTACAATCTCTGGTGGTCTAGGAGTGTAGTTGAGGCAGAAGAGATTCCTCGTTACCTCCTGCCCATTTGTATTCTGCTCTCAAAATGTCTGCCTTAACTTTAGCATCGCTCCTGCCCTGACTACACCACTAGAGTACCAGGGATTGTAAGTAGTTCTAGTAAGGGATGGGGGATACTCTTTGTATTCCTTTTTTTTTTTTGTACTGCAATTGCAACTAATGCAATTGTGATCTTGCCCAATAGTTTATGTGGTAAATAGTGTGCCAAATAAATCCTTTTGATATAAAATTTTAGCAGGAATTTAAGTCTTTAATGGGGTCTTTTACAAAGACACACTAGCGTTTTTAGTGTGCGCTAATGATTAGTGCATGTTAAACTCTAGAGACACCCTTAGGAATATAAAGGCATGCATGTCTAGCATTTAGTGTTCGCTAAAAATGGTAGTGCACCTTTATAAAAGGATCCCTAAATTTAGGAATGATAAGCTCCTCAGGAATTAGCTTCTTTCTAGAGTTATGATGTCACTCTGAGAGTGATGGAAAGTCAGCCAATGTAAAAACACTTTGGCTTTGCAAGTTCTGACAGTCTCCAGCAGGCCTCACTGGGCCACAGTCACACAAGCAAACGTGAATTTTCTGTGGCTCTGCTGCAGTTTGATTTTGGCCGAAAGCTTTCGAACAGTTTTGGTTTGGGCCAGTACTGAAAAAAGCAGTTTGTTGGCCTCTAACTAGTAACAGTAGCCAGAGTCTTTTTCATCTGTTTCTTCTTTTGGAGCAGCCTTATTTGTTCCTACAAAAGATACTCAGCTTATTTGATAAACAATAGTGTGAAGATTTGCCATTTGTTCAGCATCAACAGCCCAATGTGATGCCATCTCAATCCACAGGCAATACTCCTGCTTGGAGAGACACTCATTCATCTCAAGATCTGATAGTTTCTCTACTGTCTACTTTGGTCTCTGAATTGTAAACAGGCCATTCTCTAATCTCCTCACTACATTCAGGTCTAGATTTTCATCCTCCAGAATTCTTAGAAGCAGAGAATTACTCTACAGGAATTTCTTTTTGATCTATCTCTTCCTCCTGTGTGAAACAAATATTTTTATGTAGGTGTCTTACCTAGCATATATTCAGCACATAGCAAGAGAGGTTCCTTTCCCACTACAGCAGGAAGTAGAACCATATTCAAAGGTTGCTGGGTTTCTAAAGTTCATAGAGATCCCGAACACCACTGTAACCGTACCAATCCATAGCCACCTGCAAGAACAGCCCAAGACAACCAAAACTGTCTACATGTAGGCTCAAAGAGCCCAGCTTCCTGGGAAACATCTACCTCATACTAGCCCTATTTAGAAATGGGATTCAAAGAGAAACAACTGCAAATGTCTTGGTAAATAATATATTTTTTATGCAGAGGAGTTACCAGAGTTAGTACTACTAGTACTAAGTACATAAGTATTGCCATACTGGGAAAGACCAGTGGCCAATCCAGGTCACAAATATCCGGCAAGATCCTAAAAATGTACAAAACATTTTATACTGCTTATCCCAGAAATAGTGGATTTTCCCCAAGTCCATTTAATAACAGTCTATGGACTTTTCCTTTAGGAAGCTGTCCAAACCTTTTTAAACTCAGCTAAGCTAATCGCCTTTACCACGTTCTCTGGCAACGAATTCCAGAGTTTAATTACATGTTGAGTGAACAAACATTTTCTCCGATTCATTTTAAATTTACTACATTGTAGCTTCACCGCGTGCCCCCTAGTCCTAGTATTTTTGGAAAGCGTGAACAGACACTTCACATCTACCCGTTCAACTCCACTCATTATTTTATAGACCTCTATCATATCTCCCCTCAGCCGCCTTTTCTCCAAGCTGAAGAGCCCTAGCCGCTTTAGCCTTTCCTCATAAGGAAGTTGTCCCATCCCCTTTATCATTTTCGTTGCCCTTCTCTGCACCTTTTCTAATTCCACTATATCTTTTTTGAGATGTGGCGACCAGAATTGAACACAATATTCAAGGTGCGGTCTCAACATGGAGCGATACAAAGGCATTATAACATCCTCACTTTTGTTTCCCATTCCTTTCCTAATAATACCTAACATTCTATTTGCTTTCTTAGCCACAGCAGCACACTGAGCAGAAGGTTTCAACGTATCATCAACGACGACACCTAGATCCCTTTCTTGGTCTGTGACTCCTAACGTGGAACCTTGCATGACGTAGCTATAATTCGGGTTCCTCTTTCCCACATTCATCACTTTGCACTTGCTCACATTAAACGTCATCTGCCATTTGGACTCCCAGTCTCGTAAGGTCCTCTTGTAATTTTTCACAATCCTCCCGCGATTTAACGACTTTGAATAACTTTGTGTAATCAGCAAATTTAATTACCTCACTAGTTACTCCCATTTCTAGGTCATTTTATAAATATGTTAAAAAGCAGCAGTCCCAGCACAGAGCCCTGGGGAATCCCACTAACTACCCTTCTTCATTGAGAATACTGACCATTTAACCCTACTGTCTGTTTTCTATCTTTTAACCAGTTTTTAATCCACAATAGAACACTATCTCCTATCCCATGACTCTCCAATTTCCTCTGGACTCTTTCATGAGGTACTTTGTCAAATGCCTTCTGAAAATCCAGATATACAATATCAACCGTCTCACCTTTATCCACATGTTTGTTCACCCCTTCAAAGAAATGTAATGGATTGGTGAGGCAAGATTTCCCTTCACTAAATCCATGTTGGCTTTGTCTCATTAATCCATGCTTTTGAATATGCTCTGTAATTTTGTTCTTAATAATAGTCTCTACCATTTTGCCAGGCACCGACGTCAGACTTCCAGGATCTCCTCTGGAACCTTTTTTAAAGTCAATGTCTCCTAAGTCGGTCCTGGAGTACCCCCTTGCCAGTCAGGTTTTCATGGTATTCACAATGAATATGCATGAAATTGATTTGCATATCAAATCACTGCCTCCATTATGTGCAAATCTCTTTTATGTGTATTCATTGTGGATACTCTATAAACCTGACAGGCAAGGAGGTACTCCAGGACCGTCTTGGGAAATACTGACAGTCACATTAGTAGTAGTAAGCCCGTCTCCTACACATACTTTTCCTGTTTTCACAGAAACCCATGTAGAGATGATGGGGGTCAGAAACCCTGTGGAAGCTCCACTCTCTCCTCTACACAGGTTTCTGATAGAATAGAGCTCAAGGTGTAAGTAAGGCTGCTGAGGGGGCTGTGACTGCCTGCTGACTGCAAGGCTGTGTGCTGAGCGTTCTTTAAGTTGTTTCAGCTAGTTCTGTTGTTCCTATAGTTGTTTTTGGAAGACAACATCAGCAGCACCAGCAGGTCTGGATGATGGCCTTGCAGCAGTGGGGGCACTCTGGTGCCTATCAACATTTGACCCCAGACATTGCATCTAATGCTTATTTCTAAGTCCGGACCTAACTGGTTAATCATTATGGAATGGTTGGGAGACAGATATATAAAACATCACCAACAGCAGATTAACCCCCTGAGGCTTAGAATTTAAACTTTTCCACCCATATATACATACATTTTTTTCTGTGTAAGTTGATATATGGCCAAACTTTATCTGATTAAGTTGAGAGAAGGGGCCTTTTCATGACTGAAGCCCAGAATTCATGAGGATAGTGGCAATACTCAGCCACTATCTGACAGTGGCGTAGCCACAGGTGGGCCAAGGCCCACCCAACCAGGGCTCAGGCCCACCAAACAGTAGCACAAATATAGTGGTGGCTGGTGGGGATACCAAGTTCCGCCAGTTGAAGACTTCCCCCTGATGGTAATGAAAATACTATTCTCCACGATATGGGCACCTGTGCATGCTCAGTTTTCAGCGCATCCCTGCTGCAGACTGCCAAGGCGGAAAGAAACATTTTCCCGCCATCTGAGATAATTTTTTTTTGGGGGGGGGGGGGGGAGAACACTTGGTGCCCACCCACTTCTTGCCTAGGCCCACCCAAAATCTGTTGTCTGGCTACGCCCCTGCTATCTGAATAACTTGTATCAGATTAGGTGGACTGAATATTTAATGGTCTGGCTTAAATAGACAGGCTAGGTGAAAATTCTGTGAAAAATATCCAGATCTGAGGTAGATGTATTTTGATTAGATAGGGCCACAAGTGGATTCTGCTGTTTTATTTTTTATTTGTATTGCCTTTTTATGAGTCATCTTTATCCTTATTTCAGTGGCTTAGCCCCTTCTATTGTGGGCGTGTAATTGTTTCCTCTTTAAAATATATAATTTTTTTCCTTTTCCTATAATCACTGTATTTCTTTAAACAGGAGTTAAGATCTGGTTAAAATTCATGAATGAATAAATAAATACATAAATAAAAATATCCAGATTAGTCATCTAGATATCTTTGAGTGATAGCTACCCTTCTAAATGATGACTTCTCTATTTTTATTTCCAAAAGTCAGTAGCAAAAAATCAGCACAAAGGGCTCTTAAGAATGGTACTGACAAATGTTCTTTATTCAAAAGTCCAACACGGGCCGTGTTTCCGGCGTCACTCTGCGTCAGGGGTCAATCTTATAAAAGCATATAGTCAATGTACTGAGACTTAACATGTTTGTTAGTCTTTAAAACCGTGAGGCAGTCTGCTTGAGGAAATCTGGTGCAGAAAAATAAACTACACCACTGTAGTGCATTCTGCATGAGATTTCTTGAGGTAGACTGCCTCGCAGATTTAAAGTCTAACTAGAGTATTTAGTCTCTGTACATTGTCTATGTGCTTTTATTAGATTGACCCTTGACGCAGGCGCATTGACGCCGAAACACGGTACGTGTTGGGTTTTTCAATAAAGCATATTTGTCAGTTACACTGTTAAGAGCCCTTTGTGCTGCTTTTTAGCTGCTGTGTACTTTATCCCTCTCTAAAAGTCAGTAGAACATTATCATTGTTTTGTAAAAACACATTCAAATATCTCCCTGTTTATACACAGCCATGGATACCCTATAAATCAAGCCAAGTAGTGGTATATATAAGTACAAATTCTATAGTAATTTTCCTGTAAGAAAGTGTTGATTGCTGTAACTTGCCCAAAGTTAAATTCATTGTATTAAAAACTCTTGGACTGGAACATGGTGCTGTTTGTCATTCGCCTCCTGAGTTGTTTTTGTAGTATATAAACCCAAGGCAAACAGCTGTCAATTTGAAAACCTCTGAAGAGTCCCGTTGCCAGGCATTGTTGAGCTCTGCTGCTTCGATTCTTTGAACAACATGTCTGCTGGGTCCTGGCAACTAGCAGTGAAAGCTGGATTTTAAGCAGCTGAGAGCATTGGATTAGAACGGCTTACATCTTTTGACTTTGTACCGGATCATTGGATTGAAATCACTCTGATAGCTGCTTTTTGAGGATTTTGTGTTTTTAAGGTCCATGAAGTTGTGTGTTGAGTTTCTTGGCCTTTAGTTTTGGACATCTTGCAGTAACCAATTTAAATGGCTTTGAAGTTATAAGACCTGGACTTTACCACATTTATTTATTCATTAAATTAGACTTTTACTTGCTTATTCACCATGGCATTCCTAGGGAAGAGTAGCGGCTTAAAACTACTGTACTTTGTAGTTATCTATCTATCTATCTATCTATCTATCTATCTATCTATCTATCTATCTATCTATCTATCTATCTATCTATCTATCTATCTATCTATCTATCTATCTATCTATCTATACACTGCCTCTTATCTCAGTATAATAGCTCTTCCCTCATCCAAATCCAGCTGCAAGTGCCTCTAATGTGATAAGAGAATGTGCACAACTTTTTGTGTGTTTTTGTATTGATGTGCTACACAAAGTTAAAAAAAGGTCTATCTAGGAACTGGACAGGTTGCTGGATGTGTCGAGATCTCACAAAAGCAACAGTTTTAAAAATCAGTTACTGTATTCACATCAGGAAGTGCTGCCTCTGATTTTTCTAAACACACTGGGAAAATATTCATTGCTGTTTAACCAGGTAAGAGAGACTCTTACTTGGTTAAGTTACGCTGACTGGGTCCCCACCGGATATTCAATGGTACATAATCAGTACCATTGAATATCTTGTCTGGCCGCCACAACACTGTCCAGTGAGTGGAGATTCAGTTCGGGGTGGAGCCAGGAGTTACCTGGGTGTTGCCAATTTTCAGCAGTAGGATAGCTACCTGGTTAAGTTAGAACAGCCCTTTTGCTGAATGTCTGTGGCACTGGGGTAATGCCTGGTAACTGCCTGGATATTCATTGCCAGTACTGAATACTGGGGTCTAATTCAGCCAGCAGTGGCCAACATTTAAAGAAATACTGACTGTCGCCACCTGAATATTGCCCCCATTATTTATAATGCGTTTTCCTTTGACATATAAATAATAGGAGGACCAAGTTGTTCACTCCTGTCCACACAACTCAGTTTATATACGGGGAAAAAAAACCCTGCTTGAGGCTCATTTCTTGCAGCTTTACTCAGTAACCTCTTCCTCTCTAATGTTTTCCCCTATCAAGTTAAAGCTGCTTTATTTATTTTCTGTGTGTTCTGTCTGTATGTCATGACTAGATTATCAGTTCCACAGAGCAGGGACTGTCCATTATGTAGGCATATTATAAAGTATTTTCCCTTTTTAAAGCATGGTTAGGATCAAGAAATTAGCAAATATAAAACTGTGTGAGCATACACATATTAAAAAGTACGCACACGGAAAGATAGTGCCTACTTTTATGTGATATACCTGTAAGCATTCTTGGGTGCATAGTTTGGATGGAGTGTGGCAGAGTTGTGATGCATGTGCATACTTTATTAAAATCTGCATGTGAACACAAAGAGTACATGAGTGTATTTGCACCTGCTTCACAGCATGCATAAATTTATGTGAGTGCATTTGTGCACTACTATGGAGATTAGGTTTAAAATAGCTTTGTCTTTGTTTAGATACCCTTTTATAAAATAACCTCCCACCAGTGCCATCACATATCTCTGTACAGTTTTGCAAACTTCTGCACTATACAAATAATAACTGAACAATTTGCTGTAACTATTCCTTGAAATAAGAGATTTATGTACATTCCAAAAGGTAGCCCTAGTGGTAGCAGAATGTATGCTGTGCTTTATATTGATAATGAAACAAACAACTAAGGGGATATAAATAAAGCCACAAAAAACTAATAATAGAACAAATATATTAATGGGAATTGTGAGCAGCAAACAGTCCAGATAGATTTTCAAGTGAAAATGAAGGGTATCAGAAATTGATTCATGTAAGAAGGTCAGAGGACCTTCTTGCGTTAGCCCAGCCACTTCCAGACTTTTTTTTTTAGTTAGATTTCTACCCCGCGCTTTCTCACTCATGGCAGGCTGAATGCGGCTTACATATTATATACAGGTACTTATTTGTACGTGGGGCAATGGAGGGTTAAGTGACTTGCCCAGAGTCACAAGGAGCTGCCTGTGCCTGAAGTGGGAATCGAACCAGAGTCCACCACCCTAACCACTAGGCCACTCCTCCAACTCAATCACCTACACTTCCAATCATACCCATGGCAGCATAAGCAATATAAATGTGAAAAACATGCCCCTGTTTTATTTGGGTTTTTTTTTTTGGTCCCTGTGTATACTTTCTTCCCAAATATCTTAAAAATATATGCACTGTGAAATAGTTCAGTTCAATAGTGTAATATTCAAACAGTATTATAAAAGATATTAAAAACAGTTACTGGCAATAACCAGAAATGAGGAATCCACTTCAACAGACGATGCACAAAAAGTACATTTAATCTGAAACAGCACTGTACAGATCTGAGGCTTCACATCTGTCCGACACCCCATATGCGAGGGCTAGCAAATGCCCATATTTATAACCCAAAGTGTTTTGGCAATTTCACCTAGTTCTGGGGCTTCCACAAACAATGACTAAAACTCAGCCATACTCTCCAGCCAAAACAAAAGGTCAGTGATTTTAATTGCTTCCCAATTGTGTTTCAGTCACCTATAAAAACAAACTGGTCGATATTCAAAATGACTTAACTAGCCAGAAATGGCTGCTGACTGGTTAAATCGCTTGTTTGGGGCTATCTGCTAATTTTTTTAGCAGCATTTAACCGGTTATCACCGCTGAAAATTAGTGGTTAGGGCCTGAGAGAAAGCTGGCTATCTTGGAAGCATTCCAGGGGTGGAGTCAGCACTTGGTAGGTTAAGTTCCGATATTTAGCACTTAACCAGCCAGGGTAACTGCATAAATGGGACACATAAAACACAGTCCTATCTTTATGCAGCAACTCCATGGCTGGTTGTTATGAATATCATTTTAACCAGCCATGTGTTTGCTGGCGTCACATAACTGGATATTCATTGCCAAAGCCCGGACATGACCCAGCATTGAATATCCAGTAATAACTGGTGGTGGTCAGCAAAATGCTCTCTGCCACTTGCTGAATATTACCCCAAGGTAAATATTAAAAACTTCAATACAAGTATAATCCCCCTGTTAAATTGGGATTACTAAAAGCTAGAATCCCTGGTTGAGAGTCACTTAGGGGAGTGGCTGGGAGGTCGTTGGATGGGAGGAAGTCCAGCCCATGGCAGTGCTTATGAAACAAAATGCAGAGGAAAAGTGCTCCTGGATAGAAGAGTGACAGGGGAGGTGGAGTTAAGGGATAATAGAGGAAATTTTGAGGTGGAAGACGTCCTTGGTTTTGCCTCTGACTAAGAGTGCCTAGTGAACTCTGATTGTAAGCAAGCCCCCTGCCAAGTGACCAGGAAGGAGAAGAAAGATCCTGGAACATCATTTACAGTTGGGCTGAAATTAAGGAGCAGTTATTCCCGTTTTTTCAATAACTGGAGAAGGAGTAAGAGCACTGGTGGGATTGGGGAGTCCTAACCAGGAGCGGGATCTGGAGCAGAAAAGCGTCTGCTCAAGGCAGGAGAAATATAGCCCTTGTAAACCAACACCTGTCTACCAGAATAGGCACAGACAGGAGTATTTGTCTGTATGTACATAGCCCCTGAGTTATACGATTCCCTGTACATACACCCTAAGGAGGCGAGAACCTGAACAGTTACGAGCTGCTTATTGCAGCCAAGTTCAATAAAAGTTAAGTTTATTATAAAACTTCCTGAAGTGCAGCATGGTTCCTGGACTGAAGAGCAGAGTAGAACCCTGCCTGGTAAAGTGTCTCCCAATCCCCCGCATCTTCTGGACCATTGACCCACTCCCAGCGCTACTGGAGTTTGGCTGAAGGATTCAGTGTGGTAAGTGTGGCCTGAATGAGCAGTAACTGTTTTATGGGCCCGGGACCAGAGCTACCCGGGCTACATAAGTAAAACATTAAAAAAACAAAACAACTAATCACTCTCTAACATTGCTGAAAAAAACTTAAAATTCATCCATAGTGGCACAGTTTCAAGGTTTGAAACATAACTATGAAGCACAGTGATAAACATATTTTAAACATCATTAAGCAACTCAAATGCAGCCAATTTACTCCTAAGATACTGCTTGGCTTTTGACTGGAAGCAATAGAAGTCTGTAATTCTCCTACTGACCCCTATATTTGTTTCCCTCTTGTGTATCACATATTTGTAGTATACAGCTACAGCTTTTGTGTTGTGAAACCCTGTCCTTTTGTTTCTGTTGGTGCCTCCATTGTTTCATTATTTGTCACCTAAATCTGTTATGTATTTCCACCACTTATCTATGTTATGTACACTGCCATGATGTACCCTACAAATGTGTGCTGTATCAAATGCTCAAATAAATAGGTAAAAAAATAATGGAAATATTATTATCTCAGGATGTTGGGATGTGGCGTTTGACGTATGCAGATGTTATGATCTGCTGTCCATGGGATAGACTGATGATTGATTGAATAGCGCTGTATGTTTAGGTGTATTAAATGCCCTTACGTTGCTGACATATTTCACATGACTTTTGTGGATTCCGATCTTAAAGACAGGATTTTGACGCTGACAGTGACCGACACTCTTAAAAGGGTGTTTCTAGTATGTTCATGTTTGCACCATACACAGTTGTTAAAAACTTGACATTATGCCAATACGAATGAATCTGAAGTTTTTCAGCAATGTCAGATTGATTAGATTTTTTTTGTGTGTTTTACTTGGATTCAGTTTTTTGATATTTACCTTGATTTGGAAGTAATTAAAGTTGCTGAAGTTTTGTTTCAGTTGGAGAGTACAGTAAGTTTTAGTCATTGTTTGTGGATGCTTTGAAAGCTGGCAAAATTGCCAAAACACTGTGGCCTACATGGACATATTCTAGTCCTTGCTTGTGGGTGTCAGGCTGATATGAAAATTTAGGAGTTTCAAATAAGTGAAGCCAGCAATGTACAGAGGATCTGTCTGTTTATTGCCAGTGAGTGCATTCAATAATTTTTTATAATAGTGGTTTGAATGTTACTGACTTGGACTAAATTAACAGTGTATTCATTTCTAAGATACTTGGCAAGATAGAATACATATGGACTAGAAAAAAGGGAGATTTTTTCACATTTATTATATTTTGCCACAGGTATGTTTGGAATGATTGGGTTAGTATTAAGAGGTCTGGAAGTGATTGGGGCTAATGCTTCAGTAAGTCCTTTGACCTTCTTGCATGAAACATCATCTCTGATATTCTTTTTCATTTTGATTTTAAAATCTATTTATATAGGAGCCCTTTTACAAATGCGCGTAGGTGCCTATGCCTGTCCAATGTGTGTCAAATTGGCACTACCACCCAGCTACCACGTGCCCTGGGTGGTAATTCTATTTTTGGCGCACACCCAAAACACGTGTAGAAAATATTTTCTACTGTGGGGCCCTTACCCAGTGGTAATCAGCAGTTGGTGCATGCTACATGCCCGGTAAGCGGGTGACACGTTACTGTTAAATCAATGGGTGGCGTTAAGGTCTCGGGCCAAAAATGGATGTGTGCTGGTTTTCATTTTGCCACACGTCTATTTTCTGGCTCATTAAAAAAATCCCCTGTTTTTCCAGGCATACTCAGGAAATGGAGCAGCACGCGCCCAAAACATGAGCCTAAACCAGCGCAGGCCTCTTTTGGGCGCACCTTAGTAAAAGGGCCCTATAATTTGCTATTCACAACTCCCGCAACATATTTTGTTCTTGGTTTAAATTAAAACATTTTTTGTTGTCTTTCAAGAGCAGAGTTGAATCGGTCCATTTCACATTAGTCTTATCCACGCTGATATGATTACATATTATGAAAAACCTGAATAATCATTTAAGCTGTCATTTATTAACACTATATGATAATTCCACCAATGCATGTTATTTACCAGAGACCATTTTTATGCAGTACATTAATGACATTAGCATGTGCCGTTAGAAAATGACTTCCTTAAAGATATATTAGATGATTTAGAACATTTTAATTACTTTACTGGCTGCAGTAATGGCTTCAACAAAGTGATTTCCTGGGCAGATTCATAAGAGAAATCTTGACAAAATTGTATTTACAGTACTTTCTCCCCACATTTTTCTTCAAGATAACAAAGTAATATTTTGCAGTTATCTGAAATCTTTAGAATAAAAATTGTGTTAAATTTCAGGGGTGTATTGTTAGCCCTTCTGCTCAATAAGAATTTTTGATCTAGATATCATTTGTTACTTATTTTGGGCATTTAAGAACATAACATAACATAAAATAACATAACATAATAACAATAGCCCAGTATCCTGTTTCCAGCAGTGGCCAATCCAGGTCACAAGTACCTGGCAGAAACCCAAATAGTGGCAACATTCCATGCTACCAATCCCAGGGAAAGAAGGCTTCCCCAAGTCTGTCTCAATAGCACACTATAGACATCTCCTCCAGAAACATTTCCAAACCTTTTTTAAACCCAGATACGCTAACAGTTGTTACCGCATCCTCTGGCAAAGAATTCCAGAGATTAACTATTCTTTGAGTGAAAAAATATTTCCTCCTATTTGTTTTAAAACTGTTTACATGTAACTTCAATATGTGTTCCCTAGTCTTTGTACTTTTTGAGAGAGTACAAATTGATTCACTTTTACTCGTTCTACACTACTCATGATTTTATACACCTGAAATCATAACTCCCCCTCAGCAGTCTTTTTTCCAAGCTGAAAAGTCCTAACCTCTTTAGCGTTTCCTCATATGAGAGGAGATCCATCCCCTTTATCATTTTGGTCACTCTTCTTTGAACTCTAATTCTGCTATACCTTTTTTTTATACATGGCAACCAGATGAACGTAATACTCAAGGTGAGGTCACACCATGGAGCGATTCCGAGGTATTGTAGTATTCTTGGTCTTAATTACTATGTCTTTGCTAATAATTTCTAGCATCCTGTTTGCTTTTTTGGCCACCACCACATTCTGGGCAGAAGATTTCAGTGTATTGTCTACACCAGTTGTTTCACGAGTCCAGTCCTAGAGTACCCCCCACCAGCCAGGCCTTCAGGACATCCACAACGAACATCCATGAACTTCATCCGTATACACTGCCTCCATTATATGCAAATCTTTCATGCATATTCGCTGTGGATATCTCGAAAACTCGACTGACAAGGAGCACTCCAGGAGCAGACACATAAGAAATGTGTACTTAAACCATCAAGGCCAACAAAGTACAGTAAGGTTTTGCAGTTATATCACATGGGAATTGCTAAAATTAGCGCAAAATGACTACAGAACCTTTGCATTAACTGTCAATAATGTTCCCAGTGTGGCAGATAATGAGACGGATTTTAAGAAAGGATACCAACTCAGAATAAGGATGTCCAAGTCAATACATCACATTTAGGTGGCTATTCTCATGTATTTTAGAACAGGATCTGCCGACATACAGCCTGTTCTAAATGACATGAGAAATGGACACCCAAGTACTGGTTATGTTCTGCATGAACATCTATTTTACAAACTAAAATATCCAAACTGTGAATGGGGCAAAACAAGGGACATGGACATCTTCGTGGCAATATAGGAATGTTCATATTATAAAATGGACACGTGGAGGGGCATAATCGAACGCGAATGCCTATCTCCATGGGCGTCTATGTCCGAAAACGGGTATGTGAAGAGGCGGGACAGACTGTATTTTCAAAAAAATGGACGTTTTTCAGCTGGGCGTTTGTTTTTTTTAGAGATAATGGAAACTAAAAACGCCCAGCTCAAAAACGTCCTAATCCGAGCCATTTGGTCGTGGGAGGGGCCACGATTCACAGTACATTCGCCCCCCTGACACGCCAGGACACCAACTGGGCACCCTAGAGGTCAGTGTGGTGGACTTCAGACAACGCTCCCACACGCATAGCTCCCTTACCACGGGTGCTGAGCCCCCAACCCCCCTCCCCCAAAACCCACTACCCACAAATGTACAACAGTACCATAGCTCTTAGGGGTGAAGGGGGCACCTACATGTGGGTACAGTGGGTTTTGGAGGCCTCCCATTTACCAGCACAAGTGTTACAGGTAGGGGGGGATGGGCCTGGGTCCACATGCCTGAAGTGCACTGCGGTACCCACTAAAAGTGCTCCAGGGACCTGCATACATGCAGGCCTCTAGGACCTGCTGCTGCTATTTAACATTGGCACACCAGTTGACACCTGAAGACTAATCTCTCCGAAAATGTCCTTTATTGGAATAAGCACGCTTACTCACAGTTAACTGCAGATCAGAGGTTGTGCCCCACTGGCAACGAGTCTCGCTGGTACTGAGATTAGCAGTAGGTCAGAGCTGGCAGAATGGTGTACAATGCCCTCTTTCAGCAACATTCAAGGTAAGAACTAAGTTCTGTAATGTGGCTAACACATGAAAGGGATCTAAAACTGGCTTACAAAAATGGCCACTACCTCATGGACTACCGGAAACAAAACAGGGCACACTCTGACCCAGTAAGCAGGGGGACAAGCACCATGGGAGTAGAGCCTACCAACATCGTGAGCATTTAACACAAGCTAGTGGAATCACGGAGCCCAATACCCTACACCCACCACAATGCATTGCTGATGTGACTTTGCAGTGTGCATAACAGAAAAGGTGTCACACTCATCCGAGAGCCACATCAGAACCAGGGAAAGGCTGTCACAGGATAGAACACATTCTGCTGTCATGGAGGTGGGTACGGCATTTGAGGCTGGCATATAGGCTGGAAAAAAGTTTTTTAAATGGTTTTTTGGTGGGAGGGGATTAGTGACCACTGGGGGAGTCAAGGGAGGTCATCCCCGATTCCCTCCAGTGTTCATCTGGGCAGTTAGGGCACTTTTTTGGGACTTGTTAGTGAAAAAAAAGGGTCCACAAAAAGTGACCCAAAATCGCGGTAGAAACGCCTTTTTTTCGATTATCAGCTAAAGACGCCCATCTCTCGGCCGATAACCATGCCCCAGTTCTGCCTTCACCACGCCTCCGACACGCCCCCATCAACTTTACCCGTTTCCGTGACGGATTGCAGTTGGAAATGCCCAAATCGGCTTTCGATTATACCGATTTGGGCGCCCATGGGAGAAAGACGCCCATCTTCCGATTTGGGTCGCAATATAGGCGTTTTTCTCTTTCGATTATAAGCAGGATAGACATCCATGTGGAGGAGTAATTTAATGGTTAGAGCAGCTGGCTTAGAAACTGAGCAGAGAACCAGAGGATGCTGGTTGAAATCCCACCAGCAGCTCTTTGTCTTTTCTTTTCTTTTTTTTAAATTGTGAACTCTCCAGGAATAGAAATACCTACTGTGACTTCTCTTCCTCCAGTGGAGAATTGCTCAATCGGAGCACCTTTCTGTGATCCAAATCATAGTTACTTGATGCTAGTTTCCACATTAGTAGTCACCACCCAAGCAACAGATCTAGGCGTCAATTTCGACAATACTTAAAAAATCTTCTCAGTGTGCAATAGCAGCAGCATGCTAGGAATTATTAGGAAAGGGATAGAAAATAAGGTAAAAGAATATTGTAATGCTTCTGTATTGCTCCATGGTACAACCTCACCTTGAGTACTTTGTGCAATTCTGGTTGCCATATCTCACCAAAGATATAGCAGACTTAGAAAAGGTTCAAAAAAAGAGCAACCAAAATGATTGAGGGGATGGAACTCGCAAGAAGAAAGGCTTAAGAGGTCATGGCTGTAAGCTTGAATAAGAGATGGCTGAGAGTGGGATATGATAGAGTTCTACAACATCCTGAGTGGAGTAGAACAGGTAAATGTGAATCGATTGTTTACTCTTTCAAAAAGTACAAAGACTAAAGGACACTCCATGAAGTTACATGGAGATACTTTTAAAACAAATAGGAGAAAATATTTTTTTACTCAACAAATAGTTAAGCTCTGGAACTCGTTGCTGGAGGATGATGATATAGCGGCTAGTGCATCTTCTGATTTAAAAAAAAGTGGTTTGGACAAGTTACTGGCGGAAAAATCCATAATCTGCTATTAAGATAGATATGGAGAAAGCCACTACTTATCCCTATAATTAGTAGCATGGAATCTTGCTACTCTTTGGGATTCTGCCAGGTACTTGTGACCTGGACTGGCCACTGTTGGAAGCGTGGATGTAAATAGTTTGTGATACGTCTCACATAAACAATTTAAATAGACGGTAGTCAAATATTGCTATTATCTGGATACATTTTTGACCAACCCTCCAGCCCACTTCTAATCCTGTCTAAAATTAAAATTACTAATTTTGAGCGTATGGGGAGAATTTTATGTATGTCGCCAAAAAAAGTGCTATTCTATAAGCCACACATAAAGTTTGGTGCGGCTATTTGCACCAGCTGAAATGTGGTGCAAATGTATGCACCTAAATTAGTCACGTATCCCCCCCTTATCTATAACAATGTGTGTAAATGCTAAGAACACCCCCATTCCACCCATCACCCTCCCATTTCTGCACCCCCCCTTTTTTTTTTACTCGCATGTAATATGTAGGTGTGCATCCCTACTCCTAAATTTACACATGTAAATTCCAATTAAATCTAATTAGTGCCAATAATTGCTTGTTAAAGAGCCAATTATTGGTGCTAATTAGCCAATAATTGGTGACTTTTATAGAATTAGGGGGATAGTGATTTATATGACCAAATGTTAACCATTTTATGAAGAAATTTTATTCAAAAAGGATTTATGCAGTTGACATTCACTAGCAGCCACATGAGTTCTTGAGAATATTGACCCCAATTTGTCTCAAACACTGATTATTTGGTACCTTTTTTATTGCATAAAACTGTTTTTAATTAAACCAGGGTACCATAATAAGAACTTACTGGCTTTCTATGTACAAACCTTGTTATCTTGTAATACTTAAATGGGAGTTATTGCTACCACTGACTCCCATTAGGTATTAATGCTCAGTGCATTATCCATGGATAGTATCTTAAGAAGCCTAACATGTAATTGTTTTACTTGAGTACCTTACTTCAGCTCAGGCCTGTAAAACAGAAACTTCCCCTCCTCCCACATACAGATAAGGGCTTGTGGGAAAAAACGCACCTCCTACTTAGCACCTGCCCTCCACCATGTATCTCAGAATTGGCCTACGTAGTTTGCAATACCCCTTCCTGGAACCACTTGCTACCCAGATAAATGCCATCCAGGGATAGAGTTGGGGTGGAGGCACAATTTATCCTGACAGTGGTGATTTTCAGGACCGCTATCCAGGCGACTGTCTGGATAACTCTGGACAACAAAAAAGCTGTCCAAAAAGTTATCCAGATAGTGGCTGGATATTGCTTGTATCTGGATAGTGCCGGCAACTCACTGTTCTATCAAGATAATTATCGGTAGCCACAGTGCATATACTGCTGCTGAACTCTGGATTTTTTTTGCCTGTGGTGGTCATCATTTTAAGAAATTTCTGACTACTGTGGGCTCAATATTGGGGGATAAGTATTCTGTGACTCAGTTACCCAATTCTATGATTAGATTTTTCAGAGAACCTGTCTTAGGTATGGATTATATTCTGTGAAGTAATAGAAGCTTTACTAGTCTCATATCATTCTACCTCCTTTATCCTTATAATAAAGTTGTGGATAATATTTTAACCTTAACATCAGTTTACAGTTGATGGTAGAACAAATAAACTACTGAGAGAGAACCAAAATACATCACCTCATATGCTTTTATCATCTGAAGAATTGCAAATGTTTTAAACAGCTACAAATACAGGCAGAAGAAACTTAAAACTCTATGTGGTTGGCAAGATGGTTTTCTAGACCTCAACACTCTTGTATGACACTGGAATTATAATATTTTTCTGTCGATCATTGTGAAGGGATTTTTGATTGTAATCCGAAAGCATCCCTGATAGAGAACATCAAATTAAGGGAATGAATCACTAAAGCGCAGCAGTTCTTAGTACTATTAGAGAATTGGTTTCATTGAAAATAATGGGGCTAGTGCGATAAATATGCGCGATAACCTATGGTAACCCAGGGTAACATGGCTTATTGTGCTGTAGTGAATTAGCTCCTATAAGTGGTGTTTAAGATTATAGCTCATTTGCTTATTTTTGTTGAATACATTTCTTAGGGCAAAATAAAGCAATGGCACAAAGTTTCCCATTATTTCTTGCAAGTATGTCAGAATATAAAAATGTGAATTTACAAGTCATGCAAGAAATAGCCAAATGGCTACACTGATACACATGGTATAGGCATTTATTTTGAGATCGTATTAGTTTTATGACAACTTTAATTTGTTTGATACTGTCCCCTGGATTCTATATAGTGCACTTTAGAGATCTGTGCCGAAATTGGCGCGGATTCTATAACAGTGTGCGCAATTTAACAAGCTAATGAGCACTGATCACAGCTTGACCATATGGCTCCAGAAAAAGCAGGACAGATTGAGCCAGTCTGGGTTTTACTTCCATTGCTTTTAGTGGAAGCAAACCCCGTCCTGGATCAGTGTGTCCTTCTTTTTCTGGAGCCATATGGTAACCCTAATCACAGCACTTAAGCAATGATGAGCACTAATTGGCACTGATTAGAATTTAGACACACAACTTGCTAAGTGTATTCTGTCACGATGTGCGCCGAACTTCTAACGTGAACAGGCAAAAAGGGGCATGGTTGTGGGTGGGGAAATGGACGTTTTGTGGGCATTCTGAAATTTTGGCACCTAGTTATATAATAAGGTCCAGTGTGCCTAAATCTATACACCAAGATTTACACCATGTTTTTATTGGTGTAAACGGATGCGCATAGATTTAGGAGCTGAAATATCAACTAAGTATATTCTATAAAGATTTAGGTGCTGATTATAGAATATGATCAGTGCCGATATTTTAGGCGCCATATATGGAATCTCTCCCTATGTTAATAGAACAAATGTGCAGTGACCCTGTGTACTTAGGGTTTGACTTTCAAATTACCCTTTCTTAGCTGTCAATTTAATATGTATGTAAGTTACCCTATGACTTGGGTTTGGGCTTAGCATAAATTAAAACACCAGGAGCATAATTCTTACTATGTTTGTTTATTGTGTGCTAGTTTAACTAAACCAAATAACGCCAATATCACAGATAGCCCCATTGGTCTGCTGCCTCACAAAGGTCTACCCACCCAAAGCCTGATCCAAATGGAAGATCCTTCTCTCTTTGGTCTTACGGCCTGGTTCTTGAAAAGTCCATGTTAAGGACAAAGGGATATGCTGATGAAGCCATTATCACTCTTCTACAGGCTTGGAAGAGTGTTAGAGTGTGGAGGACCTTTGAATTATGGTTCTTGAAGAGGGGGATTCAGCCTTTTCAATCTTCTCTAGCCCATATTTAAACGCCCTTAAAGTGCAAGTAGCAGCTCTTGTGCGTTTTAGAGGTCAGAATTCTTCCCTAGCGGAACATCTGGATATTGTCCATTTCTTAAGAGTTAAAGGCTCCTTGGTCTCCATTTGAACCTTTTAGGCACATTGAAAGATCTCACCCTTAAGATGTGCTTTCTCTTAGCTATCACTTGAACTAGAAGGGAATCTGAAATCCAAGCCCAATCCTGCAAAGACTCCTTTCTTCATTTCATAAAAGCTGGGGTTACAGTTAAAATCATACCTTCCTTCCTTTCTTCTGAAAAAAATCAGCTGGTCTTTCTTCCATCTTTCTGACAAGAGAACTGTGAGTTGACTGATTCCTTAAAATTGCCTGATGTTCAGAAAACCCTTCTAAAATACTTGAATGTCACCAATGACTTAGGACACTCTGACCATACCTTTGTACTTTTTTCCAGTTCCAAGAAGGGAAACGCTTGTTGGTTGAAGGATTCCTTTGCCTCAGCTTACATTCTTGCAGGAAAACAGTCTCCCTTGGAAATCAAGGCCCACTCTACTAGGACAATTGGTACCTCTTTGGTGGAATCACATGGTTACCATTGATGAGATTTGCGGGTCTGCAACATGGTCTTGCTGTCATACCTTTTCTAAATGCTACCATTTAGATATTTCTGCCAGAAAGGAAGCTTCCTTTGGGACTACAGTTCTTTCAGCGGGGGATCGGTCTCCCTCCCAACATGAGAACTACTTTCTACATCTGACGTGTTCTGGATTGATTTGTGGAATGCTAAGGAAGGAGATATTAGTTCTTAACTTTCTAATATTCTTTCCTTCATTCTCAACAGATCAGTCCAGAAGCCTGCCATTTATGTTTTCTCACTGTATTTTCATGTGTCAAAGAAATCCTGCAAGGATTGTTCTATTCACAGATGCAAGACTGGTTCATTGTTATTAAAAAAAAAAAGAAAGAAAGAGAAAAATGTTTTCTGCATTGATGCTATTTTATATTGGTTTATGTTGTATAAAGGAGGCAAGAGATGTTCATTCTTCTCTCTCATGAGTTCCACTGCTTTGTATCGAAATACTGACTTCTGCATAATAACCTTTATAGCAGAGCTTGGTCATTCTGTGTATCTCCATTGATCTGTTGGGACCAAAGAAAAGAAAATTAGCAGGTAAGAACAAATTTCTCTATATTGGTTTCTGCTATTGGGAGGCCCTTTCATTCTTTCCCTTTTTGTGTTGAAGGCAACACGTAGCTAGCAAATCTCAGATGTGGAAATTTCTCATCTTGCTTTTTTTTCTGACAAAAATAATTGACTTACCTGTAGTAAGTTCTCTCTAAGAATACAAGTCCTCAAATATCCACCCACCTTCTCTGGGTGTTTTATTCTCTACAAACTGAGGCACAAAAAGGATAGAAGAGTGAATATCAGAAAATTTTCTAGAAGTTAACCTAAGCTTTGGAAGCTTTTTCCTGTTCAGGCTACATTGGATGATGTCATCCAGATATGAGGACTTGTTATGCTGCTGTCAGTAGAGAATACCTACTACAGGTAAGCAAATTATTTTCTAGGACACATATGATAGATTGTAGGTTTTCTACCAGTTTTATTTGCGTATGAGCTGCAGTAGAAAACATACATGTGAAAAATCCTTATTTCTGCATAAAATTTGGTCTTACAATTTGTTATAGGTTAAGTGTATTCCAACTTAGGGTTCCTTTTACAAAGCCACGCTAGTGATTCTGGCGTGGCTTTGTAGAAGGAGCCCTTACTTTCTAAATAAATATTTCCATAGCGTCCCACAGATCAATCCAGAGACTTGTGGTTGTGTCCCTCTACCAGCAGGTGGAGATAGAGAGAACCTCCGAGCAGTGGCGTTCCTAGGGGGGCTGACACCCCGGGCGGATCGCTGATGCACGGCACCACCCCCCCCAGCAGCGTGCACCCAGGGTGGACCGCCCCCACCGCCCCCCCCCCCCCCCAGGAATGCCACTGCCTCCGAGGTTTGCTATTTGTGGACCTGTGCAGCCAAGTAAATCTCAGTATTCTCTCTATCTAGCAGCTCTAGTTTGATCTGGCTACTGGTGTCCTTTGGGCAAAGTTTAGCACAGTTGGGGGTTTAGTGTGTGTTTGTAGCTTCTGGGGTACACCTGGTGGTGCCAGGTCCCTCCTGGTCTCCCCTTACCTTTCCTCTGTTGCCCGGGGCTGTGGGCCTGATCGGGTGTTGCCTTTCTCTCCTGAGTAAAAAAAAAAGGTAAGCGTTTCTTTAAGAGACATTGTTTTTGTTTAATCATACGGAGGAGTTAGACGGGCTGCCGAGTCTGTTTGAGGGGCAGGTGTTTGAGGAGCATGTCAGTGCCTTCTGAGGCGGCTAAGTGCTGCTTCCAGTGTGGGGGCCGGAGAGCAGCGTCGGAGGAGTGTGAGTCGTGCTGCCGTCAGCCCACAGCGGGTGTTCAGCGCGACAGGTGTTCCCCTCAGAAGTCCAGTGAGTTGGAAGTGCAGGGGATGGTTTTGGCGGTTTCCTAGGGGCAGTTAGTGCAGCATGTGTTGGCGGGCACCATTTGTTCCTCTCAGGTGCGACCAGCTCTGCACGTGGCGGTTGACAGACAGGAGGCACAGCGAGCTTCTGTGGCACAGGCTCTGATGGAGGAAAGCAATTTAGAGGGAGCAGGGGAGTCCCTTTCAGTACCTTTTTCCCTGGATTTTGTTTTATTAATGCACAATCCCTTTCTTCTGAAGAAGTCAGGGGCTTCTCTTCAGGCAGCCCTGTCTCTTCCTCAGCAAACTTCGGTTGCTGCAGCCTCTCAGTCTTTCCTGCGAAAACCTCCTCAGGTGGAGATTTTGGATCCCGAGGAACTATCTGACCCACATGGCCCGGTTTTGTCTCCGGGCTTTCCTCAGAATCATTGGATTTGGCAGATGAGGTCACCCTGCCTTCTGAGGAGGGGGATGGCCTGATAGCTGCCTGTCTTTTTTGCTGGGAAGAGCTTCCCTCCCTGATTATTAGGGCTTTTGAGGTTTTTGCCATTTCACCCCCTGAATCGTCAGGGGGAACAGGTGCGGTGCCTTCTATTATGTCTGGCACCAAATGCCCACATCTTTTCTTTCATGTGCATGAGGCCATGAAAATCCTTATTTCGGCACATTGGGATACGCCGGACAGTGGGCTTAAGGTTGCTAGAGCTATGTCGCATCTTTACGCGCTGCCTGCTGCTGACTTAGACTTGCTGAAGGTTCCTGCGGTGGATTCATTAATCACAGCGGTCACTAAGAAAACCACTCTCCCTGTGGAGGGTGGCATGGCGCTCAAGGACCCTCAGGATCGTAAGTTAGAGACTTGCTTGAAGCTGCCCTTTGAAGTAGCGGCCCTTTCCTTGCAAGCTTCAGTTTGTGGCTCCTATGTGGCGCAGGCATTCTTATTGTGGGTACAGAAAGCCTCCTCTCCGGAGGACCTCGTGGCTGTTTTGCCGGCCTTAGAGTCACCGAGGTCCTTCACAATCTGTTCTAGGTCTGTCCCAACCAAAAGCTTTCCCCTAAAAGGAAGCCTTGCCAGCCATGACTTAGAGGCCAAGTCTGCAGCCCAATGTCGCAACCACAGCTAGCGACACGCAGTAACCGCTAGAGAAACCTCCTTCGTCGAAGCCCTCAAAAGATCATAAAAAAGATCCGCAACTTACAACGACTGGGAGCTGTCCAGCCTGTACCCCCAGCAGAAAGAGGGTGCGGTTGATACTCCATTTATTTTGTGGTGCCAAAAAAGGGTGGTTCTTGGCGACCCGTCCTAGATCTCAAGTGCATCAACAGGTCCTTATGGGTTCGGCATTTCCGCATGGAAACCCTCCGCTCAATGATCTTTAGTAAAAGACTCCCTGAATATAAAACGGATCATACAATATACTTTTGAAGAAAGATGGATTAATTTTAAGGAACAAATTTCAGTTATCACTCTACGTATATGGGGACATGTAAAAAGCAAAAGCAATCATGATATTATGATCCTTTAGTCAACATCTTTAAAGTGAATAAAGAAACAAACAAACAAACAAATATTGTAAAATGGTAATCCCCAAAGTCCAAAACTGACTGAGACTGTAGTTATTTGGGGGAAATATTTGAGAAATAATAATCTGATTCAATAATATTGTACATTTTTGGAGCATTTTTAGTCCTTTCTAAAGCTGTAGCTATAGTGTCTAATAAGAGAGTTACAAAGAGGCAGAAATCTTTCTGTGCCTAATTAGGTTGTTTCTACGTGGAGAATTTTGGCAGTTCGGATTGTTAACCTGTATTATAATGTAAGGTATAATTTACTAAGGCTTTTCTTCCATTCTGTGCTTATGGGGAAACGCTTAGTAAATCAAGTCCTAAGTATAACCCTTTTTTAAACCTTAATACCTAGGGAAATTACCTATTATAAAATATCAAGGTTTGTTGGTGGGAAGCCGTTGGCAAGAAGTTGGTTCAGGCCAGAATTTGGTATTCTGAACCAGACAGTTTACTTAGTCTTGAGGTAAAATGGGACAACTCTCAACAACAATTATATTACAAGCAGAGACAATGCAAAACTAGCCTCAACATTTGCAATTTCTTAGCAGCTTCTTTGGACTTTTGGAGGACTTAAGAGAGTCTTTAGTTACAGTGTCCTTATTTGGTGGGTTCTTTCCCAGATGGGAACTCTGTTGTAAGTTTCTTTATCTGGATAGATGCATGCCAGGGACTGTCCTCTTTGTCCCCTTGGGCTGGATCCTCTGTACTTTTCCCTTTATCCTTTTCTACAGGAGTGGGGGGTGAGCTGATTCCCTGTTCCTGTTAACACCAAGTGGCTAGTGCAGTAGCATCCACTGCTCCGTCACTGCCCTCCCTTCCTTCCTCCAGGTAGAATGGCTGGGGTAGCCAAAGACCCCCTTGCTATAAGGGACAATGGTCAGGAAGCAGGAGCCAAAGACAAAGAAATTCAGATAGGGCTGGGGTTTTATATCATCTACAGTTCCTCTCCAGGAGAGGTCTCATCCCCACCATTACCTGTCTGGTCAAGAGAGTCTCCCCCTTCCCCCTTTCTTCCAGAAGCTGTGGAAGTATTCACAAGTCAAAGTCCTGTATCTTAGTAGAGCCTTTTGTGAAATACATATAGGGAATTCACATGTATTTGATGGCTTGCAGGCAGAAGCAGCCATTTTACAAATGGGTATGTGCCCAAAAAGAGAAACAGCATTTCATAATTTTCTACATGTAAGTCCAGGTACAGCTGATCTGATTTTACAAACCTACATGTCTAATTTCCGTAAAACAAAAAAACAGAGGATGAATTACTCCCTTAATCCTTCTTGTAAAGCCCTGGGCAAAATGAGTATTAAAAAAAAAAAATTCTTCCGAGCTTAGGCAAATCTCCAAGGAGAAATTTCAAGGAGAAATTTTATTAAACATAGACATGTATTCCCTATGCAAGGTGAAGAATACATGTATAGATTTTTGGCCCACCCAAGAACACCTTGAAATTTCTCTGAACTGATGCTGTCCACTTATAAATAGTGGATATCTGAATTTGCCACTTATACATGTGTGCAATCTGCACATGTAAATGCTGCTATTAACCCATAGAGATGCTTTTAGAATGGAGGCTCGTAAATCCATAGAATGAATATGATCATGGTTAAAACATTGCTAAACAGACTTTTCTTTAA
This sequence comes from Microcaecilia unicolor, assembly GCF_901765095.1. Classification (NCBI taxonomy): domain Eukaryota; kingdom Metazoa; phylum Chordata; class Amphibia; order Gymnophiona; family Siphonopidae; genus Microcaecilia; species Microcaecilia unicolor. The sequence goes on from NC_044033.1 coordinate 123,791,213, forward strand.
AATCTTGCAAATCATTTTGACTAGATGTTAGTTTCTCAGTATTAGTATATATAGTTCATATGCTCAGGGCTCTCCATATGTCTATTATGGATCATAGAAAATTACTCCTGAGGTAATTCTGTGCAAAAAATGTTGAAATTCTGCATTGTTCATTTGTAGTGTATTTTTGCACAGAGTTTCCCCATCATAAGATCTGAAATCTCCTCAGGCTCCTGCTTCCCCAGTTTCCTCTCACTCCAACTGCAGTTCTCGCTCCCTATAACTCCCAGCAAGACCCCTAATTCCATCTTATCCCAAAGTTGTCTCCCTCATACAATGCCCCCACCTCTCATTCTTCCTCCCCCAGGCATACCCCCCCATCTCTCACTGTTTCTCATCCACTCCATAGCTATCATTGCATCCCTCCCCATGGAACATCATGAAGCTTGATATCCCCCACATTAATAGCGTATTCTCAGCTTTCTCCCCCACCCCAACTGCATGGCACACACTCAGCTTTCTTTGCCCTTTGCCATTCCCAGGGAACATAAACTTTGCTCTGCCCCCTCCAATTCCCATGACATGCGCTCCTTGCTCTTCCCCATCCCCATGGCACACTCGTCTTGCTCTGCAGTCCCCAAGGCACACTCACTTGCTTTGCCTCCCCCCATCTCAGTGGCACACTCGCCCTAGTTTGTCCTTGCCCCCAAATCCCCATGGTACACCACCTTGCTCTGCCCCACCCCCCAAGGCACACTCACCATGCTGCACCCACATTCACATTGCACACTTTCACCTTGCTCGACCCCCCCCCCCCCCCCCATTCCATTGGCACACATTCAGCCACCAGCATCAGCTGCTTTCCTCAATCTTTCTCCCCCTCCACCACAGAGATCGCATGACAAGACTAGAAGGAAGGGAATAGCTGCACTCCTCCTGTTCTGGCCTACACTCAACCATTCATGTGAGCTGCACGGGCAATGCAGTTCATGTGAGCAGCCAGGTGAAAGCCAGCAGAGGAGGAGGAAGTGGCCTGATGTGCAGCCATTCTCTTCTTCCTCATCTTGTTGCATGAGCTGTGCAGGGGAGAGGAGGAGAGAATGATGGGAGCAGCTGATGCCAGTGCCTACGCATAATGCAACCCACAAATTCTATAACTGACAATGAAAGCTAGGTGCGCAGTTATAGAATAGTGCCAGATACATGCAGAGCATAATCAAGTAATTGGCATTAAATTGGTGATAAATAGCAATAATTGGTGTTAACAACAACTAATTGGCACTAACTTGCCATTGTGCACGTAACAAACTTGTGCTCCTATTATATAAACAGTGTGCCTAACTTCTCTCACACAAATGCAAAGGGGGCATTAATATGGGAGGGGCATGGGCATTCCAATTATTCTTGCACATACTTTATAGAATAGTTCCATCTGTTTTTATGGCTCACTGTTCAATATTTTTCCTTCTTTAGTTTATTGTCTCTGCTTGTCTGGACTAAGAATCCTGGTGGTTTGTGTTGTGTCTGTGAGTGCTTTCTAGGAACCGTGGGACCCCTGGGAGTGTGGCCCCAGTGACCTAGAAATCATCGAGAGCGGAAGACTCGCCTAGAGGCAGTTGGAACCCAGTTGGTGGGAGGAGGGTGCTAGTGTAGAGCACAAGCAGCAGGTGCAGGCGGACCTGAGCTGTGCTGGGAATAGACCTAAGTAGCCACGAGGTAGCCACAGGCGGATGACCAGGCATTTCATGACAACCCTTATAAGTATTGTTTCATGTGAGGAGGAGGTGATGCAGCATAGGAGCTCTCTGGTTGAGGGCCCTCCCTGTTTCAGGTGCTTGGGCCAGGAGTACCTGGGCCGTGGTTTCCCTGGATTAGATAACCTTGTGAAATCTTCATTTTGTTCCTCTTGTCAGTGTGTGAGCCAGTCTTCATTTATTATTGAGTACTGAAAGTGGATCGGCTCATGTACTGAGAAAAGAAGGGGAAAAAAACTTCTGCAGTGGTGTGTGATATTTTTTCTGTCAGCTCACACTTTTTAATACCACTGTAATTTGCATGCTATTAGATTACTGCAATGAGATTAAAAGTTTGTTTTTCCAGCACATGCATTAAAACAGTGTGTGCTGAGGCTTAGCACACTGATTTAATAGACAGTTTATTACATCAACCTTCCTCTGTCTAGCAGAGTAATGCTTATTAAATCTGCCCCTAAGTCTTTGAAAACTAGATCGTAAGTCAGTAGTTCTGAAGATAAAGAAAGGTGGCACTTCAGAATATATAATAGTTTTTAAAATAACCAAATAAAACTTCTACAAGACCAGTATAAAATGTGTGTATTTAAGCTAGAATTATATTCATTATATTAATGGTGTCCTGCAGCTTGATCTGTTTGCAAATTGAATTCCTACTGGTAGTGTGGAACATCATCTTTAATATTAATACTGTGGAAAAGCAGTTCACATCTTGAATAAATATGTAATGTACTTGCCTGTTTAGCCTGTATTTTGTTCTATTTGGCTTGGAGCTATGCTGACTTATATGTATCATAAGAAGCAGGTAGTACAATCTAGCAGACTTTTTGTCAGAGATGACAGTTTTAACAGCAAGAAGTGTATTACTGGGAAATTCTTTGTTGATGTATGTACCTGTAAGTAAAAAGACAATTGTTTTAGCTAGAAAACCAGTTTATACCTAGTGTGCCTGAATGTAACATACCATGAGCAAAATCCAAATGAATAAATAATGTATATAATATATAATGCTTGATAATGGGAATTGATCTATATATTATTGATACATTGAATTGTTGGCACTATTGTTTAAATAAATAAAGTGAATGGAGGCAAGTGACTCTGTTTTCTGATGGCTAGTTAATTTCTAATCATAGGTTTCTGCTCTTTCTTCGGTTTATGGTATCGTGTCCAAAGCCATGACATTCATTTGGGCAAGGCTTTCAGTAGATGCAAAAGAGGGAGAGCAATTGTTTTCTGTATCCATCAGTGTTGTGGATTTTTGGTTGTATGTTTTGCAAGCTATGTCATTTAGGTCCTTTTCTATCAAGCTGTTCTAGTGGCTCCGGGTGCAGTAATGCTGACAAAGCCCATTCACTTTGAATAGGTTCTGTTGGCATTGCTGCGCAGGAACCACTAGCACGGCTTGATAAAAGAGGCCCTTAAAGGGTATAATGTTACTAACATCTCATCTTTTGTAGATATTCTTTCAACATTTAAAAAAATTGTAAATAATTTTTTTTATTAAATCTTGTACAATAAGGGGTACTTTTACTAAGGTGTGCTGAAAAATGGCCTGCGGTAGACATGTGTTTTGGGGGTGTGCAGAATTATTGTTTAGAGCACCTACAAAAAAATGCCTTTTTTTGCCGAAAATGGACATTCGGCAAAATGAAAATTGCTGCGTGTCCATTTTGGGTTTGAGACCTTACTTCAAGCCATTGACCTAGTGATAAGATCTCACACGGTAACTGGGCAGTAATGGTCTATGCGCATCAGAAAATAAAAAAATTATTTTCAGGAGCACGTAGCGGATGCACGCCAAAATTGAAATTACTGCAAGTGCCATGCAGTAACCGGGTGGTAACTCTAATTTGGCACACATTGGGCATGCATAGGTGCCTACTTGGCTTAGTAAAAGGGCCCCTAAGTCTCACTGTGAAAATGGAGCTGAACTGATGTGGATATGCATTCCCCATATTTATCAACAGCTTGTAAATACCATGTTTGGATCTGACACATCTTGCAAATTTTATAAACCTCTTTAGTGAATGAAAAGTAGCCCACTATTGCAGAAAATACAGGAGAGTAATTTTCATAGGAAAAGCAATGCTTTACCTGTGGAAATGGGCATGTTACGCTTATCTTTATTTGCCAGTTGAGGTGTCCTGAGGGTGGAGTTGGAGTAGTGTTTAGAAGAGTACACTGTTTTTTGGATTTTCAAAAATGTGCTCTTATTTTATCTCTGTATGCACTGAATTGCCAGTAAAAATGTGTATGCATGGTTTTGTTCAGATAATTTTCAAAGCAAACATAATTGCATACTTTTGCTCTGAAAATGTGCCAGTCAGCATTATGGAAAGTATGCATACACTTTGGACTAGACTCTGTATATGGCGCCCAAATTTGGGCACCAAAAAAGAGCACTAAGCGCTATTCTATAGATGGCACCTAAATGTGGGCGCCATTTACAGAATAGCACTTAGCACCAGGATCCACATCCGAACCTGTTGTCAAGCCTTGTGCCTAAATTAGGTGCAGATCTGCCGTATTCTATAACACTGCATGTCCCTGTCCCCGCCTGTGGCCACACCCTCTTTTCAGATCTTCCCAGAAAATTTACATGTTCATCTTTATTAGCACCCAATTATTGATGCTAATTGGCTCATTCAATTAAATTGTGCACACAAATTTGCGCGCAAAATTTTGAGCGCCATATATAGAATTAGGAGTTTGCAGTTATGTAGGCATTTATAAAATGACCTCCTAAATTCCTATTTCAGGTCAGCCTATTTTTTTTTTTTACTTAACTGTTCTTATTCTTCACCCCATTTGGATATCTGTGTTTTGCTTGCCTTCTGTTGATAATCTTATAGCAAATCATGTATTACATGACCATGAAAATCCTAGATCTACCTTAACAGGACTGGGCTAGACAATTGAATTTTGCAGTCTAAAAATAGAATTGATTGTGATCTGATTTCCTGTCACAGTAGTTAGGTTAAATGGAATTTCACACCATGGAGTTCCTTATTTTCTTGTAGGGAATGTTTGGAAGAGCAAATCACATCATATTCAATTTTTGTTTTCAGTTTATTCAGCAAGAAGACACTATTTTTCATTTTCAGCACTGTATGAAAAATTTGTCACTGATTTTAAAAAGCTGAATACATATAGCATTGAATCAAGGCACATACAAGACAGCCAAAGGGCGTAGAATGCACTTTGGTTTTCATTTGGAAAATAATACTGTGGGATGATTATGGCAACATAACAGTGGGTTGTATTTGAACATGAAATAGCACACAATTAATAGGAAGCCAGAAGGAAAACTATTACACTGAAACTGAAACCATTTCTAGAAAACTCGGGTAGTAATGAACAGTATTTTTAATTCCCATCAAAAGATACTTTTGAATTTGGATGACTAAGGGGGTCTTTTACTAAGGTGTGCTAGCGTTTCTAGTTTGTGCTAAAAAAAAAGCTATGATAAACGCTGAGACGCCCAATGGGCTTCTCAGTGTTTAGCATCAGCTAAAAATGCTAGCACACCTTAGTGAAAGACCCCCTAAAACTCTGATTTTCACATGTAACTACTATTTTCCAGGTAGGATTTTTTTTGTTTCTTTCAGTATTTTGCAACATACCTAAATCTGCTTATAACAGAAGCTTTTCTGTGTGGGTTTTTTTTTTTAATTTTTACATTGGAACTATGCATATTGCAGGGTTTAGATTTTGATGAAGACAAAGTCATTTTCATTTCTTAAATAATTGGAAAACAGCTCTTGTTATTTAAGGGCCTTTTTTTTCTAAACTACGCTAATGATTCCCATGCGGCAAGTGTGACACAACCCAATGGGCTACAGCACATTTGCCATGCTGGGAATCACTAGCGAGGTTTAATAAAAGAGGCCCTAAGGGCTCTGTTTACTAAGGTTCGCTAGCATTTTTTTGTGCGCTAAACGTTAGAGATGCCCATATATTCCTATGGGTGCCTCTGGCTAGCATGCACTAATTTTTAGCGTGCACTAAAAATGCTAGCTCACCTATAGCTTGGCTTAGTAAACGACCCTAAGGGCCCTGTTTACTAAGCAGTGCTAAGGGCTCGTTAGCGTTTTTAGTGCATGCTAATGATTAGGATAAACTAAACGCTAAGTTGCCCATAGGAACATATAGGTGACTCTAGCTAAAAACTCTAGCATGGCTTAGTAAACAGGGCCCTAAGTTTGGTAAAATAGCATTTTGAAGCTTTATTTAAAGGGCAATTGTATTTTAGGTCAGAAACACCTAATATTTTTATTAACTAATTTACTTCAGTGAGGAATTTGTAAGGGAAGACATATAGTTAATGAAATGTTACCTTTGCTACAATCAAATAACTAACATTACCGATTAATACACAAATTTTCTTTGTTTAAACAATTGTTTTTTTATAGTTAATCCAACATTTTGCATTGAGTTTTCCCAACTTTTTTTTTCGGTTGGCCAGTATTAATTTTAATACCAAAGTGAAGAATGGCCTGTGCTTTTACTACAGTTGTCTCTAAAGAATGCAAAATCCTGATTGTTCAACACATCAAAAAAATTTTCACAGTCAACAAGTTATTTTACTCAGTAGAACACAAAAGCTAAATGGTCTGTAACTTCAATATTAGCAAGGAAAATACAGTACAAATTACTAAAAAATACTAAAATATAGAATTGTGGTCAGGTATTTCCACTACATTTAATTGCAGTAGTAACCTGAAATTTTGAAACTTTTAATAAAAAGTTCTTAAATATAAATTATATGGCAAATGTACAGTACATTGCTTTTTCAGTCTTTATCCAGTGTTTTGCAGTAGAACAAGTGACCTTATATCACCATTTCTGTTTTAAAAATGTCTGAGTTTTTTTAGTATCATGAATGTGAGTTATCAGAATCTGGTATACCACTGTCTCTATAGCTTCTGTTACTACTGCTCTCACTATGGTTATTTTTATACAGATTCATCCCATTAGGTGGGAATATAGTGTGTATTACAAATTCCTCCTTGGGCACTTGTTCATTATTAATTGGTAACATCTGAAAAGAGGTCTCCCTGATTTCTAAGATGGAATTGTCCTTCTTAGTTCCAGCTTCAGCATAATCATCTTTTCTCCTCCGGCCCTTGCTATATGCATAGTTCCTTGAAAACAGAGATCCATTCCTGTGAACGTACCAGGAAACTAAAGCAAGTAGAATAATAGCCACTAGAGCCACTGCACCTCCAATGACGGCAGCCAATGGCAAATTAGAGTTTTTGTAGGGTTCTTTTTCTTGTTCTCTGTTTAGGGTTGTTGTAGGATTGTACATTTTAAAGGGCAAGGTTTCAGTCTCTATGCACACAGGAGTTTCATCAGTCAGGTAGATGTTACTGGTTTCCATGGGAACCATACATACACGATATGGTGATTCAGGCTCAAGAGCTGTAAGTAAATATTCAGACCTGTCACCTGTTACAATGGTTTCAGTTATAGATCCAAAGGCAGGGCTGTGGTCCATTTTGAGCCAACTCAGCCTTAATGCAGTCATGGGTAGTGCAACTTTCCAAGATATGAGAATAGTCTCAGTGGTAACAGATTTTATAGTGATTGTAATTATTTTTCGTATTGGGCTTGCTGTAGTTCTGTAAATTTTATGGAGGTCAGGCATCTTTATTTCTGTCTGTTTGGTCATGGAAGTTGGCCATTGTCTTTGAGGAGGGTGTATTGTGTTGGATAAGGCTGTAATAATTTGAATGGTAGTTTTGATAACATTATCTTTGCAGTCAAATAGCTCTGTATTAAGATCCTTAATAGTCATCCCACGTACTTTTTCTGGTGCTTGACACATTAGCCCTCGTACATTCACTTTAGACGGTAATAACTGTAGCCAATCACGTACCCATTTCATTTTGCAATCACAATACCAGGGATTATTTCGAAGAAACAGTTGAGTTAAATTGTCCAGATCATCAAAGATACCCTGAGGTAAATTGCTTATGTTATTATTAGACATATCTAATCGATACAGTTGTCTAAGGTCAGTGAATGAATTTGGTGGTACATGATTCATGTGATTTTCTTGAAGGTAAAGCTTTCTTAGGTTTGCACCTGGCAAGTTAGCAGGTGGAGCTGTAAGAGAATTGCGAACTAAAGAAAGTTCTGTCAGATTGACCAGATTTGTGAAAACTTTGTCTCCTAAGCCATAATTGTTTAAAAGATTTCCATCCAGAACAAGACGCTTCAAGTGTGTTAGATCTTGAAGGGACACCTCTGAAATTGTAGAGATACGATTATCATCCAAACGTAGTTCTTCTATTGTTTTAGGCAAACCCCAGGGAATGGTACTAAGATGATTTCGAGATAGAAAAAGAAGCCTGAGGAAAACATTGTCTTGAAATGCTCCATCTTCAATGCTAACTGCAGAAACAGAATTATCATCTAAATGTAATTCTTCTAGAGAAGGGATTTGAGAAAGTGAATCATAAGTGACGGTCCTTATGTTATTTTCCTGCAAATGCAATTCTTTGACATGCCTTGGCAGGTTGGTAGGAAATTCATCTAAACTGTTACGATATAAATAAATTCTCTCTACCTTGACCAAAGTTTTCAGGTCAGAAGGAATTCCAGCATTATTTATTTGATTGTTTTGAAGGTAGAGAGTTGTAGCATCGTCTGGAATTCCTGTAGGAATAGACGTCAAATCACGATCATTGCAATAAATGAAACCTCCATCACAGCGGCAAACTGAAGGGCAAGGTTTGGCACTGATAGAATGAGGTGCCATTTTAAGGAACAGTCCAATTCTGGTCCATATCAGAAAGATGCTCCAGCTTACAGTAGTCATGCTCACTGTTGAATAGGTTTAAGTTCAGTGACTGTAGTAATCTAAAAGGGAAAAATAGAAAAAGAACTATAGAATTAAAAAAAACATAAAAATGGAGAAAAATATACATACACACATTTACTTTTTTTTTTTTTTAAGCTTGTTTGAACCAGAAGGATGCATTTTTATTCTTTTCAAAAGAAAAATGTACAGAAAATTCAGTTGCCTTGGAGAATGAACCTGAATTGGAAATCTGTTCTCCCTTCCCTCATCTTTTATCTATACCCTTCCATTTCCTCCCTCCTTCCTTCTGGTATAACTTAAATGCAAATATGTTTTTAAATTTTTGTTTTGTAATATTGTAGTTCTTTTCTGTTTTACTTTTCAGCCAGTACACTGCCTTGCCCTGTGAGTCAGTTAAGGTGGTATAGCAAATATGAAATAAACATAAACATATTAGATTTGGGCACAAATGGAGCTTCCCAGTGACTCAGCAGTAGTGCTGCATGTTGCCATGTGGTAGATGTGAGTCTAATTCCCAGTCCAGCTTCTAACTTCAGGGTGACAGAGGAAGCTGTCACACTGAAACCAACAAGTCTGCCTGTTGTTGTAGAATGATAAAGAATTGCCCTGAAATATTTTTAAATCATCAATTTTTAATTCAGTGTTTCCTATATAAGTTCTGTCTCTAATTCCAAGATTTCTTTTGTTCCTGGAAGTTGAGAAGTAAATTTTGCTTGACTACAATGTTTTAATTCACTCTTATTGGAAGTTCAAATTAAAAATACAGCTTGGCTTCTCCTGAGAGCTTAAATATACTTTCCAATTTTGAAGAATGATTTTATGTTGTTCTATGTACCTTGTGTACATCAAATATATTTGTTTCGTTGTACAACATGAGCTGTTAAAGTAGTAAGAAATGATACTAAATACAGAAGAACTTCAATGCGTGCAAATTTAGTGTTGCAATTTCTCATCATTGCTTAAAGCTCTCTAAATGACTATTTTGAAAGGTTTTTTTTTTTTTTTTGCAATGTAACATTGAAACTGAACTGAACCAACCAAATAAATTGTTTCAATAAAAATTCTACTCTGCAATGTCTGTTAATTAAAATTTCCTGCTTATGTAATTAAGAGGCTTCAAAGGATGGCACTAACATATTGCAGCTTTCATTTTAATTAGTGTAATAGAAATTTATAATGACAATTATCGATTCCAACTTTGACCTTTCTTGTTGAAGATCTGATTATAACTTGCACTTTATTCTCCCAAGCATGAAAACAAGAGATATCACTTTCTGTCCTACCTGATGTAAAGATGTCAGTAAATTGTGTGCTTGCAGAAATCCAATGAACTTAAATATATGCTGCAGACTTCTGGAAATATAGGAATATAGTTTAGTCCTTCTGGCAATTCCTTTTTCACAGTGTAGATGCCAGTGATATACCTTCTGATTAGTTTCACTGCTTCTGATCAACATCCCAACAAACGTTTACCATAATAGATGAGTACACCAAATGACTGAGGACAAAAGGTTCAGTTTCTTCTTGAGACCATATTAGAATGTGCTTTCTTTATATTTCCAACTTAAATTGTGTATGCACCCTCGTATTTGGCTGAACTCCTTTAAAAAAAATTGCTGAATCTGTAATTCTTATAATCTCCTCTCTGTAGTTTAATCTTAAATAATAACTTCAGTTCCACACTAGGGAAACCATGCATGATGTTAAAGGCTGGAATGACAGTGGCCTCTTCAGGATGCTAGAAAAAAGGGTTTGTCCGGTCTAAATTCAGTCAAGAATAAAATGTGTACAGTAGTTACATCCTGATAAGTTCACACTTGCCATGAAGCATCACTGTTTCCAACGTTTACCCCTTGCACTTGCTCAGAATTTTTGAAGCAGAAAATATCCCTTCACATTCTAAGAAAAGTGGACTTTGTCTTCCTTCTAAGAAAATGGATGTGGGTTTTCTGCCTCACAGATATCTTCCCCTTTGGAATATCCTTTTTCGCTTAACTTCCTGTAAAGCAAGAGCAAGGTATTGGTACAAGCAAATATATTCAATCACATTCTTCTTTTTGCAAACTTTCAAAAGTGCTTTCAAATTAATTGACATCTTCAACAGCAATCTGAGTTTCTGAGACCTTAAATGAGCCAGAAATTGAAGTGCACAATTGTACATTTTCTAGGTTTTCACTTAAAGCATTCCAGTGCTTCAGTTCAAGTACAGCAATAAATGAAGTTAGCTTTTTCAACTGGCCATGCAGAAATTCTGTTCATAAGTGGTGACACATGCCCATTTTGCATTACAAATTGGAAGTACAACCACCTACAGCCACAATGGCGATTTGTGTTCAGTTGCTATCTTTTGATTCTCTGTCTTATTCTAAACTACAGGAATAATGTCATACATAAATATTTAAAAGAAATCATTTTTTTTCCAAATATTCCAGTATTCAGCAGTAGTCACAAATTACAAATGGAAAGATATTGATTTTAATAGTGGGTTATGGATTTTATCTGTATGTAATATGTAAACTGCCTTGGTTTTACCACAGAGAGGCAATATATCAAGAGTCTAATAAACATAAACATACATGGATTAATGTTTGGTTCCATCACATTTTAAATTTATGTCGTAATTATTTTAGTTTGTGATGTATTACATAACTGCACATTTTGAGTTACAGTCTGTCTCTCACTGAGCACAAAGGCCATTTTGTGTCACAGACAGAGAGAGTAATATTTTTAGCTATTTGCCTACCAACTGTATTCTTCTAAGAACCAGTATGAGACAAACAACTAATTACTGGAAAACATATTTTAGAGAAAATCTTTTAGAACAGGGGTCAGCAACTATGGTTCTCGAAAGCCAACACCCAGTCAGGTTTTCAGGATTTCCACAATAAATATGCATGCCCCAGGTACAAAACTTAGATTGTGAGCCCACTAGGTTACAGAGAAAGCACCTGCATATAATATATGTAAATGGCTTTGGTTGGACCATAGACGTGAAATATATTAAATCCATGACCCTTTAATGAGATCTGTTTGTATACAATGGAAGCAGTACGTGCATCTCAATCTCATGCATATTCGTTGTGGAAATCTTTAAAAGATGATTGGGTTGTGGCTTTTGAGGACCATAGTTGTCCATCCCTGGTGTAGAATCACAGTGTACATTTTATTAAACTTCATTTTATATTATTTCTCAAAGAACATGTCTTTTTTTAGAGATCTTCCATTAATCCTGCTGCATAAAATCTCAAAAAGACTGTTGCTAATAGTTGTACAAGTCTGAAAAAGAAATGCTTAACCCTGATATTAAGTAATGCAGTAGTTGTAATTTGCTTCTTTTTCAGTAATTATTTAGCATCCTGCATGCAAAGCATCTGTTGTAGGATTCAACTATCCTCAAGCCATGGCATATTAATACATATTTAACATCCTCATCATATGAAATATGCACTGTCCCCCAAATTCTATATATTGTGCCTTAATTTACATGCAGAAATTGAAGTGTTTTCTATAACAATGCTTGTAACTTAATTGGTTAACTAGGTAATCAGTGCTGTTGGATGTTAAGTAAATTAGCACTAATTGGCATTAAGATTTACATGCACAACTCGCTAAGTGTATTCTGTAATGTGGTGCAAGTAAATTCCAAGTCATATAGTTGAAAAGTGGGTGTGGTTATAGGCATGGGATGGTTGGGTCATGGACGTTACTACAATCTGTGCATATTATTATAGAATACACCTGCTCTGTGCCTAATATAGGCATTGGGATTTACGCCAAGTGAAACATGGCCTAAATGGACACAACCAAATTTGTTTGTGTGGAGAGGCACTCAGGATATTCTATATACCGTGTGGAAATTTAAGCCTATTCTATAAAATGTAGGCATACTTTAGAGAATATGCCTAGATATATTTTTTTACCACATAGATTTTTCAGACACCATATATAGAATCTAGCCCTGTATGCCAGTTTTGGTTATTATATGTTACCATTAATTTGTTTTCCTATATTCAGTCACTGACATTTAGATGCATTACAGAAAGCAGAGTAATCAGTTGAAAATGTCTACTATAGTAGTCAAGAGACAGATGAAGTTTTGGAGAAATGTGGTAAATAGCATATATTTGGGGGTAAGGGAATTCTATATATAGCATTGAAAGTTAGACACTGAAAAGATCTGAGCTGAGCCCCTATTTTATAAAGGGCACCTGACCTTTATAGAATATTGGCATAGTGCACAGGTGGTACCTAACTTTGGGTGCTGGACTTATTCCTGATAGAAACAGGTGCCAAAGTTAGGTGCAGATCAGCACTGTTCTATGACTTGGCACCTAAATTTCAGGAACGCCTATAACCCACCTATGCCCCTCCCATGGCCACATCTCCTTTTGGGGGAAAATTAGGTGCCAAGTTATAGAATAGCATGCAACTTCAATCAAGCATCAGTTAAGTGGTCAATTGGTGCTCATTTCCTCGTTAACTTGCATGTGGATCTTGGATCCACGCACAAATTCTGGCACCCAACTTTGGGTGACCTATATAGAATCCAGAGGATCATGCTTTCTTCAAAGAAACAGTAGTGGTTCACTTAAGAAGGCACATGAAAAGTGTACATGTTATGTACTCTTGTTCAAATGTTTAGTTGGGTTACTTACATTGTACACTAGCCATACTGTGAGAACAGTCACCAAGATATTCTTTTGGGCAAATTAATTTATAATTGAGCAGTTTGTGCTATGTTGCTTGCAGTACTGATGGAATGGGGTATATATTCTGCAGATGGATAGGATCCATTGTAGAAAATAAGAATGGATAAAACAACTGCAAAGTGAAGCATGTAGAATTTTTCACTTTGGTGTTTCTTGTTTAGAGATTAAAATACATAACATCTATTCATGAGATGAAATATTGGTACAAATAGATGAAAACAGAAGAAAACAGTATTTGTTTTGCCTTTTCAAAATCTAAACAGCAGCCTCTCTTCTCCATTTGTTATGCAAACCCCCCTTTCATTGCCAGGCTTCTATCAGTGGCAGTGTAAGATTTTAAGTGAAAACTCATTAGGTTCTGTGAGGATTTCATTCTTTCTTTCTCCCTAAATTGCATGAGAAGAAAAGGGGGGAAAAATAAAAGCTGACCTTTTTGAAAGGAATAAACACTTTCAAAAATGTGGATTAAGCTTTTCTTTGCTCTTCCCTCTCTTACTTTCTTCCCTTTTACTAAAATCAAAAAACTGTTTCCTACAGGTCTGCTTGTGCTCATGTTTGATATCTTGCCCTTCCCTTTTATAATGGGAACTATAGATGGAAACTGGATTTTGCATATCAAAGGCCACAGTGGTCCTGTCTACATAGAAGCAGTGCTACACTTCACAACTTTTATTCATGTAGGAGCAGGAAATCCTGCACCATACTAAATCTTCCCTCCTCTGGAACTGGCTCTGTTTATGCACTGACATCAAATAATTAAACCTGAACTTGCAGGATGAAAAGAAAACTGACCCCCCACTGGTGTAGACACTATGGACAAATTTCTGCATCATCAAATTGGAAAGCTTTATGGAGCCATGGTTTTGAATGGTGCTATTACAATATTTGAACAAACAAGATCTGATATTTAAAAGGAGAGTAACAGAATACAGGGACCCTTACCAAGCTATAATTTTATTGTTGTAAAGTGTAGTCATTACTATTTTTAATACAGTTTTTTCTAAATCCTTACTGTGATAGTTTAGGTGTTGGAAATTGAATGTTAGTATTTTTTTATCCATCTTAAACACTCTCTTGGTGCTTGTTATAATTGGCAACGTTATGCAATTCCCATAATGTGTTGACCTAACAAATATAAATACTGATACAAGTCTGATAAACACTGTTTTCATTCATATTTTTAGCGAGTAGCACAATTGCTAGGTGCAACCATTCACCTGAACAGGATTTTTATTTGTTGGTGTAATAAGTATACTACATTTCTGTCATATTAAGATAAAAATAGATATTTAAGTAGCATGATAATTTAACTTAGTAATTAAAAAACATATTGATGATACTCTACCTATTGATTTGATATATTCAGTGACTTATTTGAGACAGCTAATTTTATGTATCATTTTAATAATGCTTGATTCTAAAAATAAAAAAATGTAGAAAAGCATTTTTATTAGATTTACTGCTTGGCATAGTCAATAGTAAGAGTTAAATCCCTTTTAAGCTCAGTCTAGTAGTTGCATTTTCCAGGATCATCAGGTTTCAGGAAGGTGCCCCATTCTTTTGTTTAATGCTAGGCATGCAAAAGGACCTCTAACTCTTTTCCTTGGAATCTCTTAAGGGTTCATTGAGAAGCAAGTGTGCATCTTAGCTTAGGATATAAATTTCTGTTTTTTTTATGTACAATTAGATTATGGAAAATAACATTGAAAATGAGCCCAAACTAGAGTGATTTTAAGAATGGTGTTTTTCTCAGCTTCTCGCGCTTAATTTCAAGGGTTTGTAATAAAGTAGTATAATTCTGCTTCATTTAGTTTTGCTTGTAAAGTTAAATCAAGCATCCCTAAGACAAAAATGCAGAAGTTTTCAAAAAGCACGTTAAGCTTCACCTTACTGGAAATTGATAATTATTACATAAATGAGTTTTTATGTGCTCTGCTGGGTCTACAAACAAGGAAAATCTCTATAAAAGAAAGGATTGTGGGGCTTATTCAAAAATGACTTCTTATTCTTTGCCTATTTAAAAAATCTTTGAGTGAGGCCCTATTTTCTCTAAGGGAATGAACATTAGTGAAAGGGATAAATAATGCCTTAAATTCTTATTACAGTATTGAATCATTTTTGCCACAATTTTTACATTTATAAAGCCTGATGTGAATATTTTGTGTTTAACAATATCAAATCTTAAAAAGAGAAACAATTAAAAAAAAGACAATTTTTTGTTACCACCTGGCTGTTTCTGTGAATTGAAATTTTCATTTCAAAGTTGCCAAGGTAACTTGCTTATGTCTATGTCTAAAGTGAAAGAACAGGAAACAAAAACTGGCATTGTCTCGTCAAGTGCAGGCAATATTTTCCCACTTCTAAAATATAAATAGAGTAGTACCTGGTAAGGAAAGGAGGTTAGTAGGTTCCTGGCAGTTTACCCATGGCCATGGAAAGAGTTACAAAGGCATGAGATTCAGATTGAATTTAGCACAGGTCTTTCTTTACTTGTGTTAAACTTAATGATTGTTTATCAGTTTCCTTTCACTTCTGTTTATAACTGCAAAAAATGGTGAAAACCTAGTTGTTAAAAAACCATTGATGTGGTATATAACCAAAGCAATTTCTGTTTTGAGATGAGTTGTGATTCTTCCATTTCTGTTTCTCTTTACTTTTTACTCCTAAGTAGACCTTCTTTTATATAAATCACTGTGGGGTTCTTTTACTATGGTTCATTAGGGCGTGCTAGAAGATTTGACGCCCACAGGAATGTACCCCGGGATTCTATATAAGGCACCTTAATTTCTGCACGGACATCAAAGCATATTCAATGTACATAAGTTAATTGGTTAACTAGCTAATCAGCGCTGTCAGTTGGATGTTAAGCAATTAGCACTAATTGGCATTAAGATTTATGAGCATAACTCGCTAAGCGTATTCTGTAATGTGGTGCGCTTAAATTCTAAGTCACATAGTTACAAGCGGGTGTGGCCATGGGCAGGGCATGGGCGTTTCTAACATCTATCCACATTGTTGTAGAATGCACTCACTTTCTGCTGGATTCTAAATAGCATGTCTAGCATTCGGTGCTGAAATATATAACAATGCACATAACTTAATTAGATTAACAAGCCAATCAGCGTTTAACAGCACCTAAAAAGCAATAATGAGCACTAATTGGCAATAATTAGAATTTATGTGCACAACAAGCTAATGTACTCTGCAGTGAACACCTAAATTCTAATGTGCGCAGTTTGAAAAGGGTGGTCATGGGCAGAGAAATGGGCATTCCAAATTTATGTGCATTTATAGAATATGGCCCATTGCACGTAAATCTACTTGCCAGGATTTACGCCATGTTTTTGTTCGTGTAAATGGAGGCACGTAATTTTAGGTGCTGGGATATCAATATCATATTCTATATACCGCACCTATATCTTATAGAATACGCTTAGACAGAAATATTTTCCATATGGATTTTTTAATGCCATATATAAAATCTGACCCTCTGTGCTTAATTTAGGCATTGGGATTTACATCAAGTAAAACATGGTGTAAATGGCCATAACTAAATTTGGTCACATTGAGAGGCGCTCGGTGTATTCTATATATCGCGTGGAAATTTAAGTCTATTCTATAAAATATAGGCCTACTTTAGGGCTTCTTTTACTAAGTTGCAGTAAGCCCAACGCGAGCTTACAGTTTGCTATAATGGAAGTACCGCCAGGCTACCACAGCAGCCCAGTGGTACTTCCCACCCCTACCGCGCCATCCTTTCCGCTGCTACTAAAATTTATTTATTTTTGTAGTGCCGGACTGTACCCAGCAGTAATCAGGCTCGCTCGCTACCCGGTTACCGCCGGTTTAGCGTGGGAGCCCTTAAGGGCCCCCTGAAATGGCCACATGGCAAGTGCTTTACTTGCCATCTGGCCATTTCCTGAGGAAAGCGAGACCTTCCCTTTTACCAGCTGCAGTAAAATGGGGCCTTGTCGTGCATGTAAAACACACACCAACGCCAGCGCCGGCTCCCTTTTGTCACTGCTTGGTAAAAGGGGCCCTTAGAGAATATGCCTAGGCGTATTTTTTTTTCCATGCGGAATTTTCAGGCACCATATATTGAATCTAGCCATAATGAGCAACATTATTTAGTGCACACTAATCATTGGTGTGTGCTAAATCCATTAGTGCACCTTAGAAAAAGGACCCCTTTGTTTTGGTGTTTCAGTAGCTGCTATGTAATGAGAGAGATTTTCAGTTAGTTTTACAGTATAAAGGTTAGGAAGCTATTCACAGAGGTAAATGTTTTAAAGGATATTGTAAAAACAGTTGCTCTAGACCAGAGCATTTCTCAGGGCTGACCCAGCCAGTCTAGACACTAATTCTTAAAGAATAACTTGACAGTAGATCTTGCAGAAAGAACTAATTTAGTACTACATTTTTGCTTTGCATTAATGGAAACTATGAAGTTTATAAGTTAAAGTATGTCTTTTAAGTTTAGAAAAAATGTTCTTAGTGCTTTTTGTATGTTTACTTGATTTTGATTCATTTCTCTTAAAAAGGAGTCAAAATGTAAAAAATGATTACTTTGAAATTCCATATTTTGAGTCACTTGTTGATGGTGAATGCTGCACAAATTCTGATTTTGGAGCTGTTAGATTTTGGCTGTCTGGTCTGCTTTGCTTTAATTGCACCAAAGCCTCCTGTTGAGCAGAATCATGGAGGCCACAGGGAAAAAAGAAAACCTTCCTCTCATGAAAGAGTTTGTTGAATCTTGTCCATGTTTATTTCATTAGTCATGATGTTTATTCAGTCATTATCGCCAGCAATCTATTTCAAACAAAGTGGTTTAATTGTGCAAGATTGTTTAGATCTGTCAAGGATTTTATAAATCAAGTTAGAATCAAAACTTGCTCAGATTTCTGAGCTTTTAAACATAATTTAGGAACTGCCATTATAATTGTAAAGTGTATACACTGACCTTATTTGATGGATGCATAAAATGTTTTCTGACTTAACCAAACCAAATATTAATGTGATGTTTTATACACTATGGAAGGTAAGTATATTATAAATGGGAAAAAATTGTCCTGTTTACTAAATGTTTTTTCTTCTTTTTGCATATGGGGCATATAATTAGTAAATAGGTTCCTTGGTCTAATGTTAAGTACCTCTTATATGAAATATATAGAGAAGGGTATGTCTTTATAATGTACAGTCCCTAAATTTGGATTGGAAAGGATATGGACATTTATATAATGGTATTTTTTGTCAAGAATTATTTCAGATCGGTCATATTTTTAAAAAATCTTACACAGTTTTTCATTCTGTACACTTAAACTGATAGTTCCATTTTTCAATCCACTGAACAGAGGTATTTGTCAAGGCTGCATGCCTCGAGGCCATAGATGCTAAGTGTAATTGAAGTTTCTATCAGATTGGCCACTGAAATATAGAAAAGGGACCACAGGTAATTAATAGTCTGCTAGTAAAGTCTGACAGCAGTAAGATTATAACCACATTTATTTCACATTGTCTTATTTGACCACAAAGAATTATCTTAATCAGTACAGGGGAGAAGGGATTAATCAGCAAGTGAAAAGGAAGAAAAAAGGGGAAACTTGAAAAGAACAGTGACAGAAAAACCTAAAGATTCTTCTCCTTTTTTTGTTAGCTTTCTAGGTAGGGTCTCTATATGTCACCAGTGTTTCTGTATCTGAACTGTTTATCTGATTGTGAACTGACCATACTTAATTTAAAAGTCAAAAACAAAGCCACATTCCCTTTGTATTCAAACTAGATCTGTAGACCATTTGGATAAGCAGTAACGAGTCCTTTATGTTAGTTTACAAGTTGATACTGTAGCTGCAATACTGGTTAAATTTTATCTTGTACAAAAAACAAAACAAAACCCAGACATGTTTTAAGAATAGTGTTTGTTTAGTCCATCAGGCCCAGAATAGAAACTATAGTAATTTAAATAAAATAATACTGAAGATTTAGTTGGTTCCTAAGTGCATGATTCTTATGCCAGCACGTTTGCATTTTTTGTGTGTTATTAGCATAATAGATTAAGAATAATACAAGTTAAATGTAAATGAATAGATTGCATGATATAATCTTCTTTGCTAAATAAAGCATGCACCACACTTTGTTCTGGGCAGTGCTTTCAGGAAGACTGATTTGGTTAATTTAAGCCTTATGTTCTGACTTTAAAGTGTGTTAGCAGCTGCAACCCATGGGCAGGCTTCAGTGAAAATATTCTAAATCAAAGGTTTTACTACAGCTTTTGTCAACACATAAAAGAATATCTTAAGAAATGGGGATAGCAGACCCCTATTAGGGAGTAACCTGAAATCTGTTCTACTTGTATAATTGAAACTATTTGATTTCAAATAATTGCAGTATAATTTGTATTAATTATTGAATATAGTGTTTGAAGTAGAATTTCTGGTGTTCATGTGATACAAATTAAACATTGCAAATTTGTATGAAAAATCGGCTGCACTTCATATGCACAGCATCGACATTCCTCCCCCCCCCCCCCTCCAAAAAAACATTTAGTAAGAAATTTGGGCCTGTTTCATATGGAACAATTTTTTCAGAAGTAAAATATAAATATTTTTGTAGGTATACTAATACTTTGTGGAAGTAATGCTTGAATGTACAACAATAAAATTACGAAATTCCTTCTCATTTGAAAATTTTCAGACTATTAAAACTGCTTTCAACTTTTTGCTATCTTTTCCTGATAAGGAAAACAACTGGGTTTTTTTGCGGGGGGGGGAGGGGTATATTTTTTTATTATCTCGAATCTAACAGAGGGGGGTGTTCACTGTGTGCAGGAAGCTTTGCTCTAAGGCTTAGCTTTGTTTGTCTCAGTAGATTTAGTCACATTGCTAGGCTGGTCACATACTACTTTTGTCCAAGGAATGAAATTTGGTATAACATTGAGAAGCGGAAAAGGTTTGAAACTCCTTCTTTATATCAACCTGAATAGAAACAGTTGAAGCTCGTGGCACGTTGAAAACCAGATAAGACTGCGAGGGAGTAGTACAGATTTTAAAACCTAGGTGTAGCTGTTTATTTATCTTTGCAAAGACTGCTAAATCTACAGAAGCCATCGTGCACTCTAGCTGTAAACCAGATCGGTGTTCTCTATGTAGTGAATATGCTCATGTTATTCGGGATTATTGACTTCCTTTCAGTACAAAAAAGCATATTAAGCGATCATTTCTCATGTATGATACGTTTGGGAAATGTTTCAGAGTCACGATGTTAACGTAGAATTTTTTCAGTAGTTAAAAATTCATGCAGACCAGGATTTAACTTAATCCAGTTTGCAATTTTATATCCGAATTTTTGCATAACAATGGAGGTTAACATACCGTCTATACCATTTATTGGCAGCCACACTATTAGCTATTTCCTCGATTGCTTTTTAGTGTACTGCCGTAATTCAGGCTGTTATACTGTGCAGACTGATGCACAGTGCGCTGTTTTTTTTTGTTTTGTTTTGCGTGTAGAGATCAGTGGATTTTTAAATCAAATATTCTACTTACTGCACTTTTGGAATTTTTTGAATTTATGAGGTAAGAATACGACCCCCTCCCATCCCTTCCAATCTTAGGAAGTCAAAATAAAACAAAACTCTTACCTGAAAGATGATGAGGAGAAGAAAAGAAAGTCCAAGTTTTAAAGCAGGGATAGCAAGAATTCCACTATTAGTAAAACGAAGTAATGCAATGAACAAGAAAACACAGCAGAAGTAACTATGATTTCAGCTTGTTCAGCGCTACATCACTCCTCCTCCTACACTGAGAAGGAGGGAGAGAGGGAAGGCATTCCAGATCTACAGAGAGCCCACCTCAAAGTCTGGAAGTTAAAGCTTCATCTAACAGTGGCTGAGTGAGACAGTGATGTCATTGATGGGTTGGACCTGCTTGGCTGCGCTTTGTGAGGTAGCTGACAGATTGACTTGCCTGCACTTTATAAACGCTAGAGGGAGCAGGAGAAGGCTAATAGAGGACCTGGGAAACTAAAGCTGGATTCCGACGGTGCTGGTTCAGTGTTTTTAAATTATTCCTAATTCTTAATTATTACTTTGCATCTGTACAAGATTGTTTGGATGCTGGATAAGAAAGGAATAGCGACATAGCTTACTTTTTGTACAGTATGAAAAAATATCTTAAATATATACTGTTTGCAAACTGATATTCATTTATTTAAAAAAAATGAACTACATAAGAAGCTTTAATTAAGGACAGTGACTAGCAGAAACATTTATGAAGACAGTTAATTTTTGAGAATCATATGTGGAGAGAGACATGCTATGAATGACAAGTCATGTTAATAACATGTATTTTTTTGTTTGTTTACTTTTGATGGTCTTGGAGCCACTGAGTTTGATTCCCAGCACAGGCAGCTCCTTGTGACTCTGGGCAAGTCACTTAACCCTCCATTGCCCCAAGTAAGCCGCATTGAGCCTGCCATGAGTGGGAAAGCGCGGGGTACAAATGTAACAAAAAATAAATTACAATTTGGCGGACATACTGTATGTGATCTGAGGGTTTTTGTTTTCAGAAAATGGCAAGGTACTTGTTTACAAATTTTATTGGTTGTTAGAATCTAATGTTTTCAAAGGCTACAGTTTCACCAAGGAAGTGGTTCTTATATGCATGTGTGTTTTGAAAGTCAGATAAGAGAATATCATGAAATGAAAATAAGAAGATAGTAAAGAACACATAGTCATTACCTTGGGACTTATTGCAAAGTATCTGATTGCAGAAGGCAATGTTTTCTGTTCTTGAGGTGATAGCAAAATTTGATTTTTATTTATTTATTTGTATGGAGATTTATAAGGGGAAATATTCTAGCTTCATAGCTAGGGGTAGTCAGACAGAGACTCCTTCTCCACCCCCAAACAGGAGTAGCCCTTCCCTTCCCTCAGACCTACCTTACAGTCTCTGGTGGTCTAGGGCTGTAGTCAGGGCAGGAGTGATTCCTAGTTGCTTCTGTCCATGCCCGCTCTGCTCTCAAAATGGCTGTTGCAACCTCTCACAGGACTGCTGTTAGAGGTTGACGCAGCCATTTGAGAGTGGAGCTAGGCCTACATTACAATAACAACATGTCTGCCATGGTATCTAGCAGCAGTGTCACAAGAGGTCATGGCAGTCATTATGAAAGCAGAGCCAGCAGGGGCAACTGGGGATTACTCCTGCACCAACTATACCCCTAGACCACCAAGGATTGTAAAGTAGGCGTAGGGGACCTACAAGTGGGTGAGTAGTTAGCAGGTATGTTATGGGAGTCCGGGACAGGGTAGAACCCTGAATAGGCTTCATGGAGTTTCAGTTTTGTTTTACTGAAACAAAGCAGTAAATTTCAGCTGTAGCTGTTCTGTAATTTGTTGAATTATGCTATCAGTTATAATGGTAGTTTTAATGGATAGCTTATACTGGCTGAAGTGTTTCTATTTATGTAAAAGACCCCTGGAACTGTGCTTGTATTATCTTTTATTGCTAATATAGGGCCCCTTTCACAAAGTGGAGGAGTGGCCTAGTGGTTAGGGTGGTGGACTTTGGTCCTGGGGAACTGAGGAACTGAGTTTGATTCCCACTTCAGGCACAGGCAGCTTCTTGTGACTCTGGGCAAGTCACTTAACCCTCCATTGCCCCATGTAAGCCGCATTGAGCCTGCCATGAGTGGGAAAGCGTGGGGTACAAATGTAACAAAAAAAAAAAAAGATGCGCTAGCATTTTTAGAGTCCATTATATTCCTATGGGTGGCTTAGTATGTAGCACACACTAGTTTTTAGTACATACTAAAAATGCTAGTGTGCCTTTTGTAAAAGACTCCCTTAAAGGAGGATGAGGGGTTATGATAGGGTGGTGGTGGGCATGATGGGGCAATTCTATATCAGGGCACCTACAGTTAGATGTCTGGAGCGCACCTTATAGGTGCCTGTTTTATAAAATACTAGCCTAACTGGGTAGTAATGCACTTAAAATTTAGGCATGTCACTTATGCCAGGCACACACCCTCCTTACATATACATACTACGTAAGTTGAGGAGTATTTGCAGAATGGTACTTGGGCAACAAGGTGTATACATGTGTATATGCCAGGGGCAAGTTGATTTGGGAGGTGGGCCGGAAGTGGACTGGGGGGGGGCAAACATTTCCTCCTCTGTCTCTCTCCCCCCCCATCACTGTTGCTGTGCGCCCCCCCCCCCCCCCCCCAGATCATACCTTCACTGGTGGGGATGCTCAAGCCCTGCCAGCTGAAATTTCACCACCAGAGCCCTGCCTTTGCTGTCTGATAAGCAGGAAAGGAGGCAGGCTGCTTCAGCCACCGATGCTGGCACTTCCACACTGACACTTCAAAGAACTGAGCATGTGTGGAAGTGCCAGTGTTGGCGCATGCAGGTCCCACCCACCCACAAAACACAAAGGAGACACATGGTTATACTTACTGTTCTTAAAAGCTCAGAACTAGTAGTCTAAAATTACTGTCATGAAAATTTGATCTCACTGATCTAAGTTGTCTTAATTTCCAGAAAACCCTCCTGAACAAATTGTCCGCCTACGTTTCAAAAAATAAATTTGCATCTACAATCATACCTAATACTCTTGAGAAGTGTTCAGCTTTCAATTTATCATGTAGTCCTAGTTGGATATTATCTGGAATACTACCTATCTGGCTAGAAAACCAAAGAACCTTTGGCTTTGTTGCTTTCAGTTTCAATATTTTTGAAATGGCCCTTACTTTTAAATGTTCAGTACACCTTGCTATTTTATTCTGGGCATATTGGTTATTACCAGTAACAGGTATTAATATGAAGTTCATCAAAAAAACGGGAAGGAAAAACGGTTTAGAAATAGATGAGAAAATCAAAACTAAATATAACATAAAATGAATTCCCATCAAAAAACATAGTCACATGTTTGAACTCTTAAAAATCTAATTCCCCCTTATACTTATAAAATTGTGTATAAGGACGTGCTCATATGTTTTCATTGGGACAAGTTGGCAGACATAGTTTAATCCTTTGGCTGACTGCAAACATGGCTCTGTGCATATACAGCATGTACAGGTACCTCTTTTTTCCATGCCCTTGCACTGGCTGGCAGAGAGATTAATGTCAAGAGTTGCAGAAAATGCTCCCAGCACAGATACTGCTTTGAAGAAATGGACAGGTCAGGTGGTCCACCTCATTATGCAGCACAGTTCTTCCCTAACACTGATGATTGTGAAAACATGACTACAGTACAATAAATGTGGTTGTTCACTTGTTTGCTCAAACATTATCAGTATTAAAATGTTTTCAGTTTAAAACAGAATCACTGCTTTAGAGAGGAAAGGTTTATTTTGAATGATATGTTTGTTATGCATTAATAGTTGTGACTTGTTAGCTTTTTCTTCATGGTTTTAGGAAACAGGTGAAAGGTATTGATCATATTTTTCTTTCTTTCTTTCTTTCTTTCTTTTTTTTTTTTAAGACTGGAAATGTTCTTTTTCCAGCATAGAAATCAATGAGCAAACAGAGGTGTATCTCACTTTGTAGGGATTTATATTGTTTAAATACTCTCTTGTGTTTACATATAGAAAGCCACCTGAAACTGTTTGCTTTTATCTTCCCTCTTTATTTTCCCTAATGGACCCCAGGGAAGGACCTGGTGGGTTCTGACATACCCCTGATCTAATCACCTCCCTTTGACTTTTCCTACTGCTGTTCAAAAAGCAACAGTGCATCCTTTATCAGATCCTATTCCATTGACAAAGAAACACATTTGTTAATTGACAAAAGAAAAGCAATGCAAAGTGCCTGCAGTTAACAAATAACAATCATTTTAATGTGGTAGACTTGTAAGTGTCCACACTTGTGAATTTAGTAGATATACTGCAATAAAATGCAGTGGTGTCATTTTATAAAGCATTTTGCATGAAGGCAGACAGCCAAATGTAATTTTATAAATCATTTGTTAAATGTATAAAGCAAGGACAAGCAGGCCATATTCTCACATGTTGGTCATTCACGTTGCCTGGTGTGGAGCATAAATAAAGGTAACAGAGCTTTAAAAGCACGTGCAGCATCCCCACCATGCAAGCGTGGGTGCCTTCCTGCCCACCGTGAGTGTGCACGACCAGCAGTCTCTCTTCATCCACCGTGAGGAGAGAATACGTTATCCTGCACTTCTCACAGCGTCTGGTGTGTGAGTTCCTTTTTGTTTTTTATTAGCTATTAGCTTTTTTGTGCCTTCCCTTTGGGAATTTTCCCTGATTTTTGATTTATTATTCTTAGGAAAAATTTCTCTCTCTTCATTTATGTTTTTTTTAGTCAGTTTTCCCCTAGTTTTAAATTTTATTTTCTCTTTGCTACACTCAGTAGGCCCTTTTAGGCCTGAGCTCCAGTTGCGCGTTTGTCCCTCTATTTTTCTGGTGCTTGTCCCTGTTTTCAGTCACCATCGAGCCATTTAATTTGGCCACAGCTGTTTTTCATTCCATGTCTTCGAAGGTTCTCAGTGGCTTTCAGCGACGTAGCTGGTGCAATAGGACCATCTCTGGCAAAGACACTCATTCTCGGTGTGTTCAGTGTTTGGGGCGTGAACATATTCCTTCCAGCTATGTTCTTTGCCTTCGTATGAAGCAAATAATCTAGCTGACCAGAGAGACTCAAAGAGAAAAACTTTTGGAACCCGGTACAAAACCTTAGTGTTGGTATCGGCATCAACGTCGGGAGTTGCATCAGCGTCAGATACATCGGTCCATATGGCTGATTTTGTCTTAGACATTGGGAGTGGACGTGCATTGAGTGGGTCTCCACCTGCCTTGATGCTGACCACTGTGCAGGGCCCTCGGGACAAGTCAGCATTAGACCCAATGCTGAGGCGATGTGGGGATTTGACGTATTCCTCGTCGGCACCAAGCAGTATCAATGACTGGCATCAGGCGAAGGCCACGAAACACTGGCATTGATCCCCCTCGACAAACAATGACAGGAGCTTCTGGGTGCTGAGGGATTTGGTCCTCAAGAAGCATCTGCACCAGGAGAACCACTCCCCTTTCATACAAGATGTGTCAATGTGCGGGTCTACACACAACCAGGACCAGGCACCTGTCTCGATCCCTGCAGTTCAGCAGTCTGTCTCTGAACCGACACCTCAGCCTTTCCCAATGACCTCTCTAGATAAGCACATCTGGGCTATGCTCTATGAGTACTTGGTGGGGATTTTACAATGGTGTGCATCGGCATCTGGGGTGCTTGCACGAACCGTGCCTCTTGCTTCTGCCCTTGAAGGCCCTTAGCCTTTGGTGAGGTCTCTGATGCCGGTGTTGTATATGACACCTGTGTCAATAGCCACCCGTGCTGGCACCCCTTTGAGGTTGGTGGAGGAAGCTTCGCCGACACCTCAATATCCCTCTTGGGGGCATGGTTCCTCTTTATCGAGGCAGAGACTGATGGATGTTATGTGCTGGGGGGGATAACATTTTTGGAGAGAAGGTGGAGGGAGGTCACTGACCTCATCAAGAAAACACACTGACACCATCACTACTCATAAGTACATAAGTATTGCCATACTGGGAAAGACCAAAGGTCCATCGAGCCCAGCATCCTGTTTCCAACAGTGGCCAATCCAGGTCACAGATACCCGGCAAGATTCTAAAAATGTACAAAACATTTGATACTGCTTATCCCAGAAATAGTGGATTTTCCCCAAGTCCATTTAATAACGGTCTGTGGACTTTTCCTTTAGGAAGCCGTCCAAACCTTTTTAAAACTCCGCTAAGCTAACCGCCTTTACCACATTCTCTGGCAACGAATTCCAGAGTTTAATTACACGTTGAGTGAAGAATAATTTTCTCCGATTTGTTTTAAATTTCCTACATTGTAGCTTCATCGCATGCCCCCTAGTCCTAGTGTTTTTGGAATGCGTGAACAGACGCTTCACATACCCGTTCAACTCCACTCATTATTTTATAGACCTCTATCATATCTCCCTTCAGCTGCCTTTTCTCCAAGCTGAAGAGCCCTAGCCATTTTAGCCTGTCCTCATAGGGAAGTCTCCCCATCCCCTTTATCATTTTCGTCGCCCTTCTCTGTACCTTTTCCAATTCCACTATATCTTTTTTGAGATGCGGCGACCAGAATTGAACACAATATTCGAGGTGCAGTCGCAACATGGATTGATACAAAGGCATTTATAACATCCTCATTTTTGTTTTCCATTCCTTTCCTAATAATACCTAACATTCTACTTGCTTTCTTAGCCACAGCAGCATGCTGAGCAGAAGGTTTCAACGTATCATCAACGACAACACCTAGATCCCTTTCTTGGTCCGTGACGCCTAACGTGGAACCTTGCATGACATAGCTATAATTCAGGTTCCTCTTTTCCACATGCATCACTTTGCACTTGCTCACATTAAATGTCATCTGCCATTTAGACGCCCAGTCTCCCAGTCTTGTAAGGTCCGCTTGTAATTTTACACAATCCTCCTGCGATTTAACGACTTTGAATAACTTTGTGTCATCAGCAAATGTAATTACCTCACAAGTTACTCCCATCTCTAGGTCATTTATAAATATGTTCAAAAGCAGCGGTCCCAGCACAGAGCCCTGGGGAAGCTCACCATCTACCCTTCTCCATTAAGAATACTGACCATTTAACCCTACTCTGTTTTCTTTTAACCAGTTTTTAATCCACAATAGAACACTACTTCCTATCCCATGACTCTCCAATTTCCTATGGAGTCTTTCATGAGGTACTTTGTCAAACGCCTTCTGAAAATCCAGATACACAATATCAACCAGCTCACCTTTATCCACATGTTTGTTCACCCCTTCAAAGAAGGGCGCCTTTTGCACCCTCCTCCTCATCCAGGAGGTTTTTGGACAATTTGAAGAGGGGTCCCTGCTGCTCTTAGAGGTGAAGGTATGCTTCTTCTTCTCACCAGCCTCAGTAGGCTCCGTCCCCAGCATGCTCGTTCTCGTCAACAGTGTGTGCACAAGGCCCAGACACCTCCCCAGTCGAAGCCAGGGATGAGCTTTTGACTGGATCCAGCAGAGCATAGCCACAATAAAAGTGACCTTTCCAGAAGACCTGCTGGTTGGGGGGAGGCTGAAGTTTTTGCAAGACAGGTGTTCCCTTGCAACCTCCAACCGATGGGTTCTTCAAATAGTCCATCTCGGTTATGCCCTACATTTGCATCAAAGACCACCAGGTTGCCCACCGAGAGCATCTTACTTCAGCTCCCAGCACAAGCAGGTGCTTGCAAGAGGAACTCTCCGTCATTCTAGAGGCTCCCTATCCGTTTCTGCATACAGTTCAAACTCCTCTTATTGACTTACAAGTGGAGGAGTGGCCTAGTGGTTAGGGTGGTGGACCTTGGTCCTGAGGAACTGAGTTCGATTCCCACTTCAGGCACAGGGAGCTCCTTGTGACTCTGGGCAAGTCACTTAACCCTCCATTGCCCCATGTAAGCCGCATTGAGCCTGCCATGAGTGGGAAAGCGCGGGGTACAAATGTAACAAAAAATAAAATAAAATAAATGGTTTCCCTGGGCACTTTTCTCCCCATGATTCAGGAACATAATTGGCTATACACTCTGGACTTGAAGGATGCTTACACCCACAGCCCGATACTTCCAGGTTGCAGGAAGCATCTTCAATTTAGGTTGGGGACACATTTCTTCCAGTACTGTGTGTTGCCTTTTGGCCTTGCGTCATCTCCCAGCATTTTCATCAAGTGTCTTGCAGTAGTAGCAGTGTCACTGTGGAGACTGGGAATCTATGCATTCCTCTTTCTGGATGATTGGCTCATGACGAGCATGTCAAAGGATGGTGCTCAGGACTCCATGCGGAGAACTATTCGGGTGTTAGAGCTACTAGAGTTTGTTTTAAACTACCCCAAGTCCCATCTCCCACCCCTTTCAGCAATTGGAGTTCATAAAAGCTATGTTAGACACATAGCAAGTGCAGAGGTGCAGGCTTTTCTCCCTGTGCCAGGGGCGGACACTCTGGTTGCCCTTGCCACTCAGGTCCGAGCCAGCTGGCAGGTCACGACTCAAAGAATGTTGACAAGCCTGTTAGGCCACGTGGCCTCTACTGTCCATGTCAACGCCCTTGGCACATCTTCACATAAGAACTGCCCAGTGGACCCTAGCTTCCCAGTGGTGCAAGTCCTTGAGGAACCTAGTGGACACCAACTGAAGTACTTGATCTGGAAGGTCATGTTTTTGGTGGCTGTTACTTCAGCTCTCAGGGTCAGTGAGATTCAGGCTCTAGTGGTGGATCTGCCTTACTCTAAGTTTCACCATAAGAGAGTTCTCCACATGCACTCTTAAGTTCCTTCCCTTAGGTTTTGTCAGAGTTCCATCTAAACCAGTCAATTGTTCTTCCAACATTCTTTCCCAAACCTCCTGGCCATCCTGATGAAAGCACACTGCACACCTTGGGACTGCAAGTGAGCATTGGCCTTTTACTTGGAATGGATTAGGCCCTACAGACAGTGCACCCAGCTTTTTGTTTCTTTTGATTCCAACAGAATGGTGGTTGCCATTGGGAAACACTCAATCTCCAATTGGCTGGCAGATTGCATTTCTTTCACTTAAGTCCAGGCTGGGCTGACTCTTCAGGGTCATATCAAGGCTCATAATGTCATAGCCATGGCGATGTCAGTAGCTCACTTGCAGTCAGCCTCCACAGAAGAAATGTTCAAGGCTGTAACATGGCTTTCAGTCCACACATACACATCTGATTGCTGACTTCTGCAATATACCCGATGCGATGGTCAGTTTGGACAGACCATTCTGTAGAATTTGTTTAGGGTCTAGAATCCAACTTCACCCACCTAGGCCCCTTTTGTTCTGTTCCGGGCTGCACTCTCAGTTGTGTATAGTTTTAGGTTAATCAGTATTTTGCTCTCATCATTGTGAGGTCCAATTGACCAATGGTGGTTGTTTTCAGTGAGTCAGGTAGCTAGGGATTCCTATATTCCTACTTGTTCTCTGAGAAAGCAATACCTGTAGTAGGCATTTTCTGAGAACAGCAGGCCATTCATTCTCGCATGTCCTCCCACCTCCCCTTGGAGTTGATTCCATGCTATCTTATTGTACTGCTGGCCCACACTCTCATGTCAGACAGGAAGGCACTTGTGTGTGCACAATGGGGGTGCTCTTAAACCTGCAAATGCTCTTAAACCTGTATTAGCTTTATTTAAGCTCTGCACCGGGTGACGTGGATGAGGTCACCTACATGTGAGAATGAATGGCCTTGTGTTCCCGGAGAATACCTGCTACAGGTAAGTATCTTTGCTATGCATTCTTACTGCAGGAACCAGTGGCTTACTGTGGTGCAGTGGTGTAGCTGCGGGTAAAGGTACACTTGGGAGGGGAGGGGGAACTTACTGAACCATGGGTGAGGAGGGGAGGTGAGTGGAAGGAAATATGCTGGGTGGGAGGGAAGAGAGGGGAGGGAGATATGTTTGAGAATGGGAGGGAGGGAAGAGAGGGGAGGGAGAGATGTTTGAGAATGGGAGGGAAGGAAGAGAGAGGGAGAGATGTTGAACCATAGGGAGTGAGAGAAGGAGAGATGCTGGACAGGGAGAAGAAGGAAAATGTAGATGTAGCTCCTCAGTACCTCTCCACTCTCATCTCTCCCTACATTCCTCCCCGGGAACTCCGTTCACTGGGTAAATTT
Source organism: Microcaecilia unicolor (assembly GCF_901765095.1). Lineage (NCBI taxonomy): Eukaryota > Metazoa > Chordata > Amphibia > Gymnophiona > Siphonopidae > Microcaecilia > Microcaecilia unicolor. Next base: position 123,822,164 of record NC_044033.1, read on the forward strand.
CTCTTATCTGCACCCTTCTCCTCCACTGCTAACTCCAGACTCCGTTCCTTTTATCTTGCTGCACCATATGCCTGAAATAGACTTCCTGAGCCAGTACGTCAAGCTCCATCTCTGGCCGTCTTCAAATCTGAGCTAAAAGCCCACCTTTTTGATGCTGCTTTTAACTCCTAACCTTTGTTCAGAACCCTTATTTTATCATCCTCACCTTAATATTCCCTTATCTCTTGTTTGTCCTGTTTGTCCTAATTAGATTGTAAGCTCGGTCGAGCAGGGACTGTCTCTTCATGTTCAAGTGTACAGCGCTGCGTACGTCTAGTAGCGCTATAGAAATGATAAGTAGTAGTGGGGAACAGACAGAGGGATTCTGACATGAAGTGAGAAAGAGTGGGGAGATGCTGACTATGGAAGGAAGGAGAAGAAAGCAAGAGAGATTTTGCACTGTTGAGGGGAGGAGAAGGGAGAGGGGATATGGAGATACTATGCTACAAATATGGAGAAAGTTAGAGATAGAGGTCCAGATGGGGGGAGGATGGGGGAGTAGAGATGCTGGACCCCGGGGACTGGAGTGGAGGGAGGAGAGAGAGAGACTGGACTGGGGAGGAGAAGAGAAGGGCAGAGATGCTGGACCCAGTCATAAATTTGTTATAAATACAGACTTTCACATTACTTTTCAAAAACATTAATAGAGGAGATCAGGGTTGGATGGCGGGTTACTGTGGGGAGGCACATAGCAGGAGTGTGTGGTTCACTGTGTAGGGTGCACAGCGGGGGAGGGGTTCACCTTTGGGTAGTTGCACATCAAGGGGTGGCAGCAGCAGGTTGAAGGTTCACCTTGGACATTAGATACCCTTGTGCTGGCCCTGGGTATCTAATGTCCTAGGTATATCAAAAGCATCTAATAAGCCCTCTAGATTGGGAGGCAGGGCTGGTGGTTGGGAGGCGGGGCTAGTGCTGGGGCAGACTTCTACGGTCTGTGCCCTGAAAATGGCAGATGCAAATCAAGGTAAGGTATAAAAAAAAAGATATGAGTTTATCTTGTTGGGCAGACTGGATGGTCCATGCAGGTCTTTTTCTGCCATCATCTACAATGTTACTATGTAGATAGAAGGGAATGGGAGGGTCAGGTTTGTACTACGAGTCTGAAAAGGACAATAGGATCTGAACATGATTCTGTCTGCGTAGGTGTAAGACCAGAGGAATGTGATGGTTCCTGGGTACAAATGTAACCAAAAAAAAATTTGTGACATAGAAGGAACTTCCCATGCGTTTTCAAAATACCCTTTGTTTTAATGTACCCTCTCAAGTTGTAACACATATTAACACCTTTCACAAAGTCTCCAAACTTCCTTTTGAAGAAAAAGGTGGGAGTGCTCAGGCAGCTGATAAAATGTCAATGAGGAAAATCCATCAGCTATTGTATCCAACACCAGTGTTTTAGGAACAGGATGTTGCACAGCTGATTGCTCAGTAGTAGGACGTCCTGCACCAAAGGAACTGGTACCAGGATCAGATGGCATCATAGAAGAGGCACTGATACTGTGCTGATGCTTTTTCGGGGGGGGGGGGGGGGGGGTCCAAGCTCCTCCTCTCAGAAGGAGAATCTGTGCTAATTTGCTTGCACTTAATTAGCTGTTTGGCTGGAATTGATGCAAGTAACCTCTGCTCAGTTGGCTGCAGGTTCTGCAGTGGCTGCACTGTGACCTTGGATATCTCTAGAGTCCCTGCCCTATGGGCAAGTGGACTCTTTTGGTGGTAAATCTGTAAAATGGACACTAATATTTATGTACTGAATACATGCAAAAATGATTACATTAATGGCATATATGTGCATTTATTTGATGAAAGTTTGTGTATAAACGTAGGCACGCGGCCCTAGAAAATGTTCAAAAAGGTGAATTTAGGAGAATAACTCAATGTTAGAAGCATAAATTCTTTGAATATCAGGATCTCCGTTTTTGACTGAAAAAATGGATATTTATGGCTTCTGAAATGTATTCACAAAAATTGAATGTCTTTCTTTTAATCTCACTATTTGATATTCAGTTTACTTAAATGAAAGGACACATAATAGTTAAGTCTGTTATAACGACTGGACAAAAATGCTGAAAAAATATGCAGAAACCTCACAAGTCCATTTGCGTAGCTTCAAAATTACACATCTGCTCCATGCTGAAAATATTGCCCAGATAACATTGTGAAAACGTACTGTGGTAATTTTAGTTGATCTTTTAAATTTAGCTCCTAGGAATGAAAATCCCACAGAGCTGGAACATATTTGTACTCCTATTTTTTTTAATGACTTTTCCCCTTCTCAGATACAAAAGGAAATTGACACCTTGGATAAAAGTTGTGCCTTTTCAAAATAATTCATGCATATTGATTCTAAGGCTTTTTTGCACTTTTTGTTTGCTTACCCTTAAATGTAGTACACAGTATGTGATTTTAAAGTTTGCACTATTTGTGCTGTATAAAAGTCTCTTTTGACCATATGTTCTTTTATTATAACTATCCATCTTACCGCCAAGATTTTCAGTTGGAGACTGAAAAGGGCTAGTTATTATGTCAAATAGCTTTAATCAAAAGCAGTTTGATCTAAATTGGATCACATACTTTCAAGTAAGTGGGTTTTGGCTAGAAGTGGAAAAGGATTACCAGGAAGCTTGACTTCTGGTCCTTAACAGATTTTCTGTTGATTTCAGATGAGTGATTTGAAGTTTCTATAATGCATTCCTAGAACAGTTGTTTAGATGTTTACTAAATGTTGTTTGCAACAATGACACCTGTCTTTTTAAAGCTCTTTGCCAATTATCAGCTCATTAGAAGTGATCACACTGTCTCCCTCAAGGATTTTGCATTAGTGCTATTCCCTTTGAGTGACCAGAGAAAAGTCTAATGGTTGCCTATTTTTACAAAGCGTTTGTGCTTTTATAAAATATCCTCAGTAGTGCAAATTCTCTGGTACATACTTACACCTACTTGGAGGAAGGTATAAATTGTGCGCATGTATTTGTATTTTATAAAATAACACAGTACATCACAACACCACCTTGCCTCCACCCAAACAATGTCCACAGACCTTACAAAGTTTGATTTTTCCTTCAAATTGTTTTTCATTTCTGTGATGAGGAACACATGAAATAATGTTTTACTTTTTAAAACTTTAACTAGTGGGGGAAAATGTGCAGAGCATGGCTCGTGTTATTCTTTCCAACTTTTGGGTGCTGTACTTGAGTTACCAATAGAAAGGTTACAAGCTAAATTGAAATTTAAATAAATAAATACATATAAAGTCACACATGTGAAATACTAATCTTCAATAGCAGCTTCTCTTTCAAAAATTAATTTATGAACTTATAAAGTTACTGTATCAATTTTTATATAATTGTCTATGCATTAGATTCAGCTTCATTTAATTGGTATAATTATATAGTGCTTTCCCATAAAATTGCATGGTCAGTATACATGTGTAAAAAGTAAGTGCATCAAAAGATTTGTGCTTAAACAGTATACACAGATCAAGTAAAGGTAAGTGTGAGGGAGTCTATAGGAAGCTACCACTTCCCCTTAAGGGGCAGAACCACCTTAAAACTCACAGTCCCACCCGAGGGGAAGTGACACAGGAGGGACAGATCCAGGAGGATATGGTCCAGGGAGTATAAAAGCTCAGGGCACAACTAGATTGAAGAGGCCTAGAGGGCAACAGTGAAGCCCTACTGCATATGCCTCCTCCATGTATATGTGAACTGCAACAATCAGGTAGGCCAAGTTCAACTTGAGGCCTTACAAAACTGTATCGTTGACCCAGGTGGAGCCCAGCTGGCATATGTGTTTGCTAAAGATTGTACTAGTAACACTGGGGACCCAGACTACAGTCAAGTGGAGTGTGCTGCTTTACTGAGAGACAGTAGTGCATGCTGTTGCATTGTAGGAGCAGGCCATGAGAGGGCATTCTTATATCTAAGAACTAGCTTATGTTTGTTCCTTACCTGTGAACTGAACATGACCCCCTACCTAGTACCTTTTAACATTTAACAAAATATACCTTGTTCACCCGCCTGGGGTTACCCCGCAGCCACTTCTCTCCCCAACATAGTTCAGGTCCGCCTGCACCTGCTGCTTGTGCTCTACACTAGCTCCCTCTTCCCATCAAATGGGTCCCAACCGCCGCTGAGTGAGTATCATACTCTCAAATTATCACCAGTGATGTCTAGGTTACTGGGGCCACATTCCCAGTGCTCCCACTGTTCCCAGCAACCACTCAAAGACCCAACACACAAACCACCAGGATTCTTTATCAATCTATACAAGCAGGGCGAATAAATATGTTTATTCTGAGAACTTGAACAATGAACAAAAAAAAATGTGTAAACAGTAACAACTGAAAAAAATTGGATCAATTAGAAAACTAACTAAATATTTACATATTGTCTAAACAGTACCTGGGAAGATCAGGACATATATCTGTTCATAGAGCCTTAGCAAAGAAATCTGTCTCTCTTCTTTTAGGTTAAGACTGAAGCAACAGCCAGTACTACTGGGCAATTTTTCAAACAATTTTTTCCAGGCCAATCAGAGCCCAGTCAACAAGTTTTGAAAGTATACTGCTGCTTTCTTCCTGCTTGTGTTAAAGAAAAAGAACAGTTCCCTATAACAGCTTTACAGCAAAGAAACACCACTTGCTGGCCAAATAGGAGAAATACACTTCAGGACATAATTAAAACAGGAAAACATCTAATACATTTTACAGGCTTAAAACACACTATTTCTTCACAAGGTTTAAAGAAGGTTTGGACAATTTGTTGGAGAAAAAAAAATCCATAGTTTGCTATTGAGACAGACATGGGGAAGCCACTGCTTGCCCTGGGGTTGGTAACATAGAATGTTACTATATTTGAGTTTCTGCCGGGTATTTCTGACCTGGATTGGCCACTGTTGGAAACAAAATACTGGGCAATATTGACAATTTTTCTGACCTAATATGGCTACTCTTATATTCTTAACTGCTTCATTCAGACTAACCCCCTTCTTTCCCATCCAAGATTGGAGGTGCACATAGAGACCACATAAATACAAATATAGACATACACACATACAAATGTAGATGGGACAGAAAGAATTCCATAAGCCATGCTCTGCATGCTTTCCTGATCTGTGGCTTCTTTCTGCTACTCTCTGTGCCAAGTATAACAGAGGTCTGTTGAGAGAAAGGAAACAGAGAATAGTTTTTCTTTTCCCCATATGAATGAGGGTTGAAACATGAGTTCAGAGTTGGCAGACTCTCTGAAGTGGCCAGGAGGTTAAATAAGACCAGGGAGTTTGAAAGGAATTTTCCCTAGTTGTGTCAGCACTCAAGGTCAAAGTGACTGGTCTACCAGGACTATATTCTGTCAGTCAGCATGGGTGCAGGGCTGAAGAATCTGAGAGTTATGATTTTGAGATTTTTTTGAGGTAATAGTCCTGCTATCCTTCATGCCTTAGGGAGCCATAAATGAAGAAATGGTTTGGGAAATTTGCCCACCCAGGTGATCCCTGTGAGTTGAAGAAAGTTGGGAAGTGAGGAAAAAGAAAGAGGAGGAAGCTAGAAGTGTGTTGGGATCTTGGAAAGTGTTTTTCAGGTCCAGAAGATGAAGCAGCAATGGATGTGAGACCATTAAGAGGAAGGAGTTCAATAAGCTTAATCAGGAATCGCTTTGTGTCAGCATATGGAGAGAAAAGTCACCTGACTTCAGCAGTGAGAAAGAATATGAGTTTTCTACAGATTTTGTTTGCTGTGAAGATAATAGTTTGCGTCTACTTTTATTTATCAGCCAGTAAGGACTGTGTTTCATTAAGCCAAAACCAAGACTGGCTTATCTTCATTTGGGACTAAGTTCTATATATAATGTCAACCCCCCCCCTTGCTATTTCATAAACCGTGCTTAAAATTAGATGCAGTTTATAGAATAGCGCTTATGCCTGGGAAGCCTAACTGTATTTAGGTGCAGCCCAAATGTGCTGCAGATGCTCATGCCTAAATTAGATACAGATCCCACCTTATTCTGTAATTACATGCATAACCGAAAGGAACACCCCCAATCTTCTGTGCTCCCTTTTGTGACTCGCATGTACATTTTAATTAATTCTAATTAATGGCAATAATTGCTTGTTAAAAAGCCATTTATCAGTGCTAATTAGCTTATTCATTTAAATTGTGTGCACGTCCAAATTTGAGCATGCAATTTTTATCACTTTTTATAGAATTCGTGGATTGGTGTGCAAGGAGAAAGAATGTGTCTATATCAGTGATTTCCAAACTTTTTGCTATGGTGGAACCCATAAAATATTTTTTCATATACCGAGTTTCTTGAGGGAACCCCTGAAGAGAGTTTGAGGAAACAAAACAGCACAGAGAGGGTCCAAAGTACATAAATCCAAACAGTGAAAAAGAAGCACCAGGAGCCTTCAAAATCGGGACACAATTTCTTTAATCATGTAACTTGAACATCAGTTCTTTCCTAAATGACCTGACAAGAGCCGTGTTTCGATGCACAACCCCTGCATCAGGGGTCAGTTGAGGTGCAGCTGGATCTTTCTCCTTTGAGGATGATGTTTGATGATTGTCCTGCTTAGTAGAAATTAAATATGCTTGATCACTCAGCAAAGCTGGAGCCGGAATGGTCCCTTCATATTCTAGCTGCTTCTTTTCGCTTTTCAGAGTTTGAGGTACCCAGTTTGGGAATCACTGCCATAGAGGATGTAAGTCTCTGAAATTGATTGAATCCTTCTCTCCATGCCAAATGAGCCTGAAGGCAAGAATATAGTACTCTCCTTTGGCATTTACATACTTATATGCATGTAATCTAGTAATTTATGTGCACACTTGGCATGCAAATATTAGTGTATTTTTATACTGTTATCCCTTACATTAAACCCATAGAGCAGATGCCGAGCCAAAAGCCAATTCCTTTAGATTGTAAGTTCCTTTGAGCAGGGACTATCCTTTTTGTTTAAACTATACAGCGCTGCGTAACCCTAGTAGCGCTCTAGAAATGTTAAGTAGTAGTCATAGAAATACTGGTCGATATTTGGCCCATGACGGGTAATGTATTTTTTCCCCCAAGGATTTACCACAAATATTTGTAGCAAACTATTCATGGACAGTATGGACATTTTCTTTTTCAATTTTCAGCAGTCTTGAAACCACTGATCTTCTTTTCTGGCATGAAAAGAAAAAGAAGAACTTTTCAAGAACTGAAATGATTCCCTCCGGTGGTCACCTGGTCAGTTCGGGCACCTTCTCGTGGCTTGGTCGTAACAAAAAAAGGACCAAGTAAAGTCGTTCACGTGCTCGTCAGGGATGCCCTTTTTTTTTTTTTCCATTATCGGTCAAGGATGCCCATGTGTTAGGCACGCTCAAGTCCCGCCTTCGCTATGCCTCCGACACGCCCCCGTGAACTTTGGTTGTTTCCGCGATTTGGGCGACCCTGGGAGGACACCCATCTTCTGATTTCTGTCGAAAGATGGGCGTCCTTCTCTTTCGAAAATAAGCCTGATAGTCTTGCTCCTCTTCCTCTAACTGTGCAATTGAATTAAAGTTGAAGGCTTGTCTTTTTGAGAAATTTTATGGTTAGCGTTTTTTATCCTATCAGTCTTATTGATAAACATTGTTTTGCGCTATGCAATTTTTTTTATTGTACATTGTTAAATTGTTAGCTTTTAGCTTCTTTAATTAATTGTCAGAATTATTTATTATGTTGTAGCTATTTTATGTAAAAGTTGTACTGTTTTACCTTTTTGATATGGCTTTGTAAACTGCCTAGGACCATTTGTTTGGATTAAGTGACATGTAAGCCATAAGATAAAATAAGAAAGCAGGTGAAAATGTCCACATTTAGATGATTCAAGTTAGTGCACAGAGTAGTATATTTTATAATCTACTGTGTATGCATACTTGAAACTCTGTCCATACTGGAAAAACTTCACCCCAGTACATGCCTATTGGTAAAGGGAATCTTTTACAAAGCTGTGGTAGAAAGTGGCCTTAGCATGCCTTTAGGTAGGTATTTCCTTTGCACTAAGGCCATTTCTACTGCAGCTGGAAAATGGCTGTTCTTTAACATCCTATCAGACCAGTCCAGGCCAATGGGTTGTGTCGCTCTACCAGCGAATGGAGACAGAGGAAGAAAGTAGTTCTTGTGACTCGCCCTATAAGGGTATCATGCAGCATAGAATGTTCAGTATTTCAAATAGTGAAGCAATGGTTCTCAAAATCTGCCTGATGGCCAATACAGAAACTTCATGACCAAGTAATTCAATCAGTGAGTAACCTTACCAACTAGTGAGGCATATACTCAACTGTTATGAAGATATTTCACTGGGTCAGGAGACATGTAACATACAATAGGTTAGGAAAAATGTACAAGTAGAATCTGGGATATCTGAAAAATATAGCTTGTAAGTAATATAGAATTAACCAGGGAGGAATTCTGGACTGGTCTGATAGGACTGAAGGAAGGAAAGTTATCAGATGAGACACAACTTTTCCTTCTGTAGTATTTTATCAGACTAGTCCAGAACAATGGGATGTAGGGAAAGGAAAATGGGACTTGATATACCGCCTTTCTGAGGTTTTTGCAACTACATTCAAAGCGGTTTACATGTATTCAGGTACTTATTTTGTATCAGGGGCAATGGAGGGTTAAGTGACTTGCCCAGAGTCACAAGGAGCTGCAGTGGGAATTGAACTCAGTTCCCCAGGGTCAAAGTCCACTGTACTAACCACTAGGCTACTCCGCCAGCATAACAGTGTCCCCAACGTAGGAGTATGCCTAGAAAGTTAGTCCTACTCATAAATGTTACACATTACTGGAGCAAGTATCAACTGCCAGAACCGTGAGACTGAGAGACAACCGTATTTAATAAGATAGCTTAGTTGGTCAACCCAAATACTGTTTAATATTAAGCCACAGTTTGTGATCAGAATTCTGAAATTATTCAATAGCAGCTTAGGCCTGAGCTACTTTATGATGTAATCTCAGGCTAGGGACCCCCAAACCATCCATTTCCTCTCTGAATAAAAGAACAGGCAAAAGTGGGATGTTTTGACCAAGGAAATACAAATCCTGGAAACAGTGTCTTAAAAACCTCTTTATTGAGGTTTGTGATACGGACCCATTGTGTCTTTTCGTCAATAAAGAGGTTTTTAAGACATTGTTTCCAGGATTTGTATTTCCTTGGTCAAAACATCCCATTTTTGCCTGCTTCTTTGCGTTTTCCCGTGGGGCGTTCGAGTTCTCCGCTTTATTGCGGATTTTTTTGAACTCTCTGAATAAAGTACACACCTAAATATTCTCGATCTTTTATTATTCCATATAAATTTGAGGAGCCTCTCCTGTAGAATTGATAAAAATTGCTTAGGGATTGGAATGGGAAGCACAATAGGATGCCAGTTATCCAGATGTCCAATTATCTGGATCGGTGCACCACAGCGTAGCAGTGGGTGTGCGAAGGTTGGAACTGGCCCACCAAGCAGCAGCGTGTCACCCCCATCTCCATTTACTCCCCTGTCACGTTTTTCAAAACTGGAACTAGGTTGTGAGCCCTTGGACCATTGTCGAGGAGCAGCAGTGGCAGGCAAAACCACCCCCAAACCGGAGCCAAGGCAGAACAGGCACACTTAAACTTCACCTGCGCATGACCGCTTTTCACCAGGAGTTGAGCCCCTGGCTGCAGGTGGCCGGCAGGACTTACTGGGCAAGGCAGGACTGGATACCAACAGACTACACAGGGACTGAGGGTCAGAGGGGAAAGGAATGAACATGGGCAAAAAGGCAGGAAACTGGGCTAGGACTCACAGACAGACAATACAACACAAGGCAGGGAGTGGACAAGCTAGGGGACAGAGACTGAAAGCTGCAAGCAGCCACTAACACAGGAAACAAATACGGACAGACAAGGGACAGAACTAGAAGCTGCAAGCAGCTACTGAAGACAGACAACACAGAACCTAAGAACTACACAAAGAACTGCAAACCAGGAACAAGACTAAGAAACAAACAATAGCCCTAATCTAAACTACACACAGCCTAACTAGAAACAAACAAGAATCTCAGGCAAGAACTTAAACAGGAGTGCAACAAGAACCAACATACCAGAGCCTAAGGCGATGCAAAGGCAAAGCAGAAAGATTTCAGAATGGCTAATAAGCCCAGCAGCAGCTGAGGCTCAACTGCAGCAATTACCAGGCAACTACGGGAGCTGTGCAGGTTCAAACAAAAAGAGCAAGTCTGGCACTCTGGAAGATCTGGACCGGACTGTGCTGAAATCTGGAATGGGTGACAATAACCAGACAGTTCATTGCAGCCACCAGGTCTGGCCACCAGGTGGCGAGAAGGAGAGCACGAAACATGGGCACAACCATGACATCCCCCTCTAAATCTACCACGTTCTACAGTACCTTCCCAGCAATTCGTCCTCTAGGCCTGCACATGCCCCTCAGGAAATAATGTCAATGAGAGTGGGGATGCAGCAAAGAAAAGCCCTGCCCTTTCCTTTGCCTCCTGACTCCCACGCTGAAAGGTTTCAACAGTACAGTGCTGTGTTTAAAATGGTGTCAAAGTGAAAAAGGCACGTTTTATCATTAAAAGACAAAATTGACATCGTGGAGAAGTTGAGAAAGGGAATGTTGGGTAAAAATTTGGCAGAAGAATATGGTGTTGGAACATCAACAGTATCTGACATAAAAAGACAGAGATGCTATTGTCAACTACATCTCAGTTCTTGAAAAAGAGGAAGGGAGATGTTCCAGAAATACCATGGAAAGGTCACGTATTGAACAAGGGTGATAAAGCTCTATATCTCTGGTTTTTGCAGAAAAGATCATTGGGCCATCCAATTTTTGTGCCGTTATTAGCTGAAAAAGCTATGTTTTTCAATCAACAACTCAAAGGGGATTCTGAATTCAAAGCCAACACTGGATCACCTTATGAAGCCAATAGATCAAGGAGTTATCGTTTCCTTGAAACGACTTTGCAGGAAACAACTGCTACAAAAACGTCTACTGGCTAATATTGAAGATGAATGTGGCATGCTCCAATTCATAGAGAACTGAACATAAAAGATTGTTCCTTCATGTTTGCTGATGCTTGGAATCAAGTTAAATACCAAACCCTGAAAAATACGTGGAACATTATTCTAAACAAATACAGTACAGTACTGCAGTTTATTTTTTCTCACTTATTGTTGAAAATAGAAATTAATGTTCAACATTCAATGCTCTGAATGTGTACTGTTTTTAAGAAGGTGGGTTTGTCCAATCACCTGGATTTATGATTAGTCGGACCACCCCCCTGCTGAGGTTAGTCTGGATAATGGGCGTTCTACTGTACCTGGAATAGGTAAAGCAATCTAGGCAAAATATTTATCTTGATGTTGGCAGCCCTACCAAACTAAGTTGGGATAGCAGATTCCATTGTTCTAGGTCATGCTTAAGATCTCAAAGAAGGTATGGATATTTTTCATTAAAGAGCTCTGTATACTTTGCTGTTAAAATGACTCCCAAGTATTTGATGATCTTGGTTATCCAGTTAAAGGATGATGTCAAAGTGGCCACAATAGCGATACACCCTTCTGTTTTAGTCATATTGAATTCCTATATTCAGCTTCTGGACAGTTAAATAGTGCTTAGCCATCTAAGCACTATTATTCAGCATGAGATGGCCAATTATCTCTGGTGAATATTAGTGCTTAGCTGATAGCTGCTAACCGTTTATGTCATACGACTTAGCTGGCTAAGCATGAATATTCAGCACTAAACTGGCTAAGTTGAGCAGTTAAGATAGGCTGCTAAAATAGCAGGGCCTATCTTTAACCGTTATTAACTTAACCAGCTAGCACTGAGTGGTCACTTAGCCAGTTAAGGTTCTGTGGCCAAAACTGAAACTGAATATTCAATGCCAGTCGCCGGATACAGCCCAGAATTGAATATCCAGGGTTAACGCCGCTGATGGCAGCTAACTGCATTGCGTGCCACTGGATGAATATTGGGGGGGGGGGGGGGGATTATCTTTAAAATCAGAAATTCTGGAATATTGGTTGATTTCCCAATAGTTTAGGCAAAATAGTAATTGGGCAGGTGAGAGACAGAAGAAAGAGCATCATCAGCAAATTTTAAATTGCTGGTTCTCCAGCTTAATACCCCACATATTGGGATTACAACGAATATTGGAGGCAAAAGGTTCCATCAGCAAGGCAAATAGCAATGGTGACAAAGGACAGCCCTGGCATGTCTCTCTATCCAGATCAAACATATGGGGTTTGCCTCCATTAATTTTTACATAGGCTCTAGGATTAGAGTACAAAGCCTGCACCCACCCTCTAAAATGCTCCCCCATTCCAAATTTTGCAAGAACCCAGTCAGTGAGCCACCCTGTCAACTGCTTTTTCAGCATCTATACCTAATCTACATGATGGGGTATCAGTGGCCTTGGCCACATATATCAAATTGATATATTGAGTGGAGGAGTGGCCTAGTGGTTAGGGTGGTGGACTTTGGTCCTGGGGAACTGAGGAACTGAGTTCGATTCCCACTTCAGGCTCCTTGTGACTCTGGGCAAGTCACTTAACCCTCCATTGCCCCAGGTACAAATAAGTACCTGTATACAATATGTAAGCCGCATTGAGCCTGCCATGAGTGGGAAAGCGCGGGGTACAAATATAACAAAAATAAAATAAATATTGTCACAGGCTTACCTGTGAGGTACTGAACCCACCTGGTCAGTATGAATTAAGTCATGTAACAACCCACATAACCAGGTGGCCAAGCCCTTCACCCAAAATATTGACCCCTACTATGAAATGCTCAGTAAATAGAATATACATAATACACTATTATTACATAATTCCTAATAAAATTTCCTGTACTGGTCTACTTAAGGAATACCCTTCATGTTTCAATGCTCCTTCCCCTGAAAAGATGCACTTATGGTATGTGCAATTCAAATTTTGAGGCACTGATAGGTGGTACCAGATCACCGCAAGCCAGTAGCAGGTAGTGCAGTCTCCTTCTATTGGCTTAGCATAGGGGGACCTTTCCCCAGGGAGCTGCAGGGTTCATAGGAAGGGAAAAGGTGGAGGGAATCAAATATTTTGCTGTCTATGAAGGTAATCTTATAAAGCTTTTTCCACATGTAAAGTATGTAGAAAATGGCGATTATAAAATTTAATGGAAGTGTACATGCATAAAAAGTAAGCATATCACCAAATTTTGCCTACTTTTATACAGTCTGTATGTAGCTATTTCCAGGAGCATAGTTTGATGGAGCTGGAGCTGAGTTATGATGTACGCATGTTTCAAAGCAGATGAACATCTCAAAATGGGAAACTGTGAATCTTCATTGAAAGAAAACTGCCATTCTTTAATTATTCAGTCCTTTTTTTCTAGCAGTACATTTGATTGTCTCAAAACACATACCTTCAAGACTGCTAGCATGAAGGCATCTTTACTATCACACAAATAGATGCAAATTGTTTCTTTGTTTGAACTCTCATTGTTCTTGTTTGCTGCCCAGACTTACTGTCTGGCCCTGCCCATTAAGCTGATAAGAAAATGAAATCTATAAAGATTTAACATTTGCCTGAAAACAGCCTACTCTGATTTCATTACCTTTTTTTCAGGTCACTGTTAAATCATTCTGGGGTCCATGCACTGTACTGTACTGTAAAATTAGTGCTACAAAAAGACTGCAGCATGCTATAAGCAGTGAGCATGCACATTAGTAAATATCACCTTTACTGTCAGTGCCTGAGTAGTGATTGGCCCAGGCACCGACAGGAAGAGTGACATATTCAATCATTTCCTAAACACCAGATAGATATTCAGACATCCAAGATCCTTAGGAAGTCTGTTCCAAGCATTTATTATGAAGTAAGTAAAAGATACTCACCTGACATGACTGAGCCCCACCTCCTGCCTCAAACCCTAAAGAAAATATCCCTTATATGGCAGACTGACCCTGCCCAGTGCATTACACTGTCATTTTGAAGATGATGGTGCTGGAGTTAAGTGCGAGTGGGCATCACTCATGCCTAATTTTAAGGTGGGGGACCTGGGCAAGGGGTCCCCAGGGGAAGTTTTTTTCTAGACATAAGGGACTTTTTATTTTAGTCTAGTCAAGGGTGAGTGCCACTAGACACTGAGTATATTTTTTAGGGATCTGGGCAGGAGGGTGGGGGGTGCCACTAGACATCTACCCCTCTCAACTAACCCTTCTATGCTGCCCTGGACCTGGTGAAAAATTTCCTTCATACAATGCACATCAGAAACTGTTTTGTTATTTTTAATTAATTAGCCTCAGAATTGTTAATGACCACAACACCATGCATTTTAATGTGATGTTTGATAATGGTTTCCATGTGAGTTAAAAGCCATGCTGAAATCATTTCTGCATTGCTTGGCCAGTAAAACCCACAGTACTGTGTTCTGTATGGGCACCTTTATTATGTTTCTCTCTCTCTCTCTCTCTCTGTATGTATGTATATATATATTTCTCCGAGGACAAGCAGGCTGCTTGTTCTCACTGATGGGTGACGTCCACGGCAGCCCCTCCAATCGGAAACTTCACTAGCAAAGTCCTTTGCTAGCCCTCGCGCGCCCGCGCGCACCGCGCATGCGCGGCCGTCTTCCCGCCCGAAACCGGCTCGAGCCGGCCAGTCTTCTTTTGTCCGCACTCGGTACGGTCGTGTTTTCGCCGTGTCGAGCCCCGGAAAGTCGACCTCGCGCGTCCAATTGTTTGAACGTGTTTTTTTCCTTCGGGAAAGTTTTGTCATAGTCGGGAAGTGCTCCGGAAACCCCCCGCCGGGTTTCGTGTAAATCCTCCCCGTACTTCCAGCTTTTTTGCCCCGGTAAGTTTTCTTTCGTCGTCGGGGTAGGCCTTTTTTCGGCCTCGGTCGAGATTTTTTCTCCCTCTAAATTTGGTGCTTCGAATTTCGCCATTTCGGCTTTTGATTTCGCCGGCGTGATTTTTCCGCCCATGACATCGAAGCCTTCCAGCGGCTTCAAGAAGTGCACCCAGTGCGCCCGGGTTATCTCGCTCACTGATCGACACTCGTCGTGTCTTCAGTGTCTGGGGGCCGAGCACCGCCCTCAGAACTGCAGTCTGTGTTCCCTGCTTCAAAGGCGGACTCAGGTAGCGAGACTAGCCCAGTGGAACGTGTTGTTCTCGGGCTCTTCGTCGGCATCGGCACCGGGATCTTCGAGTGCATCGACGTCGTCAGCGTCCAGACCATCTTCCTCGGCCGCCCCTGCATCGAGTGCATCGAGGCATCGGGCCTCTGCATCGGCGCCGAGACATCGGATAGCTGCATCGACGTCGGTGGTACCAGGACCTCGTCTGCTGATGTCGTCGGACGGTGGTGCATCGGGTGGAGTGCAGGTGAGGGCTGTCCATTCCCCTGCTGGTGGCGGTGAGCCCTCGGGTAGGTCTCCGCCTACCCTGAGGGCTCCTGCGGTACAGCCCCCCCGAGATCGACCTTCTTCAGTCTCGGCCCCGAGGAAGCGACGGGTGGATTCGACGTCCTCCTCGTCGGTGCCGGGGAGCTCCGGTGACATGCTTCGGAAGAAATCGAAGAAGCATCGACACCGGTCTCCTCCCCGTGTCGGCACCGAGAGCTCTGGGTCGCCGAGGGATTCGGCACCCAGCAGGCATCGGCACCGAGAGGACCGCTCACCCTCTGTTCAGGAGGTGTCGATGCGCTCCGCTCTGGACAGCCCGGAACAGCCTCCACGCCCGGAACAGGTACTGACGTCGACGCCTGCATCGACCCCTCAGCCTTTCTCTGCAGCCGCTCTAAACGAGAGCCTCCGGGCCGTTCTCCCAGAGATTCTGGGAGAGCTGTTGCGCCCTACCCCTCCGGTACCGGCGGTGCTTGCGCCACCGGTACCGTCGAGCGTGGCGCCGGCTGGCCCATCGCCCAGGTTGAGGTCCCCGACGTCGGTACCGCGTGCGGTACCGACCGCGGCCACCTCCCAGGAAGGCTCCCCGACTACGTCGGCGGAGGGAGCTTCGCCGATGCGGGCGAGGGAGTCTACCTCTCGACGCCCCCATCGTGGACAGGGTTCCACGGAGTCGAGCAGGGCGAGGTTGCAGACACAGGTCCGTGAACTTGTGTCTGACACCGAGGGTGAGGCCTCGTGGGAGGAAGAGGAAGATCCCAGATATTTCTCTGACGAGGAGTCTGGGGGTCTTCCGTCTGATCCCACTCCCTCTCCTGAGAGACAGCTTTCTCCTCCCGAGAGTCTGTCTTTTGCCTCCTTTGTCCGGGAGATGTCTACGGCCATCCCCTTCCCGGTGGTTGTGGAGGACGAGCCCAGGGCTGAAATGTTTGAGCTCCTGGACTATCCTTCTCCACCTAAGGAAGCGTCCACTGTTCCCTTGCACCATGTCCTGAAGAAGACATTGCTTGCGAACTGGACCAAACCATTAACTAATCCCCACATTCCCAAGAAGATCGAGTCCCAGTACCGGATCCATGGGGACCCAGAGCTGATGCGCACTCAGTTGCCTCATGACTCTGGAGTTGTGGATTTGGCCCTAAAGAAGGCTAAGAGTTCTAGGGAACATGCTTCGGCGCCCCCGGGCAAGGACGCTAGAACCTTAGACTCCTTTGGGAGGAAGGCCTACCATTCCTCTATGCTCGTGTCCAAGATCCAGTCTTACCAGCTCTACACGAGCATACACATGCGGAATAATGTGCGGCAGTTGGCGGGCTTGGTTGATGCTCTTCCCCCTGAGCAAGCCAAGCCTTTTCAGGAGGTGGTCAGGCAGCTGAAGGCGTGCAGAAAATTCCTGGCCAGAGGAGTTTATGACACTTTTGATGTTGCGTCCAGGGCCGCTGCTCAAGGTGTGGTGATGCGCAGGCTCTCATGGCTGCGTGCCGCCGACCTGGAGAATAGAGTCCAGCAGCGGATTACGGACTTGCCTTGCCGTGCGGATAACATTTTTGGCGAAAAAGTCGAGCAGGTGGTAGAGTCTCTCCACCAGCGGGACACCGCATTCGACAAGTTCGCCCGCCGGCAGCCTTCAGCTTCTACCTCTACAGGTAGACGATTTTTCGGGGGAAGGAAGACTGTTCCCTATACTTCTGGCAAGCGTAGGTACAATCCTCCTTCCCGACAGCCTGCGGCCCAGGCTAAGCCCCAGCGCGCTCGCTCTCGTCAGCAGCGTGCGAATCAGCAAGGCCCCGCGGCTCCCCAGCAAAAGCAAGGGGCGAGCTTTTGACTGGCTCCAGCAGAGCATAGCCGACACCCAAGTGTCAGTGCCGGGCGACCTGCCTGTCGGAGGGAGGTTGAAAGCTTTTCACCAAAGGTGGCCTCTCATAACCTCCGATCAGTGGGTTCTCCAAATAGTCCGGCAAGGATACTCCCTCAATTTGGCCTCTCAACCTCCAAATTGTCCACCGGGAGCTCAGTCCTACAGCTTCCAGCACAAGCAGGTACTTGCAGAGGAACTCTCCGCCCTTCTCAGCGCCAATGCGGTCGAGCCCGTGCCATCCGGGCAAGAAGGGCTGGGGTTCTATTCCAGGTACTTCCTTGTGGAAAAGAAAACAGGGGGGATGCGTCCCATCCTAGACCTAAGGGCCCTGAACAAATATCTCGTAAAAGAAAAGTTCAGGATGCTTTCCCTGGGCACCCTTCTCCCCATGATTCAGCAAAACGATTGGCTATGCTCTCTGGACTTGAAGGATGCCTACACACACATCCCGATACTGCCAGCTCACAGACAGTATCTGCGATTTCAGCTGGGCGCACGCCACTTCCAGTACTGTGTGCTACCCTTTGGGCTCGCCTCTGCGCCCAGGGTGTTCACAAAGTGCCTAGCTGTGGTAGCAGCGGCGCTTCGCAGGCTGGGGGTGCACGTGTTCCCATATCTCGACGATTGGCTGGTGAAGAACACATCCGAGGCAGGAGCCCTGCAGTCCATGCAGATGACTATTCGCCTCCTGGAGCTACTGGGGTTTGTGATAAATTACCCAAAGTCCCATCTTCTCCCAGTGCAGAAACTCGAATTCATCGGAGCCCTGCTGGATTCTCGGACGGCTCGCGCCTATCTCCCAGAGGCGAGGGCCAACAACTTGTTGTCCCTCGTCTCGCGGGTACGAGCGTCCCAGCAGATCACAGCTCGGCAGATGTTGAGATTGCTGGGCCACATGGCCTCCACAGTTCATGTGACTCCCATGGCCCGCCTTCACATGAGATCTGCTCAATGGACCCTAGCCTCCCAGTGGTATCAGGCCGGGGGTCTAGAGGACGTGATCCACCTGTCCACGAGTTTTCTCGAATCCCTGTATTGGTGGACGATTTGCTCCAATTTGACTCTGGGACGTCCCTTCCAAATTCCTCAGCCTCAAAAAGTGCTGACCACGGATGCGTCTCTCCTGGGATGGGGAGCTCATGTCGATGGGCTTCACACCCAAGGAAGGTGGTCCCTCCAAGAAAGCGATCTACAGATCAATCTTCTGGAGTTGCGAGCGATCTGGAACGCTCTGAAGGCTTTCAGAGATCGGCTGTCCCACCAAATTATCCAAATTCAGACAGACAATCAGGTTGCCATGTACTATGTCAACAAGCAGGGGGGCACCGGATCTCGCCCCCTGTGTCAGGAAGCCGTCAGCATGTGGCTCTGGGCTCGCCGTCAAGGCATGGTGCTCCAAGCCACATATCTGGCAGGCGTAAACAACAGTCTGGCCGACAGGTTGAGCAGGATTATGCAACCTCACGAGTGGTCGCTCAATTCCCGTGTGGTGCGACAGATCTTCCAGGCGTGGGGCACCCCCCTGGTGGATCTCTTCGCATCTCAAGTGAACCACAAGGTCCCTCAGTTCTGTTCCAGGCTTCAGGCCCACGGCAGACTGGCGTCGGATGCCTTCCTCCTGGATTGGGGGAAGGTCTGCTGTATGCTTATCCTCCCATTCCTCTGGTGGGGAAGACTTTGTTGAAACTCAAGCAAGACCGAGGCACCATGATTCTGATTGCTCCCTTTTGGCCGCGTCAGATCTGGTTCCCTCTTCTTCTGGAGTTATCCTCCGAAGAACCGTGGAGATTGGAGTGTTTTCCGACCCTCATCACGCAGGACGAAGGGGCTCTTCTGCATCCCAACCTCCAGTCCCTGGCTCTCACGGCCTGGATGTTGAGGGCGTAGACTTTGCCTCTTTGGGTCTGCCAGAGGGTGTCTCCCGCATCTTGCTTGCTTCCAGGAAAGACTCCACTAAGAGAAGTTACTTCTTTCATTGGAGGAGGTTTGCCGTCTGGTGTGACAGCAAGGCCCTAGATCCTCGCTCTTGTCCTACACAGACCCTGCTTGAATACCTTCTCCACTTGTCTGAGTCTGGTCTGAAGACCAACTCCGTAAGGGTTCACCTTAGTGCAATCAGTGCATACCATTACCAAGTGGAAGGTAAGCCGATCTCAGGACAGCCTTTAGTTGTTCGCTTCATGAGAGGTTTGCTTTTGTCAAAGCCCCCTGTCAAGCCTCCTACAGTGTCATGGGATCTCAATGTCGTTCTCACCCAGCTGATGAAACCTCCTTTCGAGCCACTGAATTCCTGCCATCCGAAGTACTTGACCTGGAAGGTCATTTTCTTGGTGGCAGTTACCTCGGCTCGTAGAGTCAGTGAGCTTCAGGCCCTGGTAGCCCAGGCCCCTTACACCAAATTTCATCACAACAGAGTAGTCCTCCGCACTCACCCTAAGTTTCTGCCAAAGGTTGTGTCGGAGTTCCATCTGAACCAGTCAATTGTCTTGCCAACATTCTTTCCCCGTCCTCATTCCTGCCCTGCTGAACGTCAGCTGCACACATTGGACTGCAAGAGAGCATTGGCCTTCTATCTGGAGCGGACACAGCCCCACAGACAGTCCGCCCAATTGTTTGTTTCTTTTGATCCCAACAAGAGGGGAGTGGCTGTAGGGAAACGCACCATATCCAATTGGCTAGCAGATTGCATTTCCTTCACTTACGCCCAGGCTGGGCTGGCTCTTGAGGGTCATGTCACGGCTCATAATGTTAGAGCCATGGCAGCGTCGGTAGCCCACTTGAAGTCAGCCACCATGGAGGAAATTTGCAAAGCTGCGACGTGGTCATCTGTCCACACATTCACATCTCATTACTGCCTGCAGCAGGATACCCGACGCGACAGTCGGTTCGGGCAGTCAGTTCTTCAGAACCTGTTTGGGCTTTAGGATCCAACTCCACCCCCCGAGGGCCCTGTTTGTTCTGTTCCAGGCTACACTCTCAGTTAGTTGGTAAATTTTTTAGGTCAATCTCAGTTATGTCCTCGCCGTTGCGAGGCCCAATTGACCAATGTTGTTGTTTTGAGTGAGCCTGGGGGCTAGGGATACCCCATCAGTGAGAACAAGCAGCCTGCTTGTCCTCGGAGAAAGCGAATGCTACATACCTGTAGAAGGTATTCTCCGAGGACAGCAGGCTGATTGTTCTCACAAACCCGCCCGCCTCCCCTTTGGAGTTGTGTCTTCCCTTGAAGTGTATTGTCTTGCTACATACTGGACTGGCCGGCTCGAGCCGGTTTCGGGCGGGAAGACGGCCGCGCATGCGCGGTGCGCGCGGGCGCGCGAGGGCTAGCAAAGGACTTTGCTAGTGAAGTTTCCGATTGGAGGGGCTGCCGTGGACGTCACCCATCAGTGAGAACAATCAGCCTGCTGTCCTCGGAGAATACCTTCTACAGGTATGTAGCATTCGCTATATATATATATATATATTGTGAAGAATGAATGGCTCTTTTAGTAAAGTACTATATGTTTTTGCAGTTATCAGCAAATATTTTTGTGTGCTTTATTTTTTCCAAATTACATAACTGTAGCAAACAGTTGTGGCAAAAAGAAATTAGAATAAATATAAATAGAGGACACCAACATCACATATTCATCCACAAAGAAAAAGGATAGCATGAGGCTAAGTTAAAGTGCTTAGGTACTTATGTACTTAAAGGTAAACAATAGACACTATCTCCCAGGATAGTATTACTAGCCAATCTCTACAGTGTTATCACCTCTGTTACATCATGTCTGAACCTTCACATTTTCTTTAGCAGTAATAAATTTGTAAATAAATTTAGCAGTAATAAAAAGATTTGTTTCTATATTAATACCTTTCAAGTATTTAAACATCTGTATCATATCTCCCCTATCCCTTCTTTCCTCTAGGATATACATATTCAGGTCTTCCAGTCTCTTGTATACATCTGTTGACACAACCCCATATCATTTTATCTTCCTGTAGACCACTTCAAGTCTTTTTACATCCTTAGCAAGATACCTCCTCCAAAACTGAGCACAGTAATCCAGGTGAGGCCTCACCAATGACTGGTCATCTAGTCAAAGAATTCAATCAAATTTGCTTGGGACGATTTACCTTTAATAAAACCATGTTGCCTTGGATGTTGTAACCCACTGGATTCCAATAAATTCACTATCCTTTCCTTCAGCAATACTTCCATTACTTTTCTGATAACCAGTTTCTCACTTCTTCTCTGTCATCACTTTTGTAAAGAGGAACCACATATGCTCTTCTCCAATCCCGTGGAACTTCTCCCATTTCTAAGAATTTATTAAACAATCTTTAAGAGGACCTGCAAGAACCTCTCTAAACTTCAACATCCTGGGATGGATCCTGTCTGGTTCCATGGCTTTGTCCACCTTCAGTTTTTCAAGTTGTTCATAAACACTTTCTTACGTGAATGCTGTGAGATCTACTCTTTTCTCATATATACCTTTGCCAGCTAATCATGGTCCTTCTCCAGGATTTTCTCCTGTGAACACGGAACAGAAGTATTTGTTTAGCATTTTCACTTTTTCCTCATCACTCTCCACATAGCAGTCCACAGCATCTTTCAGTCTCATTTTTAGCCTTCTTCCTTTCACTAATATACCTGAAAAAATTCTTATCTTCCCTCCTTAAATTTCTAGCCATTTGTTCTTCTTGTGCTTTCACCAATCTCCCAGTAACAGTACTTCCCTTGTTCTTCCCAACTTTTGGATATCTACAACTAGATCTTTATCAAGCTACTCTGTGTTGGAGATCTGTAAATCACCTTGAAAAGAGAAGATGGAACCTCAATCCAGATGGGTGTTGTCTACACCTAAGTAGCAAAAACTGGACACCAGAGTAATAGTAGTACCCAACAGAGGAAGGGGTGCAGAAAGGGGCAGTAAGTGGCCTGACAATCAACAGGTTACTGTTTTCTCCAGATTAAGCACCAACTTGTCTTCAAATCTAGGCTAAAAGCTCACCTTTTTGAGGCTGATTGGAACTCCTAACCCCTGGTCACTTGTTTAGTACCAAGGAAAAGTCTATAGACCATTATTAAAACGGACTTGGGGAAAATCCATTGCTTATTTCTAGACTAAGCAGCCTAAAATGTACTGTTTTAGGATCTTGTCAGGTACTTGTGACCTGGGTTGGCCACAGTTGGAAACAGGATGCTGGGCTTGATGGACCTGTGGTCTGTCCCAGTATGGCAATACTTATGTAGGTCTGTTTTATCATTCCCATCTTAATTAATTCCCTTATCCCTTATTTGTCCTGTTTGTCCTGATTAGATTGTAAGCTCTGTCAAGCAGGGACTGTCTCTTACATGTTAAAGTGTACAACGCTGTGTAAGTCTAGTAGCAGTATAGAAATGATAAGTAGTAATAGTAGTGGGAGAATTGGCCACTGTTGGAAGCAGGATGCTACCTAGTATGGCTATTCTTAGGTTCTTATGTACCCCAGGAAATTTGTTGGTGTTCATGTTATTTTCATTTCCGTGGGTTATTGAAATTCTATTTTGTTTTCAAAATATTTGCTAAAAGATAATTTTCTAATATTTTATTTTATATTGTACAGTTCTGATTATTGTATAGTATCTTTCTGTTATCCTGCTCTGAACCTCTAAACAGGGATAAAGTGGGTATAAGTCCTTTAACAATCCAAAGACTAATCTTATTTCTGTATTCTGGACCATTTGAAATCTTAAATTGAGAACATTGAAGTCCCAGATAGAACAAATTAGTGTAATCAAACTTAATAATTACATGGACCAATATAAGAAGGTAAAGCTATTCGTGATTTAGCAATAAATGGATGGAAAGTGGCTGTTTAAGGTAAAGTAACTGTTTGAAACAACACAGGAAGTCTGAAATTGAATTGAGTTTATCCAAAAGGTTAGAGTACAATTCACTCTGTAAAAGAATGTCCTCTGTGGGGGAGGGTTTGAGGAGGGACCTAGCCCTAGTCCCCCTGGATAAGTGTTTCTGAAGGAAACAAAAATAAATATATAAAAAGGTTAAAACCAGCCGAGGTGTAAATAATGTCCTTTGGGAACTCCTAAGGGAAGGTGAAAGGTTCTTGACTGAATTATTATCAGAGTACAAATCATAATTTATGTAGAGAATTATAATTGTCAATCATGAGACAAGTGTTAATAGTATCTCTTTGAGGGGAAAATGAAAATAGAATTGGTGATTTGCTTATTGCCAAAATGGCGATTTCCAGTAAAACTCAGTGTGCTGGGGAAAGAGAACCCAAGAAAGCAGTCTGAGGGGGAGGTAAGAGCAGTGGCTCATCTGTTTTGCTTTATTTTCCAGGCTTGACATAACTTTTCCTTATGGAGAAACATAACATGAGAATACAGAATAATCCCTTTTCACTCTAGGTCTGCCCTTTGATTGGCAGAGTTCCATTCCAAAGCTGCTCTCAGGACAGACTTGTTCTCTGCTCGGGATGCAGGAAGGTGATCAGTCTCTGAGCCCCTAGTAGTAGTTTCATGAACTACTATACTACTACTACTACTACTACTATAAATCATTTCTATCATGAACTGCAATTAAATACATTTTTAAAAAGGGAGGAGGCAGTTGACCCCTAGCGGTAGGGTCAAACTGCAAAAAGAGGGAGACTGCATTAATCAATTTGTATAATTATGAGATTTGCATGAATTTAAGAACATAAGAGTTGATGTACTGGGTCAGATCAAGGGTCCATCTATCTCAGTGTCCAGTTTACAATGGTGGCCAGGTCAGGTTAAAAGTACCTGGAAGAGTCCCAAAAAGTACCAAGATTCCATGTTTCTTAAGCTTTAGGGATAAGCAGTGGCTTTCCCCAGGTCTATAAACTTTTCCTCCAGATATATTTTCTTATTATATAGCTCATGATGCAGCAAACTAATGTATATTAATGACAAATATCACAGAATTTTGACAATGCACATTAAATGGCAAAAATCCTGCTCATGCACATCAATACAATATTTCAGAAATATAGATAGTATCCCCACCAAAATTTCAAACTATTTAACTGGCCAGGAACGGCTCTTGTCCAGCTAAATAGGGTTTAAGCGCCTAACCACGGATATTCAGCGGGAGATAACTGGTTACCTCCTGCTAAGTATCCTGGCTAGTGACTATATTGCGCAACATAGCCAGTTAGATGCGGATATTCAGCACCTAACCGGCTATGTTGAGTGGTCAAAATAGGCCGCTTAAATATCAGGCCTATTTTGGACCGCTGAAAAGTTAACTGGTTAGTGCTGAATATTGGCATAGTCATTTAACTTTATAGCAGCTAAAATAAACCTGGGTATTCAATGCCAGTCACTGGATATGGCCCAGTATTGAATATCCGGATTTAACACCAACGGCGGGCTGCAAAAGTGCTGCCCTCCGCCGACAGAATATCGGGCCCTATGTCTTGATTTTAGTTTTGGTAAAAAGATTCTCATAGCTATTCAGCTTCTGTATGAAATGATGCATGGCTTTTAAAGGTTGGAGGAAATAACTGTACAGGTATCTGATGTGTTTTAATTGTGGAACTGTTCTGGAAGGACTTTTGGGTAAAATTTGTGTAGTATCTTAATTGGTATAAAACATGCTTTACACAAGTATATGATAAATTTCATATATATTTCTGTAGTCATTTTGCAAATTAATTCGCCATCAGATATTTCCATGCATTGTATACAATTTCAAGTCCAGTTGCATTATACTCTCCCTAGGCTTCTTCATCCTGAGATTAAGAAATTAATAGAAGTAAGACAAGAGACAAGAGGGCGAGAAGAATTTAATCATGCAGGTATCAATTAAAGAAAATAGTTTTGTTTAATTAGATTTTTGTTCATTCAGGACAATTTCTTCTCACTCCAGATTGCATGGTTGGGTGGCAGAGCAAGCAAGCAAGAGTCCATACTCTGCACACAGGAAATAAGCAATAAAAAGCAGCAAAGTAGATGGAAATGACTGGAGATCTTTTATTATCAATAGTTCAGTCTGACTTGATACAGACTGTGTTTCGGTGACAGGACCTGCATCAGGAATCTGTAAATCTCACGCTGAGAATATAGGTTTAAAATCAGACAATGTATAACAAATGGGTCTTCAGCCTTTTTCTGGCTGAACAATCAATGTCTGATATAGGCATCAAAAGCTGCAAACATAGCTAAAGGTAGACAGTGTGTCAAACTGTTCTCCTGTCAAACATGTAGGAAAAAAAAGAAAGAAAAATACCCCCTTGGTTCTGAGGGCTGAAGTGACATCTCCTCCAGGTGGATGCCTCACTATCACTCTTTATAGCCAGCAGGAGTTCCCATAATAGAGGCAGGTCTTCTTTTCTGGAATGAAGCTCCTCTCCTCCATGGCATGCCTCATTGATCTTCTCTCCCCTGGACAGTAGACTCTAGCTGGTGTTCTCTGCTGCAAGGCACAGTGGGCTGATCTGAGCCATGAAACTGACTCATTTGCTCCTTTAAGGTGCATAGCACCCATTTGATTGATGGGAGCTCATTACCTGTAGCAAATTTCTGGTCTGGAATTTATTCTGACTAAGGCTAGAATAAATCTATTAAAGTCTTAAAAGTTCTATGTGATAAATAAAATGCTCTTGACCCCAATATTGAGCAGGATATTGAGAGAGTAATTTAAAACATCTAATATAGAAATTTAAAATTCTTGTATTCAGTGGCACTGTACATATAGAAAGTGCTGCTGACTGTGTAAATATAACTATACATAGAGCTATTCCCCAGATTCTATAAAAAGTGTGGTGAGTTGTACATGTTAAATTGGGCGTGCATGCAATTTACATGTGCACCTTAATTGAATAGCAAACCAGTCGATGATAATTGGCTGATAACCAATTATCAGCAATAATTGGAATTTACACACACATCTTTTTAGGCGTGTGTACATCCTAACGCACATAGCTGAAAAGGGGGTATGCCTATGGGAGGAATATGGGCATGTCAGGGGCAACTCACAAATTTATGCGCATGGTTTTAAAATTCGGGGGAACATGTCTACATTTAGACATGGGTATTTACACCAAGTCTATTTCTATAAATCCCTTCTTGTACAAAGCCATGCAGCAATGCCGACACAGCCCATTTGTTTTGAATGGGCTGTGTCGGCATTACAGCACTGTCAGCAGCTAGTGTGACTTTGTAAAAGGGGAGGGGGTAACACTGTTGAAAATTCAGAAATGGTAGCCTGATGGCAAAAAAGGTAAGAGTTGTCATTATTGCCTTGGTCTCCTTGTCAGTTCACAACAAATTTATATATCGCTAAATAGTGTTGAGGAATAGCGTACTGGTTATAGCAGTGGCTGAGAACCAAGAAAGTCAGGTTCAAATCTCATTGCTGCCTGTTGTGATCTTGGGCTATCTACTTAATTCTCCATTGCCTCAGGTAGAGACTTACCCTCCCCCCCTTTACAAAGCTGTGCTAGTAGCTGCTGGTGCGCTAATGTCGATACAGCCCATTCCAAGTGAATGGGCTGTGTTGGCGTTGCTGCACAGCTTTGTAAAAGGGGGGGGGGGGTTAGATTGTAAACCCTCTGGGAACAAGGAAATATTTACTGTACTTAATGTTCAGCTCACATTTGAACTACTGAGAAAGGCATAAGCTAAATCTAAATCCCATTAAATGAAGTCCCAAAGAGCACTAGGCTGCTCATCCTGGGGCAAGTAAATTAGAGTGGCCAACCAACCTTCTGGCTCATCTCATATCTGCCATAAATATATCCAGTTGCCAAATATAGCTTACATACATCCCAGAGTTCTAATTCCCAGTACATTTTATTATGGCCTCCTTTAAGTTAGCATGCACAGCTGTGGAAACAGCTGCTAAATAGGAAGAATGCAAAGCAAACAAAGAAGACATAGAAGCTGTTTGTTGTGCTGCTGATTATCGGTTTTTATGTAGATATTGTGGATGATTTTGTTCTAAGTCACAGAGAATAGTCAGGTTTCAGATGCAAGTGTTAATCAAATCCTACCAGGTAATTGTGACCCAGATTGGCCACAACATCACTGTTTTTGGCACCTTATTGACAGACAGGTGGGATGTTATTGCTACAGTATCAGGCTCAATGCTGAGAAATGTTGGCCCTTCAGTTTTTTCATGAGTTAAAAATGATAAAGGAGATGGAACATATCCCTTATAAAGAGAGCCTAAACAGGTTAGGGCTTTTCAACTTGGAGAAAAATCGACTGAGAGAGGATCTGATAGAAGTTTATAAAATTATGAGTTGGAGTGGAACAGTTAAATAGGGAATAACTGTTTAACCTATCAACTAAGTAGTGCACAAATGAGTGGGAACGGAGGAAGGCTAGACAAACCTCAGGATCAATGAGATTAAAAATTAATTTCTATAATATGTGTAAAACAGTACACAATAACATAAAATCAGTATTCAAGATTCAGTACACAATGACATAAAATCAGTACTCAAGACTTGATACGGCACCGTGTTTCAGCATAAAATGTGCCTGCCTCAGGAGTCTGATAGCGTGGAGATGAAGATAGGATTGTGCTGCTGGGTGAGAATAGTGAAGAGGTCTTTAAAATGATTATGCATACGTGAACCAATGCATTATGTAAAGACAATGGTAGCAAAACAAAACCAGATACTTCGAAAGCATGAGGTAAAGCTGATGCCAATCTCTTTTGATTTTGTGGGACTTTTCTGTTCGGTTACTTTTTGGTTTTTAATCTGTCACCTAACACTTGAACAAGAGAATATTTCATGAAACAAAGACCACTATATTGAAAACAAATCAGAAGGTGTGTATGTTTTTTTTTTTTTAATGCAGTGCACAGTTAAGCTGTAGAATTGTGTCAGAGGATGTGGTCAAGGCAATCAAGGTAGCAGAATTCAAAAGTGTATTGGATAAGTTCTTGGAAGAAAAGTCCATAAACAATGATTATCCAGTTAGACTTGGGGAGAGCCATTGTTCATCCCTGGAAATGAGCTATGGGATCTGCCAGGTTCATGTGACCCAGATTGGCCACTGTTGGAGACAGGATGCTGGACCTGATGGACCTTGGTCTTACTCAGGAAGGATTTTTTTTTTTTATTTCCTTAAATGAATTCCCAAGTGCTCTGACATACTTAGAAAAATTCTTAAATGCCTTTGACAAGTTTCCAAAGTATGATATTATCCATAGTGGATGATATTCCCATTCATGACCTATGTCCCGGCTAGTTAACAAAAATGCTAAACATCTCAAAATAAAAACAAGACACAGAACAGCCCATGAGCATACACTGCTATCAAAGCAATAGCAGGAAGGGCTCATGATGAAATGGCAACAATTTTAAAGTCTAATTTCAATATCCACCTTTAGCTATCAAAGAGCCAAAAACAGAATATCTCATAAGCTCCATAACACTGTTAAACAGTAGCCTAGTGGTTAGTGCAGCAGGCTTTGATCCTGGGGGGAACTAGGTTCAATTCCTATTGCAGCTCCTTGTGACTCTGGGCAACTCACTTAACCCTCCATTGCCCCAGGTATAAATAGGTACCTATATATACTATGTAAACCACTTTGAATGTAGCTGCAAAAACCAGAGAAAGGTGATATAGCAAATCCCATTCCCATAGTGCATGGTGCAAAATTCCTCCTTCAAAATGTTTTATTGAACTCCCAGGTGGATAAAAGAGAGTATGAATGAATCTGCATTTCTCTGGGTCTATCATGGGCACAACTTTTAAAGGAGATAGGAACATAACCTGCATGGCTCCTCATCAAAGGGTCCCATTATCAATCAGAGCACACTTCTGAGCCAGCACCCTTGCCAAATGCATTGTATGAAAAACTGTCTACACAATTATTAGTAACTGTACATTTGAAAGAAATTCTGATACAGAACCAAAAATCTTCCTGAATGGTTTTGGCAACTTTCATCTTTCTGTTATTCTGAGGGCAGGTTAAATGATGAAATAAATGAATGAAAATTCTTGAATCATCAACAGTTTGGAAGTCTTAGCAAAAAATCTCATCTTCCTGGAATGCCCATAGGAATGGTTTCAAGCTTACCATATTTAGTGGCTGAATTAGATGATGTTGAATTGGAGAACACCTGTCTAAATTTAATGGAAGAAGTAACTAACTTGTTAGTCTCACTCACACACACATGGAGTGTCAAGGGCTGCACATACTGAAAAGTTCAAACCCTGCTGCCTGAACCTTGTATTCCCCACTCACCCACTTTCCAGGATATGCCACAGCTAACATGTTTGTACCTCAGAACTCGTCTTTATTTTTCTTCTAAACTGTTCATTATAATTCAACTAGGCCCACCCCTTGTGAGTCTGAAATGACTCAATATGGAATCCATGTAAGCTAGGGACTGTTTTGTGCTAGCAAGTCCTAAAAAGGCCCAGTTCCTACATATGTGCGCAAGAAATGACTTTTTGGTTTATTTTCAAAAAATTTTGATTTTTTTTTGTTTCACATGTTTATATTAAAATCTTGTATCTCACATTAGAACTTTTAATACATGGAAATTGACTGTACATTTGTTAATTCATATGTTAATGCGCATTATGGCAGTCATTATGGAAGTCCTGTTCATATATTGGATGTGGAGAAACTAGCATGTAGACTTGTAATTGCATACATGTCTAAGGGGGGAAGTTATCAACGTAGGCTACTGTTAAGTCATATGTGAGGAAGTGAGTGGTGTAGCGGCAGGTGTCACTAAAGACACTCCACTGCGGTTGCAGTAAGCCACCTTACAGCAGGTGGTGCTAACTTGCATATCAGACAGAGTCAGAGGGATGGGGCTTAAGCCAGGAGGTGGCTTAAGCCAGGGGGAGCAGGGTAGAGCAGGGAGGCCTCAAGGAAAGGGTCTCTAGGAGAGATCCCGAGTGTGGGTGGGGGGTCTCAGGGAAGCAAGGAGTGGCCCTAGCTCAGACGTTTACACTCTGTGTCAACAAGTGGATGCCTAGGGATTGCATAAGAAGAAACAGAAGACTGGAAAGGTAAAAGAATGCCTTTATTTGTATAAGAAAATCCAGGTCCTGAGTATCCTGGGTGGAGCCAGGCCTGGATTTATGTGTGAGTAATTGGAGCTGTGCTGAAAAGAAGCCTAACAAGACAGAACTGTTGAGAGAGAAGGAACAGTGGTGTACCTAGCATACTTGACACCCGGGGCTGACCTTTTTTTAACACCCCCCCCCCCCCCCCCCCCGATGAAAAAATTATTTTTAGCGCTACTAGACATACGTAGTGCTGTACACTTGAACATGAAGAAACAGTCCCTGCTCGACAGAGCTTACAATCTAATCAGGACAAACAGGACAAATAAGGGATAAGCTGTGGTAATACATGAGAAATCTCACATGAAGTCTAGGTCATTTGCATCTCATATTTAAATTTTACAGACATTTTCATGAATTACATGAGAGAATGAACTGCTTATCTCTTATTAAGTCATTCTAATGGTTCCAAAGGGAAGGCATAGACGTAGGAAAGGCAAGAGGAAAGGTAGTTTATCCTTCAAAGCAACCTATGGCTAGCAGCAGCAGAAGTGGTGATGATCTGAGATTTGAGTCTCAGAATCTCTGTGTAATAGTTCACCAACAAAAAAAAAAGAGAGAGATTTAAAACGAGAATAGGAGCCAAAATAAGAGAAAAATGGATACCTGGTGTGGGAAAACGAAAATAAAACTCAGTGCAGCTGTGCAACTCTCTGCGATGGAGCGAGAGGAGTCACTCAGGAGCCAAACACAAGGAGACCGAGAGGGAAGGCGGAAGGCCAAGGCGCACTGGTGTGCAGGGTGCCGCAGGGGGAGGTACGCGAACGAGGAAGGCATCTGGCGTCCTGACGTCAGATGGGCGGGACTCGGACTTGGACGAAACTGAGAGAGGGAGGGAGAGAGAGGAGCTGCTGGGAGGAGACGAGTCAGCCTAAGCCCGAGCCGCAGAGGTGTAAGGCACGTGCTGGTGCAGCGTTAGGGCCCAGGAGAAGTCCAAACTGACTGCCGGAGCAGCAGAGCGCCAGAGGAGAGAAGGTAGAAGTTTAGAACATCCCCCCATTGGTTAGCACCCGGGGCGGTCCGCCCCCACCGCCCCCCCCCCCCCCCGTCGGTACGCCACTGAGAAGGAAATAAATGTTAATTTGGTTGTTGCCTAGATTGCACCTGAGTCTGTAACAAGAACAGACTGTATTGCTTGATTTACTGTCACGGCTGTCGGCCGTGACCAGCCCTTCCACCATACCAGCAGGGCAGGGATCTCTGTTTGATGGTGCTCTCCTCCTTGTCTGCATCAGGGCAGCATTGCACCATTGAGGGTGAGGTCCTAGGGTGTGGGTACACACCAAAGATGCAAAAAAGAATCACTAGACTATGACTGAGGACTGTGAATTTCTTCTTCATATCCTGCATGCCCACCTCTTAGACTACCCCGGAACTCTCTCCAAACTCGTCTGTAGCTACATTGGCAGGCCCTTCCAAAGGATGGGTTTCCTCCTGTTATTCAGTTCCCGTGTACACAGTTGGCCGCAGATCCTGGTTAGCTCCAGTTTCAAACACACTCGGGATTCCACTGACAGAATGAATAACTAGCCCCATTAGACAAATTCATTTGTCCTGGCTGATGTACCAAACTCTAGAAACAACGAGGCAGATCTTGTAAAATGTACAGTCTTTTATTCAGTAAAAAGGCTCCCAGGTTAGCAATCATCTGTACCCAGATGATTGCTAACCTAGGTGGGCACAGATGAGTTCTAACCTGGGAGCCTTTTTACGGAATAAAAGACTGTGCTTTTTACAAGATCTGCCTCGTTGTTTCTGTCTTCCATGTTGGATTTGGCAGATCACTTGCCTTATTGTTTTCTGACTCCCAAACTCTAGAGGTACAATGCTTAATCTCCGTAAGGCAGGGAAAACAGAAGGGGTAACATTGGCTCTTCTCCCCCCCCCCCTCCACCACCACCAAAGTTTCCTTTGATCCTCCCAATATGTCTGCACCCCAGTATTTACCATGTTGGCCACTTTCCACCCAATAACTTAATGGTCCTGCACCACTGAAAACCCACCCATCACCTTTGATGGATGCATCTATGTTTCCCCCCAACCGTAAACAGAACCCCTTGGGGCACATTCCCCAACATGTCTGCTATGAGCCACAAGTTCACATACATGCTCCTGATCCCAAAACCAAAACTTTCAAATCTTACTCCTTTTCTCCTCCCTATCCCCACATACATAGTTTATCCCTACATTCCCAAATTCCATTGAGGCACCAGGCAGGCCCTCATCTCTCTGACCTACCTGCATGCCTGACCAGTCCACCAAGAGGCAAAGATCCTCTGGGACCCCCTCCTCCTAGAAAATCCAAGCATATGACACCTAAACCTTTCTCACTTACTGGTCTCAGGCTGACACATCACCATAAAAACACATTTGTGAGAACATGCAGCAATAATTCCTGATAAACAGCAGCTGTAGGTATAGCCTGACCTACTGTGATCGCTCAAATCCTGTGAATTAGAGAATGACACAGAGATGTGGTCTCGAGGTAACTGCGGTGATGGGGACAAAACCTGCGGGGATAGGGTGGGGACAGATCCCATGGGGCGGGGATGGGGACAGAGCCTGTGAGGCCAGAGGCAAACTTTTTTTCTGTGTCACTTTCTACTTTGAAGCCTGTTATTTATGTTTGATTGATGCAGACAACAATATTTTTATTGTTTGGATGCAGCAGTTCACAGGTTTGCTTGCTGTGTTTTGAGTGAAAGGCAATGAAGGCTGCGCGGCTCACTTCCACTCCACTCTCTATTTACCCGAAGTTGCAGTGGCGAACCGGTGGGCAGTGAAAGCAGCAAGCAGGCAGGCTCGCTTCCACTTCCCTGCCCTAGTCAGCGTCCCACCCTCACGGAAAGGAAATTACATCAGAGGAAGGCGGGACGCTGAGAGGGCAGGGAAGCGAAGGACAGAGGCGAGCCTGCCTGCTTGCTGCTTTCACTGCTGCCGGTTTGCCGCTGCGACTCTGCATAAATAGAAGATTTGCAGGGGGCAGAACGGAAAGTTGGGGAGCTGAGGGTCAGCAGGTGAGCCGGCCCTCAGAAAAAAGGTGCCGGTACGCTGTACCGGCGCATACTGGCACAAAAAATGCACTGAGTAGAAGTCAGCTATTGTTGGGGTTGGAAGGGTAGAGGGTGGTGGTGGAGTTATTATAGTTGCTCATTGTTATTGTTGTTTTCTATTTTTATTTATATACAAATGTTGCACATCATATTGTTTCTTTTTATACTTTAACAAAAAGATTTAAATATAAAATCATAAGTGTTTAAGGCTTCTGCAGATGAGAACAGAGCCCACGGGGATGGGGACAGAACCTGCGGGGATGGGGACAGAACCTGCGGGGATGGAGACGGGACCTGTGGGGACGGGGTGGGGATGAAGATGGGGCCTTTGGGGATGGGACGGCGATGGAGACGGGGCCTGCGGGGATGGGGTGGGGACAGAGACAGAACCCGTGGGGATGGG
This sequence comes from Microcaecilia unicolor, assembly GCF_901765095.1. NCBI lineage: Eukaryota > Metazoa > Chordata > Amphibia > Gymnophiona > Siphonopidae > Microcaecilia > Microcaecilia unicolor. Next base: position 123,855,962 of record NC_044033.1, read on the forward strand.
GACAAATTTTATCCCTGTGCCATTCTCTACTGTGAATCTCATGGTTTCTAGTTTATTGTAGTTTTACTAATGGCTGCTTACAATCTAAAATATAGTAGAAAATAAATATTATGGTTAAATAAAAAAAACATTGACATGACTATTAGGGTAGGGGGAGAGGTTGCAAATGATGTCTCACTACTGACCCTGGATATTTTTTTTTTGAATTTAAAAACACCTCTAAGACGACATGGTAATAGAATTGAGGATGAGGAGGGAAGACAACAGGAGAGAGAAAGGTAAAAGTGAGAAGGAGTTGAATGGGCCCCTCTCCTTCTCACTCTCCGTTAATCTGGGTTCTGAGTCAATTTTATCTTTTTTATAACATTTAGTAGAACTAGTGTAAAATTAGTATGTTTTTATGTATTGTGTAGAACTGGCATCTGTTATATGCATCCAGCAAAAACTCTCAGTGAAAAATATTCTCTCGGGTCAAATAATTCATGCTCATGTCAAAAATCAAAATCTCATGTTTTCAAAGTGCCTCCCCTTTTTTAATGAAATTACATCAAAGTGAGAATCACAGTCAAATTATGTACCTTTATCTTTCAAATCCTAAATGGCACAGCTCCAGACTATATGGTAGCATTAATAAACTTACCTCAAAGAAATGCTAAATATGAGGCAAGAAACTATCTCAGACTACACTTCCCAAATTGCAAAAAAGTGATCTGCAAAACTGTCCACTCTGCAGACTTCACTTACCTAAGAACCAAATGGTGGAACTCCTTTCCACCCCAAATAAGAAATATACAGGAATATATTAGATTATGCAAAATCTGCAAATTGTTCTTGTTCAAACAAACCCTCACGAAGAACAACCATATATCAAACAACTAATTATTACCTGAATTGGTAATTACTGTATTTACCATTAACCTTCTCTTTACTTCATGTACAATTTCTCATTTACAATAGATTTTCTAAATGTTAAACATCCATAGCTATTCCAGTACGTTTATGATACTGTATTTTAAAATTGGATTCTTACAACAAGTTACCTTCTCATGCAGTATTCTTTGTTATGTATCCTATTGTAAGCCACTTTGAACTCAAACATGTTTAGGATAATGTGGGATATAAATGTCAGAAACATACAAACAAACAAACAAATATATCTCATTATTCCAGGTCTTTTTGATTCTGTGGAAACAGCAGTTAATGTCTGCCTTGTGTGATCTTGAAATGCTGTTTAAAGTAAAACAGCATTCAACAGCTACAGTAAGCATGATTTGGAACAAGTAGTCTCAATAATAATAATAACTTTTTTCTTGCTTAAACATTTTTTGTTATATATAATAATAATGGAGGAGTAGCCTAGTGCAACGAACTTTGATCCTGGGGAACTGAGTTTGATTCCCACTGCAGCTCCTTGTGACTCTGGGCAGTCACTTAACCCTCCATTGCCCCTGGTACAAAATAAGTACCTGAATATATGTAAACCACTTTGAATGTAGTTGCAAAAACCTCAGAAAGGCAGCATATCAAGTCCCATTTCCCTTTCCCTTTCAAGAATATTAAATAATTTCAGTGTAACAGCTAGTTTGGTCATAAGGGAATTGTTGTTAATGTTCTGTGTATTTTTTGCTGCATATTTTTATGTTCATTGTATAGAGATAATATTAAAAGATTTTTTTTGCATTTCTTATAATTGCTGGTATAATAATTTAATTTATATTCTGTTAGTAAAGAATTTAAATGTTTATGAGAAAACAATTCTTTTTTGTCAGAGTACTACAGCACTAGAAGATTCTGGAATATCAAATGGTGATTCTTTGTAATATTAAATGTTCTAGAAACCCTCTCAAGAACCACTGATATTGAGAACTAGGCTCTTCTAATTTTTGTCAATAAAGCTTTGGTTCAAGTGACCTGCTGACCTTAATTCTGAAGAAAGTGTCACATTTCTTCTTTACCCCTTTGTGCTAACCAACAATGTGACTTGAAATACTGCAGAGCTTAAAGGTTTTGCTGCATTGTGAGGTCAAGCTTTGGTCACCATAGCTACAGTTTTGAGCCATGGGTCGGAGGTCAAATAGATTAATGATGTCAGACACATTTTTAAGTAGCTCTAACAGTACTACACCATATGGATAGCAGCTGAGCATATTTGGTGGAACAAAAGCATCTTTAGATCTTGCTAATAGTAAAATGTTTGTAGGTGTTCGGTTAAAATGTTCTGTCAATTTGGAACATTCAGAATTAAGCAGTGATGGGCACCAGCAGTGATCTGTTGCAACTCCAAATTTCTGATTCATTAGCTCATAGAAGCAGCATTCTGTTTTGGTTATCCAATTTCCTTTTTACTGTCTTTTGTTGAGACATGTAGAAGGCATACAAAAGGCAAAAAAAAAAAAAAAAGTAATATATGGATAACTATACATTATGGCCCTGATTTTATAACAAGGCATCTCTATAAGAAGTCTGAAAAGATACCTATTTTATAAAGGCAACATAAGTGCCTCAATGTCTTTATAAAATAGAATCTCAGAACCAGCCCCAGTGGTAGATAAAAGCTGACTCACACATTTACGTCTACTCCACAGTTAGTGTAAATGTGTGCAATCTGTGCATGTACCTACATATTTTATAAAATATGCATATACATCAAAGCACCACTTCCACTCCACCCAGACCATGCCCCTGAGAATACATATGTATGATGTATGCAAGGATATACAGTTTTATGACAGGCCTTTTCTATGCAGAAAACTGGTTTTGCAAATAACTTGAATAGTAATGTCATATGTGCAGGCCTACCTCATTCTGCTATGAAAAAACTACAATCCCTCCAAAACATTGCAATCAATTACTTTGCCACTACTTAAACAGTATAACTGGCTACCGGTCGAAAAATGTATAACATACAAGGTAGTTCTTCTCAGTTTCAAAACACTAAGAAATGGCCTCCCAGATTGTTTCACGCCTGACCATTCCCTGTTCCCCACCTAGGCTTCTCCGGTCCATGAATGACCGACTCGTCCTTCCCAGCCCCAAAAGCGCACACTACGAATCCACAAGGAACATTCTTTTCCTTTCTCCTTTCATCTGGAATTTGCTTCCTGTTCATCTTTGTAGCAATCTCTCTTTAAACTTATTTAAAGTTAATTTAAAAACTTTTCTCTTTAAACGGCCTTTTCGGGGACATGGGTTGATGGGGGATTTTTGTCTTTGATGTTCCACCAACCCTGCTTTTTCTCTTTTTAAGGGTGAATGAATAACTTGCGTTCATCTGTTCACTCATTTGTTCCAGCACTCCAGGCCTCTGAACACCCTATGCATGTGTAGTTGCTAGTGACTCAAGAATGGTGTTGCATTCTGCAGACTACAAGATCTTGTTACTGAATTCAGACTCTGGTTGACAGGACACATTTTACACATGCAAGACCATCATCATCTCAAAGTGCAACTAAAATGAAGACCAGCTGGTGGATCGAGAAAAAGAAGAAGAAAACAGAAACTGACCTGGAGAAGAACACTCAAGAGGGATCTGTACAGTGGAGGCACTACCTGGAAAGAGATGGAAGCCATTGTGGCCAACTGAGACAAAGATGCACAACAGGAATTAAGAGAGAGAGACAGAATGTTTATCTCTCTCTGTCTGTTTAGGGGCTAAATAACTCTCCAAAAATTCAAAGAAGCAGGACTAAGGGGCCCTTTTAATAAAGTGTGTTAAGCACATAACACACATTTAATGCATGAAAACAGGCTTCTGCACAAACTTGTTAAAGGGTTTTGCAGTATTGTTGCTGTATGCATGTTCTAAACCTTGCATTATTGAATTTTTGTGTCATGGGCAGGGAATGGGTGTGGAAGTTGAGGAGGGGAAAATGTATACAACTGTGTGGTAAAAGAAAAAACAGAACTAAAGTTTGCATTGAGAGCTGTCTGTCTGAGCTAAGCTGGGCATTTTCAGACTGGTTTGATTGTAAACTGATGTTACCTGTGTCCTGCTCTTAATATCTTCCTGATAAACTGCTGACTCTACCTCCTATTCTATTCTATTTAAAAAAGACCTATCTTTTCACTTGCAGAGGGTCTGACTCTCTGACTCTATAGTCCAGTGATGGCAAACCTATGGCATGCGTGCCAAGCCACTTTCCCCATCCTTCGTGCAAGAAAAAGAAAAAAAAACCCAAGCAATCGCGGCACCGCGTGCCGTCCAGTTCCCGCCCTGAAATTTAAAACTCGTCACCGTGCGCCATCCAGTTCCCGCCCCCCACCCCCCCCTGAAATTTAAAACTCCTACCTGTCCTGCTCGGAGTTAAGGCGGCGTCGGCAGCGACAGAACCAGTCAAAAGCGTGCTAGCTTGGCGTGCCGTCAGCTTCCCTTCTGTCTCTCAAGCTCTAGTCCCGCCCTCGAGGCCTGGTGCCTGCTTGATGGTGGGAGGGAGGGGTGCCTGCTTGATGGTGGGAGGGAGGGAGGCCTGGTGCTGGGTGGGATGCCTGGTGCTGGGTGGGAGGGAGGGGTGCTGGGTGCCTGATGCTGGGTGGGTGGCCGGGAGGGAGGCCTGGTGCTGGGTGGGAGGGAGCCTGGTGGTGGGTGGGTGGGAGGGAGTGAGGCCTGGTGCCTGGTGCTGGGTGGGAGGGAGGGAGGCCTGATGCTGGGTGCTGCTGCGTGCATGGGTGGGAAGGAGGGAGGGAGGCCTGGTGCTGGGAGGGAGGGAGGGAGGCCTGGTGCTGGGTGCTGCTGGGTGCTCGGTGGAAGGGAGGGAGGCCTGGTGCTGGGTGGTGCTTGGTGGGAGGGAGGCCTGGTGCTTGGTGGGAGGGAGGCCTGCCTGGTGCTGGGAGGGAGGGAGGGCAGGGGGGGAAGATGAGGGTAGCTGGACATGGGTGGCTGGAGGGGAGAGGAGGGTTGCTAGACATTTATGGCTGGAGGGGAGAGGAGGGTTGCTGGACATGAATGCAGGGCAAGAAATGAAGAAGAAAGGAGGAAAGTAAATAAATAAATGGAAAGGAAGCCCTGGAAATGGAGTTAAGAGAACAGATAGAGAGCAGCAGAATCAGCGACTAGGACCAATATGGATAGAAAAACAAAATCACCAGACAACAAAGATAGAAAAAAATCATTTTATTTTCATTTTAGTGTTTGGAATATGTCCAATTTGAGAATTTACATCTGCTGTCTTATTTTGCACTGGGTATACTGGAGCTGTAACATCTTACAGAAATGATTTATAATGAAAGAAAATCATGTTATTTTTTTCTACTATACTAGTATAATATTTTCAATGATGTCTGTTTATATGTGCCATGGCTGGTGTAAGGGGTGTGGCTATCATATGGGTGGAGTCATATGTGGTGACACCGCCCATAATGAGTACCGGCACTTTGCGATAAATAATTAGATTTTGGGTTGCTGTTTGGGCACTTGGTCTCTGAAAGGTTTGCCATCACTGCTATAGTCCCATGCACCCACCCCTAGGTGAACTTCCTTTATATAGGGCAATCAAGGGACAAGTATCTTTATTACACTATAATTGGTCAATCCTTCTCCTTATTATCCCCTATCATAGTTCACCTTTTCACTCTTATGAATCGCATCAATATGACCTTCATTCAGTGTAATACATGTTCTCCGAGGACAAGCAGGCTGCTTGTTCTCACGACTGGGTGACGTCCACGGCAACCCCCCGAATGGAAATCTTCCTAGCAACAAAGCTTGCTAGAGCCTTCGAGCGTGCTCGGGCATCTTCCCGCCCGTCGCGTGAGAGTCCCATCAGTTCTTTTCTTTCCGCGGTAGAGAGAGACTGCTTGCGGTCTTTCTCCGTGTGCCCCTGAAAAGAGCCTTTGTTAAGCAGTCTTTTTCCGCTTTTTTCTTCTAGTTTTTTGCTCTGTTGAGCTGTTCCTTTAAGAAAAAAAGGATATTCTTTTTTTTTTTTTTTTTTCTGTTTTCCCTTCTTTCGTTCCCATCGCAGCCCTCTTAGGCTGCAGGTACGCGTCTCTCCTTTTTTGTGCCTTTCTTTTGGAACCATCGCGAACTTTGACTTCACCGCCGCTATTTTACCGTCCATGACATCGAGGATTCCCAGCGGCTTCAAGAAGTGCGGTCAATGCAACCGGGCAATCTCAGGTACTGATCCCCACTCGTGTTGTATCCAGTGCCTTGGGCCCGACCTTCGCCCAGATGCGTGTAAGTTGTGTCTTAGCCTTAAAAAGCAGACACAGGCGTCGAGATTAGCTCAGCGGGGTCATCTGTTTGGAGCTTTGCCCGGTTCTTCGGCGTTGAGGTCGGCAGTGTCGATGTCGGCTCCGGAGATGGCATCGACATCGGGAGCGCAGGTAATGGCTGTCCGGAGACCACCACATGCTGGGAGCAGTGAGCCATCGAGTGGGTCTCCACCTGCCTCGAAGACTCCTGTGCAGGCCCACCGGGACTGACCTCTTTCGGACCCAACCCCGAGGTGTATGGATTCCACATCCTCCTCGTCGGTACCGAGGAGTACCGATGCCATGCCTCGAGCAAAGGCTAATAAGCATCGCCATCGTTCTCCTCCTAGTCACGGCTCCGGGGCATCGAAGGATTCGGCGCCCGAGAAGCGTCGATGCTGGGAGGACCGCTCGCCCTCCATTCAAGAGGTGTCGGTCTTCGGACAGTCTGGTACCGCCTCCTCATCCCTTGCAGATTCTGCCTCCAGCTCCTGCACTGGCCCCACAGCCTTTTCTGGCAGAGACTCTGGAAGAGCGCCTCCGAGCCATTCTCCGAGGTCTCCTGGAAAGCCTGCTGTGTCAGTCTGTTCCGGTACCGGGGGTGCTTGCGCCCTCGGTACCGTTGATAGAAGTGGCGGCTGGCTCTGTGCCTGTGGTGTGGTCTCCGATGCCGGTACCGCTTGCGGCATCGGCGTCAGCTGCCACCCAAGTCGACTCCCCGTCGACATCGCTGGAGGGAGCTTCATCGCCACCAGCACAGGAGTCGACTTTTCGACATCGTCATCGAGGTCATGGTTCCTCGGCGTCGAGACGGGCCTGGTTTCGGACTGCAGTCAGAGAACTGTTGTCCGATACCGAGGTGGATGCCTCGTGAGAAGAAGAGGAGGATTCCAGGTATTTCTCTTCTGAGGAGTCTTGTGGTCTTCCCTCTGATCCTACTCCTTCCCCAAAAAGAAAGCTTTCTCCCCCAGAGAGTCTTTCTTTCTGTTCCTTTGTCCGGGAAATGTCTGTGGGCGTTCCCTCCCCTGTGGTGTCTGTGGATGAGCCCAGGACTGAGATCCTCGAGGTCCTTGACTATCCTTCACCACCTAAGGAGTCATCCACTGTCCCTCTGTATAATGTCCTTAAGGAGACATTGCTAAGGAACTGGATGAAACCATTATCTAATCCCACCATCCCCAAGAAAGCTGAGTTCCAATATCGGTTTCACGGAGAACCTGAGTTGATGAGGACGCAGTTACCTCACGACTCTATGGTTGTAAATTCCGCTCTCAAGAGAGCCAGGAGTTCTAGAGATTTCACCTCGGCGCCCCTTGGACAAGAATCTAGAACTCTGGACTCTTTTGGGAGGAAGGCCTATCAGTCCTCTATGCTCGTGTCCAAAATTCAGTCTTACCAGCTCTACACAAGCATTCACATGCGGAACAATGTGAAGCAACTGGCGGACTTGGTGGATAAGATCCCTGTGGAGCTCACCAAGCCTTTTCAGGAGGTGGTCAGGCAGCTGAAGGCGTGTCGCAAATTCCTGTCCAGGGGTGTTTACGATACTTTTGATGTTGCATCCAGATCCACTGCTCAAGGTACAGTGATGCGCAGACTCTCATGGCTGTGTGCCTCTGACCTGGACAATCGAACCCAGCAGCGGCTTGTGGATGTTCCTTGCCAGGGGGATAATATTTTTGGCGAGAAAATCAAGCAGGTGATAGAGCAGCTCCACGAGCGGGAAACCACCCTCGTCAAACTCTCCCACCGGACGCCTTCAACATCTACTTCAACAGGTAGAAGATTTTTCAAAGGAAGGAGGACTGCTCCCTATGCTAACAGTAAGCGTAGGTACAATCCACCTTCTCGACAGCCTTCTCAGGCTCAGCCCCAGCGCGCTCGTTCGCGTCAACAACGTGCGCCTAGACAGGCCCCTGCAGCTCCCCAGCAAAAGCAAGGGACGGGCTTTTGACTGGCTCCAGCTGAGCATAACCGCCATAAACGTACCTGTGCCAGACGATCTTTCGGTTGGGGAGAGGTTAAAATATTTTCACCAAAGGTGGCCTCTCGTAACCTCCAACCGGTGGGTTCTTCAATTAGTCCGGTCAGTGTACTCCCTCAATTTGATCTCCACACCTCCAGATTGCCCATCGGGAGCTCAGCTTCCAGCACAGGCAGGTACTTGCAGAGGAACTCTCCGCCCTTCTCAGCGCCAATGCGGTCAAGCCTGTTCCACCAGGGCAAGAAGGGCTGGGATTCTATTCCAGGTACTTCCTTGTGCAAAAGAAAATGGGTGGGGGGATGCGTACCATCCTAGACCTAAGGGCCCTGAACAAATTTCTAGTCCGAGAAAAGTTCAGGATGGTTTCCCTGGGCCCTTCTTCCCATTATTCAGAAAAAAGATTGGCTATGCTCTCTGGACTTAAAGGATGCTTATACACCCATCCTGATACTTCCAGCTCACAAGAAGTATCTTCGATTTCGTCTGGGATCTCGACACTTCCAGTATTGTGTGCTGCCCTTTGGGCTCACCTCTGTGCCCAGGGTGTTTACAAAATGCCTGGCGGTGGTTGCAGCATCGCTACGCAGACTGGGAGTGCACGTGTTTTCTTACCTCGACGATTGGCTGGTTAAGAACACCTCGGAGGCAGGAGCTCTACAGTCCATGCAGATGACTATTCAACTCCTGGAGCTACTTGGGTTTGTCATAAATTACCCAAAGTCCCATCTCCTTCCCGTTCAGAAACTAGAATTCATAGGAGCTCTGCTGGACTCACAAACGGCTCATGCCTATCTCCCCGATGCGAGGGCAGACAGTCTTCTGTCTCTTGTCTCCATGGCCAGAGCGTCTCAGCAGATCACAGCTCAGCAGATGTTGAGACTTCTAGGCCACATTGCTTCCACAGTTCATGTGACTCCCATTTCTTGTCTTCACATGAGATCAGCTCAATGGACCCTAACTTCTCAGTGGTATCAAGCCATAGGGGATCTAGAGGATGCGATCTAGCTGTCCACCGCTTTTCTCAATTCCCTGCAATGGTGGACGATTCGATTTAATTTGGTCTTGGGACGCCCTTTCCAAATTCCTCAGCCACAAAAAGTGCTGACAACGGATGCATCCCTTCTTGGGTGGGGAGCCCTTATCAATGGGCGTCACACACAAGGAGTTTGGTCCCTCCAGGAAAGAGGTTTTCAAATCAACCTCCTGGAGTTGCGAGCGGTCTGGAACGCTCTAAAGGCTTTCAGAGATCGGCTGTCCTATCAAATCATTCAAATTCGGACAGACAATCAGGTTGCCATGCACTACATCAACAAGCAGGGGGGCACCGGATCTCGCCCCCTGTGTCAGGAAGCCGTCCAGATGTAGCTTTGGGCACGCCAGCACGGCATGATTCTCCAAGCCACGTATCTGGCCGACAGATTGAGCAGGATAATGCAACCTCATGAGTGCTCGCTCAACTCGAGCGTCGTACGAAGATCTTCTGAGAGTGGGTCCTCCCCCCCCCCCCCCCCCCCCAAGGTGGTTAATAAAGGCAGCATACAAGGGAGTTCACCAGTTACGGGTACTGCTTAGTTCCAAAAAACTCTCAAAACAATCTGGAAGGCTGGAATATCCGGACCGGATCAGCATATCTTTTGGAACATGGGAAACGGTAAGCCATCAGTTCACAGCAGCCACCGGGTTTAACCACCTGGGGGGCGAGGTGACTGAGAGCCAGGAACCTGGGCACAACCGTGACACCAGGTCACCTCCACCTCTCCTTCCCTTAGTCCATTCTCTCAACCCTCCAACCCCTGCCTCCTTTTCTTCCTTTTCTGAAATCACTGAAGAGGAAACTACACATCTTCTCTCCTCCTTGAAACTAACTACCTGTTCCTCCAATCCTATTCCCACCCATCTACTTAACACCATCTCTCCTACTGTCATCCCTTTTATCTGTCATATCCTCAATCTTTCACTTTCCATTGTGACTGTTTCTGATGCCTTCAAACATGCCGTAGTCACACCACTCCTTAAAAAAACCTTCTTTGGACCCTACCTGTCCTTCCAACTATCGCCCCATCTCCCTCCTCCCTTTCCTATCCAAAATACTTGAACGTGCTGTTCACCGCCGTTGCCTTGACTTTCTTTCTTCAAGCTATTCTTGATCCACTTCAGTCTGGCTTTCGCCCCCTTCATTCAACTGAAACAGCGCTTGCTAAAGTCTCCAATGACCTGTTCCTGGCCAGATTCAAAGGTCTCTATTCTATCCTCATCCTTCTCAATCTATCTGCTGCTTTTGACACTGTTGATCACAGCCTACTCCTTGATACACTGTCCTCACTTGGATTTCAGGGCTCTGTTCTTTCCTGGATTTCTTCTTATCTTTCCCATCGTACTTTTAGTGTATATTCTTGTGAATCCTCCTCCACTTCTATCCCACTATCAGTTGGTGTACCTCAGGGATCTATCCTGGGACCTCTTCTTTTCTCCATCTATACCTCTTCCCTTGGTACTCTGATCTCATCCCATCTTTACGCTGATAACTCCCAGATCTAACTCTCAGCAGGAATCCAGGCCAAAGTATCAGCCTGCCTGTCTGACATTGCCACCTGGATATCTCACCGCCACCTGAAACTAAACATGACCAAGACTGAGCTTCTTATCTTTCCCCCTAAACCAACCTCTCCTCTTCCTCCATTCTCTATTTCTGTGGATAACACTCTCATCAGCTCATAACCTTGGGGTCATCTTCGACTCCTCTCTCTCCTTCTCTGCACATATTCAGCAGACTGCCGAAACGTGTTGTTTCTTTCGCTATAATATCACCAAAATTCGCCCTTTCCTTTCTGAGCACACTACCAGAACCCTTTTCCACACTCTTATCACCTTTCGCTTAGACTATTGCAGCTTGCTTCTCACAGGTCTCCCACTTAGTCATCTCTCTCCTCTTCAATCTGTTCAAAATTTTGCCGCACAACTTATATTTCCCCAGTGTCACTATGCTCATATTAGCCCTCTCCTCAAGTCACTTCACTGGCTCCCTATCCGTTTCTGCATACAGTTCAAACTCCTCTTACTAACTTATAAGTGCATTCACTCTGCAGCTCCTCAGTACCTCTCCACTTGCATCTCTCCCTACACTCCTCCCCGGGAACTCGGTTCACTGGGTAAATCTCTCTTATCTGCACCCTTCTCCTCTACCGCTAACTCCAGACCTCGTTCCTTTTATCTTGCTGCACCATATGCCTGGAATAAACTTCCTTAGCCGGTCCGTCAAGCTCCATCTCTGGTCGTCTTCAAATGTAGGCGAAAAACCCATCTTTTTGATGCTGCTTTTAACTCCTAACCCTTACTCACTTTTTCAGTACCCTTATTTTATCATCCCCACCTCAGTAATTCCCTTATCTTATTTGTCCTTTTTGTCTGTCCTACTTAGATTGTAAGCTCTGTCAAGCAGCGACTGTCTCTTCATGTTCAAGTGTACAGCGCTGCTTACATCTAGTAGCGCTATAGAAATAAGTAGTAGTAGTAAAGAGAAGATGGAACCTGTATCCACTTGGGGGTTTACAGACCTCTGGCACAAATGGAGAAGCTAGACAAGGATCTGATAGAAGGTATTCAAAAGATTGGTATGAAAGGGGAAGTGTTACTGTTAGGAGATTTCAACTTGTCTGATGTGGATTGGAATGTCCCATCTGCAGAAATGGAAATAAGTAGGGAGATTGTGGACGCCTGTCAAAGTGCCTTGCTCAGACAAATGGTGACAGAACCCACGAGAGAAGGGTCAATGCTGGATCTAGTGCTAACGAATGGAGGAAGTGTTTCCAATATCCAGGTGCTTTGATATAAGGGCAAAGGCAGAGTGTGGACGCACAAAACTCAAAGTACTGGATTTCAGACATACTGATTTTGATAAAATGGAGGAATACCTGAAGAAGGAGCTGTTGGCATGGGAAAGCATAGGAGAAGTGGGAAATCAGTGGTCAAAGCTAAAGGCTGCTATAAGTATGGCAACTGATCTTTATGCAAGGAAAGTAAACAAAAACAAGAGAAACAGGAAGCCTATATGGTTCTCCAAACAAGTAGCTGAAAAACTAAGAGCAAAAGAGGCTTTGTTCAAGAAATACAAAAGAACGCAACGAGAGGATCACGGAAAGATTATCGGATTAAAGCGGAAAAAAAAAATGGCTAAAGATGTAAAGAGAGGTGACAAGACCTTTTTCAGATATATTGGAAAAAGGAGAAAAGATAGGAATGGAATTTTAAGACTGAAAGATAATGAGAATGGCTATGTGGAGAGCGATGAGGATAAAGCAAATGTGATAAACAATTGCTTCTCATCGGTGTTCATGGAGGAAGATCCTGGAGAAAGACCGCGGTCAGCTGTCGAGGGAACATCTGGGAATGGAGTAGATACTGTGCCGTTTATGGAAGAAAAAGTTTATAAACAGTTTGAGAATCTGAAGGTGGACAAAGCTATGGGGCTGGATGTGATACGTCCCAGGATACCGAGGGAGCTCAGAGAGGTGCTGGCGGGACCTCTTAAGGATTTAATTAATAGATCTTTAGGGACGGGAGAGGTTCCGCGCAATTGGAGATGAGCGGATGTGGCCCCTGTTCACAAAAGTGGAGACAGGGAAGAAGTGAGAAACTACAGACCGGTAAGTCTCACGTTGGTGGTAGGAAAAATAATGGAGTTGCTGAAAGAAAGGATAGTTAACTTTCTAGAAGCCAACGGGTTACAGGACCTGAGGCAGCATGGCTTTACCAAAGGAAAATCCTGCCAAACAAATCTTATTGACGACTTTGACTGGGTGACCAAACAACTGGATGAAGGACACACTCTAGATGTAATCTACCTGGATTTCAGCAAAGCCTTTGATGTGGTCTCCCACAGAAGACTAGTGAATAAGCTGAAAGGGATGAACTTAGGACCAAAAGTGGTGAACTGGATAGCAAACTGGTTAACCGACAGGTGGCAGAGAGTGGTGGTAAATGGAATCTGCTCAGAGGAAAGGAAGGCAAGCAGTGGAGTTATTCAGGGGTAAGTGCTGGGGAGGATTCTGTTTAATATATTTGTGGGAGGTATTGCTGAAGGGTTGGAAGGAAAGGTTTGTCTTTTTGCGGATGACACGACGATAGCCAATAGAGTGGATACCCTGGAGGGAGTAGAAACAATGAGAAGGGATCTCCAAACGTTAGAAGAATGGTCATGGGTCTGTCAGTTAAAATTTAATTGAATTCATTCAAAGTACTCCAAAATACCATCCTTATATAGATATCATTTATTAAACATCATGTGCCCATAAAACAACTTAACAAATACTTCGAAACTCACAACCACTCGCTCAACATCATTCATACCTGATATACCCTCTATGTGAATATAGACACATTATTCTCAAAAAGCAAACTGCCTGTTCTCATATAGTCCATATTAGGAACAATTTGTCCCAAAACCTCATGAAGCAAGACTTCTTCACTAATGCTTCGTACAGCAGTGCTCTATTGTCCATAATCTAATGTTCCAGCACTCATGAATATGTCAATCAAAAAACCTTTTCACAAATTGTGCGGGTCTGACTCCAAGTAGAAACAATGTTCAGCACAGGGAAGGCTATCGAAGAGATGTATTCACAGTAAATCAATTCAGCTGATTGTCTTTTAATCCTTATGGACCTCAATGCGAGACCGCATTTCGTACTTCCTTCATCAGGAGGAACCGTATACCAAAATCTATCACACCACATACAACAATGAAAGCAAACATAGACACATCACATATCTATTACTTTATCCATGGTCGATTGAACATTAATAAAAACATACATAGGCTGCTTACCATTGAGACTCAATTCCAATTCTATATATATAGACACACACACACAAAAAAACACACATAAGATACACATTACCCTTATTTTTTATCTAACGGATATTAATTTCATCGTATCTGTCTATATGTTCCTTCCCTTGCATCAGTGATTCCCAAACCTGTCCTTCAGAAGCCCCAACCAGCCTGGTTTTCAGGATATCTACAATGAATATGGATGAGATAAATTTGCATGCCAAAGATACAGTATATGCAAATTGATCTCATGAATATTAATTGTGGTTATCCTGAATACCTGACTGGCTGGCGTTCCCCCAGCGGAGGTTTGGGAATCACTACCTTATATCTTATGTTATATATAAAGAAGATGTTATAATCTGTATTGTGTTGACATTGTAAGTAACATACCATGCCATAACATACTGTTATTTCAATATTTTTACTGCTATAATTGTCTATCACCAATATTCGTCTTATTCTTGCAGTACAATGTGTTTGAATTTCTTCCAAAATGTGGTAAATGAATCCTAATAAATAAGATAAAATAAATACAACATACACACATAAAAACACATCCCCACATATAACACACAGATGACAGAGATCTACACACAAACAACATGATTAATACAAGTTCTCATCATTCAGAGTTTGTTGCTCTTATGAGATATTGCTTACTAAAATGCATAACTGTTAAAATGAATTCTTGTAATAATTTGTAAAATATATATACAAACCTATAAAAAATGAAATAAATGACTTTTCACTATGTAGGGAATTATATTTGAGAGATTCTATAGAGAGGGTTGTGCTAATTACTATTTCATCCTTGGGAGAAAAATTAAATTTCATGCTACTGTAGGCAAGTAATGTGACCCAGAATAGAGTGATAAGGAAACTGTGAGTTAATAACCATATTTTGCTTATGCTTGCATTTATCACTAGTTTTCAGTGTTAAAAAAAATTCTCTATAGTGATTGCGATTAATAGCCATGCCAGCCCCTAATAAAAGACACTCCTGTTAGATTCAACTTTACTAGCAAAGATGTTGCTTATGTTTGCAGCAGACTTTGTATTTTACATGAAAGACAACATTGTTTGGGATTTCCCTTTCTTTCTTTCTTCCTTCCTTTTTTTTTTAAACCAAATCATTGTATTGTCTCTTCTTATGCTGAGTAGCTAGTTTTCAGAATTCTCTAAAGTGCTGACTTGTTAAGCAATGCATTACTCTGTTGACCCATTATGTTGAGTTAAATAGCTAATCAATTTTTAACTGCATCTGTAAAAATTCAAAACATTTCAGTAACTGTCTTTCTCTTTTTTATGGTTCCTGAATTACTCATGTGGAATTGCCTAAGATTTTGTGAGTGTTAGAAAGGATAAATAAGTTTGAATAAGGTCTGCATTATGTGATGTCAATACATGGCTTTATACTTCTCTTAATACGTTCCTTTTCTTTGTTTCTTGTAACCATTCAGTTGTTAATTTGTTTCTAAAATAAAATTATAAAAGAAAGGTATGTGTACAACATAGCACAAGTTTTTACTAGTTAATGCTTTAAAAGATAATATTGCCTTTAATGCAGTAAGCCTCATTTCAGCATTGTGAGAAGCACTAATAACCTTCTACTAAAAGTATTTTCAAGTATTTTCTCAAAGCTGTAGTGATATATGTTGTGATATTCTCATCTTTATTTTATGCAGTGTTTTGACTTTGGTTTATAACTTTTTTTTTTTTAATTTTTATATATTATTTAATCAATTCTTTACAAGTCAAACACTTGAACAAGAAATACGGAGAGGTAAAAGTAAGCATAAATCACAAAAGAGGTATTATTCCTCTTTAGACAACTATTTGAGGGTGTGTTCAAAGGAAAACTCAGGAGATGAGCTTAAAAAAAAATAAAAGACTCACAATGCTTAACACGCAATCCCTGTCCAATAGCATATCATAGTCTCAACTTATTGGATATTACCCATGGTCACCCTTTTTAAATCTATAAAGGCATGCAATTGCCATGAAAGAAAAAAATACATATTTTAACCCTGTATATTTAACTACACATTTACATGGATAGTTAAGATAGAAAGATGCCCCCATTGCCAATGTTTACGTTCTCAGCGCCAAAAAGGCCTTCCTCCTTTCTTGAGTTTGTTTTGTTACATCAGGAAATATCCAAATTTTCTTGCCATAAAACAAAGTTTGTAGTTTCCGGAAGGATAAGCGATTCACTGCCTCTAGGTCTTGCTCGAATACAAATTAAACCAATAAAGTCGCTCTTTCAGACTCTTCAGATAAAGATGGTTTTAGTAAGTCAGATACATTCAATAAATCTTTCTTATTTTCTTGAGGGTTCATTTCCAAAGACTCCTCCAAAACCTTTTTATTTGGTATATAATATATCCGATTTATCGGGGGAATAGTTTCCGGGGTATAATTCAATATTTCAAGCAGATATTTCTTAAAAGCTTCCAAAGGGGTAATTCCCAGGAATTTTGGAAAGTTCAAAAAATGAAGATTTAGTCTATGATTGTAGTTCTCAATCTGCTCAATTTTTCGATGTAATATCTTTTATCTTTTATCATTGTGGCTGAAAAATCTTGTAACCTTTTAACATCTTCTTTAATTGTAACCATTTGAATATTAAATTCTGTCTTCATGCCTTCTAAAGAGTTAGATAAAGTATCAACAGTACTCACTAAGGCAGAAACTTCTGTCGTGGATTTGGCCACTGTAATATCCAATTGTTGGAGAACTTCCCATATACTCTCCAAAGTTACCATCTCTGGTTTTTGTGTTAGAGCTACATGCTCGGTTGAGGCACGAACAGGCCTCAAACCTCCGTCAGGATCCGCCTTCTCAGTACCTCGATCCAGAGGCCTACCCTCAACGCTTTTCGATTCGGGGGACCTCCGCTGGGATAAGCGTCCGGGGAGAGGCGGTGGGTTGAGAACCAGGGGAGAGAGAGTAACATCCAGCCCCAAGTCTCCAGGGTCTCCTCCCTCTGGAGCAACAGCAGGGCTCCTCCTGGAATTTTGAACGGGGGTTCTTGTGGCAAACCTCTCAATTGATTGCTGCTGTGGAGAGGAGGTTCTGGCCATTGAGGAACCAGCCTTAACCGTCCCTTTAAGTTAGTTTGAGGCATCGAGATAGAAGAAAAAGTGTAATACAGAGAAATCGGCGAGCGAGCTCAGCCACAATCAACAACGTGCCGCCATCTTGACACTCCCCACTGGTTTTTAACTTTGTTTTAACTTTTCATGAGTCATACAGAACAAAAAAATCATTGCATTTCGGGGCCCTTCTCCTAAGCTGTGCTAGGCAGATAGTGCAGGTTTTACTACACAGTATATACAGTAGCGCAGATCCATGTTAACGTCTACTGTGCTATTAAAGCAGCCAGTGCAGTGAAAAACCTAGTGCTAGTTGCTTAACATGGGATTGGGAAGTGTGACATGGGCAGGTTACAGGAATGGCCAGCTATGACAGATAGCACATGGGTCAGTACTGTGCGCTAGTTGTTATGACTGCTGATAGCATGGCTGCACTTTACCATCACCTCAAGAGGAGGTGGTAAGTGCAGTCACGCTACTGGTAGGCTGGTAGCACAGCTCCTGTCAAAACCAATTCCATGATCACACTCCCCCTCTATTGTTGGATCCCTCTGCTCATCCCGTCATCACTCCCAACACCCTGACACCTCCCCATTCTGATGTACACCCACCTGATCTGATCCCCCTCAAAGTCACATTTCCCATCCCCCGACTCCCCTCCATTCTGATCCTGCACCAGTCAGAACCCTCATCCCTGATTCCTCTGATCCGATCCACCCCTGAAGTCCCAAACTCTGCCTCTGAAGTCTAATACCTACCCCCTGAGCATAAGCAACTCTCTCCAGAACCCAACCCTTCCCTCACCTCCTAACACCTCTGGGACTTACCCAGGGGCCATCAGTGATGGTTCCAGTGGGTCCATGTAGGAGCTACTGCTAGGCAGTGTCAGCACCATTGTGGATCCTGGTGCAGCCCTGGGCAGGCATTCTTTATTTTAAAGTATTTTTCGGGGGGGGGGGGGGGGGGGGGTCATACCACATTACATGCAGTAACATGTAGTTCAGTGCCCATGCACAAACTGTATGTCTTGTGTGGTAAATGCAGGGCATATGCAGGGCACGCCCCCTGCATTTACTGTACAAACTTTGCATCTACTGTGTGCATTTATTGTGTTGTGATTAATGTACATTTTACCTATGTATTGATGATTACAATTAGTTTATTGTGTACCTTTATTTTTTAATTTTAATTGTATTACTTAATATAAAGTTGTTTTTATATGTGTTATGCAGTTTGAGGACCCTTGAGGCAGGCACATTATGCAGAAGCACGATCTGTGTTGGGCCTATATAAATACTATGAATTATTTATCTTTAAATCTGGTTACTTCTTAGTCGTCTCTCATCCCTCCCTTTAATCGCCACTGTTTCTTCTTTTTCTTTTTCGTTCTGTTTTCTGCAGTGAGTTTTACTCTTGTATATTCATAGATCAATAAAGAATATCACAGGCCAGCCAGCAGCACACTGCACCATTATTATGGCTTAAATATATACATTAGCATCTCTGATTAGTGATTTGCGTATAATAACCATGGACCTTTTGTACGGAATACCATTTTGTATGCTTATTTCATCTCTGAATGTCCAGTATTCTCTAATTTCAGCTGGTGTTTCCTCCTTCAAATTTGGCCTTCCAGACTTCAGACTTCTGTTCTTGCAAGGTCCCATCTCTAGCTTCTGCTTTATGACATTTAGATAGTCTGCCTGGTTGATTTGTGCAATGTCAGTTTGTTCTTGTTGCACCCAACAAACCCTGAGATGTTCAGTACCAACGCTGGACTGCTGAAGGTTATCTGCAGTGGCTCTGCTGAGTGTGTCACACTTTGGACACTCTCCCCTGTCCTAGGCAAGAAAAGTACAGGTTCTGAAATTTCTGATGCCATGTTTCAGAGTTAGAAACAAAGACATACCAAGGAGGTAATTCTACAACATAGGTACTAACATTTATGTGTTGCCTACGTGTGTGTTATATGTGTGTATGTATGCGAATAACTGCTAAAATTCTGCCTAAGCGCTGTTCTGTAAATACGCACTTAGCTTACATAATGTGTATTTGCAAGCGGGTGTATACTTGGGCAGGGCTCAGACTTATTATAGAATGCTATACTTACACATGTATCTGCATCATTTATCTCTTAACACATACCTGCTCTGACTGGCATTCTTACTGTACACTGCCTTGAGTGAATTCCTTCAAAAAGGTGGCAAATCCTAATAAATAAATAAATGTTGACAGCTACCTTTTAAGCACGTTTTTAAGTGGTTACACTAGTGTTGTATAAAGGAAAGCAGCGCCTATGTTCTGAGGGCACCAAGTTATAGGGTCCCAGTTTAAAAATACTTCTCTAAATAAAGCTGGTGCACCGGAACTATGCTGTATTAAAACTAAAGGCTAAAGGTGACAACAAACAGAAAGTTGGAAAACAGTGAGATATAACAATGTGTTACTAAGGGGCTCATTTTCAAAACAGAAAAACATCCAAGAAGTGGTACAAAGCGGCAGATGGACATTTTGCTTGCCAAACTGTCCAAATCGCTATTTTCAAAACCCATTTTAAGATGTTTTTCTATGTAGTTTAAATGCAGTGCATCCAAATCACAAAGGGGCAGGATTTGGGCTTCCCAGAAACTTGGAGGTTTTTCTGCCATAATGGACCAAAACAAAAACGTCCTGGGCTAAAATTTAGACAGTTTAATCTAAACCTGTTTCCATTATGACTGAGTCACCAAAAGTGCCCTAGATGAACAAATGACCACTGGAGGGATTAAAGCATGACCCTTCTTACTCCCCCGGTAGTCAATGACCCCTACTCCCATCCCCCAAATATGTGAAAGAAACAGTTCTTACCAGCCTCTATGACAACTTCAGATCTTATGGCCAGTCTTATTAGAGCAACAAGCAGGTGCAGTGTACTGTAGAGAAGGGGACCCAGACCTATAACCTATTCTAACTTTTACACTTGGGGAAGGGTGGGAGGGGGGGGAGGAGATCTGATGATGATGTGGCTGGCCAACAGGGCAAGTGACAGGGATTCCCCCTTCAATAATGCACACGGAGGCTCAGATTCACAAAGATCCCCGTTACAAATCTGTTTGTATTTTCAAATCAGTAAAAATTACCAATTTGGAAATACAGAGGGATTCCCAAAGAGAATCACATGCAAATGAGCTGCTTGCTGCTTTTGCTAACAGGGCTCATTTGCACGCGATGGGGGGAAGCCAGTTAGCCAGCTGAGCATGCGCAGAGCAGCCAATCACTAAGCCACAGATGGCTTCATACACGCAAACAAGGTGCGTGTATAAAAGCTGTCTGTAGCCTTTTTTTTTGTTTACCTGTCCTTGATCCAACTTAATAAATGCTTCTACAAAACGCTTCCTGTAGCCACACTCCACCTCCTTTCCCAGGAAGGCTCCAATATTAATTGCCACAGAAGTGCCTGCCTGCCTGCAAATCACAATAGCTGACACCAGAGAAGCTGGTGTCAGCTAAACACACTGTGATTGGCTGAGAGAGACCAGCTGGAATGGCTCAAGCAGGCAGTTTTGGGGGGTGGGGTTGGGGGATTTTCAAGCTTTGAATGGCTTTCATGGGAAGGGGAAGAAGCAGAGTATTAGAGTGAAAAGGGAGTTGAGCTGAAAAAAATGCTAAAAAAGAGGGAGAGAGGTTTGGGTTGCAAATCAGGGTTTGAATCCCACTTCTCATTGACCAAACTGGAATGGCTCAAGCATGGAGTTCGGGGGGCGGGAATTTGTAGCTGTGTAGTAACAAATCAAAGATTTTATTTTTTTTAATTTTTTGTTACTTTTGTACCCCGTGCTTTCCCACTCATGGCAGGCTCAATGACTACGCCCTTGGTACATAGCTGTGCTTAGTGTGTGCGGGTCAAAGGCATGCACGCACTCTCTGATACTTTTTGTGGGTATGAGAGTCAGAGGACACACATGCACACTGATTCTTTCTGTAGGTATGTGAGTCAGTTTGCTAGTAAAGTCTAGCATGTTATGTGGATGCACAGGAGTGAGTTCTTTTAGCCCTATGTACAAAAACATAAAAAAAGAGGGAGAGCTCCACTTTCCCTGCCCTTCTCTGTTTCCACTGCTACTGTACAAGAAAGGGAAGAATGGTGGGGGGGAGGGGTGAAAGTGTTCACTTCATATGTGGGTTAGATATGACACTGGTACAGAGTGGAGCAAATATATGAAATTCACCCAATACACCCCAATACTTATCTCTTCACCAAAACGCACCCCACAGATCCATCCTCACATCTTTTTTTTTTGTTGTTGTTGTTACATTTGTACCCCACGCTTTCCCACTCATGGCAGGCTCAATGCGGCTTACATGGGGCAATGGAGGGTTAAGTGACTTGCCCAGAGTAACAAGGAGCTGCCTGTGCCTGAAGTGGGAATTAAACTCAGTTGCTCAGTTCCCCAGGACCAAAGTCCACCACCCTAACCACTAGGCCACTCCTCCACTCCAAGATCTTATGAGCATACTTCTCCAGCCTCAAGAACACTACTGGTATCCTTTTTTGGGGGGATAGTAGTGGCAGGAACAGTGGGAGATCAAGGATAGAATGTTGGAGTGGAGGAATAGCTTAATGGTTAGTGCAGTGGACTTTGTTCCTGGCAACCTGGGTTCAATTCCCACTGCAGCTCCTTGTCACTTTGGGCAAGTCACTTAACCCTCTATTGCCCTAGGTACAAAAAACTTAGATTGTGAGCCCTTTAGGGACAGAGAAAAAGTACCTGCCTATAATGTGTACAGTGCTGCATATGTCTAGTAGCATTATAGAAATGATTAGTAGTAGTAGTAGTTTCCCTGGCAGGATTGGCCAGTCCACAGCTCTGACAGCTCTCCTCAGCCAGCCAATACCAGCAGCTCCTGACCACCCACTAACTTTTCCACGATAAAGGTAGGGACTGGTTTTGTGCATCAGGTTGGAAAACATCTGTGCATCACTTTGCATGCATATTTCTGTAGTAATTAGCACATTTATAATAGCTTTGCATACTGTTTTCGTTACCTGCTACTGTGATAGGAAAAGAGTTTGGAGAACCCTTTTGTGCATGTCAGGTTGTACGCCTGGCTCACTAAACTGGCTAGAACCAGTGTAAAAACCACATTGCTGGCTCATTAGGCGCATCTGGGCCTGAGTGACAGGTTTTACTAAAACAAAGTTTGCTTTGCTGCAGTCTGCAGTCTGTCTTCATCTGTCCACTCATTCCTCCAAGGCTATCTCCCTCTAATATCTTTCTTACCCCTCCCAAATTGCCACTCACTCCACACTCCCCTTAATTTTGTCTCTCTCTCCCCAGCAACTGTTCTCATACGTTCTCCATTAGTTCCCACCATTTCATACCAGACAGCTTCCACTATCCTGTCATCCCTTCCAACCCAAATCTACCAATCGAATCCCCTTTTACTTTCTCCAGAGGATTGCTCCTGATGCCTTCTCTAGAGTAGCAGTTCTGTTTTCTTCTGACATAACAGGGCTTTCAGTGAGCTTAAGCTATGTAATGTTCAAACTCTCATGATGCTGATGATCTTGATCTCACAGTCTCTCTAGAATACTCATAGGAGTTCAGTCACTGACTGGCTCTAACTCACTGAGTGTCGCATGGTGTCAGAAGAAAATATAATATCTGTTTTAGAGACACCCTAGAAAAGATTTAGTGAGTGCATGTTACAGTGGATTAGAGTCAGGGAGTTGCACTTAGGTTTGATGGGAGATGCCATTGTCTCCCAGGCCTTAAAATAAAGAAAAAACAAAAAGCACAAATGGACCTTCAAGAACATTGCTTTGTGGGGATGAACTGAGAAATTATGCAAGTCACTTCCCTTTTCTTGGGTTCAGATAGATGGTAAAAGCCATTTATTTATTTGTAGCATTTATATCCCGCTCTTTCCCGCTCGATAGCAGGTTCAGTACGGCTTACATGGTATGGTACAAAGTAACACAGAGTTAATACAAAGTATAGAACAAAGTATCAGAGATGACAATAGTTACATAGGGTGTTGTACAAAGTATCACAGAGTTAATACAATGTAAGAGACAAAGTATCAGAGATGACATTGTTACATAGTGTAGGACAATAGTAAGAGATGTGGGGAAAGGATTGGTGCTTGGGTTCTTCTGTTCTTCTTTTGCCGGTTAGTTGTTTGATTATTTGGATTTTGCTGCCACCTTTTCCCCCATAGTAGGTGAGTTAAGCATTCAGGTACATTAGGTACCTCCCTGTCCCAGGAAGGCTCACAATCTAATGCTGTATTTGAGGCAATTGAGGGTTAAATGACTTGCCCAAGATCACAAAGAACAGCAGTGGAATTTAAACCAGGCACCCTGGATGCCTAGCCCAGTTCTCTAACCGCTAGACTACGCCTCTACTCATTTATGGAATGTGAGATTTTGATAGATCTTTCCTGGAACCATTGTAGACACATTTGAGAATCTTTGAATTAGAACCTATACTTGGCACTGTTGTGTCGAGAGTTACTTCCTAGTTTGGGCCTCTCCTCAGTTCCTGATTTCAGGAAGCTGATGCCCCATAATCTCATTTTCTTTCCTGTAGTTTTAGTAGATACTAAGCCATCTGAAGAAATTTTTGATTATTGCCCTTATAATAAGGACATTTTAATGTAATTCACTCCATTTCACTGTGAACAACACACATACTTTTAGACCTATTGAGATTGGGTGTTCCCTGGGTATATTTAGTTTGGGAAGGAAAAGTACATATGTAAATGTCATTTTCAAATCCTTTTGTATACTTTTCAAGCAAAAGTCTCTCTATAAAAACCGCTGACTCAAATGATTGTGAGTACTGTGGATCTGAAGGTGGTTCCAAAACAAAGATACATTCAGATTTCTGTTCTGAAAATAGGAACAAAGTCCACAGGTACAAAACATTTGTGGTCTTTGACCCAGATGGTGGTTTGAAAATTGCTCCCAATATAAGATTGGTAGAAAGTTGTTAAGGTATGTGCATTCCTTTACAATGTATGATTGCATTTTTTGTCACAGTAAAAAAAGAAGATTCCTAGGCCTGTTTTGGGAGTAAAGTTGAGAACTCACATGTACATGTAAATTTCCAAAAAGTAGACATATAATAGAGATGCCACAGCACACATACTTCAGTCTGACCTTCACACCACCTGTATGTGTGTGTGTATGTTATATATAGTTCTAACTACATAGAAAGATGATATTTAAACAGAAATAGCTGGGTTTATGTAGGCTAAATAGAAAATGCATACTTTTGCAAAAGGAGACTTATTGAAAAGTTACTCCGGTAGTTCTAAGTTTTTTATGCATTAAATTCTACAACATTTTAAAATTTAATTCAGAATGTACAGTTCCAAACAGTGTGCCAAATTAATTTACTGTGATTTGTAAGTTCATATTGAAAATCCACTAATGCTATAACTTAATATCTGTCATTTGGAAATGAGTCAGGCACAGTGGATGTAATTTGTGTACAAAAAAATGAAACAAGTTCTTAAGGACAGAAAGTGCTCCAGCTTTTATAATATGATAACTTGCATATTAGTCTGATTCTGAACATTGGTCATTTCTGCCCTTTCCAGTGATCACAATGCAAAGACATTAAGGTTTCCTATTAATAAGACAGTAGATTCTAATGTACATAATTTGCAGAACTTTTTATGCTCAGTTTTTAAAGCTTTCATCTCATGGTTTTCTGAATCTCCTTCTTTATTCAAGAGTCACATTAGAAATGCTTAGAAGTTCTACCATAGCTAAATCACTAGTTTTCATGGTAATTATATGTATGGAATGTAGGAAATTGAATGGAAGAAATACAAAAGGCTTCTTTATGTAATCCCATCCCTTTGCTCTGATCAGGAGTGTCAAAGATAAATAAAGGCTTGTAGAGCCCATTCTGTGGGATTTGTTGAAGTTCTAAGTTTGGTAACAAATTAGAGTGAAAACTTTTTCATTATAAATTGACAATTCTGAGAATTGACTGAATGAAAAGTCATCTTGGCAAGCAGTGAAGATGGCGTGTTTAGATCCAGGGTCAAAACAAACAAAGTAACAGTTTTCCTCCCTTTTCCTGATGAAAGTATAAACATAGTTACCAAGTAATGCTGAATAAAAGAATAAACAATAATCATAACTATTTTGCATGAATTCATTTTTATATTGTACTGTTGTTTCATTGGGACCTTCACTAGTGTTTGCCTCCATTTCTATTGACTTGTCTTTATTGAATGTATAACATGAATCATTACCTTTACTTTCATCATCTCTTGATTCTAAATTAGCAACATTTTACTATTCTATTCCCAAAATGTATTAACCTGATTCACTATATAATTTCACCTGTAGAGAACTTTAGGTCAAAAGAAGCAATAAGGGCTAGGTTCTATAAATAGTACCGAAAATTCTATGCCGATAAAATTCAGCGCCCAAACTTATTCTATAAAGGGCACTTTGAAATGAGCACTCTATAGAATAGTGTTGAGCACCAAATTCAGGCCCAGATGCACAAAACCTAACGAGCCAGCAATGTGGTTTTTACACTGGTTCTAGCCAGTTTAGCAAGCAAAAATTTCAGTGAGACATACACAAATGGGTTCTGCGAGTTATTTTCCTGTCATGGTAGCAACTAACGAAAATTGAATGCAAAGATATTATAATGACCTAATTACTATACAAATGTGCATGCAAAGCAATTCACAGCCGTTTTCCGAACAATACACAGAAGCAGCCGCTACCTTTACCATGGAAAAATTAACAGGCGGTCTGGAGCTGTTGGTCCTGACTGTTCTTCGTTGTCGCAAGTACTCCACAGCTGTTCCAGGGTCCTCTGCCACTCCTGCAAGAGGAGAAGGATCCGCGGGGAGAAACAAGACGTTCCAGAGCAGATACAGCATGTCCGTATCTATTGTCAGGATGAAAATCCTTTTTTCTCTCTATCACCCTTTGCCTCACCACCCTCCCGCATCAGTGAAGTGGGATTGGAGGAGGCACCTACCCTTCACCTCACCACCCTCCCATGACAGTGAAGTGGGATTGTATGCCCCCATGAGAAAAAAAAAAAAACTACACCAGCTTGCATACATACAGCTTCTTTGCGTGTACGAGAGCCGTATACAAACGCCGCAAAACGTATGGGCAGAGCAACCACGCTTAATGATTGGCTGTTTTGTGTGTGCTAGGTAGACTGATTTGCTTCCCCTCCCTCCCTCCAAATGAGCTGCTTGAAAAAAACAGTGAGTATCTCATTTGCATCCTGTTTCTTCTGAGCATTGCTAGCTATTTCCAACTTGGTAATTTTTACCAAGTTGGAAATAGCGAATCTGTGCTGTCATGGGAAATTAGTGCATCTAGGTCTCAGCACTCAACTTTGGGCGTGAGAACTTATGCCAGCTGAAACCTTGTGTAAATACTGGTGTGCCAATTGGGAGTGGAGACCTGCTATTCTGTAGCGCTGCACGCATCTTTTGTGAACTCTGACCTGCCCGTGCCCTCTCTTGGCCACATCCCTTTTTGAGTTGCACGCAATCCAATTTAGATGGGTGCCCGATCATAGTTCATGCCAATTAAGTACTTGTTACTTCCAATACTTGTTAAGTACTTGTTCCAAATGCTACAAATAAATAAATAATTAAATCATTGGAGCCCATTAACTAATTATTTTGGATGCCAATTTTGTGTGACCTTTATAAAATTGGGGGAGGGGGCAGTGTCTAGTATGATATTTGAAAATTTTTCTGTTTTCTTTTACTGATCTTCTATTTTCATGTTTTGGATTTATGAATTTGCCTTGAGTATATTGCCATGGAAAAGCAATTTATTGATATAAATAAATATATTTAAATTGATAAAAAGAAACAGTTGAGGACAAAATACTTGAACCTTTTCACTTTTATTTTCATACAAGCCAGCTTTTGAAAGGATGGTACACTTACCGTAGATTTATTAAGTCTATACTTGTAGGAACTTAAAGCCCTTTTCTAACTCTCATTCCAAGTTCTGCTTTTTGCCATTTCTCCTCTCTCTTTCTGTCTTCTTCCATTCCTCCACCACATCTCTTTGACACCGACCCTTTTCTTTTAGTTTTTTTCTCTATTTCATACTTTTCAGCCTATCCACATAACATTTACACTCCTTTTCACCCGTTAGTTCTAAATCTTCTTCTTTTGACTTTTCGGTTGCCTATCAGTTTTCCATCTCATCTCCCTCCTAGCCCATGTCCCCATTCTTATCCTTTCCCTAGACTTCCCATCTCCCCTGTCTCACTCATTCTCTAGCTTCTTCTTTCCTTTTCACCCTTAACATATTTGCATCCTCTGTACTCAGCCTTAACCCAGCTCTCATCTACTTTCTTCTCTCACTCCGCATCATCCCGCTCCTTCCTGTTGGTTACCTCCTCTGTTCACTTTCTCCTGTCAGTTACCCTTACCTAATCTATGTCTACCCCCATTTACCACCATCTCAGCTCTGTTTTTATCCTTCTCTCATTCATCTCCTTGTCAAACCCACCCTACCATGGCTGCTCCCCAAGGCCTCCGAGAGAGGGGGGGGGGGCAGGGGGCCAAAATTCCCCGGGTCTGGCCTCCAAGGGGGGGCTGGGCTTGGTGCCGGCAAGCTTCTTCTTGCCGCCTGCTTCCGGGTCTGTCTTTCTCTGCTCCTGTGCCGCCCAGGACCTGGATGATTGCATTAGCGCAATATCGCGTTAATGCAATCATCCGGGTCCTGACTCCCGGCATGGACAGGAGCAGGAAAGGACAGACCGTGGGAACAAACATGCAGGAAGTGGCTTGCTGGCGATGGGCCCCTCCTTGGAGGCAGACAGAAAAGCGGGTGGGTGGGAGAAGTAGTGCGAGTGGGGGGAGGGGGCGACGGCTATGTCTCTCAGTGGCCCTGTCTCTCCTTCATGGTTCCCATCTCCCCAGCATCTTCCCTCAAAACTATTACTACTGTTAATCATTTCTATAGTGCTACTAGACCGTACACATTATGTGCAGGTACTTTCTCTGTCCCTAGGGGGCTCACAATCTAAATTTTTGTACCTGGAGCAATGAAGGGTTAGGTGGCTTGCCCAAGGTCACAAGGAGCTGCAGTGGGAATCAAACCCAGGTTGCCAGGATCAAAGCCTGCTACACTAACCATTAGGCTAATCTGCTCTCCCTCCCTCCCTCCCAACATCTCTCCATGTCCTCTGCTTTCCCATCCTCTACCGTAATTCAGCATCTTCCTTTTCTCTCACTTTCCCTTCTCCATCCCCTAGTGCAGTATCTCCCCACTACCTCTGCCCACCCTTGCAGTCCAGAATCTTGCTGTTCATCTTTTGCATGAGTGGGCATCTACTTCTTTCTCCTCTCGCCTCCCCTCCATCCCCCCCCCCCCCCCCCCCCCCCGTGTATCCACCTCCTTTTTTTCCAGAACAGTTCATTTTCCCCTCTTTCCTGTCCTTCCTGGCAGTCTAGCATTTCCTATTCTGTCTCCACACCTCACCCTACACGTGTCCAATATATTTTGTTTCATTAAATGAAGCAACAAGGGATGAGCCAGGAGATAGGAAAAGGAACAGTTGCAATTCAACGAAAAAGCCGCTAGTTAAAACATGAAGACAGGGCTGGGCTGCAGCACTTGTGTGTGCTGAAGGCATGCTATGTCCTTGCCCACTCTGTAATAGGATGTCTCAGTTGGAGTGGGCAGAGATGAAGCATACGTTCAGTGCAGTATTATTCCTGGATACTCAATGCTGGACCATGTCCGGACTTTAGCATTGAATGTCTGGTTTATGCGGAGTTGGCTGTTCAGAACTTATTTGGTTATGGGTTAGTGCATAAAGATAGGATTGTGATTTATGTGGTCCCATTTATGCGATTACCCTGGCCGGTTAAGTGCTGAATATTGGCCCTTAACCAACCAGCTGCTGATTCTGCCTCTAGAAAGCCCACAAAGTAGCCGATTTTCACATAGGCGCTAACTGCTAATTTTCAGCGGTGATAATCGGTTTAGTTCTACTGAAAATTAACAGATTGCCTTGAGCAAGCAAGTTAACCAGTCAGCGACTGGTTAAAACATTTTGAATATTGACCAGAATGTCATGCCCACAGCTAGGCTCTGCACTTTTCCGAGTTGGGGGTCCATGGTAAGAGGGCCCACAAATGTATGCTTGCTCAGTATGGTGTTAATTCAGGCCTGGAAGTATCCGACTTTATTTTCCAAAATATGCCCATCCCCCTTCAAATAATCTTGCATTTATGGATTACAGAAATCCATTTTCTCAAGGAGTTTTACATATTATGAGCATTTAATTATTTATGCATCATATATACTATCCTATATAATAATTCTCACCTCCAACAGGATGTGCCTGGGACTGTGCCTTCCGGAAGTGGTCTGCTAGGCAGGCACGCACTGACCTCAGTGACATCAGTGACAGACAATTTGGCAAAGCAAAACAATCTGAGTGCTGGCCATTAGGACACAGGGTTGATAGGAGAGTTTTAAAAGACTGAAGGAACCGAAAGTGTTAAATGGGGGGAGGGGGGAAGTTCTGAAGGACTGAAAGACATGAACATTTGGGACAGGAAAACAATCTCAATGCTGGCCATTAGCACACAGGGTACATAGGACAGTTTTAAAAGACTGAAGGAACCAAAAGTGTTCGGGGGGGGGGGGGGGGGGGGAGTTCTGAATGAATGAAAGAAATGAAAATTTACGAGAGGAACACAATCTGAATGCCGGGCATTTGTACACAGGGTAGATAGGACACTTTTTAAAAAAAAATGAAGGACGTGAAAGTATTACATCTTGGGGGAGGGGTGAGGAGGAAAGCGGTGGGATATCCGGATACTGGGCGTTAGGGCCAAGGGGGTACATAGACTTTTGAAAGCCTTAAGGAACCCAAAGTGTGGGAAGGAGGAGGAAAAGGAGGGGAGGGAATGGGGTGAGGGGCATTAGGAACAGGGGAGGGGGCCCTGTCACACACTCTCATTCTCACAAACACACTGTCACACAGACAGTCTCACTCTGTCACACACCCGCACATTCACTCTGGCTCTCTCTCTCAAACATACACACTCCCAGGAAAACCTTGCTAGCGCCCGTTTCATTCGTTCCAGAAACGGGCCTTTTTTACTAGTTATTTTATAAAACCTTAAAACAGTTCACAAAATCATAAAAGTAATACAAAAAGAATAGCTGGAACAACCCAACAATCCAGCCATCCATAAAACCCACTAACCTTTCCCATATGCTGTCTCAAATAAATATCTTATACTTTTTATGGAAGCATATAATCCCCTGAATTCTATACAAGTTGCTAAACATTGAATGCGCAAATTATGGCATGCGCCTAATTTGCTTGTGCAATGTAATTGATTAGCGAGCCAATTGGCACCAATTATTTAATCTTAATTGTCGGTGCTAATTGGCATTAATTAAAATTTACGTGCAGTTCTAAAAAGGGGGCATGGCCATTGGAGGGTCATGTTGGATTGGGGGCGTTTCCACAATTTATGTGCATTGTTATAGAATAAAGGGGATCAGTATCTAATTTAGACATGGAGATTTACACCAGAGTTTCATTGACGTAAATGGTTGCACCTAAACGTAGTCACAGTTCCCGGTGCTAAGCGCTAGAAAATGGTGCCAAACTTTGAGAGCCGTTTATAATATAGCATTAAGTGTTATTGTTTTTGCACCAATTTTTTAGGTTCCATTTATTAAATGTAGTCGAGTATCTTTTAAATCTCATATTTTCCTTGGCTATTTGTTCCATAAAATTGTACCCACACACAAGAAGACACATTTTGTTGTTTCCACCAATAAGACACCTCAGCTATCTCCAGGAGACCCTGATCTGCTGAATATAGCAATCTCCCTGTCCTATATTAATTCTTTGGAAGCCATACTATTCATTATTTTAAAAATCAAGGTTAGATTTTAAACTCATTCTCTGCTCTATTAGTAGCCAATGGAGTTCCCTCAATACTGCTTGAATATGCTTTTGTAATAGTACCAGGCAGTAGTCACTTGCGCAGCCATAGTTTGAAGGAGCTGCAGCTTCCTCAATTGATATTTATGTAGATTATATACAAAGAATTATATTAGTCAAGCTGGGAGGTAATCCATATATGCACCAAAATAACCAAATCTGTCTGATAGAAGTAGGGGTGTAGATAGAAAATATTCCGTAAATCATTCTGACGTTTCTTTACCATTGCCACCACTTGTTTCTCAAAGTGAGGGAAGTATCCAATAATACCCGCAGTAATTTGATTTCATTCTTAGAGGCAAAATCTTAACCCTCTACTTAATTTCAGGATTACAGAAACACTGGGCCTATGCAACCACAGAAGTTCTGTGAGCATCCCTATCAGCTAACCACATTCAATAGAGCTGAATGTCATCTGCAAACATTTAATAAGGAAGTCCAAGATCACTAATTAATTTTGTCAAAGGGTATGGGATTTGATATACCATCTTTCTGTGGCTAACATTTTATATACAGGTACTTGTTTTGTATCTGGGGCAATGGAGTGTTAAGTGATTTGCCCACAGTCAGAAGAAGCTGCACTGGAAATTGAACCTGGTTCCCTGGTTATCAGGCCTCTTCACCAACTATTAGGCTACTCCTAAAGTTGCACGTAAATAATAAGCAATAGTGAAATAAATTAGCCCCCTGGGGAGCACCAGACTGCATTGGTCTAACAGATGAGAACTTAGTAGTCCATCAGACGTTGGGAGTATTCACTCAAGAAGGATCAAAACCAATCCAGTGGAGTCTCTACAACCTCCCCCAATTCTCCAAACAATACGATAAGAGCTCACAATCTACAGGATCAAATGCTGCCTGGAAATCCATAGATATAATCAACCCATCCTGCTCCTGATCCAATCTCCTATGAAGCTTATTTACTAATTCCACTAATTTTGATTCCACTCCTCATACCCCACCTGTGAAAACCCACCTGGCTTGCTGCCAATCCAAACAAGTACCCAAATCAGAAAGAACAACTTTTTCCAAATGTTTGTCAATAAAAGGGAATTGACAAAGGCTTAAGGTTCTCCACCTAACATAAAGGCAAGATGACATTCTTGGGAATTTGGGGGTGGGGGAGAGATCACTGTTGAACTTGGATAAACTCCCTCACTCAAGCAAGTGTTTAAAATACCACAATGCTGGTGCAAATTGGTCTTTAGATTCTGTTATCATCCAAGCTGGACCCACATTTAAAGGGGACCTCTGAAGCCACAATCTATTCAGACACTGCAATAAATGCTCCAGCCAAATCTTTCAGGAAATTGTGCATTCATCACAGATGCTTTCAGCGGAGGCTGGGGAGCACAACTTACTGCTTGACTCACACAGAAGGTCTGATTGAAAGCCAAAAGAGTACGCCATCAATCATAAGTACATAAGTAGTGCCATACTGGGAAAGACCAAAGGTCCATCTAGCCCAGCATCCTGTCACCGACAGTGGCCAATCCAGGTCAAGGGCACCTGGCACGCTCCCCAAACGTAAAAACATTCCAGACAAGTTATACCTAAAATGCGGAATTTTTCCAAGTCCATTTAATAGCGGTCTATGGACTTGTCCTTTAGGAATCTATCTAACCCCTTTTTAAACTCCGTCAAGCTAACCGCCCGTACCACGTTCTCCGGCAACGAATTCCAGAGTCTAATTACATGTTGGGTGAAGAAAAATTTTCTCCGATTCGTTTTAAATTTACCACACTGTAGCTTCAACTCATGCCCTCTAGTCCTAGTATTTTTGGATAGCGTGAACAGTCGCTTCACATCCACCCGATCCATTCCACTCATTATTTTATACACTTCTATCATATCTCCCCTCAGCCGTCTCTTCTGAATTAAAAAGGATGGATCCGATATTCAAAATGATTTAAACGGCCAGGGGAGGCTTCTGGCAATTTAAACGTTTGTTCGGAACTAATCAGGCATTTTCACTGGCACTTAACTGGATAATGGTGCTGAAAATGCCCGATGCTTAGAAATAAACACTAGCTCTAGAGGCAATTAGTGCCAGACTAGTGCCCATATTTACCAGTGCACAATGCTGGAAAGGCCCTACCATGGAAAACGAGCTCGGGAGACAACAATGCAAATTGCATGCAAATGAGGCTGAAAATGCCCAGTTAGTGCCCACGGGGAAACTGGCTACTTTGGGGGCATTCTGGGGGTGGAGTCAGCATTTATTTATTTTATTTATGCGTTCTTGTATACAACTGTTATCCAAAAGCTAGTTTCGGTTCAAAGTGGCTTACAGCTGCATTTTAGTGGGGTTACATTTGTGCTTTACAGTGTGAAAAGGACATCTGTAGTTTGTGTAGTTATTTAATAGCGTTTCTGGAGGGATAGATTCAGCGGGAAGGTAATTGGTAGTTTTGTAGTTAGTTGCAGAATTTTTTTAAGAGAGAGGTTTTCATTCCTGAATTGGAGGAAGTTAGTGATGCATCTTATGGCTTTTGGTATTGAGTTCTACCATTTGGAGCCCAGGTAGCTAAAACCTGCCGTGCATATGGTTTTGTAGGTAATGTTTCTGCAGTTGGGTTGGTGAAGTAGTTCCTGGTTTCTTGTAGATAACTCGATCATGTCCAGCATATATTCAGGTGCCATTCCAAATGGTATTTTGAAGATTAGGGTGCTCATTTTGAAAAGCAGCCTTGCCTTGATTGGTAGCCAGTGTAGTTTTTCTAATAGTGGGGTTGCTGTCTTGTATTTTGATTTCTTGAAGATCAGTCTTGTTGCCATGTTTTGGACTGTTTGTAGGGATTTTAGTGTGTTTTCCTTTCACCCTATGTATACTGCATCACAGTAATCTAGTTGTGACAATATCATTGATTGGACTAGTAGCCTGAATGAGCGTTTAGGGAAGTAGTTTTTATCCTTCTCAGTTTCCATAGTGGTCTGATATTTGATTATCTAGTGTTAGGTGTTTGTCGAGGATGATTCCTAGTATTTTTAGTTGCAATCCGATTTGGTACGTTTGTTGGTTGATTGTGAAGTTTTTGTAGGATGTAGGGTTGTGTGGGCTGGATAGAACTAGGAATTTAGTTTTGTCTCTGTTCAGTTTGAGTTTGAAAGTTTTTGACCATTCTTCCATGAGGTCCAGGCCTTTTTAAATTTTGTCCAGTATATTTGTGGTGCTGTTGTGGAAAGATATGAAGTTTATGACATCATCTGCATATATGAACGGCTTGAACCACATTTGTTCCACTTTTTTGCTGAGTGGTGCCATCATGATGTTGAACAATATCTGTGATATTGGCAATCCTTGTGGTACCCCACACTCAGAGATCCATGGGGCAGATATCTGGTTAGACATTTTTACTATATAGGATCTGGTCCTTAGGAAGCCATTGAGCCAGTTGCCACTGCCCTGCTTATTCCCATGTTGTCGAGCAGTGTCATTAATGTAGTATGGTCTACTACGTCAGATGTGCTCAACATATTGAATTGAAGTAGTAATATGATTTGCCCTTGCCATATTATGCTTCTGAATTTCGTTATCAGGGTGGTAATGACCATCTCAGTGCTGTGCTGTGTTGTGTCCTGAAACCTGATTGGGAGTTTTGAAGGATTGAGAATTTTGGTCAGTAGTGGTATTTTGGTCAGTAGTTTGTTTTGGTTAAGTGCAATATTTGGTACTTAACCAGTTAAAGCTAACTGCATAAAAGGCAGTCCTATCTTTATGCGATTTGTTAAAGCTAGTTAAGTGCTGATTATCACACTTAACCGGCTATAATTTGGCCGGCTCCTGGCATTGAATTTCCAGGTACAGTGTTGGCGGTGGTCAGCAATATGCTGATTGCTGCTGGCTGAATATTGGGCCCGATATTTTACTCCCTTTGAATATTCATTCACCCAGACATACAATTGGTTGACAGCTTTTGTTTCAGCAAGCAAGGAGATGCATGGTCCCTTCAACAATGTCAAGAATCAGCATAGATGTAGGAAATTGTAGTGGCAGCAACTATCCAGAGGGTCTGTATGAGCCGACACTGACTCAACAGTACTTAACAGCAACAAGTGGCAGTAAGATGTTACGGCTGTGGCTGTGCCTCATTCCCCGGCTCACCTGCTTGCCTCGGCAGGCGTTGAGCTCAGTGGCCTTCCCTGGAGTTGCGGTCTGCCTCTTCAACATGGTAGGTTGCCTGTGCCACTGCCTCCGGTGCTATGGGGCATCCATCAGTCACACAGGCTGCTCCCTCCTGAGATTTCCAGCACTGGCCAATGCCAGCTTTCCCTAGGTGCGTGCACACACATGCAGGGAATTCTCTTTTAAAGGGCCAGCAGCTGAAAAGCTCCAAGACGCCCATTGATTACATCAGAGCCGGGGCCAATGTAAGGGATTTTGGGACTCCTTTGCACTGCCTTAGAAACAGGTCTCCTAGCCTTTGCCTGTGTTCCAGTCTGTCTCTCCAGCCTGCCTGTCTTTGTTCCAGTCTGTGTCTCCAGCCTGCCTGTCTTTGTTCCTGCTCCCTTCCTTGGATTGACTTCTTGGCTGAGACCATGGCTTGTCTCTTTGATTCTTCGGGATCATCACATACCCTGACTCCTGCTTGCCTGACCCTGCCTTGATCACTGCCTGCCTTGACCTCTGGGATTGTTTGGACTTTTCTAAGCCTCTGTTACAGTACTTCTTACTCTCCTGGCGGACCTCTATACTTGGCCAACCCTGACCCTAGCTGGGCATGATTCACCTGCTGGGGCCTGCCTAGCCTCCAGGGTCTTTAGACAGCATAAACTTGGCAGCAGCCCAAGGGCTCACCCTCCCCAGCTCGTGACACAGGAAAACCTCCAAAATACATTCACAAGCTTTCAGATTGAAAAGGTTTTTCATCTGGTGCTTTATTATGACCAGTACACCTTTCAGTGTCCTTCAAATACCCTTCTTCATTATTTGTATTTTCTCTTCCAATTTGGACTCCATGGGGTAGATTGTTTAAATAAGAAATGATTATTTAACCTTTCCAACCTCACACAAAGAAAAGGACACTCCATGAAACAGATGACCAGTAGATTGAAAACAAATTGTAGGAAATTTGTTTTCATGCAGTTTTGTTATGATCATATGGAGTCCTTCAAGCTAATCCAGTAAAGCCTCATCAAATGCTTCTCACATAGGCCCCGATGCTGAGAAGTAAACAGTGGCTCTAGAGGCAATTAGCGCCAGACTAGTGCCCACATTTACCTGCACACAATGCTCAAAAGGCCCTACTGTGGGAAACGAGCTTGGAAGACAACAACGCAAATTGCATGCAAATGAGGCCATTCCCTATCCCCCACCCCCAATGCTCAAACAAGAAGAGTGCATTAAAAAACACTCCCTTACCGCTGAAAACCTTTGGCATTAGGTTTTTTTTTTAAGAGAATTCAGCCAGCATGACGCTCCAGTGGAAAGCATATCAATTGGACATCCAAAATGGAAGACACAAATGCAGGACACAAACAGCTCTGGCAGCCACCCGCAGACACACCAGGAAATGCAGGACAAAAACACCTAGTGGCAGCCATCCATTGCATTTGTTTGCATTTCTGCATTAAGAACATTTGCAGAATAAGTTGCTGTTTAATAGACAGGGGCCCAGTTAATCTGCTGTTTCCACCGTTCCACAGGATTGCCTGGAGGGGAATAGAAAAAGTAGGAGAGCACCCACATGACCAGTACAAAAGAAACTAAACCCCTTACCCGTAGATTCCCTGGTATTGATCCAGTCTGGGTTAGCGATACTGGCTATAGCAAAAATATTGGCTGCCAGAAAGAGACATCCTGAAATGATGGACAATTTATCCACAATCCCTCGTATCATATGGCTAGTGAGCACTCCCCACCACAGCTGTTCTGAGCATGTGCTGGGTACATCCCCCCTCCTTACTTCCTAATGCTCAGTTCTAACAGCGTGCATAAATTTTGCATACCATTAGCGCTGAGCATTGGGAAGTTCTTTTTCGGTAGTATAACAGCAGTATTTTCTGGTACTGTTTTGTACAGCGCTGTTAAAATCTGCTTTGCTAGAGAGGATCTTCAAAGCAGCTACTTGGCCTTCACTTCACACTACTGCCTGGACTAGTCTTCAATCAGAGAGCGAGTACATTTGGTCAAGCAGTGCTTGAATAATCTGTCTTTTATGATCTATTCAGTTCTTTCATCATTGTATGAATGGGTTGTTCCTAAGAAACTGGAGTAACTCTCACTTTTGGAATCACCCACTTGTGTGTCTAATTCAATCCTGTTTGTTGAAGGAGAACGCAAAGTTGCTCATCAGTAACAGGCATTCTCCATGGACAGCAGGATTAATCAAACATATAATCTCTCCTGTCTTCTGGAGAACTGAATTTGAGTGCTACATGAACTGAAGAGTCTGACAGAACTGTTGCATGTAGGAAGGTCTACATCTTTTCAGAAGTTTTCAGTAGTTCTGAGCTGTGGAAGAACAGTATCATCCTAACACCCTTAAATGACATTATGTGCCCAATTAATCTTCCTGTCTTCAGAGGACATATTACATGTAGGCAATTTTTGTTTTACTGGTGGACAACACTGGTTGATGATCCAAGTCCCAACATCCTGTGGTTAATTTTTTTTTTTTTGTAAATAAGAAATCGCCTTAAATCACTTTGATGAATGCTAACCTTAATTGAACTGGATTTTAGAAAGATTTGATCTGTGCCCTTGAAAGACTATATAATAAAATCAGTAATTGGGCTAGAGCAGGATAGGTGGGATTTAAAGAGACAAACAGCACTTCTAAAAAGATTAACTTTATGCTAATGCAATTAAGCTACACTGAGCAGACATTTAGTAGAAAAGGCAAATTGCAAATCTGAAATCTTTTAAAATTCTATTAAACAAATGTGAAAGAAATATTAGCAACTGGAGTTCTAAAAATAACAAAATGTCACTTTGAGTCACTTAAATTTGAGTCCAAATGATGGCAGGTGAGTGAGTGTTAAGTTAAGGCAAAGATTTAATTAACTCTAGTTGCAATTTAACAGCACTTTTGAAAAGACTTTCTTTTATACCAATGCAATTAAGCTACACACTGCCAAACTACTAAACAGAAGGTTAGTGTAGTGTAGAATTTCACTGACTTTTATTCTTGCATTTCACCAGCTCTCAGAATTATTTTTAATGATGGACATTTTATTTATTTCTTTAGACACTAATAAAATTGAATGTTTTTTTCTTAAAAACATAAGAGCAGTATTATAAATAAAACATTGTTATAAAGAAAATGTGTGGATTTATCCACAAGGTGAAAAAGCTGATTAAAAAAAACTTTTTCTGATTTCCAAACTTATTCACTACATAATAATGCAGTAGAAAATGTTGAGGAAGATTAATTGACCTGTCCAGTTAGCCCAGTCTTTCTGGTCTGTACTACTAAGTATATATCCCAGATAGAAGCACAATCACGTATAGGATATTGCTCCTTATCAAAAACTTCATGTTTTCATTCCTTCTGTGTAGAGGGAGGGCCCTGTACAGACCAGTGTAGTGGGTTCTCCCCCTCCACCCTACCACCTGAGACATAAGATTTCAAATGAGACGGCCAGTGGTATGGTGGGAGGAGTATAGACAGTGTGCTGGTAAATGTTTAACAACAGGCTCTCTCCCCGGTCCACCTCTGCGCCCCCCCCCCCCCTAAATTGCAGAGCTGGCTATAGCCGGGGAGAGAGCCTGGGGGGGGGGGGCAATGCATTACACTCTCCAGGAAAAAAAAATTAAATGATCCCAGGTTCCAATCTAATTCATGTTTAATGTGGGATAAAATGCCATAAATAAGTTAATAAATATAAACTTTTAATGTTGTGCACCTGATTCTCAAAGTGGACATATTCCAAACACTATAATGAAAATAAAATGATTTTTTTCTACCTTTGTTGTCTGGTGACTTTGTTTTTCTGATCATGCTGGCCCAGTATCCGATTCTGCTGCTATCTGTCCTCTTAACTTCGTTTCCAGGGCTTCCTTTTCATTTATTTTTTTACTTTCCGCCTTTCTTTTTCATTTCTTGCCCTACATCCGTAAGTAAAAGCTGGGTCCTACTCCGCAGACTTGACTGTCCAGTGGATCCAGCTTCTGCCTATTTTCTTCATCCATGTGCAGTTTTTCTCCTCTCTTCCTTTTCCCTCCTCTCATCTCCTTCCTCACTGTTCCCTCCCCTCCATCCATGTCTAGCATTTCTTCTCTCTCCCTTCCCTCGCCTCAATCCATGTCCAGCAACCCTCTTCTCCCCTGCCCTCCCCTCCATCCATCCATGTCCAGCAACTCTCCTCTCCCCTGCCCTCTCCTCCATCCACCCATGTCCAGCAACCCTCCTCTCCCCCTGCCCTCCCTCCCATCCACCCATGTCCAGCAACCCTCCTCTCCCCCTGCCCTCCCTTCCATCCACCCATGTCCAGCAACTCTCCTCTCCCCTGCCCTCCCTTCCACCCACCCATGTCCAGCAACTCTCCTCTCCCCTGTCCTCCCCCCATCCACCCATGTCTAGCAACTCTCCACTCCACTCCCCTACCCTCCTTCCATCCATATCCAGCAATTCTCTTCTCTCCCCTGCCCCTCCAGCCATCCATACCCAGCGATTCTCTTCTCTCCCCTGCCCCCCCTCCAGCCACCCATACCCAGCGATTCTCTTCTCTCCCCTGCCCCCCTCCAGCCATCCATACCCAGCGATTCTCTTCTCTCCCCTGCCCCCCTATCCATCTATACCCAGTGATTCTCTTCTCTCCCCTGCCCCCCCCTCCAGCCATCCGTACCCAGCAATTTTCTCTCCTGCCCCCCCTTCAGCCATCCGTACCCAGCGATTCTCTTCTCTCCCCTGCCCCCCCCTCCAGCCATCCGTACCCAGCAATTCTTCTCTCTCCCCTGATTACCTCCGTCGAAGCGGCCGCGTCATTGAAAGCCCTGCCCGTCTCTAGCCTTCCCTTCGTGAGTTCGTTCCCTCAGAGTCCCACTCTCGCGGAAAGAGGAAATGACGTCAGAAGGTGGGACTCTGAGGAAACGAACTCACGAAGGGAAGGCTAGAGACGGGCAGGGCTTTCAGTGACGCAGCCGCTTCGACGGAGGTAATCAGGGCGGCGCAGGCAAACAAGGGCAGTGGTGGGAGGTGAGGTAAATGGGGTAAGCATGGCTTGTGGCGCCTTCCTGCCATGCTTACCTCATTTACTGGAGCCGGCTCACCCTGCAGAACAACCGGCTCACAAGATCTTAAAAAATTTAACAACCGGCTCTTGCGAGCCGTTGCGAGCCGGCTTCAGCACACCACTGAGTATAGAGCATTGGTGTTGAGGAGCACAATTACCAAGGGGGAGAGAGATAGAAAGGGAAAAGAAGCTTTAGCTTTTGGTCAGCCGCCAGCCCACCAGTTGCAAAGCTAACTCAGTTAAGCGTGTGACCACTAGAAGCACAGGGCTTTGTGCAACCACTTCTGTCATCCCTGCTTAAGGCTGGGCATGTGTAGAGGAACATATAAGTTACTATACATGATCTAATACTTAGGCCCTCATATCTGTATGTTTTATCACTAAAAGCTGCAATAATCTAGTGAGGCCATACTCTTTTGTGGATTGCAAATACCTAAAAATCAGGAAACAAAGTAGGATTAAATAGTTATCCACATGGAAAATGATTAGTAGTAGAGTGTCTCAAGGGTCTGTATGGGACCTGTTCTATTTAACATATATTCATAAATGAAACCGATAACCAACAGCAGATAGTAACATAGTAGATGATGGCAGAAAAAGACCTGCACGGTCCATCCAGTCTGCCCAACAAGATAACTCATAGGTGCTACTTTTTGTGTATACCTTACCTTGATTTGTATCTGTCATTTTCAGGGCACAGACCGTATGAGTCTGCCCAGCACTAGCCTCGCCTCCCAACCACCAGCCCCGCCTCTGCCATCCAATCTCCGCTAAGCTCCTGAGGATCCCTTCCTTCCGAACAGGATTCTTTTATGTTTATCCCACGCATGTTTGAATTCCGTTACCATTTTCATCTCCACCACCTCCCACGGGAGGGCATTCCAAGCATCCACCACTCTCTTCGTGAAAAAGTACTTCCTGACATTTTACTTGATTCTGCCCCCCCCTCAATAACTAAGCTGTTGAATTTCTTCTTTAGAGGATGTAGTTAAGGAGACTAGCAAAGCTGGATTTAAGAGAATTATGGACAAGATCCTGGAGGAAAAGTCCATAAAAATGGTTAGCCAATGAAGCTTAGGAGAACCATGGTTCATCCTGAAAATGAGCTATAAGAAAGAGATCTACTTTTGGGATCTGCCAGGTACTTGTAACCTGATCTGGGCAGGACTTTAGTCTTGATGGACTTTGGTCTGACTAAGCATGGCTTTTTTTATTCATAGGCTGTTGATTGAACATCTAGCCATCCAGGTCTTGGATCTTTGTTGAATGGTATCTAGCTGGGTCTAACCTACAGGCATCAACCCATTAGGTTGCAGAGATGCT
Organism: Microcaecilia unicolor; assembly: GCF_901765095.1. NCBI lineage: Eukaryota > Metazoa > Chordata > Amphibia > Gymnophiona > Siphonopidae > Microcaecilia > Microcaecilia unicolor. The sequence continues at coordinate 123,897,542 of NC_044033.1, forward strand.
GTAGCCTATTGGTTCAAATGCAGCTACCTTGTGGTCTTCAAATTATTAAGTTACTAGTAAAAAAGGCCCGTTTCTTAACGCAATGAAATGGGTGCTAGCAATGTAATGAGTTCCTGACATTAATGTTTCCATGGTTGTATTCTGAATATAATTGTTGTTTACATGTGTAAGATTTCTTTATATACAATATTTTTACCATGTGGTAAAAGTTTTCCTTGTTCAGGCCCTTCAATCAGTTTAACAATCACATCAGAAGAGCTCCTTACTCGTGAGAATGCAGCATACAGTTGCCCATGTGGGAGACTGAGAGTGACAGTGTGTTTTACAGACAGTGTAAGAGAGAGAGACACAGAGTGATTGAGTGTGTGTGTGTGTGTGTGTGTGTGTGTGTGTGATGTCTGTCTGTATGTGTGTGAGTGACAAAGTGATTAAATGTTTGTCTTCCCTTCCGTTCTGTGCACTTGCCTCCACTGATATGATTGTTTGTTAGAGATTCAATCCACTCCACTTACCTCCTCCAAGTTCCGTTCTGTCTGATTGGTTCTTTGTTCCTGTGACGTTGCGTTTGTTTGCTTGGCAACTATGCAGCATTCCGTTTCCTTGACGTGAGGGTGGGGATAGTGAGAGCCAATGAAACGCTGAACTACAGACTTACGAACCCTACAGTGCCACAGAGTCAGCTTCAGGATGTTGGAGGTGCTTTTTATTATATAGGATGCTTCCTTTATCTACTACTTGTTTTATCCTTATCACTTTTCTGGAAGTTATCAGGTCATTGATCATACGCAAAGAAATAACACATACTACCCCGCCTAAAATGGCTTTCCACCTATATGCACCCCAGTTCCAGACATTGATTCTAGCCTAGGATAACAAAATTCCCTGCCCAATCTAGTAGGGTGTGTGCTGACCTCTTCTATCCTCTGATCTTCTTCTTGAGCACATCTCCCATCTCCCCAGCCTGGTCTCAGGTGATGTGTTTACTCTTGCATTATCTCCTGTTGCCTTTGGGCTCATCTCATAATAAGAGCTGCAAAACTTGGCAATTCTTGATCCTATGGCAGCAGGAAGTGATGTCAGATTAAATACATTTTGTGCTGCTCACCTAGAGCATTGGACATGCTGAGGAAGGAGACTGGGACTGTATTACCTTGTTCAGCCTCAGAGGGAAAGAGGGAGTATAAGAAGGAGGAGAAACAGCATTAGAAGGAAGGGAGTAAGAAGAGCATCTGAATCAATGGTGTGCTGGAGCCGGCTCGCACTGGCTCGCAAGAGCCGCTTGTTAAATTTACTGGCATCTTGCGAGCCGGTTGTCGGGCAGTGCGAGCCGGCTCACCTCTGCTCCCCCGTTGCCCCGGTCCATCATCCATCTGCCCTCTGCTCCCACCCCGACAGACCTGGTTTCCTTCCAGCGCCGCTGCTTGCCTTTAAAAATTTTATTTTCCCTCGAGGCGTGCCGCTGTTGAAGCGAAGGCAGCAGGCTCAGCTGAGTTCCAGCCTTCCGTTCCATTCTCCTCCCTCGCATCATGGCTCCGCCCTCTTCGGACATATTTCCTGTTTGCGCGAGGGCGGAGCCATGATGCGAGGGAAGAGAACGGAACGGAAGGCTGGAACTCAGCTGAGCCTGCTGCCTTTGCTTCAACAGCAGTGCGCCTCGAGGGAAAATAAAATTTTTAAAGGCAAGCAGTGGCGCGGGAAGGAAACCAGGTCTGTCGGGGTGGGAGCAGAGGGCAGATGGATGATGGACGACCGGGGCAGCAGGGGGGGGGCTCGAAGAAGGCAGATGAGGGGGAAGAGGGCAGGGGGGAGACAAGGGTTGCTGGACATGGGTGGATCATGGAGGGGATGGCAGGGAGAGACGAGGGTTGCTGGACAGGGTAGATGGAGGGGAGAGGATGGTCGCTGGACATGGGTGGATGGAGCATGGAGGGCAGGGGGGAGAGGAGGGTTGCTGGACATGGTGGATGGAGGGCAGGGGAGAGGAGGGTTGCTGGACATGGGTGGATGGAGGGGAGGGTTGCTGGACATGGGTGGATGGAGCATGGAGGGCAGGGAGGAGAGGAGGGTTGCTGGACATGGGTGGATGCAGTGCAGGCGGGAGAGGAGGGTCGCTGGACATGGGTGGATGGAGCATGGAGGGCAGGGGGGAGAGGAGGGTTGCTGGACATGGTGGATGGAGGGCAGGGGGGGAGAGGAGGGTCGCTGGACATGGGTGGATGGAGCATGGAGGGCAGGGGGAGAGGAAGGTTGCTGGACATGGTGGATGGAGGGCAGGGGGGAGAGGAGGGTCGCTGGACATGGGTGGATGGAGCATGGAGGGCAGGGGGGAGAGGAGGGTTGCTGGACATGGTGGATGGAGGGCAGGGGAGAGGAGGGTTGATGGACATGGGTGGATGGAGGGGAGGGTTGCTGGACATGGGTGGATGGAGGGGAGAGGAGGGTTGCTGGACATGGTGGATGCAGTGCAGGGGGGAGAGGAGGGTCACTGGACATGGGTGGATGGAGCATGGAGGGCAGGGGGGAGAGGAGGGTTGCTGGACATGGTGGATGGAGGGCATGGGGGAGAGGAGGGTTGCTGGACGGTGGATGGAGGGCAGGGGAGAGGAGAGGAGGGTTGCTGGACATGGGTGGGTGCAGGGCAGGGGGGAGAGGAGGGTTGCTGGACATGGGTGGATGGAGGGGAGAGGAGGGTTGCTGGACATGGGTGGATGCAGTGCAGGGGGGAGAGGAGGGTCGCTGGACATGGGTGGATGGAGCATGGAGGGCAGGGGGGAGAGGAGGGTTGCTGGACATGGTGGATGGAGGGCAGGGGAGAGGAGGGTTGATGGACATGGGTGGATGGAGGGGAGGGTTGCTGGACATGGGTGGATGGAGGGGAGAGGAGGGTTGCTGGACATGGTGGATGCAGTGCAGGGGGGAGAGGAGGGTCACTGGACATGGGTGGATGGAGCATGGAGGGCAGGGGGGAGAGGAGGGTTGCTGGACATGGTGGATGGAGGGCATGGGGGAGAGGAGGGTTGCTGGACGGTGGATGGAGGGCAGGGGAGAGGAGAGGAGGGTTGCTGGACATGGGTGGGTGCAGGGCAGGGGGGAGAGGAGGGTCGCTGAACATGGGTGGATGGAGGGCAGGGGGGAGTAGGGTTGCTGCTGGACATGGGTGCATGGAGGGCAGGGCAGGGGGCAGAGGAGGGTTGCTGGACATGGATGGAGGGGAGGGAAGAGTGAGGAATGAGATGAGAAGAGGGAAAAGGAAGAGAGGAGAATAACTGCACATGGATGGAGAAAATAGGCTGAAGCTGGATCTAAAAAGAAGAAAGGCAGAAAGTAAAGAAATAAATGAAAAGGAAGCCCTGGAAATGGAGTTAAGAGGACAGATAGCAGAATCGGATACTGGGCCGGCATGATCAGAAAAACAGTCACGAGACAACAAAGGTAGAAAAAAAATCATTTTATTTTCCATACAGTGTTTGGAATATGTCCACTTTGAGAATCAGGTGCTCAACATTAAAAGTTTATTTTTATTTATTTATTTATGGCATTTTATCCCACATTAAACATGAATTAGATTGCCCCCCCCCCCAGGCTTTCTCCCTGGCTATAACCAGCTCTGCAATTTGGGGGGGGGGCAGAGGTGGACGGGGGGGGGGGGGGGGGGGGGGGGACGCAGAGGTGGACCGGGGAGAGAGCCTGTTGTTAAACATTTACCAGCACACCACTGATCTGAATGGTTAGAGGGAATATCTTCTGGAGGGAGAAGAGGTTAGAAAAGGCAAATATCCTCTAGAAAAGTATCTAGAGAGAAAGAGAGAGGGGGATGAGAAGGGTGAAAGGAAGAATAGTGTCTCAATTGAGGGATGATTATATTTGGAAGAAGGGAGAAAAGGAGTAAGTATGAATGGAAAAATTGTGGAGTGAGTATAAAGGGGGAATGACTGTCTAGAACAGCAGTTCTCAACAGTGTGCTGCGCAGGTCCAGTGGTATGCAGTCACTACATGTTTTTTTATTTCTAAAGGTAGCAACGTTGCTCTTATGTCTTCCCCCCTCCTCCACCATGAGTAGTATCTCTCTCCCTGCTTCCCACCTCACCTCATCCATCTTATGAGCTAAGTATCTCCCTCCCCCCCAAATACTTCAAACCTCACTACTGTTCTGGCAGTGGTAACACACTGCCTGGCCCAAACTGAAGCCTTTTCTCTATCAAGTCCCTCCCACATATAAACAGGAAGTTTCATCAATGGGGCAGGATGCAGCAGAGAAAAGTCTCCAAGTCGTGCCAGGCAGTATTTTACTGCTGCTGGAAGATTAGTGAGGTTTAAAAGACGCGTGGAAAGACAGAGGGTTAGAGGTGGGGAATAGTGTCTGGCATAAGACAAAGCCAATATGGATTTAGTGAAGGAAAATCTTGCCTCATCAATCTACTACATTTCTTTGAAGGGGTAAACAAACATGTGGATAAAGGTGAGCCGGTTGATACTGTGTATCTGGATTTTCAAAAGGCATTTGACAAAGTACCTCATGAAAGACTCCAGAGAAAACTTAGAGAGTCATGGGATAGGAGGAAGCGTTCTATTGTGGATTAAAAACTGGTTAAAAGATAGAAAACAGAGTAGGGTTAAATGGTCAGTATTTTCAATGGAGAAGGTAGATAGTGGGGTTTCCCAGGGTTCTATGCTGGGACCACTGCTTTTACACATATTTATAAATGATCTAGAGATGGGAATTGGACACTGTTGGAAACAGGATGCTGGGCTTGATGGACCTTCAGTCTGTCCCAGTATGGCAACACTTATGTTCTTATGATATGAAAGGGAAACATCCTGTAAAGATGGATTGAGGGAATGGAAAGGAGAAAATTGAAGGGAAGGGGTGGAGAGATGGTGTGAAGGATCTGGAAGGGATAGAAAGGGTTAGGAAGCAGTGTAAAGAAACAGAGGATTATGAAAGGGTGACAGATTATGGAAATGGGATTGGAGAGAACGTGGAAATAGGCTTGGAGAGAAATTGAAAAAAAGGGAATGGGTGCTGGGTAGGGAGTAAGAGAAGGAAGAAAGGAGCTAGATGTCAGGAGGGGTTGAGTGACAAGGCAAGCCTGCCGAGAAGGGGGGTGGTGGAGACAAGATTCCCCCAGGCCCAGCCTCCAAAGGGGGCCCAGTGATGGCAACTCCCCCCCCCCCCTCCAGAGCGATCAAGAGAAAAGGGAGCCTTCCAGTTGTGCCAGGTTATCATGTTAATTCTTTTCTGCTGGCCAAGGGTCCTTCTTCCTGCCGTCTCCTGCTTATGTGGAAACAGGAAGTTACTTCCCAGAAGGTGGGATGCAGCAGGAAGAAGGACCCTTGACTGGCAGAGCAGAATTAACACTATAACCAGGCACAGGAGCAGGAGACTGAGCCAGCCTTCTGCCTGCCACTGGAAGCCTCCCTTCACACCCAGGAAAGCAGCAGGGGTCCAGCACAGTACAAGAGCAAAAATGGTGTGGCGGCTGCAGCGGCAGCAGGATGGGTGGTGGCGGGGCAGCACAAAATTCTAAAGATTGTTTGCCCCAGGCCCAGCCTTGTCTCTTGACGGCCCTGTGACAAGGAAGAGCAGGAGGGTGATAGTTGAATTTAAATATTTATGTATACAATAGGCGCATAACTGTTAGTGTCTATGTTATAGAATTGCCCTCTAATTCCTGGGCCCTAGCAACCCGTTTCCGCTTCGGTTTCGGTTGCCATCTTCCTAAGTTACAGACACTTCAAATGACATAGAGGAAAAAAAATAAGGTTTCTGTAGCATTTTTGATTCTGGTTCATGGTAGTTCTGTTATTGGGTTTCAATGTACTGTTTTCTAGTTTACCTTATTTATTGTATTTATGTTTATTCTTGGTTATTTTACTATTGTTACGCTCTTAACAAAATTATAAATTTTATGTTAAACGGAACCTACTGTACACCGCCTTGGGTGAATCTCTTCATAAAGGCGGTTAATAAATCCCAGTAAATAAAATAATAATAAATAAATAAATAGGTTATAGTCTACTTCCACTTATGCACTAAAGTGCATCATTTAGGCGGGCACATTTACGCCTGCTATTGACATGGCATAAATGAGTACAACTAAATTGACTCCTGAGTATCATTTTGCTTGTTTTTATCTTTGTTGATTACATTCTTGGTGGATAATTTTATAAAGGATTTTCGATATGACATTTAAGTCCGAATAGGAAAGAAAGTCATTTTCAAAGTAGAAAAACATCTAGCTTTTGTTTTCGAAAATACTGTTCCAAACAACATTTTGTTGATTACATTCTTGGTGGATAATTTTATAAAGGATTTTCGATATGACATTTAAGTCCGAATAGGAAAGAAAGTCATTTTCAAAGTAGAAAAACATCTAGCTTTTGTTTTCGAAAATACTGTTCCAAACAACATTTTGTGATTTGGACATTTTGTTTTTTGGTCCATTTTCGGGGAAAAAAAAACCCGTCCAAGTGCAAAACACACAGAATCAAGCCATTGGGATGTAGGAGGAGCCAGCATTTTTAGTAGCCTGGTCCCCCTGACATCCCAGGACAGCAATAGGGCATCCTAGGGGGCACTGCAGTGCACTTCATAAACTGCTTCCAGGTACACATCTTACCATTGCTCCCTTCCCTTGTGTGCTGAGCCCCCCAAAACCCACTACCCCCAACTATACACCACTACCATATTAACTATGTTACTATGTAAATTAGCCAAAGTTTTTTATTTTAATAAATATAGCTATTTGTATTTGTCTTTTTTTGTTGGACTTCTGGGGGTTTTCTTAGGCATAATGCTGCGTGTGAATGCAGCAGTGTAGTTGCATGTGTACACAGTAGGGAGTAATTCAGTACAGGTCACTGAAGTTTAGACATGGGATGCTGTGCAATAAGCACAAATTCTATATCAGCAAATCCACATATAACTGCCGTTTGCGGCCACATGTCAATGACTGGTGTAAATGTCTTTGACTAAATGTTTCAGATGCACACGTAACTGTCAATCTTTTAGAACCTTAGAGATCCGTTTACTAATGTGAGGTAAAAGGAGGTCTGCATTAGTGTTAGTTCGTGTTTTTGATGTGCACTGAGGCCCCCTTTTACTGCAGCGGGTAAAATACTGTCTTTTTCCCCCCAAAACAAATGGCCATGTGGTAAGTGAACCACTTATGAGCGGCCATTTCGGGAGTGGGGGAGCACTTACCACCACCCATTGAGGTTGTGGTAAGTGCTTCCACGCTACCCCTGCGCGCTGCCCGATTACAACTGGGTAAGCACCGGCACTACAAAAATAAACTATTTTTGTAGTGCCGGAAATGGTGCATGCTGGGGGTGGGAACTACCACCGGGCTCCTGCGGCATCCCAGAATGGCAAGCGGTCCATTTTGGACTTACCACCGCTTAGTAAAAGGGCCCCTTACTGCGTAAGTGCTAGGCACACCCCTGACTCACCCATGCCCCTCCTACATCTACACCCCCTTGCAATTATGCGCTAAAGGATTTCCTTGCTAAGTTTATAGAACTATGACTAAGTGCAGTTGTATGTGTACAAATTAGTCAATTAGCACCAATTAACTCCAATTATAGCCAATTATTGGTAGTTAATGCCAATTACAATTAAGTTAGATTAGATGTGTGACTAGCACTATTCTATAACCTGCACACACTGAGCACAAAAATGTGTGCACAAGATTATAGAATGAGGGGAGTAGGTCCAGAGGGTGTAAACCTGTATCTTTGAGAAAGAGGAATAAGCGAGTGGCAGTGATGCATATGCAGATATTTTAGGATCTATTTTACAGACAAGAAGCATGTTCAAGTTGGAGAGTAGTCTAATGGTTAAAGCAATGAGCTAAGAACCAGGGAAGCTAGATTACAATCTCAAAATATACTAATCCACCAGATATACCCGATTAATGGAAGATAAATGCTGAAAAAATGTTCAAGTTGCTATGTTATAATCAGACATATTCAGATCATTCATTATCTCAAAAGGCAATGGGAGAAAAAGAACCCAGTCTGGAACCAACGCGTCCTCACAGACCTTCAAGTGCTGAAATAATTTCATATCCAAAGAAAATTTTTTTTTTTTTATTTGTTAAACTTTTTATTAATATTCCAACAATGTATTACACTCTTAAACATTATTCCTATACATAGCTCATCTGCAACATTCAATCTTTGTTAACATTCTTTTATTTTTCCCCCCTTCCCCATTATTCCCCAACCCCCCCTCCCCCCTTTCCTCCCCCCTTTCCTCCCCCCTCCCCTCCCCCCATTAGCTCACCTAATCGTAACCATTCTTCCGCATTGGGTTTATATTTTCCCTTTCGCCTATCAGTCATTTTTTCCATTCCCATCAAGAAGTACAATTTATTTTCCCAATCCCGTCTCGTGGGGCCTGTTCTTTGTTTCCATTTCAGTGCTATTGTTGTTTTGGCTGCTGCTAGGCACATACGCTTTATTCGAGTTTGCCATGCCTTCCCTCCCTTATTCCCGTAGCCCAACAAACACCATTTGGGATCACAAGTGAACTGAATCCCTATTGCTTGGGTAATTAATCCTGTAACCATTTCCCAAAACTCTTGTATAATGGGGCATGTCCACCAAATGTGATAGTATGTTCCTTTCCCTTCTTCACAGCGCCAGCATTTATCTGATGCATTAGGGAACATTGCTTTTAATCTGTCAGGTGTATAATACCAGCGACTCATTACTTTATAAGCGTTTTCCTTCACCAGTACACAGATAGATGCTTTTTTTACCTCTATACACATTTTCTTCCATTCTCCCCCAGTGAATTCTTGTTCAAGATCCTGTTCCCAAACTTTCATATAGGGTAATTTTTCAAAGGTAGTGCCCCTAATATGTTCGTATAATTTAGAGATCCCTTTTCCTCCACCATAAAGAGACCCCCATAGGTTTTCAAACTTTTCATTATCTATCCAGTTGCCCTTATTCCATTTTGCTGTCACCATATAATTTCTAACTTGAAGATATGCATAGATTTCTGTCTCAGGAAGATCATATTCCTTACTAATCTCTTCAAAGTTTTTAATTTTGCCCTCTCTTGTAAACTCACGAAACCTAATCAAACCTTTATCATACCATGAGGCAATTATCTTGTTTTCCTGCCCCCCAGGAAACCCCGGTTCTTGTGTGAGCCAAGCGTATGTGGATCTATTATGTGGTTTCCTGAGTTTCTTTTTGAGCTTACCCCATAATATTAACAAATGTGAAACAAAGGGATTCAATGTTAGTGTTTTATACGTATGTTCAGGGATAGACCCCCAGAGCAGTGCATCCAACCTACCTTCCTGTACAAATATCTGTTCTAACTGGGTAACCGGAGAAAGGTCAACTCTGCTCCAGACCTCAATTTGTCGCAGTTGGGCTGCCCAGTAATACCAAGTAATATTAGGGATTCCTCTGCCCCCTAGTTCTACTGCTCTCCACATTATTTTCCGTGATAATCTGGCTGGGTGTCCTGCCCATATGAACTCCCCAATTTCCGTCTGTAGTTTCTGTAATTCCCCTTTAGGGACAGCTATTGGCAGTGTTTGAAATAAGAATAACAGTCGAGGAAGGATATTCATCTTGACCACCGCTATACGACCCCACCATGACAAAAATCCTCCCTTCCACTTTTGCAGGTCTCTTCGAATAGCTGCTATAAGCGGTGTGTAATTCAATAAGTATAATGTGTTTAGATCCCGGGGTACATTTATGCCCAAATAGCGAAAATTTCTGCCTGTCCAGCGAAAACCATGTCTCTTCCCAAGTTGTTCTATTTCCTGATCAGTGGCAGTTATTCCCATGAGTTCAGATTTATCAAAGTTTACACGAAAACCTGACAGTGACCCAAAAAGATTTAATTCCTTTATTAGCACCGGCAGCGTCGCATGTGGTTTGCCAATGTAGAACAGCAAATCATCCGCAAATAAAGCTATTTTATGCTCTTTTCCTCCCATTCGGACCCCCTGCGCTTCCTTCAATGTTCTTATTCGTTGGGCCAGTGGTTCAATGGATATTGCAAATAACAGCGGGGATAGGGGGCATCCCTGTCTGGTCCCCCTTTGTATGTTCACTGGATCTGACCACCCCCCATTCACTTAAATTCTTGCCTTTGGTTGGTCATATAGCTTTTTCACCCAGCCTACAAAAGTGTTGCCAAATCCCATTCCTAACATTACCTCCCATAAGTAATTCCATTCGACCCTATCAAACGCCTTTTCGGCGTCTATTGTTAATAAAGTCATAGAATCTCCCCTCTTTTGTGCCCCCCAGATTAAGTTAAGGGTCCTTCTAATGTTGTCTGCCACTTGCCTATGTTTAATGAAGCCAGATTGGTCCTCGTGTATGAGAGATGGTAATATCCCACTCAGCCGGTTTGCCATTATTTTGGCCAGGATTTTAACATCTACATTCAGCAGGGATATCGGTCTAAACGACCCACATAAAGTCGGATCTCTCCCAGGTTTTAACAAAACCGATATCCCTGCATGCTGGTCGGGAATCCCTTCCCCTCAAAGCTAGCATTCCCCAGCCTCACTAAGAGGGGTCCCAGTTCCTGTTGGAAGATTTTATAATATTTAGCAGTATATCCATCTAGCCCTGGTGATTTTCCACCCTTTAGGCCTCTGATAACTCCCAACACTTCCTCCAATGTTATTGCTGCTTCCATCTCATCTCTCTGTTGTACCGACATCTTTTGCAATCCAAGTCCCTGTATATAATCCCTGATGCTTTCTACCGATTCTGTTGATTCCCTTTTATATAGCTTTTTATAAAAGTCCATAAATTGTGTCCTAATTTCCTCATCTTGATGGTAAATCACATCTTTTGGGCCCTTAATTTTAGTGATCGTATTCTTAACTCTTCTATCACGCAAACCCCTAGCTAAGATTTTCCCAGCTTTATTGCTGAACTCGAAAAATTTCTGCTGCATTAATTGTCTATGGAATTCCATGGTTTTCATCTGAATCATATGCAGTTCCGCTCTCCATTTTTTATGTTCTACTAATTGTTGGGGTTTCCCCTCTCTTTGATGTATAGCTTCCGTTCTCGCTAGTTGTCTCCGTATTTCTACCTCCCTCTCTGCTCTCTGTTTCTTCTTGTGAGCCCCCTTTTTAATTAAGACCCCCCTCACTACTGCTTTTAAAGCATCCCACATAGTCCCATCTGTTACCTCCCCCGTATCATTTAGTTCTAGGTACTCTTTAATAGTGTTCCTAATTTCTTGGCAATCCAATTCTCCATCTAATAAAGTTTCATTGAGTCTCCAGATTTGTCCTGATCTTTGCTTATTCAACCCATCTAATGTGACCCAAACTGCTGCATGATCAGAGGCATGTATACTCTCTATCTCTGCCTCCTTTATATCTCCCCATATGTTCCGGCTACCCCAAATTGCATCTATTCTGGCGTATGTGTCCTGTACATGGGCATAGTGTGTATACTGGCACTGTCCCGGATGCTGTAAACGCCATATGTCTATTACGTCTAATTCGCGCATCAGTCTGAGAAATTGGCGCCCATTATACCCCTCTCCCCCATCCGTCTTATCGGAGTGATCCATGATCCCCGCCGCATGGTTGAAGTCTCCCCCCAGCATTACCACTCCTTCTACAAAGGGAATCAGTTCTGCCCGAGTGGTATCAAAGTATCTCCCTTGACCCTTGTTTGGTGCATACATGTTTATTAAAGTGATATTGCGATTGTTGACCTTCCCCCTGACTGCAAGGCAGCGACCTTCTCTATCTTTATACACAGCCTCTTTAACAAACTGCAAATGTTCTTTCACATAAATCACTAAGCCTCCCGTCTTATTTCCCCTAGTATCAGCCAATGCATACCCCTCCCCCAGCCCTTTGTTCATAATAAGTGCTTCATCTTTCTTCTTAATGTGGGTTTCCTGCAACATTATTATATCACAGTTCAATCTGCGCAGTTCTCTGAAAATTATACTTCTCTTACCCGGATTGTTTAACCCATTTACATTCCATGACCCAATACGTATTCCTCTATTACTCAGTCCTCCCCCGTTCCCCCCACCTCCCACCCCCCCCCAATCTCCCCATCAACTGGCATCCACTCTTTCGTGCCAGTATTCCCCTTAAGGAAGCACGTCATCTTCTGAGCTTGACCACCCGGTCCCTTAATCAAATATGCATTCCCTCCCTTATTTATGTTGCTTTACCTCTTCCCTTCTATTTAAAACTCATATATGCATTTACCCCAACATCACATATATAACTTTTCAACTTGTTTCATCTTCACTCCCACTTACTACAGTGGAAACTCGTTCAAAGCCCCTGTTCAGTCCTTATCAGCTTCAGGTGGCATCATCTTTCTCCACTGTATCTCTTGCATTTCGTGCTGGAGGATGATTCCTCCTCCCTACAGCCATCTGCCAACCCGTCTGATCTTTTCTCCCTGGGCTGCCTTGGGATTGCTACATGTTTTCTTCCTCTCTGGGTACATCTGTACATCCCATCTCCTTTAAGACTTTCCACGCTCCTTGTGGTGATTGAAGACGCCGAGTAGTACTCCCCACCGATACTTGCAGCCCAAACGGAAACAGCCAGCGATAGCGTAATCCAGATTTTTGTAAGTAGCTTGTAATGTCCTTAAAGTTTCTTCTGCGCTGTAGCGTTTGTCTAGCCAGATCCTGATAAATCCGGATCTTAGCCGTGTTCCAAGTTATCTCCCCCAGTTCTCTCGCTTTTCTCCAAATTTTTTCTTTAACTGGAAACCTAAGAAAACAGGCTACTATATCTCTTGGCAAACCTTTCCGTGGTGCACCTAGGCTTCTGTGCGCCCTTTCCAGTTCCACAGGCGCATTCTCTCGGCCCTCTCCCGCATTGGAGTCCTGATTAAGTAGAGAAGCACAGATTTCTTGAACCACTTTCTCGGCATCTTTATACTGGTCCTCCTCCGGAATGCCTCTGAATCTCAAATTGCACCTTCTAGTGCGATTTCAAGATCTTCCAGCCTGTCTTCCATATCCACTCTTGTTTGCTGTTCATTTTTTATGGAGCCCCGGAGGTCCCGCACTTCTAGCGATATGGCCTCCGTTTTTTCCTCCGTTTCTGCCAGCCTGTTTCCAATTTCTTTGATTTCTTCGCGCAATTCCGCTACCGCCGTTTGGATGCTTCGTCTTGTTGTCACCATTTCAGTTTTTAATTCTGTAAACCATCTGGCGAAATCGTTCTTACTAATTTCTGCCTCGCTCTCAAACTGCTCTTCCAGGTCCTGGTCCAATTCGCTTTCCGCGTTTGCCATCTTGGCCCCTCGAGAACGAAGTCCGGTTCCTTTTGTAGCGCTCGATGACTCGGACGTAAACTTGAATTTTGCCAGCTTTTTCTTTGCTGCCATGAGTTTAGCTTTAGTTTTTTTATATTAGGAGTGATTTTTTCGCTTTTTAGCACGAGGAATGCTTCGTTTTTGCCCTAGAGATGACGGAGCTTACGGATCAAGCAGCCATCTCTTCCGATGATGTCACTTCCTCCATCCAAAGAAAATTTTGTCAAATTTATCTGCAAATTGTAAAAGCTCTGTTATAGGGGGTCCACCGATGGTGGCCACAGTTTCCACAAGAAAAGCTGCTTCAGGGTATTTGGGACTGACTAATCTGAAATAAAAATCTACTAGATGGTCAATCTCAGTCTTTCAAACAGAATTTTGTTATGGGCAAAATAACTATATTCAAATCCTACTGCTGCTCCTTGTAACCCTGGGCAGGTCATTTAGTTCTCTATTTCTTCGGGTACAAAACTTAAATTGTGAGAGAAAATATCTTTATTTATTATATAAAGTGCTTTGGTTGTACCATAGAAAAGTGGTGTTTCAAGAATCTTTTAAACATACATATTCAGTGTTGCTTTTTAACAGACAAGTGCTATGGTCATTGTGTAATTATTTCTATAAAATAGTTTGAAGTGGCTCAAACAAGACTTTTATTCAATTGTTTCCTAAGACCTTTTTTTCTGATTCTGTTTCAATAGAATCAATCAGAGTGAAATGAAATAGTGTTTCACATGTGACTAGTTTGATTTTCCATGGGAAGAAAACAAAGTATAGATTTTTTTTTTCTCTTAAGAAAGAATGGGAGCTGTGTAAACAGACAGGAGGCCGTCTAAACGTATTCCTGTTCTGAAATGGAGTAAATTCAGGTGCAAAACCTGATAGAAGCATTTAAAATCTTTTTATCTGTGGGAGAGCGTGCATATTACTAGCTGAGGCTGGACGTAGAGCCTGATCATGGAAAGTATATACCAACTCCTTTTCTTGTTTCTCTGAATATCTTTGGGCATTTCCAACTATTTATTGGAATGTTTTAAAACCAGGGCTGGCTCTAGCAGTAGAAGGACTAGGTAGTTGCCTAGAGTGGCAGAATTTGGGGACCTGCAGTGTGGCTCCAGTACAGTAGATTAACAGCATTTAAATACTGCTCTTAAGCACAGAGCTATAAGCACAAGCCATATTCTACCCCTTCTGTTAGGAAGTCTGCCATAAAGGGGTTGAAATGCAGCAGTGTTGAGTGTGGGCCTCTGCTGAAAGGCTCCATGCTATCTTTCACTGTGGTGCAGTCTTGCTGGCAAAAGTAGGGTGGTGGCATGGCAGCAGCAGGCCTGGCAGGGGGAAGAAGAAATGCTGGATACAGTGGTAGGGATGAACAAGGGAAATGAGATGCTGGACAACTGAGGGGGGGGGGGGGGGGGGGAGGGAGCGGAAATGGAGATGCTGGACATCTGGGGGGGGGGGTAGGGAAGGAAAGATGAGTACATAGTGGAGTTAGGCAAGGGAAGGGGACATACTAGACACAAGGTGGTAGGGAAGGGAAGATGAAATGCTGGACATATTGGGGGGGGGGGGGGGGAGAGGATTAGTGAAAGGAAGGGGAGATGTTGGACACCGTAGGGAAGGGGTGGGAAGGGAAGAAGAAATGGTTGGCACCTGGTGGGTTAGAAAAGGGAATTAGAGATCCTGGACAAGAGGGGGAGGAGGAGGAATAGGGAAGGGGAGATGCTGAACTACATGGGGAGGGGGAGTAGGGCCTTGAGCTGCTTAAGGGGTGGGAACTGGCATTCAATATCTGATTATGTGTGGCCAGCTGTCATTTATCTGGTTAAATGTAATATTCAGCACTGAACCACCTAAGTTAAAATGGACAAAGATAGAAATAAGGGGACCTTTTACTAAGGTGCGCTAATGGATTTAGTGCACGCTACATGCTAAGAAGCCCAGAGGTGTAAAATAGGCTTTTTAGCATTTAGCACATGCTTATTTTATTATTATTTTTATTTATTTGTTGCATTTGTATCCAACATTTTCCCACCTTTTTGCAGGCTCAATGTGGCTTACATATTACCGTTAATGGTGTTAACCGATTCTGGTCTGAACAAATACATGGTTTGGATTCAAAGCGATATTGTGGTAGAATGAGGTACATATATGGTAGGTACAGTTGGGGGGAACTTAGATAGGGAGAGGAGAGGAAGAGTCAGGTAATGTCCAGTATGGTCTTTGGTTACATTGTGTCGCAGGTGTCCAGGCATTTTATGTTGGGTCGGTGGGGTATGCTCTTTTGAACAGTTCTGTCTTTAGTGCTTTTCGGAAATTTAGGTGGTCGAGCGTAGTTTTTACTGCTTTTGGCAGTGCTTTCCACAGTTGTATGCTTAAGTATGAAAAACTGGATTCATAGGTGGATTTGTATTTGAGTCCTTTGTTGCTTGGGTAGTGGAGATTTAGGATTTATCCCATTAGCGCACTAAAAGGACCCCCCATATTTTATGTGGTGCAATTTGTCTGATAAATTTAGGCGATCAAGTGCTGAATATTAGTACTTAACCACATAAGTCCTGACTCTGTCCTCAGACGGCCCACAAAATAGCTGGCTAAACCTTTAACAATTAGTACTAACGTTCAGCAACACTAACTGGCTAAGTGGTGCCCTAATAAAATGACTTTTTCCCTCATTTTTTGCTTATGGAAAAATATTATTGAATAGGGGACTTAGGGGGTCTTTTATTAAAGACTAGTATAAAAGGCCCGTTTCGGTAGGCAATGAAACAGGCGCTAGCAAGGTAATCCCCCCCCCGCAGCGTCCTTCCTGTCTCCCGTGCCCCCCCTGCAGCCACTCATCTGGTCTCAGGACCCCCTCCCCACTAACCCTCCTCTGCCCCTGCAGCCACACATGTGCAGCGATGCTCCTCTCTCCCCTGCTCCCCCTGCAGCCACCCATGTCCAGCAACTCTCCTCTCCCCCTGCCCCCCTGCAGCCACCCATGTCCAGCAACCCTCCTCTCCCCCTGCAGCTACCCATGTCCAGCGACCCTCCTCTCCTTTCCCCTTGCCCCCCCTGTAGCCACCCATGTCCAGCGACCCACCACACTCCCCTGCCCCCCCTGCAGCCACCCATGTCCAGTGACCCTCCTCTCCCCCTGCCCCCCCGCAGCGTCCCTTCTGCCTCCCCTGCAGCCACCCATCTGGTCTCAGACCCCCTCCCCACCTCCCTCTTCCCTGCCCCCCCCGCAGCCATCCATGTCCAGCGACCCTCCCCTCTCCCGCCCCCCTGCAGCCACCCATGTCCAGCGACCCTCCCCTCCCCCCTCGGCGCATCACCCAAAACCCTACTCCCCCAGCGCATCACCCAAGCCCCTACCCCCCCTCATGCACATCACCCCCCTCGCCACCCGCAGCCGCCAATACTAACGCTGTCCGGCCGCTGCTGCGTCTCCTGTTGAGCAGCAGCGGCCGGTACAAAAAGAAAAAATCCAAAAAAAGATTTTAAACCTGAAACACTGCTCCGTGGACAGCAATCTGGCATTGGCTGTCATCTCTGCAGCCGCTCCTCCTCTCCCCTTTGACGTCGCTGCGCTCCTCCGGGGTCTTCCTGCAGGGGCAGTGATGTGGAGGGGAGAGGAGGAGCGACTGCAGTGATGACAGCCAATGCCAGATGGCTGTCTACGTAGCCGCGTTTCAGGTTAAAAATCTTTTTTTGGCTTTTTTCTTTTTGTACCGGCCGCTGCTGCTCCACAGGAGAAGCAGCAGCGGCCGGATAGCGTTAGTATTGGCGGCTGCGGGTGGCGAGGGAGTTGATGTGCCCAAGAGGGGGGGTAGGGGCTTTGGTGATGCATCGGGGGGGGGGGGGGTAGGGGCTTGGGTGCTGCGCCAGGGCGGAGGGTCTTGGGTGTTGCGCCGAGGCGGGGGGGGGGAACCGAGAGCATGTTTCCCTACTCCTCCCCTTGCCTTGGAATCAGCTGTCAGTGACATCACTGACGTCAGTGCATTCTAAACTGCCTAGCAGACCACCTCTGAGGGAGCCACGGTACCAGGCACATTAGAACATTGGAGGTGAGAATTATTATATAGGATTAGCTTGAGTTATCTGCAGCAGGGCCCATAGGAATAAAATGGGACCTGATGCAGATAACTCGAGCTAACCTATAGTAAAAGATCCCCTTAAATTACAAAAGTAAGTGTCATGTCTGTGGCCGTGACCACCCTCAGACTTACCTTATTTCTGGGGGTCAGCTTCTAAGCTGGCTTCTGCCTATCCTTTCTGGAGTAGTTTTCCTTCTGTGCAGTGGCGTAGGAAGGGGGGGCGGTCCGCCCTGGGTGCATGCGCTCGGGGGGTGCCGGCCCCGCTGGTTCCCTGCTCTCTGCCCCGGAACAGGTTACTTCCTGTTCCGGGGCAGAGAGAGCAGGGAACCAGCGGGGCCGACGCAGCTCCGAGTGACGTGCACTCGGGGCGGATCGGCCCTCCCGCAGGTAAGAATGCGGTCTGGGGGGGAGGTTGTGCCGCAGAGGGGGGGGGGGGTGCGCAGCGGCGACCTGCCCCGGGTGCCATTAGCCCTCGCTACGGCACTGCTTCTGTGTGCTGGCTGTTTCCAGCATGGCTCTAATTACTCCACTCTACTGCACCTGGGGGTGCTGCCTGAGTTAGCTCTACCTGTGTCTCCAGCCTGGCTCTGTTTGCTCCTCTGTGCTGCACCTAGGTATTCTATGTTCTGTGTGCGCTCTGCCTGCTCCTTGGTTTGTGCTCCTCTCACCCGCTGGTGGCCAGAGCCAGTGGCTGCCATAGTTTGTCTTGCTGTTCCTACCCGTTCCAGACTTTAGCCCAGTCCCATCCAGTTCTTCCAGGCTGCCGGACTTGTCTCTCTTGTTTGTGCCTGGACAGCCTCCGTAGTTGCTTACTGATGGCTGCAGCTGCTCCTCAGGTGTTGAAGGGCTTTATTAATCACTTAGAGACTGCAGCCTTTGCCTTTGCATTGTCTAAGGTCCCTGGTATGTTAGAGTGCTCTGTGCACTGCTACCTTGTCCAGTTCAGTGTGAGTTTATAGCTTGTTACTAGTAGCTTGGGCATAGCTTTTCTTGTTGGCTTGTGTACAGCTTTACTAGTTCTCCTGTGTGTTGTGTGAGTTTCTAGCATGTGACTAGTTAGCTTGGGCATAGCTTTGCTTGTTAGCTTGTGTGCAGCTTTACTAGTTTTCTTGTGTATAGCTTTCTGGTTTTCCCGTGTGTGTTTTCCTTTGCTTCTGGAGCTTCAGCCCTAGTCCTGTCCGCTGCCAGTACTCCTTGCTACTGGAGCTCCAGCCATAGTCTTGCTACTTGACCTGACCATTGCCTGAATCTGACTACTCTCTGCCTGAACCCCGATACTTGCTGCCTGACCCGACTACTGCCTGACCTCCGATACTTGCTACCTGACCCGACTACTGCCTGAACCCCGATACTTGCTGCCTGCTGCCTGACCTGACTACTGCCTGAACCTGGATATTCTCTGCCTGTGGCCAGACCTGACTATTGCCAGAACCCGGACATTCCCTGCCTGTCTGCCTTGCTTTCGCCTAGGTGCCTGGGGGCACTTCTGTATCCTGATTCCTGTTGTTCCTGCTTGCTAGTTCCAGTTCCGGTTTTCCTGTAAGCCCTGCCGGCTGCCCGAATCTGAGGGCTCAACCCTCGGGGAATGGTGGCTAAGCGTAGGTGAAGCCTAGGTCCAGTGTGTTCCTGTCCAGTGGGTTCTGGTCCCGTGTGTTCCAGTCCAGTGGGCTCCACTCCAGTGCGTACCAGTCCAGTGGGTTCCAGTCCAGTGTGCACCCGTCCGGTGCGTTCCCGTCCTGTGTATTCCAGTGCAGAACTCCAGTCCGGGGTTCCAGTCCAGCCTTGCCTTGTCTCTGCTTTGAAGGTGACCTTGCCTGCCACTGCTGCTCCACGGTAGTGGTGCAAGGGCTCACAAACCCAGTGCTTCCAGGGAAGAAGCCTGACAGAAAGGCTTTTGACGACTTGTCAAACAAAGTTCTAATTATTTTTATTTCAATTAGAAATGGTTCCAAACTACAATTATAGACTAAAAGTTAGATTATATCCCTGTTGGCTTGTCTGCTTTCATACTAATAACTCATTTGCATAATTTTTAAAGACAGTGACAGCTTCTTATTGTCATTACATTATGTTTTGTTACTATAATTTCTCCTCTTATTTCCATTTTTAATTCAACCAATTTTCCATATAAATATAGTTCATAGTGCATTTTGTAGCAAAAAAAAGGTCACTTTCTGAAGGCTGCTTCGCATCATTTTATAATTGACTGCTTAGTATATATTATTAAAATAGCTTCTGAATTCAAGATATTTACTTTACTTTGCTCTGTCACTTCTCATATTCCATATTTCCATCTTGATGCTCCATGTGGCTGATAGTTAAATAATATAGTTTTATACAATTGGGCTTTCAGGTCTGGCACTGGTTCTGAACCCAGTCAGGAACACACCTAGCTAGTTGCGTTTTCAGGATATCCACAACATACGAGATAGATTTACATATACTGCATTCTTGGTATACAAATCTGTCTCATGCATATTGATAGTAGATATTCTGAAAACCTGACTGGCTAGGTGTGCCCTGGGGACTGAGTTGAGAACCACTGAGGTACAATGGAGAACAACAGACGTGCAATAAGTCAATGCAGCCCTATAGCAATGTAGAAGTTTATTGCAATAGTGCAGTACAAAGTGTTTTTATTTTTTCATAAAGGTATTCAAGACAGTATGGGGCTGTCATACTAAAGGATACAGTGCACTATTTAGGAACCCCAGTATTGTGCTATTTGTGAGCTGAGCTGTAGTACGAAATGGGAGAAGGATCTTAAAAACTTTAAAATATCCAGGAATGCTATTCTTGTGCTGTCACCAGATCTTGCCTAGTTATATGTGTCTGTCAGTACACTGGTTCTTATGTGAAGACCCTGGAATTATATAATCACATTCTCTAATGTTCCTATCAGTAATTTGGACCATATGGGTAAGTTTTATAATTACTTACCAGTAGCTGAAAGAGCTGTAGAAGTTTATATTTAATTCTATGTTTCATTTCCTGCTGCGCATTTTTAAGCATGGCATAGATGTTGAAAGAGGTTAATTATATACAAAATGATTATCTAATCCTATGCATTCCTTTAAAATAATTTCAAAGTCAGTAATTATGCATTTCTTACATTTGTGTTTAGAGTTACCAGTCAGAAGCTTAATTAGATCTTACACAGATTTTATTTAACTTCTTCTTCAGTAAGTGCCTTAAAAACACACACATAACAGAATAAATATTACAGATTTCTGGATTAGAATGATGACTGTTTAGGTGTAAGAGCTGAGTGAGATTTGAAAAGATCAAGTACCCATTTCCAGATTCAAAACATGCCTATATCCAATGATACATTAATATCCTGAGATAAAAGAGTTATGATAAGAACAGTGGCTTGGCTAGGATTGAATGGGCTCTGGGGAGAAAAATTAAAATGGGCCCCCTATAACACTGTATCTTGCAAGGTATTAGGAGCTAGGAGGAGGGGGAGGGAGGACACACGTTTCCCAAAGTGCCAAAGTCTCTTCTAGCACACAAAACGTATAAACTTCTTTAAATTTGAGGTTCAGTGTGTTTAACAAAAATCACACATAAAAACATGTAAATGTATAATGTAAGAGGGATTGAAATCCTCAGCAGCAAATGCAGTAGCTTGACATCTAAGCTATAGGGGGCCCGATATCAGCCCTCCTACTATAGCCTACAAAAAACCGCTGTCGCGCTACAGAGCTGTAACATTCCTGGGCTTCAAACCCTCAAAAGCAATCTCCATAAAGTAAGAAGTATCAAAACTGAAAAACTACAGCCCATACTAATCCATATCAAGTTCATTGTCCATTTCTAACTGAAAATTTGAACCCATCACATATAATAAAATGGCACTAAAAAGCACTTATCTGAAGGCAGTTCAATCTCTATGGCTCATCAAGGTGCCATGTTTCACATCTTCATCAGGAATCAATTACTGATAATGTCCACCACATATCATACCAGATTCTGAATGATGGGCATTTCCCAAAGCTGACATGTTACAATTGATAAATTTAGAAAACAATACTTTTTTTCTGCCTTTGTTGTCTGAGCATTGCTTTGGTCCTAGTGTCTCTCATCTGCTTTTCAGTTTATTTTTCTTAACTCTCTCCAGGGTCTTCTGTCCTCTTGACATTTCTTCTCTGTGCCCATCATCCATCTTTCTTATCTGTCCTCTCCAATGTCCCCATGCTCCCTCCAGTCTGCATCTCTCTAGTGTCCCTAACCCTCATCATGGCCAGCTTCTTTTGTTTCTTTTCCCTTCCTCCTGTGTCCCCCTGCCCCCCCCCCCCCCCCCCACTTTCTGTAGTCTGGCATCTCTCTTTCTCCTTTGTTTGGGCCAGCACCCCTCCCTTAGTCCAGTCTCTGTCTTTCTCTTCCCTCCGCTCACCCTAATCCATCATCTGCTCCCTCCCTTTATGTTCCAGGTCTCACTCTCTCTCTTCCCTCAGCTCCCCCACTCCCAGGTCCAGCATCTCTCTTCCTCTCTTTCCCTTCTCCTTTGTTCCAGGCCTCTCTTGCTTCTTGTAAACATTAACTACAATTTGTTTTCAAAATATAATCATTATTTAATTGCGGATTCTACTTGTCTTCTTTCTACAAACAATACAATTCAAATCAGGAGGTGAGCGACCAATGTGGCACATGTTTTGCAAAAGGCCTCTTTGAGGGCTTTACTTCTTAGTAATAAACATTTTTTCATTTATCTCCACTCCATGTTCTCAATACCTGAAAGAAGTAAATTACTGTTTTTTGACAGAATGTTGCAAGAAAATCAAAAGTGTATTTGGTCTTTGGCTAAAGGGAATGTGTTAGGACTGCTTTTTTTGCAGTCCTACGTGCCCAGTTAGTTATGTGGGTACTGGCACTGAATATCAGCCAGCACCTGCATAACTCCTGGCTCTTCCTCCTGTACTGTCCTTCACTTGCACACTTCCAACATGGCCAGTGAGTGCTGATATTCAGGAACACTATCTGGTTAAATGCTGCTGAATATCGGCAGCTAGGCAAGTGATATGAAAGGGTAGGAGGCTCTTCTTGCCATTTAAATCATTTTGAATATTAACCTGATATCTAAAACTAATTGTCTACCTTAAAAGAAAATGGAGATTCCTGGGGAAATTTCCTAGCATCAAAAATCTATGAAAATGCAAGTCTCTGTGAGTTTTTGGAGTCATTTAAAGCAGATAAATGTCTCTCTGCTACTTTGTTTGGTGCTTGTTTCTGATTGGGATTTCTTGATTAGATTTTTTTCCACCATAAAGATGAGGTTTTATAATCTGAAAGTGTGTAGGTTTCCTGATATGATGAAAGCCAATCAGTCTAGGAGGAACATATTTTTCCTTATGAGACCAGAGGATTTGCAGTTCAGTGCTGTTTATTTAGCTCAGTTTTTGTTTTTTTGAGCATGGGGAGGGCACATGTGCATAAATATTAGAATTCTATAATACGCATGCATTAGCAATCTAGGCGTGAGCATTTACACCAGTTGTATGGCTGGTGTAAGTGATCACTCCTAAAATATACACACAATTTTGTCCTGCTTCTCTATAGTTTTATAAAGGAAAGGACGTGCCTACTTTTGATTATAGAATAGACTCCAAATGGATGCTTTTTTGATGCCTGTTATTGTGCAGCTATCTAAGGGGCCCTTTTACTAAGAGCGTAACACGTTTTAATGTGGGACTTTCCTGTGTGTTAAACTCAGATTTTCTGTGGCAGTTTTTAAGGCTTTAAAATAATTGTTTTTTTTCCAAGTCCAGTGCTAATTTTCCTATTAGCGCACAGGACTTGTAAAAAATGAATTTAGGAGCACTTATTGCCTCCTGTTTAAGAGGCACTCAGTGCTCCTGCATTGTCTCTGTTATACAGTTGTTGTGCACTAATCAGCGTGGCCTCCTTTGATGGTTTATTGTTAATTTTCTAATTTTTAATGTAATGCCTCTGGTCCCGCCCTTCCGGAAACAGGAAATGAGGGCGGGACTAGAGGCAGAGCTGAGACAGATGGGAAGGCAGTCTGAAGCGCTGCTCGCCTTCACTGCTGACACTGGAGCCCGAGGTAAGAATTTTTAAATTAGAGCCGTCACGCAGGAAGGCGAGGGGCTGCCGGAGGACAGGCCGTGCTTGCACTCGGGGGGAGAGAGAGAGAGGGAGGGAGGCGTGGGGCGTGGAACTCGAAGGGGAGGAGGTCGTCCTACAACTCAAAGGGGAGGGGGCTGGAACTCGGAGGGGGGAGGAGGAGGAGAGGGGGGCCTTGAACTCGGGGGGAGGGAGGGGACAATTCTCTACTCACCTCCTCCAACGTTCTGTGGCTGGCTGGTGCTGGCTTCCCTTCCCTCCCACTGATCCGCCCTCTGACGCCATCGCCAGGGCGGACCAATGGGAAGTGTGTTACAAACCCAGGCATCCAGACGGAGGTGCAAATTATAGGATATGCTTAGCGAGTTGTGTTTGTAAATTTTGATTATTGCCCATTAGTGATTTAGTGCTTGTTAAGAGCTGTTAAAAATGCTGATTGGCTTGTTAAGCCAATTAAGTTACGTACATTGTTATAGAATACACTTGGATTTTGGCACGGATCTCTAGGCTTGCTATGTAGAATCCGGGGGTAAGTGTATTCAGAGAAAGCATGGATGCACTTACTGCCTCCTATTTTGAAAGTGGTAAGTGTATCCACGCTAATTGCAACAGTGATAGTTGCAGAAATGTACCATGCTGTACTTGAAATGCGCAATTCATAGCCATGCCCCACCTATAACCTGTCCATTTCCTACCATGTAACAGGCTATGCAATTGGCATATGAATTAGCATGCACTGTCATGGCTGTGTGGTAACGGTTATGTTGCTTATATGCGATTTCACATGTAAATTGCTTAGTGCACCTTAGTAAAAGGGCTTCTTAGTGCCCTCAAAACAGGGAGAGAATAAGAGTGTTGTTTTTGTGATTTTGATCACTTTTTTTGTTTTAATTTTTAATTTATACATTTGCAATTACAAATCAATACACTCTTGCACAGAATAACTTTTTAAAACATAAAGAAAGAGAAATCTTTCAACTACAAGGAAAATAAACACATACAAAAAGAAAAAGGCTTCTGTCCACATCTTATGGGGATGATCCAGTAACTTCCATGATTGTGATCCCTTTGGACTGATAGCTCACACCGTGTGTTACAAGTGCATAGTATTTAAGAGATCCACCGAATGTGTGCAGTGCTGTAGAGTTTATCCCTTTCTCCAGTGTTGTTTAAAACCTATTTATGCACAGAGATATATAAAATATATTATAGTACAATATTGACTTTATGCTGTTGATACAAATTTTCCTTCCTTTCCTCAGAGCATATTTAAAAATCTTGTCTAGACATGGTGAGTAATTGGGTGAAATTAAACAAATTATGCCTTAATCCATCTAAAACAAAGGTACTCTGGGTCAATAGGCATGATCCTCCAAATGCAAAAATCTGTAATTGAGCTTATCCTTAACCTGAAATATATAATGTATTTCAAATTGAGGATGGAGGCCCATGTTCTTGCAATGGAGAGAAGTGCATTTTCAAAATTATGTGATACTAGACTGCCACACTCCTACTTGCCTCCTAATTTACATGAAGTCATCTAGGCATTCTGTCACTTTTTTTAAATTATTGTCATTCATTGTACCATTGCCTACTACATTGATTAACTCACAGACATCAACAAACTTAGAACATTGCAGCACATGCTATAATTCATTCTGGGTTCAGAGATATAATTAGCTCAGTTATACGTGAGCTACATTAACTCCCAGTTATTTAGCAGGTAGAATCTAAAATGCTGTTTTTGATTTATAGGATTGTAAATGATTTGATGCCTTCCTATCTTGAAGCCTATATACTGAAATATAATCCTACATGAATGCTTGGCCCTAAATCAATTACTGAAAATTGACTTGCTATCCTGGGCCGAAAGAAGATAAGACTGATAGAGATAGGAGAAAAGCGTTTGAAAGGATTGCTACTGTATTGTGGAATGTTCTTCCATCAGAAATCTGCAATGAAAATATATATGTGTTTGTTTTAGAAAGGCCATAAAATATTGGCTTTTTATTCAGATCTTTTCTCGGGTTAAAAATAAGGCAGTTGTAGTTTTGATGCCCATATAATTTTTGGGATTGTAATAGTGTGAAGTACCTTTAAATCTTTTTTGGTTGTTCAGTAGAAAAATTGTTCAGCCCAATATCTAAAAGAAGTAGTGCATTCATTGGTGGCTGGTGCTGCATATTAACAGTTATACATCACTTGAAATATACAAAAACACAAATGTTAGACATTTTTAAATAATATTTTCCTCTAAAAAACAGATTCCCGTGCATTGGTTCTGTACATCTGAATCATTTTTCTTTTACTTTTTGGTCTGTAAAAAAAAAAAAAAACCCAAAAGCCCACAAGGAGCCTTCAGAATAGATAGCATCTCAACTTCACTTAGAAAAGACGACTGAGGGGAGACACGATAGAGGTCTATAATATAATGAGTGGATTAGAACGTGTAGGTGTGAATCGCTTGTTTACTCTTTCCAAAAATACTAGGACTAGGGGGCATGCAATGAAGCTACAAAGTAGTAAATTTTAAACAAATTGTAGAAAATATTTCTTCACTCAACATGTAATTAAACTCTGGAATTTGTTGCCAGAGAATGTGGTAAAAGCTTAGCAGGGTTTTAAAAAAATGCTTAGCTAGCTTCCTAAAAGAAAAGTTCATAAGCCATTTTTAAAATGTATTGTATTGTTTTGGGATCTTTCCAGGTACTTATAATCTGGATTGGCCACTGTTGGAAACAGGAAGCTGGGCTTGATGGATCCTCAGTCTGTCCCAATATGGCAGTACTTATGTACTTGTGTACTTTATTGATCAGATCCGACATGGTCCATGTTTCAGCAATAAATGCCTGCATCAGAGGTCTGTTGATGGCATCTGATCCCCAAGGGAATAAAACCATCTTGAAAATGACAGGTATACTAAAAACGTAGTTAAGTGACACAACTACTACTACTACTACTATTTAACATTTCTATAGCGCTACAAGGCGTACGCAGCGCTGCACAAACATAGAAGAAAGACAGTCCCTGCTCAAAGAGCTTACAAAACTGCGCGGTAGCAAACTGTGAACTTTGAAGTGTGTCCCACACCAAGGAAAACTTCCATGAGCTGGCGCAACAAACACTGAATCAAAATCAGAAGTGTTCCTTGGTGCGTGACACACTGTAAAGTTCACAGTTTGTTACCGCGCTGATTGGTGTCACTCAACTAAGTGCAGTGTAGGGTGAAGTTCTCCTGTGTACAAAAGAGTGAGATCTGAAGATGGTCATGTCTGATTATATTAAAGTGCATGATCACAGGGGTCCAGTGTATGTTCCGGAGCATGACCCCAAGCCAAGAACTGTCACAGTAGTGTCTAGACTAAGGGGTTGGCAGGAGATATAAAGTATTGTAAAATCTCTTGATTATTTGCTTATAAAGATTCATGGTACCGGAGCTCAACAGAGAACAATTCTGATTTACCTTGCTGAGGAGATGATCATTTTGGGGACAAGGTGGAGGAGGTCGCTGAGATCATAAAGAAACATACAGACAGAATCCTGTTCCCATCACGGCAACCTCCAGCTGCAGCCTCCTCTTCTAGAAGGCTTTCAAGTGGCCTAGGCAGCAATTCTACTACTCTCAAAGGCATAGGTTTCCACTATCTTCTCGCTCTGCCCAGAATCCCCAGGCCTAGAGCTCTTAGCTTCACCAGTCCCGTCCTTAGACGTCCCAGCTGGCTCCCCAGTCAAAGCAAGGGATTACCTTTTGACTGGCTCCACGAGTGCATAGCCGCAGTCCAAGTAACCATCCTGGTCCGCTTACTGGTAGGGGGCAGGCTGAATTTTTTCCAACAAAGATGGACCCTTGTAACCTCTGACCAGTGAGTTCTTCAAATAGTCCGTCTTGGTTACACCCTGAACTGGTGTCAAAGACCACCAAATTGTCCACCAAGAACATCGTTCATCAACTCTTGGCACAAGCAGGTACTTATACCGGAAATCTCTGCCCTGCTTCAAGCTATTGTGATTCAACCTATGCCACCAGTGGAAGAAGGTAAAGGATTCTATTCTAGGTCCTTCCTTGTTTCCCAAAAAATGGGGATTTTATCCCATCCTAGACCTAAGGGCTGTGATCAGATTCTTGGTCAAAGAAAAGTTCAGGATGAATTCCCTGGGCACTGTACTTCTCATGATTCAGGAAAAAAGATTGGTTATCCTCTCTGGAATTAAAGGATGCCTATACCTACATTTCAGTACTCCCCAGTCACAGGAAGTATCTCAGATTCTGAATAGGGAAACACTACTACCAGTACCACGTTTTGCTATTTGGCCTCACTTTAGCTCCTATGGTATTCACCAAGTGTCTAGCAGTAGTTGCAGCATTTATGTGCAGACTGGCAGTATGTGTTTCCCTATCTTGATGATTGGCTAGTCAAGAGCACATCACAGGAAGGAAGGAATGACCATCAATGCGCCTAACTATTTCAGTTTTGGAGCTACTCGGATTTGTGATCAACTACCCCAAGTCCCACCTTCTCCTGCTGTAGCAATTGGAGTACATAGGAGTCCTGCTTGATACGTTACAGGCTCGGGCTTTTCTTCCCCAAGCAAGACCAGAGGCCTTGATAACACTCGCCTTGCAGGTCTAAAGCAGCAAGCAGGTCACATCTCAGCAAATGTTGAGATTAATGGGCCACATGGCCTCAGCAGTACATGTCACTTCCAGGCACATCTCCATTTGAGAGAGGCCCAGTGGAGTCTAGTTTCACAGTGATCTAGGGCGGCTGGGAATCTAGCAGATGTCATCCTTATTCTTCCAGAGTTGACTCGTGCCCTTCTCTGGTGGACAATTCAGCCGAATTTGATTGGGACTACCATTCCAAATTCTATCTCCTCAGAAGGTGTTAACAACAGATGTATCCAACTTGGGATGGGGAGCTCATGTGGCTTGATCTCACACTCAGGGCACTTGGTCCGCCCAGGAAACAGCTTACCATATTAATTTCCTCGAGCTCAGGGCCATTTGGAATGGTCTAATGGCTTTCAGAGTGGCTACAGAAACAAATTATTCTCATTCAAACAGACAGCCAGGTTGCTATGTTTTATGTGGTGTGTGTGGGGGGGAGGGGTACAGGGTCCTACCCCTTGTGTCAGGAGGCAGTGAATATGTGGCAGTGGGCCATCCTTTACGGAATGGTCCTCCAAGCCACGTACCTAATAGGAAAGGACAACTACCTGCAGACAGACTGAGCAGGGTTTTGCAACTGCATGAGTGGTCTCTTAACATGGGTATAGCCCACAAGATCTTCCACCCAATTTTTTGGCCACTCATCTCAACAAGGTCCCCCCAGCTCTGTTCCAGGCTCAAATCACAGTGCAGTTTAGTATTAGATGCCTTTCTCCTCCATTGGGGAAAAGGTCTTCTGGATGCGTATCCTCCAATACCTCTCATAGAGAAGATTTTTCTGAAATCACCCCTTTATTGGTCGAGGCAGATATGGTTTCCTTTTCTGGAGTTGTTCTACAAAGATCTGTGGAGAATATAATATTTTCTGACCATCGTGCAGAACCAACCTCCAATCCCTTGCCCTCACGGCATACCAACCTCCAATTCCTTGCCCTCACAGCTTAGATGTTGAGAATGTAGAATTCGAATCCTTAGAGTTGCCAGAGGGTGTCCGTTGCTGGCTTCCAGGAGAGACTTCACTAAGAAGTGTTGCTCATTTAAGTGGAAGAGGTTTGCCATTTGGTGTGAGGGCAAGACCTTAGATCCCCTCACTTGTCCTACACAAAAACTGCTTGATTACCTCCTGCACCTCTCTGAGTCTAGTTTGAAACCCAACTCTGTTAGGGTTCGTCTCAGTGCAATTAGTGCTTATCATCTCTTTATAGGAGGTAAGCTCATCTCTGTACAGCCTCTAGTTGTTCACTTTATAAGAGGTTTGATGTTGACAAAACCTCCCATTAAACCACCAGTTGTGTCATGGGATCTCAACGTTGTCCTTACCCAGCTGAAGAAAACTCCTTTTGAGCCATTTGATTCCTGTCATCTGAAGTATTTGACCTGGAAAGTTGTGTTTTTGGTGGCGGTCACTTCAACTCACTTCAAGTGTTCTGCCCCCACATTTATGGAGGTGGAGTGTATTGTTGTGTTTATTTAATATGATTATTATTTGTATTTAATTGCATTGTTTGTGTAATAGATTGCACTGTGTATTAAGGTTGTGCTTCCTATAGTTTGCAGTTCCTGTGATTGACTCCTTGTGAGCTTTCCCTATTGGCTGTTAACTCTGAGCTAGGGCCAGCCCTCCCTGTCTGCCCCTGTGGGCTGTGTGAGAGAGCCCAGTCTTCCTAGCATGCCTTTGTGATCAGCAGCTGTTCTATGGGCTGATCCCTCCTTAGTGGAGAGAGTGGAGTGGAGGAGTAGCCTAGTGGTTAGTGCAGCAGACTCTGATCCTGGGGAACTGGGATTGATTCCCACTGCAGCTCCTTGTGACTCTGGGCAAGTCACTTAACCCTCCATTGTCTCAGGCACAAATAAGTACCTGTATATAATATGTAAACTGCTTTGAATGTAGTTGGAAAAACCACAGAAAGGCGGTACAGAAGTCCCTTTCCCTCCCCCCCCCTTTCCCTTAATCTACTGTAATTTCATCAAGATTTTTCACTATTGTCCCAAGTTCTTTTCCCAAGACATTCTCCAGGACATTCTTCAAGCCATCGCCCCAAGGCATCTCCCAAAGACATCTTCTCAAGCCATCTCTTCAAGTCATTCCTCTAGTCTTTCCCTAAGGCATTTTTCTCAAGACTTACCCAAGTCATTCCCCATTTATTTTCTCTGAGTTCCTCTCCTTTTTCTCCTTAAGTGTTATAAAATTTCCTCTCAGCTGCGCTGAGGTTCTGTCCATCTCTTTGCCTCTGAGGTGGTTAGATACAGACTCTATGTTCAGAAGGCCACAATTCTTTTACAAGTAACTGAACTTAGTTGGATTTTCTTCGTTTATTCTGAGTACTATAATAAAGATTTGCTTAAGAATTGAGAGTCTACTGGTGAAGCTTCTGCATAGGGATGGTTTATGCTGGCTGTTTAAGCAAAACTAGACCTTACATAGAACAAGTATACTTTGGCTAGAATAGTACATCAGGCCTTAGTAGCTGACCCACCTTACACTAAGTTTAACCACAATAGTGTAGTTCTCCGCATACACCCTAGGTTCCTTCCTGTTGGACTTCCATGGCGACATCAGTAGTCCACTTGAGGTCAGCTTCCATAGAGGAGATTTGCAAAGCTGCAACACGGTCTTCTGTTCACACATTCACATTTCATTACTGCTTTGATCAGGATACCCCATGTGCCAGCCGGTTTGGTCTGGCAATCCTGAAGAATTTGTGTCTAGAATCCAACTCCACCCCCCCTAGGCCCAGTTTTCTTTGGTTCCAGGCTGCACCTTCACAACTAGTATGTAAATAGTTTTAAGTTAATTGACTTTGAAGCCTCAACATTTTGAGACCCTGTTATCCTACCATTGTTATTTTTGGTGAGCCTGGAAGCTTATGGATTCCCAGATGTGAGAATACAGAAGGCCTGCTTGTCCTTGGAGAAAGCAAAGTTACTCATGTGGAGCAGGTGTTCTCCGAGGACAGCAGACCAATTATTATCACATACCTCCCAGTTCCCCTTGGAGTTGCATTCTTTAGCTGTTTTACATGACCGAGAGACCCACATTTGCACATTGGACAGGAGAGCACCAACACAAGCACACTGGGATGCTGCTAGAAATTTCTAGAATCGTCTCACTAGTCAGCATCCACACCGGGGTCTGTCAGATGACGTCATCCACATGTGAGAATACTTGGCCTGCTGCCCTCAGGAACATCTGCTACAGGTGAGTAACTTTTCTATATATGAAGGGCAAAAAGTACCCACTTGCAGTCTATTTTATAAAGACACATGAGCACCTATGGTGTCTATATGAAATGCTGGCACAAAACATACAGAAATTACATCTACAGTGGAGCCACTTACATTATGCCCACTAGCATGTTAGCATGTCAAGTATGTGCATACATGCATATTTTATAAAATGCACATGTAAATCAAGACTTTGCCCATGCATCACCTAAACTTCTCCTAAACGTGCCTGCCCTGAAGTCAAGGTTCATGCCTAACTGCACATAGTTTGAAGCATGATATAATTTTATAAAACTTATTTTACATGCATTAAACAACATTTTAAGTAGGAAAATGGTTTATAAAATTCTCTCCTATATACAGAAATAGTTTTGAAAATTGTCCCCTATGTAGTCATTTTACAGACAAGTAAGATTTTATCCTACTGGCTGAATTACACAGCAGTAATGTATAAACTATAAGCAAAAATGATTTTTTTATAAAAATAACTAGTGCTTCCCAAGCAGCTATCAGTTCAGTAAAATAAGTAAACCATTCATTTAATTTTCATTTAGTAATTTATTAGAACAATGTAATTCTGTTTTGCTCAATTACTTTGCAAAGTATTATAATTTACTTCAGTTCTTTGGTAAACCTATAAGATTAAAAATAATTGCAGATCCTTTAAATGTAGTCTAGATTTAATAATGATATATTATTGACATTAATGCTACTGTAATATTATTGCATTCATGCTCCATCACTTTAAAGATGGATAACTTTCATTTAATTAATGTATTAACAAATGAGGCTTATAGTTGATTTACTCTTTAAAGAACCTGAATATTTACGTTTCCTGTTTAATTAGTTTAAATGCCCTAATGTTCATGACCCTTAAATCCTATATCATTTTTTTGTGAAGTAATTACCCTCATATTAATATTAACAAAAGGGAATGGCTGACAGCATACAGACTGTTCCCTTCCTCCTGCATAATCTTGAAATGAAGAAGTATTAAGGATGTGGTTGAGGAAAATGAGAAAATTTGATTTGGGGAGATATAAAAAGCACACAGTTTTTATCATAATCTAGACAAAATTTAATATATTCACACAGTAGTAAAATATTTTCAGGCCAGTTCTGTTGGTGTCAAGATTGTAGATACCACAGTGGGGCACACTTAGGCCTGGATTCAGTAAACTGCGCCCAAATTTGCGTGCCAGAAAAAAATTGTCACAGAGCGCTGTTCTCTAAAGAGCACTCCTAGTTGAGCGCCCTTTATAGAATAATGCTTAGACTCCTTTCCTGTACCCAAATTGGGCGCTGGTATTTACATCATCTGAAACCTGGTGTAAATGCTGGCACCCAAATCTTGACATTTGGGTACAGGAATGGCAGTATTCTGTTAATCTGTGCATACATTTTTGGAACACCCATACCTTGTGCCTGACCACACCCCCTCTTGAGTTGCATACTAGGGATTTGGGCACATGGGGTTATAGAACAGCACACAGGAAGATGTGTGTTCAAGTTCTAATGCCAATTAACTGCAATAATTGTTAACTTCAATTTATTGCTAGTTAATGCCTTGTTAGCTAATTAAATTGCACGGACATCTTCGATCTGCACGCAAATGTCAATGCCCACGCACCATATATAGAATCTGGGGGTTAGTCCCTATTCTATAATGGCTTCTTGGCACTCTTAAGCTGTTATAGAATTATAGTGCAAAACTGCTGTGGTATGCCAAAACTTTAGCATGCCAATTTACATCATGTTAATGGCTGCTGTAAAGTTGGCACATATATGTGCACCATGCAAGAAGTGGTTCAGATAGTTTTTTTATAAGTTGCGTGCATCACTTGGTGACATGCCCGTGACAAGCCCGTGCTCCACCCACATGTATGTCCCTAGAAGTTCTGCGCTAATTGACTTACACGCACCTGTTACAGTAGTGCCTAGCACTTACGTGTACAACTTTCAATTATTGGCACTAATGATGCATCTATGCTAGACTTCTGTAACATATGCACACTATTGTCTAAATTTTAGCTCCAGCCTTTCTTATATGTATAAACTGGGAAAAGAGGATAGATTAAGGAACAACTTCCATTCTCCTGCCTATAAAAGAACAAGCAGATAATTTGATTAGGTGAGCCAAATCAATTGAATTATATAAAAAATGATAACATTCTAAAAAACAAATGCATTTTCAGCTTTTATTGTATCTCTGTTCATCATGTTTATGTGTATTCATTTATTTCATGATCTTTTCTGTTTCCATTCTGTCTTTTCTTATTTTGTAAATTATAGTCTAATCCTGTTTCTCTGACCATCTGTTTTCTAACATCCTGGATTTTCTGATGGTCAGTAGGCTGAGTTTTGCTCCCTCCCGAATATGATGAGACCCCATTCCTGGATCATCCCAAGTACATCATCCATCCATCCCTGGCCTCCCCCACCCCATCACACACACACACACACACTAGCACCACACTCAGTGCATCTTTCCTATCTGAACAGTGGCAGAAAAACTTCCTGGACCTGCCTCTTGAACAGCTAAAGGTCTCGCAGCCATTTTGAAAGCAGAGCCGGCATGGGCAAGAACAACTGGGAATCGTTGCCTGCTATAACTTCCCCACTAGGGCCTATAAGGTAGGTCTAGGAGGGCTTATGGATAGGTGCAAGGCACAAGAGGGAGACCTGGTGGTGTGGCTGTTACTGTTTCTGGGAGGGTCTAGAAGTATCAACTACCACTGTTTGGGGGAGGTCTGGGAGGTGCAACTGCTGCTGTTAGGGGGAAGGGGCCTGGGAGGTACGGCTGCTACTGTTTGAGTTGGTGGGGAGATCCGGGAAGTGCAGGTGCCAATGTTTGGGAGGGAGGGAGGGAGGAGTCTGGGAGGTGTGGCTGCTACTGTTCAGGACAGGGGTTGGAGGTTGGGATGTGCTAAGTATTGTAGTGGTGCCCCTACTGAAGAACATAAGAACAGCCATACTGGGTCAAACCAATGGTCTTTCTAGCCCAGTATCCTGCTTCCAACAGTGGCCAATCCAGGTCACATGTACCTGGCAGAAACCCAATTAGTAGCAACATTCCATGTTACCAATCCCTGCGCAAACAGTGCCTTCCTCCATGTCCATCACAATAACAGACTATGGACTTTTCCTCCAGGAACTTGTCCAAACCTTTTTAAAAATGCATATACGCTAACTACTGTTACCATATCCTCCAGCAAACCACTGTTACCACATCCTCAAGCAACGAGTTCCAGAGCTTAACTATTCATTGAGTGAAAAATATTTCCTCCTATTTGTTTTAAAATTATTTCCATTTAATTTCATTGAGTGTCCTCTGGGCTTTGTCTGGATTATGTGACATTTGTGGTTATCAGACCACCTGTTGGTCCTATTCATGTCGGATAATCAGGAACTTACAGTATTTCACAATTTTCCTTTCTAACTCTAATTTCTTCTGTCTTTTTGTCTCTGCTCTCTTGTCTCTATCTATGTATCTTATTTTTGTTTTTCTCTCTGTCACTCCCTGTTTCCCCAGTTTTATCTTCTCTAAGTCTTGTCTAAGACACGCAGGGTTTTGTTTTTTTACTACTAATTAGATATTACTATTTTCCCATCTGTTCCAATATTTTAGCTCTGAATTCATTCTCCATGTCTGTTTTTCACCCCTCCAGTGCCTTTTCTGACCCTTACCTTCATTGGTCATGACTTCATCTCCACGTCTCTCTCCTAATTCTTTTTCTTCTTCTGTCTCATCTTTATTTTAACTTTTCGTCTTCTGACCCCTCTATCTCCTTTTTCTCTGCCATTTTTACTATCTATGCCTATACATCACCTTGTCTGTCCCTCATACCTGCATCTTATATGGACCAGGAAAGAGTTTTAGATGTAGTGTGGTTGTTTTTCAGCTCAATATAGGCAACTTATAAACTGAGTACACTTGGTATTTAATGTGACTGACTACACTGTTCTCTGTAAGCTGAGCAAGAGTCCTCCAATTTCATTGCTGCCAGTGGGGGGAGGGGTGCTTCACTATTGTGTTTTCAATCGCTAGGGACAAGTAGGTTCCTTGGAGTCCTCCAGAGTTTGTCTGTCCCTTGATATTGGAAATGTGATAATGAAACAGCACCCCCCCCCCCCCCCCCCCACTGGCAGGACTGTAGGCGAAGGAGTCATGCTCAGCTTAGAGGAAACAAGCAGCATCTTCCTATCCCCAAGGCTGCCCTGCCACCAGAGAGGGCCTCAGGACCCTTATATGATGGGTAGGAGCAAAAGAGGATTGCTTCTGCCCAGCAACCAGTTGATCACCAGATATGGGCCCTGAGGGCCTCTCTGGGGGCAAGGAGGGGCTTAAGGATAGGAAGATGCTGCCTGGGCATGGAGGTGACCTTGGGCATAGGAAGATGCTGCCTGGGGTCAAACTGGGAAGAAAGAATGATGCCTGGGGGGGGGGAAAGGAGTTAAGAGAACGAGAAGGTGCCTGGGGAGATGATGACTGGAGTGGGGCATTATACACGGCCCCATACACGTTGAGCCTGGAAGCACTGGGCTGTGGTTTTGTGGCCTGAAGCTCCTAGGCACATAGAATAATACTACTTGTGGGATGGCTTGCAAACAGCATTATTCTTTTACTATGT
Organism: Microcaecilia unicolor; assembly: GCF_901765095.1. Taxonomy (NCBI): domain Eukaryota; kingdom Metazoa; phylum Chordata; class Amphibia; order Gymnophiona; family Siphonopidae; genus Microcaecilia; species Microcaecilia unicolor. The sequence goes on from NC_044033.1 coordinate 123,933,541, forward strand.
GATTGAGCAACCTGCAGTACTGGGATCCCGCAGGTTGCTGAATCCTGTAGGGAATCAAGTTGCAGATGATCTTTTACCACACCTTGATGCATTCCCTCCTTAATGTAAGAATATGCATTTTTTGCTACAAAACCCCAAGGGAGGGGTACAGTGTAGAGGAATGAAATTGTTATGTGATGATCATAAGATGGTGAAACAGGCAGGTGAAGCAATGACAAAAACCAGAAGGATTCTTGGGTGCATAGAAGAATGGCTAGCAGAAAAAGAGGTGCAATTGCCTCTGGGTAAATCTCTGGGGAGACCTCATTTAGAGTAATCCCCCCTAATTCTATACAAGTTGCTAAAAATTGTATGCAGAAATTTGGGTGTGTATGCCCAATTTGCACATTAATTGAATAACAAGCTAATTAGCACGGATTGTCTTTTTAACAAACAATTATTGGCACTAATTAAATTTAATTAAAATGTACACATGAATTTAGATGCAGGATCTATGTGTAAAAAAGGAGATGTGGAAATGGTTGGGTCATGGGCGGATCGGGGACATTCCTTTAAGTTACGTGCATAGTTAGAGAATAAGGGCATCCATGCCTAAATTTACACATAAGTATTTGCCCATATTTTAGCTGGGTGTAAGCACTATTCTACAAACCATGTCTAACTTTAAATGTGTTTTGTAGAATAGCACTTTTTTGATGCAATATATAGAATTTGCCCAAATGTGTGGAATTCTGGCGATCACACTTTAAGCAGGATACAAATATATATGTGGCATATCCATAAATTTTCAGCAGCATTTTACAGACAATGCCACTGAAAGAGCAACAGCACTATCCACAGCAAGCAAGGGCAGTGCAAAGGCATTTTGTTTATATATGGATAGTATTTATATTCAGTCAGTATCCAAATTGCAAAATGATTTAAGAAAGAAAATATGCTGCAGCTATATCTATCATGGCACAGAGTATACATAAATATTTTAAACATTATGGCTACGGGGTTTAAATATAAATATTGAACCATAAGTTTTTCTATTAATTTGGATGGGATTTTAAAAAGAACTTTTTCCACTAAAATAAGTTATCAGATTTCCTGAATATGTGTCTAGTAACAATACACTGTAAATATTGTGCTTGTTAATTTCATGTGAACAAAGAATTTATGCAGTATATCTACAGAATAATCTTGCTTCTTTATTTATATTTAGAAACATTCCCCCTGATATTTAAAGCTATTTCACCGGATTATCAGTGCCTAACCACTAATATTCATCAGCAGATAAATGGTTATCTCCGCTGAATATTGCTGGTTACTGCCTACCCCTGAATTCTATAAAATTCGCAAAAAATTGCATGGGCAAATTTGGGGGGGCATGCCCAATTTGCATGCACAACTTAATTGAAAAATGAGCTAATTAATTCCAATAATTGGCTTGATAGAAAGCAATTATTGGCAGTAATTAGATTTAATTAGGGAACATACACGTGTAAATTTATGTGCAAGTTCAAAAAGGGGGCATGGAAACGGGAGGGTCATAGGTGGAACTGGGTGTTCCTAAAATGAATGTGCCTAGTTATAGAATAAGGGGGAAACACGTCTAATTTAGGTGCAAAGATTTGCACCATGTTTTGTGCTGCAACTGGCCACTATTCAGACCCTGGTGCTGAATAGCTGAATGTTTTGGCTGCCATAACTGGCATTGTAAAAAAAAAAAAAATGCCAGCCACAGCAGCTGAATGTTGGTCTGTAAATTAGGAGAATGAACATCTAAACACACAGGCAACCAAATTAGCTTGCAGGTACTGATTGCTACAAATCCAATCACAGGAATATCAGTCATCAAGAAGATGGTTGTTGGTGCTCTGTAGCAGTTAAGTCTGTGTTTGTATTTAGTGTATCTAAGAGAGTTTAGTCTACTGGTCAGTTTACCTTATCAAGCTTCAAAGTGCTGTGATTGAATTACATTGTGGGTCATAAGCTTTGATCTTTTGTTGATTCTGTTTGGAAGCTGTGCATAATAAAGACCAGACCTGAAGAAATACAGCATCAAGCATAGTTACTGTCTGTATGTTCTCTTTCTAGAATTAATTAAAAACAGCATCATGATAATGTAATACAGAAGTAAAATAATTCTAAGCTACATCCCAGATATACTCTCTATGTCAATAAATATATTAATATCTAGCAATTTGAGACTATTACACTTGTTGGGGCTTCTTCAGACCACAATTGAAATTAAGAGAATTTTCTCAACAATTATTGCTCATAATTTTTATAGGGCTTAAAAATTTAATTAATTTAATTCTGGCCTTTATAATCCACTTAACCATCAAGTTCAAGGTGGAGAACAATCACACATTATAAGCAAGTACTTTCTTTGTCCCTAGAAAGCTCACAATCTAAGTTTTTGTTCCTGAGGCAGTGGAGAGTTAAGGTCAAAAGGAGCTGCAGTGGGAATTGAACCCATGACACCAGGATCAAAGCTTGCTGCACCATCCATTAGGCCACTCACCAACCAACAAAAGAAGAGAAACAGGAAAGCAAAAACATTCCACAAAGAACAGAAACAACAAAAAGTAGAGATGTCCAGGGGGATAATGATATATCACTGGAGCCACACTCTGGTTATTAATTTTATTGTTGATCCGACATGAACGTATTTCGGCAACTGCCTGCATCAGGGGTCCTTGCTTTACTTTTCTAGACCACAAACAAGTGAGTTTGTGAAAACTTTCTGTTTCAATGCCATTTTGAATGATGTAGCAGTATCTTGTTGGATTAACCGATTATAAAGGCTAAGGTTTGTGAACTAATTGTGTTTACTCACATTGAAAAACAAGGACTCCTGATGCAGGCACTTGCTGAAACGTGGCCGTGTTGAGTCAGCAATACAATTAATAACCAGAGTGTCGCCCCAGTGACGACATTATCCCCCTGTCCATCTCTGCTTTTTGCTAAATCATCAAACAATACCATCTGCACTGAAGGCTGGAAAAATGTTTCTGACATTGCTGCTAGATATTGTATAATTTTATCCTAAATATGGTGGACACAAGACTGAAAAGAATGTTACCATTCCTCCTCCTTCCATTTTAGATTTTATGCACACATAGTTTTTGTTACTTTAGTCTTAAATGTGTGGCTTTCATAAACATGTGCTCTTCTTGAGAACTAATATGGAATTTCTTTCAAATTTTGTCAGCCATTTCTTTTCATATACAGTGGTGGAAATAAGTATTTGATCCCTTGCTGATTTTGTAAGTTTGCCCACTGACAAAGACATGAGCAGCCCATAATTGAAGGGTAGGTTATTGGTAACAGTGAGAGATAGCACATCACAAATTAAATCCGGAAAATCACATTGTGGAAAGTATATGAATTTATTTGCATTCTGCAGAGGGAAATAAGTATTTGATCCCCCACCAACCAGTAAGAGATCTGGCCCCTACAGACCAGGTAGATGCTCCAAATCAACTCGTTACCTGCATGACAGACAGCTGTCGGCAATGGTCACCTGTATGAAAGACACCTGTCCACAGACTCAGTGAATCAGTCAGACTCTAACCTCTACAAAATGGCCAAGAGCAAGGAGCTGTCTAAGGATGTCAGGGACAAGATCATACACCTGCACAAGGCTGGAATGGGCTACAAAACCATCAGTAAGACGCTGGGCGAGAAGGAGACAACTGTTGGTGCCATAGTAAGAAAATGGAAGAAGTACAAAATGACTGTCAATCGACAAAGATCTGGGGCTCCACGCAAAATCTCACCTCGTGGGGTATCCTTGATCATGAGGAAGGTTAGAAATCAGCCTACTGTCCCGTCTGTGGCCGTGACCACCCTCAGACTTACCCTGTTTCTGGGAGTCAGTGTCTGTGCTGGCTTCTGCTTGTCCCTGTGTCTGTGTCCGTCCTAGGTTCTCTCTGGCTCTGTGTGCTGATTGCCCTACTGAACCTCACCTGTGTGAGCTATGCCTCTTCCAAGATGGCTGCCGCCTCTTCGTCTCTGCCAGTATCCAAGATGGCTGCCGCCTCTTCGTCTCTGCCAGTATCCAAGATGGCTGCCGCCTCTTCGTCTCTGCCAGTATCCAAGATGGCTCCCGCTGTTACTTTCTATGGGATGCCTGCTCTGAGTGTCAAGCCTCTGTTTGGTTGCAAGGTGATTGCTGCACCTGTGGCTCTGGTGTTGATGGGCTTTATTAGTCACCTGAAGACTACAGTCCTGGCCTTTGTATCTCACCTCATCTATATCATCCAAAGGTCCTGGTGTATAGAGTGCTCTGTACCCGGTGTCAGTGTTTGCTCTGTGTGAGTTTCTATGTTTGTTCAGACTAGTTAGCTTAGGCTCCGTCTGGCTTGTTGCCTGTGCATAGCTTTACTAGTTCTCTGTGTTTGTTTCCAAGGTATGACTAGTTAGCTAAGGCACCGTCTGGCTTGTTGCCTGTGCATAGCTTTACTAGTGCTCTATGTTTGTTTCCAGGGTATGACTAGTTAGCTTAGGCACCCCCTGGCTTGTTGCCTGTGCATAGCTTTACTAGTGTTCCATGTTTGTTCCTCGTGTCAGCTAGCCGTCCTGCTAAGCTGTTTCCAAGACCATGTTTGTTCCTCGTGTCAGCTAGTTGTCCTGCTAGCCATTTCCAAGTCTGTGTTTGTTTCTAGTGTTAGACTAGCCGCCCTTGCTAGCCACTAGTCCAAGATTGTGTTTGTTCCTAGAGTGAGCCTAGCCGCCCTTGCTAGCCACTATTCCAAGTCTGTGTTTGTTCTTAGTGTAGACTAGCCAGCTTAGGCCCCTCTGGCCTGTAGCCTGTGTCAAGCCTTGCTAGTCTTCTGCGTTTGGGCCCAGGGCATGACTTGTTAGCTGGGGCACAGCTTAGTTGTTAGCTGGTGTATAGCCTTCCAAGCCTCTTGAGTCTGCTCTGTGTATGTTCTTGTGTATGACTGGGTTGCCCGGGTACAGCGTCTCTATGCGCCTGGGTCCAGCTTACTTGTCATTGTGTTGATTCCTGCTGACTACCAGAACCCGGATAGTTCCTGATTGTCTGCCTTGCCTTCGCCTAGGTGCCAGGGGGCACTCCTGGATCTTCATTCCTGCTGTTCCTGTAAGTCCTACCGGCTGCAAGAACCTGAGGGCTCAACCCGAGGGGGAAGGCAGTCAAGTGTAGGTGAAGCCTAGGTCCAGGGTGTTCCAGTTCCGTGGGTTCCGCTCCAGTGTGTTCCAGTCCAGCGGGTTTCACTCCTGTATGTTCCAGTCCAGTGGGGCCACTCCAGTGTGTCCAGTCCAGTGGGCCCCACTCCAGTGCGCACCAGTCCGGTGCGTTCCAGTTCCGAGTGTTCCGGTGTACAACTCCAGTCCGGAGTTCCGGTTCAGTCTTTCCTGCTTTCTACCTGGAGGGTGATTTTGCCTTAAGGACTCACAAACCCCGCGCTCCCGGGGACGAAGCCTGAAGGTATGCCAAGGTCCTCGAGAGCGCACCGAGCGCGTGAGGCGCGACAGAATACAAAGGGCCATGAGTTCGGCGAGATCATCAGTCCAGGTGGGCTTCATGCCCCTAAGTTCATGCCCTACGGATATTCCGAGGGGAACTTCTGAAAATTTTTTTTTTGATTCCCAGGACAGTCTAGTTTCTAGTTTTGATCCCGATATAAGCCTGGAGGAATACCGAGACGAACTTCTGTGGAATCCAGCCTTTGCGGATACCCTTGAAGCAGCAGCGGAGAAGGAGCGTATCGAATGGAGGCTGTACGACGATGACCCAGTTTTTGACATGGATCCGGACATCACGCTCCGTGAGTACCGCCGCAGACTTCGGGAAGACCCTGCTCTGTGGGATACTCTGGAGTCTGAACTCGAAAGAGGACGCTGGGAACGTTCTCCGCCCAGGTCTTTTCGCCCTCCTCAGCCGAGTAGCTGGCTGTACCATGGTGGGGTAACTTCTCGTCGGGATCATAGTCCACAGATGCTGAGTCCAGTTCGAAGAGGGGTTCCAGTGAAGCCTCTAGCCAAGCCACTGAGGTCGGGCCGAGGGAAGCGTCAGACCAAGCCCCGGACCTCAGTTCAAGTAGCGCGGCCTCCTAGGCGCTTGAGTCCAGTCCAGGGGATGCTTCATACTGAACCTCCTATTCCAGTCCAAGTAACGAGGGGACTTAAGTCTCCGAGACCAGTTCGAGGAAGACTTTCAATGGAGCCCCAGATTCTTATGCAAGTGGCGCTCCAGGTCGAGCATCCAGTCCTCATGCAAGTGGCACGCCCTTTGAAGTTTCCGAGTCCAGTCCGAGGGAAGCTGTCGATGGGGCCTCAGATTCCTGTGCAAGTGGCACTTCGGGTCGAGCCTCCAGTCCTCCTTCAAATGGCATGCCCTTGGAAGTCTCCGAGTCCAGTCCGAGGGAGGCTGTCGATGGAGCCTCAGATTCCTGTGCAAGTGGCACTTCGGGTCGAGCCTCCAGTCCTCCTTCAAATGGCATGCCCTTGGAAGTCTCCGAGTCCAGTCCGAGGGAAGCTGTCGAGGGAGCCTCAGATTCCGGTGCAAGTGGCGCTTCAGGTCGAGCCTCCAGTCCTCATTCAAGTGGCACGCCCTTGGAAGCTGCCGAGTTCAGTCCGAGGGAAGCTGTCGATGGAGCCTCAGATTCCTGTGCAAATGGCGCTTCGGGTCGAGCCTCCAGTCCTCCTTCAAATGGCACGCCCTTTGAAGTCTCTGAGTCCAGTCCGAAGGAAGCCTTCGATGGAGCCTCAGATTCCTGTGCAAGTGGCGCTTCGGGTCAGGTCTCCGGTTCTTGTTCAAGTGACCCGTCCAGTCAAGCCACTGAGTCCAGTTCGAGGAGCGCTCCAGATCGAGCCGCCGATCCCTGCCCTGAGGGTGTGTTCGGCCAAGCCTCAGTTAAAGTTCCGTCCCTGCCAGGAGGCAGAGGGCGTCTCGAGTTGCAAGTCCAGTCAAGATGCTGAGCCTGGATCGAGTTGCAAGTCCAGTCAAGATGCTGAGTCTGGATCGAGTTGCAAGTCCAGTCAAGATGCTGAGCCTGGACCGAGTTGCAAGTCCAGTCAAGATGCTGAGTCTGGATCGAGTTGCAAGTCCAGTCAAGATGCTGAGTCTGGATCGAGTTGCAAGTCCAGTCAAGATGCTGAGTCTGGATCAAGTTATAGTTCCAGTCAAGATGCTGAATCTGCACCGAGTGCAGAGGTCCGCCACGATATTGAGTCCGCTATTGAGGAAGAGATGATGTTCCCAGAGGACTGTGATAGACCTTGTGTTGATACAGCCTGGGAGAAGATCTCCAAAGCAATAGCTGAGAGAGGGTGTGTTCAACGGCTTGGAGCCCGGAGAAACCCATTTTCTGCATTTCAGCCTGCTAGCATGCTCTGGGGATACCAGGGCCGTCTCCTCTTGAACCCTGCTCGGCAGAGGCCGCCCGAAGCTAAGGTTAGAGAGACGTCCCAGTCCGGCCAGAGAGGGGCGTCCAGCCCTGCAGCTGAATCTCTTCCAAGTTCCAGTTCTAACCATGATGCTAAGCCTGTTCCGAGTTCTAGTTCCAGCCAGGAGGCTGAGTCCATGTCTAGTTCCAAGTCCGACCAAGATGTTGAGGTCGTCCTAAGTTCCAGTGTCCGTCAGGAGGCTGACTTTCTGTTGAGTTCCCGTTCCAGTCAAGCTCCTGAATCCAGTTCCAGTCAAGGGGTTGAGGCCAACCCGGGTGCTAGTTCCAGATCCATTTCTGTTCAGACTTCTAGCTCCTGCCAAGATGGGAATGCCACCTTGAGCCTCAGCCCAGCTTCTAATGTCAGCTGGAGTAGTGACTCCAGCCCTGTTCCTGTCCTTTCATGGACTTGCCAAGAGGTTCAGGACATTGGGGGTTCCCTCAGGAGAGGGTTACTTTTGAATTGTGTTCCTCTTGATGTCTCCATGTTCCTGAGGTTGCCCCATGGTGACTCGAAGGAGCTTCCTGGTCACAAGTTCTACTTTTGTCTGCCAGTTTTGATCTTCCTTGTGACTTCCAGCCCAGTGATCTATGTCTGGCTTTTGAGACCTATCAGGAAGTTTCATCATAGTTACCCCTGGATACCCGACCGCCTCCGGGAGACCGAGAGGGGGGTCTTGAGGAAGGGATACTGTCCCGTCTGTGGCCGTGACCACCCTCAGACTTACCCTGTTTCTGGGAGTCAGTGTCTGTGCTGGCTTCTGCTTGTCCCTGTGTCTGTGTCCGTCCTAGGTTCTCTCTGGCTCTGTGTGCTGATTGCCCTACTGAACCTCACCTGTGTGAGCTATGCCTCTTCCAAGATGGCTGCCGCCTCTTCGTCTCTGCCAGTATCCAAGATGGCTGCCGCCTCTTCGTCTCTGCCAGTATCCAAGATGGCTGCCGCCTCTTCGTCTCTGCCAGTATCCAAGATGGCTCCCGCTGTTACTTTCTATGGGATGCCTGCTCTGAGTGTCAAGCCTCTGTTTGGTTGCAAGGTGATTGCTGCACCTGTGGCTCTGGTGTTGATGGGCTTTATTAGTCACCTGAAGACTACAGTCCTGGCCTTTGTATCTCACCTCATCTATATCATCCAAAGGTCCTGGTGTATAGAGTGCTCTGTACCCGGTGTCAGTGTTTGCTCTGTGTGAGTTTCTATGTTTGTTCAGACTAGTTAGCTTAGGCTCCGTCTGGCTTGTTGCCTGTGCATAGCTTTACTAGTTCTCTGTGTTTGTTTCCAAGGTATGACTAGTTAGCTAAGGCACCGTCTGGCTTGTTGCCTGTGCATAGCTTTACTAGTGCTCTATGTTTGTTTCCAGGGTATGACTAGTTAGCTTAGGCACCCCCTGGCTTGTTGCCTGTGCATAGCTTTACTAGTGTTCCATGTTTGTTCCTCGTGTCAGCTAGCCGTCCTGCTAAGCTGTTTCCAAGACCATGTTTGTTCCTCGTGTCAGCTAGTTGTCCTGCTAGCCATTTCCAAGTCTGTGTTTGTTTCTAGTGTTAGACTAGCCGCCCTTGCTAGCCACTAGTCCAAGATTGTGTTTGTTCCTAGAGTGAGCCTAGCCGCCCTTGCTAGCCACTATTCCAAGTCTGTGTTTGTTCTTAGTGTAGACTAGCCAGCTTAGGCCCCTCTGGCCTGTAGCCTGTGTCAAGCCTTGCTAGTCTTCTGCGTTTGGGCCCAGGGCATGACTTGTTAGCTGGGGCACAGCTTAGTTGTTAGCTGGTGTATAGCCTTCCAAGCCTCTTGAGTCTGCTCTGTGTATGTTCTTGTGTATGACTGGGTTGCCCGGGTACAGCGTCTCTATGCGCCTGGGTCCAGCTTACTTGTCATTGTGTTGATTCCTGCTGACTACCAGAACCCGGATAGTTCCTGATTGTCTGCCTTGCCTTCTCCTAGGTGCCAGGGGGCACTCCTGGATCTTCATTCCTGCTGTTCCTGTAAGTCCTACCGGCTGCAAGAACCTGAGGGCTCAACCCGAGGGGGAAGGCAGTCAAGTGTAGGTGAAGCCTAGGTCCAGGGTGTTCCAGTTCCGTGGGTTCCGCTCCAGTGTGTTCCAGTCCAGCGGGTTTCACTCCTGTATGTTCCAGTCCAGTGGGGCCACTCCAGTGTGTCCAGTCCAGTGGGCCCCACTCCAGTGCGCACCAGTCCGGTGCGTTCCAGTTCCGAGTGTTCCGGTGTACAACTCCAGTCCGGAGTTCCGGTTCAGTCTTTCCTGCTTTCTACCTGGAGGGTGATTTTGCCTTAAGGACTCACAAACCCCGCGCTCCCGGGGACGAAGCCTGAAGGTATGCCAAGGTCCTCGAGAGCGCACCGAGCGCGTGAGGCGCGACACCTACAACTACAAGGGGGGAACTTGTCAATGATCTCAAGGCAGCTGGGACCACTGTCACCACGAAAACCATTGGTAACACATTACGACATAACGGATTGCAATCCTGCAGTGCCCGCAAGGTCCCCCTGCTCCGGAAGGCACATGTGACGGCCCGTCTGAAGTTTGCCAGTGAACACCTGGATGATGCCGAGAGTGATTGGGAGAAGGTGCTGTGGTCAGATGAGACAAAAATTGAGCTCTTTGGCATGAACTCAACTCGCCGTGTTTGGAGGAAGAGAAATGCTGCCTATGACCCAAAGAACACCGTCCCCACTGTCAAGCATGGAGGTGGAAATGTTATGTTTTGGGGGTGTTTCTCTGCTAAGGGCACAGGACTACTTCACCGCATCAATGGGAGAATGGATGGGGCCATGTACCGTACAATTCTGAGTGACAACCTCCTTCCCTCCGCCAGGGCCTTAAAAATGGGTCGTGGCTGGGTCTTCCAGCACGACAATGACCCAAAACATACAGCCAAGGCAACAAAGGAGTGGCTCAGGAAGAAGCACATTAGGGTCATGGAGTGGCCTAGCCAGTCACCAGACCTTAATCCCATTGAAAACTTATGGAGGGAGCTGAAGCTGCGAGTTGCCAAGCGACAGCCCAGAACTCTTAATGATTTAGAGATGATCTGCAAAGAGGAGTGGACCAAAATTCCTCCTGACATGTGTGCAAACCTCATCATCAACTACAGAAGACGTCTGACCGCTGTGCTTGCCAACAAGGGTTTTGCCACCAAGTATTAGGTCTTGTTTGCCAGAGGGATTAAATACTTATTTCCCTCTGCAGAATGCAAATAAATTCATATACTTTCCACAATGTGATTTTCCGGATTTAATTTGTGATGTGCTATCTCTCACTGTTACCAATAACCTACCCTTCAATTATGGGCTGCTCATGTCTTTGTCAGTGGGCAAACTTACAAAATCAGCAAGGGATCAAATACTTATTTCCACCACTGTAAGAAACTTGGACAATGTCATGACAACAAATAAAGTCCAGTTGACCCAACCGTTCTTCCCAGTCATTGTTTTATTTGGTGTTGCATGCCTTCTGTCTCACACTTACAAATCAGAGTAAATACAGAAGAAGTGTTATATTCTGCTTGCTACATCTAAAGAAGAACCACAGTGGAACTCTGAAGAACATTGTTTCTCCCCACTGTCTATCAGAAGTCATCTAATGTTAGTTTCTTTGTACCTGTTTGCAGCCAATATATTTGTGCAAAAATATAAAATATTAACTTGGATGAAAAAAGTTATGTTGTTTTATGATTACAATCAATGCTACTGCAATAAAATTAAGGCATGAGTTCAAAGACTGCACAGTTGAGAGTGAAGTATGAAAGCGAAGTAACACTTTTATCTATTTTTGAGCCTTGTGTTTTTTGACACCAATAGTACTCAGCAGCAACCAGCGCTATTATTTAGATATTGAGCCTATTGTTTTGGTATGGACTAAAAGGGAGATTTCCCATTATTTACTATCTAAGGCATTGGGAAGGTTTTTTGCCGATGATGAGGAATAGATCCTTTTGAGACCACAAGATAGGTCTAGAGGATTGACAGTAGCTCTGTAGATCTGCGGATCAAGAGCTTCTTGAGGCTTTTTCCTCCCATCAACCTTATGATATTATAATATTAGATTTTCACGTTTCCTGGCCACTTGAAGTGGAGAGTTTTGATGTTGGTATTCAGTATATGAAACTTCACCTCCACCACCACCTTTTTTTTTACTATAATAAAATTATCCTTAGTCCCCCACTTATATATATATATATATATATCTCAAACATATAAATGGCAAGTGACCGACTCACCTGCAAATGCGCAGTAGAGTCAGAACGCTGAGAGTGTAGAAGTCCAAGCCCCGCCTCCACCAGCAGTACAGCCCAATAGGGAGGAGGGCTTGGACATGCGCGTGGAAATCGGAGGAGGAGGAGGCGGAACTGAGGGAAACAGATGCCGGGGGGTGGGCAGGGGAGAGAGCAGGGTTGGTGGACAGGGGGGAGGCCATAGGAAAACAAAAACACTAGCCCGTTGTTACGGGCTGAATGGCTAATGTGTGTGTGTGTGTATATATATATATATATATATATTTTTTTTTTTTTTTTTTTTTTTTTTAATGAACCAATCAGCACAAAGAAATCATCAGTAATCAAGCCAATATTACTTAGGTTGGGAGCCCATTAGGGACAGTACCAGTTAAGGAAATTGTAAACCGTTTAGGTCTAGGCGGTATATAAATATTTACAACTCGGATGTGGACTCGCACTTTCAATAAGAAAAATATCCAAAACAAAATGATTCACTCAGAGAAAAAAAAAAGAGAGAGAGAGATTACACAAGCACTTAAGTGTTAATAAAGGAAGGAAAAGCCTCAAAGAGCTCCAAACTAAGAACTTACTAGAGCTAGGTACAATCTCTAGGATCTCCTCTTCATCATTGGCACAAAAACCTCCCTTTAATTTGTTAGACTTGCAAAAATCTTCTTATTCAAGATAATCTCATATAAACGTAGGGTTACAAAATTGATACTGTACTTATCTTTATCTTCGAGTCAGCAGACACTGGCAGCTTCAGAGTCTTAGATCTGATCTACTTTTACTGCCACTAGAACAGTTTCATTTCTTTGGTGCCTATATATTAAAAGTATGTTGAAATCAGAACATTAGATCTTATAATATACTTTTGAGTACATAGACAACAAAGGCATCAGAGAAATGAAACTGCACTGGGTCGTGGGTCTAAGGAAGAGCATCTGATTTTAATGTGCTTTGAGCACAAGTAGTATATGATGCTTTACTGCATTAAAAAGAGGTCAAAAGAAGGCCAAATAACAGCCAGCATGATCTAATGGTTAGGTGGAAATGTGGTGAATGCCTAAAGGGCATCTCTCTGAAAATGGAAAGCAGACCCTAATGGGAAAAAAAATAGGGTTGAGCACAAGCACTGGCAAGCTTGATATAAATTTTTATATTTCAGCACTAAACTAGAACAGACTCCTACATCTGTGACTATCAATCAAATTGAGTACAAATTTCCTCAGTTGTTAAAATTGTAGGAATTCAAGTCGATAGTTCTGTATCTATGGAAACACAAGTCAATACATTAGTCAAAAAATGCTTTTTCCTGATGAGAAAGTTGTGTACCATCCACAAATATTTTGAAACTGAACAATTTGAGCGCCTAGTCCATGTTTTGCTGCTATTATATCTTGACTATTGTAACTCTGTATACATAGGTTGTACAAAGGGGCTTTTAAAGAGATTCCAGACCATACAAACTACTGCTATAAGGCTAATTTTTGGCCTTCTAAGTACAACAGTATTTCTCCTTTATATGCCAGATATTATTGGTTACCTGTTGAAGGAAGAATTCTTTTAACACTAGCTTGTTTTCTTGTTAAAACTCTTCAAGGTTTGGTTCGTAGTTATTTTCTCTATCATTTTCATTTTGCAGCCTCCTTAAGATCACGATGTAGCAATAATGCCAACTTTTTGCCATCCCTTCTGTTAAGGGGAAAAGGAGACTGTCAATTTTTGAGAAATTCTTTGCTGTTCAGGCTGCTAGATTATATAAGGATATTGCTGGATTATTTTCATTTTCTCATCTTCATTTTAGAAAGAAAGTTAAAACTTTTCTTTAAGAAATATGCTCTAGTTTTCTAGTTCTCATTATTATGAGGAAAGAATAACATGGCTTGCACCATTGTTCACACGCCATGTTATACCTAGAACGTTGCCTACAGCTCAATTATATAGTTAACTTTTCCCCCAAGAATATCAACAGATTAACACATGTGCCAATGCTTCTGGTGAATCTTTTAAAGGGGCCAGCCAGTGTAAAATAAAAGCATAATTTTGCAAGATGAGGTGGCCTGGCATCTAGTGGTTTGTTCTTAAAATGGCAACTCTGCTAGGGCAGGAAGAACTGGAAATAAATCCGGGGAAGGGGGAGGCAGGGCATATGGTCTGGCCATTTTTAGTTTTTTTTTTTTTTTTTTTTACTAGATTCATCACTAGATGGGGGGTGGGGTTCAGGGAGGGGTATAGATCGTCAATGACAATACCACCAGGGAATTTTAAAACAATAAAGGCATTTTTATTTTATAGCTGCTGGCTCCTCTACTTGCATATTGGGTGGTTAATTTTGTAAAAACTCATTTCTGAGTAAATTAAAATTTTACTTCCTGAAGTGCATTGAAAATTACCCTTCTTAAGGAATCATTGTCATTTCATACATCTATTCTTCCTCTTCCCTGCTCCCTTCCTCCCACACACAAGAGAGAAACAGAAAGTAGATGCAGGCACTTTGTCAAATTCATATGAAGGAAGCTATACAAAAACAAGGAAGTATACCATACCAGCAATTCAGATAGAAACAGAGACCATAGTAGGCATACAGCAGACTTCATGAGAGACCACCAAAGATATCTACATAAGAATATAGACATGGGACTCACAGAAGGCACCACATCTAGTCCTATGGTCCTTTGGTACTCCTTAGGGTCCTTCCATAACCATGTGGACATCATGGATTTCTACTCTCACCTCTGGACTATCACCAGAACATTACCCGAGACAGTCATTCTGCAAAACATCAAAAATTAAGAAGGCATGCCACCAGGAGCAAAGAAAATGTATTAATATAGAGATAGACACTTTCTTTGTGGTAGAACACACTGGACTCATCAACAAGCTATGCACACTCTATCTTTCTGACATGGAAGGCTAAGAATGAAGACATGTTAGACATACTGGAGTTAAATACCACCCCGTTAGGTTGTTATCCTATCACAATACTGGTCAGGAAGCACCAACACAGGCTGACTAGTTGGACAGGTTCGAGTAGCAGCAGAAGGTTCATTGTATTTTATTCTTAGGCATAATTGCACAGTAGGCAGGCCTCTTTCAATTGAAATGAAGCTCTTGAACAAGTGGGCATAGGAGGAAGATGACAGGGAATAGACTCAGAAGTAATCTAAGGAAATATTTCTTTACATAAATGATGGGTGGAGGAGATGAGGACTGTGTCTGAATTTAGCAATTAAACCAGAGCTTCCTAAATTGTGGGTTGGGACCCCAGTGAGGTCACAAAACTGGGGTTATGACCAGGGCATGCTGTCTATAAGTACACTAGCTGGCCCCACTCGTGTTGCTCAGCAATAGGCTAGTACTTTGTAATTGAGAAAATCAAGGTTTATTTGTGTGTAATAACATTCTTATAAGTATGCTGAGGGGTGAGTGTGCGTGGAAGTGTGCTACTCTGGGATGTGTGAGAACAGGTGAGTGTCAGTGGGGGTGTGGTACTGAGGGGTGAGTGGGGATGTGCTGTTCTGGGGGGGTGTGATTGTTGTTTTGCTGAGGGTATGTGAGAATGGGTGAGTGTGAGTGGGGGGTGTGAGAATGGCTGTGTGTGACTAGAGTGGTTTGCTGACGGGTGTGTGAGAAAGGGTGACATTGAGTTTAATACTCCCTTAAATCAGAAAACGTGGAGACTGGATCCCTACCTAGCACTAACTTTTCTTTTCCGATCAATTTGTTTAGGTTGATTTTCTGGATTAGTTGTTTCTTTCAATCTAGCAAATGCCTGCTGTGTGGCTTCCACCTTTTTCCTGTCAAAGCACAGCCTTCTTTTCAAGGGCATATTGAAATTCAATTTCCCACCCTTTTCGAGGAGCATTCCCCTGGCAGGGTAGTGAATTCATGCACACACACCCACACTTCCCAGCCTGACCCTAATACTTTCTCCCTACCCTGTTCACTGGTAGGTGACTTGGAATAGCAAATTGTGTACCAGTGATACCTGTTTCTGTCAGCCATGCTAGCATGATATTGTGGTCCATAGTGTCAAAAGCTGCTGAGAAACCAGCAGTACTAACACAGAGGCAAATCCTCTGTCTCGGTTTCTGTGAAGATCCTGTAGTCGGGATATGAAGATTTCTGTTTTATAATCAGATCTTAGTCTAGATTAACATGGATTTGGCCAGTTTCTCTCCTCTAGCCATTTGTTGAGTTGAACACAGACTGTTCTATAAGTTTTACTAGAAATGGGATGTTAGATGCTGACTGGTAACTTTAAAGTATGCCCTGGTCAAGGTTGTTCTTCTTTAGCAATGGGACACACACTGACTGCCCTTTCTAATGCTGTTGGTAGTTGCACATTAGAAAGAGAGAAGTTCACAATTTTTGTGCCTCTTCTATGAGGCCACCACTTGTCTGCTGCACTATCTTTGATGGGCAGAGGTCGAGGGAGCAAGTAGTTGGTCAAAAGCCTCTTAGGATTTTGTCAAGATCCCCAGCAAAAAGGCTGTCCTAACTTAAGGGCCCTTTTACTAAGGCGCGTATGCGCCTACGTGCATCCAATGCGCATCAAATTGGAACTACCACCGGGCTACTGTGTGCCCCAGGCAGTAATTCCATTTTTGACGTACACCCAAAACGCGATAGAAAATATTTTCTACCATGTGACGCTTACCCAGTGATAATCGGCAGTTTACGCATGCTGGCTGCTTACTCCCAGTTAGCGCGTGAGACCTTACCGCTAAGTCAATGGGTGGCGGTAAGGTCTCAGGCTGAAAATGGATGTGCGCTGGTTTTAATTTTGCAGCATGTCCATTTTCAATCTGAAAAATTGACCGTGCGTCCAAAACATGCGCCTACACCAGTGCAGGCCCCTTTTCGGTGCACCTTAGTAAAAGGGTTCCTTAAACCATACAGCTATTCGAATAGCAGCTGAATATTGCTGCTCTCTGTATAATTAGATCAGGTCCGTGATGAAAATGTATATCCAGTGCTGCTGCTTCCACTACTCCTCCTAAGCTGAGTGGGAGCCCTCCAACTGCATTGCTGCCAGTGAGGGATGGTGCTTTATTATTGTATTTTTAATAGCTAGGACAAGCATGTTCCTTGGCAATCTGTAGAACTTTCTTGTTCCTCACTATTGAAATTGTGGTAGTGAAACAGCACGTCCAGACCTGCCAACCTTTTTGTAGGTCATCTCCCACAGAGAAGCCAGGATCTCCCGCTGAGTGGCCTCCCCATCCACTGGCAGCAGGAAACACCTTCATAAAGCACTATCTCATGCTGCTGCTGATCCCATGGCAGCAGGAGATGACATTTTATGAAGGTGTTCCCTGCTGCTGCTGGATGAGGAGGCTACTCCTTTTGCCACTGGTAGCGAATCAATGGATTTGGACGGGCAGAGCAATGGGTGCAGTTGTGGGCAGAGCTGGGTGGGGCATGACAGAAGTGGGGGTAGAGTGGGATGGGCTGGGGCATGCTCTAGATCTCTTGCTGAGTGGATCAACCCCCTTGGCAGCTCTGCACCTCTCACTGGCAGGATCGTAAGTGGAGGACCCCCACTCAGTTTAGAGGGAGCAGTGGCTCCTTTTGTGGATAGTTGCATTGAATATAAGTAGACAAATGCTAACAGCAGCATTTGAATGTTGATCTGAAAAATATTAAGGATCATTACGAGAAAGAAAATGAAAGTAATAAAAAACAAAAAACAATCTGGTTGATTTTCAAAATTATTTAACTGGCCAGAAACAGCCGCTGACCGATTTAAATCGCTTGTAAGGGTCTATCCAGTAATATGGCACTTGACCAGTTATCGCTGCTGAAAACTAGCGCTTAACACCTAAGTGAAAACTGGCTATTGTGGGGACATTCCAGGGGTGGAATCAGCTGTTGGCTGGTTAAGTGCCGATATTCAGCATTTAATCAGCCAGGGTAATCACATAAATGGGACTGCATAAAACCCAGTCCTATCTTAATGCAGTAACCCATAGCAGCTTAAGTTCTGAATATCGATTTATCTGGTTATGCGTTAGCTGGCTTTACATAAACCAGATATTCAATGTCGAAGCCCAGACATGGCCCGGCATTGAATATCCAGAATAATGCCAGCGGCAGTCAGCAAAATGCTTACTGCCACTGGCTGGAACCAAGAAGCCCTTTTACAAAGCAGCAATATGGCTGCACGCTATTTCCGGTGCTCGAAAATTATTTTACTTTTTTTAGCACCGGAGGTGTTTCAGGTAGAAATCGGACAGAGCCATGCACTTCCCAGTTACTGCTAGGTTAGTGCGGGAACCCTTACCACCTCCTAAATAGGAGGTGGTAAGGACTTCCCAGGAAATGGCCATGTGGCAAGTGCTTAACTTACCACATGGCCATTTCCTTAAAAAAAAAAAAAACTCTTTTAATGCAGCTTGGTAAAATGACCCCTACGTTTCCTAAATACAGAACTCTTTAGAAAAAAAATAATGAAAGAGCCAGAGATTTGAAAGGAGAAAAATCCTGTTGAAATAATCATGTTCCTGAATTTCAGATGTAATATTTCGAATAGTACTTTATCAGAAATAGCATTCCAAAGGTAATTACCTCGTCTTTAAGAATCTCTCGTTCTTCCAGAATACTGAGATGACAAGGAAAATATTTAATAGATGTCCCTTCCTTTCATCAAATTCATTTGGAAGAAGGTCCAGCCCAATTATTGTGCATTGCTAGTTGGACGTTATGGAACAAACTGCCACTTGAATTAAGATTAATGATGTCATTTCTTTCATTGAGGAAGCTATTAAAAGCACACATTTCAGCAAGCATTTGCTTGCCCCTGATGGTTGTTGTTTTAAATATGATTAATACTATATTTTTCTGACATATGAATGCTCTTGTTTTTAATATTATTTTTATGTGATTTTATGTCTATTACTTTACATGTGTTTTTTTTATGTAACCTGCTTAAATTCCAGGTGACTGGGACCCGGATATTCAAATCTGGGAGCCAAGCCTGCTCCGGCATTGAATATCCAGAATCGGTGCAGCTCACTGCTGTGAGCGTCTCAGATGCTACTTACCAGCAGGGGCCCAAATATTTATTTATTTATTGCATTTGTATCCCACATTTTCCCACCTATTTGCAGGCTCAATGTGGCTTACATTATTCCGTAATGGCGAACGCCATTCCCGGAGTGAGAAATACAAATTGGTATTGCATTAAAGTTCATAAGTGATAGAGTAGATAAAGCAGTCAAGTATAGAGAATTCATTTTCAGGATGAGAAATAAAGAGGTGGTGCGTTAAAGTTAATTCGTGACAAAGTAACTGATGCAGTCAGGTATAGAGAGTTTGGTTTTGGGCAGAATGTCTAAAATGGAGCTTCACATGATCTCCCAACCTAAGTGTTATAAATAACACTGATTAAAACAACATAAATGACAAGCAATTTCAACCAACTGTACATTTTTATGAAATAGTAGCCATTTGATTCACCAGTATGGCCATACAAAATATCGTTTTCGTCTTTGTATTTGCAGTTTCTGTAGTTTCCTTATTTGTTCAGAATGCTTTAATGTTTTGTCTTGCATATAATGAAAAATATGTGAAGCTAATACTTTGCTCTTCTTTTGCTTTTCATCAGCAAACTCGTCTCTTCTTGGAGGAGGAGGAGGTAAGTGTTTGTGTAACTTTTTTTTTTTTGCTTCTGACACGAAAGTGACTACTTAAGGGGCCCTTTTACCAAGCCACGGTAGGTATGCAGCAATTTGGTGGGCTTGGTGTGCAGCAATTTGATCCTCCCACCAGGTTGCTGCGGAGCCCGGGAATAGTACTGACTTCCACCATATGTTTCTTGCGCCAAAAATTTATTTTTTAGTGCCAGGGGTTTACCCAGCGATAATCAATTACTGCCGAGAAAGCATGGGAGCCCCCAGAAATGGCCACACAGCAAGTGTTATACATCTGCACAACCATTTTCATTAAAAAAAATTCCTTTTACCAGCAAACCCGCACAACAACACTACCAGAGGAGTCCTTTTACTGCTGCTTGGTAAAAGTACCCCTAAGACAAGAATTAGTAATCATAAATCATAAACATCTTGTATAAAAAGAAAATAATGAATTCTTAGATGTAAATGTGTTGTATATCAGAGTGCAACTTGTTTAAAATTAATTGCAATTTTACCTTTATGATATACATGTATTGCTAATCTGAGTACTGTGGCTGTATGTCCACTACTGTACTATATTTTAAAACACAGATTTCAATTCATGTTACCTTATGATGTTATTTTAATGGTAATTTTATAAGGGAGTATGTATTTAAGTGGTAAAGTACCACTCTCTTTGGTGATATTTTAGTAATTTACTGGTGGATTTGGCAACATGTATGCATAAATGACCTTTTATGAAACACTAGTAAAAGAAGCCCATTTCAGAGCAAATGAAACGGGCGCTAGCAAGGTTTTCTTCGCCAACACCCCCCCTCCCTCCCTCCCTGGCCAACCCCTTCGTTGTTCTGGCATTGCTCCGCCCCCAACGTCATAACATTTGATGTTAGGGCGGGGCCCGGAGCGATTTCCCACCCCCGCCTCCCTGCCTCCCTCCCTGCCAACCCCTTCATTGTTCTGCCATTGCTCCGCCCTCGAGGGCAGGGCCCGGAGCGATTTCCCCCCCCTGCCTCCCTCCCTGCCAACCCCTTCATTGTTGTGCCATTGCTCCGCCCTCGAGGGCGGGGCCCGGAGCGATTTTGGTGGCTTCACCACCACGAACCTTCAAACCTTTTTGAAGGAAGTCAGAGCTTGGCTTCACTGACGTCAGTGTCCTCAGAACGTTGAGGGTGAGTTTTATTATAGTAGATTAACTGGTGCAAATGCAGGTGCTTTGAAATGATGGTACATGCGTACTTCCCTAGTGGGTATGCCCAGGGCAGAGTGTGAAGGGAGCACATAAGTGCGCACAAAAGCCCCGATATTCAGACCGCAGTTGGCGCTAAACCCAGATATTCAGTGCCGGTCCGTTTCCGGTGACCAGCACTGAATATCCGGTTTAACTTTGCCGGTCCAATTTTAACTGGCCACACTGATATTCAGCACTGGCCGCGTAAAGTGGTGGCCAAATATGACTCAGAAACTGCAATTTTAACTCAAAATTTATATATACAAATAATGAAAAAATTAAAACATTTTTTATGATATGTGCTCAGTTTTAGGTGTATACACTTAAACTCAGGAACTGAGATGTTATAGCACCTTTCCATACATCATAGCACACCCTGCCTCCTCCTGATAAGTTATAGCTCAAATCAAATCTTCAAAGTAAACCAAAAAAAATTTTTTGTTAATGCAAATTATGTAGCGCTGTTACTTAGCTTGATCAGTGGGTTTAATGCAGTCAATGGTGTGTATAAGTCATTTCATACAGATTCCTGGTTAGTGTATAACTTTTTTTATATAGTGCAAAGCTTCTTCATTCAAAACATCCAATAAAGACAACACAACTTCCCAAGTTCCCAAACGGCGTCTTCAGGGGAACTCAACATACAGCAACTTCAGAAGGAAACCTTCTCCAAATTGGTCTTAGCCTGTTCACAGGCCTTTTTTAAAAATGGGGCAGTGAATGGCTGTGCACTAATATCTAAATTAGCATGCGGCTATTTACTGCCTGAGCCCTTAATGCCACCTATTTAGGAGGCGGTAAGGGCACACGTGCTAACACCGTGGCAATGTGGCCACACTGCCGATTACCACTGGGAACATACCCCATTGTAGAAAACATAAAATTATTTTCTACAGCTGGAAACTGTGTGCACCAACTTCGGAACTACCGCCGGGCTCCCACACTACCCCGGTAGTAGGGCTGATTAGGCACACACTACCCGTGCAGTAGCCCTACTGCGCTTTTCTAAAAGGGTCCCTAAGTTACTAGGAGTCATTCTTGATTCTCAACTAGCAATGGATCTGCATGTTCTGTTCTTCAAAAAAAATGTTTTTTAATTGAAATTGAAATGGTATTTTGAAGAATATCTGGTTTTTATGGGTCTTTCACAAAAGCAGACATGTAGGTAGCAAGCAGTCCAGAATGCTGCTGTAAATTGGTTGTAAGTGGGAGATCTGACCATGTGCCCCCTTATTTGATTCAGTTGCATTGGCTACCTGTAAGAGCTAGAATTGCATTTAAAAATTTTGAATTTTGTTTTTCAAATCCTTTATGGACAGAGCCCTAGCTACTTAACTGATTTTGTTAAGCTTTATATCCCTTCATGAACTTTGTGTTCTGTGGCAGAAATAAGACTGGTCAACCAATCCAAGTTTCTTTGCAAATTGAAATCCACAGAACAACAAACATTGGTAGGCAAAGGAAAGGAACTTTGGAATCTCCTTCCATCTTCTATTCATAATATTATGAATTATATGATACGCCAGTGTAATCTGAAGACCTGGGTAGTTTCATCTAACTGCTAGTCTTTACTCACTGAAAATGCTGTGTTTTATAATAGTTGCTGTAATGGTTTATTTTGCTTCTCATGTATTATGATAGATTTTATATAATGTTTTATGGAATTTTTATGCATATGGGAATTTTCCTTTTCTGAAATCTCTCTGAACTGGCTGGTTGGGTGGTATATAAATGTGTTAAATTAAATTAAGGGCAATTTCATTCCTACCCAGAAAATACAGAGACAACATTTGTAATGTATATAGCTAGTGAGGGATGATAATCATATTATACAAGGCTATCCTGCCCATCACAGACAAGGGATAGGCCTGCGGAACCTGCAGTTCCTTTATATAGGTAACTGCCTACTTCAGGGGACATTCTCCCTCCCAGGTTGCTTTGACAGACACTGCCAAGGGCAGCTGGCTTGTTATGATTCTATTAGAATTCTGCTAGTCAGACAGGGGAATGCTTGGAACAGCTCCTGATTGGTACATCAGGGGCTGAGCTGATGTCAGTCTGATCTACTTAAGCTCACCTGTCCCTAGAACCCCTGCTTTGGCATTACTTCAATTCTGCTGAAGCCTTACCTTTGCTCTGACTGAGCTATTAGCTCTGTTGCTCTGTCTCTGTCTGCCTGCTGCTGCCTGCGTGTGTCTAATTACCTCTCTCACTACACCTGGGTTTCTCTGTTTGGCTGTGGTGCTGTGTGGTGAGTTCCTACCTTGTTCTGTTCCAGTTTTTGATTTGCTTCCCCTTCCTTCAGAGTTCCCTTTGTGCTGTGTTTGTTTTCTGCTTGGCAGGTCCTGCCCTTGTAGCAGACTCGGGACCCTTTTGTTTCACTCTGTGGGGGGTTGTTTATTTGCTCTTTCATTGTACTTCCGATTAACCCATTGTCTGCAGTGTTCCCTGCCTCTGGTTGCTGTGTGTGTGCTGAGCTTGGTTTAACCCTGCAGAGCTTCTCTGCTTCTGGCAGTTGTCTGTTTACTGCAGTCTTCCTTTTGAGACTGTTTCAGTCCTTTCTTTGCTGTACTACCTCCTGTATTACAGAGCACTGTCCCTTTCTGTGCTGGGTGTGTGTGTTAGGCTTCGCACTCTGTTTTGCGGACTTTTCCCTTCCCTGTCTGCTGAGGGTCTCTGCCTACAGTATCTTATATTACATTCCCTCACCTTCTTTGTGTGTGGTGGGCTACGGCTTGACGTGTTTCTGTGTATGCTTCCCTTTCACCGTGGGGGACCCCTTGTTTAGTTTCTTTCTCCCCTCCCTAAGTATGAGTTGGTTCCAGTTAGGCCGTGAGGCCCGCATGCTTGAATTCTGAGTGAATCGGTTCCCAATAGGCCGTGAGGCCCGCCTGATTGCCCTATTGTCCCTTTTCTGGAGGTGCAAGTTGGTTGCTGCGTGTGTGTACAGGGCTTGGTAGCTGGGTAGTGTGTAGTGCCTGCTTGGCCCACCCTCGGCCTTGGCCTAACCCCTATACTAGGCCTCGGCCGGGGCCCGAGGGCTTACACAACCAGACTAACATGGCTTGTGGTTTGCCACATCACTTAACTTCAGACTTGAACCTTTAGGAATTGGAGTTAGAGTGGTATCCCCGAAAAGATCAGAAAATGTTCCCACCTTAAAATTTTCTAGCCATGATGCTAAAAATCCTAAATATTTGTTGGCGATATCCTTCATCAAGTAGGTAGGGCAATTGTCCATCTGACAGTTCGAGGATGAATATTTTAGCACCATTCTCTTAATTTCTGCAGATGATACTGGCAGAAACTGGTGCCATATTTTACCTGATGGAATACTCAAATTTAGGGGCTCAGGATTAATATAAGATTAAATTGAGGAAGTGTTATATAATAAATTATTATTTCTACATTAATAGGACAGGAGGCACCGGATCCAAAGCAATTGTACAAACTTGTAAATTTTTGAATTAGCCAGCTGATTTAGGGGTCCTTTTACTAAGATGCACTGGCAATTAGTGTACACTAAATGATGAGATGCCCATAGGAATATAATGGGTGTCTTAAGAACCCCCTAATAATGGAAAATTAAAGTTCCCTGACAGCAGCAGATCTATTAAGATTTTTCAAATAGAAAATTGATGAAATTAGGGCCTGTTTGGTCATAAATTTATACTCTCTTACAGCTCTGTGCCAATTATTTTTTGCTACAATCTTTATACCAAGTTCCTGTAACCATCTGTACATCCCTTTTTGCACCATAAATCATCTGTGAACAAAGGAGCCTAATGCTTAAAATAGCGTTTATGCCGAATCAAAGGAGCAATATTATCTATAACTCGCATACTAACCTGATTCCACTTTGTGATTAGAGGCTGTGGTGGTTCATCTCATTCTCTTAAAGCCTGATTTACATTTGACTAAAATACTTCTTTATCGATTTTTATCCATAATTCTCTTGGATCTTATATAGAGGTGGTTTAATCATTTTAGTTATTTCTTTCCAGATAGTATTAAACTGTAGGAAGTAGTGATCTGACCATATTACGGGCTACCAAATTTGGTCCCCAATCATGAAATTTTGTATGGGTTGGTTAATGTTGGCAAATAAATCCAGTTCATTACCCTTTTCATGTATGGGTTGGGGTGAGGACCAATCAAAATCCAATGATTCCACTAAATTGAGAAAATCTAATGGCTTTGCATCATTAGGGTCATCCAATTGTAAATTTAAATCACCTAATAAAGTAAGATTTGATGTTTCTACAGCATACTTTGTTAAAAAAATAGATGTGATCTTGAGCTTCCCCAGGTAGGCAATAGAATAAAATACAATAAAAAGGATCTACCAGAGAGGTATCAGATATGGTACAAGTGAAAATTTTCAGGGAAGTAAATTAAAATGTTGATTTGAAATGGATAGAAAAACTTTATAGATTAGAGCTATATCCTTGTCTCTCTTCCTCTCCCTAGGTAACATAGTAACATAGTATATGACGGCAGAAAAAGACCTGCACGGTCCAACCGTTCTGCCCAAGAAGATGAACTCATGTGTATACCTTACCTTGATTTGTACCTGTCTTTTTCAGGGCACAGACTTATCTTTTTCAGGGCACAGACCGTATAAGTTTGCCCAGCACTATCCCCTCCTCCCAACCACCAGCCCCGCCTCCCAACACCGGCTCTGGCACAGACCGTATAAGTCTGCCCAGCACTATTCCCCGCCTCCCAACCACCAGTCCCGCCTCCCACCACCGGATCTGGCACAGACTGTATAAGTCTGCCCATCACTATCTTTTCCTCCCAACCACCAACCCCTCTTCCCCCCACCAGCTCCGCCACCCAATTTCAGCTAAGCTTCTGGGGATCCACTCCTTCTGCACAGGATTCCTTTATGTATATCCCACGCATGTTTGAAGGTAGATGTAATATCTTATGCTTCTTATCACTGGATCATCTCTTGATAGTATTCAGTAATACATACAATGCCTTACTTTTCTTCTTCTATCCATTCCTTCAAGATAATTGCTTTATTAGCTATCAATTTGGCATTTACTGTATTTTTCGGACTATAAGATGCACCGGACCATAAGACGCACCTAGGTTTTCCTACCAAATTTGGAGGAAAAAAAAAGTGCATCTTATAGTCCGAAAAATAGTTACAGGCCCCCCTCACTGTTCCAGGCGCACTCCCTCCGTTACAGGCATCTCCCTCCATTACAGGCTCCCTCCCTCCCTCCGTTGGAATTTTAAAACTCCTCACCTCGTCGGTGTGACTCGCAGTAGCAGCAGCGCTTCAGCGTGCACATCGCTCTTCACTCAGCCTTCTCTCTCTCAGCTCTCTGGTGCCTGTAACGGGGAGGGAGGCTACATTCGGACTATAAGATGCACCCCCCATTTTCCTCCCAAATTTAGGAGGAAAAAAGTGTGTTTTTTAGTCCGAAAAATACGGTATTTAATAAAACAATACTAGGATATAAGAGCTTTCTATAGTAGTTGTTTTTCCCACAGGTGCCAAAGACCAGGTAAAAGTTTTTCCCCAACTAGTAGAATTTCTAGAGTGAGGGTGGGCTCATGTTCTTCTTTAATTATCACTTCAATCGTATTTGGCATAGCATATGCACACTCTACAATATTGTATGTCTGAAATAATTTCCAATTCTCAGTCTTCTTTCTTTTGATATAATTATAGGAATTTGAGCAGGGACTGTCCCTCTATGTTAAATTGTACAGTGCTGCGTAACCCTAGTAGCGCTTTAGAAATGTTAAATAGTAGTAGTAGTAGTAGTAATTGGCCACTCTCACCCCTTATATGCAGTCCTTCACTGTGCTGTCATCTTATCAACGTTTAATCAAGTATTTCCAACCACTCTCACCCCTGACATAAATCCTCCCCCCCCCCAAACAAAACAAATAATAATACTAAAACTTAGGGTTGTATGTTGCTTAGATTTTTAGTTGTGATTAGTCGCATGATTAAAAAAACTTTAAAGTTTTAATCATGATTAATCACACAGTTAAAGCTGTTTCATATTTTAAATTATTTATTTCCAACAGCAGCTCCTTGTGACTCTGGGCAACTTACTTAAATCTCCATTGCCCCAGGTACAAAATAAATACTCGTATATAATAACATAATAAGTACCTGTAAGCTGCTTTGATTGTAACCACAGAAAGGCGATATATCAAATCCTATCCTCCTTCCCTTCTCTAAAGGACTGATAATCTCCCTGCCTCCCACCCCCAGATCCAGCATCTCTCCCTTTCTCTCCCTTCCCTCCCTCCCTCCTCCTCTTACCCCAGGTTCATTATCTCTTTTTCATGGGATCCGTTCTCTCTCTCTCTCTTCCCTTTCTCCCACCCCCTTCCATCCGTATGAGCAGCAATACAAACTTGTTGGTGAGCAGCACCAGGCTCTTGTGGCTGCTGGAGCTCACTGCCTCAGTTATAGTTTCCGTCGGTGGCCCCTCTAGGTCTGCTCGTAAGTTTGCAGCTCATGCCCCTCCCTCCACCTGGGGTTCAGCATCTGCTCCCCCTATCAATCCCTCCCGCTAGCCTAAAAGGTGGTCGTCTGTTGATCCTTGACAGTGGCAGCATTGCACATATGCTGTTTAAAGCCTGGTTTGAAGCTTTCCCTCTGATCTCGCTTCCTGTTTCTGCCTGGGCAGGACAGATCAAAGGGAAAGCTTCGAACCCAAGCTGCAGGCAGCATATGTGCAACACTGCCACTGATGAGGATCAACGGAAGACCACCTTTAAGGTAATCTGGTATGGGGGGTGGGGGATGAGGTTGAATCAGGGGGTGGAAGATGTCAAATTGCATTGTGGAGAAGAGTTGGGAGTGGAAGAGAGCACATGAGATGTTTGAATGAGACAGGAGATGCTGCAATGTGATTAATTTTTTTAATTGCAGTTAATGATTGCTGCAATGTGATTAATTTTTTTTAATTACAGTTAATGATTAATATTAATTACAGAGTTAGCTGTGATTCAAATGCAACCCTACTAAAAATAGACTACTGCAGACTATCTAGTCCAACAGAATTTCCTAATCTAAAAGGATCATAATCATAATCTCAAACTCACGTAGGACCTTATGACCCAACGTACCAACATTGAACACAATTCGTTATGCAGAAACATCAGTATGTGCTTTTTTTGTTCTAGGTTCAATATTTTGGAATAAGCTCCCAGGACATATTCATTTTTGTACTACTTTGCAATAATTTTAAAAGGTTTCAAAAACTAACTTGTTCCTACAAGTTTTTCCAGCACTTAGATTAATGCTTTTTAATATTTAATCAGTACAGTTTCCCAATTTCAGGCTGTTTTTTAATGTATTATTCTTATATCTTTATTTTAATTTATGTCTTCTGAGTGGATAATTTAAGTATATTTATTTTGTAAGCTGCTTAGTGTTAGGCAGGGTATACATTATTTTAAAGAAATTTAAAATTATGAAATACTAGTAAAATAAAACCACCTACACATTAAAAAAAAACACGTAAGAACGAAAGGAAGTTGCACAAGAAGGGGCCCACCCGCCCCTTCGGCACAATGCCTCAGAAGCAGTCATCCCCTTAGTAGCATCTCAGATGATGTCATCAGAATGTGACTCACTCATTGTTCACTGTTCCTCCCACAGCCAATGACAATGATTACTGAATCCTAAAATTCAGAAGTAGGTGTGGTTAGTTAATACTTACAGTGTTGAATCCTTCTGGAATATATCTGTGGATAATGGCTTCATAGTCTCTTTTTCTTGTTATGTCATTTTGATCTTTTTTAATATTGTACTGTATATGGCAGAAGTCCACAAACATTTTATGAGAAAGGCTGTATAAAATATTAGAAGTCAATTAGAGGGCTGGATAAATATTTGAATAACCGTAACCACATGCATACACATTTTGGAGAGTATGGGAATTGTTGCTCAGGTCCTAACTGGTTTTGGGGTTTTCTTACACAATGCTCTTATAGCGTTAGCACTGAAGATATGTTTTCAGAGAAATGGACCAATTTTTGTGGAGTCCCTCAAGGTTCTCCTTTATCTCCCACTCTCTTCAGTGTTTATGGACATTCTCTAGGACATCATTTGGAAAAACAATGTATTTACCTTTATAGCTATGCAGATGATTTATCTGTGCTAATTCCCATTAACTTCACGGTGTCTGCACATTCTCAGTTAATTCTTAGTGTTCTTGATATTTTGGCAAACTGGATGAAACTACATAAATTAATATAAAATACAGAAAAACAAAATGTATGCATATTTGTAATTCTGTAGATGATGATAACAGTGTGACAATTAGTCATATAAGGTATCATTCTTTTCTCTTCTATCAAAATATCTGGCGTACTTCTTGATTCCAACCTTACATTGCATTCGCAGATTATTATTTTGACACAGAAATCTTTTCATGTCATGAGAAATCTACACCATACAAGTAAATATTTTGATCAGGATCATTTCCATATTATAGTTCAATCCCCTATACTCAGTTTCTTAGATTACTGTAATGTTTTTTATCTGGGATGCTCAAACAAGTACTGAAAAAGCTTCAATCCATCCAAAATACTCCTTTATACTTAATCTTTTCTCTGAAGAAATTTGATAGCGTATCAGCTTTTTATAGGAAAGTTCACTGGCTCCCCATACAAGCGAGGATCTTTTTTAAAATTTTGTTGTTTGCTTTCTAAGGTGTTTTTTGGCTCTGCTCCATTATGTTTGTTAAATCATTTTGTAATTATGGTATCTACTAATCCTCAAATTCTATATATGGCGCCTTCAGTTGTGTGCACTAATCTGGCCACATATTCAAATTTTGCACAAAACTTAATTGAGTAACAAGCCAATCAGCGCTGATAATTGGTACTTAACCAATTAGTAGCACAAATTGGCTTTAATTAGAATTTATGTGCACAACTTTCTAGATGTATTCTATAATGTGGCGCATGTAAATTCGAATGCACACAGTCAAAAAGGGAGCATAGAATGTGTGGGTTGTGGATGTTTAAATAAACTATATGCCCTATTATAGACTACACCCGATGTGCACACCTAACTTAGGCACAGGTATTTAGGCTTGGTTTTAGGTGGCTTAAATTGGTGTGCTTAAATTTTTGGCATAGTTTATAGAATCATGCTAACTGTGTGGTTTTACAGTGCTGATTTTTGAGGCATCATATATAGAATTTCCTCCTAAGTCTACAAGAAATGTAAATTTGTTTACTTATCCATCTTTAAAAAAATAAGAGACTAAAGTTAGTTGATATTTTACTTTCATTTCCAGCAGCAAAGCTAGATCAAGATGTACTACCCTTATAATTGTCTGCTGTTCATTATATGCATTTTAGAAAACAGCTTAAAATATACTTTTTAGGAAATATATTTTGAATTCTAGAGGATAATATTCCACAGCGACTGAGTATGACTTATCTAACATAATTGTCTGCTGTTCATTTGTTAATAGAAGTTTTAAGTTGATTAGGGAATGTTAGTCGGTTTTTAATTTGGATACTGTACTATCTGGTGACTGTCCAGCTTCTTAATATTGTAACCTGCTTAGAACCACAAGGTCAACTGTGGAATATAAATTGTATTAATATGTTATGTTACCCTCTGAAAATTCAAGAGGAGGGGGGTTTTCTCAAATGTTGAGGTAATGTAGCAGCAGCTGTTGGAATCCTAGAATTGCCCCTTTAAAGTCTATGGAGTTTATGGTCAACCAGCATTTTTTTTTTTACAGTTCCCCAGGTATTTTCAAACATGCAAGTTCAGATTCTTTGTACCATAAAAGGGACTGATTTGGTATTATAGCAAATATTGAAGGAACAGTGAAATTGAGTGTTTTAACTAAAGGTGGTGTGTGTTAAGTAATTAAACTCAAACTGCATAGGTAAGCAGAATGAATCAGCCATGTAAATTGATAACATCATCTGATGGCACTGGGGATGTGCATTCATTTCAAAACAAAATGTAAAATACAGTGCATGAGGGCATTTTTGGTTCATAATCTCTTAAACGAATAGAGTGGCTGTGGGACCATTTGTATCCATTCATTTTCAGTGCCATTAGACTCTATAAGGCTAGGAAAGCAGTCTAGCTATTTACGTGGCCAGACAAAATGGAGCTGCCTTGGGGAGGGATAACAAAGAAACAGGAGTCACTTATCATATTGAAATTTTTGACAAGCTACCAAACAAACCTATCCCAATCTCATTTCTTCTAAATCACACTGCTAATGACCTTCATCAGGAAACAGAAAAACATAAGGCACACTATTTTGTGTTCATTTTTTTTTGTGGGTTTCGGAAGGATTGGATGGTTTGTTAGCTGTAGGCTAAAATAAAAGAAGTGAAAGTTGAAAAATAATATCGTCAGGCTGAGAAAGAAAACACTCAGAGCATAGGCTAAAGTGGCCAGCTGCCCATTTTCTGATCAGGCAGTTTAATGTTGCTGCCATTTCTACAATGTCTGGTTACAAAGAGTAACCAGATATCCTATTGTCCGGTCAAGCGTGGTTGACCAAGCAAGAGCAGGAATAAGAGGCATCTGCTCTTATCTCTTTCTCATTTCTCAGCTCTGTGTTGCTGCTTTAGCTCTTCATGCTGCTGATCACTCTCCCATGTGGTTCACTGATTTTCTTTTTGAATTGCTTGGGGCTTTATAAGTATTGAGCACTGTGCAGTTCAAAGAGATCAGTGAACCATAAAGGAGGGGAGGCACAAGCAGCTAAAGTTGCTGCAGAAGTCTTCACTGACTGCTAGGCTAGAACAGGAAGTAGGTAGCAAGGGGGAGGAGACAAAAATTCTATGAGATGGAGGGAGAATGGGGAAGTAGGGGTGCTTGATGGGGCAGGAGTTGCCTGAATGTAGAGAGGAAATGAGGTACTTGATGGAGAAGGGGAGAGGTGTGATGTTTTACAGTGAAGGGGGAAGGAAAGGAGGTGTTTGATAGGAGAGGAGGAGAGCTTAAAGGCACAAAAGGGAGGGAACAGGGGCCCCTAGTGAGGGAGATGGGAGAAAGGATGCACCTGATGGACATGGGGAGAGAAGAGGGATGCCTGATGAGTGAGGAGGGTGAAAAGAGGTACACCTGATGAGGAAGGAGGGGGTCCTTGAAGATAGAAAGTTTATACAAGGGAGAAGGTCCTGAGGGGCAGTATCAAATCAAGATCTTAGAATGATACATTAGCAGTGGAAGGTGGAGAGACATACAGAAGGTAGAGGAAGGGAAGTAAGGGGGAAAGAGAGGTAGCTGCAGAGATCTAAAAAAAATACCAGACGTGCAAAATTATTTCATGCTTCTTTTAAATTAATTTGCTACAGAATTTTCATTTACTAAAATATAAAGTAGAGGACCTATCATGGCAGCATTTTTTCAGCAACCACAGAGGTCAACAGGACAAAAGGGACTTGAGATATTTGCTTCCAAAATATTGTTTTTTAATTTGTAATAAAATAAGCATTATTACACTGTTGTAATTTATTAAAGCATATACATGTTTCTAAGAATGCTCATGTTATTCTATGTAATATATTTTGTAAAATATATTACATAGGGGACCCCCGCCAGCAAAGGTACCTGGTGGCAGAGGCAGCGGCGGGGGAGGGTCGACGGTGGCGGGAGTGGGGTTGAAAGGGGGGGGGTTGAAAGTGGTGGGGGAGGGTCAGTGGCGGGGATAGGCAGGCTAAAATGTGCCCTCCACCTCAGATTTTGGCCCCCCTCCCGCTGAGGTCTGACTACGCCCTTGGTACATCGCTGTGCTTAGTGTGTGCGGGGTCAAAGGCATGCACACACTCACACACTCTCTGATACTTTTTGTGGGTATGAGAGTCAGAGGACACACATGCACACTGATTCTTTCTGCAGGTATGTGAGTCAGTTTGCTAGTAAAGTCTAGCATGTTATGTGGATGCACAGGAGTGAGTTCTTTTAGCCCTATGTACAAAAACATAAAAAATGAGGGAGAGCTCCACTTTCCCTGCCCTTCTCTGTTTCCACTGCTACTGTACAAGAAAGGGAAGAATGGTGGGGGGGAGGGGTGAAAGTGTTCACTTCATATGTGGGTTAGATATGACACTGGTACAGAGTGGAGCAAATATATGAAATTCACCCAATACACCCTACTTATCTCTTCACCAAAACGCACCCCACAGATCCATCCTCACATCTTATTTTTTTTTTTGTTACATTTGTACCCTGTGCTTTCCCACTCATGGCAGGCTCAATGCGGCTTACATGGGGCAATGAAGGGTTAAGTGACTTGCCCAGATTCACAAGGAGCTGCCTGTGCCTGAAGTGGGAATCGAACTCAGTTCCTCAGTTCCCCAGGACCAAAGTCCACCACCCTAACCACTAGGCCACTCCTCCACTCTTCTTACACACCCCCTCACCCAAAACACACACCCCATACATAACCTCTCAGCCACCAAATACTTTACACACTCTACACACTCTGTAATCCAACATATACCAAGTCTTGTGGTACTAGGAGGACCTACTGAGGGAAGAAACCTTCATTGGTGAGTATCTTACCTGCTGGAAGTTGCATTCAAACTTGTGAAAAGATAAACGAGGTTAACTATGTAACTCCATTGTTTTTTTAAAATTACTCTGCTTATTTAGCATTTACTGTAAGCCGCACTGAACCTGCTATCGAGCGGGAAAGAGCGGGGTATAAATGCTACAAATAAATAAATAAATTAGTGTTTTCTTTAAAGTCTCTGTTAGGATTTAATATATAAAACCCTGCACACCAACCCTTATCCACCATATCTACACCGCATGAGAAGAATTCACAGAGTGACAGCTGTGGATGAGCATGCATTGGCAGAGTCAGAGACAGATTCTAATCCAATATAATGAAGATTACTGTAAAGGGGTGTTGTGGGGTTTTGCCGCAACCGTCCTCCTACAGCCAAAGAATCTCTGCTTTCCAGGAATCCCCTTTTCCTCCTCCAAATCAATACCAGGGAACACTGCAGGCAGCTTAAACCTGTAGGCAACCAATGACCCCCCCCCCCCCCCCCCCCCCCCCCCCAGGATCATAACTCTAGTTTTATCTCCTGTCAAACTCCTCTCTCCCCCCACTCTCCCCAATCATTCTTCATACCAGGGCACTATTTCTCTGCATTTTATTTCAAAATTGCTCTCCTTGGGCTGGGCTTCCTCTCAACCAGGGACCTACCAATCACTCCCCCCCAGTGTCTCTCTAGGGAATTTACTCTCTCAGTAATCCCCATACAATGGGGGATTACACCTATTTCTTTCTTTGTCTAGCAGTTTCCTTCTCTTTTTCCAGGTACTTAACTCAGTTGAAACCAGGGCTGGGATAGCAACATAGTAAATAATGGCAGATAAAGACCGGAACGGTCCATCCAGTCTGCCCAACAAGATAAACTAATTTTACATGGTATGTAATACTTTTTATGTATATCTGAGTTTGATTTGTCCCTGCCTTTCTCAGGGCACAGACCGTAGAAGTCTGTCCTGCACCGGTTTTATTCACCAAATACCGGCGTCACCATGAGCCTTCATTCACAACTACCTGTGGATTTTATTTTTACATCCTATCTCAGATGACTTTTAGTCTAGTTACTGCAATGGCAGTGAAGGGGGAGGAGTGAGTATAAGGCTCCCTCTGGAACCCTGCAATCATGAGTCCTAAATCCAGTTGCTAAGAGTTATTCAGCAATGACTTATTATTTTGCCCTGCTTTCTCCCCCCTCTCAGTGATTGTGGACTTCCATGGTCAGTGAATGACCTGAGTTGGGATTGCATTGTAGTACACCACTGAGTCACTAGGCCAGCCTTTAGTACAGTCTATTTTGGTTTGAAATCTTGCACTCTGATTATTACAATGCATTTGCTGTGAGCCTATTTAATTATCAGCAACAATTGCTGTTCTCTAAGGGCTTGATAATCCCTAATAATGACTTTAAAACATTTCTGGCCAATTATTTTTTGCTGGGTTGGTTGAATACAAACAATCATACCTTATGGTTGAGGGATGCATCTGAAAGGCTGAAAAACTAGAAGTCAAATCCTTTTACATGCTCTTTGTGGCTTATCCCAGCTTTCTAGTGCATAATGCATTATTAGTTTTATTACAATTATACGGTACAAGAGCTTCATTATCCTTTATTTGGAAATTGTTCTTAAAGGGAGTAATTTTAAGAGTGTGCCTATTTTAAACCTATTTTATAAAGTCAACATAAACACCCACATACCTATAATAAAATATCATAGTCGCTAATTTCTCAGTTCCAGAGTAACATCACAATTTTGCTCCCCAATGCAATAACCAAATAATGTGCAAATTGGTCCTGAAAATTATATATATATACTAGCTGGAATGCTGTTCTGTGCATAAAATTTTTGTGATTCTAATATGTGCAAAAGAGCATTTTAGCATATGCATACATGGTATACACATGCAACTCGGGTGCCAATAGAATTTTTTGTCTTCCCACAGACTGGCAATTCAGCTCTTGGTACTAGCACACCTGCCACATGCTTTAAAAAGAAGTTGTGGATCCTTGTGCTCACAGTAAACTGAAGAAATAGGCGTGAAATCCTCACTAACACTACCATAGTGTCCAAGCTAACTTTTTTACACCACCTCAGACCTGGCATTAAAACTCTGGTATTGTGCTCAGGTTTTTGGTCTTCTGTGCACTTCCCTGCATCTATGTTTAATAGCCAATAGCCTCATTTCCATTGATTTAAATGTGCTGTACATTGGTGTGTGCACTGGGCTTTTACATATGTTTAACTCATGCTTTTAATAGAGGGTGCCCACAAAATTATATACCAAAGCCAAGTAACCGGTGTACAAAGCCTAGCGCTATTTACCATTATCTTTTATTGTCTCCTACTCAATCTGAATCTAACTCAGGCATTATAGAGTCCATATCATGGGCACTCAGTACATTTATAAGTCACATACTGTATATAGAACCATGTAAGAGGTCTTGCTGAAATCCAAATCCACCACATCTAGCGCTCATCTTTGATCCAACTTTTTGGCCTCCCAGTCAAAGAAATTGATCAGATTTGTCTGATATTACCTCTGCTAGAACCTTGCCGCCTCACATGCTGTAATCCATTGGTTCCAGAAACTGCCCTATCCTCTATTGTACCTGCATTTCCATTCATTTTTGAGTCATCACTAAGGCCAGGCTATCTGGCATGTAACTTCTAGCCTCCTCCTTATTTCCATTTTTATCAAGAGGAACTATATCTACCTGTCTCCAGTCATCTAGAACTACTCTTGACTCTAAACACATGTTGAAATGATCAGACACCAGAACTACAATAACGTACCTCAGTTCCATCACTATCCAAGATTGGGATAACAGATGCAGAATAATACTAGACAATATAGCACCACTTCAAACCAGAACCTCACATAGAAAAAAATCAATACCATGGTTTAACGAAGAATTGAAAGAACTAAAAACACAAGTCAGAAGATTAGAAAGAGCATGGAGCAAGAAAAAAGACGAAAACACACACAAAGAATGGAAACAACTACAAAGAAAATACAAATACACTATCAGAAAAAATAAAAGGACCTATTACAAAACCAAAATAGGACCAAACTACAAGGATACACACATTCACACAAACTCTTCTCGCTCGTAAACAATTTTCTAAATACTACCAAGGTCACCTCCAACAACTCAGACACTCCATCAGCAACCAACCTTGCAAACTACTTCAATGAAAAAATCATAAAGCTCTGACTCATGATACCCACTAACACAACGGAGTACACAAATATCCTTGAATGTCTAGACCCAAAACCCGGAGAATGCCCAGCAGATCAATCATGGACCAACTTTGACATGCTCTCGTCAGAAGAGATCTCATATTGGCTCGGAAAATACGCCAAATCACAATGCAAATTAGACATCTGCCCTAACAGTCTAATAAGATCCGCACCCAAACAATTCAAAACAGACCTCACGAACCACATAAATTACAGGCTTCAAAATGGACTCTTTCCCACGGATAAAGGAAACATCCTACTCACTCCGTTACTGAAAGATGCTAAAAAAAGCACAATGGACCTAACCAACTATCGATCAGTAGCATCTATTCCACTCATGACGAAACTCATGGAAGGCATAGTATCGAAACAACTTACTGAATACTTAAATAAACATTCAATTCTGCACAAGTCCCAATCAGGATTTCGGATGAATCACAGCACCGAAACTGTACTAGTGTCCGCAATGAACTCATTCAAACAGGCAATTGCAACAGGCAACAACATCCTCCTCTTACAATTCGACATGTCCAGTGCCTTTGACATGGTTAACCATGATATAATAATACATATACTAGAATATTTCGGAGTAGGAGCCACAGTTCTCAAATGGTTCAATGGATTCCTGACCACAAGATCCAGGGCTTTTTTTGAGGGGGTACTTGGGGGTACGGAGTACCGGCACCTTTTTGATTGTCTGCTAAAATTGACTCATGGTCCCCAAGTTATAATGAAAGAGCTCAGGCTCTACACACCAATTCTGCCTTTTCATAGATTTTGTGACTGGTTGCAGGGGGCCTGGCTATTGTGGGGTGGGTCCCTCAGTGATAACCCCACCCCTGAAGGGTGGCCTGGCATTTGAGTACCAGCACCTTTTTTGCTAGAAAACACACACTGACAAGATCATACCAAGTAACAACAAATGCGGACAGATCATCCCCATGGACACCTGAGTGTGGAGTTCCCCAAGGATCCCCTCTCTCAACAACATTATTCAACCTAATGATGATACCTCTAGCCAATCAAAACCTCAACCCCTACATGTATGCAGATGACGTCACAATCTACATCCCATTCAAACAGGATCTAAATGAAATCACCAACGAGATCGACCAAAGCCTCCAAATAATGCACACTTGGGCAGATGCATTCCAACTAAAACTTAACGCAGAAAAAACACAATGTCTGGTACTCACCTCACAACATAACACAAAAACCTTCACCACTATAATCACACCATACTGTTCCCTTCCTGTCTCACAAAACCTGAACATTCTAGGAGTCACCATTGATCGAAACCTCACTCTTGATACCCACGTGAAAAACACGATGAAAAAGATGTTCTACACCATGTGGAAACTTAAAAGAGTAAAACCTTTCTTCCCGAGATACATCTTCCGTACCCTGGTACAGTCAATGGTAATAAGTCATCTGGACTACTGCAATGCACTATACGTCAGATGCAAAGAACAGACAATCAAAAAACTACAAACTGCCCAGAATACGGCCGCCAGACTCATATTTGGAAAAACTAAATATGAAAGCGCAAAACCCCTAAGAAAGAAACTTCAGTGGCTTCCACTTAAGGAATGCATTGCGTTCAAGATCTGCACGATTGTACACAAAATCATTCATGCAGATGCCCCAATCTACATGCTAAACCTAGTGGACCTACCGTCCAGAAACGCCACAAGATCATCCCGCAAATTTCTCAACTTGCACTACCCCAGCTGCAAAGGACTTAAATACAAGCTGATGCTTGCCACTACCTTCTCTTACATGAGCACGCAGATATGGAATGCATTACCCACAGACTTGAAAGCAATCAACGAAACAACTATCTTTCGAAAATCTCTGAAAACATTCTTCTTCAACAAGGCCTACAATGAGAGCCTACCACCTCACTAAGTCACCTCACCAACCCACTCAATTATGAACGCCCACCTTCTGTAACTACCCCAATCACTCTCTTCCTTCTTCTCTCTTCCCTTACTTGATCGCTACACATTACTAACTGTATCTGATACCCTGAAATGACAATGTCAACAAACCTATGTAAGCCACATTGAGCCTGCAAATAGGTGGGGGAATGTGGGATACAAGTGCAATAAATAATAATAATAATCCTTGGAGGTACTCCATTTATCCCCATCTCCTTTTAGTTTAGTTAACGTTTCAGGAATAATATGTCTATTGAAGGGCATTAAGCTGTAATGCATGCTTAGTGTGTGTGAAAACGCTTACTGCAAAGCATGTTAAAATGTTTTTTGGTAACCTTTTTGCACTACGCACACGTTATCTAGATTTTGTTTGTATTATTTCAGGA
The DNA here is from genome assembly GCF_901765095.1 of Microcaecilia unicolor. Taxonomy (NCBI): domain Eukaryota; kingdom Metazoa; phylum Chordata; class Amphibia; order Gymnophiona; family Siphonopidae; genus Microcaecilia; species Microcaecilia unicolor. The sequence continues at coordinate 123,972,141 of NC_044033.1, forward strand.
TGGGACATGGATGAGCTACTCAGCTAGTGTGTCGACATTTGTGTGCACTGATTGGTTAGCACATCCATAAAGTAGGAGTGTAGTTCCTGCATCATTAATGTGAATATTTATTTATTTGGATTTTGCTCACAGTAGTATCTCAGGGTGAATTACATTCAGGTACACCGGGTATTTCCCTGTTCCTGGAGGACTCACAATCAAATTTTGTACCTGAGGTAATGGAGGTTTAAATGACTTGCCTAAGATCACAAGGAGCACCAGTCTTGACATCCAGAGGTTTTGCCAAAAACATCTCAATCCAATTTCTAGCACACAGCCATAATAAAACCAGAAAAACTTCTACATTTCTGGTTTGATTATGGCTTTGAGCTAGATGTTTTCAGGCTGATCATGTCCATCTGTAAGCACCATTTTCGAGAAAAAAAAACACCCCAGGGATAAACGTAGACAAATAAGCCATAGGGACATCTGTCTGACAGCATTCCTAGTGAACTGGCCACACAGACATCCCAGAAGTGCAGAGGGATAGCCTAGTGGTCAGTGCAGTGGACTTCATATAAAGAGACCCAGGTACAAATCCCACCTAAACCCCTTCATGTTGTATGGTGAGCCCTCCGGGAACAGAGAAAACCTACTGTACTTAAAGGTCCAGCACTACAATAGCCCTCAAGCTTGCAAGTTACTTATATATTTAGGTACAGGAGGTATTTCTGTATTCCGAGGGCTCACATATTTGTACTGAAATGAAAGAGGTAAAGTGGAAATTGAACCTGGGTCCTGTTGTTTGCTGTACTGACCACTAGACTGCTCCATCCACTTGCTTGATACTTTCTTAGGTATGGCCATAATATCTGGAATTTTCATAGAGCCTGGTATGTACTGTCACATCTTTGGAGGATAGGAGGTGGTCATGCCTTCATCACTCCAATGCTCAGCTGGTCAGTTAGGGCACATTTTCTAACTTTGAAACAGTTCCAGTTAAAAATGTACTTCTTTTCTGCCCTGGACCTTTTCTGATCATTGTTTAAAAAAAAAACCAAACCACACTCCTCTACTTAAAAAAAAAAAAAAGTCCAGATTGTAAGCCTGCCAAAGTCCCACACAAAACATACTTCTAATATGCCCCCATGCTATTTGGATGTACTCAGTGAAAAATAACCCAATTCTGTCTTTTTGAAAATCACAATTTAGATATTTTGAAGGGAAAGGCGTCCATTGCTGCTTTGTGCTGCTTATGAGATGTTTTTCTCTTGTGAGAATGAGCGCCATAGTAACCTCAAGTGTGGAGGGGCAGGTCTCTATATCTAACTTGACATACATATGATATTTTTTGTGGGAATAGTTGTTAATATATAGTGACCAATATCATGCATATCTGTATATGAAATAGTTTTGCATATATTGAGGCAGTGCATAAATATCTCTTTCTCTTGTATAGTTATTGGGTTATCTAGGTTGCTCTGGAGGACTAAAATACCCAACTCTGCTGTAATGTTCTCATACTGAGATAAGGCTTCCTGACTAGAAGAGTGCAAAAATGATAGCTATTAAAAGAATTTTTCAAATACTGCTGACATGCACAGAACAAATATTCTCATGTAAAACTTTCCTCTAATAAGTATTAATATTTCACAAGAGGAGATGTGGTTTGTGGGTTAAACTGCATCTGCCTATTTGCTTGATTTATGTTGCACTGAGATAAGGTTTGGAATCATTTGTATAATGGTTTGGAGTTTTTAAATAATGAACAATATTTATTATCCAGCTGTTCCTAATTACTGTTTTTATCATGCTGAATTCTGCCAAAGTTTTTGCTTATTCATCCAGTTATTCATTCCTTAATAGAATACTTTAAGGTATAATATTCAGTGAGGAGGTGTTATGTATATTATTGACATATGTCTGTAGTTAAACATACACCAAAAAAGACTCACAATTCCCTGAGTATTTTGTAAAAATATTTAAACTAAAATACTGGTTGTCATCGCTGAATAGTACCACCATTTGTTTTGTAAAATATGTAGAATGCTGGCAAATATATGTTTATTTGAACTCGTATAGCAGGAGCATCAATTTCACAAATAAAGTTCTAAAATATAGTCATCACATGGAGTTTTACATGGGTAAAAATCAGTAACTGCACTTGTAAATGCTAATATATTAAATTCCAATGCAACCTCTAGGAGTTGTAATCAATTGCTTCTGGTTTATCCTACTATTAAATCTGTGAGATTCAAGATTTTTATTTTCCCATTCCTTTTTTATTTTTGGCAGTTCACTTAAGGAATAATCTTCCCTCGGAATTACATCTGATGATGTTACTATTCTTTTTGTAAAGTTCTGAAAACTTATCTGTTTGTAGAGTTCATTAAGGTTTGATGTTGGTTTGATCTATTGAGTATTTATTTTATGTATTTATTTATTTGCTACATTTGTATTCCACATTTTCCCACCTTTTGCAGGCTCAATGTGTCTTACATATAACTGTTAACGGCGTTAGCCGGTTACGGTTTGAACAAATATATAGTATGAATGAATTCAAAGTGATATTGTGGTATAATGAGGTATATGTATGGTAGGAAACAGTTTGGAGGAACTTAGAGAGACTGTCTTTCTTCTATGTTTGTGCAGCGCTGCATACGCCTTGTAGCGCTATAGAAATGCTAAATAGTAGTAGTAGTAGTAGAAAGGGAGAAGAAGAGTCAGGTAATGTCTGTTACAGTCTTTGGTTATATTGTGTCGTAAGTGACCGGTATTTTTATGTTGTTTTGGATTGTTCTTTTTTATTTGAGTTTTGTAATTCCTGATGTTTATATCAGTTTTCTTTTTTGCTGTATGTCACCTTGAATCTCAAATTAAGGGAGGTGGCAGGTGACAAGTCTGTTATAACATAACATAACATAACATAACATAACTCACACTTGTATTTGCCAGCACTTCCATGGGTAAGACTGCACCCACAAGAGGAGTCACGGGCAGATGATCAAAAGCCCCGGGCTTTTCCAAACAGCGTGCCTGAGCACTCCCACACTTGTTTGACAGATCTGGGCTGTCAAAAGCCCAGACCTGTCAAACACAGGGGCAGGAGATCCATGGGACCTTCAGACCCCAACTTCCCCTGCCCCAAGCAGGTTCAGGGAGGACTGGAGATCTGGTGGATCTCCAGCCCCCCTAACCCCCCCCCCCCCCCAGCATTCGTAAGAGGTTCCTGGTGACCCAATGGATGACCGACGACCCCCTCTCCAGCGACAAGGAGTTGGAGATCTGGTGGACCTCCAGTCTCCCCAACCCCCCCAACACAGGTTCAGGGGGGCTGGAGATCCGGTGGGTCTCCAGCCCCCCCTAACCCCCCCCCCCCCCCAGCATTGGTAAGAAGTCCCTGGTGGCCCAGTTGGCCACGGTCAATCCACTTACCCCACCGAGATTGGTGCCATTTTGCAGGTGGCGCCAAAGGAAGAGGAGGGAGGCCACCTCTCTCATGCAACTTAAGGTAAGGGGGTAGGGGGATTGACCGCGGCCCACTGAGCCACCAGGGACTTCTTACCAGTGCTGGGGGGAGGGGTTAGGGGGGCTGGAGACCCACTGGATCTCCAGCCTACCCTGAACATGTGTCGGGGGGTTGGGGGGGACTGGAGGTCCGCAGGACTTCCAGCCCCCTGTCACTGGAGGGAGGGGGTCGTCGGTCGGGCTGTCGGTTCCTGGGGGGAGGGTCATTGGTTCCTGCAGGGGGTTGCTTCACTAGGGGGAATGGAGTCCTGCTAGCATGCAAATGCATGCTGGACAGGGCTCACCATTCCCTCCCCAATGGTTTGCAAACCCTAACGCCAGCTCCGGGATTCTCGCTGATCATTGGGGATGAATAAGTTTAACATGTATTTGCATGCTACTCGCACTAAGAGCCCTGTTTTGTATGCATTTGGATGCTAGTTGTGTTCAGAGCCTGTGAGCGCATTGTTTCATGTGCTCTGGGGCTCTGATCATGGGATGGTAGCAAACGCAGGCACTAGGATGGTGCTAACAGCCTCTAGCGCCTGTGTTTGCTTCTGATCATCAGCCCATCAGTTAGGAAGCCGAGCGAAATATCTCTGTTTTAAAAAAGACACCACTGGAAAGCACAGTTGTCTCCTCCTACAGATCCCAGGTCCAAACAAACAGGTAGCTGACACTTATGCATGACCTGGAGCAAGTGTAAATTCCAATGAGGAATTTTTTGTAATCACCTGGTAAATTGAGGCCCAGATGCATCAACCAAACGTTAAAAAATAAGAATCGTAAAAGTGCTTAACGATTTTTTAAAAACGAGGAATGCACTACAAAAACACTCCAGAAATGTTCGGATCGGTATTGCAAAGTAGGATGTATCACAGAATCGTTAAACCCGTCGTTAATCAGCGCCTAAAGCATGCGCAGAGCAGCCCAAGCGTTATGCTGGCTGCTCTGCGCATGCCACAAAGGCCCAGCTGTCAAAACAAAAAAAAAAAACCCCACAAACACGTGTGTTTCGGGAGGGGGCAAAGGCACTTGTCATGAGTATCCTGTATGGACGTCTTGCCCCCCCCCCCCCCGCTGCTCCCCCCTCTCCCCCCCGGCACAAAAAATCTCCAATTTTAGCAGCCCCGGGCCGGCCCTCCTCCCTTCCTGTATTCTCCCACAGTAGCTCCGTCTCCTGCCATGCTCCGATCCCGTGCCCCGCCCCCGCCACCCCCCCTTTGGTCATGACTGCCGCTCCCCCCCTCCAATGACCCCCCCCTTTGCCTTACCGGCCCGTACAGTGCCTGTCACCTCTGCTGCACGGGCAAGAACAGCTGATCGGCGAGTCAGAAGGCCTCCTCAGACGTCCCTTCTTTCTTTCTGGGCCCGCCCTCCTCTGACGTAGGTAAACTGAGGAGGCCTTCTGACTCGCCGATCAGCTGTTCTTGCCCGTGCAGCAGAGGTGAGAGGCGCTGCACGGGCCGGTAAGGCAAAGGGGGGGGGGTCGTTGGAGGGGGGCAGCGGCAGCCACGACCAAAGGGGGGTGGCGGGGGCGGGGCACGGGACCGGAGCATGGCAGGAGGCGGAGCTAGTGTGGGAGAATACAGGAAGGGAGGAGGGCCGGGCCGGGGCTGCTAAAATTGGAGATTTTTCGTGCGGGGGGGGGGGGGGGAAGCGGGGGGGGGGGCAAGGCGTCCATACGGGACGCTCATGACGAGTGCCTTTGCCCCCTCCCGATCCTTTTTTTTTTTTTTTTTTCCTTTTTTGGTGCTGAGGGAGAGGGGAGCAGTGGCGACCTGGGGCGTCAATAAAGGACGCCCCTGACGCGTTTTCGCCCCCCCAGTTATTTTTTTTTATTGGATTTTGTAAACTTCTAGCAGACAGACAGCCTTAACGAGAGGTACAGACTCTCGTTAGATTTCACGGGGTTCTCCTGCGTTAAACGAATCGGAAAAGGTTAGTGCATGTTAGGATTTGTAGAAGAATTGCTCATCTGCATTCAGTTTTCGTTAGCTGCTACTGTCGTCGGAAAATAGGCTTTAGTGCATGGAAAGGATAGGAAATTCTTCCTTGAGGGCTCATTTAATGATGAAAAACGTTTAGTGCATCTGGGCCTGAATTTGGAAATTTCCTTAGGGGATTACTAGTCTGCTGTAGAACTCTCCAGAGTCAAAAAGGGGAGGGAAATCAGCATAAGTGGGAGGGTGAAGATCCCAGCTCCAGAAGGAGGATTAGCAGAGAGCAATTGACAATAGGTGTCATATGTGGGGTGCAGTTAGAAGGTGATAAAAGTGATAGGATTAGTGAGCACATTGTCTTTGGTTGCCTTCATCCCTACCAGGACCCCTGAGGAGAGAGGATGTCCTGGACAGGCCCAATAACCTATGGCTGAGGAGGTTTTTGCCAATAAGAGCATTAACTGGAGTGTGAGAGGTGCTCCGGTGGGTACAAAGGGTTAACCTAGACTGAGAGCGGAACAGGAAAGAGCCAGTTTGGTGCCAGAGGCAGCAGCTCAAAGAAGTGCACCTCTGGAGGAAGGACAGACAGGGAGGTCTGGTCCTAAGTGGATAAAGCCTAGCAGGACAGCTCATTGCAGCAAGCGTGACAAGCATAGCTTTGGATTGTTCTGCTAGAAAGGATGGGTATTGGAGGATAATACCCTAGGATTTATAAAGAGACTATTAATTTATTAAATAAGGTTTCACACCGAGAGTCGTGGACTGGCACCAAAACTTCTTTCAGCAAAGTAAATTGTTTTGAAATAAAAGAAACTGTTTTTGTTACAAGAAACACACGAAGTTTGGATAACTGTCTGTTGTAGTGATCCAGTAAAGTTCCGTTTTGCATAAAGTACAAATTTTGGAGTGGAGAGTTTCTTTGGAGTGAGAGTGAACTTATTTTGCTCTCAGACTGATAATGAAGTAGAGTAAAAGTGTAGCTTAAAACCCTATGGCCTACTCGGATCAAGCCCGACCCCCGGCCTGCACCCAGCTCAATAAGAATAAAACTTTTGTTTGTGGCCCTGGTTCAGGTGTTGACCCGAAGAGCTAGCAGGTGCCCGGAACTGTGTGGTGAGACCAGGGTTATATTTTTTTTAATAGTTTTGTAATAATACAGTAAAATGGAAAATTGGGACTGCCCCCAATATCATTTGATGCTTAGAATTTCTTTTCCTTTTCCTTTATTAGATGTTGTATCTTTTTCTGTATATCAAATTCCTTTTCTTAGCTTTAGTTCTTGTATAAAAAATGTTTAAATAAGAAAAATGGAAAACACACATTCTAGGGGAAATATTCAGCCCACAACAGTCAGCGTTTTTAAAAATGCTGACAGGTGAGGGCAGAATTAGCCCCAAATATTCAGCGCTGAGCCATATCCGGGCAGCAGCACTGAATACCTGGGTCTGATGGACAGAGCAGTGGCCGCTGGACTTAATGCGGGTCCTGACCAATATTCAGTCAGGGCCTGTATGACAGTTTTCTGAGCCCTGGCTGAATATTATCCAGGAACCCATATAAATTTTAAATCCTTTCCAGGACCTCTGATTCCCCACCCCTAACAAACCCCCCTTTCAATCCTCCTCCAACAGCAAATACCCCCCTTGCCATCACCATTGGCCCTCTCCAGGCCTACCTTGCATACCTGGTGGTCCAATGGGTGCTTCTAGCGGCTGCCGTGACCTCTAGTGGTGGCCTCGTTGTACTACCTAAATATTGCGAGGCTGACGTGAGAGGATGGGACAGCCAATAGGAGCCGGAGTGAGTGGGGTTCACTCTTGCCCCCAATTCTTCCACTGGATCACCAGGGATGCGATGTAGGCCCGGGAAGGGCCTATTTGTTTTTTTTTTTTGTTATATTTGTAACCCACGCTTTCCCACTCATGGCAGGCTCAATGCGGCTTACATGGGGCAATGGAGGGTTAAGTGACTTGCCCAGAGTCACAAGGAGCTGCCTGTGCCTGATTTGGGAATTGAACTCAGTTCCTCAGTTCCCCGGGACCAAAGTCCACCACCCTAACCACTAGGCCACTCCTCCACTCCCCCCCACTAATGGGGGGGAGGGAAGAGGGTTGGGTGAGGGTATTGCTGTTGCAGGGGGAGGGGGATCAGAAAGGGAATTGGAGGGCCTGGGAAATCTTCACAAATTATATAGAGGCCAGCTGATATTCAGTGCTGGCACCTGTATACCTAAGTGTCCGTATTTAGGATAGCTTTTGAGCTGTTCTAAATTTGCCCACTTAGCTATGTGGGTGCCGGCACTGAGTATTGCCAGCACCTACATTACTGCCAGCTCCTCTTCAATTCTGCCTCCTATCCTGCCCCTGACCTGCCCATTTTTTTTTATGGCCAGTCAGAGCCAATATTCAGTGGCACTTCCCTGTTAAATGCCGCTGAATATCTGCAGTTACGTGGCCCTGAACGTTTTAAGTGGGCAGGAACCCACTTTGAATATCAGGCGGTGAGCTTTTTGGATTACCCAAATCACACTGAGATTAAGGGTGGTATGTTCTCAGTGTGATTTGAGTAGTCCAGAAAACTATAGACTAGATTCTGTATATGGCGCCCGGTACCAATAAAATGCATGTGGAGTGCTATTCTATAAACGGTGCTCTGAGTTGGGTGCCATGTATAGAATATCACGTAGCCCAAATTTTGGTGTGAGGATTTACACTGAAATTTGGTATAAATCCTCATGTCTAAATTAGGCGCAGATCCCCCGAATTCTAGAAAACTGCGTGCATCTTTAGTTTACGCCCATGACCTGCCTATATTCCTCCCATGGCTATATCCCCTTTTCAGTTGTATGCTAAAAGATTTAAGTGTGCTTCTTTACAGCATAGTGCTTAGCAAGATTCACGCATAAATCCAAATTGTTGCCAGTTGATGGATAGTGCCCATTACTGACACAAATTGGCTTGTTATTCAATTAAATTTGTGCAGGCAATTTTGATTGCCATATATAGAATCCAGGAGTATATGTGTGTATTCTATTTTTTTTTAATTTATAAAATTTGCACACAAGAATCTGTGCATCCCACAGCACCCGTATATGTAAAGAGTTGCTCTAAAATCATATGCATGCCATTTACACAACCATTCTAAAATGAGCTTCATATTGAGTGCAGCTATAGACCTAGCATAGCAGTGGGTGCGTAAATGCGGTAACGGTGCATATAACTTTCTGTAAGTTACATCCGTAATGGGGAGCCCCACATATATTCCAACCATGCTCATGTGTATTCTCCCTTTCCATTTACACATTTAGGAGCACTGGCAGAAATAATTCCTAGTTAAAGAAAAGTTCAGGATGCCTTCCCTGGACAGCCTTCGTCCTCTAATTTAGGAAAATGACTGGCTATGCTCTTTGGATTTAAAGGCTGCCTATACCCACATTTCGATATTTCCAAATCACAGGAAGTACCTCAGATTTCAAATGGAGAAACACCACTACCAGCATCGTGTTCTGCTTTTTGACCTGACATCTGCACCCAGAGTTTTTCACCAAGTGTCTGGTGGTAGTCGCAACATATCTACACAGATTGAGAGTATATATATTTCCCTACCTGGGTGGTTGGCTGGTGAAGAGCACATGTCAGGAAGGAGCCAAGGAGTCAATGAGGATGACTATTCAGGTGTTTGAGCTACTGGTGTTTGTCATCAATTATCCAGGATCACACAACTGGAGTGGAGGAGTGGCCTAGTGGTTAGGGTGGTGGACTTTGGTCCTGGGGAACTGAGGAACTGAGTTTGATTCCCACTTCAGGCACAGGCAGCTCCTTGTGACTCTGGGCAAGTCACTTAACCCTCCATTGCCCCATGTAAGCCGCATTGAGCCTGCCATGAGTGGGAAAGCACGGGGTACAAATGTAACAAAAAAAAAAAAAACTACAACCAGTTCATCAGTTGGAGTACATAGGAGCCTTGCTAGATACAACGCAGGCCCGGACCTTCCTTCTACTAAGCGGATACCTTAGTAACGCTTGCCTCACAGGTTCACAGCAGCCAGCAGGTTTCAGCTCGGCAAATGTTGACTGATGGGCCACATGGCCTCAATGGTGCATGTCATTTCCATGGCACGGCTCCACTTGAGAGCGGCCCAGTGGACCTTAGCTTCCCAGTGGTCTCAGGTGACAGAGAACCTAGTTGATGTCATCCGCATACCACAAGAACAGGCATACACACTTTTGGACTTCCATTCCAAATTCCACCGGCTCAGACGGTGTTGACAACAGATGCATCCAGCCTGGGTTGGGGAGATCATATAGATGGGCTTCACACTCAGGGCCAGTGGTCCACTCATGAGGTTCAGTTCCACATCAATCTCCTCTAGCTCAGAGCTATAAGGAACAATCTGATGGCTTTCAGTTTGGCTCCAGAACCAAATTGTTCTCATTCAAAGAGACAACCAGGTGTGATGTTCTATGTCAACAGTGTGGGGGGTACAGGATCCTACCCTGTACAGTGGGCCCTACACCATGGGATGGGCCTCCATGCTACTTAACCTACCCAGCAAGAACAACTGCTGGCAGATAGATTGAGCAGGATACTGCAATTGCACAAGTGGTCTGAAAACATGGGCGTAGCCCATAAGATCTCCTGAGAGTGGGGCACCTCCTTGGTGGATCTTTTCACCATTCATCTCAACCACAAAGTCTCTCGGTTCTGCTCCTGGCTTGGATCACACAGCAGACTAGCGTCAGATGCCTTTCTTCTACATAGGGGGTAGGGTCTTCTGTATGGATATCCTCCCATACCTCTCATAGAGAAGACTTTGCTGAATCTCAGATAAGATCGAGGCACCCACTATCATTCTGATTGTTCCTTATTGGCCACAGCAGATCTGGTTCCCTCCTCTTCTGGAGTTGTCTTCCAAAGTTCCATGGAGATTGGACTGTTTTCCGATCCTCATCACATAGAACGAGGGCTCCCTTCTACATCCCAACCTCCAATCCTAGCCCTTATGGCTCGGATGTTGAGAGTGTAGAACTCAAACACCTGGGATTGCCTGAGTGGAGGAGTAGTCTACTGGTTAGTGCAGCGGACTTTAATCCCAGGGAGCTTGGATCAGTTCCTACTGCAGCTCCTTGTGACTCTAGGCAAGACACTTAAACTTCCATTGCCCCAGGTACAAAATAAGTACCTGTATATAGTATGTAAACCGCTTTGATTGTAACCACAGAAAGGCAATATATCCCATTCCTTTTCCATTCCCATATCTTGCTGGCTTCCAGGAAAGATTCCAGTAAGATGTTTTACTCTTTTAAGTGGAAGAGGTTTGCTGTCTGGTGTGAGGACAAGGCCTCAGATCCCTTCTCTTGCCCTATAGAAAAACTATTTGAATACCTCGTACTCCTCTCTGGGCCTGGTTTAAAAACCAACTCTGTAAGGGTTCACCTCAGTGCAATTGGCGCTTATCACCGTGTAGGAGTTGAGTGCATCTCTGTACAGTCTTTAGTTGTTCAATTCATAAGAGGTTTGTTGCTGACAGAGTCCCCCACCAAACCTCCCACTGTGTCATGGGATCTCAACATAGTCCTTACCCAGCTGATGAAAGCTCCTTTTGAGCCTCTGAATTCCTATCATCTGAAGTGACCTGGAAAGTTGTGTTTCTGGTGGCGGTCACTTCAGCTTGCAGAGACAATGAGCTCCAGGCCCTGCCAGCTCACCCACCATATACCAAATTTAATCACAACAGAGTAGAACTCCACATGTACCCTAAGTTCCTTCCTAAGGTATTGTCGAAGTTCCATCTTAACCAGTCAGTTGTTCTGCCAATGTTGTTCCCAAAACCTCATTCCCATCCTGGCGAAAGTGTACTGCATACTTTAGACAGCTAGCGAGCCTTAGCTTTCTATCTGGAGCTGACTCAAACTCATAGACAGTCCACCCAGCTTTTCTCTTTGGACCACAACTGGTTGGGGTTGGCCATTTGCTAACGCACACTTTCAAATTGGATAGCAGATTGCATCTCCTTTGCTTATTCCCAGGTTAGGCTGTCTCTTGAGGGTCATGGCTCACAATGTCAGAGTCATGGCTGCATCGGTAGCCCACTTGAGATCAGCCTCCATAGACAAGATTTGCACGGCTGCAATATGGTCTTCAGTCTACATTTCCCATTACTGTTTGGATCAGGCCACCCAACACCACAGTCAGTTCGGACTGGCAGTGCTGTAGAATTTCTTCAGTGTCTATAATCTAACTCCACCCTCCTAGACCCTGTTTTATTCTGTTTCAGGCTGCACCTACACAGATAGCATGTATATAGTTTAAGGTTGATTGAACTTTGTCTTGATGTTTCGAGACTTAATTATCCTAGCTTTCTTCTTTTTGTTGAGCCTGATAGCTAGGGATTCCCAGAAGTGAGACTATGAAGGCCTGCTTGTCCTCAGAGAATGCAAAGATACTTACCTGCAGCTGGTGTTCTCTGAGGACAGCAGGCCAATTATTCTCATATACCCTCCTACCTCCTCAAGGAATTGAATTTAGTTATAGACTTTTTTTCATATGACTGGAGGACCCGCACTTGCGCGTTGGGTGAGAAGGCACCAGCACATATGTGGTGGAACGTTATTTGCTAGCTAGTCAAGAGTCTGCACTGGGCTCTATTGGATGATGTCATCCAGATGTGAGAATAATTGGCCTGAGAACAACAGCTACAGGTAAGTAGCTTTGCTTTATTGGCACTAATTAGCTCGTTATTCAATTAAATTGTGTACACAAATTTTGGCAACTTTTATAGAATTAGGAGGTTAATATTCATCTTCCCAGCACCTGACTTTAGAGGACCTATAGAGTATTATCTTCTTAGTAAGTCCAGTTGTAAAACAGTAAGAATGAACTAAATAAAATGGATTTCACGGGTGTTAGCTCTGTGGAACTTCATATTAGGATCAGTACTTTTTTTTAAAAGCTGTGACAGAACTGAATGTGAAACCTGTGATTTTAAACCACTTAGCTGAATAACTTGTAAGCTGGAAAGCATTCTTATTTCTGTAACTGGTCTCATTTATACAAAGTATCTTTTACTGCTAGTAGGCCCAGTTTGATGAATATATCAACACTAGTATCATACCAGGTAAGAATCTTGAAGGCTTAGAAAAAATATCTTGTGACAAGTAGCATAAGTAGAAACATTGCCTCATCTACTATTCTCTCCTATAAGTCAGCAACACAGGGAATAAGCAGATGTCACAGGCTGCTCTTGCTGCTGGATACAATATGGACTGTTTGTTGACCAGCATTTATATGTTTCTAACAATTATCCACTGAAAGAGATTTTAGTTTTTATCTATCTGGATGCTGGAGCTACTCCTAGAAAGGCATAATCATTGTTATTTCATACAGGCCCATGCTGTTTAAAAGGAATTTCTTAGCAAAGACTGTTATTTTCACTGGGCAGCCCTTATATTTAGCTATGTGAATTTTCCTGCCGTAGGGCAAATTACAAAAACATAGTATTTATCTAGTAAACTGGCATGAAAATTGTACTCCTCAGCTGCCTGGTGCATCCATCTTGTGAATGACAGCAGGAGTAATATTTGGTTTCACTTAGTCTATCTCCTGTTGTAGCAGAAAAAGTAGAAAAGGTGATAACACTGCTAGACATAAGATGGATGCACCAACAGCTGAAGCACGGGATTCTCATTATTGACCCGGGGGAGGGGAGGAGGAGGGGGGGATTTTATTAGAGGCTTGAGTGTATAAAACAGCATGTTACATGCTCAAGTGAGCTTTTATATAATTACCTAAGGGTTTACACGCACAGATATTAGACGTGCAGACGTAATTCTAGGCTCCACCTCTGAACGTCCCTGAATTCAACCACACTGGCAACACACAGTTGCTGCGTGGTGACTTATATGGTCAAAAGATATATGTAAGTCTCAGGAACTTTTTACTTTGTTTTGAAAAAACCGGCCAATTACATTACTGCTTTTGAACATTGGCCCATATTTTTCCATTTGTGTGAGTGCAAAGGTTTTTCACATTGATTCTTATGAAGTCACAGTGAATAGCTGCTTAAGAGATTGCACAAGTGATATGCTCTGGAAGCTGAAGTATTGCCAGTGTTTCTGTTTTATTGCCCTTAAATCTTGCTGACCTCATAGACTGAGCATATTCCATGTGGTTTCCCTGCCTTTTTGTATAGAAGATTTAGATTGTAAGCTCCTTGAGCAGGGACTGTCCTTCCATGTTAAATTGTACAGCGCTGCGTAACCCTAGTAGCGCTTTAGAAATGTTAAGTAGTAGTAGTAAGATTTAGGTCTTTTGTGTCTTTGGATATCTGACAAGTGGGGAAAGCATGCAGAGCATGGCTCATGTAATTCTTTCCCACTCTCCACCAGTGTGTTTATAACTGTGTTGGCTTTCTGTGCGTCTATAATTGGGATAGGAGATAAAGGGGAGGATAGTTTGAAAAGTACAGTTCCTTAATCATTATGTTACAGTGAATCTTTGTATATATGCCGCAGCTGTTGGAACTGATTCTCTCCTTGAAATATATTGGGGCATTTCTGAGGAGCTTCATTTCTATTCCCCACCTTACCGCATGCAGAAACAATAACTTTCCCCAACTCTCTTCCTCCCTTTCTGTGGCTGCCTTCCAGTGCTCCAATCCCAGTGCCTTGCCAATGGCTTAATCCTATCCACAGCCTCTCCTGCTAGTTATATTTGAAGCAGGCAGGTCAGGCTCACTCGCACAGCAGTGAGTATTAGAGAATTGACTACTGTAATGCTTTACTGTTGGGTTTGCCGCAAGAAATGGATCTGACAAGTTCAGTTAGTACAGAATGCAGTTATATTGGGCAGATCATGATAACAACATTATACACTGAGCTGCATTGGCTTGTGGTACAATCTAGAGTGAAATTTAAGATTTTGCTGTTAGCATTCAATATACTGGGAAAAGAAAGTTCTTAAATATTTAAAGTCAGCAGTTTTTATTGTACGTTCCATCTATTACTGAGGTAAAAGAGGAGAGATTTTGATCAAGAATATTCTCTGTCATGGCACCAGTATGGTAGAGCTTCTTACCCAAGTAAATAAAGCAGACGACTGATGTTAAAGAATTTTAAAAACTGTTGAAAACTTGGCAGTTTACAGTAGAGTAGATTGTTGGATTATTGGTAGTTTTATCCAGAAGATATGCATTTTTTAATAGTACCTGTTTTTTAGTTTAATTTTATTGTATTGAAACCTTTACAGATGTATTTGTATGTGAACTGCTTTGAATGAGCAGGTACTGTTTATAAAGCAGTATATAAGTCTTATAATAAAGATAAAGACTGCAGATAGATGTTTTAAACTCAGAAAAATATCCAGGCACAGTAGCCATCCTTCTACCTTCTGGACATTAGTTCAAAAATCTTTTGAATTCTGAAAAAAGCAAAGAGTTGGCCATCCTAACCTCATGAGTCTTGAGCAGATTTCACAGGGCCCTCTAAACATTTCTACCCAAAATATGTGTGTAGCTTGTCAGTGCCTTAATCTGACCCTGCCTCTGGCTATAGATATTGTTTGGCAGAACACATAGCAATCAATAAGAAAACTGTATGATTCACTCATTAGTTTTCACATATTAATTACAAAGAAAATAAAATGTTTAATATAGATCTGAGATAGAGAGAGAATTATTTTCAATCCTTGATTGTGTACGTGTGCTGTGCAAAATGTATTTTATGTCTGTGGAGGGTAGTTTGAGGGAGGTAGTTTTGGGAGGTGTAGGGCTCCTTGCAGGGAATAATTTGTGGTGGTAGCGTAGTTTCAGAGATAGTTAAAGAGATGGTACAGTTTTGGGGTGGTGGAGCAGTTTGGAAGATAATTTTGGAGGGTAGGGGCAGCTTGTGGGTGGGTGGCAGTTGTGGTTGGCTACTTTTGGGGGTTGGGGTAATTTGGAATTGGAGCATTTGACAGGCAGTTTTGAAGGGTGGAACTGTTTGAGGTTGGGACAGTTGTACGTATGTGGATGGGGAGTATGGAGGGAGCATTTGCAGCAAGGTAGTTTTGTCAGGGTTTGGGCACTTTGGGGGTGGTAGGACAGTTACCAGGGATAGTTTTAGGGAACAGGGTAGTTTGGGAGTGGTGGGGAAGTTGCAGTAGGATAGTTTAGGAGTTGGAACAATTATATGGGGTAATTTGGGGGGGGGGGGCATGAGCAGTTTAGAGGCAGTAGGGCAGTTGCAGGGACTTAGGGCTTCTTTTACTAAGCTGCACTAGCGATTCCTGGCATGGCAAATGAGAGGAAGCCCATTCAGTTCCTATGGGCTTCCTCTCATTTACCGTGCAGGAATCGCTAGCACGGCTTAGTAAAAGAAGCCCTTAGTTTTGGGGGTGGGACAGTTACAGGAGCTTCCAGAGGCATCTAAAATGCAACATCCTGGCTTCATCTTCTGTTAAGGTGGAGGATGTAAAAACCTAACCTAACAGTGGGTGTTCCCTTTGCGCTGTGGTAACATCAGCTCTCCTCATTACAGATAGTTCATCTTGACAATTGATATTAGAGGGAGTGAGGCCACAATTAGAGAACTCTACACATCAAATACTTGCAATTAGGGCAGTCTTTGCCTTAGGAGTGTTCCTTCACCGCCTTCACAGTTCTTCTGTCCTAATTCATAAAATCAAGCAGCAGTATTTTAGATGAATAAACAAGGGGCCTAGGTTCATCTCTGCTGAGAAGGAGCTAGAATCTAGGACTTTCCAAGAGCTACTTACATACCAGGACTACAGCATCATTGGGTTTTTGCATCTACCACCTTAACAGAGGATGAAACTAGGAAACTGGGTGAAGTATGGTGGAGAGAAGGTTGAGCATTGATTCCCCTTGCGCTTAAGATCCACTGAGAATGTTTCATTTTTAGACAAGTCAAGGCGAACTGTGTTGAAAAGAAACAGCAGGGCAGAGCTTTATTTTGCATCCATTTGAGAGGAAAAACAAAATTGAGGAACTGAGGAGACCACTGCAAGTATAGCGGAAGGGCCGCACGTGTTCAGAACTGTATACTTAAGGTCTGGCCTTTGGGTGAGCAGTTCTGTCTTGGTACCTTCAGATGATGTCACCTCCACTTATGTGGCATAACGCAGCCCTGCTTGTTGACAGAGAATACCTTGTTATACACACACTTTTGTTGTAAATATTCGTATTTGTCAGTTTGCCTGAATGGCTATTTGTCCAACTTTCTTTCTAGCTACAAAATTGCCTCCTATTTTTCCAGTTATATATGAAGCTAAAGTTAAAGCTTAAGGGTTGTGGTATAATTACTTTGCTATTTTAATAATTCAACAATGGAAAGCATCTGTATTTAATGCAGATTCATTGAGAGGCAAATCCTTAGAACTCAGTTTGGTCCACATTGTTCTTTTGGTCTATGAGTGCTTCTCTGGCAGATGTACAATAACGCCATGATTTTGATCAGTATAATTTTTTTTACTCCTGAATCTAAAGCACATTGTTGCTTAAATTGCTGTTTCTTTATAATGGTGTATGTGTTTTTAACACTTCTCAGAATATGTTATACAATGCTAATAATATTGTTATACAGCATATAAGAGCCAAGAATGCACTCTAAATTGGCACGGTTAACAGGTAAGGGCTTGCTAAAATTATTTTCACTATAGAGTTCTAAACATCTCATGCCATTAAAGAGATGGAAAGAGCCACTACATGTTTTTGTTAGATTTTGTCAGTAAGAAAGTCTGTCCTATAAACAGCCTAATGCAATTTATTCGTTGTAAAGAAATGTGAGTTATCAAAAATATTTTACTACTTTTATTTCTCTTTCCTTGTGAAGCGTCTCTCCTTATTCTTTCCCATTCTGTGCTTAGCAGTTCTGTCATATCAAGCGTCCTGAATTTCTGTTCTTGCTTCAACATTTCCTCCTATACTTGAATTCACAGTTAGGTGTTTCAGCAACCTGCATAGATAGCTATCCTGGAACCTGGGAGTTCAAACCTTAATCATTGTATCAAATGCAATATTCCAGTCTGAGACTCCTGGTCAAGAAGGTCACTCATGCACACTTAATATTTCCTCATTAGTAAGTGAATGTATTTAAAAAATATCCCCACCCTCTTTTATAACTATTGTACTAGGCAAGGATGCTTTCTTGCCTAGTACAAAATTTGGAGTGGAGGAGTAGCCTAGTGGTTAGTGCAGTGGACTTTGATCCTGGGGAACTGAATTCAGTTCCCACTGCAGCTCCTTGTGAATCTGGGCAAGTCACCCCATTGTTCCTGGTACAATATAAGTACCTGAATATATGTAAACCGCTTTGAATGTAGTTGCAAAAACCTCAGAAAGGCGGTATATCAAGTCCCATTTCCCTTTAGGGAGAATTCTTTATAAAAAGGGGATCCAGGCTGATCCAGTGGCTAATACAAAAGACCTAGTTTAATAATCCTATGTCACATCTATATAAATATGTAGAGCAGAGCTTTACAAATGGGGTCACAAAACCCGCATTTGGGTTCACAACCTGGATGGGCTCTCCATAGGTGTATCATTATTCTGCAACTTCTGGGTGAGGGCGATATCACACAGTTTTACTTGGCTATGATCATGGTATCACGGCCTCAAAAAGATTGATGAGCCCTGATGTACAGACTCTAGGGTTCTGCTCCCTTAAGGAGCTATAGAGACCTTTAGTGGCCCCATCTTAGAATTGTAATTTGGCTTTTACTTACCTCCACAGCTTCTGGAATAAGGGGCTGTTGTTCCTACCAGTGATTGACAATGGTAGGAGGAGACACCTATTGGAGGGAAACAGTGCTGATTTAAAAACAGAGTGTAATTTGAAACCGTTTTCTTTGATTCCTGCTTCTGGGATCATTGCACCACTACTATAAAGGGAAGAGGGTCTCTAGCTATCATAGCCCACTGTATGTGGAGAGAGAAGGAGTGAGAAAGCAGCAAAAGATCTTCATAAGCTGTTGTACGTGCTACAGGTGACAGCTGGCATGGAACAGAAAAAAATTCTACAAGGGTAAATAAACTCACGGCAAACCAAAACTCCTTTTTTTTTTTTTTTTTTTTTTTTTTTTTAGTTTTAGCCAAAACTGCCACTGTAACTGTCTAAAAGCTTTTGGCTGAAATCAAAACTGCAGCCAAAGACGACACCAAAACCAGTGGTGGTCGCCAAGGAATGTCAGAGCTTGCACTCTGCATCTTTCTGCTAAATCCATAGTATCCAATCCAGAATAGAATAATTTAAATAATGAAAGATCATACTTTACCTCCAAGCAAAATAGCCTCCACATACGTGGACCCCAGCTAATTAAAACTGAAACTAAAAGCCAAGGTGTGCTTGTACAGTGACTGATTTTGCGCCACACTCAGAGTGACAGTTGACATAATAGCTCCACAGAGAGGCTAATTCCCAAGGAGCTTTTATCATCTCAAAGCTACAGACTTAAATTTCTACTAAAGTTTTGTATGAAAAGCATTTATTGGGAGCACACTATTTAATTAGGGGTACTTTTACAAAGCTGCGGTAAAACGTGGCCTGCGGTAGTGTGGGCACATCTTTTTGGTGCGCGCTAGGCCACTTTTTACCGTGGCTGGGAAAAAGGCCATTTTTTAATGGGCTGGGAAATGGGCATGCACAAAAAAAGAGTGCTGAGTGAGTAGATTATTGGTGCCAACAGCCTTCCAGTGCAAGCTGGCTGTCCCGTTGGTGGCCGTGCCACCCTTCAGACTTACCCTGTTTCTGGGAGTCAGTGTCTGTGCTGGCCCCTGCTTGTCTCTGTGTCTGTGTCTGTCTTAGGTTCTCTCTGGCTCTGTGTGCTGATTGCCCTACTGAACCTCACCTGTGTGGGCTTTGCCTCTTCCAAGATGGCTGCCGCCTCTTCGTCTCTGCCAGTATCCAAGATGGCTCCCGCTGTTACTTTCTATGGGATGCCTGCTCTGAGTGTCAAGCCTCTGTTTGGTTGCAAGGTGATTGCTGCACCTGTGGCTCTGGTGTTGATGGGCTTTATTAGTCACCTGAAGACTACAGTCCGGGCCTTTGTATCTAACCTCTACTCACCTCATCTAATCTCATGCAAAGGTCCTGGAGTATAGAGTGCTGTACCCGGTGTCAGTGTTTGCTCTGTGTGAGTTTCTATGTTTGTTTGACTAGCTAGCTTAGGCACCGTGTAGCTTATAGCCTGTGTATAGCTTTGCTAGTGGTCTATGTTTGTTTGACTAGCTAGCTTAGGCACCGTGTAGCTTATAGCCTGTGTATAGCTTTGCTAGTGTTCTATGTTTGTTTGACTAGCTAGCTTAGGCACCGTGTAGCTTATAGCCTGTGTATAGCTTTGCTAGTGTTCTATGTTTGTTTGACTAGCTAGCTTAGGCACCGTGTAGCTTATAGCCTGTGTATAGCTTTGCTAGTGTTCTATGTTTGTTTGACTAGCTAGCTTAGGCACCGTGTAGCTTATAGCCTGTGTATAGCTTTGCTAGTGTTTTATGTTTGTTTGACTAGATAGCTTAGGCACCGTCTGGCTTGTTGCCTGTGCCTAGCTCTTCTAGTTCTCTGTGTTTGTTTCCAAGGTATGACTAGTTAGCTAGGGCATCGTCTGGCTTGTTGCCTGTGCATAGCTCTACTAGTTCTCTATGTTTGTTTCCAAGGTAGGACTAGTTAGCTTAGGCACCGTCTGGCTGGTTGCCTGTGCTTAGCTCCACTAGTTCTCTATGTTTGTTTCCAAGGTTTGACTAGTTAGCTTAGGCACCGTCTGGCTTGTTGCCTGTGCATAGCTCTGCTAGTTCCCCGTGATTGTTCCCCATGCCAGCTAGCTGTCCGGTTAGCTATTTCCAAGACTATGTTTGTTCCTCGTGTCAGCTAGCCGTCCTGCTAAGCTATTTCCAAGACCATGTTTGTTCCTCGTGTCAGCTAGCCGTCCTGCTAGCCATTTCCAAGTCTGTGTTTGTTTCTAGTGTTAGACTAGCCGCCTTGCTAGCCACTATTCCAAGATTGTGTTTGTTCCTAGAGTGAGCCTAGCCGCCCTTGCTAGCCACGATTCCAAGACTGTGTTTGTTCTTAGTGTAGACTAGCCAGCTTAGGCCCCGCTGGCTTGTAGCCTGTGTCAAGCCTTGCTAGTCTTCTGCGTTTGGGTCCAGGGCATGACTTGTTAGCTGGGGCACAGCTTAGCTGTTAGCTGGTGTATAGCCTTCCAAGTCTCCTGAGTTTGCTCTGTGTATGTTCCTGTGTATGACTGGGTTGCCCGGGTACAGTGTCCCTATGAGCCTGGGTCCAGCTTACTAGTCATTGTGTTGAATCCTGCTGACTGCCAGAACCCGGATAGTTCCTGCTTGGCTGCCTTGCCTTCGCCTAGGTGCCCGGGGGCACCCCTGGATCTTCATTCCTGCTGCTCCTGTAAGTCCTACCGGCTGCCAGAACCTGAAGGCCCAACCCGAGGGGGTAGGCAGTCAAGTGTAGGTGAAGACTAGGTCCAGGGGGTTCCAGTTCTGTGTGTTCCGCTCCAGTGTGTGTTCCAGCCCAGCGGGTTTCACTCTTGTATGTTCCAGTCCAGTGGGGCCACTCCAGCGTGTCCAGGCCAGTGGGCCCCACTCCAGTGCGCACCCGTCCGGTGCGTTCCAGTTCCGAGGGTTCCGGTGTACAACTCCAGTCCGGAGTTCCGGTCCAGTCTTTTCTCTTTTCTACCTGGAAGGTGATTTTGCCTTAAGGACTCACAAACCCCGCGCTCCCGGGGAAGAAGCCTGAAGGTATGCCAAGGTCCTCGAGAGCGCGGCGAGCGCGTGAGGCGCGACAGAATACAAAGGCCATGAGTTCGGCGAGATCATCAGTCCAGGTGGGCTTCATGCCCATAAGTTCATGCCCCACGGACAACCCGGGGGGAACTTCTGAAAATTTTTTTGATTCCCAAGACAGTCCAGTTTCTACTTTGGATCCCGATTTAAGCCAGGAGGAATACCGAGAGGAACTTCTGTCGAATCCAGCCTTTACGGATACGCCTGAAGCAGCAGCGGAGAAAAGGCGTATCTACCGGAGTCTGGGCCACTATCACCCAGTTTTTGGCCACTATGACCCAGTTTCGGACATGAATTCTGCCATCACGCTCCGTGAGTACCGCCTCAGACTTCGGGAAGACCCTGCTCTGCGGAATACTCCGGAGTCGGAGATCGAGAGAAGCCGCCGGGAATGTTCTCCGCCCGGGTCTTTTCAACCACCGAGGCCGAGTAGCCGGTGGTACCCTGGTAGAGTAACTCCGGATTCTTACGATGACCTTGACAACCCAGTTTCTAGTTTGGATATGATGATGACTCTCCAGGAATACCGGGTAAAACTGTTGTCTGATCCAGCCCTGGAAGATACTCCTGAGGCAGCCCTGGAGAGAGAGCGTGTTTCAGAGCGACGGTCTGTTGAAGACCCAGTTTCTGCTATGGATCCCTCCACCAGGCTCTTCTTTTACCGCTCCCAACTTTGCGGGAGGCCAGCTCTGCGGTATACTCCTGAGGCTAGGGCCGAAAGAAGGCGCCGTGGGATGCCTCCGCCCGAGGCTCTGCAGCAGCCTCACAGGTCAGGCCAAGTGAGGCATCGGACTAAGCCTCTGACTCCAGTTCCAGTAGTGACGCCACCTAGGAGCCTGAGTCCAGTTCAGGGGATGCTTCATACTGAACCCCCCATTCCAGTCCAAGTAACGAGGAAGTTTAAGGCTCCGAGGCCTGTCCAAGGAAGGTATTCGAGGGAGCCTCAGGTTCCTGTGCAAGTGGCGCTCCAGGTCGAGCCTCCAGTCCTCCTTCAGATGGCACGCCCTTTGAAGTCTCCGAGTCCAGTCCAAGGAAGGTTTTCGATGGAGCCTCAGGTCCCTGTACAAGTGGCGCTCCAGGTCGAGCCTCCAGTCCTTCTTCAAATGGCACGCCCTTTGAAGTCTCCGAGTCCAGTCCGAGGGAGGCCTTCGATGGAGCCTCAGATTCCTGTGCAAGTGGCGCTTCGGGTCAAGTCTCCGGTTCTTGTTCAAGTGACCCGTCCAGTCAAGCCACTGAGTCCAGTTCGAGGGGGGCTTCTAACCAAGCCTCCGGTGCCAGTCCACAGGGTGGTTCAGGTGGCACCACCGCTTCCAGTCTTGAGGGCACCTCCAAGCAAGCTCCGAAGCCCAGTTCGAGGGGCGCTTCGGATCGAGCGACCGATCCCTGTCCTAAGGGTGTGTTCGGCCAAGCCGCAGTTAAAGTTTCGTCCCTGCCAGGAGGCAGAGGGCGCCTCGAGTTGCAAGTCCAGTCAAGATGCTGAGTCTGGATCGAGTGCAGAGGTCAGCCAGGAAATTGAGTCTGCTCTTGAGGACGAGATGACGTTCCAAGAGAACTATGAGAGACCTTGTTTTGATTCAGCCGGGGAGAAGACCTCCGAAGCAATAGCTGAGAGAAGGGGTGTTCAACGGCTTGGGGCCCGGAGAACCCCATTTTCTGCATTTCAGCCTGCTAGCATGCCCTGGGGATACCAGGGCCGTCTCCTCTTGAACCCTGCTCGGCAGACGCCGCCTGAAGCTAAGGTGAGAGAGACGTCCCAGTCCGGCCAGAGGGGTGCGTCCAGCCCTGCAGCTGAATCTCTTCCAAGTCCCAGTTCTAACCAAGATGCTAAGCCTGTTCCGAGTTCTAGTTCCAGCCAGGAGGCTGAGTCCGTGTCTAGTTCCAAGTCCGACCAAGATGTTGAGGTCGTCCTAAGTTCCAGTGTCCGTCAGGAGGCTGACTTTCTGTTGAGTTCTTGTTCCAGTCAGGCCCCTGAATTCAGTTCCAGTCAAGGGGTGGAGGCCAACCCAGATGCTAGGTCTAGATCCATTTCTGTTCAGACTTCTAGCTCATGCCAAGAGGGGAATGCCACCTTGAGCCTCAGCCCAGCTTCTAATGTCAGCTGGGGTAGTGACTCCAGTCCTGTTCCTGTCATTTCCTGGACTTGCCAAGAGGTTCAGGACATTGTGGGTTCCCTCAGGGGAGGGTTACTTTTGAATTGTGTTCCTCTTGATGCATCCATGTTCCTGAGATTGCCCCGTGGTGACTCGAAGGAGCTTCCTGGTCACAAGTTCTATTTTTGTTTGCCAGTTTTGATCTTCCTTGTGACTTCCAGCCCAGTGATCTATGTCTGGCTTTTGAGACCTATCAGGAAGTTTCATCATAGTTACCCCTGGATACCCGACCACCTCCGGGAGACCGAGAGGGGGGTCTTGAGGAAGGGATACTGTCCCGTTGGTGGCCGTGCCACCCTTCAGACTTACCCTGTTTCTGGGAGTCAGTGTCTGTGCTGGCCCCTGCTTGTCTCTGTGTCTGTGTCTGTCTTAGGTTCTCTCTGGCTCTGTGTGCTGATTGCCCTACTGAACCTCACCTGTGTGGGCTTTGCCTCTTCCAAGATGGCTTCCGCCTCTTCGTCTCTGCCAGTATCCAAGATGGCTCCCGCTGTTACTTTCTATGGGATGCCTGCTCTGAGTGTCAAGCCTCTGTTTGGTTGCAAGGTGATTGCTGCACCTGTGGCTCTGGTGTTGATGGGCTTTATTAGTCACCTGAAGACTACAGTCCGGGCCTTTGTATCTAACCTCTACTCACCTCATCTAATCTCATGCAAAGGTCCTGGAGTATAGAGTGCTGTACCCGGTGTCAGTGTTTGCTCTGTGTGAGTTTCTATGTTTGTTTGACTAGCTAGCTTAGGCACCGTGTAGCTTATAGCCTGTGTATAGCTTTGCTAGTGGTCTATGTTTGTTTGACTAGCTAGCTTAGGCACCGTGTAGCTTATAGCCTGTGTATAGCTTTGCTAGTGTTCTATGTTTGTTTGACTAGCTAGCTTAGGCACCGTGTAGCTTATAGCCTGTGTATAGCTTTGCTAGTGTTCTATGTTTGTTTGACTAGCTAGCTTAGGCACCGTGTAGCTTATAGCCTGTGTATAGCTTTGCTAGTGTTCTATGTTTGTTTGACTAGCTAGCTTAGGCACCGTGTAGCTTATAGCCTGTGTATAGCTTTGCTAGTGTTCTATGTTTGTTTGACTAGCTAGCTTAGGCACCGTGTAGCTTATAGCCTGTGTATAGCTTTGCTAGTGTTTTATGTTTGTTTGACTAGATAGCTTAGGCACCGTCTGGCTTGTTGCCTGTGCCTAGCTCTTCTAGTTCTCTGTGTTTGTTTCCAAGGTATGACTAGTTAGCTAGGGCATCGTCTGGCTTGTTGCCTGTGCATAGCTCTACTAGTTCTCTATGTTTGTTTCCAAGGTAGGACTAGTTAGCTTAGGCACCGTCTGGCTGGTTGCCTGTGCTTAGCTCCACTAGTTCTCTATGTTTGTTTCCAAGGTTTGACTAGTTAGCTTAGGCACCGTCTGGCTTGTTGCCTGTGCATAGCTCTGCTAGTTCCCCGTGATTGTTCCCCATGCCAGCTAGCTGTCCGGTTAGCTATTTCCAAGACTATGTTTGTTCCTCGTGTCAGCTAGCCGTCCTGCTAAGCTATTTCCAAGACCATGTTTGTTCCTCGTGTCAGCTAGCCGTCCTGCTAGCCATTTCCAAGTCTGTGTTTGTTTCTAGTGTTAGACTAGCCGCCTTGCTAGCCACTATTCCAAGATTGTGTTTGTTCCTAGAGTGAGCCTAGCCGCCCTTGCTAGCCACGATTCCAAGACTGTGTTTGTTCTTAGTGTAGACTAGCCAGCTTAGGCCCCGCTGGCTTGTAGCCTGTGTCAAGCCTTGCTAGTCTTCTGCGTTTGGGTCCAGGGCATGACTTGTTAGCTGGGGCACAGCTTAGCTGTTAGCTGGTGTATAGCCTTCCAAGTCTCCTGAGTTTGCTCTGTGTATGTTCCTGTGTATGACTGGGTTGCCCGGGTACAGTGTCCCTATGAGCCTGGGTCCAGCTTACTAGTCATTGTGTTGAATCCTGCTGACTGCCAGAACCCGGATAGTTCCTGCTTGGCTGCCTTGCCTTCGCCTAGGTGCCCGGGGGCACCCCTGGATCTTCATTCCTGCTGCTCCTGTAAGTCCTACCGGCTGCCAGAACCTGAAGGCCCAACCCGAGGGGGTAGGCAGTCAAGTGTAGGTGAAGACTAGGTCCAGGGGGTTCCAGTTCTGTGTGTTCCGCTCCAGTGTGTGTTCCAGCCCAGCGGGTTTCACTCTTGTATGTTCCAGTCCAGTGGGGCCACTCCAGCGTGTCCAGGCCAGTGGGCCCCACTCCAGTGCGCACCCGTCCGGTGCGTTCCAGTTCCGAGGGTTCCGGTGTACAACTCCAGTCCGGAGTTCCGGTCCAGTCTTTTCTCTTTTCTACCTGGAAGGTGATTTTGCCTTAAGGACTCACAAACCCCGCGCTCCCGGGGAAGAAGCCTGAAGGTATGCCAAGGTCCTCGAGAGCGCGGCGAGCGCGTGAGGCGCGACACTGGCCCCAGCTACTGGCTATTAAAATTTATTAAAAGTAGGCTTGCTTTTCTGAACTGGGCTGTGAAAATTGTAAGGCTGTTTATAGTTATTCTGCCTTCTGTTTTAGGGTTTTTAATTTGTAATTTTTCAATTTGCATTTTGTATTTCTTATCTTTTCAATACTTTTTATTATTTAATTTTTTTAGGGCTTCCTTTTGATTAAAATTTGTAATTGTAATAAATTGGCAATTAAAGGTATATTAATTGTTTGTTTTCTTTCCCATTGCAGCTCCTTCTAATTCTGGGCAATGGAGAGTTAAGTGACTTGTCCAGAGTCACAAAGAGTTGCAGTGGGAGGAGGGGGGGGGGGGCGGATATCAGCCCTAAATGTAACCTACCTGAGGCTCATTAGGCAAAAGGATTACAAATTCATTTGGATACATAAATTATGCAAATGTATTAAATGTTGTCTTCTATTTGCTCCCCCTTTTTGGAGATACATGTTTTCCTTTTGGTGTACTCTGAATTTGCCAACCCCAAATAAGTGGGAAACATATAGGAGAAGATTTTTTCTACCTACTGATAGCTCACAAAAATTACTTTTGTAAATATTAGTTTGAATAAGTAGATATTTAAACAAGTTTATTTAGATACGTCTCTCACATTCATTCTGAGGAGCTATGTCTTTTAAAATATTTTAAATCTAGTATTTAATTGTTTTCACTATTATAAATCTATGTAAATTAGGATGTTTCTGTACCTGTTCCTATGAGAAACTTAGCCAGATACAACAGTGATACATGAAAACCACGAAGACTCGACTCAGGGAAATTTATTATTGAGAACTGAATGTGTGCATCATAAATGTGATACATCTGTTGTTTCAACATAAGGTAGTGTATTAGAAGGATTGCATAATCTTCCTTCCCCTTAGAAGGTAGGCTAAAAATGGATATGTTATTTTGAGCACTCTAAATTGATCTAACAAAAACTGCCATATTTGGTCAGGTCAAGAGTCCACCTATTCCAGCATCCTATCTCCTATAATTGCAAAGAGTTAGCACTTTGAGGAGACAGAAGAAGAAAAACACACAACTGCACACAGAGAAAACAAGAGTGCAGCCAAACCAAAATGCAATGAAATCAAAACAAACTTTTTGGTTAAAAGAGTTCCAAAGTGGATGGCAGATGGTTTCTCAATAGGTACTGCAGCTTTCATTTTATCTTTAAAAGTACTAAAACACCTCCATTTCCAAGCAATTAACAAAGTTGTGGATCAATTGTTAAAACACAACCCATAATTACACATAAGTAATCAACAGTTAATATCTAAACATAAGAAATAAATTGCTATAACAAAAAACAAAAATTGTTTGTAAATCTAAACATTAAAAATGTATTAATGGGGCAATTTTCAAAAGCATTTCCATGGATTAAGGGATGTTTATCCACAAAAATATCTTCTTTTTTTAAATTGTTGCATTTGTATCCCAAATTTTCCCAACTATTTGCAGGCTCAATGTGGCTTACAATGTGCCGTTGTGGCCTTCGCCATTCCAGTTGGCAAATAACAGTTGGTATTACATAGATAGTATGGATGACATGATAAAATAGAACAATAGATATGAGAAGAGATATTTCCGAATATAAGTAAGAGGGGATATGTTACATTTACAGTTATTGGTCGTTGTGATATGACTTGTTGACAAGGTGGGTCTTCAAAGATTTACGAAAGTTAGTTCGAAAATAGTTTTTAGTTTAAGCGGTAAGGCATTCCATAACTGCGTGCTCAGGTAAGAGAAGCTTGACACATGCGTTAGTCTGTATTTTAGACATTTGCAGCTGGGGAAGTGAAGATTAAGGAATGTGCAGGATGATCTTTTAGCGTTCCTGGGTGGCAAGTCTACCAGGTCTAACATGTAGGCTGGGGCATCTCCGTGGATGATTTTATGAACTAGTGAGCATATCTTGAACGCTATACGTTCTTTAAGTAGGAGCCAGTGTAGCTTTTTTCTTAGGGGGTTGGCACTTTCATATTTGCTTTTCCAAATATGAGTCTGGCTGCCGTGTTCTGGGCAGTTTGAAGTTTCTTGATGATTTGCACTTTACAACCAGCATAGAGTGCATTGCAGTAATCTAGGTGACTCTACTACTAAACATTTCTAGAGCACTACTAGGGTTACGCAGCGCTGTACAGTTTAACAAAGAAGGACAGTCCCTGCTCGAAGGAGCTTACAATCTAAAGGATGAAATGTCAAGTTGACTCAGCACTATTGATTGTACCAGGTTGTGAAAGATGGTCCTTGGGAAGAAAGGTCTTACACTTTTAAGTTTCCACATTGAGTGGAACATCTTCTTGGTTGTATTTTTCACATGACTTTCAAGTGTGAGATTTTGATCAATAGTAACTCCCAGGATTTTCAGTGTGTCTGAGACGTGTTTATGGTGGTGAATTTGCTCGTGTTATGTTGTGAGGTGAGTATAAGACATTGTGTTTTTTCTGCATTGAGTTTCAGCTGAAATGCATCCGCCCATGAATGCATGATATGGAAGCTTTGGTTGATGTCGTTGGTGATTTCTTTTAAGTCATTTTTGAACGGGATGTAGATCGTTACGTCATCTGCCTATATGTATGGATTGAGGTTTTGGCTGGATAATAATCTGGCCAAGGGTGTCATCATTAGGCTGAAGAGGGTTGGCGAGAGGGGAGATCCTTGAGGGACTCCACAATCAGGTATCCATGGAGCTGATGTAGTGTTGAGTTAGATATCACTTGGTATGATCTTGTGGTCAGGAAGCCTTTGAACCAATTGAGAATGTTGCCTCCAACTCCGAAGTATTCTAGGATGTGTAGTAATATTCCATGGTCAACCATGTCGAAAGCACTGCACATGTCGAATTGTACGAGAAGTATGTTGTTGCCAGTTGCAATACCTTGTTTAAACTTATTCAGGAGAGTGACTAGAACTGTTTCAGTGCTGTGGTTGGACTGAAATCCCGATTGGGAGTCATGAAGTATTGAAAATTTATTTAGGTAGTTGGTGAGTAGTTTGGTCACCATACCTTCCATTAGTTTGGTTATCAGAGGAATAGATGCTACTGGACGATGCTACCTTCTTTCAAAATTGCCCTGGTCACTCTGTGAACCTGTTGTACCTGAGTGTGACTTGCCTTGAATTACTACCAGAAAGGCATGAGCTAAAAAGAAAAATAAAAGGAAAAAAAACCCTTCCAATCTCATTCTCCTCCACCAGTAATCCCATGCCACTTCCCCCTCCCCCCTACCGGTTGATAATAGGAAGAGAGAGAGCAGCACTTCAGTCTATGTTCACTGTATGTCACCCAGTGGCCATACACTAGAGAAATCTAGAGATGTCCATGTAGTATGTTGTATGGCTCAAATCATGAAGTGGGTGCTTGATGACAGAGGAGGAGCTAGAGAGCTGTAGCTTGCTACTACTGACTAAAAGGAGGGTGGGTGAAATAAGCAGGAGCAGGTGGGAGAATCAACACAGGATGGGGGCATGGGCGTAGATTTACTATTTCATTCAGGGGGGGCAAGGATGGGGTGGGGCATATTAGCATATTCATTTGTATATATATATATATATATATATATATATATATATATATATATATATATATACATACATAGACACAAATGAATATGCTAATAGGAAGGAAGGAAGGAAGGGAGGGAGAAAGAGCTGGCTTTTTTGTGAATAACCATAATAGTAACATAGTAGATGATGACAGAGAAAGACCTGTATGGTCCATCCAGTCTGCCCATCAAGATAAACTCATATGTGCTACTTTATGTGTATACCTGACTTCGATTTGTATCTGCCATTTTCAGGGCACAGACCGTAGAAGTCTGCCTAGCACTAGCCCCGCCTCCCACCACCGGCTCTGCCACCCAATCTCCGCTAAGTTTCTGCGGATCCATTCTTTCTGAACAGGATTCCTTTATGTTTATCCCACGCATTTTTGAATTCCATAACCGGAATTCCATAATGAATATGTATGAGATATCTCATACATATTCATTATGGTTATTCCCAAAAAAGCCTGCTCTTTCTCCCTTCCTTCCTTCCTTCCTTCCTCCTTATCCAGAACTCCCCCATTTCCCATAGCATGCCAGTGTAGACCTTAGAAATGCATAAGCTCTATATGTAGATCCTTCAAGAGGTAGTGTGTCGTGATTTAGGCTCTATACCCTTTCTGATGTTTTGGTGCCACCTCAGTAAGACCAATACACAATGCCTCCACTGCAAAACACTATACACAAACTTGTGCAAAAACCCACTCATAACCTTACCAAACCATAACAGCACTAATTCCAAGGACAGGACGAGCTACATCCTTATGCGTGAAAAGGCAGCACTGTAATTACACCAGGCTCTAAAACACCAGTACGCTACCTAGTGAAAAAACAAAACAAAAAACAAAAAGGGCTGCAAATACTACATGCTAGCAGAATACTGCACCTTGATCACACATGAAATACACATGACAACAGATATGACACAAGGAACTAGAAATAAAAAAAAAATATGAAGGCAAAATACTGAACTGGAAAGTTACCTCAAGAAGTCAGACTCAGCTTTCAGAAATATCAGTGTCTTCTGTTTTATGCAGTGTCTTCTTTCCATTTAATATTTTTCCACTCACCATGTCCACCATCCTCCTGTGTTCTTATGCGTCCTGTCTACCATCTGTAGCCCTGTCCCTGTTCTTTCTCCAGTTTCAGCATCTGCCCTCAAAGTGTTCTGATCTAGCCCTTAAATTCAGCAGTTTCCCCTCCATCCATATCCAGGACTTGTCCTCATCCCCTCCATCCATGTGCATCTACTTCCTCTGTCTTCCCTTCCCTCCATCCATGTCCAGCATTTCTCCTCTCTCCCTTCCCCTCCGTCTGTGTTCATCGCCTTCCTTTGTCTTTCTTCTCTCTTCCCTGCCCTCCACTCCATCTGTGTCCAGCATTTCTCATCCATCCATGTGCATCTCCTTCCTGACTTCCCTCCTCTCCATCCATCCATGTCCAGCAACTCTCCATTCTCCCCTGCCCACTCCTCCATCCACCCATATCCAGCAAATTTCCTCTCTCCCCTGCCTCCTCCATTCATTCATGTCCAGCAATTCTCCTCTCTCCCCTGCCCTCCCTTCCATCCATCCATGTCCAGCAACTCTCCTTTCTCCTCTTCCCTCTCCTCTATACATCCATATCCAGCAAATTTCCTGTCTCCTCTGCCCCCTCCATCCATCCATGTCCAGCAATTCTCCTCTCTCCCCTGCCCTCCCCTCCTTTCCATCCATCCATGTCCAGCTACTCTCCATTCTCCCCTGCCCTCTCCTCCTTCCACCCATATCCAACAAATTTCCTCTGTCTCCTGCCCCCTCCATCCATCCATGTCCATCAATTCTCCTCTCTCCCCTGCCATCCTCTCCTCTCCATGTCCACTGATCTCTTCTCTCCCCCTGCCATGCCCTCCCATCCATGTCCGATTCTCCCTGCCCTCCCTCAGCTCCCCGACAGCCCTCTTCTCCGTTCCTAACTGCCCCCCCCCCGCACTTTTAAACCTTATATTTTCCTTACAGTGATGGCAGTGAAGAACACAACACAGCAGACTCGCCTCCAGCCTTTCCTTTCCCTCACACAGTGTCCCGCCCTCGCGGAAACAGGAAATACATCATTGCAGGAAGGCGGGACACTGAGTGAGGGAAGGGAAAAGCTGGCGGCAAGCCCACTGTGTTGTCTTCTTCACTGCCGTCACTGTGACTGAAACTAAAAGGTTTAAATGCGTGGGGGGGGGGGGGGCAGGAAGGAACGAAGAGGAAGGCTGTAGGGGAGCTGAGGGCGGGAAGGAGCAACAGAGAGCTGCCTGCAACGTTTGGGGGTGGCAATGCCCCCATGGCCCCCCCAAACTACGCCCATGGATGGAGGTGTAAGAGAGAGAATGAGGGGTCTCTGTGAGGGGTTTGAGGCAGGTTTGAGAGAGAAGACCAAGGAACATCTAAGACAGGGGATCAAATGGGTGTGTGTATGTGAGAGAGAGTTTTAGAGATAGACATGAGAATGACAAAAGGTGATGTAAAAAAGGGAATTGGTATCATGGGGAAGTGGGTGAGAGACAGGATTGGCACTAGGGTGAATGTGTGCATGTGGGAGAGACCAATGCCAGAGAGAATGTATGATTGAGAGATGGGACCAGGGATAGGAAGACAATATGGGAGGAGTAAGTGGATTTGGTGCAGTGGAAGGAAGGAATATGGGTTTTGGTGGCATCAACAGAATGGCAGAAATGTTCCATGGTGGAATTGGGGGAAGCATGAACCAAGACTTTGGTCAGAGTGATATGAGAATGGCATGCAGTTCTGGAGATTCATTTGGAAGAATGAGTAGTGCTACGGTTGAGGCATTCAGAGGAATGGGAGCTTCGGAACTAGGAGCTGGAATGAGTGGTGGAGGCGCTATGAGCAGTATGGCAGGAGCCATGGGCATGGGAATGGCTAGGATGAGCTCAACATCATTCTCATGGGAGCTACCTTGGACAGAGGTATGGACTTGGATTGAGGATTTGGGGCACTTGGATCTGGTGGGAGAGATCTAAAGGCAGCCAAATATTTGTCTGAAATCTTCCACTTGACATGACTCAGCAGAAATTGAAAGAGTCAGAGTGGACATGTAATGTTTGCAGAAATCAGAACTGAGCATGGGAAGAGGGCAAGAAATATGAGGGCCGTCCTTAGCAAATGCAGGGCCCTGTGTGGACCATTTTGGTGGGGGGCCCCCTTCCTGGGACTTAAGTTTTTTTTAAGGCTGACCCTGTAAGGAGGTGAAGCTGAAAAGGCAATAAAATGGCACTATCTCTCTGAGAAGTGCAAAACCAAGAGTGAGGGGGAGTGAGAGGGAGGTGATCAGTGGTGTTCTGGTAAATTTTTAACAACAGGCTCCCTCCCCGGTCCACCTCTGCGCCCCCCGCCCCCAAAATTGCAGAGCTGGCTATAGGCGGGGGTGGGGGGGGGGCAATGCATTACTCTCTCCAAGAAAAAAAATTAAATGATCCCAGGTTTCAACCTAATTCATGTTTAATGTGGGATAAAATGCCATAAATAAGTAAATAAATATAAACTTTTAATGTTGAGCACCGTTGAGCACATGATTCTCAAAGTGAACATATTCCAAACACTATAATGAAAATAAAATGATTTTTTTTTCTACCTTTGTTGTCTGGTGACTGTTTTTCTGATCATGCTGGCCCAGTATCCAATTTGCTATCTGTCCTCTTAACTCCGTTTCTAGGGCTTCCTTTCCATTTATTTCTTTCCTTTCCTCCTTTCTTCTTCATTTCTGGTCCTCAGCTTCTGCCTATTTTCTTCATCCATGTGCAGTTTTTCTCCTCTCTTCCTTTTCCCTCATCTCATCTCCTTCCTCACTCTTCTCTCCCCTCCATCCATGTCCAGCATTTCTTCTCTCTCCCCTCCTCTCCCCTGCCCTGCATGCACCCATGTCCAGCAGTGACCCTCCTCTCCCCTGCCCTGCATGCACCCATGTCCAGCAATGACCCTTCTCTCCCCTGACCCGCATGCACCCAGATGTCTAGCAGTGACCCTCCTCTCCCCTGCATGCACCCATGTCCAGCAGTGACCCTCCTTTCCCCTGCCCTGCATGCACCCATGTCCAGCAGTGACCCTCCTCTCCCCTGCCCTGCATGCACCCATACCCAGTGACCCCATCCATCCACCCATGCCCAGTAGCGACTCCCTTTTCCCCAAGCCTCTTCGGGGCAGGCAGTCTTGCCTGGCCGCTTCCAGCGCTGACTGTCCCCCGCTGCCGATTCGCGCTTCAAAATGGCCGCCGAGACTTCAGCAGAAGTCTTGCAAGGCCGCCTCTGGAAGTCTCAGCGGCCATTTTTAAAGCACGAACCAGCAGGGGAGGACAGTCAGCGCTGGAAGCGGGCAGGCAAGACTGCCTGCCCCGAAGAATTAAAAAAACAAGCGGGCGGTGAGGCAGATTCGGAGGGAGGGAGGAGGGAGGGAGGAGATCCAGAGCCGGCTCGCAATTTTCAACAACCGACTCGCAAGCTGGAAGAAAATTTAACAACCGGCTCTTGCGAGCCGGCTCCAGCATACCACTGGAGGAGATATAAGGGCTGGCCAGTGGTAGGAGGAGTATAGAGCATCAGTGCTGAGAAGTGTGATTATGAAGAGAGAATGTTAGAGAGAAAGAAGGAGATGGAAATGGTAAGAGAAAAGAAGTGTTGGTCAGCTGCCTGTTGCAAAGCTGACTCAATTAAACGCAGGACCCCTAGGTGCGCAGGGCTTTGTGTGGCCACCCTTGTAGTTCCTGCTTAGTCTGGCCCTGAATGCAGATGGAGAGAAGATCAAGAAATGGAGGCAGAGAAAGAAGTGTCATAGAATGGTGACTGGGGACAAAGGGAATATGTCTCTGGCCTGGGCATGATTTGGGATAGTTTCAGCACAAAGTCACAGGAACAGGGAATGGGGTTGAACCATGAAGACCCTCTCTTTCCCTTTTTTCCTCTCCTATCATTTCTCTTCCCATCTCCAATCCTCCTTGCATCTTCTACTTTTCTTATCTCAACATGTCTATTCCATCCCTTACTCCTTTCACTCCATTTCACTGATCTCCGAGAGTTTACTTTTCTGTTATTGTAACGCTTCCCTCCCCCCTAAAAAAGGAATAAATTATTCAGACCTAAAATTATAGAAATATGTCACAGAATTGTTGTAGAATTTTAAAACCTTCACCATGAAACTGAAGGCTGTGAATGCTCTAGTCAAGCAAAGAGCATCCATCTGTATTGTTTGTTGTTGGAATAAATGGAAAGGAAATTGACAATAAACTCCCATTCTCACATGATTGTTTTAGAAAGACCATATGAGAACTGATTGACATAAATAAAGTTTTTTCCATTTTGACAAGTTACATATTAGGCCTCGATGTGTTTGTATTTAGTGTTGCTATAAACTGTCAAATATGTTTCACTTGGGACATGTTGATTTGACCTATCCTATCCTCTTTTTATTACAGTATGTACGATCACAATGAAGGAGGGGAGGGCAGAGGAGAATATAATGTATACAGGGCCGGTCTTAGGGCGAGGCGGCCGCATAGGGCCCCGCGCGGCGTGCCTGAGGTCGCCCCACCCGCCGCTCCCCCCCGATGATCGATCGCTGTTCTGTAAAAGAATTGAGAAGCGCTGAGTAGCAGGCAGCGCCTCACGTCTGCCCTGCTAGTAAAAATCTCCTGCACGTCGTCGTGCCGGCCTTCCCGCATTAAGTCCCGCCCTCCTCTGAGGTAATAGGGGCCCAGTGACCTTGGGGTGGGTGGGCGGCGGGGGGGCCCGGCGATCTTGGGTGGGCGGCGAACTCGGATGGGCGGGGTCCGGCGATCTTGGGTGGGAGGCGACCTCGGGTGAGGGGGGCCCCGGGGGCAGCCTTGTCCCGGGCCCGGCTCCGGCTCTCGGTGGCCCTGCCGTTAGCACTTACATGGTGTTTTAATTACACATAAAATGAGTAACCCGATGAAAGAAGTGCTACACCACTAGGCAGCAGTGTAACTGAGTGCCAAAAATAGTGGGAATATCTGAGGGTACTCAATACAAAATATATATATATATATTTTATATATATCTATATATCTATATCTATATATATAATGGCAATACTTTGGAATATATTAGTATGAACTTTCATTAGGTATTAGAGATCCTGGTTCCAGCAGTGGATTATATTCTATTTATCTGCCAGAGATTTGTGAGTATTTACTGTTTCATTCTGCAAGAGTTGAGCACCGGCATTTACACCAGCTTTCAGCTGGCGTAAATATCAGCGCCCACCTTTGGGCATGGGAATTGGCTCGAAGCACTGTTCTATAAAGGGTGCTCAACTAGAAGCGCTTTTTATAGAATAGCACTGTGCGTCAATATTTGCAGCACCAGTTTTTCAGTGCCATTTATAGAATCTACCCCTTTATTTACTCAAGTTGGTGTTTATAAAATTGTATAGGGGTGTAAGTGCAGAAAAGTAGTCATTTGGATATGCATAAGCATTCATATGGCTGGAGTAGGGATGGGATTGGCACTTTGTGCATGTATTTTATCAAATACACAGTTATACACTAATTCATTTCGGCACATTCATGCATGTGTTGCCTTTTTAAAAAACTTTATTTAATTTATAAGTTTGCAAATTATTACACAAGCAAACACATAAGTACATAAGTATTGCCATACTGGGACAGACCAAAGGTCCATCAAGCCTAGCATCCTGTTTTCAATAGTGGCCAATCCAGGTCACAAATACCTGGCAAGATCCCCCAAAAGTACAAAACATTGCTGAAGCAACATGTGTAACAAAACAAATTAGGAAAATTTTACAAAGAATTAAAGGGAAATTCAACCTTTCTTAGACCAGCAAAAGGAGGAGATGAGTCCAAACTAAAATGAAGATTACTAAGGAAATAGAAAACAAAAAGAAAAAGGCAATTACACGGAATTCAAATTCCCCATTTCAACATAATCCATCCAGCCAAAACTTATCTTCTTACGGTCCAAAAAAGCTCTCAATTGTGCTGGAACAAAAAACTGTGGATATATCTGGCTGTTACGAAGGTTACTCAGAGTAGAAGGAAAGAATTTTTGGCCATGCGTGTAGAGACTAAAAACGTTTTTGTTTTGAAAATGAACCCCAGGATCTGCTGACATAGAGCTTGTTCTAAAATACATGGAGGAATGGACATTTATGCACTGGTTATATGTGGCAAGAGCATCCATTTTAGTCAAATAA
This sequence comes from Microcaecilia unicolor, assembly GCF_901765095.1. NCBI lineage: Eukaryota > Metazoa > Chordata > Amphibia > Gymnophiona > Siphonopidae > Microcaecilia > Microcaecilia unicolor. Next base: position 124,008,725 of record NC_044033.1, read on the forward strand.
ACATCTAAAATATCATCAGGTCTAAACAGACACATAAATATTTATGTGACTGAACATAAAGATTTATTTTAGCTCTGTTTGAAACATAAGGGTTTATTTTCCCCAGAACTGTCACAAAGCCCATCATCTCTTCCCAGTTGTGCTTTCGGGGGTTAGGGGAGGGCATCAACCACCAGGAGATTAGGAGGGTGACCTCCCCTAATCCCTCCAGGGGAGCACTGAGCCGATGCTGTTGCTAACACACCAAACATGCTATAACGTTTAGTAAATCCTGTTACAAGCTAGATTGCTCAAAGACCACGTGTTGTCATGATTTTAATACACTTCTAGTAAATAGTACTCTTATTAAAGAGAGAGAGTCTGGTCAGGTTAAGTTTTTTTTTAAATATATGCATTTTATATATTGTAACTGCTTTGTTGTAATTATATGGAGAGTGGATTATCAAGTCAGTAAACAATAAACAGACCTAAACATCCCTTTTCAATAACTTCCTTCATATTAATCCAGAATTGTAATTAGTAATCTCCAGCATGTAATTAATAGCCTGCCTCATGGTGCATTGGTACCCCCTCTTGAATAAGATTTGTGTGTGCCTACAGACACACACTGCAGCATTAGAATCAATGTCTTAATGTCATAATGTTAGAAGACATTGTAATGAGCATTGCCGTCTGATTGGATTCCATTATTTCTGTCAGTTTGGTTTATCCTTCCTGCTCAAAACGTACTGTTTGGGCTATTCTCTTCTCGACTTAACAGATCAATAAAGAATTTAATAAATTGAACCTGCACTATTTAAGCTACTTGATTCTGAAAGACTTCATTGTTGGTCTAAAGCTATACATTATTAAGTGGAAGAGTAAACTAACTGCCATTGTTGTTGGCTTCTTACAAGCAATGTTTGAGCTTGGATGATAGGCTAAGTTTTCACTCTCTGTGGTTCATATTGTTTATTACATCTAGTCTGATGCAGCAATTATAAAGATCGGAATGTGTACTGTTGTGTTGAAAAGAGCAGCGCTAGATAAAGCGCCTCCTTTTGGTTTAAGTCTTCAGATAGAGCTATAGATAAAACATTAAAATAAACAAATGAAAGTAACCATAACCACCACAGTTCAACAGTTTGCTGCGAATTCCGGCAAGTTCTTCCTAATAGAAAAGTATCATTGAAATGCTCACAGTTAAAATGATATTGATCAATATTCAGAAGCATTTATGTGGTGAATAGTAACACTGATTGTATAAGTACATTTTCAATTGTGTCACTTCTGAGGATAATTTTGCCTATTTAAATTGCTAAACACCCAACACAATTCACTTTAAAATGGGCTGTGACTTGGAGCAGGCTGGGAAGCAGTGCTTAAAGCTGTCTGTTTAGCGGTAACATGCATGAGGCATATTTTCAAAGCACTTAGACTTAGAAAGATATGTGGAGGGGCATATTTGAAAGAAACATCTAAATCAGAATTTGCACGTTTTACAAAGACGTCCAAATTCCAAACAGGAAAGAAGGTCATTTTCGAAAAAGATGGACGTCTATCTTCTGTGTTCAAAAATACTATGGACGTCCTGTGATTTGGGCGTCCTTTTTTGTGGTCCATTTTCGAACAAAAGACGTCCAAATGCAAGATGTCCAAACCAGAGCAGGAGTGGCTTAATGGTTAGTGCAGCGGGCTTTGATCCTGGCAACATGGGTTCAAAACGTCCAAAATCAGAACAGGAAAGGTAATTTTCTACCAAAAAAGTCTCTCTTTTCCTTTTGAAAATGCTGTTTGGAAAAATGGTTTGTGATTTGGATGTTTTATTTTTTTGGGCCATTTTCAAACAAATACATCCAGATGCAAAAAGTACAAAATACACAAGAAAATTCACAATAAAGTGAAACCATTCACATTCTAAGTGTGGTAAAAGCTTTGGTTGTAATGTAAATCTCAAAGTGCATCAGAAAGTCCACATGGGAGAGAAACCATTTACATTTATAGAGTCTGGTAAAAGCTTTGGTCAGAAGGTAAACTTCAGAGTGCACCAGAGAATGCACACAGGAGTAAAACCATTTACATGTCCTGAGTGTGGTAAAAACTTTGGTTGGAAAGAAAGCCTCACATGGCATTGGAGAATCCACACAGGGATGAAACCATTTACATGCACTGAGGAGGTAAAAGCTTCAGTTGCACTGGGACAGGTAATTAGGGAATGTACACTCTTGCTATGAAGTATGGAATAATAGCACTCTGATATTTAGATATATGTAATGAAACCTCCTTTTCATCTACAGATCTGAATTCCAAGCCCAAATCTAATGATAAACAATAGACACAAGGCTCAGATGTTATTTAAAAAAAAAAGCTTGGAATCAGGTAGAATAGTGGAAAAGTGACATCCCAGGAAAGCAATAGGGCTTCCTTGGGGGCACTGCAGTGGACTTCATAAAATGCTCCCAGGTACACATCTCACCATTGCTCCCTTACCTTGTCTGCTGAGCCCCCCAAAACCTACCCAAAACCCACTACCCTGAACTGTACACCACTACCATAGCTCTTACAGGTGAAGGGAGCACCAATATGTGGGTACAGTGGGTTTCTGGTGGGTTTTGGAGGGCTCACAGTTCCCTCCACAAGTGTAACAAGTAGGGGGAGGTAGAAGCCTGAGTCCACCTGTCTGCAGTGCACTGCACCACTACTAGACTACTCCAGGGACCCGCATACTATTCTAATTGACCTGAGTATAACATCTGAGGCTGGCAAGTAATATTTTAATCACATTTTTTGGGTTGGAAGAGGGGGATAGTGACCACTGGGGGGGAAGTAAGGGAAGGTGATCCCAGAGTTCAGGGCCGGTCTTAGGCAGAGGTGACCAAGGCGACTGCATAGGGCCCCGCGCCTAAGGGGGCCCCCCATGGCGCGCCTAAGGGGGCCCCACGCAGCGCGCCTCAACTCTGCCTCGCTCGTGCCTCTGCTCCGACCTCCGCCGCTGCTCGCCTTAGTTGCCTGAGATGATCCCCATTCCCATGGCTCAGCCACTCCGCTCCCGCCACCACCGGCGTGGCGCCCACCCCCGGCTTGGGCCCGCTGAGCCCGCCGTCAGCTCCCGAGTCCCCGGACCCCAGCGACTAACTGAGCAATGCCAACAAGCCAGCCCAGGCAGCGACGGCCCCGCCCCCGATGGTGACGACAGACAGTTGCAGCACGACGGCTCACCTCCAGGCTCCAGCTTCCCGCTCAATGTCCCGCCTTCTGATGTATTTCCTGTTTCCGGACGCGAGGGCGGGAGTCACTGAGCGGGAAAAGCTGGAGCCTGGTCAGAGGTGGTGAGGACGCGAGGTGAGCCATCATTGCTGACGCCAACAGTTGTGCACTTAGGCCAAATCGAAATCGGATTCCATGCAGGCAGGAGATCAGGAGAAGTGTCTCTCTCATCTAACGACGCTTGCGGACAGTGTAAGGGTTGGAAATGTCTGCCTCCCTGAGAGGAATTTGGCCCAACCACATTAGTTGCTGGAGAAGCTGAGCAAGTAAGATCTTCTGGCTTGGAAGAGGCTGTTTCTAACATATCTGGGTTATTTTCACATAGATCTGCAGATATTTCTCCTGATAAAAATTTGGATGGCAATAGCAGATTTAGCTAAAACACTGCTTCCAGTAATTAATGATATGACACCTCGAATTAATCATTTGGAAGCTAGACTGCAATCACAGGAAGAAAAGATTACTAAGCTGAAATCTGAGCATGGAAATCATGAAGTAGCAAAATCTGATATAAAGTATGTACAATCAGTTCAAACTATTTAGTAACTGATGAGGCTACTTGCCTCTCTGGTTTGATGGGTTACAGAGTAATAGGGGAATTTGAAAGTACTGGATCTTTTCTTAATATTTTTCCTTTATTCTCCTTTGTTATGAGAATTGGAACTACTAATTGTAGTGGACTTGAACTGAATAATTTCTCGGGAGGGGAGGTTTCATGATAGCATTGTGTTTATTATTTCAATCAGTTTTTTTGTACAAGTTTAGCTTCATTTGTCTTTATTTGAAATGTCATAAATAAAAAAATGTTCTAAAAATGGAATAATCTTATCAATGGAGTGGAGCTAGGGTGGGGGCGGAGCTATGTGGAGGCGGGGCTAGGGTGGGGCCCCACCAAATTGGTCTGCATAGGGGCCCACACTTGCTAAGACCGGCCCTTGCCAGAGTCCCTCCAATGGTCATCTGGGGCACCTCTTGTGTGGAGTAGAGAAGTATCCTAGTTGTTAGTGCAGCAGACTTTGGTCCTGGGGAAGTGGGTTCAATTCTCACTGCAGCTATTCTCTATAAAAACAGGTCTAGCTCAAAACGTCTAAGTTTTAGTCTTGGACGTCTTTGTTTTGTTACATTATTGCTGAAAGATGTCTATGTCTTAGGGACGCCCAAGTCCCGCCTTGAACACGCCCCTGGCACGCCCCCTTGATATTTGGACGGACTTCAGAGAAAGATGTCCAAAAAGAGGTTTCGATAATACTGATTTGGACGTTTCTGTGAGATAAACATCCAAATGCTGACTTATGTCACTTTTTGGACATCTATCTCTTTTGAAAATGAGCCTGATAGTAACCTATGAAGCTTTGTAAGTCTAAGTGTTTTGAAAATGAACCCCATCATTACCAACATCTACACATCAGTTATAACTTTAAACAGATTTTAATAATATGCATGGCTTTTGAGCAACTGTAATGCTGCTGAAAATCCACATAACTGTAAGTGAAAAAGTTATCCATTTATAGTTACATACTCGGTGGTGAGCTAAAAATTGATCTCAAAGGAGACAATTCTGTAAGAGAGCAAACCACAAGTTAGATGCAGCGTGCTGAGCACCAATTGTTTAATGGCATCTGGGCGCCCAGATTCTGTTGTAGAATACTAGCATAAGCTTGCAGCTATGAGTCTATATTGAGGCATGCCATGTTAATAGCAGGCCATGCCCATACTCTGCCTATTTGTACACCCCTTGCATAATACGCTGAGTTACACACGTCAGTTATATAATAGTGCATAGCACCCAACTAGCACTTCCACACATGTAAATGCTAGTATTGTATAATTTTAGCATGCAAATGGTGCTAAAAATTATGCAAATTTGGATTCACACCCTATTTGCACATGCAATTTAATTGACTACCAAGCTAATTAGTGCCGATACTTGGGTGCTAATAATCGATTATCAGCACTAATTGTCCTTACACATGCATTTTTAGTCACGGTCATCTGCATGCAAATTTTACATGCAACTCTAAAAAAGGGGTGTGGCCATGAGAGTGTCATAGATGGATCAGGACCATTCCTAGAATTTTTGCACTTTATTATAGAATAAGAAGAAGGATCCATGCCTAATTTAGACATGGTGGATATCCTCGCATCTAAAGTTAGGTGCTAACCCCAAGATTCCGAATAGCATGACTTAATTTGCTTGTGCAAATTCAGTCATATTCTGGATTTGCAGGTTCAATTTAATTAGATAACAAGCCATTGACACTAATTGGCATTAATTAGAATTTATGTGCAGAAGTCTAAGCATATTCTATAACGTAATGCACCTAAATGGAATGGGTAGGTTGTGGGCGTTTCTAAAATCTATGTGTGTGTTATAGAATACACCCAATCTGCGTGAAATTTAGGCGTCGGCATTTACTTGGAGAACTGCCTGTGACTAAATTTAGTTGTGTGGATGGGCACTCGGTGTATTCTATAAACTGTGCGGAACTTTAGGCTTATTCTATAAAATATGCTTGAATGTAGGTGTACTTTATAGAATAAGCCTAGGTGTATTTCGTGTCAGTGCCGATTTTTTTCAGGCATCATATATAGAATCTAGTCCTTAGTGTATTCTATAATGATGTCTAACTTTCAGCGCCATTTATCTGATATTTATACTGGACTTTTCACTCTCTTTCCTTTCTCAGATTTCCCACTTAAAGAAATTCAGTTTTTTTTTGTTTTTCGACAACTGCTCATTGTCCGCTACCTCTTTGAATCTACTAGATTTCATTCACATCTCCTTTAATTTTTTACATCCCTTCTGGATTACTGTAACTTAATCTATGCAGAATTACCACATTCTTCTCTTAAGAAATCGCAGACTCTTCAAAATGTGGCTATCAGGCTACTTTGTCATGCTCATCGTATGGATCATACTATATCTCTATTAAAACAGTATCACTGGTTACCAGTGGAGCAAAGGATCATTTACAAAATAGCAGTTTTAACTTTTAAAGCTCACTGCTTTGGCTGTCTGGAATGTTTAGCTAATCTTTCTATACTTTATAATCCCACCTGTATTCTGTGTTTCTTGAATGACCATCGTCTTGTCCTTCCCGAACTGAGACTAGCTCACTACGAGTCGACTAGATGTAGTGCTTTTTTCTTTCTCGCGTTTCATATCTGGAATGGTTGGAAAACAACAAAGCAGATCGGTGGTAAATGTAAACAAACTGTATTAATAAATAGCATATAGAGTATACTGCCCGACTCAGGCCATGTTTTTTTAATGTAGACCAAAGTTCCTTTGTTTCTTTTGACATTATGATGTTGAAAATATATAAAGGGAAATATTTATGACTAAGGAATAGGCATAAACATTTGACTTTGTGCTGCCCTTCTATGTTGACATTATGGTTTGATTAGGCCTAGTGTATTTTCTTTGCTTCTCTGCCAGATGTGCTTATCATTCAGGGAGAAGGAATGCATGTCTGACAAGGGATAATGAGGGGAGGCTGAACTGAAATGAGTCTGATAGTCCCATCTCTGACCTGTGGAATACACTATCTTATAATGTGGTGGAAAAAGTATTCATTTAAACATGTTTTAGATATGCTACTCCTTGGTGGTCGTATTTTCTGAGATGGAATAAATTCCTAATATTGACAAACATAATAGCTTCTTATTTACAGAAATAGCAGTTGCTGCTTGTGCTATATTTTCTCAGACAGCATAATTTGCCTTTACTAAAAAATTGGTTTTGCTTGTTTCTAAATGCATTCCCCTAATTCTATTCTTTTCTTTATTTTTACATTTCCAGTTGCTTACTTTTTGCAGTTTTTCCACAGTTAGGTGAGGGATGGGGATGGGAATTTGATATATCGCCTTTCTGTAGTTACAGTTGAAGTGGTTTACATATTATATACAGGTACTGGGGCAATGGAGGGTTGCCCAGAGTCCCAAGGAGATGCAGTGGGAATCAAACCTAGGCGCCTACCCTTAGAAAATATAGGTACATATTCCTTAAAATCTGTTCCCAAAGAAAGTGCAGCCACATCTCTTGATAAAAAAGAAAAGAAATCCTCTAGGCTACTTTCTTAAGCAGAGTCTTGGTAAAGGTGTACGACCCACAGATGTAATTAATGTTGCTGACAGTGCTAACTTGTCAAACCAATTGCTGGTGTGAACTTATTTGTGGAGCTAAGAAAGCCAGGGCTCAAAACATCCAAAAAGCATAGCAAAATTAAGGCTAAACACATGTATTTCATCTCATCATTTATATGGCAATTGTTTTGGTGTTTTAAATGTCACAGCTTCTGGCAATTTCACAAACTTCCACATATTGATTTATCAACATTTTCAGTTTTCCCTCCTCAGTGTTTTTCTAGTACATATATAAATGTGGAGCTTGCCATTTTACAATCTCTGAGACTTGTGCCATAGGGAACATTATAATGGCTCCTAAGCAACAGGTTTTGACATGAAAGGGTAACTTTACCTGAGAGGAAGGAATCTCTTTGATGTTGCAGGACAGCGCCTCACAACACCTATCCAAAGAAAACAACAAAAAGCCCAGGAGTTGGGATCTGCCACAGGCAGAATGCTATATTTCACAATAACAGGGATGTGGAGGACTTGAAACGTAAGTGGAGGAAACTCTGCAGGAATGCCAAGGTGAAGGCTAGTGGCAGCTCCCAAACAATCAAAGAAACACTGAGCACCACAGAGCAGCAGGACCTCCAGAAGCTAGATGAGGAGGTAGTGTTGGGGTGGTGACCTGGACACATCTCACCAGCCAGGGGCAAGGGGCATCTACAGCTCTGTCCTCTCTGCTTTGTCCATCATATACTTGATGGTGCAGGGTGTCATGCAAATGGAACCAGTTCCATACATTATGGTTATTGTGTGGTAGGGGGCTAATGGTGTGGGCTGCAAGTGTCATCTAACAGGGAGAGGTACCATCATCATCCAAGTGTATATCAATATCAGTTTATTGTGTTTTTCCCCAGACGGGTTCACAGCGGTTTATAACAAATCACTGCCCTCATACCAACACTCACTGTGAAAGTAATCCCTCCTCTGGCAGGCCAGGGGTAGTACAACTTCCTACAAGTCCATCCTATCCTGAAATTGCCTGCAGTAATGCCCGCTCATGGCCCCTATTACCATGCATTCAGTTGGCATGCCCTGACCTGCTATACTTGTTGCACTAGTGATACTTATAGAGGGCAAGGAAAGGGTTTTGTCCAGGTAGCGTTGGTGCTGAGCATGACATATGGATAGATAGGTTCAGGGGAAGGCCCACAGGCACACTGTGTCCCCATAAGATTGAGAATAGAAGCATTGGTAGGTAGAGCACACCCAAGCCCACAAATCCTTAATGCTGTATTTTCTATAATTACCAACTGCTGAAGGCCAGGACACAGATCCCAAGGGCAGATGAGAATGTGCGGGCAGGTGTGCTAGAGATTGTGGTGGACCCAGAGACATGAGAAATGTAGATCATTGAGCTACCCCTGGCCAGTGTGGAGGAGTTTGTTGACATCTAGTTACCAGTGCCATCACCCTTCATGGATGGAAAAGGGATGCAGAGGCAGCAGCTGAGATTGGTGGTGGTGAAGCTCAACAATGCCCATCAAGATGTCAGCAGGAATGGGCGACCTGTGCCCATTATTTTCTGGCTCAGAATTGGGACATCATGGCGCAGAGAGAGCACAAGCTGATCATACAAGTGTGCATGCTAAGGATGATGGAGCAACAGGGGACACTGGTTGATGAGCAGATGCAGCTGAACCAGGCAATGGTGTGGGCAATGCACACACTGACCTGCAGAATAGAAATTTTGTGTGATAGGATGGAGTATATTGCACTGGTCTGGGAGAAATATCCTTACCACCAGTGAGTTCCCACTGCCAGCCAGACCTATGGGTTCTGGGAAGCAGTAGGCAACAAGAACTGTGTCCAAGAGGCCTACGATTGCTACCTGCTCAGGGCCTGGGCCAAGAGTTTTGGGAGGAAAGGATACTGAGGAGTCATCCTCCAGCTTTGAAAGCAGTAACAGCTAATCCCAGAATCTAGAGCATGCTGACAACTTGGCTGTTTCTAAAAGGTGAAAGGTGTACCCCAGAAGGGAAGGGGAGGGGATGGGGAAGGTGGAAAAATCAGTTGGGGAGAGAGGGAGTGGTGCTTGGGATAGAGAGGGGGAGGAGTGGTTGAGGAAAGTGGAGGGAGAGGGTGGGCTTTTGGGTTGAGGAAGGATGCTTTTATGTAAGTGAGGATAAGGGGACTGTTTCTAGGGATGAAGTGGGAGGGGGCAGGTGATACTGGAGTGGTCATGGTTGGCACACAGGTCTGGTGGTGGGACTAGCATTGAAGTCATGAAAAATGGGAAAAGCATATGTGATGTGGGATACTGTTTGTACACATGCCTGACTTGCTCAGAGATGGCAAATATATCTTCACAGAAGCCATGGTGTATGAGTTAATTCTTGCTGCAATGACATACTCTTGTGCTGGTGGTTCCTGTTTGCCTTCCTCTGTATCTCTATCCTGTGACTGCAGTCTTTTAAGGAGAGGCATTCTGCGCTGTATTGCCGCAGCGTAACAGATTGGACATGGGGTGAGTAGGAGAGTTGGGCTGTGTAGTGAGGTACAGCTGCAGCTGCCTGCACATTGGTGATGTGATCTAGGCTCTGATACAATCATGTATCCCTAAGTATGTCAGGATATATGAATCATGGCAGGAACCAAGGAATCATGGAAAGGCATCAGTAATCTCCCCCTGTGCATTGTACACTACTTGCATATTGAGAAAGTTCAGTGCATTTATGTTGTGGTAGGTGGGCTCTCTCTCTTTGGGGGGCCTGAGGTCCAAATGAGTGCAGCCAGTGACACCAAGAACAGAGGGGAAATGAGCAACCTCACAGAACTGGGTCATTGTGTGGGGCAATGCAATTTAGTGAGCAGCGTGTTTGAGAAGGGCCATGAGGATCTGTCTGATGCACTGGGAGATGGCTGACTGATTGAGGGCTGCAGTGGCTGCCAGGGCAGTCTAGAAAATGCCAGTGGTGAGAAAGTCTAGTGCAGAAGTGACTTTGAGATGCTCCCTACCACCAACACTGAGACACAATGTTGGGTCCTCAATAAAGTTTTTCGGAGCATTTCATCTCTTTTTTTGGTTTGATCTCTTGAAATTGTATTTCCACTCGTTTTTCTCTTGTGTTGGACTTTTGTGGAATTTTTTGGACCTTTCATTTCTACACAATGCAGCAGCACATATACTGACAGTCACTACTCAAAGATAACATCTCACTTGCACACACACACTGGCACAGACACAGACTGCATGTGGGGCTAGAGAGTGAGAGGTGGCTGGGCAGATGCAGACAGAGAGAGGCTCTGTTGGAGCAGGGTCAGGATTGGATGTGGAGGGGGCACACATGTGGGTATTGTAGCAGGGGAAAGTTTTGTAGGGACAGACAAGGTAGAGAGGTGAGTGCTGGGCTCTGGAGAGCTAGTAATATGTATTGGACCAAGAAAGGTTGCAAGCAGACCTGGATGAACAGACACAGGTTCATAGACTTTCCTATCAGCTTTCCTTGGGTCAGCAGCAGTGCAAGCAGTCACAAAGACATTTTTTTTGTTACATTTGTACCCCGCACTTTCCCACTCATGGCAGGCTCAATGCGGCGGACAATGGAGGGTTAAGTGACTTGCCCAGAGTCACAAGGAGCTGCCTGTGCCGGGAATCAAACTCAGTTCCTCAGTTCCAAAGGACCAAAGTCCACCACCCTAACCACTAGGCCACTCCTCCACATGCTACGGTGGCACTTATTCACCGTTTATAGAAGGTATAAATCCAGAATTTATGATGAACATTGAGCACACTGCACCATCCATGATATACCAATGCAATGCCTGACACACCTCTGGCCATTTTCTACATTTTTGCTGCATCCAGGTTTAGCTCCGACCAGTTCTGAGATTGTGTTTTAGACGTTTAGGGGGTTTCGATGTCAATGTGCCGGAATATCCACATTTAAAACATAAATAGTGCTTCTAAAATGGCCACCATTGTGTTTGCTTTTGTATTTTAATTGCATTTTTAACCACTTTGCTCTACTTTTCAGTTCCAAAGGCGGTATATGAAGAAAATAAACTAAACTGAACTAAGAGAACTTACTAACTGTATTCTGCATTATGTTATGCAATAAATTTTACCTAAACATGGTAAAATTTACCCTCAATAGTATTGTACAATATTAGTATGGACTATAGCACTTAAAAGACTAGATTCAGTAAATGGTAAAATTTGGTGCCAAAAATATATCTGGATTGCTATCCTATAAATGAAACTCCGAGTTGGGCACCGTTTATAGAATAGCACTTCGAGCCGATTTCCATGCCAAACTTTGTGCAAAAGCATTTACACTAACTGGAACCTTGTGTAAATCCTGGTGTGTAATTTAAGTGTGGATCCCTGGTATTATCAACCTCCCTGCTAGAACTTATCTTAACCTACACCTTCCCAATTGTAGAGGAATTAAGTACAAGACCTACTACGCATACAGTTTCTCCTTTTTGGGCAGTCAGCTTTGGAACGCTATACCCAGACCAATCCGATTAATAAACGACTTCTTGCCCTTTAGAAAAATGCTAAAAGCTCATCTCTTTAAGCAAGCCTACCCAAATGCCCCAACCTAATCTTGCCAACTTCCACCCCCAATTCTGTTCTGACTTAAATACCAACCTCCCATCCTTCTCTTTCCATCTCTCCTTAATTTTATCCCTCCTTACCCTTTCTCCCAAATTACACTATCCTATCCTGTCTACCCTCTTTTATCCTAGTCATATATTATCTAGCTCAACTTATCATACACTACTAAGCCCAACTTCACATCGTTTTACTACTGTTTTATTAAAATTCTATTAACTTTGTATTTCAAATTACTATGTAAGCCGCATTGAGCCTGCATTATGTGGGACAGCGCGGGGTACAAATGTAATAATAATAATAATGGCTTTAATTTGTTACAGCAGTCTAGTAAAGATATCCCTTAGAATTTAATACATTTGGAAGCGTCTTAATTTTTGAAAAATAAGGATTTATAATAAATAGCTTGAAAATTCATTATTTTCAACAGCTGGAGGTTTTAGAATATTAACATATGATTACTTTTGCCTTTTCCATAGTTCAGGAAAAATACCAAGTAATCTATATTGACACACTGGTCTGAATATAATAATGATTTCACTTCACTAGAAGAATATTGCACTGAATTTGTCTGATATTTATAAAATTTGAAATAATGTAGTCCACCTGTGCACATTATTATGCTAGAGCTACAAGTAAACTGATTGTAAAGTGAAATTTGCTTTCCAGTATCACAAATGATGACAGTTGTCAGGGATTTACTTTCATTTTCACATTGTAATACTTGTCAGAAACTTTTCGAGGTATAAAATGTGCTATACTTGACTTATAGAAGGCGCACCTTTTTCACAGATGTTATTCCTAGCTACATTTGCCTAGCTGTGTTACATAAGTAGTTTATGGGGCACAGGATAAGTTGCAAATGCAAACTAGCAAATATATGATAGTTTCCATATCCTTTAATTGGACACAGGTGCATTGATTTCTAATTACACATACTAAGAGCCTGTGTCATTAAGGTTTTTTCAGATTCTTTGTTTTAGGGAGAAGAGCTGAGGGGCCCTTTTACAAAGCGGTGGTAGGGCTACCACACATGTAGCTCGTGCCAAATCAACATTACCACCTGTTTAGCGTACCCACCTTGCAGTAAATTTGAAATTGGCATGTGCTGTTTCCCCACGGTAGAAAATATTCCTGGTGGTAATTGGCAAGGTGGCCACATTGGCGTACGCTGCATGAGTACCATGCGTGTAGCACATGAGCCTTACCACTGGTTCAGTGGGTGGCGGTAAGGGCTCAGGCAGTAATTAGCTGCACGCTGCTTTTAATTCTAGCGCATGGCCATTTACTGCCCCCATTAAAAAAAAAAAGCCTTTTCCCCAGCCACGGGAAAAAAAATAGCCCAGCGCGTGCCAAAGACACGTGCCCACACTACCGCAGGCCAGTGGCATAGCTATGGGGGGGCCTGGGCCCCATAGATTTGGCTCTGGACCCTCCTGCCGAGGACGTCAGAAACAGAAGGAAGCCTTTTGCGAGAAGAAGAGGACCTCAGCTGGCGGTAGGCGATGACGGGTTGGCGGTGGGAGGGAGGGTCAAGAGGGTTGGCGGCAGGGGGGGCAAAGTCGACAATGGCGGGGGGGGGGCGGTGCTGGGGGGGTGGGCTAAAATGTTCCCCCTCCTACCAAAGTCTGGCTACGCCCCTGCCGCAGGCCACTTTTTACCACGGCTTAGTGAAAGGACCCCTTAGTGACCCAGAACCTTTGGGGCCTTTTTACGAAGCTGCGGTAAGCACTAATGCATGCTTACCCACAAAAAATGGCATGCCACAGGACACGCTGTGGCATCCCTTGGTAATTTTGGGATGTGCACGCAGTACCCATGTGCTAAATACTATATGTTTTTTTGTGGTGGCAGGTGAGTCTGGGTGGCGGAGAGTGGCCTTGTTCTGCACTAATCAACACAGCTACATTTCCGCGTTCTGATTAATATGTGCTTAGTGCGTGAACCCTAATCACGTACATAATGTCAGTAAGGACTCAGGCACTAATTTGTTTTACTGGTCATGTGCTCATGGCAAAGTTTGTGTGTGGCTGGTAATACAAAAAAATTCGGCCATTTTAGTCCAGCAGTAAAAATGGCCTTAGTTTAGTAAACACCTGCATAAGAGTGCTAAGACCACTTTTTACCATTGTTTGGTAAAAGGGATGCTAAGTCCTTTCTGCCATCTGTTTGTCTGTTCCTCTGATTTCTCCATGGTCCCCTTAAATAATTCTTATTACTATTCATTCTCCAGATTCTGTATTTCAAAAATATGATACAGGTGTGACATAAGTAAAATTGGTTTTCCCTCTGTAGTTCAGCTTCAAAATGCAGATAGAAAACAAGTATACAAATATTTTTAATACAGTGATGTATAGCAGTAGTAATTTTGCATTCTGCTACACCATTTGCACTTCTCTGGTGATCTGGTTTACATTTGATTTACTCTAGTGTTCGTTCTTTTATTGTACTTGATCGGTTGTTGGGGATGTTAAGAGTTTACTACTTTTGTTTTCATTGTATATTTGATTGTCAGCTAGAACTACATTACAAGTTCAAAGGGTGTTTAACATGCTTTATTAATAATTAGTTCCCACTGCATAAAATTACACGTTAGGTAAATTAACATATGTTAGCGGTGCACCCACTTACCGTGTATGGTAGTGCACATTAGTAACAAGCCCTGTGTTTGTGCTGATTAATGTATCATATTTTATTTTTATGATTTATTTTATGTCTTTGGTTTTGTAACAACATAGTTCTATGCTCAAGCAGTGGGCGGTATATGAAATGAATGAATGAATGAAACCAAAATACTGGCATCAAATGAACAGGTTTATAACTTGCACTTTTGTTTTTCCCTTCTTCTGTAGTAGGATAATTATAACCTACATCACTCCTTTGTTACTTGTATTGAATGCATTTCATGTAAATGTGCAGAACTGTTGATTCAACAGTTTAAAATAGCTATAGCATACATGATGGCATTGCATCTCCACGTGATTATTCATTATAACTAAGGGCCTCAAATACCGTGTTTCCCCGAAAATAAGACACTGTCTTATATTAATTTTTGCCCCCCAAAATGCGCTAGGTCTTATTTTCAGGGGCTGTCTTATTTTTCGGGGAAACATCAGGGTTGGATCGGGGTTGGGCCGCCCGCCCACCCTCTGTTGCTCCCAGAACTAACCTTAAACGCCTCCTTTCACCTTTGCAGCAAGCAGCAGCAGGGCAGGCCACTCCTTCCTTCCGTGTCCCGCCCTTGCCTGACGTAATGTCCGTGAGGGCGGGACACGGAAGGAAGGAGAGGTCTACCCTGCTGCTGCGAAGGTGAAAGGAGGCGTTTAAGGTTAGTTCCGGGAGCGACGGAGGGTGGGTGGAGGGAGGCCCGGCAACCTCGGGTGGGTGGGGGGGGGCGGCCCGGGGGCGGCCTTGTCCGGCTCTCGGCAGCCCTGCTTTCAAACAAAAATTTGCTGGGTCTTACTTTCGGGGGAGGCCTTATATCTACCAATTCAGGAAAACCTCTACTAGGCCTTATTTTCGGGGGATGTCTTACTTTCGGGGAAACAGGGTATGAACATGCGTTTAGTTAATATGTTAGTGAAGATTAATGCATTTTAATTTGAATTAAATGCATGGAGTAATTTTGTAAAGGATTTTTATTCATTAATCCTTTTGTGCATATAAAATTACCCAATGTCTAAAAGTCTACAGGGTGACAATCACATGCTTGAAGCTATGTGTGTTCAGGGAAGAAGTTCGGGTGTGGCATGACTGGAGTCACAAACTCCTGGATTCTATATAGTGCGCCTAGAGATCTGTACCAAAATTGGAACGGATATTAGAACAATGTGCACAACTTAATTGGCTTAATAATGAGCTCTGATAACAGCATTTAATGAGCAATAATGAACACTAATTGAAACTGATTAGAATTTAGGCACACAACATGCTAAGCGTATTCTGTAACACTTTGCGCCAAACTTCTATCTAACGTGTGCAGGCAAAAAGGGGCGTGGTTATGGGTGGGGAAATGGGCGTTTTGTGGGTATTCTGAAATTTACGCACCTTCTTATAGAATATGGCCCATTGCGCCTAAATCTACGTGCCAGAATTTATGGCATGTTTTCATTGGTGTAAATGGATGCGCGTGGATTTAGGTGCTGAAATATCAACTACGCATATTCTATAATTGTCGTCTAAATCTAGGTGCTGATTATAGAATACACTTAGTTGGCACTGATTTTAGTGCTGATTTTTGTTTTTAGGCGCTATATATAGAATCTCCCCCAAAATGTGCATATGCATTCTAAAATGCTCACCTATACACGTACGTCGACTTTGTACATTTACACCAGCTCCTGAGCTGGGGTAAGGGTAGATGGTCACATTTTAGCCATGATTTTGGCTGCTTTTCTGATGCTATTTTATAAAGCTACATATAGATAGATTATTGAGATCTGAACGTAGATGTCAAAGTCAGAATATGGTCAGTTCTGCTCGTATTTTAATAGGCTCTGCTGAACACAGAGCCTCTTAAACACAGAAACAGAGAAAAATGAAGGCAGATAAAAACCACATGGCCCATTCAGTTTGCCCATCTATATCATCCACTATCCCTTTTTGTCCCTGGAGATCCTATGTACTTGTCCTAAGTTTCTTGAATTCAGATGCAGTCTTTGTCTCCATCACCTCCACCGGGAGGCTGTTCCAGGAATTCACTATCCTGTCCATGTGGAAGTATTTCCTTAGGTTACTCTTGAGTCTGTCCCCTTTCACCTTCTCTCATTCCAGAGCTCCTTTCCATTTATGCCATGGAAGTATTTAAATGTCTCTATCATATCTTCCCTCTTTCTTCCAAAGTGTACATATTGAGATCTTTAAGTCGGCCCCCATACCCCATATGTTTTATGATGAAGACCACTGACCATTTTAGTAGCTGCCCTCTGTACTGACTCCACCTTGTTTTTGTGTTTAGGAAGGGGTGGTTCCACTCTGTTTATATCTTTTTGAAGATGTGGTCTCCAGAACTGTACACAGTACTCTACATCATCTCCTTTTTCCTGCTGACCATTTCTCTTCCTGTGCATCAAAGCATCCTAGCTTTTGCTGTCACCTTTTCTACCTGTTTGACCACCTTAAGTCCCCCTTCTCTTTCACGCAGAACAGTACTTCACCCCCTAAACTGTACATCTCCCTCAGGTTTTCATAGCCTAAATTCATGACCCTGATTTTTTTTTTAGCTGCCAAATTTAGAACCATTCTTCAAGCTTTGCTAGGCCCCTCCTTGTGTTATCCACACCATCAGGGATATAAAATACTAGAAAGATCCTGGCAAATAAGCTGTTTTTGCTGGCACATCCAATGGTAAAAGTGATTTTAAAAATAAGCACAGCAAAAAAGAGACTCCTGATCGCACTGATTGGTGTTGATGTAACCAGGAACATGGGTTTCTGGCTTCAGTAATGCAGAAAATGGACCTCAAGTTGGGCCTGATCACCTTTTGCAGCACAAGATCATTCCCTGACACCCCCAATCTCTCCAAAAATCAATGATAAAACTCCCCACACCATGAAGCCCCCTTCCCTGTTTCTTACCAGGATTTTCCTTGGCGGCTAATAAGGGCCGGGAAGATGTTTCTGCTTCTTTGGCGCCTTGAGTTCAAAATGGTGCTCTGACTCTTAGCAGTAGTCTTTTGGTACTACTTGTAGGGGTCAAGGTACCAAATAAGAGGTACATATACTTATTTGGAAACTTGACCCCTTGCAGTAGTACTGGAAGACCACTGCTAAGAGTCAGAGCACCATTTTGAACTCAAGGCGCCAAAGAAGCAGGAATGTCTTCACACAGATCTTCATTTCGGCATAAAAGCACCTGCCTCAGGAGTCAACAAATCTACAAATACAAAACATACATATGCAAACAGCATAATTAAATACAAATAATATTAGTTTACAAATATAAAACAAGCATATGTACAACATAATTGAATTGCAAATCATATTAAAATTAAACAGCAATTAATATTTGCAATCTAAGGGCCTCTTTTATCAAGCTGTGCTAGCGGTTCCCATTCGGCACTGCCGACAAAACCCATTCAAAGTGAAAGGACTTTGCCATCATTGCCGAACTGTGGACCGCTAAAGAGGCCCTAAGAGATGTAAACTAGCACCAACTCATGAAAGACATACCAGTGTTGTTTACATTTGAATGTTTTATATTTGTGGATTTGCCAATTCCTGAGACAGGTGCTTTTGAGCCGGAATGCATATTTGCGTTGAGTCTGTTCACTTTTAACAGTATGTATTTTAAGAACTTGTTAAGTAAACCTAATTTTTGTACTTTTGTTTTGGTATTGGATTGGTCCTCCTCCCCTACTTTTTTCTTTGTTTGTGTTTTGCATTGGGGGATTACCTTCTTTTTTTTTTTTTGTATTGAAGGAATAATATACATTTTTCCCTATAATGTAGATTAAGGTGGCAGTTCTATAACAGGACACCAATATTTAGGTGCCATATTTGTGCAGACAGTAAGAGGAGTATTTTCAAAGCTCTTAAATTTACAAAGTTGCATAGTAATCTATGGAACTTTGTAAGTCTAAGTGCTTTGAAAATGAGCCCCAAGCCGATTCCATAAGAACACTTAAGTATCTAAGTATTCTTCTAGAATGTAGGTACACACACTTACGCACTGTCTATGGCTGGAATAAATGGACATACTTAAATGTGGCATTTATGCACTTAACTTACAGTATTCTGTAAGCTGCCCATATAAATGTCGGCCCCTCCCTTGTGAACACCCCACCTTTATTATTTTGAGCCACTTTCATGAATTTAAGTGGAATTCTTGGGGCCCTGTTTACTAAGGTGTGCAAGCATTTTTAGCATATGCATAAAATTAGCGCACTCTTAACTGTGTAGGCGCCCATAGGAATATTGTGGGTGCCTACACAGTGCATTCTAAAAATGCTAACGTGCCTCTAGCGCAGCTTAGTAAACAGAGCCCTTAGTGTGTGATAAGTTTTCTTATCATAGCATTCATTTTGGACATGATTTTATTTTCCCACCGTTATATATTTGTGTATAAGTAAGTACAGATTCAGTCCAGGTACCTTTCATCACTTGGAAGGAGATTTAAAAAGCCTGTATGATATCTTTTCAGTGGGAATAGTATGACTAAATAATCTTTTAGCAGACTATGGGCCCCTTTTACTAAACTATGCTAACAATTCCCAGCAGGGCAATGCTGACAAAGCTAATTCACTTTGAATGGGCTTTGTCGGCATAGTCACATGGGAATCGTTAGCAAGGTTTAGTAAAAGAGGCTCTATATTTCTTTTCCAAAAATTATTTTTGATTAAAAAAAAGCATATTACATATCCTGAAACCATCATTTTTGTCAAAAACAACAAAATATTATAACAATTTAGCATAGTAAACAATAACATTTATGTCTGTCTATAATTTATAATATTTTTTTCCAAAAGTATTATTACATTGCTTAGAAAGTAAAAATAATTTTTATAGAGTATGAAAGTGATTATTTTGTAAGTTTTGTTTTTCTTTTGAACTCCCAATGCCTTGCATTTCAGACAAACAAAATATCTAATATGTAAAACATTATGAACCTAATTAATTGGAGTAATCATTTCTGTTCCTTAAATGAGCCTGCAAATAGGTGGGAAAATGTGGGGTACAAATGTAACAAATAAGATAAAATAAAATGCTCCTTAGCTTGTTGATCCATTGCCCCTTGATGTTTAGATTTAATTCTAAGCACATAAAAGAGCAATTACTGCAGGGGAAGGTCCGAAACTGCATGACATAGCAAATTACTTTTTTTGATAAAGCCAGACAAAGCTTGCATCATCTGCTTTGAGGTCTTCTGACAGTAGTAACCTTTAACACTGTTCTTATTGTTCAGTTTGTGGGTCACTGGAGATGCATCTGCAACTTATTTGTGTTATTGAGAGCAAGTGAAACTGTTTGCTAATTTGTCTTAATTGCTTGTCAGACCCCCAAGTAGTTAACACAGTATTGTGTAAGTGCAGCAGTTTATAAAAAAAATGTGTCTATCAAATTGCTTTAATTGCCAAAATAATTATCCATGTTTTTGAGAGTTCTAGCAAAATAAAAGAATATTTACTAACTCTTCTTATGTGAATTGAACTTTCAGTACTGCTGCATTTTATTAGTATGTCCTTAGGATAATTTTCAAAGGCGCTTGTGTGGGTGAAGTGATGCTTTAAGCACAGAAATGGCTTGTTGCAAAATTGCCCATCTGTTATGTGGGTAAACGTGAGTACAGCCTCTGTAGGTTTACCGCTGTTTGAAGACGTGTTCTTGAGGTCAGGAGTCTGAAGGATTCGTATTTATATATATATATACCTCTGCAAATTCAAATGTCTTCTAATAATTTTAGATGAAAAACCTAAGAGGCAATGTCCAACTGCAGAAGAGAATACAGGTAAAAGTGAAGCAGTGGACAGGTCAGTTGGCTCAACCAAATTGTATTAGAAATAAATGTATAAAAGATGGTCTTTCATTGTGCATGTGTACAAACTGTTTCTTAACAATTGTCTGTTAGCCCAGCATTTTTGGCGCATAGTCGCCTGCATCAGGGACAATTATATCTTTGTCAATAAGCTGGACTACACACACACACACACACACATATATATATATATATATATATATATATATATATATATATATATATATATCCACTTTGAGTTATACCGTGATCTCACTAATAATAGTATGGAGGGCCCACACTGGTGGTACTTTAAATCAGCTTCCATGGCTAAGAAGAGCATGCTGAGTTTTGACCTCTGATCAAATTTGATTGAGCCAACCTATTGTTCCATTTTTGTCTGTTGGCATAATTGTACCCAGCCAAATTGTGCACTGTAAAGAGCAGCTATAAACATAAGAATCTCGGCGGCCATTTTGAATCTCGCCGAGACCGTCAGGAAGCAGTCAGGAGCACGGAGAGCAGCGCGCTGGGCAGGAAAGAGGGGGCTCTTTCCTGCCCCGACGTCACTAGACCACCAGGGAACATCGCGTCACGTAAGTAGGGGAGGGCGATCCAAAACTCGGAAAAGACGCACCGGAGCACCTAGGTTTTAGAGGAGGGAAATAGGAAAAAATTTTTTTTTCCTATTTCCCTCCTCTAAAACCTAGGTGCGTCTTATGGTCCGGTGCGTCTTATAGTCCGAAAAATACGGTACTTCTATTTTATCCCTCATCCACTTTTTCTATATTATCCGACTTTTCGATTATCCAACAACCTGTTGGTCCTGTTTATGTCGGATAGCGAGACTCTACTATGTTTCCAAAAGAAAAGTATTACAGATATCTCTTTGTGCAGAGTTAAAATCAATACATTAGAAAGTGATTTTTTTTTACTGCCTGAACTTCTTTAATTGCTGCAATTTAGGCCAGCATTTTTCAGTGGTGTGCTGTGGCTGCTTCCCAGGTGTGCCACAAGAGTTTTCTGTCACTCCTGTCTGTCCCCAGCCAGCGATCCAGCATTATAAGATTTCTTCTGCAGCGGTTGGCGGCAGTAGGCAGCGATTCAGGCAGCCTGCTAGTGCCAACCCCCCCAGTCTTCTCTCTGATGTAACTTTCCACTTCCTCTTAGGCGGGAAGCATCAGAAAGAGGGCTCGTGTTGGCGCGAGCAGGCTGTCTGAATTGCTGACCACTAGAGGAAGAAAATAAAAGGTGAGGGAAAAACAGACGGGTTATATTCCCCAGTTTGTGTATCCAGATACCATAAGGAAATTAATAGAACTTTTATACTAATTTCACTTTAACTTGGCCATGCATTATTAACTGGCTTAATATTATAGTGAGTCCTTGGGTCTGATGTGTGTGTTCCTGTGGCAGTTTGATAGTTCTCATCACAAATTTTAACCATATTATTACATAGTGAAAATTGTGTGACATTCGGATTGTGTCCATTTGGTATGATCTCATTATTTTGTCATTACGGGGATACTTCTATAAATGTGTGCCTGGTGGGAGTCTATTATTAGGCCTACAGACTTACAGATCGAATTCAGTGAAGAGATGTGATTACCACCAGCACTGTGGTGGTGGGGGGGAGGGATTCGCTTTAAAATTGTTGTTTTTGAATGCATATTAGTTGTGGCTAATTTCTTTATCCTTGAAGTATATTGTTGCCATTTTGCCCTTCAGTAAAAATATTCAACTATAAAGATAACACAATGATTAAAAAATAAATTATTGAACTTTAAACACAATCTTAATACTTGTTTCTTAAATGATAAAATATATATCTTCAAAAAACTGATGGTGTGCCTGACAATTTTTGTGCCTTGTCAGTGTGCCACAAGATGAAAAAGGTTAAAAATCCCTGATTTTAACGCTTACAGATCAATAGCTTTAAACAGTATGTGATCAGCTAGCCAGGCGCTTTTCTATATATACATATCAAACAAAATAAAACATGGAGAAGAAAATAAGATGATACCTTTTTTATTGGACATAACTTAATACATTTCCAATATGTCCAATAAAAAAGGTATTATCTTATTTTCTTTTCCATGTTTTATTTTGTTTGATTTCTATTGATAACCTTAAGAGTGGACTAACACAGCTACCACACTCCTCTACTATATATACATAGAAATAGCCTTATGACCTGCTGGAGCTATTTTCAGTCAGTGTAACTGCGCTGTTTCTTCATTGATCTGATGAAGGGATCTTAGCTCTTGAAATATAGTCTCAGATGCATTGATCTACTTCAGTAAAGTGGCAACACCTACAACTTGTGTATTTCCTCTTGCTTACTTTTTTTCTACATTTTCAAGCGAACTAATATAGTAAACTAATACTTGATACAGGCGTTCAAATATTTGAACGGTATTAATCCGCAAACAAACCTTTTCTGGAGACAGGAAAGTAGTAGAACTAGAGGACATGAATTGAGGTTGAAGGGGGGTAGACTCAGGGATAATGTCAGGAAGTATTTTTTCACAGAAGGGGTGGTAGATATGTGGAATGCCCTCTCGCAGGAGTTGTGGAGGTGAAAACGGTAATGGAATTCAAACATGCGTGGGATACACACAATGGAATCCTGTTTAGAAGGAATGGATCTCCGGAATCTTAGCAAAGATTGGGTGGCAACGCTGGTAATTGGGAAGCAAAACCAGTGCTGGGCAGACTTCTACGGTCTACGCCCTGATCGTAATTAGGGATGGGCTGGAGTGTTTAAGGGGCTTCGTCGTTAGCTTCAGAACTTTTAGTACAAGAACAGTGCTGGGGAGACTTGTACGGTCTGTGCCCTGAGAATGGCAAGGACTAATGAAACTCAGGTATACATATAAAGTATCACATACCATGTAAAATGAGTTTATCTTGTTGGGCAGACTGGATGGACTGTTCAGGTCTTTATCTACCGTCATTTACTGTGTTACTTTAGTCTACAATGCTGCACAAATAAAATGCAGGTTCAGCAGAAGTAAGTTACTCCACTATCTCATCAATAAAATTACAATTGAGTATGATATAAGATACATTTTTTCAGAATGCCATCAATAATAAGAAATCTTAGTGAGAGGACCAATAAGCAATCGTAACTAGACAAATGAGGTCATTTTAGAATTGTCACATGGCATCTACACATGTTAATAACAGCTCTTCTTGAATTCCAGTTTTACTATGCCGCAGGATCCAGACTTTAAGGGGGTGTGTCTAGGCATGGTTTGGTGAGTCAACCCCCCCCCCCCCCCCCCCCCCAAAAAAAAAAAAAACCAAACAAACCCCAAACAAACTATGGTGCTTATTTCAGAAGCGCTGTTAAGATTTTAGATGTGTA
Source organism: Microcaecilia unicolor (assembly GCF_901765095.1). Taxonomy (NCBI): domain Eukaryota; kingdom Metazoa; phylum Chordata; class Amphibia; order Gymnophiona; family Siphonopidae; genus Microcaecilia; species Microcaecilia unicolor. Next base: position 124,032,487 of record NC_044033.1, read on the forward strand.
TAAACTGTCATTTAGACATTTATGTTGTATTATCTTCTAAATTCTGTTTTTACAAAACCAGGATATATATGTCTAAAATGGAAACCTGCATCTGGCAAAGGATGTGTTGTAATGGAAGTGAATTTTAAAGATTGTTTTTCAACCCTGTCTTGACCAACTACTGCACTCGGGGTCTGTATTGTTGATTAGAAGTAATTCTGTTTAACTTTGTGTGAAAGTAAGTTGGAATGCAGAAGATAAGACATAGCTCTAATTAATTTGGTATGTGAAGAGGAGTATGTCGCTTGCTTTCCGGCTCCAGCCTGACCACCCGGAGTTGGAGAGCATGTGACCACGTTTACACAGTATGGCTTGTTTACCTAAACAGAGAAGCATTCTGTAATTTTTCTCAGCTCTGAACATGAGTTCTGAGCCTAATAAAAAGGGGAGTTTCTTTCAGTGAAATCGGGAGCTCATCTGTGAGTAATTTACGTACTGCGCAGGGGATCTGTTCGTGGTCTAAAAAGCTCCTGGCTTTCGCTGTAACGGGCCCCCCAGCTGATGTTAAGAGCCTGGATGATGTAAGTTCCAGTGATGATGTATATATGTATTATTGCTTCTTTTCCTGGTCTAAGAACTCTTCGCATTGCTTAGATCTAGAGACCAGTGATTTAATGATAGTTTAGCTAATTAAAGTTTTCATTTATGTAATATGAATCCAAAAGAATCTACGGTAATTATTGAGTAGTCTGTGTCAGTGAGACAGGCTGTAAATTCATAGCAGTACATGTGTTCTGGGCGTGTTTTGGGTGTCAGATTCTGTTCTAAATTCCTAGCGGAACATTTCAATTTTGATTTGTATATCCTTTCTAAAATGTTTCCCCATTGGCATCTGCACCCGTTCTGAGTGGGTAATTGTGATTATCTCCGTGGTGTCTCAACACCATCTAAAACATGAGAAAGTTATTTTGTTCGACCAATTAATTGACTTCTCTTGTATATATAGTCATGTAAAATCTAGCAGTTGCATGTGTAAATTCCAACAAATACAACTTACATGTTACTTACACGTGTAAAGCTTTGCCTGATGCTGCTCTTTTTTCAGAGATGTAGGTTTGTGAAATCGTTGCTTCCATTGTATGTGCCAGACAGTACATGTGTACTGTAAATCAAGGGTTCTCTTTGTTGGTCCCTGTCATGGTTCAAGTATATACAAATATATCTATTTGATGAGTGTTCATTGTGGACATTCTGAAAAGCAGACCTGTGCTGCAATTTTTAAGGCCTGCGATTGATAATTACTCTAAATGGTATATAAAAACTAAAGATGATTAATAAAATTGGTGTTATCCTGCACTTCATAGTACCTTAATACTTAATTATTTAAATTAACTTAATTTATTATTGCCAGAAACTTAAAAAACAAACATCTAGGTTTAATAGCATTAGATTAAAGCTTGTAGAGCTCTTTTAATAATGCACTAGGAAAACAGAACAAGCTATTAGTAAATCTGACAGAGCTCCTTTGGTGATTCACTTGCTTTTTCTTGCATGGCACAAATTGTTAATTGCTTGAGGCATTAGATTGGATAAAAACTTCTTTATTGTAGTTTGCAAAGCACCATCATGTTGGCCTTAAAAATCTGTACTTTGACATGTACAATGATTCACTTGTTAGGTTGTACAGTATTCAGCAAGAAATACAAATATATCTTTAAGCTTAATATTAAGGTAGAAAAGTATTCTATACTTACTAAACAGTGCTTTATACTGTAAGAGATGGAAATTTGGATCCACTTTTTGAGGAACTGCCTTTTTATAAACAGCCAAAAATATGGCTAACTGTTAATTAATTGGAATGTTCCAAAAAAGCTAGTAGGCTTGTGACTTCCCAGATCTTCATTTTATCATGATCCGGCCTCCAACCAAGTGTTTTAGAAGTGGTGCCAAGTTGGTATTTAGGAGCATGCCCCTGGATTCTGTAAAGGTTGCCCAAATTTGGCACCCAAAATAATTAGTTAATGGGCTTCACTGATTTAATTAGTGGAGCTAACAAGCACTTAATTATGATTTGTACATAGATCCGCCTGCCCGCTATTCTGTAACATTGGGCACCTAATTCAATCACGTGCAACTCAAAAGGGGGCGTGGCCATGGGCAGAGCATGGGCGTTCACATATGTAATGTTACAGAATAGTGAGGATCTACATCCAATTTGTGCACCAGGATTTACACCGGGTGTCAGCTGGCATAAATCCTTGCGCCCAGTGTTGAGCACTGAATTCGATGCTCAATGCTATTTTATAAAGAGTGTTCATCCTGGAGTGCCCTTTGTAGAATATCATTGAACACCTAATTTTATTGGCGCCAAATATTTGGCTCCATTTATAGAATCTTGCCTATGGTATGAAAAATAAGAAACAGAGAAAGAGAAGACCTGGCAAGGGCATAGCTACTTTTGAGCAAGCTGGAATAAAGCCCAGGGCCACCCAGTGGTAGGGGCTGCCTGATTGAAATGCTTTCCTCGAATGCATTAGCTCCCTGCTCTCCATCACCGCAGGTCCACTATCTCTTCCTCCTCCTGCTGGTTCAGCATCTTTCCCTCTCTCCACCCCTGCTCTCATAGTCCTCATTCTTACACCGGGTCACCAGCAGTGGTACATATCAAAACAGGCTGTTTCAAGCTGACTCTGACGCTTTCCCTCTGTCACATCCTGTCTCCTGTAATGCAACTTCCTGTGAGCAGGATGTGACAGAGGGAAGGATCTTGTGGGGCTAGCTTGACACAGATTGTTTTGATCAGTGCCTCTGCTGGTGACTCGCCATAAGAATGGAAGACTATTGGGGGGGGGGGGAGGAAGAGGGAGAGATGCTGAACCCATGGGGGTTGAAGGAGAGATGCCAGACCTGTGGGAGAGGGGAAGGGGATAGGGAGATTGGACATGAGGGGGAGTGGAAAGAGGGGAAGAGACTGGAAGGAGGGAGAAAGAGAATGGACTGGGGGGCCAGCAGTGGGGAGGGAGGGAGAGATGCTGGCCTGGGGGCATAGCATGTAGGGAAGAAAAGGGGAGAAACTGGATATGGAGAGGGAAAGAAACACAGGTGCGATGGTGGACACAGGGGAAGGGATGGGAGCACAGGGAAGATGCTGGACAGGATGGATAGAAACATAGAGGAAAGATGGATGGTGATCATAGAGAGAGAAGAAATGTCAAAAGAACAGGAGACCCTGGAAAGAGAGGAAAAAACAGAGCAAAGCAGAAAACAGACACTGGGACCAAAGCAATGCTCAGAGAACAAAGGTAGAAAAAAGAATTTTTTTTCTGAATTTATTAGTTAGAATGTGTCAGCATTGGAAATGGGCATCTCTGATACCTTGCATCTCAGTTTCTATTTCTTTAGTACATGTAGGTCTGACTTCTTGAGGTTTCCAGTTCAGTTTTTTTTGCCTTCATATGTCTATTATTGATGTGTGGTCCCTTTTTTCATAGTTGTTGAGGGTCTCTCTGTGTTTTGCATGTGTGACGAAGGTACAGTATCCTGCTAGCATGTAGTTTCTGTATAGGTCTGGAATGTGTTTGTTTGCTGCAGTGTTTTGTTAATGAAGCTCAGAAGGGATCCCCCTTTCCCCTCGTCCCCACTATATTGAGAGAGATAGTGTTATAGGGGCCCATCTTAATTTTTCCTCCCAGGGCCCATTCAGTTTTAGGTACACCACTAAACTTGGCCAATCATTTCCTTGCTTCTAGTCATTTTAATATGAATTATTTGTTCAAACCAAAACAAGCTCTTGAAAAATAAAATGTTGTTGCTTTGAAGGGTGAAAGTGTTTCTTTTTTTTTTTTGCTTTTATTATTCTGTAACATATGGGTGTCAGATTAGAGGACTGCAGTGGTTCCTCTTTGAAGCGACAAATGTGTTTGACCCTAAAGTAAGTAGGAGAAGGCCCCCAGGTATTTGTTCCCTTCAAACCTTTGGCATCATAGGTAGTTCACTCTTTTGCTGATGCTTGAATCTGGGCCTGAGGTAAACATGGGGTTTGAACCCTCTCCCTCCCTTTTGTAACACAGGGATCAATGCAGAAAGCTCCTGTGAGCCTAGCTGCATGGTTACCGTAGTATTTACATGCACATTACTGTTTGAACAATGCAGAAAAGGGTTGAGCCAGGGGTGTTAAGTTACACAGTAGTCATGGCCGCACATTGCATTAAATGTGTGGTAATTAGAAAATTAAGTATTCTGCTGTAATACAGAGAAAGAAATGGTGGCTTATGACCTGCGCCCAATGGGAGAAATTTTTCACCAAGTCCGGGGTAGCATAGAAAGGTTGGTTGAGAGGATTTGTGATTTAAATACCTTATTTTTATTTTTAAGCCACCAAAACAAATATATGCAATTTTAAAACACAGATGGGAGGTACAGAAATAAGCAGCGGGTGACTGAATCTAAAAAACTTAAGAAAAATAAGAAAATACTGAAATCAGGAAAACTAGACAACTAGAATTTACCTGTGTTATTGGACAAATAACCATTTGTAAAAATTGTAACTAAATAATTTAAGAAAACTGAGAAAATACCAAAATGGAGATCCTCAAACTACTCCTAATTATCTACTCACTATCACTGATCCACCATACAACAACCACCCCTCTCACAAACAGCAACACCATACACATACCACACATTCATCAAAAATTGATCCGACACACCACACCTCAACAAACACACCACAACCTAAGCGGAGGAAGAACACCAAATAGTGGACAAATAACACAGAGTGCAAAGAAGGGCTCAAACAAGCACACCCCAACAAAGAAACGACAACTAATAGATGTCCATACAACACAAAACACAGTAGACCCATACCTACCAATCCAAGTGGGCTTCATCAATGCTAGATCAGCAGTAAACAAAACAACAATTTTAACAGACTGGATCATGGCAGAAAACCTTGACCTACTCTTCATCAGCGAAACCTGGATCCACAATCAGAAAGACCCCATAATTCTAGACCTGTGCCCCCCTGGATACAAAATCACACACTGGACCAAAAAGGAAAAAAAGAGGCGAAGGGATAGCACTAATCTACCGATCCCATTTTAATACCGAAACCACTGCCGTATCCATCACACCCCAACTTGAAATCACCTCAATCAGAATCCATAACAAAGCCCTATGTGACAACTTAAACTGTGTCCTGTTCTACCAACCCCCAGGGAACTGGAACGAATGCCAACGTACTTATACTAGGAGACATCAACCTACACTTAGAAGACCCAAACTCAAGCAATGCTTGAGAATGTAAGGAGTTCCTCCAACTATGGGACCTCAAATGTCCACAAATGCAAGCAACCCACATTAAAGGGCATACACTTGGGAGGGTCGTCTGCTCGTCGATCATGGAGCTGATTCCAAGATGGCGCTGTGAATAGACTCACCTGTGTTTGCTCCTGGAGGCTGCTGTGTTTGTGAGTTTCTCTCGGTGCCTCTGTAGCCTCGTTAACCATGGGGAAGCGGAGGGGGAAGGTAAAGGAATTTCCCTCGGTTCCTGTGACCTCCTCGACGATGAAACAAACAACCCTGCAATTTCCCAGGCAGCAACCGGGTCCTCAGGGAACTTCGACCCCCACTGCAGCTCTCGGCCCTTCGGAGTCGATTGAGAGTGGAAACGGGGCTTCCTTGAGCCCTGTGGAGCGAATTGCACCTCCCCAGCCTGGAAGAGAGTTGCTGGCTGTTCAAACAGAGACAGACGCCAAAGTGGCTCAGCTGGTCCTGTCTGAGGGTGTGACTGCAGCAACGGAGATAGATTCTCAACATCCGGAAACATTACTACAACAGGCTTCAAAGGTAGTGCCTCAAGCTATTGTTTCCAAGTTAGCTCGGGCTGATAGTCTACCTCAATCTCCTCCTGTGGCTAGTGGAGTGATTAGACCAGCAATTGTGACGCTGGAGTCACTATGGGATATGGTTTACAATATCCAAACCTCTATGCAAACTACTTTAAAGCAGAATTCTTCTGATATTGAAGTTCTTTCTGAGGCTGCCCTGCTTCAAGCACAAGTGACTGCACAGCAAACCCAGAAATTGGAACGTGTGGATATCAAAATTCAAGAAATGGGATCTATAGAAACAGCTTTGGTTAAAGACAATAATTTCCTACATAAACGACTTGAATACCTTGAAAAACAGACTAAAAGGCTTAACCTTAGGTTTCTTAATTTTCCCAAATCGCCATTAATTTCTCCTTTGGAGATGGTTAAAAAATATTTGGTGGACATCCTGGGAATGGATAAGGACTCACTCCCTCCCATTACACGGGCTTATTACATCGGGAGTACTGGAGTGGTGGTGGGAAATCCCCCTGTAATAGGGGAGGGAATGAATCTTACCTCATTCCTAGAAAGCTCATTAGAAATAGTTACTCAGAGGTTAACTCTGCTTGCCACTTTCACGTTGGAGCCTGATAGGAATGCCGTACTACGGCTTTCGTTGAGACACTTAGAAAATCTGTTTTTGGGCTCAAAGGTCCGTATCTTTCCAGATCTCTCACGGCCTACACAGATGAGACGAAGGGCGTTTTTGGAACTTCGCCCCAGGGTGGTGGCATTGGGAGCAAATTTTGTTTTGCGATTTCCTTGTTTTTGTAATGTGGTGCTTGAGGGTAAACATTTTCAGTTTGTAGATCCAAAACAGTTGAAAGAGTTTATTGATGCAAGAGTTGATGTGAATATAGTAAACCTTCCCTAATTTAGCAGGCTGGGGTCTGAACCAGAGGAAGCATCTATTGATTATTAATTTTTGTATCTTTTTTTTCTTTTTTAATTTCCTTAATCTTGGAATCAAATTTCTTTAACTTGTGGACAAATGGGCTGTAAAGATATATACTTATCATTTTTGTTTCCTAGTGTTAAATAATGCCGATTGCATATTCACTTTATGTGGTGATATATTGGAAAATTTAAATAATTAAAAAATAAAATAAAATAAAGGGCATACACTTGATCTCATCTCATATAAAACTGCTACAGACCAGAACCTAGTAATAATAGATATTAAATGGTCAGAAACCCCTGGTCTGATCATTATAAACTAAACTTACCCTACAATGGCGAAGGAAGGGAGAACACCAAACCCAAGAACATTCAACATACTCAACAAAAGGACATGTAGACATGAAAACATTCTGGCAACTAATATACAACAATGAATGGACAGCACAAACAGAATCCCTAAACTACTTCTCGGAATGGGATAAAAGATGCAGACACATATTAGATGAAATAGCACCACTATGAACAAGATCCACATGCAAGCATAGCTCGATACCATGGTTCAACGATGAACTGAAAAAACTAAAAACACAAGTCAGGAAATTCGAACGAGCATGGCAAAAATCAAAAGATGAACACGCACTCCACATGCAGCCAAGCACAAAGAAAATACAAATACGCAATAAGACGGACCAAAAGATCTTACTATAAAACTAAAATAGGGTTAGACTACAAAGACACGAAGAAATTATACCAATTCGTGAACAAACTACTAGATACCAACCCGATCACTGCAACTAACACAGACATCCCATCTGCAGACAAACTTGCTAAGTACATCTATGAAAAAATAGTAAACCTACGCAACACGTTACCCCAAAACAACTCCGACATCGAAAACTTCCTTGATGAACTTGACCCATCCATAGGAGAATATCCAACTGACACATTTGGCTGAACTTCGCCCCCCTAACCACTGACATAATAGCAAGAGCGCTCAGAAGGTTCGCTAACACCCACTGCAAACTAGATACCTGCCCCAACTACCTAATGAAGCCCGCTCCTGACCGCTTCATAGAAGACCTCACATCCCACGTAAACTACATGCTTCAGCAAGGTCTCTTCCCGAACGAACATGGCAACATTCTACTCACCCCGATACCAAAAGACACCTCGAAAAAAGCAAATGAAATCACCAACTACCGACCGGTTGCATCCATCCCGCTGTCAATCAAAATAATGGAAAGCATGGTGACCAAACAACTTGCAGACTACATAAACAAATTCTCAATACTACATGAATCACAGTCAGGCTTTCGCCCTCTACACAGCACTGAAACAGTACTACTTACTCTCCTAGCCAAATTCAAGCAGCAAATAGCAATAGGTAACAATATCCTCCTCCAATTGACATGTCAAGCGCATTTGACATGGTAAACCATAACATATTAATAAGAGTATTCGACAAGATTGGGATTGGAGGAAACATACTCAAATGGCTTGAAGGTTTCCTAACCACAAGAACATATCAAGTAAATTCAAAGCAGACTGTGGAGTACCATGAGGATCACCACTATCGCCAATCCTCTTCAACTTAATGATGACCCCACTAACCAAAACCTTATCCAACCATGGCCTTAACCCTTTCATCTATGCAGACGATGTTACTGTATACATTCTTTTCAGATCCACTCTGATAGAAATCACCAATGAAATCAAGATCGGCTTAAATATCATGGACGCATGGGCAAAGGCATTTACTACTACTACTATTTAGCATTTATATAGCGCTACAAAGCGTACGCAGCGCTGCACAAACATAGAAGAAAGACAGTCCCTGCTCAAAGAGCTTACAATCTAATAGACAAAAATGATAAAGTAAGCAAATCAATTAATGTGTAGAGGAAAGAGGAGAGGGAGGGTAGGTAGAAGCGAGAGGTACAAGTGGTTACAGGTCAAAAGCAATGTTGAAGAGGTGGGCTTAAACTCAACACTGAAAAAAAAACACTGTCTCATCCTCTCATCCCAATACAGCATGGAAAACCCCACAACTATCAGCACCCCAAATCACACCCTCCCAGTCTCAGACTGCCTGAAAATCCTCGGTGTAACATTGGACCGCTATCTAACGCTAGAGAGTCAAGGAAAAACCACAACAAAAATAATGTTCTTCACAATGTGGAAACTCAAACGTGTGAAACAATTGTTCCTGAAGAAATATTTCGCAACCAGATACAATCGATGGTGCTAAGTCATGCTGACTATTGTAATGGAATTTATGCGGGATTCAAAGAAAAAATCTCAAGAAAACTTCAGACTGCTCAAAACACGGCGGCAAGACTCATCTTCGGAAAAACACGATTTGAAAGTGCAACACCCTACAAGAAAAACTACACTGGCTCCCAATCAAAGAACGCATCGCCTTCAAAATTTGCACCATGGTCCACAAAATCATCTACGGCGAAGCACCATGATATATGACAGACTTGATCGACCTACCAACCAGAAACAGAACCGCATCAGCTCGTAAATACTTAAATCTCAACTTTTCAAGCTGCAAAGGACTAAAATACAAATCTACTTACGCATCTAGTTTTTCCTATATCTGCACACAAGTGTGGAACACTCTACCAAAAGCTGTGAAAACCACGTACCATCACCTCCAATTCAGGAAAAAACTAAAAACTCACCTGTTTCAAAAAGCATACCCTCCTGACCCAACATAAATGCATGTACTTCGCGATACCATAACACTACAGTTCGTAATGATCACCAAACCACTCCATCTGTTCTTCTTGATCTCCTTCATGTGGTCCCACCACTTGAACCTTTTCCTACCACATTCTTGTTTTCCTTCATGTGGTCCCCACCACATTATTTATTTATTTATTTATTTACGGTTCATTTCTACCCCACATTTTCCCACAAATGCAGACACAATGTGGCTTCCATGAATTTAGCAGTAGAATAAGGATAAAATGTTAACAGCAATTAGGATGACTAAACAGCAGAGTCACTAATGGAACACACTTGTTCAAAAAGGTACATTTTCAGCAGCTTCTTGAAAAGAGGGTGGTCAGCTTGCGACTTTAGGTACAGGGGAAGAGCGTTCCAGGTCTTCGGGCTGGAGTAGTGGAAAGTGGAAGCAAAAAGAAGCTTGTATTTAACACCCCGGCAAGATGGATAATGGAGTTGTAAAAAGGTGCATGCTGTAGTGATGGCATTTCTAGGTGGGAGATCTATTAGAGGAATCATATATTCCGGAGCTAAGCCATAGATTATTTTATGTGTCAAAGTACAGATCTTGAATGCAGTTCGTTCTCTCACAGGTAGCCAGTGTAGGTTGAAATATAGGGGCTGCACAGAAACCCAGCACGGCTTGCTCAAGATGAGTCTTGCAGCAGTATTCTGGGCAGTCTGGAATTTCCTCAGTAGATGCTCCTGGCAGCCTGCATAAATCCCACTGCAGTAGTCCAGGTGAGACAGAACTAGCCAGTGAACGAGAGTGTGGAAGAGCTCTCTGGTGAGACAAAACCTAACACGCTGCAGCCTCCACATAGCATAGAACATCCGTTTGGTGACCACTCGCACTTGCGGATCCAGGTGCAAGTGAGGGTCCAGCTCAACACCCAGAAGTTTAAGGCTCTGTGAAATAGGGAGGGTCTGGTCTTTAATGACAAGGGAGTTGGTGGAAAATCTGGCATGGACGGACGAAAGCACAAGACACTGAGTTTTGTCTTTATTGATCTTAAACCGGAATACCTCGGCCCAACGTTCCAAGACAGAAAAACTCACTTCGATCAGATCTGTGATTTCATCTAATGAGGTATGGAAGGGGATGGAGATGGTTATGTCATCTGCGTAGATAAATGGTTTCAGGCCTAGGTTTACTAGTGCGGTGGCAAGGGGAAACAGCATGATATTGAATAGCGTTGGAGAAAGGGGCGAACCTTGGGGAACCCCACAAGAAGCTTTCCAAGGTGCAGAATGATCTGGAGTGCCTTTGACTTGGTAAGTTCTTGTTGACAGAAAACCCTTAAACCAGTGTAACACGCACCCTCCGATGCCTAGTGTGTCTAGTAGATGTAGTAAGATGGTGTGGTCCACCATATCAAACGCGCTGGACATGTCGAACTGCAACAGTAAAATTTTTATACCAACAGAAATGTCCCGTTTAAAATCCGACAGGGCTGTGACCACAACCGTTTCAGTGCTAAACTGAGCACGGAAACCAGACTGAGAGTAGTGCAGAATGTCAAAGGTTTCAAGGAATTCATTTAACTGAGTATTCACCAAGCTGTCCATAACTTTGACAATCAGCGGTATGGACGCCACTGGCCGATAATTTGATGTGACGTTGGCTCTTATCTTTGGATTCTTTGGGATGGGTGTGAGAAGAATTCTGCCATGCTCAGGGGGGAAGATGCCATGGTCCAACGTGTAATTAAGATAGGAAGTCAGGTCGACGGTGAAGCACTTCGGGGCCGCTTTTAGAAGGTGACTGGGGCAAGCATCCAAACCACAATACTTGTTTGAGAACTTCCGGAGAACTTTAGAAACGTGCTCTACAGGAACGCTTTCAAAGGCAGTCCAAGTGCGATCGGCTGGACAGTAAGCAGAGCACGGATCCAGTGAATCTAAGAAGTCATCCACATCTGCTGGGGAACTAGTTAGCGTTGACCTGAGAACTTCTATTTTGTCCTTGAAATAAGTAGCAAGCAGGTCCGCCGAAGGTGGGTCGTCCCCAGAGGTCTGCAGCTTATTTGTGGCGAGAAACGAGTTCAAGAGCTGGTTTAGCTTTTTGTAATCTTTACCTGCAGTTTTTAGTTTCATGGAAAAGTACAAGCGCTTGGCTTTCATGATGGCATACTTATATTTGCGGTGGCAAACTTTCCAGGCTTCTAGCGCTAGACCTGTCTTTTTTTTGCGCCATGCACGCTCAAGCCTCCGTGTTTCAGTTTTCAGAGATTTTAGATCAGTAGAAAACCAAGGTGTGGAACTACGGGAATAGGAAGACTTGAGTTGCATGGGAGCTATAGAGTCCAGAACACTCCTGCATTTGTTATCCCAGGCTTTGAGATATCGTACAGAATCGGCTGGCTCTGTCCAGGCAGAGCTGTAGACTGACTTCCAAAATAGAGGTATGTCAATTGCGCCTCTCGAGCTGTAAGTGCGTATAGGGTGGCGCTGGTGTAGACCTGATCTTAGCCAGCTCAAGGTGAATTGGAGCTTGTAGTGATCAGACCAGGCCACTTCTGTCCAACGGATATCGGTAAGGTGAAAATTGGCATCATCCAGGAATTTAAAGGTGAAGAGATCTAAGGAATGGCCTTTTGAATGAGAAGGACAAACTTCCGGACACTCTAGGTCCCAGAGAAGGAGGAAATCCAGAAATTGACCTTTTCCTACCACAAGTTAACCTTGTATTTGTAATTGTTTACTCCGGAGTCTACCAACACCTCTCCGGCATCATGTAAGCCACATTGAGCCTGCAAATAGGTGGGAAAATGTGGGGTACAAATGTAACAAATAAATAAATGCACCAAGATTTACTCCATGTTTTCAATGGTGTAAATGGATGCACATAGTTTTAGGTGCTGGGATATCAACTAAGTGTAAATCTATATACTGTGTCTAAATCTTGGCACCATTTATAGACTACACTTAGGCGAAAATGTTTTCTGTGCTGATTTCTTAGGTGCCATATATAGAATCCCCCTTTAATGTCATTAGCTTTCTGAATGGCATTTAAAAAAAATCTTATTTATAAAATTTCAAAAATTTATGCAAGATGGCATCTTGAAAAGAGCATGAGAATGAGTACACAATGTTATTGTAAGCATCCTTATAAATCAAAGAAAAGAAAAAGGAGAACTTCATTTCTCATCTGAAAGTCCACCACTATAATGATAGCGGGGATGGGACGACTTCCCTATGAAGAAAGACTAAGGAGGCTAGGGCTATTCAGCTTGGAGAAGAGACGGCTGAGGGGAGACATGATAGAGGTATATAAAATAATGAGTGGAGTGGAACAGGTGGATGTGAAGCGTCTGTTCACGCTTTCCAAAAATACTAGGACTAGGGGGCATGCGATTAAACTACAGTGTAGTAAATTTAAAACAAATCGGAGAAAAAGTTTCTTCACCCAACGTGTAATTAAATTCTGGAATTCATTGCCGGAAAATGTGGTGAAGGCGGTTAGCTTAGCAGAGTTTAAAAAGGGGTTGGACGGTTTCCTAAAGGACAAGTCCATAAACCGCTACTAAACAGACTTGGAAATATCCAAAATCCCAGGAATAACATGTATAGAATGTTTGTACGTTTGGGAAGCTTGCCAGGTGCCCTTGGCCTGGATTGGCCGCTGTCGTGGACAAGATGCTGGGCTCGATGGACCCTTGGTCTTTTCCCAGTATGGCATTACTTATGTACTTATAATAGAGGAAGAGGAGTATGCCATAAGCCAAAAAGTATTCAAAGGGGCAGGGTTAGGTTGGGGAAAGGAAAGTATATATATATTGATTTTGTTTTGAAATTCTGAAGCGCATATTCACATGCATATTTTGCACCTGCTTCAAAGCAAGAACAATGTCCATGGGCCCCCAAAGTTAGTTGGTTGATTTGCAGGTATTTTAAAACTACCTCCTAACATACACTGTATAAAAATATGCAAATAATCTCTGTATTCCTTTTTGTTGCTAAAATTGGTTTCTAGTGAATTCAACACTGAATAAACAGCTCTGTAAGCTAAACTCTTCCACTTATTGACAAACTAGGCACAGCACAGGATGTGGCTGCCCAAATTTGCTGTGCCAGTGTGCCTTTCCAGTTCAGTTTTCAGCCTTTGTCAGCAGTAGTGCACATTACTCCCAAACTGTGATGTGGCCACTTTTCCACTGAGAACTGGATTGAGGCCACCGATTCTGTTTACATAGATCATGCAATAATGTAATTAGTTGAATAAAAAATCACCTTATCTTTTCTCTTTATTTACATATTGTCATGTGATCCTTCCTGTTGTTTATCCATGTAAATAAAAAACTCCCAGCCAGTGGATTGACATTGCTTTGGGTAACTGATAAAAATCTAATGGGACAAGAATTGTTATTGCCTAGTTCTGCTGCAACAGCAGTGAATTGTACTATTCTGGTTGCTTTCTAGAAGGTGTGTTTATGAAAGAAGACATTCTTCTTTCTTAATCACATAACATTTTCCAAAAAGTTCTAGAATGGGTTTTGCTATTCATACATCTGGTATGCAATTTCAACAAACTTCCAGAAAGAATCACTGTAAGACAAATGTCTCACCACACAAACATCTTCAGAGAAAGTCAGGCTACAATTATTAGAGCCTATGTCTCCAAAATGACTCACGCTGTTGATTTCAAGGATGCCTTCAAGGATGCCCATACGATGAGAGGTGCAGATCTGATCTGATCGTGGATCAGTCAGAAGCCTGATTTTCTTCCATATACAGTGGAAACAGCACATCATGGATAGAAACTTTCAAAGTAATTAAACATTGCTAAACTTAAAGTTCAGGAAACTTAGAAGGCATTACAACATAAACAGACTGTACAGCTTCTGAGTTCCAGCTTGACACAGACGATGTGGCATGAAACAGATTTTCAGTGTAACATATTCTGCAAGTGTTGATGTTCTTGGCTTCATTAAAAGAAAACACCAGGACTGTTTCTAGGAAAAATGTGCATACTTCATGGTGTGTACATTGCTCATATGTCCCACAGAAAGAAGGCTTACTAAATCCAAGCATGAATCTCAGAACTGATTACAGCAAATGAATAGCACAGTAAGAAGAAAAAGTCAAAGAACTTCAGGAAGCGGCAGATTAATACAACACCAAACTATTCTATCAAGGTCTCAGAACTGTTTATAAGCCCACATCAAATGGCTGTGTGTCATTCGAAATCAACAGTGTGAGTCATGGTAGAGACACGGAGGAGCATAATTGAATGGGGACGCCCATCTCTAAGGACGTCCCGGCGAAGGGGTGGGGAAACTCGTATTATCGAAACAAGATGGGCGTCCATCTTTCATTTCGATAATACGGTCGGGGACGCCCAAATCCCAACATTTAGGTCGACCTTAGAGATGGTCGTCCCCGGTTTTCGGCCATAATGGAAACCGAGGACACCCATCTCAAAAATGACCAAATCCAAGGCTTTTGGTCATGGGAGGAGCCAGCATTTGTAGTGTACTGGTCCCCCTCACATGCCAGGACACCAAACGGGCACCCTAGGTGGCGCTGCAGTGGACTTCATAAATTGCTCCCAGGTGCATAGCTCCCTTACCTTCGGTACTGAGCCCCCAACCCCCCCCCCCCCAAAACCCACTCCCCACACTGTACACCACTACCATAGCCCTAAGGGGTGAAAGGGGGCAACTACATGTGGGTACCGTGGGTTTCGGGTGGGTTTTGAAGGGCTCACATTTACCAGCACTAGTGTAACAGGTAGGGGGGGTTTGGGCCTGGGTCCGCCTGCCTGAAGTGCACTGCACCCACTAAAACTGCTCCAGGGACCTGCATACTGCTGTCAGGGAGCTGGGTATGACGTTTGAGGCTGGCATGGAGGCTGGAAAAAATTTTAAAAAATTATTTTTTAGGGTGGAAGGGGGTTGGTGACCCACTGGGGGGGGGGTAAGGGGAGGTCATCCCCGATTCCCTCCGGTGGTCATCTGGTCAGTTTGGGCACCCTTTTGAGGCTTGGTCGTAAAACAAAATGGACCAAGTCGGCCAAATGCTCGTCAGGGACGCCCTTCTTTTTTCCATTATTGGCCGAGGACGCCCATCTCTTAAGCAAGCCCCAGTCCCGCCTTCGCTACGCCTCCGACACACCCATGTAAACTTTGGACGTCCCTGCAACGGACTGCAGTTGAGGGCACCCAAAATTGGCTTTCGATTATGCCAATTTGGGCAACCCTGAGAGAAGGATGCACATCTCCCAATTTGTGTCGAAAGATGGGCTCCCTTCTCTTTCGAAAATGCCCCTGATAGGCTCTAATAATTGTAGCCCGACTTTCTCTGAAGATGTTTGTGTGGTGAGACATTTGTCTGTCTTGGAATCTTTCTGGAAGTTTGTTGAAATTACATACCAGATGTATGTATGGCAAAGCCCATTCTAGAACCTTTTGGAAAATGTTATCTGATTAATAAAGAAGAATGTCTTCTTTCATAAACACACCTTCTAGAAAGCAACCAGAATAGTACAATTGAAATATTTCAAGTGTCTTCGAAATCCACTCTCCAGCTTGTCTGAAGAGGCTATGAATAACATCTTCCAATGAACAGTACAGATAGACCTGGATATAGTGCCATCTTTGCCTGAAGTCTATAAACCTATCAGCTGGGTATCATCAGAAAAATCTGGAGGATCCTATGGTATGCCATCGAAGATTTCCAAACAGGAGGATTATATACTCCTGAAGCTTAAACAACTCTTCTAATATTTGGAAGCTTGGGTCTGTGCTCCAGAATTTCAAAGAGGGCCATGGTACAACAGACAATATTCTTAGCCATGCAGATTCAGGAAAGTACCTAGAATAAAATAAAAATCTGACAGGTCACTTTTAAACGTTTTAATGAGTGTTTGTTTAAAATGTTGGCTGCAGCATCTAAAGTGTTACATGTATGTTCAGTACCACTTTTCAGATAGGCAGCAGTGCTGAATGTCTATGGACATCATTCGCTGTTAAACCAAAACATGCTTCACTAAATTAGTGTCACAATTAATCTCTACATTTTTGTAAAGAACAGAAGGAAAAAACTCAGAAATTCTTAGTGGCACTAACATTCAGTGCTCTCATACATTTCCAGTCATTGACATAAAAACATTCTGTTTA
This sequence comes from Microcaecilia unicolor, assembly GCF_901765095.1. NCBI lineage: Eukaryota > Metazoa > Chordata > Amphibia > Gymnophiona > Siphonopidae > Microcaecilia > Microcaecilia unicolor. The sequence goes on from NC_044033.1 coordinate 124,049,093, forward strand.
TATGGATATTTTCTTCAAAACCTTAATTATTCAAAGTGAAAACTCAAATGAAAGATAGCACTTAACTTAGTGTTCAAATGGCAGTGTGCCAATTCTAACAGTGGCCATCGTTTCTCAGTGTTGTCACCGCTGCATCAGGGAAATTGAGTATTCATTGCACATTTAACTGCTTCTTGTTCTATGAACACATGGTGTTGACAGATGATACTGAGCACTTATGCCTGCCATAGAGCTGGTGTAAGTATTATTATTATTTTTTTAGGATTTATTTACCGCCTTTTTGAAGGAATTCACTCAAGGCGGTGTACAGTAAGAATAGATCAAACACAAGCAATAGGAAATCACAGCAGTAAAAATATTCAAATAACAATACAAAGTATGGCATGGTATACTACTTACAATGTCAACATGTTGCGTAATAGAACATTTTAATTGATAGTGAAGGGTAAAGCAAAGATGTAACATATAGATAGGTAAGAGAGTAAGAAGAGTTAGAAAGTAAGGTGACTGATTTAAAGAAAGTTGCACAAGAGATCAGAGAGATGGTTAAATATTATTTCAATCATAAGCTGAACATTTCTTGGATTACTAATCAAACTATTAAATGGTATCTATCTTTTTCTATATAAAATGGTATCTTTTTATTTTTTATTTTTTATTTTTCTTTCAAGCAGAGAAAAGACCTCATAAGTCCTAGCTAGGCGTTGTTGTGTATCATGTACTTGAACGTCAGCATTTTTTGGACTCCGTTTTAATCCTTGGTCTTAAAAAACTCTGCTCATTTGTTATTCAATATCAGACATCTATTTTTCAATATCGGACATTGGAAACAGTATTTAATGTTACTTAGCTTTTTAATATCTTGCCCTACGGGGCTCTCCGTTTCGCTATATATATTTTAAGCTTCCTCAGGGGGCCAAGCAACTTATTCGGCTAGTCACGATATCTACAAATAAACATAATGATACCATGTAAACCTTGATATAAGTATTCATTCTTCAATATAAATGTTTATAAAATCAAGCCGTTAAACCACTAACCTTATAACATGGCGTTTCTGCTCCTATGACTCCGGTAGTGAAAAGCACTCACCGGAAGGAGTCATCCTTATTTATGCTCTTAGTCATATGCAAATAACTGCATTGAATTCAATCAAGGGAATCCAAAGAATGCATACAAGAAATACAAACAACTTATTTCAAAAAACTTATTTCAAAAAACTTGTTTAAAAAAAGGCTGCCCATTCAATTAATGAATTAAGCCTTCTAGGTTCTAAAGATTGTAGTGTATAAATCCATTTCTGTTCTCTTCTAATTAGCATTCTATCTCTATCACCCCCTCGAATGTTATTAGGGATTTGATCTATAGCCAAACATTTAAATGAATCAAATGTATGTCCTAACTCCTGGCAATGTGCTACTATCGGGGCTCCTATTTTGTTCAATTTAATACATGAGCGGTGTTCTGTCATCCGTTCATGTAGTCGACGTTTGGTCTTTCCTACATATATTTTTTGACAAGGACAAATCAAAATGTATACAACAAATGTTGATTGACAATCAGTCTGAAACTGTAATTGATATATTCTACCATCTACTGGATTTCTGAACTCTGTTGCTTCATGTGTGATGTTACATGTTTTACATTGTTGACATTTCTTATGTCTCCCCGATGCATTATGTTGAGTTAGAGTGGGTAAATTAGTTGGACTTATAATTTCCTTAAGATTGCGGGTCCTGGAGAAGGCGATTCTAATTTGTTGGTTATGTAGAATTGGATGTGATTGCATCATCGACCAGTTGTGTTTAATGATGTACCTCATTGCATCACCTCCTTTAAAGAATTGAATAACAAAGGTATTTATATCTTTGCTATTTATCTGTGTTCGTGATGTATTACGCAATAGTAGCTCTCTATTGTTGTGTTTGGCCCTTTTATATGCAGTTTTAATCACTTGTGCAGGGTATCCCCGTTGATTTAAATCTTTTTGAAAATTCTTAGCACATCTTTTGAAGTCATCCTGGTTTTCACAGACTCTCTTAAATCTCAAAAATTGCGAAAAAGGTAAACTATTTTTTAGTTTTGTGGGATGGCAACTTTGATATTGGAGAAATGTGTTTCTATCTGTTGGTTTTTTAAAGATTTTCGTGTTGAATTTATGATTCACTATAGTTACATCGATATCCAAAAAATGCACATTCTCTGTCGATTGCTCAAATGTGAATTTAATATTTCGATGGCACGAATTCAGCCATGTGATAAATTGAGATAGCATAATCTGATCTCCATACCATATCAAAAAAATGTCATCGATATAACGTTTCCACATGGCTATGTGTTGTTGAAAAGGTGAATTGTTAAGCCATGTTTTTTCATATCTTGCCATAAACAGGTTAGCTATTGAGGGGGCAAAAGTTGCCCCCATCGCTATTCCTGATATTTGTAGATACATTTCTCCATCAAATAAAAAGTAGTTTTTAGTGAGTGCCAATTCTGCCAGCCGTAGTATGAAATCAGTGGGGATTCTATGTGGTCTTGCTCTTTTATCTAAGGCCTCTAGAATAGTTTCTAATGCTTCTGTTTGAGGAATCGATGTATATAATGATGTTATGTCTAGTGTTATTAGAAGCATGTTTTCCTTGATCAAATGATTATGGTCTTCTAATATGTTTAAAAAATGAGTGCTATCTTTCACATAGGATGAACATTCCTTTACATAAGGTTTGAGGATGACGTCAATAAATGATGATAATGCTTCTAATACTGACCCTCTTGCTGAAATGATCGGACGTCCTGGTGGTGCTTGTAAGTTTTTATGTATTTTAGGTAATGCATAAAACACCACATAGAATCCCCACTGATTTCATACTACGGCTGGCAGAATTGGCACTCACTAAAAACTACTTTTTATTTGATGGAGAAATGTATCTACAAATATCAGGAATAGCGATGGGGGCAACTTTTGCCCCCTCAATAGCTAACCTGTTTATGGCAAGATATGAAAAAACATGGCTTAACAATTCACCTTTTCAACAACACATAGCCATGTGGAAACGTTATATCGATGACATTTTTTTGATATGGTATGGAGATCAGATTATGCTATCTCAATTTATCACATGGCTGAATTCGTGCCATCGAAATATTAAATTCACATTTGAGCAATCGACAGAGAATGTGCATTTTTTGGATATCGATGTAACTATAGTGAATCATAAATTCAACACGAAAATCTTTAAAAAACCAACAGATAGAAACACATTTCTCCAATATCAAAGTTGCCATCCCACAAAACTAAAAAATAGTTTACCTTTTTCGCAATTTTTGAGATTTAAGAGAGTCTGTGAAAACCAGGATGACTTCAAAAGATGTGCTAAGAATTTTCAAAAAGATTTAAATCAACGGGGATACCCTGCACAAGTGATTAAAACTGCATATAAAAGGGCCAAACACAACAATAGAGAGCTACTATTGCGTAATACATCACGAACACAGATAAATAGCAAAGATATAAATACCTTTGTTATTCAATTCTTTAAAGGAGGTGATGCAATGAGGTACATCATTAAACACAACTGGTCGATGATGCAATCACATCCAATTCTACATAACCAACAAATTAGAATCGCCTTCTCCAGGACCCGCAATCTTAAGGAAATTATAAGTCCAACTAATTTACCCACTCTAACTCAACATAATGCATCGGGGAGACATAAGAAATGTCAACAATGTAAAACATGTAACATCACACATGAAGCAACAGAGTTCAGAAATCCAGTAGATGGTAGAATATATCAATTACAGTTTCAGACTGATTGTCAATCAACATTTGTTGTATACATTTTGATTTGTCCTTGTCAAAAAATATATGTAGGAAAGACCAAACGTCGACTACATGAACGGATGACAGAACACCGCTCATGTATTAAATTGAACAAAATAGGAGCCCCGATAGTAGCACATTGCCAGGAGTTAGGACATACATTTGATTCATTTAAATGTTTGGCTATAGATCAAATCCCTAATAACATTCGAGGGGGTGATAGAGATAGAATGCTAATTAGAAGAGAACAGAAATGGATTTATACACTACAATCTTTAGAACCTAGAGGGCTTAATTCATTAATTGAATGGGCAGCCTTTTTTTAAACAAGTTTTTTGAAATAAGTTTTTTGAAATAAGTTGTTTGTATTTCTTGTATGCATTCTTTGGATTCCCTTGATTGAATTCAATGCAGTTATTTGCATATGACTAAGAGCATAAATAAGGATGACTCCTTCCGGTGAGTGCTTTTCACTACCGGAGTCATAGGAGCAGAAACGCCATGTTATAAGGTTAGTGGTTTAACGGCTTGATTTTATAAACATTTATATTGAAGAATGTATCATTATGTTTATTTGTAGATATCGTGACTAGCCGAATAAGTTGCTTGGCCCCCTGAGGAAGCTTAAAATATATATAGCGAAACGGAGAGCCCCGTAGGGCAAGATATTAAAAAGCTAAGTAACATTAAATACTGTTTCCAATGTCCGATATTGAAAAATAGATGTCTGATATTGAATAACAAATGAGCAGAGTTTTTTAAGACCAAGGATTAAAACGGAGTCCAAAAAATGCTGACGTTCAAGTACATGATACACAACAACGCCTAGCTAGGACTTATGAGGTCTTTTCTCTGCTTGAAAGAAAAAGAAAAATAAAAAATAAAAAATAAAAAGATACCATTTTATATAGAAAAAGATAGATACCATTTAATAGTTTGATTAGTAATCCAAGAAATGTTCAGCTTATGATTGCTATTGTAGAGATTTTTCTGCTGAAACTGTGTCCAATTAGATTTTTTGTAAATATTATTTCAGCAAGGGTAGGAGTGGATAAACATGTCCTGCTGCAGTATGTGCAGCCCGAGTCACTCCTTGTGTGTGTGAGTGAGACTAACAAGTTAGTTACTTCTTCCATTAAAGGCCTGGTTGAAGAGCCAAGCTTTCACCTGTTTCCTGAAGTAGAGATAGTCTTGTGTTAAGCGGAGCCTTTCAGGCAGGTCATTCCAGAGTGTGGGGGCTTGTAGATATAACATCGTGTAATGTTTTTTTGGAGAGGGTGTGGTTAGTGATAGTCCTTGGGAGGACCTTAGTGTCCTTGGTGGTACGCGGAGGATCATCCTATTCTTCAGGTACTCGGGGCAATTCCCTTTCAGGGCCTTGAAGATCAGACATAAAGTTTTAAATTTAGCCCTGTATTGTACTGGTAGCCAATGAATATTTGCAAAAATGGTGTGATGTGGTCACAACACTTGAAACCTTCTATGAGTCTTGCTGCTGCATCCTGAATCAGCTGGAACTGGTGCAGGCCCTTTGTAGCCAGACCATTGTATAGTGCATTGCAGTAGTCCAGTCTTGATGTTATCATGGCATGCACAACTGGGATAAGATTTACCTTCTTGATGTAAGGAGAGAGGCAGCATAGCTGTCGCAATTATTAGAAGCAGTTCTTGAAGGTTGCTTGGATTTGAGGAATCAGAGTAAGTGTTGAATCTAACTGTGTTCGAAGGTTCCTGACTTGTGATTTGAAGGGGAATTCGTTCTTCTGAAAAGGGATTTTGATGTCAGTTATGTATCCACTTGTGTTAGGAACCCAGAGAAGCTTGGTTTTACTTGGGTTCGGGCAAAGATTGTTGTGTTTAGCCCATTCTTGAATTGATGTTAGACAGGTAATCAGTTTATTCAAGGATGTAGGTAAGTCAGGTTGAATGGGTATGAGTAGCTGCACATCATCCACATAAATTTAGAACAGAGTGTCTATTGACCAAATCAGCTCGGCTTGAGGTCAGTGTCCATGGTGGTGATGAGTTGCTGCCAAACTTTATGGATTGTTGCCTGTCCGATAGGATCCGAACCAGGCAAGTACTGTTCCATTGATACCAGTTTCTGTCAGTGTTATGATTCTGCTGGTCTGGCAGGGGAGGGGTGTGGACTCCATTCCTGATTGGCTGTAAGGGTTTGAGCTGATGTCAGTGGGTAGTACTTAAGCCCACATGTCCCTGCTTTCCCTGCTTTGGCGTTACATTTCTTGGCAGCCTAAAGCCTTTACAGTTCTCTGTCAGAACGTTACTCTGGTTGTGTTTCTGTGTTCCCTGTTCAGGATTTCTATTACTTTCCCTTTGTTTGGGATATCTTGGGGCAGCGTGTGTGTGTCTGTATGTGTACTCAGCCTGCTGTTTTAGTTTGCTTTGTCTGGGCTCATTTCTGTCAGTATGCGGGTGTGAGTTATCAGCTCACTTGCCTCCAGCTGGGCTTTCCCCCGCTGCTTGCAGTTCTCTGTGGGAGGCCAGCTGCTTTGTTTGTTCAGTGGGGGCTTTACTCCCGTTCGTTCAGCCGCAGACTCGGCAGGCTGCCGGTCTGCCCCTTCCCTCAAGTTGTTTGTTTACTTAGTGTTCTCTCCCCTCCGTGCTCCTGCCTCTGACTGCTGGCTCAGTAAGTTTAACCCCTTGTGTACTGTGTCTCTGCCTCTGTCCTCTGTGTAGTTAGACAGGGGATTTTCCTCATCCCTTTTGTGTTTTTCCTCTGGCCTCTGGTTTCAGGGCTAATCTACCTTTGTTTCCTGTCCTGGTGTGTGGTTGCTGTGGTTCTAGTGTGTTCATTTTCCCTTCTGTCCTGGGGGGGGGAGGGGGTTCCTGGCTGCGGTGTTCGTGTGGCAGGGCAGTCTGCTTGCTGTTTTCTCTGTATCCTCTTGTGGTTATAGGGTGCTTCCTGTGTTAGTTTGCCCTTCCTGCGCTAGTCCCCTTGGAGGGTGTGGCACCCCGCTCTGGTTCCTTTGGTGTCTCTCCTTCTTAGTCGGGAGAGGAGGTTCTGTCCTGGGTCTGTGGAGCCTCCATGGTTGGCATCTCGGGTCCCGTGGGGACTCCGGTATTCCTTTCTCCCCTCCCTGTGTGTATTTCGGTTCCGGTTCGGCCGTGAGGCCCGTACAAGTGGCTCTGAGTGTATTGGTTCCGGTTTGGCCATGAGGTCCGCTTTAATGCCTATTTCCCTTTCTTCCTGAGGTGCTGCGTGTGGGTAGGCTAGGGGTGTTGGATAGTTTGGGTGTGTAGTGGCAGGTGGGTCTCCCCTAGGCCTTGGTCCCTGCTATCAGCGGGCCTGGGCTCAAGGGCTCACCACCAACCCAGCAGATTACAGTCAGTCATTCTAGCATGATTTAATGATCCACAGTGTCAAAAGCTGCTGAGAAAATCTAGCAGTACTAACCTCGAAGCAAATCACTTGTCTCGGTTTCTGTGAAGTCCATCTAGTAGGGATACGAGGACTGTTTCTGTTCTCTAACCTGGTCTGAATCCAGATTGACATGGATCTAGCCAGTTTCTGTCTTCTAGCTAATCATTAAGTTGAACACAGACTGTTTGCTCTATGAGTTTCCCTAGAAATGGGATGTTGGATACTGCCTGTAACTTTCAAGTTTGTCCTGGTCAAGGTTGTTTTTCTTTAGCAGAGGGTGAGCCACTGCCCTTTTTAATGTTGTTGGTAGTTGCCCATTAGAAAGAGAGGTGTTCACAATTTTTGCGGCACCTTCTATGAGGCCCATACTTGCCTGCTGCACTATCTTTGATGGGCAGGGTCGAGGGTACAGGTAGTTGGTTGAAGGTCTCTTAGGATTTTGTCAAGGTTCTCCTCTCATTGGGTTAAAAGTGTCCCATCTGTTTCTCACTGGTTGGGAGCTGGGTGGGATTGCCTGTAAATCCTGGTGGAGACTTTTAATTTTGTTTTGCAAAGTGTGCAGCAAAATCATTGCAGTTCAGTTTAGACTGGGCAGGCTGGTTCTGTTGTGGGGATTGCAGTAAGTATTAACACCTTAGTGCTGCAGATACCCATATAACTTACAGTATTTTGTAAGTTACTTGTGTAGGTATGTGTCCTGCTCAAGTTCTGCCCATATTTTTGTCCCCTTGCAAATATTTGCATAGTTAAGCATATATTTACAGAATAGCGCTTAAGTGGAATTTTGACAGTTATAGGTGTAAACACCATTATTTTAAACATTTATGCACATGATGGGCAATTCTACAAATTGGGTGCTAAGATTTGTAAACACATTGCATGCATAAATGTTTAGAGTATGCAGGTATGCACTTATGCTCCTATATGCCAGTATGCCACCTAAGTGCTATTCTGTAAATGTGCAACTTTCCTTCATAGCGCGTATTTGCAAGGGGGGATACACTTGGGCAGAAGTTTGGTTCCATTATCATTTCCACAAAGAGATGCTGGTCAATATACAAGAATACAGCAAACTCTTTTGTCTCTTCTCAGTTTCCAGTGCTCAAACCAAGGATGTATATTAATGCCAGTGTTCCCTTTAAGGAGCGACCTGTTGCGTGCAAAATTTTTTTTGAGTGAGGGCTGAAAATAGTCCAACAGCTAAAAAAGATCAGAGAGGGACCTGAGCTATCTGTGTGGTCCATTTGTAAAAAGTCAAAAGTTGTTCCACTTGGATAGATAGTGCCTTAAAAGGGGGAGAACAAAAGATTTTTTTAAAAAAATATTTATTTGACAGCTTTTTAATTTGTTTGAAAGCTTCCTACATGTAGATATAAATATCATGAAATAAAAACGGAATATCACTAAAACAGCTTCAAACAGTAATACATTTGAGTAATGCTGTTAAAAAATTATATTAGAAACCATGAAGTTGACTTGGTTAACTTCTGCTGTATATCAACCAGTAGTAAATGGTAGTAATAAACAAAATTAAGTGCATTTTTATAATATGCCACTGCATTCCACAAAACAAAAGGAGTAGGTTTCCACAAACCATCTTTCTAGTTTGATCTAGGTACAGGAAAAAAAAGATTTTAAATGTTCCCAGGTTTCAACCTAATTAATGTCCCTATAACCAGCCCCTCCAAATGACACACTGATTATGATTTATAACAAATGACGACTCTACCTATGAAAAGTTATTCTGTTATTATACTTCCTCTGTGTACATCCATATGTTGCTCAAGCCGGCATGTTTAAAAATATAAGTGAGAATAAATAAAAATGCTACCAGCAATAAAAAAATGACAACATGGATGTAGCAGCCCATCTCCTGTTTTTATCCAACCTCCTAGGGTTCCTGTAGCCACCAGCGATTCACAGTCAGAGGCCGACCGTCCCCATGGCTTTCATTCTGCCGCATCCTGCCCTCTTTACTGCAACTTCCTGTTTTGACGCTAAATAGGAAGTTGCAGTAGAGGGTGGGAGGCAGCAGGAGGAAGGCCATGGAGACAGTCTCTTACTGCGAATTGCTGCCAGCTGTAGGATCCTGTAAGTGAGACCTGCAGAGAGAGGAAGATGGGAAGGGAGGAAAGGATTTTTCACTGCGGGAATATCCCTCTGAAACGAGCACACATTGATCTTAAGTGAGCAACGCTCCTGATTTGTATGTGCGATCTCTCTTGTCTATTCCATGATGTACCTGCATCAGGGAATTTGCATTCAGGTCACAATCAAGTTGAGAATTTTTCAGCTTGAAGATCTATAACCATGTTTCAAGGTAGTGGAATCAATAGATATGTACTATAGTCCACTAACTGGAAGACAGACAGGTTATCATTGACTAGTTTTCCCAGGCAACTAAACACTTCAGGCTCACCATCAGTCTGTAAAGAATGGAGGTCATTTATCAGTCAGCTTCATCTAAGCTCTATGTCAAGTGTACAGTTTTCATTGACGACACTTGAATGAATGAAAATAATATATAATATATCTGAAGTATTCTTTCTAACTCTGCCAGTGTTCACTGTGAGATTATACAATGCATAGCCAAAGTTAGCTCTTCCTTTGTCAAACTCTGTTTTTATCTATAGGAAAACAGAGAGGTGAGCATAACTACATAGATCAAAGTATGGTAAGTAGTAATACTGGCCACACTGCTGTATGGGTGTGAATCTCGGATGCTGTACTGCAGATATTTAAACACAACTTGAGCAATTCCAATAGTACACTTTCAGATTCCTCTGCAATATAAGGTGCCAGATATCTAGTCAAGAGGGAATAGTGCTAAACCTCATTTTTTTGGAGGACATCAGAATTCTAAATGTGTGCTCTGTAGTTAACTGAAAAAATGGGAACAGGGAAGACTGAGCATAATGGTGAAGAACTCTCAAATACAACCTTAAGACCTGCAAGGTATATTTGAACAGTTGAGAGGACATGGTCTTGAATAGAGCCAGCTAGAGGTAACTTTGTCACTTGGCTACCCAAAGTCTAGAAACCAAGTAAGAACAAGCACACAAATAATGAGAGAAGATTGGCCAGATCCACAAGTTCATTAATTACAAGTTTATTTGTTCAACAGCATTAAATATGCTCTTACTCGTACTTCTAGTATTGGACTTATATCAGTATAAACATAAATAAATTAAGAAAAAGTAAAATACTGAAAATGCATGTGTTGTCATTTGACAGAAGACTTCATCATTTACATAACATTTTTGGCTGCATTTCATTCTAGAATGGACCAAGTAGGTGACTGACTTTCCTTTTGTTTCGAAAATTAAGGTCCCAGGAATGATATTAGATAGCACTTTTTCATTTGAAAAGCATATCGTTCGTCTTGTCAAAATGTTTTTTTTTCTCTTTTAAGGCACTAACGTCAGATCCATAATTGCTTCAAATCTTTTCAATTTAAACTTCTGACACAAGCATTAATCTTAATCCAACTAGATTATTGCAGCTCATTGTATGCGGGTTGCAATTCTTTTCTATTGAGAGGGTTGCAAACATTTTAGAACACGACCGCAAGGTTGGTTTATTTTGTGGGCAAATATAAGAGTGCAACACCTAATTTAAAGCTCATTGGTTACCTATTTATGCCAGGATTAAGTTCAAGATTTGTACACTGTTATTTAAGATACTCCATGTTTTAGCTCCCTATCACATGTGTTCTGTTACCATCCATCAGAAATACTGTGAAAATAACGAGATCCTCTTGTATTGCATTTCCCCTATTCCAAAGGGGTTCGTTAATCAGAGCATTTTGAAATCGTCTTTCGTGCACTTGTCTGCTAGTTGTTGGAATTGTCTTTCCAAAGAACTTAGATACCTATCGATTTATTGGTGTTATAGAAAACACCTGAAAACTTGGCTCTTTCAGAAATATCCGAGTTAAGCTTCTCTGTTTTATTTTACTAAGTAGTGTTTGGTTGTATTATTCTCTGGTTTGTTCCTAGTTCTCTTGTTTGTAATCTGTGTTGAGCTGACCAGGTTCCAAAGAATATAAGCATTCATGTTATGTCATGCTACCATTGGCTTTCATAGAAGCTGATATTCCTTCTGCTCAACTCACATTCTGACCAGTGCAAGTCTTAGTGCCGGTCTGTTGGAAGAAGGCTTGTTTCCCTTTTTCCTTCATAGCATGTGCTTATTTTTATGCATGCTGACTTGGCTAGCTTTCAATGGCTCTTGATGATTATCAACTCCTTTCTACATTGTGGGAAAATCAAGACTGCAGCCAAAAAGGAGGGGAGCTGTTATAGCTTTGCTTTTCAGGAGAGCACAATAGAACCTCCAACTGCAGCTGCTGCAGCTATTTTGTGTTTGTATTCTTGTAATGAGCTTTAAGATCTCTCAGCTCTCATTCTGTCTTAGAGCACTGGGATGGGATTTGATATACCACTTTTCTGCAGTTTACATATTATATGCAGGTACTTATTTTTTCTCCAAGGCCAAGCAGGCATAATGTTCTCACATGTGGATGATGTCATCCATGGAACCCAGTACGGACATTGCCAAGTGCACTGTCACTAAGTCTTTCAGGCAGTGCCCCCACCGCACGTGCATGGGTGCCTTCCAGACCAGCAATCGTTTTTTGTGGAGCAGAGAGATTGATTTTGTGTTCTCTTCTCAGCGCATAAAACTTTTGCCATTTTGGTGCCTTCCCTTTTTTGGGACTTCTTTTGCCACATTCTTCAATTTTCAGTATTAATTTATTCAGTTTATACATTTTTTCATATCATTTTCAATTTTCAGCCCTTTTCCCTTTCTCTTACCTGGGAAGCATCAATTATTTTCATGTACATGGTTACTCAGGCTCAAAGAGCCTTTTGACCTAGTGTCGACTGTTTTTCCTTCCATGTCAACGAGGGTGCCAAGTAGCTTTAAGAAGTGTACTCAATGCAATAGGACTATTTCAGGCACAGACCCCTCCCCCTAACTGGTGTGTTTAGTGCTTTGGTTCAGATCACTGGGACATACAGTCTAACCTCTGCATGCAAGCGGACACTCTTAAACCATGCAGAGTGCAGCAAGAAAAACTTTTCGGTTTTGCATTGACATCGGCATCCACATCGAGCATGGCAGAGGATTTAGTATTCGAAGCGGAACCTACATGAGTGTCAGCATCAACATCGGGTGCACAGATGCAACATCAAGAAGGTCCAACATTGGACTTGGTACCATGTACGCCTAAGGACTCTATGTCCTCATCATTGGTGCTGCACGGCACCTGCACTTTAACAATCCTAAGAAGCATCACCATCACTTTCCTTCCAGGCACTCGGCCCATATCTCCCCTGCATCGACATCCTCGATGCATGGGAAGCATCCATGCCGTGGTGACTGCTCTCATTCTCTCCAGATCATCTCTCATCAACAGCCTTCAAAGTATTCAAGATCTTATGTTCCTGCACAGGCTATATCTCAGGCTGCATCCACACCGCTTTCTCAGCTGGTACCGATGCCTACTCTTCACAAGGAAATCCGGGCCATGCTCAAAGAGGAGCTTTTAGGGCTACTGCATTTACAGTCTATACAGGCTTAGAGGGTGCTTAAACCAGCCTCATCCCAGCCCATCGATGCATTGGAGAGACAGTCATGGGAAAGGTCCCACATGCTGGCTTGGCATCGACTGTCAGTGTGACATGAACCCGACCGACGCATTCATCAGCATCCCTAGCCAGCACTCTAGTCATCACTCTCTTCCTTGTACTTCCCATGAACAGTACTTAGAAGAGTCAGACTCGGACCTCTCCTGGGAGACGGATCAGGACTAATTATTACAACAAGGAAAAAAACAAAAAAAACCACTCCAACTAATCACTACAACAAGGGAAAAAACAGAGACCTCATAGCCGGTTGATTAATTTGATAATGCTTCATGTTAAATTTACTGTTGTGAATTTGATATAGTTCACATAACACATTTGTTTTCTACCATTGACACTCATTGAAAACACTTCTTCCTGGTTTGTAACAGACGGATCAGGACTGACAGGACCTCTCACCTGAGGAGTCCTATAGCATTCCTTCTGATCCCACTCCACCACCTGAGATATGTAGATCTTTTCCAGAGAGTATCGCTTTTCCTGGTTTTGTCTTAGAGATGGCTCAAGCCATACCTTTTAAACTAGAAAGAAACTCATTCAGAACTTTTTGAGGTTCTGGATTATGACTTGCTTCCTAGAGAAGGAATCCCTGTTCATTCAATAATGAAGAACACTCTTCTCAAAACTGGGAGACTCCACTGCAAATTCAGGTAGCACCAAAGAAAACATAAAATGTATAGGATACAGAAATCCACTAGATTTGAGAAAACACAACTACCTCACTATTCACGAGTTGTGGAATCTGCTTTAAAGCGCACTTGCAGAGGGACTTACGGTGACATCATCAGAGAGATGATGGCTTAATCCTAAAGCTCTGTGTGCTTTCCCCTAATATCAGTGTACTTAGCATATTTCACGCAGTTAAATGACCACAAAATTGTGGAGCTTGCATCTTTTAACCTTACCGGACTTACCATTTTGATGTTGGGGATGTTGCGTCAATGTCCAAGTGAAGTTAAACAATACCGTACTGCTCAGCTACATAAATAACAGAGTGGCCTGCAGGCAGAGCATAATCGCTTTACACTGCTGGTGGAGGATGTCAATCGGTCGTCCTCCCCGGTGAAATTTATGGGTGAAGAAGGAAATTTGCAGACTCCACTGATGAAACATGACCCTCACCAGCTATTACAGGAATTAAAACTGGCGATACAGTCTGATGTGGCTACCCATTTGAGTGAGTTGAAAGGGACTTGCGTGGTGGCCTTGAGGATTTGGGGACCCACATGGAAGAGGCGGAACAATATTTATAAAGTCAGGCAGAACGCATCATGTCTGTAGATAGTTGCATGAATATGACCATGGAACACCTCACTCAACTTGTAGTTAAAATAGATTACATTGAGAACTGCATGAGATGGACCAATATAAGATTCCACAGACTTCTAGAATCTGCATGAGGTGAGGACAGTACTGCCATAGTGCAAACAATATGCAATCAAATTTTATTGACCCCACTTCATGTTAAGTACTACAGGGTTCGATCCTTTCACCACTACTGCTTAACCTGTTCATAAGCTCTTTGGCACTGCTTATTCAGTCACAAGGAATCAGTTCATATTCCTATGCTGACAATTTCCTACTAATTCACTTTACAAATCTGTCCTCACCTGATTTGAAACCAATTCAAAACCGTATTTGGGAGGCAGCAAGTTGGCTTACAGAACACCATATGGTTTTAAATCCAGGTAAGATAATAGCTTCCTGGATAACAGGTCACAGTCCTATACCGTCGTTAATTCCAACCTTATTCGACAGATTATTCCTGTCTCCTTGTTTAGATATCTCGGGGTAATCTTTGATTCTGCTCTCTCTTTCAGCTCTCATGGGCGGATGATCAGAAGCAAACGCAGGTGCTAGAGGCTATTAGTGCCATGATCAGAGCCCCTGAGTGCGTGAAACAACAAGCTTGCGGGCTCTGAACGCAACTAGCATGCAAGTGCATGCTAAACAGGGCTCTTAGCACAAGTAGCGTGCAAATGCATGCTAATCATATTCCTCCCCAATGATCTGCGGCAAACCCTATACCAGCTTGGAGCTGGTGTTAGGGTTTACAGACCATTGGGGAGGAATGGTGAGCTCTGTCCAGCATGCATTTGCATGCTAGCAGGCCCCCCATTCCTCCTTATACAAACCCCCTGCTGAAGCCCCCCTCAGGAACCCTAACCCCCAGCCAACAACAGGGGGGCTGGAGGTCCGGTGGTCCTCCAGTCCTCTCAACCCCCCTGACATAAATTTCTCCTTTATATGGTGTGGAGCCCTGCCCAGCACATCCCAGGATGCATTGGGCAGGGCTGAGCGCTGCCATTTTCAAGTCGGTGCCGCTGAAGAGGAGGGAGTGTACCTCCCTCCTCCAACAAAGGTATTGGGGCGGGGAAGAAGGCTGCTAGACTACCAGGGTGAGGGGGTTTGATTTGCGGCCCTCTGGGCCACCAGGGCTTTTTTGGTGGGGATGCTAGGGGGCCTGGAGACTCACTGGATCTCCAGCCCCCCCCCTGAACTTGTGTCAAGGAGAGGATCGGGGGGACTGGAGATCTGCTGGACCTCCAGCCCCCGTGTTGGCTTGGGTTGGGGGTTTGGTGGGGGCACTAGGCCACCAGGGCCATGCTGTTTGGGGTCTGGGGGTCCCACGGACCTCCAGCTCCTGTGTTTTCACAGCCCAGACCTGTCAAACAAGTGTGGGAGGATGTGCTCAGGCACAATCCTCCCGCACTTTACCCTATGATCAGAGATAATAGCGCACATAAATGTGCATGCTATTATCTTTGATCATAGGAGCGGTAAAGCCCCACATTGTTCTAGTGCTATTTTTAGAGTTCTGTTTGGAACAGCACAGGGCTTTCGATCATCTTGGCATCAGATCTCTGATGTTGTGAAGAAATTGTTTTATTTCCTTCAACAGTTACGGGCAATTAGGAATTCAGTAGATCAAGGATCTTTATGCACTCTTTTGTATGATCTATCACTGCGCACTATGATTACTGTAACATTATCTACACTGGTATCACTAAAACCAAACTGAAACGTTTACAAACCATTCAGAACACTGTGGCTTGTGTCATTTGTCGGGCCGCTAGATATAATAGGGTTACTGCTCTCTGCAGCATCTTCTTCACTTGATCCCCATTCAATTTAGTTAAATGTAAAATTCTTATACTGACACATAAGGCACTTCATACTACTACCCCATCTTACATTGTGGCATTGACCATTCCATGCACACCAGGCCTTACTCTTCGCTCTTTAACAGATAACAGATTGGTTTTACCCCCACCATCCAGGGCCAGATGGGAATCCACTCGTTCATCGGCTTTTTACTTTTTTCCCTGTGTTATGGAACTCATTACCAAAGCAAATTAGATTACAAAAGTCTTAAAATTAATTCTATAAAGCACTGAAAACCTATTATTACCAATTAGCTTTTACCATCAAATGATGCAGAATCTCAGTAGGTTGACTTCACAGGTTCCTGAGTTGTGATGTTTGTCTTTATGTTTGATGTATGAATGTTACAGTTATATACTTTGTTTGACTTGCCTCCCTGTGCGAGAGATTTGTCTTCTTTCCTGTCTTTTAATGGAGTTCCTGAATGAGTATTATTTTTAAGGTTTTTATAATATTTGTTTTTGTGAACTGTTCTGATTTGCCATACAATAATTAACAGTATAGTAAATAAATGATAATGAAGAAAAAATTACAAGTAAATAAAAAATTTCTACCATTAATTGTGGACAAGGAAAGCTTCCCTTATTACCAGAAGCATCTCCATCATAGCTTTGAATAAATAATTGAAGGGAATCCAATGATAATATGCAGGTTAATATTTAAAAGCATTTATGCGATTGTTGGCAGTACCAAATAGGGTTTTTTCTAAAACTCCTGGCTACAGGTAACTTTTTTATTTAAATTGCTAAGGGATCCTTTTACTAAGCCACGCTAAAAATTGACCAGTGGTAGTTTTAACATGTGGGTTTCCTGCGTATTCCAGCCACTTTTTATCTTGGCCATAAAACCCCTTGTTTTCAATGGAGGGAGTAAATGGTCGTGCGCTAATAAAAACAGCAGTAATCAGGTGGCACATGGCAATGCGTCTCATTATTGTGCAAATTGAATAACACAGTTTGTGTTAAAATTTGCAAGCTGTACTATTTTTCCTGCCCGGGAGCATTGTGCTGCTCACATGTGACCCAATGTGTCTAAGTGCCATCTTAAAAAGGTCAGCTCCATAGCAATAGAAGAATGGACTCCTCCCCTTCCTTCCAGTAAAGAGCCCCACTCCCTGAAGACACCCTCCTGAAGACAATTTTTAGACCCCCCAGTCCATGATCTCCACTGGACCCCAGACAATGCTTTCCACCTCTCCTCAGCTTAGCTTGGCATTTCCTGGTGTATAGTGGTAAGGAGCATGAGTGATCTTCAGTTGTTTGTCTTCCATTTAGTACCAGTTCAAAATTGCACCTTTCGACCCCTAGCATCTTAGTAACTAGCCCTATAAATGCTGCCACAACTATTGCAGGTATAAAATTAAAGGACGTCTTATCAATTTAACTTTATTTTGTGGATTTTCAGGGCACCACTGATAGTATTGCTGAAAATCACTTTATGCAATCTGCCCATTGCTGAAATTGACTTTATGGTGCTCCATAAACAAGACTATGGAAAAACAAAATGACAAATGCCATGCTTGAAAAAATTGTTACATCTTAGAGAACTTATGAAGAAGTCGCCACATCATCCTGTTTATCCCATTTAACAACTATTCTAGTCAGAAAATATCTTAGCTGTCTTGGCTCGTAAAAGGTATGCCCATTACTACCATATCTTATCAAAACACTTAAAGGATATGGATGAATAATTCTGCACCAAAAGCAATAATTTATCAGCCCATTACCAAAACAGTCTCTTATTTAATATTACTTTTTATAAATCTAGGCAAACTTAAATTCTGTGGCCCAGTAACAATACACCTCATGTCTCTAAGTCCATTTATATATTTGTATCCTGGGCAGACTCTAATCTAAATAAAAGTAGGAGAATCTCCCACATGGTTGATTTTCCAGTGACCTGTCAAAGCTCTGTGTGGAGTTTAAGTTGTCCATGGACAGTTCTTCTACTAGCCTCTCCCCCTCCAGCCTAAGTATCAGTACATATTTTCTCTAGCAGGTAATAAATCGTGTTAATAGAGGTACCATATCAGATGAAACGTTCAGACTCTAAAGAAATATTTCTTCAGCATTTCCTGAGCTAAAATAACAGGAAACTTTGGAAAATTCAGGAGTCACAACCTTCAGCACCTGACTTGATTTTCCATCATTATGAATAACCACATTATTCTTGCTGAGCACTGTATTACACAACCAAAAGGCATCTACTTTTGCTCTATAGCCTAAAATGTTCCTGTATTCTGTATTTTTATATCCTCCTGGAACTGCTCTTATTACACAATTGCAAAGACAAAATTGCAGGTTCTTTGACAGTACTAGCCAGGGTTGATTCCAGCTGACTAGTTAGTGGTAGTTTTTATAAAACTTTTTCATATGCATAATGCCAGTATACAGTTATAAAATACTGTTTATAAAATAAACACCCTGCACAGGTGCAGAAAGTGAAAAGAACACCTGTATTTGTACATGACTCAGGTATAGGTATCTTCAGGGGTGCATTTTGGGCAGAGCATTGGTAGAGTCACAATTTACATGCAGAATTTCTAAAATATGCATATATTTACACCTGTTTGAAAGCTGACATAAGGGTACACAGCTTCATCTTAGCCATGATTTCTACAGTTTTTGTGGAATAGTTTTACAAATATATAAATAATAGAATAATATTGTTACAAATAATAATATCAAACCAAAAATTCCAAAATATATAAATATTGTGAAATGTGCTCAGTTCACCAGTGTGATCACATATCAAAATTGTGAGTGAGTACTGGACTTGGAACCATCATTGCACATTTATGTTCCAATATATGTAAACGATAATGAGACCAAACAACTCAATATATACACTTTATAATAACTAAATTGACTGGAATCAGATAAGTGACTTTTGACTTAGCATATTACTAAAGAGTGATGACCCAGCTGCATAGGCGGTCAGAGGCATAAACGGGTGGCGGCCCGGCACAGCAAAATATGGTCCTGGGAAGGGGGGACTGAGGAGGTGACAAGGGAAGGGCTTGTGGGCAGGTAGAAGCAGATTATTATATCAGGGATAGCAACGGAGGAGGTAGTAAAGTGCAAAGGGGCGGGGTAGAGTCAGGTGACATGAGGGTAAATCTGGGAGGCAGGAAAAAGGAAGGGCATTTGAGGCAGTAGGCATAGCAATTGCCAAGGTGCAATTGCCATTTTGCATGTTGCTCCGGCTCACCCACCCCACACGCCCTATGTCAGGGAGGATAGGGTTCGTTGCAGCATTTGGCAGATGCTGGGTCCTAGCCTGATATAGTACACAGCAGTATGTCTTATACCAAATCAAGTGTAAAAGGTGACATGGTTTTGTCCCATGCTAGCAGTGGCATGGACGATGTCTAAGACCAGGAGCAGTCCCTCTTTTGTACGGAGGAAGGCTTGTGCCAGAGTAACAGATGATCTGCAGTGCCTACCTCATCAGACTTTGACAGAATGGGGAGGCTGAAGGCTTCAAGAAAGAGAGTCAGTGGTTGGGAAGGGGGAAATGCTTTGACGTCAGTCTCCCGACCAAAGGCTGGGAGGCTAACACCTAGGCATATATCTAAGGTATATGCCCCAGGCAGAGCTGGGAATCTGCCTCGTGAGTAAAGGTAGAGGGAGCTGTGTGACTCAAAATGCTAGATCCCTGGCTATAAAATGCTCTGGTTAGAAGGACGAGTCAGGTGTTTAATTGCTTGTTACAGTAAATTGTATTCATGTATGTAATTGCTTGCAATTGTGAATGTCTTTGAATTGTAGATTGCTGCAGCCTTAATAAATTCCATTCTTCTTCTCGGATATCTTGTGAAGTGTAGATAACATGTAATATGTGGGTGGAATGAAAGGAGAATGCCGAGGTGCCACCTGCCCAGTTTATGGACTGAAAGTCAATTTAGTTATTATAAAGTGTATATATTGTTTTGCTTGGTCTCGTTATAGTTTCCACTCCAGTTGAGATGTGACCATATATATATTTTTTGGTTACATATATTGGCACTTAAATGTGCGATGATGGTTCCAAGTATAGTACTCACTCATGATTTTGATATGTGATCACACTGGTGAACTGAATATATTTCACAATATTTATATGTTTTGGAAGTTTTGGTTTGGTATTATTATTTGTGACAATATGATTTATTGATGCTATTATTTATAAATTAGCAATCATTTGTTAGCATCTTAACTAAATTTAAAGTAAATTAATACATTATTGGCAATTTTACAAAGAGACACACATGCCTATGGTGCTCATTTTTAAAGCACATGGACATTAAACAAAATAAAGTCCATCTGACAAAAACGTCCAAATAGCGATTTTTGAAAGGCAGAACTAATCACCTTACTTTCTAACTCCTGTTACTGTTACCTATCGATATGTTCCATCTTTGCTTATACCCTACACTGTCAATTTTTGCAAAATCTTCATTGGCTAACAGTACAATACAGGGCTAAATTTAAAACTCTACGTCTGATCTTCAAGGTCGTGAAAGGGAATGGCCCCGAGAACCTGAAGAATAGGATGATCCTCCACACGCCACCAAGGACACTGAGGTCCTCCCAAGGACTATCACTAACCACTCCCTTTCCAAAAAGCATTACATGATGTTATACCCGCAAGCGAGCCTTCCACAGAGTAGCCCCCACACTCTGGAATGCACTGCCTGAAAGGCTCCGCTTAACACAAGACTATCTCTACTTCAGGAAGCAGGTGAAACTTTGGCTCTTCAACCAGGCCTTTAATGGAAGAAGTATCTAACTTGTTGGTCTCACACACACAAGGAGTGACTCGGGCTGCACAAACTGCAGCAGGGCATGTTTATCCACTCCTACCGTAGCTGACATAATATTTAACCATCTCTCTGACCTCGTTTGCAACTTTCTTTAAATCAGTCACCTTACTTTCTAACTCTTCTTATTGTCTTACCTGTCTATTTGTTACATCTTTGCTTTACCCTTCACTATCAATTAAAATGTTCTGTTACGTATCGTGTTGACATTGTAAGTAGTATACCATGCCATACTTTGTATTGTTATTTGAATATTTTTACTGCTGTAATTGTCTATTGTTCATGTTTGATTTATTCTTATTGTACACCACCTTGAGTGAATTCCTTGAAAAAGGTGGTAAATAAATCCCAATAAATAAATAATGGGTCTACCCAACAAAGCAGCAAGTAGGTCCCAGGAGTAGCCTAGTGGACTGTACACGAGGGGCATAATCGAACGGGGAGCCCAAGTTTTCCTGAGGACATCCTCGCAGGATGTCCTGGCGAAGGGGTGGGGAAACCCGTATTATTGAAACAAGATGGGCGTCCATCTTTTGTTTTGATAATACGGTCATGGATGCCCAAATCTTGACATTTAGGTCATCTCTAGAGATGGTCATCCTTAGACTTCGTCGTTTCTGATTTTCGGCGATAATGGGAACTAAGGATGCCCATCTCAGAAACGACCAAATGCAAGCCCTTTGGTCGTGGGAGGAGCCAGCATTCATAGTGCACTGGTCTCCCTCACATGCCAGCACACCAACCGAGCACCCTAGGGGGGCACTGCAGTGGACTTCAGAAAAAGCTCCCTTGTGTGCTGATCCCCCCAACCCCCCCCCCCCAAAACCCACTACCCACAACTGTACACCACTACTATAGCCCTTACGGGTGAAGGGGGGGCACCTAGATGTGGGTACAGTGGGTTTGTGGTGGGTTTTGGAGGGCTCACATTTACCACCACAAGTGTAACAGGTGGGGGGGATGGGCCTTGGTCCGCCTGCCTGAAGTGCACTGCACCCACTAATACTGCTCCAGGGACCTGCATACTGCTGCGATGGACCTGAGTATGACATTAGAGGCTGGCACAAAATATTTTTAAAGGTTTTTTTGAGGGTGGGAGGGGGTTAGTGACCATTAGGGGAGTAAGGGGAGGTCATCCCCAATTCCCTCCGGTTGTCATCTGGTCAGTTCGGGCACCTTTTTGTGCCTTGGTTGTGAGAAAAACTGGACTAGGTAAAGTCATCCAAATGCTTGTCAGGGACACTCTTTTTTTTTCCATTATGGGTCGAGGATGCCCATGTGTTAGGCAGGCCCAAGTCCCGCCTTCCCTACACCTCCAACACGCCCCTGGGAACTTTAGTCATCCCTGCGACGGAAAGCAGTTGGGGACACTCAAAATCGAGTTTCGATTATGCCGATTTGGGCGACCCTGTGAGAAGGACGCCCATCTTCCGATTTCTGTCGAAAGATGGGCATCCTTCTCTTTCGAAAATAAGCCTGAAGAGGAGCCAGGTCCAAATCCCACTCTAATTAGTTCTAGTTTGGTAAAAATTTGTGAACCCTCTAAATACAACAAAATACCTACAGTATCTACATATAGGAGACACCCGCAGGATTGAAACCTGTTATAGTGGTGTAAAGTTAGGTACAGTAGGTTTTTTTTTCCTGGAGGGCTCACAATACATAATAAAGCAGTTAAGGTGGGATACGTACCTGAGTGCCTTTTTGTAAAGTTCACTGCACTGGCCACTAGGCTTTGCTACTTCAATGCAGGGACATCTGTATGGCCATTTTGGTGCAAATGTTGCCAGATTTCTTGTCTCTGTTTCTTTGCCACTCATAAGTAGGAAGTTTCGTTTTGGAAAATGTCTGTTCACTTTGGATGTTCTGAGCATAAAAATGTCCTCCTCGTGTATTTTCAAACAGGAAATATTGATATCTTTATGTTTGAAAATGCCTTTAACATGGATGTTCTTTTTTAGATGAACCGAACTGGATTTTTTTTTTACTGGATATCCTTTTGAAAATGCTCCTCTACTTGTGTTATAAAATACACATAAAATAGATGCTTAGTTAGCCTCTCAACCTAGGCGAATTACAATAAAATTACTCTTTAAGGAGACCTTTTACTAGGGCTAGATTCTATATATGGCACTTAAAATATCGGTGTGAAAACATATCTGTGTAAAGGGTAGTTTATAAGCCATGCTTAAAATTCGGTATGATTTATACTACTACTACTACTATTTAGCATTTCTATAGCTCTACAAAGCATACGCAGCGCTGCACAAACATAGAAGAAAGACAGTCCCTGCTTAAAGAGCTTACAATCTAGTAGACAAAAAATAAAGCAAACAAATCAATTAACGTGTAGAGGAAAGAGGAGAGGAGGGTAGGTGGAGGCGAGTGGATACAAGTGGTTACGAGTCAAAAGCAATGTTAAAGAGGTGGGCTTTCAATCTAGATTTAAAGATGGTCAAGGATGGGGCAAGACGTAGGGGCTCAGGAAGTCTATTCCAGGCATAGGGCACAGCAAGACAGAAGGAGCAAAGTCTGGAGTTGGCAGTAGCGGAGAAGGGAACAGATAAGAAGGATTTATCCAGGGAAGGGGTGTAGGGAAGGACGAGTGTGGAGAGATACTGGGGAGCAGCAGAGTGAGTACATTTATAGGTTAGTAGAAGAAGTTTGAACAGGATACGAAAACGGATAGGGAGCCAGTGAAGCGACTTGAGGAGAGGGATAGTATGAGTAAAGCGACCCTGGCGGAAGACGAGATGGGCAGCAGAGTTTTGAACCGACTGGAGAGGGGAGAGGTGACTAAGTGGGAGGCCAGCAAGAAGCAGGTTGTAGTAGTCCAAACGAGAGGTAACAAGGGTGTGGATGAGGGTTTTGGTAGAGTGCTCAGAAAGAAAGGGGCGGATTTTACGGATGTTGTAAAAAAAGAAAGGACAGGTCTTGGCGATCTGCTGGATATGAGCAGAGAAGGAGAGAGAAGAGTCAAAGATAACCACAAGGTTTCGAGCTGAGGAGACAGGGAGAATGAGAGAGCCATCAACAGAAATAGAAAACGGGGGGAGCGGGGAGGTGGGTTTGGGGGGGGAAATGAGAAGCTCGGTTTTGGTCATATTTAATTTCAGGTGGCTTTGAGACATCCAGACAGCAATGTCAGACAAGCACGCTGAAACTTTGGTTTGGATGCAAGGTGAGATATCAGGGGTAGAAAGGTAGATTTGGGAGTCATCAGCATAGAGATGGTAGGAAAAGCCATGGGACGAGATTAATGAACCAAGGGAAGAAGTGTAGATAGAAGCGGAAAGTTGCATGAACACTTAGACACAGCCATTTGCATCAACGAAAACATGGTGCAAATGCATGCACCTAAATTTACGCATGGAGCACCATTGCTCTGTAAGTGCGCACATAACTCAAAGCCGTGCCCTCCATTCCACCCTGAAATGCCCATGGCCTTCCCATTTCTGTGCCCCCTTTTTTGGACCGTGCATAAATTTTAGGCACTGATCCTATGTCTATCTTTACAACTGTTGGCCCCAATTGAATCTAATTAGTGTCAATTGCTTGTTAAAAAGTCAGTTATTGATACTAATTGGCTTGTAATTCAATTAAATTGCATATGCAAATTGGGAACACTCCTAAATTTGTATTTACAATTTTTGGTGACCTTTATAGAATTGGGGGATTATGCATGAAGAGCAGGCTATTGCAAAATGTGTTAAAGTGTATTGTGGTGTTTTGCCTGTTAGCATGTGCTAACTCGTGTGTTAGCTTTTTTTTTTTTAATGTTTTTTGGATGTGGTGTATCTTGGATGGAGAATAGGTGTAGATGTGCTAACCAGCTAGCACTTTCACATTAGCGGGCTTTCTAATGACTAATGCTGATTTCACATAAGGGCATATAGTGCCTCGTAAATAGGAGGCAGTAAGTGCTCCCACATAAACTTTCACAGGTAGCATAAACTAATGTGAACATTAGTGCATAATCTGAAAGTAAAATTAATCAAAAATGCTTTACAATAATGCCACGTTGAATTTGGGTTTATTGCACGGAAAAGTCCCATATTTAGATTCTCTAATCCCTGATTCCAAAACCCCTTTAGTTAAAAGGATCCTAGTGACTACTATTGGCCTTATAATAATACCCTCCCTCTCATAGATATTCTGTACACTTAACAGAGGACTTGATCCAGGGATCATAGCTTAAGGGCCAGTAACTCCTAAAACTAAAGAAATGGTTCCAACAGCCGCTGTGAAGTTGATCCCCAAAAAATATAAAATAAATACCCACCTGAAATGAAAACTACAATTTTCCAAAATTGCTTTTTGTTTAATTTGATTTTTTTTAGGGATTTATTTTTTTATTTAAATTTTTTTCTATTCCACACAATCCTACAACTCTCAGCAGATCACAGCATAACATACATAATATAATTTTAAACAAAGACATACACACATACATGCAATAAAATATTATTGACTAAAACAAATCTGTCACTAAAACAATAAGGAGCTTAAACACCCAGCTTTAAACCACCCATAAGAGCTTGGGCAAAAAGGAAAGTCTTCAAATGTTTACGAAACTGGAGAAGTGACGTGAAGGGATGTGCATATTTTCAGAATTGTTGGAAATTTTCTTGATTTTTGGATGTGTATGAATTGGTTTAATGAAATTTTCTTAACCTGTATGATGTCTTTTTAATGCTTGTAAATCAGTTGTATGCACATTAATGTATAGGTTAATGTGTATATAATACATTTTGTGTGCACTATGAGGATAATTCTATAAAGAAGGCACCAATATTTATGTGGCAAATATGTGCATAAATGACAGATAGTGGCAAATATGTGTGTAAGTGCTAAAAATCCAGCTGTTCACTGTGCTGTAAATGCACTTATTTTATAGGTGGATATTCTATGCAGAAACTAATCAGATCATGGTGGGACTCGTATGCAGGGGCCTGTAGCTCATATGTAGCTAAGTGGGGCCACGGGGGCATGGGCCCCCACAGATTAAGCCCTGGCCCCCTCTACATTTGACCCCCCCCCCCCCCAGCCGCCAACCTGCTACCGCCACCAGATACCTTTGCTGGCAGGGGTTCCCAACCCCCGCCAGCCAAAGTCTTCTTCAGCGCCGGTCAACTCTGGCGCCTTCGCTGATGATCTCTTTCTGACTCCTTAAGTCCTGTATGCACATCCTGCATGGGGCTACATACAGGACGTGCACGCAGGACGTAAGGAGTCAGAAAGAGATCAAAGAGATCATCAGCAGAGGCGCCGGAGTCGACCGACGCTGAAGAAGACTCTTCGGTTGGTGGGGGTTGGGGACTCCCGCCAGCAAAGGTACGTGGCGGCAACGGGAAGGGGACCAAAGTGGCGGGGGGGGGGGGGGGTCGGCGGCTGGGGGAGGCGGGCTAAACAGTGCCTCTCCTCCTCGGGCTCTGGACCCCCCTCCCACCGAGGTCTGGCTATGCCCCTGCTCATATGTGTAACCACCTTATCTCCCAAATCTAAGCATGAGCATTAACACCAGCTCTATGCAAGTCCTGTTTATATCAGATAATAGGGATTCTAATGTATAAACAAAGATTCATGTGTATAAGTGTATAAAATAAATGCATTTTGGCAGATAAAAATATTAATTTTTATTCATTTTCACATCTGATAAAATTTTGAACTGAACTTTGCAAAATACTTTTGTTCTCTCTCTTTATTCTGAATTCTCTTCTTATCTCTGTTGGGCTTTACACTTTTTTTTCTGAAACCACATATACTTCCCTGCACTACTAGATGATTCCTAATTAGATGCTGTTTATATGCAGTGTGAATTAAGCATAAAATGGAGGCAAAGAAAGAATTAGGAATATCATTAACAACTTCCGTGGTTCTGAAGTGTAGCTGCTTTAATTAACAGCTTTGTGGTGGCAAAACAAATGCACTCTGGGAGAGGCTGTGAATAACTGGGAGAAAGTTGGATGTATCCTGGAGGCAAAAGAAGTCTTGAGATCTTTGTTGTTTTACAGTTATTGCTCTTACTGTTAATGATATTTGAGGAATATGGTTAACTAGAAGCTTTTAAATTTGCAATACAATTTTCCAAAATCAGAGCAAGGTGATAATTTTTTGTTAATTTCTTTTGTACTTTTCTAGCATGGTCACATTGGTTTTTGTTTTCAGCATCCTGCTAGGTCAATAGTCAAAATCATTTAAGAGGGGAGTAATCAATGTGGGCCTCTGTTGTGTTATTCTACTGTTAACCCTAGTTATTAGTAACTGGGTCTTATGGCATAAAATGGGACTTGCCTTAAAGGCTTACTGAAACTGCCTGAAATCTTTCAGCCAAAACCAAAACTGCAGCCGAAACTTATCACCTGGTTATGGACGACACCAAAATATTAAGGGGTCCTTTTACTAAGGGGTACTAATAGATTTAGGGCCCTGTTTACCAAGCTATGATACAAACGCATTAGAGTGTTAACCGTGTAGACACATAATTCTGGCTGTATTCTGGCAACAGATCTACAATAATGAATGGACAATAAAAACAGATACAATCCAATTCCTCTCAGAATGGGACGACAGATGCAAATCCATATTAGACAACATTGCTCTAATCCAAACTAGAACCTCACATAGGAATAATTCAATACCATGATTCAATGAAGAGCTGAAAAAACTCAAAACACAAGTTAGAAGGCTAGAACGCGCATGGAACAAAAAGAAAGACGACCCCACACTCCATGCCTGGAAACAATTTCAAAGGAAATACAAATATACCATAAGACAAACCAAAAGATTATATTACAAAACTGTAATTGGACCAAAGTACAAGGACACATACAAACTTTTCCAACTCATGAATAAACTACTAGACACTACACCAGTCACGACCAACAGCAAAGACGCACCGGGAGCAGATAATCTCGCGAGATACTTCAATGAGAAAATCATACAACTACGACGAAAGATACCTGTCAGTACCATCGACTATGATGAAATCCTTGACTGTCTAGACCCTGACCCTGGACAGACAGAACCTGGACCAAGTTCGAGACACTATCAGAGGACATCATCTCACAAACGCTTAAAAAATTTGCCAAATCTCACTGCAAGCTAGACATATGCCCATACAACCTTATGACATTCGCTCCTCAACAATTTATAACAGACATTACGAACCACTTGAATTATATGTTACAAAATGGACTCTTCCTGAAGGAGAAAGGAAACATCCTACTCACCCCCATACCCAAAGACGCAAAGAAAAATGCCAGTGAACTAACCAACTACAGACCAGTAGTATCCATCCCTTAATAACCAAACTAACAGAAGGATTAGTGACCAAACAACTTACAAACTATTTATATAAACACTCAATACTCCATGACTCCCAGTCAGGATTCCGGTCTAACCACAGTACTGAAACAGCACTAGTCACTCTCATGACCAAACTCAAACACATGATCACAACGGGAAAAAACACTACTTCTACAATTTGATATGTCAAGCGCCTTTGACATGGTCGATCACGGAATATTACTACATATCCTTGAGTGCTTCGGAGTTGGAGGCAACGTTCTTAATTGGTTCAAGGGATTCCTAATCACGCAATAATACCAAGTGACATCTAACTTGACTACCTCAGCCACATGGATACCTGAATGCAGAGTCCCATAAGGATCTCCCCTCTCGCCAACTCTGTTCAACCTAATGATGATACCCCTAGTCAAACTACTATCAAAACAAAACCTTAACCCATACATATACGCGGACGACGTAACGATTTACATCCCATTTAAACAAGACTTAACGGAAAGTTCCAATGACATCAACCAAAGTCTCCAGATCATGCATTCATGGGCGGACGCATTTCGGTTGAAACTTAATGCAGAAAAAACCCAATGCCTAATACTCACCTCTCAACATAACAAGAACAAATTCACCGCCATCAACACACCAAATCTAAACCTTCCTATTTCGGACACCTAAAAATTCTTGGAGTTACCTTCGATCGACACCTAACACTCGAGAACTACGCGAAAAACACAACCAAGAAGATGTTCTATTCAATGTGGAAATTAAAAAGAGTAAGACCTTTCTTCCCAAGGACTGTGTTCCGTAATCTAGTACAATCAATGGTGCTTAGTCACCTAGACTACTGCAACGCGCTATACGCCGACTGCAAAGAGCAAATAATCAAGAAACTTCAAACAGCCCAGAACACTGCAGCTAGACTCATATTTGGTAAAACAAAATATGAAAGTGCGAAACCTTTATGAGAAAAACTGCATTGGCTCCCATTTAAGGAATGCATCACGTTCAAAATATGATCCCTAGTCCACAAAATCATTCACGGAGAAGCACCAGCCTACATGTCAGACTTGATAGACCTACCATCCAGGAATGCCAAAAGATTATCCTGCACATTCCTCAATCTACACTTCCCTAACTGTAAAGGTCTAAAATACAAACTAATGCACGTGTCAAACTTTACCTACTTGAGCACAGAGTTATGGAATGCACTACCGCGCAATTTAAAAACGATTGATGAACTAATGAACTTCTGCAAACTATTGAAGACCTATCTCTTTAATAAGGCATACCACAAAGATCAACCAAAGTGAACATACACAACTCCTCCACATAAATTCAGCATTGTCTTATAATATCTGATTGTTATACTACTTTCATGTTTCTTCTTTATCATTTTACCAATGATCTTTCTGTAACACTAAATGTCTATTTTCTAATGTCATTCCACTATTCGTGATGTATTGTAAGCCACATTGAGCCTGCAAAGAGGTGGGAAAATGTGGGATACAAATGCAATAAATAAATAATATTCCTATGAGCGTCTACACAGCAAGTGCTAATTTTTAGCACATGCTAAAAACACTAATGCACCTTAGTAAACAGAGCCCTTAGTGTGTGCTAATCAGCGTGTACTAAATAAGATGTCTATAGGAATATAATGGACATCTTATCTTTTAGCGTGCACTAAATCTGTTAGCGCACCTTAGTAAAAGGAGCCTCTAAGTTTGGTTGTGTAAATGTGAACCAGTGAGGGCCGCTGGAGATTGTAAGAGCTTGCAGTCTTCATCCCTCTACTAAACCCACAGTATCCAAGCCAGAATATAATTTAAATAATGAAAGGCTGTATTTTACCTCCAAGCAAAATAGCCTCCATATACATAGGCCACAGTGAAAGAAAACTTGAAACTAAAAGACACAGTGGTTTTACAATGGCTGACACTACACTTGTAGTAACAGTTGAGATAACTCCACAAAGAGGCTAATTCCTATGCCCACCAGAGATTGTAAGATGGGATCAGAGGGCCTATGGGTGACGGTCTCGGGATTCAAAATGGCTGCCTAGAGTTGAAGTCTCGTGAGGTCACTTCAACTCTCGGTGGCCATTTTGAATCGGTGCCGAGGATCACCAACAGGAAGGATGCATGCAGGGCAGTGCTCCGGGCAGGAAAGAGGGGACGGAATAGGTCACTAGACCACCAGGGCACTAGTAAGTAAAGGGAGGGGAGGCTAGCAATCTGCCCGTTTGTCTGGATTTCTGGACAAACGGGCGGGCGGGCGGGCCGTCCACCCACCTGCCTGCCCGTTTGTCCAGAAATCCGGACAAACGGTCAGATTGGCAAAACCCGCCCGGTTGCCCGGACATGCCCTCAAAAAGAGGACATGTCCGGGTAACTCCGGACACATGGTAACCCTAGTAAGGGCACACTAAGGCCACTTTTTATCGCTGCTTTTTAAAGAGGCCCTCTGAAATGCTATTGTCAGCAGCTGAAAGTGCTGCAGCTAACTGCTATGCTTTTTCACTACACTCGCAGCTGAGGCGTGGAAGGCTCAGGATTTCTTCAGCTGGTGGGAGTCTGGGAATCTTCACCAGATACACAAATAGTATGCTAGTGCTGGGCGGGCCTGAGGCGAACGTGGAGGGGTCTGGACTGTCTCAGGCCTACCTGTGGCTGTGACCCTGCTGCATCCATGCTAGCAGAGGAAATGATCACATATAGGGAGTCTGGCATATGGCTGAACACAAGGGAAAGAAGAGATTCAGTTATGGTGTTGGTGCACCAACAGAGCAGGGAAATCCAGCAGCCTTTCAGGAGATGAATGAGAAGGCAGAGTCTGAACTAGCCAAGAATTCCCCCCCCCCCCCCAACCCCAGTGCAGCCTGCAGCCGATACATTGGAGGCCATGGTGGGAACAAAGAATGAGAGAGAAATTGCTGGGGCTGGGAAGACCAGGGAAATTAGAAAGATGTTGCTACTGGAGGAAGTTGGGAAGGGTTAAAGAAGGGGCTATTAGGGTAGACATGGGAGAATATTTGCCTAGGATAACCAATAACCTTTTTTTACCCTGCTAAAATATATATATGCTGTGAAATCCTGTATATGCTTTTAGCTAGGTAGTAGAGGACAAGTTTTAGCTAGACCATTTTACTTGGATAAATAGCTTTGAAAATTATCCTCAGGCTCAATAAAATGGAAGAATGGCCAAGATATTCCGAGCCAGAGCTGTAACCATAAATTTGTCAGCTGTCCAAGTATTCGCCTGTAGGTTTGTTGGTCTTGAAATGTGATAGTGAATTATATTACTATGAAGCTGTAAAATCAAGGAATATGTGAAAAAGTCCTCAGTGAAATTAGTGACTTCAAATACTTTCTCCTTCAATCTTACTTTCAACAGCCACCTTTTAAAGAGGTGTTAGTGAAATGCATATTTGGATGGTGTCTGTAGTAGTATTTGCAGAATTGATTAACAAAAAACAATGGGGTAGATGCTGAATATTGACTCTGACTACTGTGACACTGTCCAGGGAGGTCTGGGGGCAAAGTCAGGACACTAAGGACTCTGTTTACTAATGTGCACTAAAACAGCAACCAACAGGTCAGGGTAAAGAAACCCCTACGTGTATATCAAGAATCAAAAACCAGAAGTAGGGGTGGACCAAGAAATCTCGTCAGCCAAGGTTGATTGAAGTGACTTTATTAGCACCAAATATGAAACAAATTTGGAAATAATATCGTGGTTGTGCAATGTAGTAGCAACGGACGCTTTTGGTGGGCTGTCTATAGCATCTGTTGCGACTACATTGCACAACCACGATATTATTTCCAAACTTGTTTCATTTAAGCACCCATTCAATATGGTACTTCTTTTAGGAGTGTTTGACCCCTGAGGCAGACTGTAAAACCGTCAAAACACAGTCCCGTGTCTTGTCATATTTGGTGCTAATAAAGTCACTTCAATCAACTTTGGCTGCCGAGATTTCTTGGTCCACCCCTACTTCTGTTTTTTGATTACTAATGTGTGCTAGCATTTTTAGCACATGGGAATGGGACTTGATATACCGCCTTTCTGTGGTATTTTCCAGCTACATTAAAAGCGGTTTACATATATACAGGTACTTATTTTGTACCCGGGGCAATGGAGGGTTAAGTGACTTGCCCACAGTCACAAGGAGCTGCAGTGGGAATTGAACCCAGTTCCCCAGGATCAAAGTCCGCTGCACTAAGCACTAGGCTACTCATGCTAACTGTGTAGGCACCCATAGGTATATTGTGGGTGCCTACACAGTTAGCATGTGCTACCGTTTAGCGCGTACTAAAAGCACGAGTGCGCCTCTAGCGTGGCTTACTAAACAAGGCCCTAAGAAAAGTTATGCAGGCACTGGGAAAGGGGAAAGGAGATGGAACTTGATACATTGCCTTTCTGTGGTTACAATTAAAGCGGTTTACATAGTATATACAGGTACTTATTTTGTGTGGGGGGCAATGGAGAGTTAAGTGACTTGCCCAGAGTCACAAGGAGCTGCAGTGGGAATCATCAGACCCAGTTCCCCAAGTTTTCAGGCCACTGCACTAATCACTAGACTACTCCTCCACTGCATAGCATCCAAACAGACGACTATCTCATGTATTTTCCAACAGGAAATATGTCAGGATTTCCTGTTTGAAAATACGTGAGATGGTCGTCCATATGCTTAGGACGTCTAGCATGAATAGCCATTTTACAAGCTGGTGATATTTAGTGCTGGTGCCCACTAGATAACCAGGCAATTAGGACTGTGTAGATAGCAGTACTAACTTTGCCCGGTTAACTATATGGGTACAACAATGAATACTAGCCATATCACCCAGATATTCTGTGCCAGTGACTGGACATGGCCCATCATTGAATATCTAGGTCCAATTTGTCCGGCAGCAGTGAATGGTTAGAACAGTGCCTGCCGCAGCCTGCTATATATCAGTCAGAAGCTTTTTACTTCAGTGCTGCCTATTTTGGAGATTCAGTAGTTGTTTCAGAGGAATTGACAATCACTTCTTGGTTTCTGATAAAATGAAAAATAAGAAATGTAAAAAAAGGGGAATGAAGGGATATATGTGGAGAATCCGCACTGTAATGTTTAAGGACATGTGTTCAGAACATAAAGACCAGATATTTAACTTTAAAATGTTTATTTACAATACAGGTAATGCAATAATGTTAAAAGGCAGATTTCAGGGATTTTACACAAGGGAAATGTGCCACAAGATAAATATTGTTAGAAAGTCTGAATTATTAATTAGGCTGGATTAATAGTAACTCACTTTGATGGAGGCTGCTGGTTGGAGTGGTGAAGGAGGTCCTTGCTGGAAAAGAAGTCTTTTTGTTGCAGAGTTGTTGCTGGAGGCTGAAGAAATGCTTATCTTGGATGTGTGTGAAGTCCAGCAAGGCCCAGGGATTCAGTGAAGGTCCATGGAAGTGCAGATCAGGAAGAA
Organism: Microcaecilia unicolor; assembly: GCF_901765095.1. Classification (NCBI taxonomy): domain Eukaryota; kingdom Metazoa; phylum Chordata; class Amphibia; order Gymnophiona; family Siphonopidae; genus Microcaecilia; species Microcaecilia unicolor. Next base: position 124,082,691 of record NC_044033.1, read on the forward strand.
GCAGAGAGAGAGAGAACGAACTGAGAATGTTCCAGGGTTTTATAATTTCTAGTTGGACCATAGGCTGAAGTCAGGTGGGTTGTATTTGATCCAATGAAAAGGGGTAAGTTCTCTGCTGGTTTTTGAAAATGGAGCAGAGTAGCTGGTCACATGTTTAATACCATCATAAGAGTTCCTGGCTGGACATCTGCTGGTACTCAGAAAGTATTTTGCAGGATTAAAAAAGTCATTGTCTGGAGTAGATGGGCTTTCTTTTGTTAAATTAGGTAGGTAGATGGGCTTTTCAGTCTCTGAATCATTGTGAGTTTGATCCAATCTTTTTGATTGCTTTCAATATGCAGACTTTTGTACTTTGGAGATATGGTGATTGACTGTAAGTATCCACCCGGCTAGCCTTTGTTATAAGCTATCACTGGTCTTCAGTGTGCATGCATCTTGCTAAGCACTATTGTATAAAGACCCACCCACATATCTTATAGTGTGCAACTCGTTAGTGGGTGTGGCATGGGTGGGTCGAGGGAAAAGTGGGAAGTGGACCAAAAACTTCAGAGACTTGGACAGTTAAATCAGAAACTGATAATGTTTTATTGATGGCTCAGTATTACTGAATACTGGAAATCCATACCAAACTATTGTGCCGGGATTTACACCAGGTTTTAGTTGGTGTAAATCCTCATGCCCAAAGTTTGACGTGGAAATCAGCTCTAAGTGCTATTCTATAAATGGCAAGAAACTTAGAGGGCCATTTATAGAATAGTGCTCCACGTGGATTTGTTTTGTTTTGGTGCCCAAATTTGGGCAGCATTTACTGAATCAAGTCCATAGTGTGCTCTCCTTTGCAAAAAGTGTGCATTATTGATGGCATTCATTCTAGAACAAAATAATAAATACATGAAAAAACAGAAACAAACATGAAAAAATGTGGGTTGCCCTATTAAAAATGTACATACTGCTGAGTTGTAAGCCCCTGTCTGCAGAATTTGGACCCATCTCAGAGGACATACAGGAGAAATGCCCAAGATTGTGTCTGTGATGCTACCACAGATTCCCAAAGGGAGGCACCTTGCCTCAATTTTTATTGCCCATTTGCTAATGAGGGAGGAAACTAATGTCTCTCTTCTATTTGTGTTTAAGTGTTTGACCATTTTAGCTGTGATTATTTTTTGTGTTCTTGAGTAGTTCTACAATTCCTTCTTAGTCCTAGTCACTAGTCCAGGGCCGGTCTTAGGCAGAGGCGACTGAGGCGGCCGCATAGGGCCTCGCGCTTAAGGGGGCCCCGCGCGGCGCGCCTCAAGTCTGCCTCTGCCTTTCTCTGCCTCCTCCCCTCCCGCGCGAGTCTTGCACCTTTCCCCGCTCGCGCCCATCCGCGTCATCGCTACTTTTTAAAGCCCTGAGGCGTTCTCCCTCCGAGTCCGACACCGGCGATTCACACAGCCTGCCTTCTGCCAGCGTCAGGGCGGGGCCTCTCCCTCAGATGCATCCCACCTCCTGAATGCAACTTCCTGTCTTGCAGAGAGGTGGGACGTGTCTGAGGGAGAGGCCCCGCCCCGATGCTGGCAGAAGGCAGGCTGTGTGAATCGCTGGTGTCGGAGATGGAGGGAGAACGACTCAGGACTTTAAAAACGACGGCCACCTGTAGTGTAGCTAAAAGGTTGCTTGCTTCTGGTGAGGTCACAATCGTTTCAACTCAGTAGCCCTTGGTCAAGGTAAGGAGGTTGAATTCCTGCTTGCCCTTGATCACCAACTTAAATTAGTTTCCAGCAACCTTATGTTTGACTGCCTAGATGTATTGTTCTGTTAATTATTTGCATGGCGGTGTTAGCTGGCTTTAAAACAAACACATTAGTAGCACTGATTATGCAGAACCTCTGTGCAAACTCCCGGCAGCTAAGTGATTCGCCTTCCTCTGAAACATTTCACTGCACCGACTTCAGCTTTCTCTTTTGAGTGCCCTGTTGATAGCACATATCACCAAGCATTGGTTTCAAAATTAACAAAGTAACTGACAGGACCAGTTCAGCTGCTTTTTCTTTCGACTGCCCAGCTCAGGGTAGGAGCCAGCTTTGTGGGTGTTTGAGCAAAGTCCTCGATTGTCTCCAGGAAGAGAAAAGTTCCAATCATTTAAAAAAGTTGACTTCTATGTGAAATCTTCCCTGTTCGTCATCTGGTTTCAAAATCAAAACAGAATGAACATTTGAACATTTGGGGCCTGACAGTAGCAGTTAACTTTCTGGAGCACCAGCTGTTTAAATGGCACCTCTGATTATACATGTAGGTGATTACTGTGTCAGCATGTACCCTTTATATGTGTAAATAGCTACATTTATACATATATATTGCATACACACTTTTGAATGTCAATGGTACTCATGTATAAGACAGTTAGCTCCTCCCCAGTGCTGCCTTCGATCTTATCTAGATAATGTGAGAGATGTACCACCCTCACACCAGGCAGGCAAGTTACCAAATGATCCTCATGTCCACTAGCCACCCAGCTATATGTGCTCCAATCAGGGCCGGTGTTAGGGATGTGCAAACAGGGCAATTGCCTTGGGCCCCCATGTCACTGGGGGTCCCAAACCTGCCTAAAATTGAAAGAGGGACAATCTACAAGCTAGCTTTATGTCTCCGCTCCCTAGCATCTGCCCTGGGGCCCCATCTTGTCTAGCACCGGCCCCGGCTCCAATGGAAGGAACACAGAAACTCAATAAGAATCCAGAAGCTCCTTATAAGTATACACAAAGCAGCTCACAGTTACAAACAGAAGTTATTCTGGTTGATAAGAAACTTGAAGAATAGCAAAGTGAGCTAAAATGCATATTTTGCATGTAGTTGTCATCTTGGGAAACAACAGTAAAATGAGGGACTTGAGCATGTGGGAATAATGGAAGAAGAGATGGAGAAACTCTGATAAGAACTTAGAAGCAGAAAAACAATAGTAGGGACTATACCCAAAGCAGACTGCAAAGTAATTCGAACTGAATGAGGATGCCTGTATCTTATCTCTGGCACACTGTGCTGGCTCTCCTCTGACCATCACACTGTGAAATGAAAGCTGATATATTCTAAGCAGAGCAGAATAACTTACTGGGGATGGCTACTTGGGGTTGGAGATCTCTGTGTTGCCTCTCTGGTTTGATGAGTTACAGGGTAATAGGGGAATTTGAAAGTACTGAATCTTTTCTTAATATTTTTCCTTTATTATCCTTTGTTATGAGAATTGGAACTACTAATTGTAGTGGACTTGAACTGAATAATTTCTGGGGGGGGGGGGTTTCATGATAGCATTGTGCTCATTATTTCAATCAGTTTTTCTGTACAAGTTTAGCTTCATTTGTCTTTATTTGAAATTTCATAAATAAAAAAATTTCTAAAAATTGAATAATCTTATCAATGGGGTGGAGCTAGGGGCGGGGCTAGGATGGGGCCCCACCAACTTGGTCTGCACAGGGCCCCGCACTTGCTAAGACCGGCCCTGCACTAGTCTGTTAAGTTTATCCAGTAAAAAGGTATTAGCTATAAACTGTATGTAGCCCTTTATCTGAGTAGACTAACATGACAGACTACTTTACCTTATAAGGCTGCACATTAACAAAACAATGACTACAGGGAAAATGGAGTGCTACTCAATGAACTTTCCATTTTAGGGGCTGTTTTACAAAGGTGCATAGGCACCTATGCGTGTCAAATTGGCACTACCGGCCAGCTACCATGTGACCCAGGCGGTAGTTTTTTGGCGTGTGCCCAAAACACGCAGTAGAAAATATTTTCTACCACCGGGTCCTTAATTGGCAGTTGGCATATGCTGCACACTTACCACCTGTTTAGCACGTGAGGCCTTACCACTAAGTCAATGGGTGGTGTTAAGGTCTCAGGCTGCATGGTTTTCATTTTGCCGCATGTCCATTTTCCAGTACATTAAAAAATCCCCTTTTTTCCAGGCACACTCAGGAAATAGACCAGCATGCATCCAAAACATGCGCCTACACCAGCGTTTTGGGCGTGCCTTATCAACAGATAGATTAATTTAACTAATGTAGCTATTAATGTTGTCTTCATTTGTGAACATAGAGGCATAGTTTCAAAGCACTTAGCCTTCCAAAGTTCCATAGAAACCTATGGAACTTTGGAAGGCTAAGTGCTTTGAAAATATGCCGAATAATCAACTATTGAGTTCAGAAGTAATCATAGTACAGAATCTTTACTACTTGTATTGCTAGCTGAAATAAAGGCATCTTTTAAGTCATGGTGTTCAATATTTACTGCTATAGTTTGATATCTCTGGGGCATTTGATACAGTGGATCACTCAGTTTCACTTGCTAGTCTTGCTGAGATTGGAATAACAGATGCTGTGTACTCATTGCTTGAAGATTTCCTAAGTAATCACTGCTATTCTGTAATGAAACAGGGACAAAATCAGAGCCATGGACACCAGTGTGTAGCATCCTGTTCTATTTAATGTTGTTATGAGCTCGTCGAATATGATAGTGTCGGTTCCTGGAGCACATTTACTATCATGTGCAGACAATATTTTCATATTGCTTCCTGTTGCAGTAAATATTGATCAAATGTATTCTGACATTTTGATTTGCGTTACTAAAATAGGACTCTGGAAAACAAAGCATATGTTAAAAATTAATGAAAACAAAACAAAAATTGTATGGTTTAGTGTGCCTATTCCAGTTGATCAATCTTACAAACTTATAGTGGTAAATACTTCCAAAGTTTTGAGAATTGTTTTTGATTCTACGCTATCATTTGAACCTCGAGTTAATAATGTAGTAAAAAATGTGTTTGTTTTTTTAATTCAGGCAATTGAGATCTAGTAGATCATACTTTTTCAAAAAGCATTATGCCCTTATGATTGAATCTTTTATACTGTCACAATTAGATTATTGTAATTCAGTCTATATAGGACTTTCCAAGACACAACTTGACAGATTGCAGCTATTGCAGAACACTGCTGCTAAGATAGCCTTTGGATGCAACAGATACAATGGAGCAACTCCTTTACTAGTTGAGTTACACTGGCTCCCAATCAGAGCTAGAATAATGTATAGGTGCTTATTTTGATTATAAATCTTTATATGGCCAAAGCTCTTGTCAAGTATATAATCTACTTTATTGCTCCTCCTCTAGGTTGATGTTTAAACTTAAGAATAATAATTATTTTTTGTATCCATCTATTCAAGGCATAATGTCTAAGAGAAATCATAAGCGATCCTATTCTTAGCAAGCTGCAAAAATCTGGAACTCTTTGCCAGCAAATCTAAGGTCTCACACTTATTATGATTTCTTTCGAAAACTGCTAAAAACTATTATAATCAATGATCATTTGATCTCTAAATTGAGCTCAGAAAATTTAGTTATTTACAGTTATTTTGGATGTTATTTTTATTTCTTCATATACAGAAGGATTATTTTGATAATTTGTATTTTTAATCTATTATTATGTGTATTTATACACCACTTTGGACCCATAGAGGAATTTGCAGTTAATAAGCACAGGATTATATTTTATTTGATAAATTTTAAAACTCACAGGAATACAAGGAGCTCATGCCCTGTTTGGTCAGGTAACTAAGAAAAGGGTATTAAGGAAAATAAGTTATTTCACCTGTAACAGTCATTATGGTGGCAATTTTATAAAGCCTGGACTTGAGAGAGTATAAAGGAAATTATTTCTGCTCTATATTATAAAGACATATATGTGCCTATGTCTTTTTATAATCCTGTAGAAATCACGAGTAAAACTAACCCACATGCATTTACACCAGCTCAACAGCAGCCTCAAATATATACACATTGAAGCATGCACGCAAATCACAATGCAACCCAATCTCTGCCCAAAAACACACCTACAACAAACGTATATACCTGGATGTGCAATCTTGGGTGACAGGAATTCTGATTCTATAGGGAGCCCTATATATGCATACAGTCCATTCTTGGTATTTGCGATAGTATGGTTCCCCAAAAACATTGTGATCCACGAATTTGCAAATACCGAAAAATGTAGGTTCCAGCTACACCAATTTTTCCTCAAAACCGTGAAAAGTGAATACATATCTCTGTAGGAAATAAAGGGTTTGGTTCCTGCATTGGACAACACATAAATCAAAACAGAGAAACATAGGTCTAGATTCTATGAGCTAGGTTTACTAAGCGGCGCTATGGGCGCATTAGTATTTTTAACGAATGTAAATGGTGTACACGCATTAAATGCTAACGTGCCTGTTGAAATGTATAGGCATGTTAGCTTTTAACGTGCCTTAAACTTACAGGCGCTTTAAAAACGCTAACGCACCTTAGTAAACATATATATAGTGCCTGAAAATTCTGCGCAGAAAAAAAATATAGGCATGTTCTGTAAAGCATGCTTATATTTTACTAGCTCTACCCGGCCAGGCGTTGCTGTGGCTCAGTCTGGTTAAATGGAAAAGAAAGAAAAGAGGAAGCGCACGTTTCTAATATGTTTAATTTCACAATGCTTGTGGGTATACAATATTTTTTGTTGTTCCATTGCGTGTGCAGAGATAGAGATTGTCTGGTTTGCTGACTGTAGAACATTCAACATATAATTGTCTATGTGAGAAGCAATCCGTGTGTAGATGTAAACGGGTGAATTGTAAAGATTGGCCCTGAGCTTTGTGGATGGTGATTGCAAACGCCAATCGAATTGGGAATTGCAATCTGTTAAATTGAAATGGCATATCTGTTGGAATCATAGGAATGCGAGGAATGAGGACATGTTCACCTTTGAAAGGTCCTGTCAAGATTGTTGCTTGTACGGCATTGCTCATTATTTTTTTTACTGCAAGCCGCATGTGGTTGCAAAGCTTTGGCTGGTTGATATTTCGCAACATGATAATTGGCACGCCGATTTTCAATTGCAGTACGTGCAGTGGCATCCCTGGCAGATGGAGTGAATTGAAAAAGTCTGTTGGATAATTAAGTCGTTCATCTGTTTCCAGAACAGTGTTGACGGACTTGTATGTGAGTGGCTCGTTTTGAATGTTAGACTGAATAATAATGTTCAATTCATAGACGTCTTTGTTCTTGGCCGCAACAATAGCTCGTTCACTCAGCGAATCATGATTCTTATAATTGGTTTGAATATTGGGAAATACTTTTTCAACCAATTGTTCTTTTGAGGTCACTAAATTGCAGAAGTTATGAGGCAATGAAATTTGTCCTGAGGTCAGATCAACCGGCACCTTTCCGTTCCCAATTTTCAGCAATTAATGTGAGAATATCTGAGCTGATTGATCGTTTTGCAGCTGGACACGCATATTTGTAGTTCAGTTTAACGTCTTTACGCGTTGCCACAAAGTAGTGTATTTTATGCAAGCATTTATTTCGTCCGCTGGTGTCGATTGAGGAACTACAGGTAATGTTTGCCTGAAATCTCCTGCAAGCAATATTAATGTGTTTCCACACAAATCTTGCAATGATTGATCAAGAGCCTCGAGCGATGCTTTTCGCTGTGCTGTTTCCTCTGCACATATTCGAGCCATTCTTTGTCTGTTACGCTCATTCGCTGATGCCCGTTCTTCCTTAGTTTGATTTGCAATTGTAGGTATATAAAAACATGCGCGTATTCGAATGCAATGTTGTGTCGAAATTTCAAAGCAATCGGTGAAGAATGTTCGGAGATTTAAGCCACTCTCAGCCTGTTGCGTTGATTCTGTTGAGAACGAAGCAGATCTGAAGCTGCAGAACGCGATCCCCATGCTCGCAACCATGCATCGTCAAGTCTGGCTGCACGTCACTCTGCTGCTTCCTCGGCACGTATTTCAGCCATTCTTTATCTGTTTCGCTTGTTCGGTGATGGCCATTCTTCCTCAGTTTGATTTGCAATTACTCGTCGCACTGCTTCTGCTGCGCAAGTACGACAGCTGTGACATCTATATAATAGTAGGTATATAATAATGTGCGCGTATTCGAATGCAACATTGTGTCCAAATTTGAAAGCAATCGGTGAAGAACTTTCGGAGATTTAAGATTTTGAACAAACATTTACATTTTTATTTATATAGATAGAATAAACTTCCAGGTGACCAAATTTATTTTTGGATATTTATGCCATGTTTTACTTGGCGTAAATCCTGATGCCTATATTAGGTGTATTCTATAACAACGTGCATAGATTTTAGCAATGTCCATGCCCTGCCCATGGCCATTCCCCCTTTTCAACTATCCAACTTAGAATTTATGCAAACTATGTTACAGAAAGCGCTTAGTGAGTTGTGCATGTAAATCTTAATGCCAGTTAGTGCTGATAATTGCTTGTTAGCATTAAGTTAACAGCACTGATTAATTAGTTGTTAACCAATTAAGTTACGCTTTGATTTCCATGCAGAAATTAAGGTACCATACATAGAATCCCAGGGATAGTGTGTTGCAAAAAACCCCCCAGTTTTATTAGCTAAACCACTTACAGTACTGTAGTAACACTTAATTTAAAAGAAAATAAATAGCGTACAGTATTGCACAACAATAAGCAAGTACAGTGCTATACCATGATTTGGCTGCCATATTTTTTTTAATTTTCGGAACCACTTTCAGTACTGTAGTAACATTCTTAAATTAAAGAAATTGCACAGAACAGTACTGGAAAATAAATACTGTACCTTGGTTTTGCCACCATATTTTACACTCCTTGCAGTTGGTAACACTTTAAGAAAAAAGTGTTTGATAAACATTGCTGCATAACCAGGCTACAGACATGATTCTGTACTCTACCATATGAAACTTTGCTGAATAACCAGAAGGCTACAGAAATGGTTCTGTACCATATAAAAACACTGCTTGAAAAAGAACCGTGTTACGCAATAGTAATAAAGTGCTGTACTGTACTTGTTTTGTCAACATTAAACCACCAACATTATGAAAACAGTGTTTGAAAAATACAGATCTGCTCTGGAGTGGGACAGGGACAGAGAAATGTGTTGCTTCTGCACAGATGGAGATGATGAGGGCATCAAATCAGGCAGGTCAACCTCTGGAGAGTGATAGCCTTGCAGAATGATAGTAGATGAGGAAGACTGTGACCCTGGGGGGTCAGCCTCTGCCTAATCTACATCAGATGTCTGGTCTCATGCCTCCTTGACTGAAAAAACTGTGTCAGCCTTGTCTGCTTGGCTTTCCTTCTTAGGTCCTTAAGTGTTTCATTGTAAGGGGCAAATGCAGGGCTTGTGAGATGCTTAAATTTTAGACTGTGCTCCAGCATAGGATCACATTCCTCCATATCAGTGAACATTTTTTCCAGTGTTGACACCCACTCTGCTATTTTTAGCAGACATGAGAGGCACGATTTTTGGATTCTCAGTTGTCTCTTCCTCATTATCCTTGCCCCTGAGACTTTGTTACCTCATCTTATCCAGGTCTTTATTGCTGGGCTCTTGCAGTCTCTGCCAAAATTTCCTTGACATCTTCGTATGTCATGTCCTTGAAGCCTTCTTCAGGGATTTTTTGTGCAATCACATGATGTTTCCCACATCTCTACTCATGTGTTCTGCTGTACCTTCAAATCCCTCAAAGTTTGTTATGTAGTCCGGCCAAGTTTCTTTTCCAACAACTGTTTATAGTAGCCTGTGTGACACTATCCCAGGCTATCCCAATGTAGTCGATTGCATTACATATTGTCACTATCTTTTAGTAATCCAGCATGGTGGTTTCCTTGTTGGCATCTAGAGCTTCACAGTCCTTGCTGTAAAGCTCCCGCATGTAGTGGCACTTGAAAGTCTTTATTATTCCCTGATCGAGAGGCTGGATGATGGATGTTGTGTTCAGGGGAATGCATTCACAAAAGAGAGGGTAATACAGCATACAACAAGAAAACAAGAAACAACACTGGGCCTTCAAGAAAGAGATAATTGCCATCATTTATTGTGAAAAAGACCCTACACGGGCCGTGTTTCAGTGCACAAATGCCTGCCTCAGGGGTCAAAGTGTATCTTTACAATCGATCTAAATAAAGATATTCGGACAGTGTCAAGAAAAAGTCCAAGGAAACAACAGGGTAACCAATCTGCAAACTCCAAGATGGAAAACAACCAAAGCAGATACATGGATGAAAAAAAATAATATTTATTAAAAAGGGAAGATCCACAGATGTTCTGATGATGCTTCACAAACAGACTGCCAAATCTCTTCCTCTTTTTGCTGGATGGATGGCCAACAGCAGAAACAGACATGCCAGAACGAAGCTTATCTAACATACCTACTTTATCACTAAAACACATCACGTTTCTTTCTCTTACAATTGGTACAAGTAGCTTGTAACTCTATCCCGGGATGCTTGGTGACCATTTCCAGAAGCAAACTGTATCATGCAGTTGGAAACAGAACTTGTCTTAATTTGGTCATCAGATTAAATATGTTTATTCCATTTTGCAAGTAGTTTTTGGAGGCAATGATTAAAGCCATTTACTATATCCCTCTTGGCTGCTCTAGGATGCTTGGTGGCTGTTTCCAGAAGCGAACTGTGCGGTATTTTTTGGTGAAAAGTCCTGGAACTGCCACAGACTCTATGATCCCTAGGGCAAGTCCCTTTTTCTCACTGTGCCTCTGTATCATTCAGATGGAAACCGTCCTTGTCTTAATCTGGTCATCAGGCAAAGATGAAAAGCCATCTGTATCCCTCATAGCTGCTTTAGAATGCTTGGTGGCAGTTTCCAGAAGCAAACAAGCAAATGCCAAAAACACGAACGCGAAAGGCGCATGTCCATGAATACACAAACACAGTACCACGAATGGCGAATGGCTGCTGCTATTTGCACCTCTGCTGATAAACAAAATAGTGAATGTCGAACACGTGACTAATGAGAATGGACTGTATATTAGTATATAAACATGCAAAAATGACTTCGTAAAATTACCCCTTAAAAGCTATTTCACCTGTGACTTTGCCTAATTTTATGTGATCTACATATAGATATTCTCGGGGGTATAGTTTGGGTAGAGCAGAGGCCAAAATCTGCACATATTTTATAAAATAACGAACACATAAGAGGGGAGTTTTATAAACTCATACATGCACATATGTGACTGGAAGACATGTACAAGAGTTGGAGTTTGGGTAGAGTATGGGCAGAGTCAAAAGTGCAGGCATTGATTATAAAAAACAAAACAAAACAATATACACATGTACGTGAGTGAATAATCAAGAAATAGACATTTACGCCTGCTAGAATGCAGATGTCCACCTCTGCAAGTTAGACAAGATATCTGCTGCTTACGCTAGCATTTTATGAAGAGATAGAGAAGTTTTTTTTTGCAAAGCTGTGGGAAAATCTTAGCTTAATGCGGGTTAACACAGGACTTTTTCCATGCACTAAATCCAAATTCAAAAGGGGAGCACTTCCCTCCTTCTATTTAGAAGGGGCTAAGTGCTCCTATGTTAAGACAGGTGGTAAATGCTTCTGATTAACTCTGATTTATCCAGTTAGCGTGCACTAATCACGATGTGCTAACTGGATTACATGGGCACGCCCATCCATAACAAGTCCCCTCAAAAATATATTTCTAAAAAATCAGAAATACACGGTTTACTGCTCACAATCAGCAGATTACTGCAAAATGCTTTAACACATTCTATGGTAGCCTGTTAGTGTGCACTAACTGCACATTAAGGGCTTAGTACTGTTTAGTAAAAGGATCCCATAGGCACCCACGTGTTTTTATAAAATAGTAGCTAAGTAGGTGTCCTGTTGTACAATTATCCTCATAGGGGCAGATGCACAAAGCTCCCCAAGCTTGCAATGTTCGCTTTAGACTGGTTTTAGCCGGTCTAAAGCAAACATTATTTAGCGAGCAGTGCACAAAGGGGTTTTGTGTGGCTCTAACTGTGTTCTGTAGCAGCTACCAAGAATTGTATGCAAATGTATTACAATGAGCTCATTAGTATTATAATAAGCATTCCCTGAGATGCACAGAAAGGAGCACTTATTGTTTATTGTAAAAACATAGCCTGCATATCTCTTAAATCCTATGCAGATAAAATTTACACACCTAATATTCAGCAACCTACCTTTAATAAGCTAGATTTTATGGCAGCTATGGAGCTGTCGGAGAGGAGTCCAGGTAAAGGGAAACACGGACAGCTGCAAAGGCTGCCTGCTTGTGCTCCCTATAGCTCCACTGGGTTCCCCCCAAAAATCCCTGGTGGTCCAATGGACCCCTTACACCCCCCCCCCCGGCACCCCCTGTGATTCCCCCTGAACCAAAATCCCTGTGGCCCAGTGGACTTCTCTTGAGCCCCCCACTCTAAACAACTGTATGGTGGTCTAGTGAACCCCCTCCACATACCTTAAAGCATTGGAGGCAGGAGCAACGCCTACTCCCTCCTGCCTCTGGGCCCACTCTTTTCAAAACAACAGTGCCCAGCCCCTGCTCAGTGCATCCTGGCATGCACTGGGAGGGGCTAAGCAAGATATGAGGGAAAAACTCCTTACAAAGTGCTTATCCCCTCCCAGTGCATCCCAGGATACATGGATACAGTGGAGGAGTGACCTAATGGTTAGAGCACTGGTCTTGACATCCAGAGGTGCCCAGTTCAAATCCCACTGGTGGTGCTTGTGATCTTGGGCAAGTCACAAGCCTCCATTGCCTCGGGTACTTGAATGTAACTCACCTTGAGCTACTACTGAAAAAGGTGTGAGAAAAATCCAAATAAATAAATAAATAAATAAACGTGCTATGTGCACAGTGGGTCAGATTCTATACATGGTGCCAAAAAAATCTGTGCGGAACTCAGTTTCACCTAAGTATATTATATAAGATTTACGCACGGTATATAAAATACACGTAGTGGATATTATCACGCCTAAATCTGCACATGCTCATTTATACTAATGAAAACTTGGTGTAAATCCCGGTGTGTAGATTTACACAAACTGGGGCGTATTCTATAACTAAATGTGTAAATTATGGAACGCCCATGAAATGCCCATAAACACGCCCCTTTTGAACTGCGCACGTCACCATTGAGGCGCGGTTCATAATAGAATGCACTTACCGAGTTGTGTGCGTAACTTGCAATTAATGCCAATTAGTGTTCATTACTTCTTGTTATGTGCTGTTAAAAATGCTGATTGGCTTGTTGAGACAATTAAGTTATGTTTGTAGTTTTAGAATGCACCTGGGTTTCGGTGCATCTCCCCCATTAGGGTTTAATACCCTTTAGTAAAAGGGCCCCTACATTTGTAGAGGCATAACTATCTTTTAGATCTTTTGCAATCCTTCATGTTTGAGGTGGAAATTACAAGCATTCTGTTTGTCATAGTTAAACCTTGATATAAGAAGACTGGGATTATTTATATAGCCAAATAAATGTTTCTTGAACTACCTCATGAAAACATGCAGTGTCAAAAATCTGAACTCATTATTCAAGATACCCTTTGAAAATTAAACTTCTCAGAGCAACTGGCTTATGCTATCTTATTTCAAAGAAAACCGAGCCAGGAGAGTAATAACTCTATAGTATCAGATGACTACTGTAAGTAAACCTTGTCCCTTCTTCTGTGACCTCAAGGGCAACTTTTACAGCGTTTCCCCCTGAAGATAAAGTCAACAATTATTTTGATTTGTGTATTCCACCAGTAGAAAAAAATGTCTGTTGTTGCTTGTGTATGTATTTATTTGTCTCGCTCTGTATCCCAGTGATAAAATCAAAGATTAGTGAAACCTGGAGATCCCAAATTGAAATCTTTAACTACTTCAGTCAATGTATAGTGACTTTTATAGTGATCCCTCTATATAGCAAACAAGTTACGAGACGTCATTGGGTTTCATGTAAGAGATTTAATATAGCAGAATTTAACTGTTAGGTAAAGTACTGTCCTGTATGTGAATTGCTGTGTAAGCTCAGACTTTAGTTGATTTATTTATTTACTAGTAGAAAAAGCCCGTTTCAGGCAGGAAGGAAACAGGCGCTAGCAAGGTTCCCCCACCCCCTCCAGTTCCAGACCCCTCCATCGCTTTCCCCCCGCCCCGCTCCGAGTTCCAGAGCCCACCTCCCTGCCTTCCTCCCTCTGAATTGGAACCCCCCCCCCCCCCGGATTTCCTGACCCCCCTATCGCGACCCTCTCGAGCCCGCCTTCCCGCCTCCAAACCTCCGCAGCCGCCGTCGCGTACCTGGCTGCCTGTGTCCGTAAATTTCTGGGTCTCTGAAGCCTCAGCTGATATCACGACGCATTACGCATTGGCGTAATGCGTCGTGACGTCAGCTGAGGCTTCGGAGACCCAGAAAGTTACGGACACAGGCAGCCAGGTTTTAGTACGTTGGAGGTGAGAATTATTAAATAGGATTGGGATTTATTAAGTGTCTTTATGAAGAGAATCACCCAAGCAGGTACAGTTTAACATAAAATTTAACAGCATAACAATAGTAAAATGACCAAATATAAATACAGTAAGTGAAGTAAACTTGTAAATAGCAAATTGAGACCTAATAATTGGAGTATGATGAAACAGTAACAAAAATATACACATTCAACAGCACCGCAGAACAATCAAATAGCACAAATATGATACATGTCAGTTCAATACAAATAATACCATAATAGATAACATGGAAGAACATTTAACATAGATATAATACAATGTCAGCATAATAAACACATTAGAACATTCAAATAACAGGATGCTAATTCTTTTCTACAATATAGCTTTCCATATAGCTGAGGGGCCAAGTACAGATGGGGACAAGATGGGTAGTACAGAGTCAGTTAGGATACATAGATTGGTGGCTAAGCTCAAGCTAAGTTGTTTGTACAGTTAAACAAGATATAAGGAACTAGTCTAAGTTACAGTGTGTGTAGCAAGCTAGTCCAGGTGTAGAATGAGTGTAAAAGTCAGTCATCATATGTATTAAAGGCTTGGGAGAAGAGCCAGGCTTTCACTTGCTTCCTGAAGTACAGGTAGTCTCAAGTTAGATGTAGCCCCTCTGGGGAGTAAGATCCAGAGCATGGGAGCTACTCCTGAGAAGGCTCACCGGTGGGTATCACATCGTACAATTTCTTTTGATGAGGGTACAGATAGTGATGTTCTTTTAGAAGACCTTAGAGGTCTCAAAGGTGTATAAAGGGCTAACATTCTTTAAGTACTCTGCCCCATTTTGTCTGAGGACCTTGAAAATCAAACACAGAGTTTTAAATTTAGCCCTGTAAGGTACTGGTAGCCAGTATAGTTTTTGTAGGAAGGGTGTGATGTGATTGCATCGTTTGCAGGCTCCTATCAGTCATGCTGTAGCATTCTGAATTGGTTGGAGCTGATGCAAACTCTTTTGGTTTGACCAGTGGACAGGGAATTACAGTTGTCTATTCGTAATGTTATCATGGCATGGACCACTGTGATCAGACTCATTTTTTCAATATATGGAGAGAGATTTTGTAAGTGACAGAGGTTGTTTGAATTTGTGGGATCAGAGTGAGTGATGAGTCTATTAGTAGGTGACCACTTAGCCTGCCACATGATTAAAACAGTCCTGTGCACCTGAGGGAAAAGATACCACCACTGAATAGGCCCAGAGCTGCTTCTCCTGTACCTTCTTTAGGTCTCTGAAATGGCATGGTAGCCAAATAATTGGTAGAGTGTAGAAGATGACTAATTCCCTAGAATGGTCTGGAGTCCAACTTTTTCTTCTTTTGTTTGTTTGGTTTTTTTAAAATGTATTTTTATTAAGAAACATTTCAATCAAAATTATAGAATATTAAAGGTGAAGGCATAAATCCACCAAAAGTAACCGACATAAAGTAGCACCAAAATACAATGTGGTATTTCCATATAAATTGAAATATAGATCTTGGACAGTGCAATAAACCTTCCTGCTAAGTTTGTTGTATACAGTTATATCCTCTCTGACTTGAATCTCTATCATGTCAAATAATTGGATTGTAGGATTCACTGTTATTACTACTACTACTATTTAACATTTCTAAAGCGCTACCAGGGTTGCGCAGCGCTGTACAATTAACAAAGAAGGACAGTCCCTGCTCAAAGGAGCTTACAATCTAAAGGACAAAAAGTGCAGTCAATCAAGATTGAGGCAGTCTAGATTTCCTGGATAGAGGTACAATGGGTAGGTGCCGAAAGCGAGATTGAAGAGGTGGGCTTTGAGCAAGGATTTGAAGATGGGTAGGGAGGGGGCTTGGCGTATGGGCTCAGGGAGTTTATTCCAAGCATAGGGTGAGGTGAGGCAGAAAGGGCGGAGTCTGGAGTTGGCGGTGGTGGAGAAGGGTACTGAGAGGAGAGATTTGTTCTGTGAGCGGAGGTTATGGGTAGGAGCGTAAGGGGAGATGAGGGTAGAGAGGTAGTGAGGGGCTGCAGATTGAGTGCATTTGTAGGTTAGTAGGAGAAGCTTGAACTGTATGCGGTACCTGATCGGAAGCCAGTGAAGTGACTTGAGGAGAGGGGTGATATGAGCATATTGGTCTAGGCGGAAGATAAGACGCGCAGCAGAGTTCTGAATGGATTGAAGGGGGGATAGAGGGTTAAGTGGGAGGCCAGTGAGGAGTAGGTTGCAGTAGTCAAAGTGAGAGGTAATGAGAGAGTGGATGAGAGTTTGGGTGGTGTGCTCAGAGAGGAAAGGGCGAATTCAATAAATTGTTATGGCCAAATTCAATAAATTGTTATGGCCAAATTCAATAAAATTTTCAAATATTGGAGTAATGCCAGGAGTCCCATTTTTTCATAAGTACATAAGTACATAAGTACATAAGTAGTGCCATACTGGGAAAGACCAAAGGTCCATCTAGCCCAGCATCCTGTCACCGACAGTGGCCAATCCAGGTCAAGGGCACCTGGCACGCTCCCCAAACGTAAAAACATTCCAGACAAGTTATACCTAAAAATGCGGAATTTTTCCAAGTCCATTTAATAGCGGTCTATGGACTTGTCCTTTAGGAATCTATCTAACCCCTTTTTAAACTCCGTCAAGCTAACCGCCCGTACCACGTTCTCCGGCAACGAATTCCAGAGTCTAATTACACGTTGGGTGAAGAAAAATTTTCTCCGATTCGTTTTAAATTTACCACACTGTAGCTTCAACTCATGCCCTCTAGTCCTAGTATTTTTGGATAGCGTGAACAGTCGCTTCACATCCACCCGATCCATTCCACTCATTATTTTATACACTTCTATCATATCTCCCCTCAGCCGTCTCTTCTCCAAGCTGAAAAGCCCTAGCCTTCTCAGCCTCTCTTCGTAGGAAAGTCGTCCCATCCCCACTATCATTTTCGTATATGTCAGCTTACTGCTATAGTGCAAAGGATGAAGCTCAAAACCTGCAGTTGTTTGTTTTTTTTAGAATGCTGTGGGTAGGATAAATAAAGCAAGCAGTTGCAGAAAAAAGAGGACGCTGAACAGATAGGTGAGAGGGTTCCTCAGTGGCACAAAAATGGGTGAAAAACCTAATTTACCCTCCTCTTAAAATCACATTCAGTCTAGCTCACCTGCCTTATTGCTGCAATTCCCATCTAAGTGTAGGGTGTGATAAGAGCATACAGAGCAACAGAACACGGTTCATATCATCCCTTGTTGTGTTGCCTTCGGATGAAAAATGAATACAGTTTGGCAAAACTTTGGCTGAAATGGGTGTTAGTATAATTATTGTCATCAGGGCTGCAGGGAGGGGCGGGGGGGGGGGGAAGATTCCAGGTGAAATCCAGCCTCAAAGGGGGGCCCAGCGCCAGCAGCTCAGGTGAGATTCAGCGTCTTTCCCTCCTTTCCAACCCTCCTCCTGTCCTCTACTTTCTTGGACTCATTGAATGACAGGCAGCAGCGATTGAGAGACACTGCTCTGATGGCCACGAGTCCTTCATTCTGCTCCTGCCTACCATTCAATGAATCCAGGCAAGTAGAAGAACTGGGGGGGGGGGGGGGGGGGGGGGGGGGCTTAGCATTGCTTTGAGCCTGGCTTTGTCTCTAGATGATCCTCACTGTCATTCTTACCTTCTAAAGCTACTTTAGTATGAATTTGTTCTGTGATTTTCTGTAAACTAGTAGCAATAGATTTGCATGTAATTTCTGTTCAGGATGGCATGATTTTTGATTTTCTGAGTTATGCCTAGAAACTTTCAGAAAGAAACAATAAATAAATTATAAAATCATTACAAATTTCAGGATTTACACAGAGATAACGTACATTTTTCATAAAATAACTATTTCCATTACCATATACATTTTTCATGTTTATATTGCTAGTCTACAAGTTCCTAGCATTAAAAATAATACCTCATTTACTGGGTCATTTACTAACAATATATGCTAACGCCGTTCATGCATTTTATTTGCCATAGGACCCATTGTGTTAAATGGGCCTTGTGGCATATAATACTTGTTAACAACATTAGAAAGCATTGTTAGTGAATGATCCTCTTGGTGATAGTCTAAAATGCAATCTAAGTTCAAGCTGTATTAAACTTTTACAGCAACATATTTTCTATTCCTTATAAATAAATAAATAATCAAGATTTATGTGAGGTAGTGAATTAATGCAATGAACTGAAGGGCCTTTATAAATTATTACTGGTTTATTACAGCTAAAAGTTCTGTAAAATCCAGATGGCTGTCACTCATACCAACAGCTGATCCTGAACTGAAGCGTCCCATGCTGTTTTTGGTTTTGTCTTTAGTGTTATCTTATTCCATGGAGAAAGAAAAAGCTGATACATTACACATGAAACTGATGCTGGGTGCAGATGTGATTGACAGCTGGTCAGGTTCCAGGAAACATTTAACTGTAGTATATCAACTTTCTTAAAAATCAATTTGTAGCTTGTTTGGTAAATTATGATCAGGTAGAACCTGACAGCCATCAAAGGCCGTAAGACTACTGTATTTTCCAAAAGGAGCATATCAGCATGAAGATCTCTTTAATCTCATACACCGAAGCACCCCCAGTAAAGCTTTCAAGCTGTGTTTTAGTGACAAACATGACTTTTCCTTATTTGCGCACTAAAAACTGGGCTGGCCTATTATGGAAGCATAAATCCGTTGTGTACAAGGTTAGTATTGGTTGAAAAAAGGCTCACTGTATATCAAATACATTTACCTCCTCATTATGGGGCCCTTTTACAAACGTGCGATAGGCTCTACACATGTGCAACACATGACAAAATGAGACTACTGCCAGGCTAGCACACACCCCCTGATGGTTATTTTGGATTTGGCAGACACCCTTAACGCCGGGACAAATTATTTTTTTTATTTTCTACTGCACGTGGCGTTTCTGGCATTAATCGTCAGTTGGCTTATGCTAACTGGTCACCGCACGTGAGCCCTTACCCCCAGGTCATTGGGTGGTGGGAAGATTTCAGACTACAAATGGACACGCGCTGGTTTCAGTTTTAGCAAACATCCATTTTTTTTGTTCCCTTAAAAAAGGCTCTCTTCTTAGACACTGTAAAGAATGGTCCAGCGCATACCCAAAAGATGCGCTTACACTACCGCAGGCCATTTTTTACCACGGCTTAGTAAAAGGACCCCTCTATAACATGGTGCCTAAATTTATACACCCATTGCATGCACAAATTTATAGAATACTAGCCCATAGGTGGGTAAAAATAAGCATTAGATAAGCGCTCAGTGCTATTCTATAAATAAAGAGCGCAACTTACTTAGCTTGTAAATGTAAGGGAGCGCTAAGAGGAGAGGAGCCTGGCCAAGATCAACATTTACATGCGTAACTTATAGAATACTAGTAAAAAAGGCCCGTTTCTGACACATATGAAACGGGCGCTAGCAAGGTTTTCCTCATAATGTGTATGTTTTGGAGAGTGTATGCGAGAGTGACTGTGTGTGATAGAGAGAGTGAAAGTGTGAGTGTGTGTGTGAGAGAGAGAGTGAGTATGGGTGTGAGCGTGTCTGTGAGAGAGTGTGTGTGTGAGAATGAGAGTGTGTGCAATTGCGTATGGGAGACACAGTGTGATAGAGAGAGAGAGAGTGTGTTTCACACAGATACAGTGTGTGCGTGAATCAGAGTGTGTGTGAGGCACAGATTGTCTGTGAGACTGAGTGTATGAGACCAAGCGAGTATGTAAGTGACTGTGTGACACATAGAGAGTGAATGTGATACAATGTGAGACATAGAGTGTATGAGAGTGAGAGACAGAAACACATAGTCTGTGAGAGAGAGAGTGTGTGTGTGTGTGACAGAGATACCTCCCTCCCTCCCTCTCTCTCTCTCTATGGTGTCAGGCCCCCCTCTTTCTCTGGTGTCTGAGATTGCTGCCACTGCACCTAAGCAATTGGTGTGCTGGAGGAGAGGAAGAGAGAGAGAGAGAGTGTGTGTGTGGGGTGGGGGGGATGTGTTGGAGGGGTTCAGCTTGGAAGAAGAGGGCTGTGGGGGATTGTGGATGCGCTGCCAGATGAAAGTAAGTGAGTATGTGTGTGTGTGTGTGGGGGGGGGGGGGGTTCAGGAAGCAATGGCAGATGACAGAGTGAGGGAGTGTGTGTGTGTGTGTGGGGGGGGGGGGGGCAGGGGGTACAGGAAGCGCTGCCAGATGAGAGAGTGAGTGTGTATGGGGTTTCATGAAGCGCTCCCATCCTTGAACCCCCTCCCCACCTCAGTCCCCTTCTCTCATTCAAGAACCCCCTCCCCAGTCTCTCCCATCCAAAAACCCCAGTCCCCTCCCCACCCGTCCCCTTCTCCAATCCGAGAACCCCCTCCCCAGTCTCTCCCATCCAAAAACCCCAGTGCCCTTCCCACCCGTCCCCTTCAAGCATCCAGGAACCCCCTCCCCACCTCAGTCTCCTTCTCCCATTCAAGAACCCCCTCCCCAGTCTCTCCCATCCAAAAACCCCAGTCCCCTCCCCACTCGTCCTCTTCAAGTATCCAAGAACCCCCTCCCCACCTCAGTCCCCTTCTCCCATTCAAGAATCCCAGTCCTCTCCCCATCCGTCCCCTTCTCCCATCCGAGAACCCCCTCCCCAGTCTCTCCCATCCAAGAACCCCAGTCCCCTCCCCACCCGTCCCCTTCAACTATCCAAGAACCCCCTCCCCACCCCCTTCTGCTTCTCCCATCCATGAACCCCTCCCACCTCAGTCCCCTTCTCCCATTCAAGAATCCCAGTCCTCTCCCCATCCGTCCCCTTCTCCCATCCGAGAACCCCAGTCCCCTCCCCACCCGTCCCCTTCAACTATCCAAGAACCCCCTCCCCACCCCCTTCTGCTTCTCCCATCCATGAACCCCTCCCACCTCAGTCTCCTTCCCATTTGAGAACCCCCTCCCCCCCACCTGAGAGCCCCACACCCTTCTCCCATCTGAGTCCCTCCCCACCTACCAGCTCCATTCTCCTGCCGGCCAGGCCCACCACCCTCACTGCCTTAAAAAAAAACCCCAATTTGAAGCACTGGAGTAACAGGCAGCAGCGCCTCGCGTCTGCCCTTCTACTAAAAATCTCTTCCACGACGTCATTGGGCCTTCCCACATTGAGTCCCGCCCTCCTCTCAGGTAACTTCCAATTACCGCGAGGGCGGGTGGGACTCAATGTGGGAAGGCCCAATGACGTCGTGGAAGAGATTTTTAGTAGAAGGGCAGACGCGAGGCGCTGCTGCCTGTTATTCCAGCGCTTCAAATTGGGTTTTAAAGGCAGGACAGCGCCGGGAGCGGACTCGCAGCACCCCCCACCCGCTGACATCTGGGGCGGAGCGCCCCCACCACGTCGCCGTCGCGCGTTGCTGAACTTGGGAGGGAGGGAGAGTGGTGCTCGGGCGGTCGGGGCGGGGCTACCTGAGGTGCGCGGCGCGGTTGGTAGCCAGCGTTTCCTTGGCAGGGGGAGGAGTAGGGAAACACGCTCTGCGTGTTTCCCTACTCCTCCCCCTTCCTTGATGCGGTCCCTGCTTTCATTTTTCTGTTGGTTTTCCGCCCTCGACGTCATGACGTTTGACGCGAGGGCGGGGCAGCAAGTCGTTCAGTGGCTTCACCACCACGAACTTACGAACCGTTCTGGGAGTCTGAGTGACTTCAGAACGTTGTCCTCAGAACGTTGAGGGTGCCTTTTATTATATTAGATGTAAGTTACGTCTGAAAGTGCCCCATTTAGGTGCAACTGCGATTGACAAGATATAAGTGGGCACACCTAAATATAACAACAGGAGTAAAGGAGCAACAGGTCCTCAAAGATTAGCAACAGCAAAGAACAGAAGAAGTGAGGGCCAACAAAACGAAGGGTCCAAGATGTGAAGACAAGTATAATTTATTTAAAAAGACATGGCTGTGTTTCAGCAATAACATCTACGTCAGGGGTATGTCAATATCTGAATAGCAATGGAGCAAAAGGCATGGTGTGTATGCTCATAGAGTCAAAGGCTATCTGTGCGTCTATATATTGTGTACACCAGTTGTATAGGACTAGCAGACTCACGAGCGAGACAGTGAGTCACTGTAAAGCACTAAGAGGCATATTTTCAAAGCACTTAGCCTCCCAAAGTTCCATAGAAACCTATGGAACTTAGCCTCCCAAAGTGCTTTGAAAATATGCCTCAAAGACACCTAAATGTAGGCATGTTGATGCAATTTACACTAATGTTCTTTAACAGAATCTTGGCATCCGTTCTAGAATTAGCAATCAGCATACAACATCTAGGCACACATTGTCCCTCCCCCAGCCTTTTGTAGATAGAGGAAAATAGGGAGTAGTCTAAAAAAGATCAAGTTTTAGAAACCAAAGGAAAGCAAAGAAGAAGGTGGATCACATAAAGGACCAGAACTCTATAGATGCCAACTTCTTTATAGCAAGAAAGCAATTGCAGAGCTAGTGCTACCCACTATACATAGTGTGACAGCAGCTTACAGCATAACAACATGTCCTCACGATCACATAAACTCAAGGCACTGCCAGTACTCTAAATAATAGTAAAGTGGGTAATTTTATAAGTACCTTGTGGACCTCGAATGGCATTTTATGAGCTCAGTTGGGTGCCTATAACATTTTTCCTTCATATACACAGACAATAGATGATGCCTAAGAAACTTGCTTTTATGGAGTATACATGTAGGTGTACCCAGGACACAGAATAAGCAGAATGGAGGTGGGATCAGTATTTATTTATTATTCAAATTTATTGAAAACTCTTCACTGGCAGTTCTGTGTGTGTACACAGACATGTACCCATTTTTCTTGGCTTGTACACATACCAAAGTTACACCTGCTTTGGAGGCTATTATAATCTTATGTGAGAGCCTATGCATAGACCATTTTATAATGGCACATACAAGCACATCTTGTGTTATAAAATAGCCACAGCTTGGTGGTTATTTCAGAAGTTCCATTCACGATTTGCACATGTAAATATCAGTATGTATCTCAGATACACATATATAGAGCCCAGTTTTACAAAGCCAGAATTTATACGTGTAAAAATCTGCATTATATGCTGTCAGCCTCATGTGTAGCTCAATGGCTGGTGATAGCATAGTTCCGGCATGCTCTGATGATAGGACGGTCCGGCAGGTAAGGGTTGTGGCTGTACAAAGACTAGGCACCAGGGTAATCCAAACAACAGACTTTATGTAGGAACAGTTTATCCAGGAACAGTGATAACTTCCATTTCATCCACAGCAGTGTTAATTGAGAACAACTATTAGAGCAGGAGCAATGTAGATGATAACTGCATTCTATAACTTCTTGGCACAGGAAGGAACCAAATACAATTCAGGACTCTCTCTCTCTCTCTCTCTCAACTGCAAAGGAGTTTTGTAATATAGCAACTAGGAGTAATACATGTTTGCAAAATATCCAGCTTTTAGACTCTCTACAAAAAGAATGCATTTGGATACTTTTAAAGCACAGTTCCCTTCAAGTGGTCCTTCAGAAGTCCTGCACGATAAGTTGGCATCAAAGGCAGTAGCACAATTGGTTCAGCATAACCGAGCTTCACAGGGAAAAAAAAGTCCTGACCCTGGATGGGGCCACACCCTTTCTATAGATCCTTTGCCTTATATCTTCCTTTTCCCAAAAGTCTTTCATATAGCAACTCTGTGAGAACTTTATTTCAGATCCTTGGTATTGAAAACAGTTCTCCTTGATGATCATAAGTCAGGAGTAGTGAGACCAATTCCTCCCAGACTTTTAAACAAAGTCAGAAAATGTCAAATACAGCTGAAATGGCCTCAAAGGGAACATTTGCAGAGCATACATTTTAGAAAAACAAGTGTACTGTGTATATATTTTGTATGTTTTATTGTGCCCTGCAGGTTAGAAATTGTTAAATAAATAGTCTTGTATTCCATTTGAGTTTGTCTCTTAT
The DNA here is from genome assembly GCF_901765095.1 of Microcaecilia unicolor. Lineage (NCBI taxonomy): Eukaryota > Metazoa > Chordata > Amphibia > Gymnophiona > Siphonopidae > Microcaecilia > Microcaecilia unicolor. The sequence goes on from NC_044033.1 coordinate 124,106,948, forward strand.
GGTCCTGGCAGCCCCTCCATAGGATGTCCATGTTCCATTATAGAATATTAGCATAACCTAGTGTCACCCTACCTAACATTTACAGACCCAGTTACACGAGCCTCAGAGTTGCTATAACTCTGAGCACCTAAATATGGAAGAGATGCATGTAACTTACAGTATTCTATAAGTTATACACATATGTGGCAGCCTTAACCATGCTGCGCCTCTGTGTACGCCCTCTTTCATTTCCATGCTATGTAAGCTAGACGCACCATTACAGAATAGCACTTAGGCACCCTCCTGGCACTTATGTGGGTAAGTGTATATTTATGAACATAGACTAATTAGACGATGTTCCGAATAACTAAAAAAATGTTATTGTTCAATATCCAAGGCTCTACTGTTTCGGCTTATCGGGCTTGCCTCAGGAGTCTAAAAATTAAAACACTAAAAAGATTCAAAATAAATTGAATGACACAGTCATACGTATAAATATAATATGAACAGTAAATTTTAATAAATTATAATGCAATCTTAGAAAAACTGAAAAACATAAAAGGAGGAGGTAGTATTTTATACATTTATATGTGCAAAGGGCACATAAATATACTAGATTATAGAAATGCCCCTTTTACGGGCTGAAAATAGAAGAGAGGAAGCAAGGGGAAATGGTCACAGGTAGACACAAGGGAGAGAGAGAAAAGGCAAAAGAAAGCAACAGAGGTGAGAGTGAACCAGGATAAAGAGGGAGAAGCACAGACAGAAAATAATTTAGGGGGAGAGAAGGAATTGGGAATGGCAAAGAGGGCACAAAGGAAAATAACTAAATGAGGGACAGGAATGACCCAGTGGTGGTGGGGGGGAGGAGTGAGATATGGAAAACTGGGAAAGGAAAAGGGGGGAAAGCTGCTCTGGGGTGAGCTGTGGGTAAGATGACTGATTGGGTGTGAGATACCAAAAATGAAATGTAGGGGGATGGATATAATGAAGGAGTAAGATGGTAATAAGGGGTAAGAGTTTTAAAAAAATAGATGAAATGCAGAAGAATAAGAGGTATGAAGTGGTGACACAGAGGGATGAAAGAAGCAAAGAAAGCTGGAGAGGTAACGCTAATGGAAGGGGGAAGTGGAGAAAGTAGGAGTCATTGAAAAAGAAAACAGGGAAAGGAGCCAGGAGATGGCAGAAAGTGAAAACAAAGGTGAGAGAGCAGTTTGATATGGGGAAAAAGCAAAAGGTAAAAAATATTCATTTTCAGTTTAATATCCAAATATGGGGGTCATTTACTTGCTAATGCCATTAATGTTTTATTTACTACATGACGCATTGTTAGTAAATCAGTTCAATGTGCTTTTAATTTTCATATATGAACTTATCTGACAGTGGCAATGTTCTACTCTTGGGATTGGGTTTGGGATTGGGCTGTTGTGCACATTATAACTCTCTTCTCTCTTCTGCACCCCCACTCTTGTCTCTTGGAATTCATAATCCAAACTTGTGTTGTCTGTATGTGACTGTTGATTTTCATCTCAGAGTTGGTACGTTCCAATTAGCAAGCAGCAATGGACAGGAAAATCACTGTTTCCTCTCCTCTTATTGCCCCCCCCCCCCTTCTCTGGCATCCCTTAGCAATCTGCTGCTATCTTCCTATATTTCTCACTGTTATCCTGGCAGCCATGGATCAGTCAGGGGGCTGTGGCATGCTTTCAGATTGTATCTCCTCCCATTCCTTGACACAATTACATAGTAATTGGAAAAGGCAGGACACATCTCCAGAAGGACTGTGAACACATGGCAGTTCACAGTCCCCATATAAAGACACTTGCATAACTGGCTACTGTAAATTAGAAGAGGCCTGGTGAGAGCATCAGCAGTTCAAGGAAGAGGGTATATGCTGGACACCATAAGCTGGGGCTGAAAGTGCCCTGATGTTTGCCAAGAGATAGAGGCTTCAAATTCTGCACTGCACTCACACTAGGCAGCCAGAAACTTGCACCAGCTTTAGGTAGTTGATGATTGTGATAATGACCTGGTCACAACCAGTGCTATAATACATAATTTATTATTGGCCAGGCAGCTTTTTCCTGCTTCTTTGGACTTCCAGCTTATTAAGGAGCATCTTGTATTGGGGTGTTGACTCATAAGATTTCATTCACAATTAACCATCATTTTCCTCATATTTTAACCCACCTCGTATCATATCTAGCCTTGCCAATATAGTGAACAGTTCTTGGGAGAAGCACTGTACTGCAGCTCCATCTGGAACTCAGCTCGTATAAGTATGGACATTAGGGTTTCTGTTGTGTGATAGTTGAGATTCTCTTTCCACCTGGGGGCTATGTATAAAGCCTGTGTAGCATCCTCAGCTGAAGCTGTCCTGAGGAACTCAACTCAGGTCTACCATATTGTAGGAAATGTATCTGCTTTTGAGTCAACCAGTATATTGCTTTACTTTAAATCTGTACTACCTGTGCTAAATAAAATAGTCCAACTTTCCCCACCCCTAAAGATAGCCGATGAAATCCAATGGGAGTCATCGGGTTTGTATAAGACTATTTTCAGAAGCAGAGGCATTTGTTCAGTATTGTGTGTTTGTAGAAATTTTAGGTATAAATTATCTAGCCAGATGTTTAATTACCAAGGGGAAGCAAGTTAAACACAAATTAACAGTCCTCATTTATCAAGTATTTAATTCTCAGCGGTAGGCCTTATAAGTACGTTATTTTCTTCTATATAGCCTATTTATAAGATTTCTGTTGAAAACAAGTTTGACCTGGGATTTGTTAAATGCGAAATGTACCCAAAAAATAACTAATTAAAAGTTTTAAGTAAAATAGATTTGTTTGCAATTATTTTCATTAGCACATAAGGCTCCTTAGTATACACTCACTATTTCTAGCAGTAGAAGAAGTAATATACAGGGCAATCCGCTTAAGTGCAAGGGTCTAGGACCAAAGAAATACATGCAGTTAACCGGAGCGTGCACTTAACCGTTGTGACCCAAAGAAGCTCGAAATCTGATAAACACATGTACTGTTTATTATATATACAGTATACAGTCTCCATAGTGACCCAAAGAAGCTTGAAATCTGATAAACGTGTACTGTTTATTATATGTACGGTATACAGTCTCCGTTAACTGACGTTAGGCTTACTTGAAGTAATCAATCATAGTCTTCTGTACACTATTGTGTCTGTGAGTTCCATAGACTACGTCTGCCAGACGGTAAAAACTGTCATAGCACTGACATCCAGTGGCCTCCAGATAGGCCCGCATGGTGTTGAGACTCTCCAGTGCTCTTGCAAAACTGACAGGAGGTTGTTGAATTTCATCAGCATGTGCCTCGCTGCTCATTTCATCATCTGTTTCATCATCAGCCGTTGCCTGCGTGTAGGCACATATCTCGACATCAGTGCTGTCGTCAGCTGTTTGTAGATCGTAATCAACAGCTATGTAGTGATGAAACTCCTCTTCAGTAACACCGGCTGGGATGTCAATAGTCTGTTCATCTGACGCGTTTGCAACAACTACATCTGTTTTGTCCTTCTCCATATCCTTAACAAAGCTTGCCCACTTGTAGCAATTCACAATGGTTGCCTGTGTAACATGATTCGAGTCTTCTTTCTGCATATGTAGGGAATCCAACAGTGATAGATTACGAGCCAGTTCAACAGCACGTTTGTCCTTGCCAGTCTGGTCATCCATAACGCTCATCAGACGACGTAGCACAAGAGCCCGATAATGTTGTTTTGAAATTGGCTATTATGCCCTGATCCATAGGTTGAATCAGAGAGGTAGTGTTTGGTGGCAGGAAGGCCACCTTGATGTTAGACAGCCTGACATCATCACTGTGTGCAGCACAATTATCACAAAGCAACAAAATCTGACGCTTTTGTGCCCGCATTCTAGTGTCTAACTTCTTTAGCCATTGCTTCCAAATTTCCCCAGTCATCCATGAATTTGCATTAGCCTTGTATGACACAGGAAGTCGCTTAACATTCTTGAAGCAAGGGGGCTGTTTGCTCTTTCCAATGATGAGTAGTTCGAACTTCTCACTCCCATCCATATCGCAGCAAAGGAGGATTGTCAGTTGGTTCTTCGTTTTACTTCCTGTAGTTTCGGCTTGTTTGAATGCAAGTGTTCCATCAGGAATTGCTCTCCAGTAGAGGCCGTTTTCATCAGTATTGAAAATGTCACGAGGTGCAAACTCGTTCAAGATGGTAGGAAGAACTGAAACAACCCAATTTTCAGCACCAAAGTCATCATCGTCTTGTTTTTCAACATGCTGTTTCTTGAATTTTATGTTGTTCTTCTCCTTCCATCTTTCCAACCATCCAACAGTGGCTTTGAATTCAGTTAGTCCAAGACTTTCAGCTAGGTGATTAGCTTTCTCCATAAGCAGTGGACCACTGACAGGAAACTGCTCCTGACTTGAGAAAACCACTGAAGAAGAGCATCCTCTACATCCTCAGCTTTTCCCGCCCGTTTACGTTTCCTGTATTGTTTTGTCAGTCTTCCAGAAGCTGATCTTTCTGCTTCAAGATACGTGAAATTTGATTGGGATTGACCCCATAATCTTTAGCAATAGATGCTTGACTTTGTTTGTTTTCTAATTTTTTACAAACTTCTATTCATTCGGCCATTGTTAAAGTCTTACAGTTGCGTGACGATAACGACTCCATTGTACACTCTAACAACTTTCTTTTGCTTATTCTAACAAATTAACTCTCATTGGTTACCACCTGTGGCAGGTAACCAATGAGATTTCAAATTTATCGCCCCTTTGTCATGTGCCAATCTACTTTCATATTCCGTGCGGGCGCTTATGCAGAGTCTTTCCTGCAGAGGAGCAGTCTTAAACCATGCATATAAGTGAATCTTGCACTTATCAGTGGTGCGCTAAACCGAAGTTTGTCCCCATAGAAATTGATGGCGCCAAAAACGGGCCCGAAGTACGGCATGCAGTTAAACAGAACATGCGCTTATCCGATATGCACTTAAATGGAGTGCACTGTACTTAGTATGCAATCCATTTTAGGTGTTTCAAATCAGAATCTTGAGATGCGTATAACGTTCACTGGAATAAACGGGGGATGAGCAAGTGCTGAGGCTCATTTGAGGTGCTACATTTTGTGGCATAGAAGACCTGCTCTTCTGATTTTCTTGTGCGGTGATACTAGCACATTTTTTAAATGATGCTTTCAATTATTGGGGGAAGTAAAAAAAGTGGTCGGAAACAGAGGCAAGAGCACCAAAGACACAGAAAAAGAACTGGACCAAACACAACAGGCAGTATGAGGTACAAACTAATTCATTACATTGATAATAAAAATGCACAGCTGCTAATTAAAAATAATATAGTAAGGGCAATTCAAAAAGCACATACAAAAATGCAACCACACTGTGACTTGAATACAAAATTATCAATAACACACATACATGTGAAGTTTAAATAGCTCTTTCATATGCATGAACCCTTTAGTAAAGCTTTAAAACCCTTGAAATGGATGCTAAGAAAAGTTACTCATTTCCTATTATTAATGGAAAAATATACTTGCACACAGTACTTGCCGTCTTCTGATTGTTCATATGTTAGTACATCATACTGCATTTAGATTGTCTTGAAAGAAAAAAAAGAAAAGAAAAAAGGTGATGGCTGTAGGGCAGCACTATAATACAGTCTTGTCTAAGGCTTTCTTACCAGTTTTCAGCCTTCAGTGGAGTGTGAGTAGTTCAAGAAGTCATCCTCTGGAACTTTTGAGGTGTTCCGCCTCCCCAGCCAGGAGGGGAAGTGGCAGCAGCAGCAGCAGCAGCAGCAAAAAAGCAACTCTACTGTAGTTAAAGCAAAAGAAAATAGAAACATAGAAATGTAGAAAAATGAAGCCAGATAAAGACCATGTGGTCTATCCAATCTGCCCATCCGTGCCTTCTACTCTCCCTTTCTCTCCCCTAGGGATCCTATATTCCTGTCCCAAGTTTTCTTGAATTCAGTTACAATTTTAATCTCCACCACTTCTACCAGGAGTCTGTTCCATAATTTCATTACCCTTTCCGTGAAGAAGTATTTTCTTAGGTTATTTCTGAGTCTATCCCGTTTTACCTTCATCCTATGCCCCCTCATTCCAGAGCTTCCTTTTAGTTGAAAGAGACTCACCTCCTGTGCATTTATGCCACGGACGTATTTAAATATCTCTATCATATGGGCCCTCTCCCACCTTTCTTCCAATATATACATATTTAGATCTTTATTTTTCACTGCCCTGTCGCTCTGGAATTTGCTTCCTTTAGACATTCCTAATCAACTTTTTTTGAAAGCCTTTAAATCTAAAGTCAAAGCAAGGCTTTTTTCACAAGCCTTTGAGCCTTGAAGCGGGGTTGTGTGGGATTCCGTACGCTACCTGGGATAGTTTGCATGTTAAGTGTTTCTCTCCCTTTTCCCTTTCTCTGTCTGCTCTATTCTGTGATTAATGGAGTTGTTTTCCCCCTCTATACTTTTAGATTATAAACCACTTAGGACCCTACCTGTTTAAGCGGTATAGTAAATTCTGAATAAAAAAAATAAATGGGCCATGGACCCTCAACTCCCTCCCCCGGACACCCTGGCACTCTCTCCTGGGCTCTGTAAAAGCCTACTCTGCAAAAATGTCCTGTTGGTCCAGTAAACTCTCCCGATCCCCTCTTTTGGAGATGCCCCCTTCAACTAGAGAGCCTCCACTGTGGTCCAGTTCCCTCGATCTCCCCATTCTCCTATAAATTTGTAAGACAGGAGTGACCTACCTCCAGTATCACCATCTTCTAAAATTGTGGTCTCAGATCCCTAGTAGTGCCTCAGGACACACCATTAATAGTCAGTCTGCCAAATAAGAGAGTGTATTCTTTATTTATGAAGCATTGCCTTATTGTTCAAACTGACCCAAGCGGTATATCCTGATACACCACCAGAGATCGGGCGGTGCCTCAATAACTACTACTACTACTACTATTTAACATTTCTAAAGCGCTGCCAGGGTTGTGCAGCGCTGTACAATTAACAAAGAAGGACAGTCCCTGCTCAAAGGAGCTTACAATCTAAAGGACAAAAAGTGCAGTCAATCAAGATTGAGGCAGTCTAGGTTTCCTGGATAGAGGTTCAAAGGTTAGGTGCCGAAAGCGACATTGAAGAGGTGGGCTTTGAACAAGAATTTGAAGATGGGTAGGGAGGGGGCTTGGCGTATAGGCTCAGGGAGTTTTTTCCAAGCTTAGGGTGAGGCGAGGCTGGAGTTGGTGGTGGTGGAGAAGGAGTGAGTGGGTATCATTCTAGCCTCTCAACTTTTATAGGTAGATGGGAGAGGAATGGGAGTGCCATTGAAATCCAGACTATCCTGGTGTGTGTTTTTTTTTGGAGGGGTCATGGGTCACCAGCACTGTTCCCTCTAAGCTTAGCTGGAATCTTCCACCTATAGTCTTGCCGGTGGGGGGTGCTTTTTCACTATCACATTTTCAATAGTAAGGAACAGGTGTGTTGTCCAGGACTCCAGGGAACCTGTTTGCTCCTATTGATTGAAACACATCATTGAAGCACCACCTCCCACTGGCAGCAATGCAGTTGGAGGACTCCCACTCATCTTAGAGGGAACAATAATTACCAGGGACATTTTTTGGAAACCAGGGGCAGGGGTTGGTCTAAGGACCCACTTGGGCCATCAGAGATCTTGGGTGATCTGATGTGAAGTGCTGCCCTGAGATGGCATAAAGGTTCAGTGCTAGAAGAAGAGAAAGTAAACAATGCACTAGCCTGAATCGTGTTTTTTGACATCTGCAATAATTTTTTATTCAGAAATTGCATGCATTTTGCAGGCTCACTGCGATACCCTTTAGTGCAGCAGTTTTACTACACTAAAATTACTTACTGCATCAGTGTGGTGAATTCAGAAGTAAACCAATGTACTAGAGGATAGCACAGCTTACTGGATTGGAGCCCAAGTGAGTGAGGTAACCATCTGCAGAAACTTTCACTGGCAGAGAACGCAAGTAATTCTCAAACAGCTCATTTAGTATATTTTGCATGGTTGATTTAGTTGTGCTTCCAAACTGTACAGATGTTAGTGTGATTACCACCACTAGCTGTAAATTGTTGTACTTTTGTGAAGAAAAGACGAGAGGCAGAAGATCTCTGTTGCAAGCCCATCAGACCAACAAATGTAGAAAATTGTAGCAAGGACATGGGGAGGGGCATAATCGAAAGGGGCGCCCAAGTTTTCGTGAGGACCTCCTCGGAGGACGGTCGGGACGCCCAAATCTTGACATTTAGGTCATCCCTAGAGATGGTCGTCCTTAGACTTGGTCGTTTCTGATTTTCGGCAACAATGGAAACTAAGGACACCCATCTCAGAAACGACCAAATGCAAGCCTTTTGGTTGTGGGAGGAGCCAGCATTCGTAGTGCACTGGTCCCCCTCACATGCCAGGACACCAACCAGGCACCCTAGGGGGCACTGCAGTGGACTTCAGAAAAAGCTCCCAGGTACGTAGCTCCCTTACCTTGTGAGCTGAGCCCCCCAACCCCCCCCCAACCCACTACCCACAACTGTACATCACTATCATAGCCCTTACGGTTGAAGGGGGCAGAAAAATGTCCAAACTGTAAGCCTGCCCATGTCCCGCCCAAAACATGCCTCTAACACGCCCCCTTGCTATTTGGATGTACTCAGTGAAAAAGTCCTAATTCTGCCTTTTTTAAAATCCTGATTTAGGTGTTTTGGCAGGAAAAACATCAATCTAATGCTTTGTGCCACTTTAGAAATGTTTCTCTCTTTTAAAAATGAGCACCGTAGTAACACAGTAAGAACCAAATTCTATAAATCCACTAAAAAAATTGGCATTGAAAAAAGAATGCGTTAAATGATACTCTATAAACAATGGTAAAGTTAGGCACTGTTTATAGAATACGCTTAGCACCTATTTTTAAATGTGAGGTTTGTGGTGGGTTTTGGAGGGCTCACATTTACCACCACAAGTGTAACAGGTGGGGGGGGGGGGGGGGTTGGGCCCGGGTCCGCCTGCCTGACTTGCACTGCACCCACTAAAACTGCTTCAGGGACCTGCATACTGCTGCGATGGACCTGAGTATAACATTTGAGTCTGGCATAGAGGGTGGGAGGGGGTTAGTGACTACTTGGGGGAGAAAGGGGAGGACATCCCCAATTCCCTCCGGTGGTCATCTGGTCAGTTCGGGCACCTTTTTGTGCCTTGGTTGTAAGAAAAACTGGACCAGGTAAAGTCGTCCAAATGCTCATCAGGGACACCCTTTTTTTTTCCATTATGGGTCGAGGACACCCATGTGTTAGACACGCCCAAGTCCCGCCTTCGCTACACCTCCGACACACCCCCTGGAACTTTGGTCATCCCCGCAACAGAAAGCAGTTGGGGACGCCGAAAATCAGCTTTCGATAATGCTGATTTCGGCTACCCTGTGAGAAGGACGCCCATCTTCAGATTTGTGTCGAAAGATGGGCGTCCTTCGCTTTTGAAAATAAGCCTGTAAATCTATCAAAGTGTGTTTGGTAGAATTAAAGTCCTTGCTTCAGTTTTCTGTGTGTGTTGATCTGCTGTTTGTTCTGCTGTGATTGTACTTAGTATAATATATTCCACTGGCACCACAGGAGGATTATTATTATAATTTTTAATTAGCTTCTATTCTAAAGGTCATGTTATGTTGCTTCTGTAACTGCTTAACAATCTCTTATTCATATTTGGTTGTTTTTCACATGTGTACAGCCTGTTTGATTCTTATATGTTTTGGCAAAAAGAATAAAGCAATACAAACCAAAATATGTACATAATTCAATAACCCCCCAAATATGCTGCACATATTTCATCATATGAAATGTAATATGGTTATTAAAGAAAGATCACAGATGCTACCTCAAGGAGCCCTACAGGATTCCAGAAAAAGGTGGTAAATGTAGTCAGAGATTTGCAAACCTCCTGATAAAGTATATTGGAAATCTTTGTAATTGTGTTGACACTTCATACCAAACTTCCATAAATTAGGGAACATGCAAAAGTTACCTTTTTTTGTCAGATATTGATTTACATTATACAGTTTCTGATTTTAGGGGTTTATAAATCGTGGGGACAATATTCAATCTGCAGCAGTCAGTGGTTTTAAAGCTGCTGACAGCCTTGGGCTGAATTAGACCTAGATATTCAATTCCAGGCCATAACTGGGCACCAGCATTGGATGTACAGGTCTTCAGCGGACTTGGGTGCTGGCACTCATATCGCTAACCAAAGATAGGACAGATTTCTATGCGATGCTATTTGTCCAGTTAGGTATACAAGCACTAACACTGAATACTGCCAGTGCCTGCAAATCTTCCAGCTCCTCCCAGACTCTGTCCTTTGGCTGCCCCGGCACTGACCGGACAGGGTCGTGGTGATCACATTGGATTTTGAGCAACACTGTGTGGTTAAGTGCTGCTGACAATCTGGGGATCACCTGCTCAGCATGGTATAAATGGGTAGAGTCTGTCCTGTTCTCTTAAACCATGCTGATTATTCATCCCTGTAAATTTAGGTGTTTATTTTCAAGTTAATTATGTGCTTTGGAAGGGTACTTAAAATCTGCATATATCAGTGTTTTCTAGGGCTGCATGTCGATTAAACGTTTTCATTGCACAATTAATTGCATAAAGAGGCATATTTTCAAAGCACTTTGGGAGGCTAAGTTCTATAGGTTTCTATGGAACTTTGGGAGGCTAAGTGCTTTGAAAATGAGCCTGCAAGCGTCCTCCTCACATTTCCTTCGGTACAGTGCAAAATATAGACAGAAGATGTAAATTCTCAAAACTGGCATATTTCAATTATTAAACTGAAAATAAAATCATTTTTCTTACCTTTGTTTTCTGGTGATTTTAGTTTTCTAATGAACTTGTTCCCTGCTTCTTGCTGTCTGTGCTCGGGACTCTTTTTTCAGGGCCTGCTGTCCCCTCACTATTTATTTTCTCTCTTCTTTTCTTCTTTACTCTCTTGCCCTATATCCATCTTTCATGTCCAACTTTCTTTCATTTTTCTGCCTCCTTCTTAAATCTATCTAGTTTCCATCTTTTCCAATCCTTTCCATCCATGGGTGGCATCTCTTCTCGTAACTCTTCCCTTCTTTTCTCTACCAACTGTGTGAAATTCCCTTCTGTTCACTAACATTCATGAGCATTTCCCCTATCTGTTCCCTTCTCCTCCTCTCTGTTCATGTCCAACATCTCCCTCCTTTCTTTCTTCCATCCATCCCCCATTTCTAGTACCTGTCCCTGTCTTCCCCTGCCATCCACCATCACCTTTTTCTCTTTCTCTTAATCATCCAGCAAGGCTTCTCTCTCTTCATCATTCAGTACCAACCCAACCCTCTTTCTTCGCCCTCACCATCCATCATCAGCCCCTGTCTCTCTCCCCCACCACCATCCAATATCACTCCATCTCTTCCCTCTCACACACCACTACAATCCAGCACTGCCCTATCTCTGCCCTCCCCCAACCATCCAGCATCACTCCATCTCTCTCCTTCTCTCCACCACCACACTACAACAAAACCATCATTGCACATTGCCCCATATCACTGTGTTTGTCCCCCATCCCCCAACCATTTAGTTTTGACTTGTCCCTCCATATTCTATATTACCCCATCTCTTCACGCCCCTCATAATCAGAAGTGCTCTGTCTCCCCCTCCCCATATCCTGCTTTGCTCAGTCTGTTTCCCTTTTCTCTGCCCTCCCACTAGCTCACTCATTTACCTGGTCTCCTGTTCCTGTTCTGGGCCCTCTGCTTCTCTGTGTCTGAACGGCAGCTTCGGTGTCAGCGGCAAGCAGAAGGTAAGCACAGGGACATTCCCCTGTGCGTGCTGCTGCACCCGGAAAATGGAAGTTACGTCAGAGCTTGATGTAACTTCCTGTTTCTGGGTCCGATAGAACCAGTGGCAGCACGTGCAGGGGAATGTCTCAGTGCCAGCCTTCCACTTGCTCCTGACACCACCCGGAGAAGCAATGGGCCCGACACAGGAGCAGGAGACCAGGTAAATGAGTGAGCCAGCCTGTTTGAAAGAGGAAAGAGAGACAGATAGGACAACGCAGGATATGAGTGGGGTGAGAGACGATGCGATGCTGGATGATTGCGGGTAGGGGAGAGAAACCTACCATTAATAACATTATTAATGTGTTAAATGTGCAGCCCTAGTGTTTTCACATCATGGAAATAAATCTGAGAGACATTTTTAGGTGGATTCCGTTTTTTACATTTAATTGTAAATTCACTTAGGAGTTATCAACGTGTGCTACTGTTAAGACGTGTTATTTTACTATTAACCCCAGTAATTCGTAACTAGGGGGTCCTTTTACAAAGGCGCGTTAGTGTTTTTAGCGTGCGCTAAACAGTCACCCATATATTTCTATGGGCAATGCTAGCGTTTAGTGTGCGCTAATGATTAGCATGCCCTAAAACCGCTAGTATGCCTTTGTAAAGGGACCCCATAGTCTCACTGCATAAAATGGGATGTGTGCTAAAATAGCACATTAGTGATAAAATTACACATCTTAATGGTAGCCCACAGTAATAACTACATGTCTTATTTTCTCATTATCCCCACCAGTCACACTCTCTGTCTCCCTCATCATCCACTGCAGTCCTTTGTCCTTCCATTCGCAGGAGTCAAGTTCCCTCTCTCATCACCACCTTATCCCTCACTTTCCTAAGCCAGCATTTATATGATGTGCCATTTTTACTACTCCATGAACAAAAATGTAGGGGTAAATATTCAGCCGGTGGTGGTCAGCATTTTTTTTTGTTTCCTGCCAGCGTTATTTTTGGATATTCAATGCCAGGCCGTGTCCAGGCACCGGCATTGAATGTCCAGGATTAGGCGGCTGGTTATCACTTATCCAGATATTCAGCACTTAACTGCTTAGGAGAAACCAGATAAAGAGAGGACTGTGTTTTATGTGTTCAGTTTGTCTGGTTTACTTAGGGGTCCTTTTACGAAGGTACAGTAAAATTGGCCTTAGCATCCCCTTATGTGGGTCTTTCCCGTGTGCCAAGGCCATTATCTATGTGTTACATTAATGGCCATGCCATTAGCACACATCCATAGATTTAAAAACAAAATCACCATTGCAGCACTTACCACCACCAGTTAGCACATGGCAATGTAGATGCATTAACTGGTTAGCTCAGGAATGCCCCTTCTCTGTTCCTGACATGCCCCCTCTCAAAGAAATTTTTAAAAATGTTTTAGTGCACGATTAGCCTGTGCAGATTGCAAAGTTACCCTTAGGTGGTTAAGAGGCATATTTTCAAAGCACTTAGACTTACAGAGTTTCATAATAACCTTATGGAACTTTGGAAGTTAAAGCGCTTTGAAAATGAGCTCCGAAGTGCTGAAAATAGGCACTTAACCGCATAAGCGCCAACTCCGCCCCAGACCGCCCACAAAGTATTCAGTTTTCAGTTTAGCGATGAATGCTGATATTCAGCAGCACTAACCAGTTAAGTGGTGTTGAAAATGAGTGGATAGCTCCACACAAGTAATTTAATTAGCCAGGAGGCTCTCCGGCCCACTTAAATTGCTTTGAATATCAACCACATAAATAAACATATATGTATTATTCAAAATATTTAATTGAATAACCTTTTAGAAGCTTTGTATGATTTCACCTTCTTCTTATTGCAGTGTAATATAGCAAGATTTAAGGGGGCATTATCAATGAGAGCTATTTTTTTGAGCCAAGGGCAACAGGCTGTGTTACTGCAGGTTGATATTTCATCAGCCTTTGATGCTATTAATCATTTCATACTTTTGCTCAAGTTATAAGAATTGGGAATGTCAGGGACAGTGTTGGTTTGAAAATTTTTTTAAAGTAGATCCAGTATCAAGGGATACATGGAAAGATCAACTAGTTGGAATCTGGGTTGTGGAGGGCCATAGGGCTCCCTGTTATTCCCTTTACAGAACTCATTCTCATCATTCCTCATGGTAGATCAATGTCACTGCCTATTTTCTCTTACTGGCAAAAAATGGTGAGTGCTGACCACTTTTTTTTTTTTTAATTTAAAGAAGACACATGCACATGTGTGTTTCCATTTAAAGATTATCTGAAAAATCACATAGCTATCAAAAAGTAAACATAGGAACAACTTTGGTCTGAAGCTAATCAGTAGTGGTCATTGACCACGAAAATAATATAACAATTATATTATTCCACTCAGTGTTATAATTTAAAGCAATGGATTCAAAATGCTTTAATGTAAAAAACCATCTTTGATCTGCATGAACAAATTTCCTCAATTGCTGCCTCTACAACTGGTTAGAACAATATCAATATTGAAACATAAGTATCAAAAGAATGCTCTCTTTCAGTGAAATGTGATACCAGATGTGCTTGTAATCTTTTCTTAAGGCAACCAGGTTGCTCTGAAATCTGCATACTGAATGGTTGCATTGTATTCCTGTGCATACAGCTTCTGTCAAGGGCACAAGATAAGATGTATGGCAACACTGATAGCACAAAGTGATCAGTGTCATAGCCAATAAGTGCGCTGAGCTATAGGACTGACAAACATCTTAACTTGTAAAGTTACTGAACAAGCTAGATCAGTGGTTCCCAAACCTGGTCCTGGAGTCACCCCCAGCCAGTCAGGTTTTCAGAATATCCACAATGAATATTCATGAGAGAGACATGCGTTGGAGGCAGTGCATGCAAATCTCTCTCATGAATATTCATGGCACAATTCACATCATCAATCTTTATGTTAATTTCTTCTTATTGTAGCACACGCTAAGTTTCCACGCACTGTAACCCAACACATACGTGTTTCGCTCATAGAGCATCTTCAGGGCTCTAAATAAAACAGCAATAGCACCTTAAATGTTACTATATTTCCTTGCACAATTTATCATCCCAACCAAAACATACATATAACACATTTACCGGCTACAATTAGCGGCTGAGTTCTCGATCATGGTGCCATACCCTCTTAGGAGCGTCTAAGCAGACGCCTGCGCATGGTGCAAGACAGGAAACCAGCATTTAAATACCATCCAGTTATAAGCTGAGCCAATCAATTTCCTTGTTGAGGCCATGGGGAATTACCGTATTCCATAGAAAAATCAAGCGTTGCTCCTTCCTCAATAACATAAGGGGAACATTACGTGTTGGGTTACAGTGCGTGGAAACTTAGCGTGTGTTACAAAAAGAAGAAATTAACATGATTTAACAAGATCTTATGCTGTACACATCAATGAGAGGAATGTTCTGGAGAACAGCCACATGTTTACCCGTATGGAATACAGAGAAGATCTCAAATAAAGTGCTGTATAGATTTACACTTGTGGAAAGAACAACTGTGAGTAATTATGTTACAGCTCCGATTGGACTGGAGCGGTGAAGATTGAGTTAAGTGAAATCTCATTGCACGGAATCTAATGACTTTTCACCAAAGCGAGAAATATTTGGATAATGACAGCATTTTAATCAACAGCTGGAAGGGACATGGACTGATCTCCTAGTCATATAAATTTAAGTACTCTATGAATTTTGATCTGTAGGTGAACTTTATGTGTGATAATGTTTGGCGTGTGTGAGAAAAGATTTTAGATATCTGATCAGCATAGTGAGTGAAATTTTAGTAAATGTAATAAAGGTAGGAAATAATTTAATAAAGATTGATGATATGAATTGTACAATAGTTGAGAATTAGTGTATTATACTGAATACAACTATTATGTGAAATTGTACCCTAGTAATAGTGTTGATGAATATTCATTGAAGATACTCTGAAAACATGACTGGCTGGGGTGCCTCTAGGACTAGGTTTGGGAACTACTGTGTTAGATATAGCCCACATTTAAATTAACTTTTAAAACCGGGCCACCTAAAGTAACTCCATTGAACACATTTCTTTCAGAATATGATTCCTTGCATAGTTCATTATTTGCAGAACAAGGGTAAATAGATAACAAATTGCAATGTTTTCATAAAATTACAGTGTTAGATGAAAAGCATGAGTGCTTAGAACAAATGACAAAAAGTGCTTATCATTATGTTTCTGCTTAAGTGACAAAAGTGATTCCCTATTACTAAACAGGGTCATTTATATGCTTGTTTTAAAGCAGTTACTAGGTAGCCCAATATAGCAATTTAGTAAACCAAATTCCTTATTGGAATTTAAGCTCATCTACAGATGTTACAATGTCATCGGAATTACAAATAAGGAAGACTCTTTAAAAGATGGGACTGTGAACTGTTAAAATCAAGAAAAGTATTTCAATCAGCTTCTTTCCAAACTATTGTTGTCTTTAACCCAGACCCTTCCTATGTTTTCTGAATCCACCCCTCTCCTAAAAAAGAATGCAATCCCAAGGTCTCTCCAAGCTAAATGAATTTTATGCTCTGAAGTATATATAGTTCTTTCTAACCTGTGTAGTAGAAAATGATGCTGGTTTGCAAGTCTTATAGTACATATATAATGAAAGCAGCGTTTTGACTTTGTCCTATTTTCTTAGGGCCTGATATTCAGTGCCATTAGCTCCTGGTCAGTTAAATAGATCAGCACAAGATAGCTGGTTATCTCTGCTGAATAATAGCATATAGCGGGTAGCCGGTAACTGGCTATCAGGCTTATTTTCAAAGCACTTTGGGAGGCTAAGTTCCATAGGTTTCTATGGAACTTTGGGAGGCTAAAATATGCCTCTATGTCGAGCAATTTAACCGGCTAAGAGTGAATAGTGCTAAGCTGGCTTAAGTTAAACAGTTAAGACAGGGCATTTAAATTGCAGGCCTATCTTTAACCACTATTAACTTAATATTTGCTTAGCTGGTTAAGTTGCCGCGATCAAAACTGAAACCGGATATTCAATGCCAGTTGCTAGATATGGCCCAGCATTGAATACCCAGGGTTAGCGCCACCAGCAGCAGCTACCCACACTGCCTGCCACCGGCTGAATATTGCGGGGTTAGTGCCAGTAAGATCAGCAGCGATAAATGTAATAATAAAAATATGTAACTTCTAGATGTCACAAATTCTTGACACCAATATCATACAATTTAGGGCCCCTTTTACTAAGCAGCTAATTTGGGTTCTAACCACACAGTAAACATTAGCCCAGGCCAACATGGAAGTGCATGGGAGGTGGGCATGACATGGGCAGACAGAGGAATAGTTGGGTCGGTACCACATGCTAGCTGTCATGAATGCCGATAGCACAGTCAGTGGAGGTGCAATGGTACTCCTTCTCCTCATCTGATCCCCCCCCCCCAACGTCACTCCTCCTTCTGTTCCTTTCTCCCGACATCACTCCTTTTTTCAACCCACCATGGCCAACACTCTGCCTTTCAATACATCCATGACATTACTTCTCCTTCTGATCCCTCTATCAGCATCACTTCTTCTGATCCTCCCCAACAGTCAAAATCCCCTTCTGATTCCCCCATCTAAAATTCTGCCCCTCCAAAAAATGATCCCCTCCCACAGAGCATGAACATCCCCCATCTCCCAATTCTCAGGGACCTACTCATGGATCTCCTTGGTAGTCCAGTGGTACCCAAGCAGCAGATAAGCACCTCTGCTGCTGCCTGAGACTATGCTGACATTCAAAATGGCCACCTAGTGGTTATCTTTCTATACTACTGCAGTACCATGAGATGACTGCTAAGGGTCATGGCAGCCATTTTGGATCCCAACATAGTCTTGGGCAACAGCAGGGGGGCACAGCTGCAGCCTGGGTACCACTGGATCATCACTGAGACCTCTGGGTAGGTCTTGGATGAATCAGGGGTGGGGGAGAGGTGAGATTTGGGGGGGTGGGGCTTGTTGACAGAGGAATCAGAAGGGGATTATGACTGTAGGGGTAATCGGAAGGAGGATTGATGTCAGGAGGTGGATATTGGAAGGGAAATGATATACACGTCTAAATGCTGGTTTATGCACATCCAACTCATGAATAGGGCTTCTAAAATAATCAGCTATTGCACTAACATGTTCATAAAGTGAAAGATTATTCAAACATTTTTAGAAAGCTATCTTTATAGGATGAAAAGACTTTAGAATTTTTAAATATTAGTGCTATAATCCATAAGTATATACATAGTGGAGAATTGTTTTGGATGTTCAGGTCACTGCTTCCTTTAGTCCAAAAAAGTGACATTTACCTACTTACATACAAAGGAGGTTTTCCAATGTTAAAATCATAAAACTATACCCAGCCAGCAAAAAAGTTCCCTTCCATAAGATAGACAAACCCCACTCAGAGAATTTGTAATGTTTGCAGAAAAACAAAAATAAAAACTAAACTAAACTACATAAATGGGAGAGAGAGAGAGTTGAAAAAACATAGGGGTCCTTTTACAAAGGCGCACTAGCGTTTTTAGCGCACACTAAAAATAAGGACACACTAAACATTAGAGACGCCCATATATTTATGCACTTTATCTGTTATATATACTTTGATTCTCTATTTCATCAATGTGATTGTAGTGGTATTATATTGTAAGCCACATTGAGCCTGCAAATAAGTGGGAAAATATGGGATATAAATGCAGCAAAATAAAATAAATAAAAATATTTCTATAAATCTCCTTAACTGGTCTGAAGTGTCAGCAAAGGTAAATTAAATTTTAAACAATCATCAACCCAGCTGTTTTATCATCAATGTTGCTCCTCTTCAAATTCAAGTAACAAATCCAATTACTCCCTGACCAACTTCTTGAATTTTTTCATGGCAAATCTTCATTTATCCTTTTTATTTGATATTTGATATTGCTTTATCACATCCAATGTCCACAGACACACTTTAAAAATCCTTCAATTTCAGTACAATTCTTTCGCATCTTTTATCTTATTTAGCAGTGTACAGACGCCTCCACCTACGTGCTGCCTCAGAGTGTGGTCCGTTCAACTAAAAATTGAAACGTCAGTCAAAAAGGATGTTGTAACTTAATAATGTACAGTATAGAATTTAGAATATCAAATATAATCTCTACATACCTTCAACAAAGAGAAAGTCACTCGTACTGCATCGGTGCCTGCCAAATTGTATTTAACGCACCAATTTAAATATATCGCATGTCTCTGAACACCAATAGAATTACTACTGCCCAATGATATCATTTCATTAGTTCATATAGCTGCAGTCCAGTCTATTTCCAAATTCAAACCTCCTGGGGTAACCGTTCCCAATGTGTATGCCCACCATTGTTCCTTGTAATTAAGGAGGCTATCTATATCTCCCCTCTCTTTACCTAATTGAATTTGGTCAATGGCTAGCCATTTTATATCCGTCCAATCATGCTGTTTTGGTAACCAGTCATTAACAATGAGGGCAGTCAAAGTAGCTGTAATAATTCCGGATTTACAATTGGCATGGGCATTGTATCAAATAGATTACATTACTGCTATTACAATTAGTGTTGTTTCTTGCAGTAAAGTAGTGTACAGGGTCTGTCGCTTGCCATAGTATTCCCTCAGTGGTGAATGTACACCATTGACAATTTCCAC
The DNA here is from genome assembly GCF_901765095.1 of Microcaecilia unicolor. Classification (NCBI taxonomy): domain Eukaryota; kingdom Metazoa; phylum Chordata; class Amphibia; order Gymnophiona; family Siphonopidae; genus Microcaecilia; species Microcaecilia unicolor. The sequence goes on from NC_044033.1 coordinate 124,126,446, forward strand.
ATTGTTTATGACCTATTAACTCATCCTGATTTTGCAAGTAATCTAAATGTTTATAAGAAAGCATTTCACCAATTCTTTTGCCTCTTTGATATGCAATTGAAGGTCTTTCTTGTAACCCTGAGTGGATTTGTAAAATTGGCCAGTATTTATGTATTATAGCTGTAACTCGTGAGCTACCCATCATATAGGGAAGTACTGCTTTTATTCTACTTTCAGAGTCTTGATTAACATATCGTAGCAACAAATCTCTCTGTGCATACTTTGCTGTAAGGTAGGCTTTTTTAAATAACCTTCAAGAAGTAACCCCTAGCTAAAAACCTTCTATATAATTCCCTGGACTGATCTTGAAAATCCTGGTCCCTAGAGCAAATATATCGCATTCATAAGAATTGACTTATAGGGAGACTTGTTCTTAATTTGTATGGATGGAAACTCTGAAAATGCAGTAAAATATTTCTTTCTACTTCTTTTCGAAATACACTAGTAAATAATTAACCATTTTCAACCAATACTGCCACATCCAAAAACTCGATCTTTTCTTTGTGCTATGAGATGGTAAATTGTAACGCTGCATACATTGTATTGAGCCAATTAGTAAAAGCTTGCAATTAAATTGTAATGCTGCAGACATCGTATTGAGCCAATTAGTAAAAGCTTGCAATTGTTCTATTGTGCATTCCCATAAAAAGAAAATATCATCTAAGAAACGCTTCCATAGTGTAATATGAGTAAACCAAGGAGCTGGATAGACCACCTTCTGTTCAAATTCAGCTACAAATAAAGTTGCTACTGACAGAACTAATTGAAGCCCCCATAGCAACACCTTGCATCTGCAAATAGAATTGATCTTCATAAAGAAAATAATTTTTTGTAATGACCAAATTGGCTAATTGCATCAAAAACTGGGTAGTAATACGCTGAGGAGGATCCTGGGCTATTAAATTTTGTTGAATTATATTTAATGCCCCCTGTTGAGGAATTTGGGTATTTCCTTGTCATCAAGCAGATGAAGCCATTACGTATGGGTTGAGTCCATCAACCAGCAGGGGGAGATAGAGTGCACTCAACTTTTCACAGTGCCTCATGGCCAGCCAGCTCCACTGCCTCTTCAGTATTCTCTATCTCCCCAAGCAGGGTGACTGCAGCTTCTTCGAGCTCCATCTGAAATCTGCCTGGGGGTGGCTCCTGGCTTGCCAGTTGTTAGCCGGGGTGTTAGAGGCTATAGCAGCTTCACTTTGAAGGCACATAGGTTAGCCCTTTCCCAGCCTTACCCATGCCTCCGTGGATGTGGACATATTAGCTTGCTTTTCCATGTCCTTTCCCACTCAGTGGATGCAGGCACATTGGTTCGCCTTTCCCTGCCTTTCCCACTCATCTGAGCCTCCGGAGTTCTTATTACCTCTGCTTTCCTCACAGTGTTTAAAAAAAAAAAAAGTGGAACAGAGGTTTTCCTTTGATTCTTCTATGGGACCGGAGCTGTGATACTCGGTCCGGTGAGGTAAGAGTGTTTTCTAACTCCTCCGGGGTGGGCCCGCGATCGGGGGCGTTTTGGGCGCAAAACCGCCATTTTGAATTTTCCCGCCATTTTCGGCGATGGCTGCAGAGAATGTAAAGCGCTGTTCCCGGTGTGGCAAGCGCAAATCAGCAGCGGGGCTCTGTAAATCGTGCTGTACAGGTGTAAGAGCTGGCCCGAGCATGGCGAGTGATGATTCTTCCTGCTCAGAGCTGGCAGCGGACACCATTTTGAACTCTCCGCATGGCGCAGTCTCCGTAGAGACAGAGAGCCCTGAGCCCAGGGGGGGGGGGACCTCAAATTGAGGCTATTTAGGGAGCGGCTAGCCCCGGATGGGATCTGGGTGCACAGGGCGAGTTTTTCTCCCCTGATTTTGTGTTGTTATTGCATAAAGCATACATGCTGAAAAGAGCTCTCCCTCAAGGGTCGTCTGAGGCCCCTTCTATTGCCCCCCCCCCCCCCCCGGTGGATTCTGGCCTGGGACTGCCCGCTGAGACTATTTTCCCTGATAATTGGCATAAAGAAAAGCGTAGAAGGGCTAATTCTCCTTCAGATTGTGGTGCACCTCCTCCCCCCACCCCCAGTGGTCGGGCTGTGAGGATTCGGAGAGTTCTGGCAGGCCTTCGTGGTCTGAGGAGCCAGAGTCAGGTGCAGAATTACCACAGGATCTGGATGATCCCTCCGCGGTAAGGATTTTCCACCGTGATGAGCTGCCAGCGCTTATTTCAGATGCCCTACAGGTCCTTTCTATTGAAGAGCCTGACAGTGGCTAGTACCAAAAAGCCTGCTCGAGCCTTTCCTTTGCATGACTCCAAATAAGAGCTTATTTCTGCTCAGTGGGCTGACCCCGAGGGACCATTGAAAGTTTCCAGGGCTATGGGGCAATTATACCCTCTGCGTGAGGAGCATTTGGCTCGCTTTGCAATGCCTAAAGTAGATGCCCTAGTCACTGGGGTGACAAAGAGAACTACCCTCCCTGTGGAAGGAGGAGTTGCCCTGAAGGGATATACAAGACCGGAGGCTGGAAGCAGCACTTAAACGGTCCTTTGAAATTGCAGGTCTTACTGTTCAGGCATCTGCATGCAGTTACGCTGCTAGAGCCTGCCTGGCGTGGTTGCAACAGGCAGTGGAACAGCCCGGAGATGGAGCGGAGCCCTTCTCGGATGTGGCTCCGCGGCTGGAGTTGGCCTTGTCCTTTTTGGCTGATGCCCTTTATGATATTGTCAGAGCTTCGGCTAAACAAATGGCAGTAGCAGTGGCGGCTCACCGTCTTATTTGGCTACGACATTGGGCAGCGGACATGGCCTCTAAGCAAAGGTTGGTGAAGTTGCCCTTTCAAGGCCTTCTATTTGGTGAGGAGTTGGAAAATAAATTGTTAAAGGCCTGGGAGATCCTAAACCCCAGCGCTTGCCCGAAGATAGGCCGAGGCCTTCCTCCAAGGGCCAGGCAGTCCACTCATCTTATAGACCTCGCTTCCGTGAAGCTAGAAGGTACCGCCCGGGGCGTTCTGCTGGGTTCACTTCTCGTGCCCGTTATTCAGCAGAGGAACTCCTTTCGCTCAGACAAGCGTTCTGCAGCCACCGGCTCTAGGCCTGGAGTTCATGGGCGACCCTCTCAATGATGGTGCGCCGGCCCCCTCCTCGCTTCCTTTCATCAGAGGACGTCTTTCCCTCTTTGCCGAGGAGTGGACCAATATTTCCTCAGATCAGTGGGTTCTGGACCTGATCAGAGATGGCTACAGAATAGAATTCAACGCCCCAGTAAGAGACGTGTTTGTGGAGTCCCGATGCGGTTCTGCCACCAAAACGGGCGGCAGTAGAGGAGACTTTGCAAGGTCTGATTCAGTTAGGGGCCGTGTTCCCGGTACCTCCCGCCGAACACGGCTACGGCCGATACTCCATCTACTTTGTGGTGCCGCGAAAAGGTGGGTCTTTTCGCCCTATTCTGGACTTAAAAGAATTAAACAAGTCCCTGAGAGTGCGGCATTTCCATATGGAAACCCTGCACTCCGTCATTGCTGCGGTAGAGCCAGGAGAGTTTCTCACGTCTCTAGACCTGAAAGAAGCTTACTTGCACATACCAATTTGGCCCCCGCACCAGAAGTTTCTGAGGTTTGCGGTGTTGGGAAAACATTTCCAGTTCCGGGCCTCCCTCGCCACAGCTCCCCGAACCTTTTCGAAGGTAATGGTGGTAGTAGCTGCTTTGCTCAGGCGAGAAGGTATCAGGGTTCACCGATACCTAGACGACTGGCTCATCAGAGCAGACTCTGTAACAGAGAGCTATCAAGCTACAGCCAGAGTGGTCTCAGTACTTCAATCTCTGGGCTGGGTCGTCAATATGGCCAAAAGTCACCTGACCCCCTCGCAATCTCTAGAATATTTGGGGGCCAGGTTCGACACAGACTTGGGCTATGTATACCTACCCGAGCTAAGGCGTACAAGCTTCAGAATCAGGTCCGTCTGCTCCTGAGGATGCCCCGCCCGCGAGCTTGGGACATTGTCCAGCTGCTGGGATCGATGACAGCCACCTTGGAAGTGGTGCCCTGGGCGAGAGCGCACCTGAGACCTCTACAGTATTCCCTACTTCAAAGATGGTCTCCAGTTTCTCAGGATTATCAATGCAGAGTTTCTTGGCTCCCTGCGGCCCGACTCAGCATGGAGTGGTGGCTCTCAGACAGCATGCTGCGGCGAGGAATGCCACCGGCGCTCCCCGATTGGTATCTAGTAGTGACAGATGCCAGCCTGAAGGGCTGGGGTGCACATTGCAAGGGGAAGCATGCCCAGGGTCTATGGACACCTGAGGAGTCAGAGTGGTCCATCAACCGCCTGGAGTTGAAAGCGGTGTTTCAGGCGCTTCTGGCCTTTCAAGTGACCCTGGAAGGATTGGCTGCAGAGTGATGTCGGACAACACGACAGCAGTGGCCTACATAAATCGACAAGGCGGCACTCCGTGCAGAGCACTGGCCGCACAGGCCGAACAGATTTGCCACTGGGCCGAGCTGCATCTTCATTTTCTGTTGGCAGCTCACATTGCAGGTCAGAGCAACGTGCAAGCCGATTATCTAAGCAGGCATCAGATCGATCCAGCAGACAAAGTATTCCTGCAGATATGTGCCAAATGGGGCAAGCCCGTGATGGATCTTATGGCGACAAGTTCAAATGCCAAAGTCCCGTGCTTCTTCAGCAGACAGAGAGATCCTCGCTCAGCAGGGTTGGATGCCTTGACTCAGCCCTGGCCTCCGGGCCTACTATATGTGTTCCCTCCGTGGCCCTTGATAGAGTGCGTGCTCCTGCGGTTTCAGCTGCACCCAGGAGAAGTGGTCCTCATCGCCCAGGAGGCCTTGGTATGCGGACCTCCAACAGATGCTAGTGGAGGCTCCCCTTCCTTTACCTCTGGTTCCGAACCTGTGTCACAGGGCACAGTAGCCATGGAGGACGCCTGCCGCTTTGGTCTTATGGCATGGCGATTGAGAGGGCGCAATTGAGGGACAAAGGCTATTCAAACACAGTCATTTCCACTCTCCTGCAGGCCTGCAAGCGTTCCACTTCCGTGGCTTATGCCAGGATTTGGCACCAGTTTGAGTCTTGGTGTGCTTCAAAAGCGATCACACACACGGAAGGGCGACTAAAATGATAGCGGGGATGGGACGACTTCCCTATGAAGAAAGATTAAGGAGGCTAGGGCTACTCAGCTTGGAGAAGAGACGGCTGAGGGGAGACATGATAGAGGTATATAAAATAATGAGTGGAGTGGAACAGGTGGATGTGAAGCGTCTGTTCATGCTTTCCAAAAATACTAGGACTAGGGGGCATGCGATGAAACTACAGTGTAGTAAATTTAAAACAAATCGGAGAAAATATTTCTTCACCCAACGTATAATTAAACTCTGGAATTCGTTGCCGGAGAAAGTGGTGAAGGCAGTTAGCTTAGCAGAGTTTAAAAAGGGGTTGGACGGTTTCCTAAAGGACAAGTCCATAAACCGCTACTAAATGGCCTTGGGAAAAATCCACAATTCCAGGAATAACATGTATAGAAAGTTTGTACGTTTGGGAAGCTTGCCAGGTGCCCTTGGCCTGGATTGGCCGCTGTCTTGGACAGGATGCTGGGCTCGATGGACCCTTGGTCTTTTCCCAGTATGGCATTACTTATGTACTTATGTACACCCATGCGGGCTCCTGTCTCGCTGATTCTGGACTTTTTGCAGGATGGTGTACAAATAGGCTTGGCCTATAATTCCCTGCGGGTGCAAGTGGCAGCGTTGGCCTCCCTTCGTGGTAAGGTTGAAGGCGTGTCTTTAGCTGCTCATCCAGATGTGGCACGGTTTCTTAGTGGGGTGCTTCGGCTCCGGCCTTCCGTGCGAGCACCCTGTCCAGCTTGGAACCTGGGGCTAGTTTTGAAGGCCCTGCAGGCTTCTCCTTTTGAGCCGCTTCAGCAAGCATCGGAGAAAGATTTGACACTAAAGACCGTTTTTCTTGTGGCCATTACTTCGGCTGGATGTGGCTGTTAGAAGGGATGCGCGTTTTGGAGCACAAGTGCTAGCGCGTGGTGTGACCTGTTCCCACCCTATATAGGGATTGCTTTGTTACATCCCATATGTAATGGCTTCATCTGCTTGATGACAAGGAAGGGAAAATTAGGTTCTTACCTTGGTAATTTTCTTGCCTTTAGTCATAGCAGATGAAGCCATGAGCCCTCCCTGTATGATTGTCTGTATGCTGTGAATCTGTTTCAGGTTCTGTTCTTGTTTCCTGAAGTTCCTTCCTTGGGAGAAAGTTGGAAAACAGTCTTCAGGATTCATGTTCACTTATAGGAGGATGAGTCCATTCCCTCCAGGAGGTTGCGTGTATCCCCTCCAGTTATACAATAAGGAAGACAAGTTTATTCCCTCCAGGAGGATGTGTTCATTCCCACCTTTTGAGTTCATGCCCTTGTTAAGGGGCCATCGTTCGCTGTGAGGAAAATTCATGTTATTCCCATTGCGGTTTGCCATACTGCTTTGGAAGCTTCAAATACTGAAGAGGCAGTGGAGCTGGCTGGCCATGAGGCACTGTGAAAAGTTGAGTGCTCTCTATCTCCCCCTACTGGTTGATGGACACAACCCATATGTAATGGCTTCATCTGCTATGACTAAAGGAAAGAAAATTACCAAGGTAAGAACCTAATTTTCCCATAACGCTACCACATCCATCGTTACTAATATGGTATTAGCTGTTATTTTCGCTGACCGTATACAGCGTAAAAAATGTAAGATTCTAGCTTCCTAGTAGCTGGTTGCAAAAATAAATCCACTAATTTTAAGGGGTTCCAAAATGGTGCCTCTTAAAGCAATGATCGGATGCACAAGGGGAGCTTCTAAATTTTTGTGTTTTTTTGGCACAAAATAAATGCGTGGAATTTTCGGATGTGTAACATATAAATAAGCCATCTCTTTCTGTGTTAACATATTTTCCTGAAAAGCTTCAGCTACAATATTAACAATGACATTCTTTAATGCACTAATGAAATGACATCATTGGGGAGTAGTAATTCTGTTGGTGTTCAGAGACATGTGATATATTTAAATATGACTGTGCATTAGTACATTATACACAATATTGCAGGCACTGATGCAGTACGAGTGACTTTCTCTGTTGAAGGTATGTAGAGATTACATTTGATATTCTAAATTTAGTTGAACAGACCACACCCTGAGGCAGCAATTTGCGAAACATGCCGCATGTAGGTGGAGGCGTCCGTGTACTGCTAAATAAGATTAAAAGATGTGAAAGAATTGTACTGAAATTGAAGGATTTTTGAAGTATATTTATGGACATTGGATGTGATAAAGCAATATTCTCCGAGGACAAGCAGGCTGCTTGTTTTCACTGAAGGGTGACGTCCACGGCAGCCCCTCCAATCGGAATCTTCACTAGCAAAGGCCTTTGCTAGCCCTCGCCCATGCGCACCGCGCATGCGCGACCGTCTTCCCGCCCGAACTGGCTCGTGTTCGTCAGTCTTCTTTTATCCGCGCTCAGGACGGTCATGTTTTGCCGCCGTTTCATGCCCCTCAAGTTGACTTTGCGCGTCTTCGCGATTTTCGCTTTAAAAAAAAAAAAAGAGAGACCGATCAGGTACCCCTTTCCCGTGTTTCCAGCTTTTTCCCCGCGTAAGTTTCCTTTCGCTTTCGGGACCGGCCTATTTGGCCTCGGTATGGGTTTTTTTCTCCCTTCCTTTTGGTGCCTTTCGTCATCATCGCGAATTTTGATTTCGCCGGCGTGATTTTTCCGCCCATGTCATCGAAGTCTTCCAGCGGCTTCAAGAAGTGCACCCAGTACGCCCGGTAATCTCGCTCACTGATAGGCACGTTTTGTGTCTTCAGTGTCTGGGGGCTGGGCACCGCCCGCAGGCCTGTAGTCTTTGTGCTCTTTTGAAAAAGAGGACTCAGGTAGCGAGATTGGCCCAGTGGGACGTGTTGTTCTCGAGCTCTTCGACGACAACAGCACGGGACTCGTCAAGTGCATCGACGTCGACAGCATCGAAGTCTTCGACCTCTGCATCGGCATCGACTGCATCGAGGCTTCTACCTCCTGCATTGTCGGTACCGAGACATCGGAAGGCTGCGTCGACGTCGGTGGTGCCGGGACCTCCGCTATTGCTGATGTCGTCGAACGGTGGTGATTCGTCTGGAGTGCAGGTGAGGGCTGTCCATTCCCCTGCTGGTGGCGGTGAGCCTTTGGGTGGGTCTCCTCCTGCCCTGAGGGCTCCTGCGGTACAGCCCCCCCCGAGATCGACCTTCTTCGGCCTCGGCCCCGAGGAAGCGACGGTTGGATTCTACGTCCTCCTCGTCGGTACCGGGAAGCTCCGGTGACATTCGTTGCTTGAAGAAGTCGAAGAAGCATCGACACCGGTCTCCTTCCCGTCTCGGTACCGAGAGCTCTGGGTCGCTGAGGGAGTCGGCACCCAGTAGGCATTGGCAACGGGAGGACCGCTCACCCTCTATTCAAGTGTCGATGTGCTCCCCCTTGGACAGCCCAGAACCGCCTCCACGCCCGGAACAGACTCTGACCTCGACGCCTGCATCGGCTTCTCAGTCTTTCTCTACAGCCGCTCTGCACGAGAGTCTCTGGGCCGTTCTTCCAGAGATTCTGGGAGAGCTGTTGCGCCCTTCTCCTCTGGTACCAGGGGTGCTTGCGCCACCGGTACCATCGGGTGAGGCGACGGCTGGCCCTTTGCCCGAGGTGAGGTCTCCGGTATCGGTACCGGCTATGGCCGCCTCCCAAGCAGACTCCCTGACGACGTTGGCGGAGGGAGCTTCGCCGGTGCTGGCAAGAGAGTCCACCTCTCGACGCTCCTACTGTGGCCGTGTTTCCACGGAGTTGAGTCGGGCACGGCTTCAGACGCAGGTTCGTGAACTTCTGTCTGATACTGATGGTGAGGCCTCGTGGGAGGAGGACATCAGATATTTCTCTGATGAGGAGTCTGATGGCTGTCCTTCTGACCCCACTCCCTCCCCTGAAAGGCAGCTTTCTCCTCCCGAGAGTCTGTCTTTTGCGGCCTTTGTCCGGGAGATGTCTACAGCCATCCCCTTCCCGGTGGTCGTGGAGGATGAGCCCAGGGCTGAGATGTTTGAGCTCTTGGACTATCCTTCTCCACCTAAGGAAGCGTCCACAGTACCCATGCATCATGTCCTAAAAAAGACATTGCTGGCGAACTGGACCAAGCCATTAACTAATCCCCACATTCCCAAGAAGATCGAATCCCAGTATCGGATCCATGGGGACCCAGAGCTGATGCGCACTCAGTTGCCTCACGACTCTGGTGTGGTGGATCTGGCACTAAAGAAGGCTAAGAGTTCTAGAGAGCATGCTTCGGTGCCCCCGGGCAGAGACTCCAGAACCTTAGACTCCTTTGGGAGGAAGGCCTATCATTCCTCTATGCTCGTGGCCAAGATTCAGTCCTACCAGCTCTACACGAGCATCCATATGCGGAACAATGTGCGACAGTTGGCCGACTTGGTAGACAAGTTCCCTTCTGAGCAAGCCAAGCTGTTTCAGGAGGTGGTCAGGCAGCTGAAGGCGTGCAGAAAATTCCTGGCCAGAGGGGTATATGATACCTTTGATGCTGCGTCCAGGGCCGCTGCTCAAGGTGTGGTGATGCGCAGACTCTCATGGCTGCGTGCCTCCGACCTGGAGAATAGGATCCAGCAGCGGATTGTGGACTCCCCTTGCCGAGCAGACAACATTTTTGGAGAAAAGGTCGAACAGGTGGTAGAACAGCTCCACCAGCGGGATAACGCTTTCGACAAATTCTCCCGCCGGCAGCCTTCAGCATCTACCTCATCAGGTAGACGTTTTTATGGGGGAAGGAGGGCTGTTTCCTACTCTTCTGGTAAGCGTAGGTACAATCCTCCCTCTCGCCAGCCTGTGGCCCAGGCTAAGCCCCAGCGCGCTCGCTCTCGTCAGCAGCGTGCGTCTCAGCAAGGCCCCATGGCTCCCCAGCAAAAGCAGGGGACGAGCTTTTGACTGGCTCCAGCAGAGCATAGCCAACATCAACGTGTCCGTGCCGGGCGATCTGCCGGTCGGGGGGAGGTTGAAAGTTTTTCACCAAAGGTGGCCTCTTATAACCTCCGACCATTGGGTTCTTCAAATAGTCCGGCAAGGGTACGCCCTCAATTTGGCCTCGAAGCCTCCAAATTGCCCACCGGGAGCTCAGTCCTACAGCTTCCAGCACAAGCAGCTACTTGCAGAGGAACTCTCCTACCTTCTCAGCGCCAATGCGGTCGAGCCCGTGCCATCCGGGCAAGAAGGACTGGGATTCTATTCCAGGTACTTCCTTGTGGAAAAGAAAACAGGGGGGATGTATTCCATCCTAGACCTAAGGGCCCTGAACAAATATCTGGTCAAGGAAAAGTTCAGGATGCTTTCCCTGGGCACCCTTCTTCCCATGATTCAGGAAAACGATTCGCTATGCTCTCTGGACTTGAAGGACGCCTACACGCACATCCCGATATTGCCAGCTCACAGGCAGTATCTACGATTTCGTCTGGGCACACGTCACTTCCAGTACTGTGTGCTACCCTTTGGGCTCGCCTCTGCGCCCAGGGTGTTCACGAAGTGCCTGGTTGTAGTAGCAGCAGCGCTTCGCAGGCTGGGAGTGCACGTGTTCCCTTATCTCGACGATTGGCTGGTGAAGAACAATTCCGAGGCAGGAGCTCTACAGTCCATGCAGATGACTATTCGACTCCTGGAGCTACTGGGGTTTGTGATAAATTATCCAAAGTCCCATCTTCTCCCAGTACAGAGACTCGAATTCATAGGAGCTCTGCTGGATTCTCGGACGGCTCGTGCCTATTTTCCGGAGACAAGGGCCAACAATCTGCTGTCCCTCGTCTCCCGGGTACGAGCGTCCCAGCAGATCACAGCTCGGCAGATGTTGAGATTGCTGGGCCACATGGCCTCCACAGTTCATGTGACTCCCATGGCTCGTCTTCACATGCGATCTGCTCAATGGACCCTAGCTTCCCAGTGGTTTCAGGCTGCTGGGGATCTAGAGGACGTGATCCACCTGTCCACGAGTTTTCTCAAATCCCTGTACTGGTGGATGATTTGGTCCAATTTGACTCTGGGACACCCTTTCCAAATTCCTCAGCCACAAAAAGTGCTGACTACGGATGCGTCTCTCCTGGGGTGGGGAGCTCATGTCGATGGGCTTTATACCCAGGGAAGCTGGTCCCTCCAGGAACTCGATCTGCAGATCAATCTCCTGGAGTTACGAGCGGTCTGGAACGCTCTGAAGGCTTTCAGAGATCGGCTGTCCCACCAAATTATCCAAATTCAGACAGACAACCAGGTTGCCATGTATTACATCAACAAGCAGGGGGGCACTGGATCTCGCCCCCTGTGTCAGGAAGCCGTCAGCATGTGGCTGTGGGCTCGCCGTTACAGCATGTTGCTCCAAGCCACGTATCTGGCAGGCGTAAACAACAGTCTGGCCGACAGGTTGAGCAGGATTATGCAACCTCACGAGTGGTCGCTCAACTCCAGAGTAGTGCGCTGGATCTTCCAGGTGTGGGGCACCCCCTTGGTAGATCTCTTTGCATCTCGAGCCAACCACAAGGTCCCTCAGTTCTGTTCCAGGCTTCAGGCCCACGGCCGACTGGCATCGGATGCCTTCCTCCTGGATTGGGGGGAAGGCCTGCTGTATGCTTATACTCCCATACCTCTGGTGGGGAAGACTTTGTTGAAACTCAAGCAAGACCGAGGCACCATGATTCTGATTGCTCCTTTTTGGCCGCGTCAGATCTGGTTCCCTCTCCTTCTGGAGTTGTCCTCCGAAGAACCGTGGAGATTGGAGTGTTTTCCGACCCTCATCACACAGGTCGAAGGGGCGCTTCTGCATCCCAACCTCCAGTCTGTGGCTCTCACGGCCTGGATGTTAAGAGCGTAGACTTTGCCTCTTTGGGTCTGTCGGAGGGTGTCTCCCGTGTCTTGCTTGCTTCCAGGAAAGATTCCACTAAGAGGAGTTACTTCTTTTTATGGAGGAGGTTTGCCGTCTGGTGTGACAGCAAGGCCTTAGATCCTCGCTCCTGTCCTACACAGACCCTGCTTGAATATCTTCTGCACTTGTCTGAGTCTGGTCTCAAGACCAACTCTGTAAGGGTTCACCTTAGCGCAATCAGTGCATAACATTACCGTGTGGAAGGTAAGCCGATCTCAGGACAGCCTTTAGTTGTTCGCTTCATGAGAGGTTTGCTTTTGTCAAAGCCACCCGTCAAACCTCCTACAGTGTCATGGGATCTCAATGTCGTTCTCACCCAGCTGATGAAACCTCCTTTTGAGCCACTGAACTCCTGCCATCTGAAGTACTTGACCTGGAATGTCATTTTCTTGGTGGCAGTTACTTCAGCTCGTAGAGTCAGTGAGCTTCAGGCCCTGGTAGCCCAGGCCCCTTACACCAGATTTCATCATAATAGAGTAGTCTTCCGCACTCACCCTAAGTTCTTGCCGAAGGTAGTGTCGGAGTTCGATCTGAACCAGTCAATTGTCTTGCCAACATTCTTTCCCCGTCCGCATTCCTGCCCTGCTGAACGTCAGCTGCACACATTGGACTGCAAAAGAGCATTGGCCTTCTATCTGGAGCGGACACAGCCCAACAGACAGTCCGCCCAATTGTTTGTTTCTTTTGATCCCAACAGGAGGGGAGTGGCTGTGGGGAAACGCACCATTTCCAATTTGCTAGCAGATTGCATTTCCTTCACTTACGCCCAGGCTGGGCCGGCTCTTGAGGGTCATGTCACGGCTCATAATGTTAGAGCCATGGCAGCATCTGTGGCCCACTTGAAGTCAGCCACTATTGAAGAGATTTGCAAGGCTGCGACGTGGTCATCTGTCCACACATTCACATCTCATTACTGCCTGCAGCAGGATACCCGACGCGACAGTCGGTTTGGGCAGTCAGTGCTTCAGAATCTGTTCCGGGTTTAGAATCCAAGTCCACCCCCCTAGGCCCATTTTTATTCTGTTCCACGCTACACTCTCAGTTAGTTAGATAAGTTGTTAGATCAATCTCAGTTATGTCCTCGCCGTTGCGAGGCCCAATTGACCATGTTTGTTGTTTTGAGTGAGCCTGGGGGCTAGGGATACCCCATCAGTGAGAACAAGCAGCCTGCTTGTCCTCGGAGAAAGCGAATGCTACGTACCTGTAGAAGGTATTCTCCGAAGACAGCAGGCTGATTGTTCTCACATACCCGCCCGCCTCCCCTTTGGAGTTGTGTCTTCCCTTGTCTTTGTCTTGCTATATACGGGACTGACGAACACGAGCCGGTTCGGGCGGGAAGACGGTCGCGCATGCGCGGTGCGCATGGGCACGCGAGGGCTAGCAAAGGCCTTTGCTAGTGAAGATTCCGATTGGAGGGGCTGCCGTGGACGTCACCCATCAGTGAGAACAATCAGCCTGCTGTCCTTGGAGAATACCTTCTACAGGTTTGTAGCATTCGCTTTAAATATCAAATAAAAAAGGATAAATAAAGAAGATTTGCCATGAAAAAATTCAAGAAGTTGGTCGGGGAATAATTGAATTTGTTATTTTAAATAGGAGCAACATTGCTATTGATGATAAAACAGCTGGGTTGATGATTGTTTAACATATATTTCTATAGGCATCTCTAGCATTTAGCACACGCTAATCATTAGCCTGCATTAAAAACGCTAGCGCGCCTTTGTAAAAGATCCTCATAAACATGCGGGTTTATTTTTACTGTCTAACATTTGAACCCTCATGTAAATCTCCTCCAATATGTTCAAATAGGACCAGATTTCCGCCTAAGCATATTTTATAAGATTTAGGTGCAGCATATAGCATATGCTTAGTTGATATCCCAGCAGCTAAAACTACGTGCCTCCATTTTCACCCAGCGCGTAGATTTACGCGTACTGGGCCTTCTTCTATTTTAAAAATGCATGTAAATTTGGGAATGCCCATTTCCCCGCCCATAGCCATGCCCCTTTTGAACTGCATGCTTTAGAATTTAGACGCAGCTCATTAGAGAATATGCTTAGGGAGTTATGCACATAAATTCTAATTATTGCCAGTTAGTGCTCATTATTGCTTGTTAAGTACTATTAAAAGTGCTGATTGGCTTGTTAAGCCAATTAAGTTATGTGCATTATTATGGATATGCTTAGATTTCAGCGCAGAATGCTAGGCGCGCAATATAGAATCCGGCAGATAGCGGGTACAAAGTTAAGATTATTTATCCAATTATCTTTATCTGGAAATTTTCAGCAATACTGAATTAACTAGATTATCTCTTTTGAATATCCATTAAAAGTTAACTGACTGGAAAGGGATCCTCTCAACATTCTTTAGAACAGTTACAATTGCCTTTTTTAAAACATCTTATTTCTTTGCTTTTTTTGGTTATTGATTTAAAATGCATTAGGTAGGCAAGGTCAGGGTAATTAAAAGGAAGACTATACATAATATATAGATGACAAATTAAAGAGACATGAGGAGTGCATTATATTGGATTAGCTAAATTGGTTTATTGTTGTTATTGGTGCAGGTTCATATTTTTTATTGATATTATCTAAGTTCTTTACAGAGAGAGCCAAGAAAGCACTAATCTCTCATAATCTTGAAAAAAAAGAAAAACATACCATTCAAAGCAAAAACAAAATGCTGTAATCATCTATATCATACTGGAAAATTAAACATCAAAAATTAAGGGCCCTGATTACTAAGGTGCCCTTGCATTTTTAGGTGATGCTAATTTTGAGCACATGCTAATGCTAATAGGAGTATATGGATGTCTCTAGTGTTAGCGCACACTAATTTTTAGCATGCGCTGTAAATGCTAGCACGCTTATAGCGCGGCTTAGTAAACAGGGTCTGAAGTATGTCATTGAATATCTGAACCAACAGGAAGTTCTCTACCTTAGTTCTTCAGAAAAGCTTAATGGTGATCTGTTCTAGAAATAAAGGGGCCCTTATTCTAAACTTTGCTAAAAAGTGTCCTGTGGTATCAGTAGCATGGAGCTTTCCCATGCGCTGAGGCCACTTTTAGCATGGCTGTAAAATGGCTGCATTTCCCATTTTCCCAATTAGTACATGGCCATGAGAACAGGACACAGGAGCCTTTACTGCCACCTATTTACTTAGGTGGTAAGGGCTCCTGTGCTAGCTACATGCTTATCAGTCAGCATGTGGCAATGCAGCAGTGCTAACCGATTAGCACTGGACACACCTACTCTCTGCCCTCAAACAAGCCCCCAGTGCTAAAAAAATATTTTCTATTCTTTAGTGCGTAGGTAGTGCATACTGAATACAAAATTGCCACCCGCGGTAGTGGATTTCAACATGTGGGAAGCACACATTAGTGCTTACTGCAGCTTAGTAAAAGGGACCCAATGTATCTTTCCATTACCTATGTATCTTGTATTTTTCTCATCAAAATGAATAAATATGCCATTATTCTTCAAAATCAAAGAAACATCCTGGGCCTCCTTAAATTTAATATCCACATTATACTAGTTCCACATAGTTTTATACCTGGAGGATAAATTTTCAGCTGGCATGGTTACTGGCTTGGGCTAAGCACAGGCAGAATTAGGCAGGATGGTCACTGGATACAATGAGGTTGATTTTCAAGCCAATAGGTATGTTGCTCAATCTACTTACATAATACCATAGTAGATGACGGCAGATAAAGACCTGTACCAATACGATAAATTCATAGTATAAGGTATGATACGTACACGATCTTGATTTGTCCTTGCCATTTTCAGGGCACAGACATAGAAGTCTGCCCGGCACCAGCCTTGCTCTCCTTTTACAGAAGCTGAATCTGTCCACTGGTGTTGCTATTATGCTTGTTTGGCTCCATTCCTTCTATACATGATTCCTTTGTGTTTGTCCCACACATTTTTGAATTTCGTTACTGTTTTCATCTCCTCCACCTCCCACGGGAGTGCATTCCATGTATCTACCACCTTTTCAATGAAAAAATACTTCCTGATATTATTCTTGAGTCTGCTCCCCTGCAACCTCAATTCATGTACTCTAGCTCTACCACCTTCCCTTCTCTAGAAAAGATTTATTTTCTCAATTAATATCTTTCAAATATTTGAACATCTGTATCATATCACCCCTGTCTCTCTTATCATCCAGGGTATACATGTGCAGGTCCTCAATTCTCTCTTCATATGTCTTGCAACCTAAACCCCATACCATTTTGGTCGCTTTTCTCTGAACCACTTCAAATCTTTAGAAAGATACGACCTCCAAAACAGAGCACAATACTCCAAGTGGGGCCTCAATAACAACTTGTATAAGGGCATCAACACCTCCTTTCTTCTGCTGGTTATAACCCTGTCTGTGTGTACCTAGCATCCTTCTGGCCGTAGCTACTGCCTTGTTGCATTGAGATCCTCAGAAACCATCACCCTATGGTTCCTCTCCTGAGCTGTGCTTATCAATTTCTCCCCTCTTATCTGGTACATCCCCTTTGGATTTCTACTCCCCTAAGTGCATCACTCTGCACTTCATGGCATTAAATTTTAACTCAAAATGTTGAAGTGTGAACTGCATGATAATGAAGGTTACCCTTCCGGTGTGACACACTAAACTTCTGAGCACTATCATTAATTTAAAAAAAAAAAAAAAGATTAAAAAAAAAAGAAAATTTAAAAAGAATAATTTTTATTTCTATTATTGGTTTCAATAGTTTGATACAAAAAAATTTAAATTTTAACTGCCAGACCTTTGACCATTCTTCTAATTTCTGGTGATCTCTTCTCATGGTTTCTACTCCCCCTGAGGTATCCACTCTATTGGCTATCTTCATGTCATTCACAAAAAGAGAAACTTTTCCCTCTAACGTTTCAGCCATATATTAAACAGAATCAGCCCCAGTACCGACCCCTGAGTTACTCCACTACTCACCTTCCTGTCCTCTGAGCAGATTCCATTTACCACCACCCTCTACCACTTGTCAGTCAACCAGTTTCTGATCCAGTTCACCACTTTGGGTCCTAAGTTCAGCCCTCTCAGCTTTTTCAGGAGTCTTGTGTTAGGAACTGTATCAAAGGCTTTGCTGAAATCCAAATAGATTACATCAAGCGCATGTCCAGCATCCACTTATTTGGTCACCAGGTCAAAGAAATCTATCTGATTCACTTGGCAGGATTTTCCTTTGGTAAAGCCATGTTGACTTCTGCAACCCGTTGGTTTCTAGAAAGTTAACTATCTTTTCCTGCAGCTTCGACTCCATTATTTTTCCCACCACCGACATGAGACTTCTTCCCTGTCCCTGCTTTCGTGTAAAGGGACCACATACGCTTGTTACCAATCCCGCGGAACCTCTCCCGTCTCCAAGGTTCTATTAAATAAATCCTTAAGAGGTCCTGCCAGGATTTCTCTGAGTTCCCTCAGTATTCTGGGATGTATCCCATCCAGCCCCATAGCTTTGTCCACTTTCAGATTGTCCAATTGTTTATAAACACTTTCTTCCATGAACAGTTCAATGTCCACCCCATTCCCAGATATACCTTCAGCAGCCGACTGCGGTCCTTCTCCAGGATTTTCATCTGTGAACATCAAAGAGAAGTTTTTTTTTAGTATGTTCTCTTTATCCTTGTCTGTATAGTTATTCTCAGCGTCTTTCAGTCTACCAATTCCATTCCTAGCTTTTCTCCTTTTCCCAATATATCTGAAAAGGTCTTGTCATTTCTCTTTACATCTTTAGCCATTTTTTCTTCCACCTGTGCTTTCACTAGACATATTTCCCTTTCGCTTCGAGTTTATTGCACTTCTCCAATGTCTACCCCTGCTGTCTGCTCCTTCTTAAGTATTCCCTCATTTTACCAAAATCAGCTCATTTGAAATCCAGTACTTTGAGTTTTGTGCGTCTGTACTCTGATTTTGTTCTTCAATCAAACCATATCATATGACGATCACTATTGCCTAGGCTATCTCTATTTGTGAGCACTAGATCCAGTGTCAACCCTTCCCTCCTGGGTTCAGTCACCATTTGTCTGAGCATAGCACTTTGACAGGCATCTGCAATGTCTTCGGTTATTTCCGATTCTGCTGACAGGATGTTCCAATTTACAACAAGCAAGTTGAAATCTTCCAGAAACAGTGCATCTCTTTTCATTCCAAGCTTATTGATATATTCAATCAAATCTTTGTCTAGCTTCTCCATTTGTGCCAGAGGTCTGTAGATAACATCCCCTGCATACAGGTTCTATCTTCTCTTTCCAGAACAATCTATATAGTTTCTTCCTTTCCTTAGGTCCCCTGCATTTCAGCTGCTCTGATATTATTTTTCAAATAAAGTGCCACTTCTCTACCTCTTTGGCCCTCCCTATCCTTTCTGAATAGATTATAGCCCGGTATAGTTGCATCCCATTCATGAGAATCATTGACCCATGTCTCAGTAATAACAATAGTATCCAAGTCTTCCTCAAACATCAGAGCTTGCACATCTTTAATCTTTTAACTTAGACTACAAGCATTTGTGCTCATTGCTTTCCACGTGTTAAGTGAGTTTAGATGGTTTTCTATATTAGCATTATTTTCCCCACTGTTGTCATGTTTTTGCTGGGGGTGACTTTCTCAATTCCCTTGATTTCTTTAGTCACCCCCACCCTCTAGTTTAAATGTCTAGAAATATACCATCTGAATTTATCTCCAAAGATCCCTTTTCCTGTCACAGAAAGATGTAGCTCATCCTTAAAGTACAGCCTGTTATTTTTCCATGTTCTGCCCCATCCTCCTATATATCTGAAACCTTCTTCTTTACACAAAGCTTCAAGCCATTTATTGAACTCCTCTGTTTTACACAGTCTTTCCTTTCCCTTATAACTTCAGAAAAAGCTGCAGTCCAAACCAAAGGCTTGAGTCCCTCCCCAAGCTTCTGGAACACACTCTGTGCTCCAAACTTGCTATTGTTGGCGAGCTCATTTGTCCCCAGGTGGATTACAATATCAGTATTAGAATCATTACTCTATTCTGAGATCACATTCAGGGACCCTTTTAGTAAGGCACGTAGGCACCTACGCGCATCCAATGCGTGTCAATTTGGAACTACTGCCCAGCTACCGTGTGCCACAGGTGGTAATTCCATTTTTTACGTGTGCCTGATACACACAGCAGAAAATATATTTTATTTTCTACTGTGTGGCACTAACCAGGCGGTAATTGGCAGTGTACGCATGCTGACAATTACTGCCCGGTTAACACGTGAGACCTTACCGTTAAGTCAGTGGGTGGCAGTAAGTTCTCAGGCCCAAAATGGACGCGTGCCAATTTTTATTTTGGCGCATGTCCATTTTCAGCCAAAAAAAGGGCCTTTTTTGCAGGCACACTGAAAAATGGACCTGCGCTCGTCCAATACATGCACCTACAACAGCGCAGGCCATTTTTCAGTGCACCTTAGTAAAATGACCCCTCAGTATTTGGTTGGTACTTCTGGTAGCAGAGGATCCTGGAAGGCATTTCACTACTTCATGTTACCCCTCCACTTCTATCAACTCCACTGAAGCTTAATCCAGGCCCTATGGTACAGAATGGCACATCAGTGGCTTTCTCTGTTAGGACTCCAAAGAACTTTGTTTTTTACCTTTGCGTTCTAATTCATTGGCACCATGTATGCCTCGTTCTTGGACTTTGTCTCACTATTTCAGAGTCTGAGAACAGTGAAGCCTCTGAGCCTCAGTTCTCTGAAGAGAACAGCACTGAAAAGTATTACTATGCTGTCTTGCAGAACCTTTCCCAGAACTGACTGCAAATTGTTTTCCATTGGAGGGCATTTCCTTTCATGTCTTATAAACAGGACGAGAAAAGCCATCCCATGTGAGTTGCAGCAACTAAGAAAATCCAGGTTCCTTTTGCTAATTTCCTAAAGTAACTGGACAGTGCCAAGGAGAGAGTGGCAGTGTCATCCTTCAGGCACACACAAGGATGTTGTAGAATCTTTTTTCTCAGTTCTGTGAACAAGAAGGCAAATACAAAGTGCCGTGTCCAAACAGTACTTGAATTCAATGAGTTTCAGTTGACACACCAGTGTTGTGGTTGATTCTACTCTCAAAAGAATCAAGATGCTTAAGATGCATGCTTTGGTGTTAACTGGATGTAAGAATAAGACACTGGATCAGTTTCAGAATGCCTTGCAGACTATCAAAGTATAGTTTATGGGTGGAAACTTGTTCCTTAAGCAAAACAGTATAGGTTTCATGTCCCTTTTGACTGTATTTCACATTGGATAAAAAGGCAGGAGGGGAAAACTCCACCGTACTTGAAAGTATATGTTTACTGCTGTGATACTTTTCTCATGTATAGTCATGTACTGTGAAATTACTTCATCTAGAGAACAATGAACAGTACTGTAATGCAAATCTTTGCCAGGTTAATAGACCATTTTTGTATAATCTTCCATCTGTAGTGGTATTTTATTTTGTTTTTATGCAGACACAAAATACGTTGAATCATTATGACTCACATATGCTATACAACACTGGTTCTATAATGACAGATTTTGTATAATGATTTGCTTTATAGCTACGTATGCGTATTGAAGTTATCAAAGCCCCCAAATTTTTAGATGTATTTTAAGAGATGTGTGTTACAGAACTACTAAATTTATCCAGCAGATGTGTGATTCTACATTTTCTGAAGTGTAAATGAAATATCAAAGAGAAGTGTTGTGACATAAGTAATCCCTTTCTTAGAGGTCATTAATTAAGATTAATTAATATCTCTGTTCATAGGATAATTGTTCCCTAAAGGTATAGAGCATTGAAATACAAAAGTAAACGCTTTTAACAAAGGCAGCTAAAGCAGAAATCAGATTATTGAAACAGATGACAGCAAATAAAGCACCATCCATATCATCTACTATCTCGTCCTCTCCTTTAGAGATCCTATGTGTTTGTTCAAGCTTTCTGAATTCAGCTATAGTCTTTGTCTCCACCACCTCTACTGGGAAGCCATTCCATGCATATACCACACTTTCCATAAAAAAATTATTTCCTTAGATTACTCCTGAGTCTAAAACCTTCTAACTTCATCCTAAATCCATTGCAGTTTTATTTAAATTGAAAGAGATTTGCCTCTTGAGATATTTAAATGTCTCTCTCATATTTATTTATCTATTTATTTGTTACATTTGTACCCCATATTTTCCCACCTATTTGCAGGCTCAATGTGGCTTACATAGTACCGTAAAGGCGTTCGCCAGTCAGTTGATAACAAATACAGGTTATATTGTGGTCAAAGTGAGGTAGGTGTGTATGAGGCACCATGAAAATTGCTTGATTTAGAGGCAGAAGCCAATGCAACCTAACATTATGCATTGATAATTTACTGGAAGTAAAATACTTTTATTTTCTGTGAGGTTTCATCTAGTAGGACCTTGATCTGTATAGGCATTTGTATATTTGCTTGCTTACTAGTTCAGATATATGATAATTATAGATTAAGGCCTAGTCCATTCAAACACCATGATATTTAAAAGGTGTGATTTGACTGGAAGGAGGTGTTTTTAGTGCCCTTGAGGCCTAGGTAAGAAGGAAGGTGACTAGTACTATGGTGGTGATCTCTGCTATTATACGAGTGGCATAAAGTGGATAATCTGAGGCAAGAACAATTGAAGTTAACGAACCAGTGTGGGGAGTGAGGCGGGCTAAAAAGGAGGGGAAATGAGGGGTTGGAGTGAGACTGAAACCTAAAATTGATTCAAGCTGGGATCTAGCCTTGGCTGTGAGGACAACATTTGTAAGAGCAGATGGTGTATTTTCATTACCAAATAATTTTTCTTTTGTTTTCTTGGCATTGCGGAACAGTCTACTATCATTTAATTAGTCATATTTTGTTAAATTTGCTCTGCAACTTAGTAATTAACATTGTGTTCTTCTCCTTCCCTGCATATTTATGTTACTGTCTAGCACACCACCTGAAATCAGAGTAGATAGGCAAATCCTCCATCTGCTGCAGTGGTTACTAGTTAATTACAAAAATTAACTTAAAATTGTTTGTGCAAGAAAGTGCTAATAAAAGGAGTAATTTTCTAAACTGTTCCCTGCATGGAAGCATGTTTTACATGGGGAAAATTGTTCTATAAAAGTGTGTGGCAGAACAGACGTGTTTATATGTGTGCTACCATGATACACTGCACATTTAGGCTTTCCTGGGGGGTATATTTTGGCAGAATGATGATGTACATGCAGATTTTATAAAACACACATGTACACACATAGTCCAAATTGCGTGCAGAGAGGGAAGATCCTCAAACACCAAGAAATACAGTCTGAGACCAAGAAAATGTGTCAGAAAGATACAGAAATATTTCCCATCATATTGGGTGCCACAGCATGATCAAAAAGACTTCCAAGCTCACCTGGATAAGTTGCCTCTACCTGTTACATCTTATGAACTCCAGAAAGAAGCTCTCTTTGGCACAATGTGAGTACTACGGCGAGCGTCAGCAGTAAGTTTGAGGGACTGAGATCATACTCCACATGTCCTTGCTTAGGAGTGAGGTTCATGCTTGTCATGGTATGTGCAAAACTAACCCATTTGGAGAAATTGCCTCCAAATTCTGGGTGCTTAGGGCATAAAGTTGCTAACACTAGTTATAGAATAAGGTCAGTTTTGTGTATACTTTAATATAATAACTAGTGAAACCAAGCCCGTTTCATCAAAAATGAAATGGGCCCTAGGAAGGCTCTCGTCTAAGCGATTTCTCCTCTCTCCCCTGCCCTCCCCTCCATGTTCCGCAATTCTTCCATCCCCTCTGTGTCCCGCGATTCTGACCTCCCCTCCATGTGCAGCGATTCTCCTCTGCCCTGCCATGCCCTCTGTGTGCTGCGATTCTCCCCTCGCCTCCCATCCCCTCCAGGTCCAGAGATTCTCCTCTGCCTTGCCCTCCCCTCCGTATTCCAGGATTCTGGCCTCCCCTCCATGTCCAGCGATTGTCCTCTGCCCTGGCCTCCCCTCTGTGTCCTGCGATTCTGGCCTCCCCTCCATGTCCAGCAATTCTCCTCTGCCCTGCCCTCCCTTCCATATCCCACAATTCTCCCCTCGCCTCCCATCCCCTCCACGTCCATTGATTCTCCTCTGCCCTGCCCTCTCATCCATGTCCCGCGATTCTCTCCTCTCCTCCCATCCCATCCATGACCATCAATTCTCCTCTGCCCTGCCCTCTCCTCCCCTCCCCTCGATGTACCGTTATTTTGTCCTCCCCTCCATGTCCAGCGATTGTCCTGTGCCATGCCCTCCCATCCATTCATAACATCCTGACGTCAGCTCGCCTCTAGTGTTCCCTTCCCTCTCAGTGTTCCGCCCTCCTCTGACGTCATTTCATCTTTACGCAAGGGGAAGACAGTGAGAGGGAAGGGAATGCTGGAGGCTTGCTGACGTCAGGATGTTACGAACCCAGACAGCCAGTCAGCCACAGAATGTTGAGGTACAAATTATTATATTAGATGAGTTGGTAATTGATGTTAATTAGCAGTAATTGGCACTAAGAAGTGTTAATTGGTGCTAATTGGCACCAATCAGAAGTTACATGCTCAACTGACCTTAGTTCGTATTCTTTAACATATGCATGCAAAATCCATAGTGCGCAATTGCAAGAGGGGCAAGGGGTGTGTCCGATTTGCCTGCACATATTATAGGATATATATTCAGTTATGTGCCTGATTGCTACAGTTAGGTGCGAGCACTTTGAGCTGGCGTACATACTGGTACCTAGGTGCGTCATTGCGGACCTACGCTAGTATTATATAACGGTACTTCCACATGGATTGACGCTTGCCCCCAGATTCTATATATGGTGCCCAAAGTTGTGTGCCAAAATTTGGGCATGTACCCAGTTGCATGCACAACTTAATTGATTAACAAGCTGTTAACTAGCAATTGGGCGCTAACTAATTTAACAAGCCGTTAACTAGCAATAATTGGGTGTTACCTAATTGCAGCTAATTGACATTAATTAGGATTTGTGCATGCAACTGGCTGCACACTATTTTATTAGCCTTACTACACCTAACCTGGGCGCCATCATTTACACCAGGTTTTAGCAGGCATATGTCCGGCATCCAAAGGTTAGCTGCAGGATCTGCGCTAAACGCTATTCTATATAAGGCATGCACCCTTTATAGAACAGTGATTAGTGCTGAATTTTTCAGTGCCCAAGTTTCAGCACCATTTATAGAATTCTCTCAGCATCCAAATGTTTGCTAACTTTTGGCGGCCTTTCTTGAATCTACCCCATGGAGTGCATTTACGCCTTTGGAGCAGATATAAATATATGCAAAAACATTTGTGTGCTGTTCAGGATAGTTCTGGGTGCCTGTTTTGTAATAGAGTATGCTGCCTTTATAAAATAAATCAAAAGTCATCAATATAATCAAAATAGTAAATAAATAAATATAGTGAAATTGGGCCTTCAGATATGTGGAAAATTTGTGTATGCAACCAGGCGGAATAATGCAACTTTGAATTGGATCACTGTTATGCTGTAATATCCCTGAAGCAGGTTCCGAAAAATAATGTTACATCAGTGCTACAGCTGATTGATGAAGCTTGAGCTTTGGTATATCTACATTTCAAAGTGAGTTTAATTTTGATTTTTGCATTGACATTTGTGCACAATGGGCCAAATTCTATAAATGGCACCTTAAAAATCAGCACTGAAAAAAAACACATGGTTATCTGATTCTATAAACTATGCCTAAAGGTACATGTACTTTATAGAATATTCCCGTGTGCCGTTCTTTGCGACTAAACTTTAGGTGCACCCATTTAGGTCACCTAAAACCAGGCCTAAATACCTGCGCCTAATTGTTGCATGCAATTGTACTTATGGCATTCTGTTAGGCTTTACCCTCAATTTATCTAAATCCCAAGCGTTAACATTGTCAGGGTCCCTGCAACATTCCTGGCCCGGCTCCTTCCCTCTCACCTGGGCTATGGAGACCTTACAATACTTGGGGGTACAGATCCCTGCTAACTTGGATACCTTATACAGTAGTAATGTACCGCAATCTGGGCAGGAAGTTGGATTTGTGGAGGGCATATCCTATTTCATATTGAGTTGAGTAAGTCTTTTTAATATTATATTGTCTCCATGTTTTTATATCTTTTTCAAATATTTATATTTAACTGTCAAAGATGAAAAGAAAATTCACCGTATTGTGTAACATTATTTGTGGACTGGTAAGCGAGCATGCCTTTCAATGACTGTATTGCACACTCCAACGTGCCATGGTGGCTTGGGCCTTTTAAACTTGCACTATCTGACTGTGGCCTGTGGCATGTGCCACATCAATGATTGGTACCATAACACAGATTATTTCTCTCTCACATCCTTGGAGACTGGCCTTGTTCCATAAGTGCACTTCAGCTACCTACTCCACAGTACTGGCCATGCTCTACTGAAAGAACTTAAACATTTGGGAATTTTTCATAGGCCATTGCACTTAGTGTGGAGATGGCTTTGTCACCACCATCACTTCTGTGCTGCAGTCACTCCATTTTTGGCGATATGTCAGAATCCAGATTTTTTTTACCAGGCACTGAGTCCCAAACTTTTTTGGATTGGAGTGCTAAGGGAATAAAATATCTCTTTCAGATGCTCACAGAGGAGGGCAAACTTCGACCATTTGTGGATCTGCAATGGTAATTTTGGAAAATCTAATTACATGCTGAGAGAATGGGATCATAATGCAGATAGAGCCCTAGACCAGTTCTCTGAAGAAAAGGTGAAGAAAAATCCCCGGATTAAAAATTCACCTTGGTGCTCAGACTGATTAAGAGAATTAAGATCATGAAGACTTTTAGAGAGGGCCTGGAGGAAGACTATGCATTCACAATTGAAGGTGGATTGGACGACAATGATTAGATCATATAAACTTGCTGTTACTGAGGTTAAAAAAAACTTATTATCAAACATTAGTGGGGGAGGATCATTTAGATCAGAAAAGTTTTTGTTTAAGACCTTTAGGATCTTGACAGGTTCTGCTACAGTTACCCAATTATCAGATAAATTACAACCCTCAATGGAGGAGTTGGCAAATAATTTTAGAGACAAGGTTGAGAAAATTAGGTCAACATTATTATCACCTGGATTTGGTTTTAATAAGGGGTTGCAAGATGCAGGAGAGAAATATGACAATGATATTGTAGCTAACCGTTTGTGGTTTGATTTTGATAAAGTTCAAGTAAGAGAGGTTAACCCTGTATTGATAAAGATGGCTGGCAAATTTTGTGTGCTCGACCATTGCCCTTCTTACTTATTAGGTAGTATCCCAGTGGAGTTAGTTTGAAATAGGGAAAATAATATTGACACCAATACCAAAATCAGTTGATGCTGACTTGTCTGAGGCGGCCAAGTTGTATCCTGTGGCAAGTATACCATGACTAGCTAAGTTAATGGAATCTATAGTAGCTGCTCAGACAATGTCCTATTTAGATCTGCATCAAAGTCTTCATAGTTCTCAATGCACAGTACAGAATGTCTGCTTGTGACAATGGTTACCAAGGTTAAGATTCTGTTAAGTGTAAATATTCCTTTGGTCTTGCTGCAACTTGATATGTCTGGTGCCTTTGACACCGTGGATCATATCCTGCTGTTAAACAGGCAGAGTGAGCTTGGATTTACTGGAACAGTCTTACATTGGTTTAAGGAATTTTTCAATAATAGACAGTATATTGTTAAGAAGAATGGGAAATTTTCCAATAGTTGCAGTTCAGTTTTTGGTGTCCCACAATGTGTCACCTATAATGTTTAATATTTTTATAAGTTCCTTGGGGAATTTCTTAAGTTTATTCTTATACTATATTGCATCTTATGATGATGATATTTTTGTTTTATTATCACTACCGCCTGCTATTAGTAATATATGGGCTTCTTTTACAAAGCGACACTACCGATTCCCAGTGTGGCAAATGAGAGGACGCCCATTCAATTACTATGGGCTTCCTCTCATTTGCCACACAGGAATCGCTAGTGCGGCTTTGTAGACGAAGCCCATAGAGAGAGTAATCTCAGAATGTTTTGGAAAGACACATTCTTGGGCATTGCAAAATGTGTTAAAACTCGATACAGCTAAAACTAAATTGCTTTATTTTTGTACTTCCTTAGTCAGCGTGTCAAAAAATGTTATTCTTAAGACAGGGGAGTGCTTGGCTTTAGAAACTTCATCTAGGGTTTTATATTAGATTCACAATTAACAATGGGAAATCAGATTAATAATTTAAGCAGGAAGATATTCTTTAAACTAAAACAGCTTAGGGCAATCAGATCATCTTTTTTTTCTCTGTTTAATTTAGAGTATTGGCTCTGGCTATTATTTTACCACACCGGCCTCCCTCTTAGCCATCTCTCTCCTCTTCAATCAGTCCAAAACTCTGCTGCGTGACTCATTTTCCGCCAAAGTCACTATGCACACATTAGCCCCCTCCTTAAGTCACTTCACTGGCTTCCTATCCGTTTCTGTATTCAGTTTAAGCTTCTCATTGACCTATAAGTTCATTCACTCTGCTGCTCCCCAGTACCTCTCCACTCTCTTCTCTCCCTATGCCCCCCCTCGGGTACTCCGTTCTGTAGATAAATCTCTCTTATCCATCCCCTTCTCCTCTATTGATAATTCTAGACTCTGTTCCTTTTGTCTTGCTGCACCTCACGCCTAGAATAGACTTCCAGAGCCCTGTGCGCCTAGCCCCGTCTTTGGCCATCTTCAAATCCAAACTTAAAGCCCACCTCTTTACCACTGCTTTTGACTCCTAACCTCTACTCACTTGCCCTGTCCTTTATCCTCACCTCTTTATTCCCTTACCCTTAATTGTTCTGTCTGTTTACCTGTCTTATCTAGATTGTAAGCTCTTTGAGCAGGGATTGTCTTTTTTTGTGTGTATGATGTACAGCGCTGCGTATGCCTTGTAGCGCTATAGAAATGTTAAATAGTAGTAGTAGTAATAATATAGATTACTGTAGTTCCCTATATGCTGGTATCCATCAGACCCTTCAGGTAAGGTTGCAATTCTTGCAGAATTGCGCAGCTAGATTAATTTTTTGCTGCTAAAAGTTTGAACATGTTACTCCTTTATTGGGGGTTCTACACTGGCTACTGGCTGCTATTTAGGGCTAGAATATATTTTAAAGTTGTTTGATTTATAAGATTTTTTTAATGGTTGTTGTCCATTGGATCACACATTTTTAATGTCCTATCCATCATCATGTTGGCCCTCTAGATGTAATTATTCATTGAATTTAAGCCTTCTAACAGTTAATAAAATCCATTATAAATGTTTCTATGATAGCTCTTTTATTTGTTTTGTAGTTAAGCTATGGAACTCGTTCCCAATTCAACTCTGAGGTATAGAATATTATTTCCAGTTTCGAAGAACCTTGAAAACCTTTTTATATGATAAACACTTTGACCTATGAAATTTTAGACTGCAATTGCATTTTTATTGTAACCCACTATGATTCCTGTTGGAAATTAGCAGGATATAAAAGCTGGGAATGGAATATCAGCTCCCTACACTTGACAACTTTGTTTATTTACAGCTACAGCATTATGTGAGTAGTTTGCCCTGGGAGCAGCTTTGTGAGGATGTGCAAGAGACTTTATCAGAGGCTTATAATCTGGGTTCACAACAGCTAGTTTCCTTGGCCTTTCATCATACATTTCTTCTGGAAACAGCACCTGATTTGGACTTTGCACTTTTGACCTCTCTGATTTGTACATGCTTTAATTTTTGCTAAAGTGGATTATTGTAATATTCTATATGTAGGGTTACTGAAAAAGGTTACAAGTGGAGTGGAGGAGTGGTCTAGTGGTTAGAGCACCGGTCTTGCAATCCAGTGGTGGCCAAATCCCACTGCAGCTTCTTGTGATCTTGTGCAAGCCACTTAACCCTCCATTGCCTCAGGTACAAACTTAGGTTGTGAGCCCTCCTGGGACAGAGAAATATCCAGTTGTATCTGAATGTATCTCACCTTGAGCTACTACTGAAAAAGGTGTGAGCAAAATCTAAATAAAATAAATTGAAAAGGTTACAACTGTTAGAAATTATGACTCTACACTGGCTTTCAATAAAATTTAGGATTGCCTTGAACATTTTTTGCATGATTTTCAAAGCTCTGTTTCATGAGGCACCTCATTATATGAAGAACTTGTACCGTTATGTTTCTGGGCGACCTTAATGTTCATCTGCTCAAGGACTATTGACCTTGACTGATAAGGTGAGACCAGTAGTTACAGGTCAGCAAGCTTTTGCTTATTTCCTCCCTATTTATGGAATGCGTTGCCACTTCATTTTAGGCTGCAGAAGAATCTGCCAACTTTCAGAAAAAAGACATGGCTCTTTCAGCTGGCTTTTCTAGGTTAGAAATGATGAGGTCAATATTCAAAGTAATTTAACCGGCCAGAAACAGCTCCTGGCCGGTTAAATCGTTTGTTTGGGGCTAACTGGTCATATCCAGTGGTACTTAACTGGATAGCGCTGCTGATAATGTCCAGTTAGCGCAGAACTCAAAACTGGCTAGTTTGGGGGTGTTTCAAGGGCAGAGTTAGCACTTGGCATGTCACGTGCCAATATTTAACACTTAACCATCCATGGCAACCACATAAATAGAACCGCATAAAAGTCAGTCTTACCTTTATGCAGTTCACCAAAGCTGATTACTGTAAGATCCTACCTAAGCCTACACTACCCAAATTGCAAAGGACTGAAATACTACTACTACTTAACATTTCTAGAGCGCTACTAGGGTTACGCAGCGCTGTACAAATTAACAACTAAGGACGGTCCCTGCTCAGAAGAGCTTACAATCTAAAGGACGAAATGTCAAGTTGTGGTAGTCTAGATTTCCTGAGTAGAGGTGTTGTGATTAGGTGCCGAAAGCGACATTGAAGAGGTGGGCTTTGAGCAATGATTTGAAGATGGGTAGGGAGGGGGCCTGGCATATGGGCTCAGGGAGTTTGTTCCAAGCATGGGGTGAGGCGAGGCAGAAAGGGCGGAGCCTAGAGTTGGCGGTGGTGGAGAAGGGTACTGAAAGGAGGGATTTGTCTTGAGAGCGGAGGTTACGGGTAGGGACGTAAGGGGAGATGAGGGTAGAGAGGTAAGGAGGGGCTGCAGATCGAGTGCATTTGTAGGTTAGTAGGAGAATCTTGAACTGTATGCGGTATCTGATCGGAAGCCAGTGAAGTGACTTGAGGAGAGGGGTGATATGAGTATATCGGTCAAGGTGGAAAATAAGACATGCGGCAGAGTTCTGGATGGACTGAAGGGGGGATAGGTGGCTAAGTGGGAGGCCGGTGAGGAGTAGGTTGCAGTAGTCAAGGCGAGAGGTAATGAGAGAATGGATGAGAGTTCGGGTGGTGTGCTCAGAGAGGAAGGGGCAAATTTTGCTAATGTTGTAGAGGAAGAAGCGACAGTTCTTGGCTATCTGCTGGATGTGCGCAGAGAAAGAGAGGGAGGAGTCGAAGATGACACCGAGGTTGTGGGCAGATGAGACGGGGATGATGAGGGTGTTATCAACTGAGATAGAGAGTGAAGGGAAGGGAGAGGAGAAGTGGGTTTGGGTGGAAAAACAATAAGTTCAGGGTTGGACATCCAGGCAGCAATGTCGGATAAGCAAGCCGATACTTTGGCCTGGGTTTCCGTAGTGATGTCTGGTGTGGAGAGATAAAGCTGGGTGTCGTCAGCATAAAGATGATAGTGGAGACCATGAGATGAGATCAGGGAGCCTAAGGAAGAGGTGTAGATTGAAAAAAGAAGGGGCCCAAGGACAGATCCCTGAGGAACTCCAACAGAGAGTGGGATAGGGGAGGAGGACGAACCATGAGAGTGTACTCTGAAGGTACGATGGGAGAGATAAGACGAGAACCAGGAGAGGACAGAGCCCTGGAACCCAGAGGAGGACAGTGTGTCAAGAAGTAGGTTGTGATTGACAGTGTCAAAAGCGGCGGATAGGTCGAAGAGGATGAGGATGGAGTAGTGACCTTTGGATTTGGCGAGGAACAGGTCATTGCAGACTTTAGATAGTGCCATTTCAGTCGAGTGTAGGGGGCGAAAGCCGGATTGAAGTGGATCGAGGATGGCATGAGAGGAGAGAAAATCAATGCAGCGGCTCTGAAAGGTGCATTCAAGTATCTTGGAGAGGAAGGGTAGGAGGGAAATGGGGCGGTAGTTGGAGGGACAGGTAGGGTCAAGAGATGGTTTTTTGAGGAGTGGTGTGACCACAGCATGCTTGAAGGTGTCCGGGTCAGTTGCAGTGGAGAGAGAGAGGTTGAGGATATGACAGATGGTGGGGGTGATAGTAGGAGCGATGGTGTTAAGTAGGTTGGTGGGGATGGGGTCTGATGAACAGGTGGTGGATTTCGAGGAGGAGAGGAGATGGGCGGTTTCCTCTTTGGTGATATCAGGAAAAGAGGAGGAGGCGGCCTGGGTTGGTTGGTTGAGAGAGTGGGTTATAGGATGAAGAGGAGGAGAAGGTTTGGTGGTGAATTCAAGGTTGATCTTCTGGACCTTGTCACGGAAGTAGTCGGCCAGAGATTGAGGAGAGAGTGAGGGGGGGGGGAGCAGAGGGTACTTTGAGGAGGGTGTTTGAGGGTGGCGAAGAGACGATGAGGGTTAGAGCTGAGGGAATTAGTCAATTGGGTGTAATAGTCCTGTTTGGCGAGGAATAGGGAGGATTGGAAGGAGGATAGCATGAATTTGAAGTGAATGAAATCAGTATGGGTCCGAGATTTCCTCCAGAGGCGTTCAGCCGAACGGGCGCAGGAGCGAAGGTATCGGGTGCCAAGGGGTCAGACAGGGCTGGGGATTAGTACGCCTTGTGGGACGGGAGATGGACGGTGCAAGGGTGTCTAGAGCAGAGGAGAGAGTGGCATTGTAAGTGGAGACAGCTTTGTCAACAGATTCGGAGGACATGATGGAAGGGAGGAGATCAGAGATACTAGAGGATAAGGTGAGGGGGTCAACAGCTTGGAGATTTCAGGAAGTAGTATTTAGTGTTGGGCGAGATTGAGGGGGGGTGCTGAAGTGTGAATGTGATTAGGTGATGGTCAGAGAGAGGAAGAGCTGATGCGCGGAAATTGGAGGGTGAGCAAGTAGAAGAGAGGACGAGTAGGGGTGGAGGAGCTCAGTTGGAAGTTGAAGGAGGAGGTAAGAGTGAGGAACTGAGAAACATATCAGTCGGATGGGTTATCAATGTGTATGTTGAACTCACCAAGAATGAGGGATGGGGATGAGGGCTCAAGAAAAACGGAGAGCCAGGCAGCCGGCTTCTCTTATATAAGTGCACAACTATGGAATGGGCTCCCAAAATCTGTGAAAACAATCCATGACCACTTGAACTTCAGGAAATCATTAAAAACCAACCTCTTCAAAAAGGCCTACCCCAACGACCCCATGTAACCCTCTTCACCTACCAACAGAGCATGATTATGATCGCACAGGACAACACACAATCTTCATCCATTTCGACCCTCCACTTATACCTCATACGATCACTATACAACTTTGTATTTGTTATCCACTGACTGGGCAAACGCCTTTGACGGTACTATGTAAGCCACATTGAGCCTGCAAATAGGTGGGGAAATGTGGGGTACAAATGCAATAAATAAATAAATAAACAAGTGCTGAATATTGACACTTAAACAGCTATGTTTTTGCTGGCTCCATAAACCTGGAAATTCAGTGCTAGAGCCCGGATATGGCCTGACATTGAATTTCTGAGGATAACACTGGTGGCAGTCAGCAAAATGCTGATTGCCGTCGGCTGAAAATCGGGCCTGATTTTTGTAGGAATATTCTGTACTTTATGAGGCATATTTTCAAAGCACTTTGGGAGGCTAAGTTCCATAGGTTTCTATGGAACTTTGGGAGGCTAAGTGCTTTGAAAATATGCCTCTATGTTTGTTTTTCTATGTATTTAGGTTAGTAAAAATATTGATTAGAGATCATATCTCTTTATTTTTATTATATTGTTAGATGTATTTTATTTATTTGCTGTGATATGATGCTGATGTGACAGTTAGTTTGATTATGGCTTGTAACTTGCCTCAAACTTAAATATTGTTAAATAAATAAATGCAAGAATATAGGCACCCACATGGCTCAGATTCACAGACAACCACCTAATGTTGGTACCAGCTGTTCCTAGGGCATTGCAAGAATCCAGATAGGCTGGCTGGCTGAGGGGACTGACAATAGAGACTAGTCTGCAATCCTGTTCTCCTCCTCTCATCTCCCTTCCCTCGCCATTCCTCTTACTCTCTTCTGCTAGTACTAATCTGTATACTTAAATTGTGCCAGTTTCCTTCTTGGCCAGTAATCAGTGCCAGTCTTAGACATGCTGGGGGAGAAACAAAGGGGAAGGCACCCTATGCCCTATCCTCCCCCTACATTATCCTCAGACTAATAGTACAACCACACATAATGCAACATGAAGAGCTCCAAGGCATATGAGTCAACTTTTCAAAATTATTGGGGGTGCTAAGCCTGGTGGAAATAACCCTTCCTTGGACCCATACAATGATTTTTCTCAATATTGGGGGTGCTCAAGCACCCACAGAGTCGGCTCCTATGCTCCAAGGTACATAGAACATAGAAATCAGAATTGAGAGATCCAGTCTGGGATGTCCTCAGTTCTACTGGTATTTAAGAAAAGGATCTGTGAGAGTACAAATGTATTTGTCAGCATGTGCAGTGGGAGCAACCACTTATACAAAGATACACATTGAAAAAATAAATGGCACAGACCTGGCAGCTTCTATGTGGTGATATTGGCACTTACAAGTGGAACTTTTACCTGTAGCTGCCCTATTGTACAACCCAGCCCTAGCTGGCTAAATGTAATTAAAAACAAATGGCAAAAAAGTACAAGGAACCTTCAAATTAAGGGTGTCTCAGCTTGACTTTATTAATCAGACTCGACACGATTCGTGTTTCGGCTGAAACCACCTGCGTCAGGGGTCTAGGCAAATAGACATAGATAAATATATGAAAATGAATCATGAATGGTATGGAAATAAATAGCTTATAAATATGAACCATAAGTATTATAAAAATAAACATAAAAACCATAAATATGATGTATGACATTTATAAAAATCCATAAAAAAAGGTATAACACTTATTTTAAAAATTCATAAATAAACATAACATTCAAGAGCCATGCAGTAGTTGGGCGATAACTCCATTCTGGCGCACGTTAGGTATGCAAAGACGCTTACATAGCTTAGTAAAAGGACCCCATAGTTCATGAAGTTTAGTGCCTGCTGAGTTACTTAATCTGCTTAAAAATGAGGCGTTTTGTATGTATTTGTGTTCTTTGCATTTCAGTATTATGTACCTTGCTTTGTGATAAACTAATATACATTAAGGGCAAATACCGCAAGCTTAACATAACAGACCATAACAAAACAATTATAATAACATTTATATTCTGCTAATACCAAAACGTTCTACTCAGATTACAATAATAAAATAAACTAGAACATGTCTAGGAATTACATGATAGAATAAAAGCAAAGAAAAATGATACTAATGTTTCTAACACAAACTTCTGAAATAAAGGAAGTCTTCACTGACCTCCGAAAGGTATAATAATTCAAAATGAACTGTAAATCCCTAGGTAAAACCTTCCATATTTTTACAGCTTGATATGCAAGAGAGATTTGAAATAATCATGTGTTTCTTCCCTTTTAGTTATATTAGTGGATAAAAAAGGAATGATTACAACTCCTTTGCTCCCTAACAGGTTGATCAAATCAAAATGAAGCATACATATATGGTGGTAGAACACCAATATGGTGTTACACCACCATATATGTATCTTGTGAAGGATGCAAAGGAATGTAAAAATAATTCTCCTCTCCATAAATAGCCAATGTAATCTCTGATAGAAAAGATTAATCTTTCACCTTTTGACAGGGTGAAAATGAATCTTTCTGAGGTATTTTGTATAGTTTGCAGCTTTCTCAGTAACTTTCATGAGCATTCCAATTATATTACATTACAGTAATCCATCTGTGCTAACACCAGCGCCTATACCAATAATCTGAATTGATCCACCTCAAAATATTTCCGAATGCAGTCTACACATTAACAGGAATGATTTCTTAATCAATTGATGAGTTTGAAGTTAAGAGCTTGTTAACCAATTAATTTGAATGCACATCTCAGTAGCGAGCCCAAATTTGGGTGCCATATGTAGAATCCGGGGAAAATGCTGTTCTATACACTGAAGACACTTATTAAAACTCAGTCTAAACAATCAAGTTTCAAAGGCTTCGATCTAGCCAGATACTTACTAGCTGGTTAGATCCATCTGAAAATTGACCTCCTTGTTAACATTTGGAAGTTATTAGACTATAATAACAATAAGAAGGAAGGGAAATATTGAAGTATGGAAATGCAGAAAAAGTTAAATATTTGCTTTTATGATTTAAATTTTAGCCCTGCTCTTCACCTCTAAGCCCAATCATTCTTTCACATCAAAACATTCATTCATTAAATATTTGCTCCAGATGATTTCTATCTAAGAGTCTCATGGATTTTCATAGTATTATAGTTATGCATAAGTCAACATTCAATTACAGACCCATGGAGAAACACCACTAAAAGTTAATTATGGTTCATTCCTGATATCAAGATTAATAATAAAATGTATTCTAATTGGACCACTTGTAAACCAAGGGGATATGGGTTTTATGATAAATTTTGAATGCCTCAAGAGAGTATCTCAGTTTCATTAGTTCAAGAAAATGTTCACTTGAATACAATGTTTTAAATGGATACAACTAGGAGAATCTATAATGCATCTTAAAATTTAATTGAAGGAGTTGAATAAAAGTTCAGATGATCTTAAGATCTTAGAATCAGTATTTGCTTCAGGTCACCTGGCTCCAAACCTAAATAAAATGTTTTAAATTGAGAAAACTTACCTGCATTGGTTTGGAGAAAGTGTGGAAGAACAAATTGAATTGTAAGGGTGGTGACATTCCATGGGAACAATATTAAAGAAAGAATGTGTTCTGTGCTGGTACAATACATTCCATATCTTGTATTGCCAGATCTTTTCAGGATAATGTAAGCTTGGAGAAGCTATGCTGAATTTGTCATATGGAAGTTTTCTCATTGACTTTTATACGTTAAAAATATACTCAATTTTGGATTAAAGTTTGGGAACATTTTTTGAGAGTTTGGGATTGGCTAATAATGGACCTCTTTTATCAAGCCATGTTAGTGGTTCTTGTACAGCAATGCCGACAAAGCCCATTCAAAGTGAATGGGCTTTGTTGGCATGCCGCACCAGGAACTGCTAGCACATTTTGATAAAAGAGGCCCAATGTTTCTTTTGGATTATATTTTAAACCTATTATTTTACATATTAGGTTGTCCTTGATTATTAGACCTATTCCTCCCACTTCCACTTGTAAGATAATATATAATATTCTATTCTCCACCAATTTAATATAATGTAATATGATAAGAATAAGAATATGTAAGAAAAGGGGGAATTAAATAATATATTTGTTGAATTACATTAACCTGCACTGTAAGGTTTAAGGACTTGTGCTCAGAACATAAAGACCATATATTTAACTTTAAAATGTTTATTTATAATATAAGTAATGTAATAATATTAAAGAGAGAGGAAGTTTTTAGGAATCTTTCACAAGGGAAATGTGCTTCAAGATTATAAATTAGGCTGGATTAATGGTAACTCACTTTGATGGAGGCTGCTGGTTGGGGTGATGAAGAAGATCCTTGCTGGAAAAGAAGTCTGTTTGTTGCAGAGTTGTTGCTGGAGCCTAGAGAGAGTATTATCTTGGATATGTGTGAAGTCTAGCAAGGTCCATGGAGGTGCAGATCAGGAATAGCAAAGAGGCAGAGCAAAGAGCCAAGAGAGCGAACTGAAAATGTTCCAGGCTTTTTATAATCTCTTGTTGGACCATAGGCTGAAGTTAGGTGGGGTGTACTCGATTCAATGAAAACTCATGGATAGCTGAAATCTAGTTTCATCTAGTTTTGAGATGGAGCATGGTAACTGGTCGCATATTTAATGACATCATAAGACTTTCTGTCTGGACATCTGCTGGTAGATACACATCCATATTTGACAGGGTTAAAAGAGTCTGGCATAGATGGGTTTCTTTTGTCAGATTAGGTGAGTAGATGGGCTTTCAGTCTCTGAGTCATTGTCTGAGAATAGGTGGAGTTTCACTGTCTTTGTTAACTCCAGTTTCTGTGATTGCTGTCCATCTTCAGATTTTTGTTCTTTGGAGATGTGTTGATGGACTTAGGTATCCACCCAGCTAGTTTTTGTTACATGGGAGGGTGATGGTCAGAAAAGTTTATCTGATACTGTTCCAATAAGTGTTTGCAGCTGTATATTTTACATATATCTGATTCCAGCAAAATCAATAACTCTGACAATTAAGTTTATATTATGCGACACACTTACTAACCATAAAACATAAATGTATATTGATGTCACATGCTAAGTTGTCCTTGATTATTATACTTATTCTTCCCGCTTCCACTTTAAATAAAACTTACTAACCAGAAAACATAAATGTACATAGATGTAAATTACTGGAGGAATATGGTATGTTTGGTTTATAAATGTTAAAAGTGGCTGTGGAAAATCATACCCTCCTGTTAACAGGGTTTTAGCGTGTGCTAATGTAAGTGTAGGCCCAAGCATTAAAACAGCCCGTATGGTTAAATTCCTGTGCTTAGCACGGGAAGGGATGGGGACTGGATATGGACTGCATATTGAAATTAGTGCCCAGTAATTTGCACATGCTAAATGTCAAATACACAGGTGGGGCAGGTACAGTTAATAAACACACACGAAAAACTCTCTTGTCAGTTGCAACGTACTTCATATAATACTGTATTCCTGTGAAGTGCAAAAGGAATATTATTGAGAAAGGGAAAAGCCTCTGTGCCCAAGCCTCCATTCAATATATATTTTAAATAGGGTCTAGAGGAAATCACATGGGTCAACTGTCTTCATCGGCATAAAAATACCCTTATCTCTTTTACTCTATATTACTAAAAATGTCACAGGAAAAACAAACTCATGGATCTAAAAAATAGAAGTGAAAAAATACTTAACTTAAACTTCTAAATGAAAGTAGACATAAAAGTGCAGGGTAGGTCAGTCTCATCGACTGTGGCCAAGGTGTGCATGACATCAATAACTTTGAGCACTGCGTGACTTCAATGTGTCGTACTTCATAACATACTGAATGCATTATTATATGAAGTACGTTGCTACTGACATAAAGAGAGGTTTTCGTTTGTGTTTATATATCAGACTCTCTTATCCTTTGTTGTTGATTAATACAGGTATAGTTAATGTCACTTCAAGAGGTGATGTTAGGTGCATTCACAGTAATCCCTTTTATGGTTTATTTGTTTCATGGAAATGGCAAAAAGCAGTGTGCAATAATTAAAATAACTAACTGGACCCAAAGCTGCCTCTTTCTTTGCCCCACTTAGGCTGGTGGGCTAAAGCAGCAATGACAACAGGGCTTCGTTCAGCCCTGAGCAATGGACCATACCCCTTCAACTAGGAAGTGTTACTGTGGAGGCAGAGCAGCGTTCCGAATCTGAAGCCTTGAGTCAGCATTCGGCATCTCTGCTGGGTAGCCTGTCACTTGCGGTGTCCAACCGCAAAAAGGTAGATAGATCTCCCCTCATTGAAGCCATCCTTGAAGGGCATTGCAGCCTGAATTGGGGTCAGAAGCCTTCCAGAGAACTGTTGAAGGAATTGGAGAAACCGGTAGCTATAACCTTATGTTCATTACTGTGGGATATTATGCATGACTTAAACTCCTCGCTGTAAAAACATTGTTGGTTAAAGAGTGGAAAACTACATGCAGAGTTATAGAATACACCTGCTCTGTGGCTAACTTAGGTGCTCGTATTTACACCAAGTTTTATTTGGCATAAATGGCTGTGCCTAGAGTTAGACATTGTCATGGCTGCTCAGCATATTCTATATACCACGTGGAAATTTAAGCTTATTCTATAACGGTGATTATCCTAGGTCAGCTGCCACCCGGGCGGATCGCTGATACGCACCCCCCCCCCCCGGGTGCAGCACAACCCCCCCCCCTCCTTGTGCAATGACACCCCCCCCCCAGCGCATCACCCCCCCCCCCCCCCCCCCCGGTGCATTCTTGGCTGTTGGGAGAAGCGGCGCGTCTCTTGGCTCCACTGTCTCCCTGTTCCCTCTGCCCCGGAACAGGAAGTAACCTGTTTCGGGGCTGAGGGAGCAGGGAACCAGCAGAGCCAACAGGTATGTGGCTGCTCTCTGTACCCCTCCAGCGGCATTAACCTGGGGCGGACTGCCCCCACCTCCCCGCCCTTGGTATGCCACTGTTCTATAAAGTATGCCTAAATTAAGGCATACTTTATTGAATATGTTTAGGTGAATTTCATTTCAGTGCAGAATTTTAAGGCATGATATATAGAATCTAATGCTATATTCTTATCAAAATGTATTTTGCAACTTAAATTGCATTTTGTAAGGAGTTGTTTCTCTTGTATTGCAGAAGTCCTTTAAGAGGTTTTGTTTTAATGAGAATTGTTCTGATAACAAAGTTTCTAATAAAAACTGAATAATTAAAGAAACAAAAATTGTAAAGGCAGTTTTCAAAGAATTTATTGCAGTGTGGGGTACTTTTGCCTGCCCTGAAATTGGACAGAGCTGGGATGGGGGGTGATGGAGCTGGCAGGCAAAGCATGGGTTCAGTTTGAATTGCCCCTGCATGATTTACAGTGTGAAATTTGCATCTGCTACAAAGTATCTGTAGTTCTGGCCAGATCTTCATTACAAGTGTGTGTGTTTGTTTGTTTGTGTGTATGTATGTGTGTGCATGCACACACATGGCTAGGTGGGCTTTTGAGAAAGTGCTTGCAAAAAATCCTTTTCAAAGTTTAAAGATTTTTCTCCTATATATTTTTTTAATAGCAAGCTACTTAATCTCAACCTGTATTTCGAAAGTGCAAGTTCTAGCTATGATCTAAAAATCAAAATGTCATGCCTTTTCTTTTGAGAGCATATAAATCTCTTCAATAATCCTGGTTTTAGTATAGCAAAGGTTGTTCAAATCTAAGCAAAGCTCCATAAAAACAATCAGAAAATATCAGAGAACTACATGGAAATAGTATGTTTAGGTTTGGTAGTGCCACACAGAAAATATGTTGTTTTAAAAATAGCAGTTTACAATAAGATACAACATTTTTAGCAGAAGGGGCTTCATGTGGTAAACAGTACAAAGAAATCAGCAAACACAAACAAATGTAGAAAAAAATATTATTTTTATAGTAAAGTATTGTACTGCAGTAATGTCGATTAAATATTAATGAGCAGTTTTGTGAACGTGTGTGATAAAGGCTTATTTTTCAATCTGCCCAACTAGCCAGAATTCCATGTGGTGATAGTGGCTTAAAGGGGTTGCTGACCCCATCGTTCAATTCTCCTCCCCAGGGAAAGTTTG
Organism: Microcaecilia unicolor; assembly: GCF_901765095.1. Classification (NCBI taxonomy): domain Eukaryota; kingdom Metazoa; phylum Chordata; class Amphibia; order Gymnophiona; family Siphonopidae; genus Microcaecilia; species Microcaecilia unicolor. Next base: position 124,166,979 of record NC_044033.1, read on the forward strand.
GTTTCCTGGTGGGTAGTATCCCACTCTTCTCCTAGCAATTGTTAGTGGCTACCTCCATGGAGCTGAAAGACTTAGAGGGGCATAATTGAACGAAAACGCCTATCTCCATGGGCGTTTATCTCCAAGAACGGGTCCGTGAAGGGGCGGACCGAACCGTATTTTGGGAAAAAATAGATGCCCATGTTTTATTCAACGATGTGTGAGCTGGGCGTTTTTGTTTTTCAGCGATAATGGAAAATGAAAGCGCCCAGCTCAAAAACGAATAAATCCAAGGCATTTGTTCGTGGGAGGGGCCAGGATTCGTAGTGCACTGGTCCCCCTCACATGCCAGGACACCAACCGGGCACCCTAGGGGGCACTTTTACAAAACCAAACAAAAAGGTAAAAGAGCTCCCAGGTGCATAGCACCCTTCCCTTGTGTGTTGAGCCCCCCAAATCCCCCTCAAAACCCACTGCCCACAAGTCTACACCATTACTATAGCCCTAAGGGGTGAAGGGGGGCACCTACATGTGGGTACAGTGGGTTTGGGGGGGGTTGGACGACTAATAAGCATTAAGCAGCACAATTGTAACAGGTAGGGGGGATGGGCCTGGGTCCACCTGCCTGAAGTCCACTGCACCCCCTAACAACTCCTCCAGTGACCTGCATACTGCTGTCAGGGAGCTGGGTATGACATTTGAGGGTGAAAATAAAAAGTTGAGAAACTTCATTTTTTGTGGTGGGAGGGGGTTAGTGACCACTGGGGGAGTCAGGGGAGGTCATCCCCGATTCCCTCCAGTGGTCATCTGGTCATTTAGGGCACTTTTTGGGGCCTTATTCGTGAAAAAACAGGGTCCAGGAAAAGTGTCCTAAATTCTAGCTAAAAACGCATACTTTTTTCCCATTATCGGTGAAATGCGCCCATCTCTGTTCGGCAGATAACCACGCCCCAGTTCCGCCTTCGCCACACCTCTGACACACCCCCATCAACTTTGTCCGCATCCGCGACGGATTGCAGTTGAAAACGTCCAAAAATCGGCTTTCGATTATACCGCTTTATTCGTTTTTGTGAGATAAACGTCCATCTCCCGATTTAGGTCGGAACTTGGGCGTTTTTCTCGTTCGATTATAAGCAGGTTAGTAACCTATGGAACTTTGCAAGTCTAAGTGCTTTGAAAATGAGTCGTATGGAGGAGTCAGCATGACACTGTGCTGTACAGGGCCTACTCTGAAAGTTAGCCTGACCAAGGCTTCAGGGCCAAACCAGAGCATAGCCTAACGAACTGTGTCATGCTGAGAGAGGAGTAGCATAATAGTAAGAGCAGCAAACTGAGAACCAGGGAGCCCCATTTGAAATCTCACCGTGGCTTCTTGTGATCTTGGACAAGTCTCTGAAATCTCCATTGTCTCATCTACAAATTTGCCATCTGATATTCAGCCCTTGGCGGTCAGTGTTATTTTGCATGCTAACCGCCGCAGGCAGATGTAACCCAAGATGTTGAATGCTGGACCATGTCTGAGCACCATTATTAAATATCCAGGTCTAAATCAAGATAGAGGTAGAAGCTTATCAGCCTAGAGTATTTAAAAGGATAGTAGCAAGGCTCAAACTTTGTCCTAAAAGAAAGTTATTTTCTGTTCTTTGCCTGCTGGAGAGATAGCACTGCTACTGACCTGAATTAAGTGTTACTTAAGGTGTGAGCAAGTAGAATAGTTGCAAAGGTTACTAAGGGCAATTTGATTACTCATTTAGCTTCAAAGTGTCTGTTTGAAGCAGTCCCCTTAGAATCAAAACTATATAGAGAGGAAAGGTCCCACTTAACTTTCATTCTAAGAAATTCTGAGAGAAGAGAGCATTTCTTTGGGTAAGTGACATTATTTTGCTCTGTGCTTGGTAATTTAAAGATTGGGTTTAAAATAGGAACTGTAGGTTATTGATTAACACATGCATTTGCAAGCCTCCCTTCAAATGTGCTGTAGTATTTTGCAATATTTGAAGATGATTAAACCAAGACATGTACAACCTTTATTAAAATTTTCTTTGCTGAATATACATTTTTTAAATAAATAAAAATGTGTTTAATCACTCTTAAAAAATAGAAAATAGTCCTTAAAGAAATATGAACCTTAAAACATAAATTTGAATCTAAATAAACTCCTAAATTCCTCACTAAGGAGCCCTTTTACAAAAGGATGGTAGGGCGCAGGAAAACAGCACTATCGCCAGGCGTGCCCAGCAGTAGATCTGTTTTTGGTGCGTGCCATTTCCCGAGCTGACTGTTGGGTCACCTTTTCTATCTATTTGGTCTCCTTAAGATCATCAGATATGATCACCCCCATCCAGATCCTCTTTCACGCACAGAAGTATTTTACCCGCTAAATTTTACCACTCCCTCAGATTTTTGTAGCATTAAATCCTAGCTTCCAAATTCTAGACTATTCTTCAAGCTTTGATAGGTCCCTCCTTATGTTATCCACACCATCATGGGTGTCTACCCTATTGCAAATTTTGGTATCATCTGCAAAGAGGCAAACCTTACCAGATAGCTCTTCCATAATATCGCTCAGAAAAATGTTAAAAAGAACCAGCCTAAGGACTGATCTTGCAGCAAACCACTTGTAACATCCATTTCCTCAGAATGAGCTCATTTACCATTACTCTTTGTAGCCTTCCACCCAACCAGTTTTTGGCCTAGTTAGTCATTTTAGAACCCATACTGAGGGCACTCAGTTTATTTAGAAGTCATCTGTATGGAACTATACTATAAAGGCTTTGTTAAATTTTTAGTACTCCACATCTAGTGCTCTCTCTCAATCCAATTCTCTGGTCATCCAATCAAAAAAATTAATCAGATTTATCTGACAAGATGTACTTCTAGTAAAATCATGCTGCCTTGGGTCCTGCAATATATTTGTTTTCAGAAACCTCACTATTCTCTGTTTTAGAAGTGTTTCCAATAATTTACTTAACACAGAGGTCAGACTAACTGGCTTGTAGCTCCCAGCCTCCTCCTTACTTCATGCAGGACTACACCCAACTATAGAGAAGCATTGAAAATGTCAGACAGTGGAGCCATCATACATAAGAACATAAGAGTAGCCATACTGGGTCAGACCAATGGTCCATCTAGCCCAGTATCCTGCTTTCCAAAAAGTAGCCAAGTCAGGTCACAAGTACTTGGCAGAAATCCAATTAGTAACAACATTCCATGCTACCAATCCTGGGGCAAGCAGTTGCTTCCCCATGTCTGTCTCAATAGCAGGCCATGGACGTTTCCTCCAGGAATATGTTTTGTAGCAAATTAACTAGAGGAGCCTGATAGTAATTGAATACATGAAATGTATGAAGTTTATTAATTGTTAGGTGGCATTTGAACAATATGTAATCATATCAGATTTTACTGGGCTCTTTTGATCTTGTAAACTTCGCTGAACTCATGAGGCTAGCACGGTATATAAGCACTCAATGTGTAATGTACATCTCAAACATTTTATTTTAGGAGTTCTAGGGTGGCCATTGATTTGCATAATTTAAAGAAGAGGCAAATAATTCCTGATCTTTCTGCTTCTCTTTCAAACATTTAAATGTCGAAAAATTAAAAATGCTTGGAATAGAAGCTGAAACACCCAGAACTAGCTTACCCATGAATGGATTCAGAGATGGTCTTGATCTAAAAGCAGCAGCCGCATCCTGAAGCAAACCAAATCTGCTTTACATTTTTGTATGACTGTCCAGGGTGAAAACTGGTACAGTGTAATTTAAGAAACTTTCCATCTCCCAGGATATGAAACACTGAAATTAACTTTGAATGGCTACCACTATAGTTTGCTTCTGCTGTTCCTTAGCATAGTAACAGATGGCAGATAAAAACCAGCATGGTGCATCTACTGTGCTCAGCAAGGTGGCTAGAATCGTCCTGTCACTCTGTGCAGAACAGGCTTATGTCTTGGTTTAGTATCTACCAGACCCTCCCTCTCTGTTCAAAAAATAAGAGGGTCAATGGAAGGGGTAAATTAAGAGACAGTAGAAATGTGCTAAGTAGAAGGCTGGGATGATATGAATTCATAAATACATTCAAAGTGGATAGTAACTCAGGTTGATGTTATTGCTTTTTAAATTACTGTAGGCAGCATAGCTGAAGATCCTATAAGTAGAGTATTTAAATTGTCTAGTTGAGTTGATTTGTAATGGAATGACAGTAAGTTTCTGAACAACTTAATGATATACCATGAATGTAAAGAGAGAAATCACTTATAAATGGAGTGGTTCAAAAGATTGTTAAGTAGTGACTTTATTTGCATAAATGCTAGTAATCAGGATTAAATAGTATAATTTCTCTCTTATTTTAAGTTATGCCATGTGACAAACTATATTGACTTGTATTATCTATAATACATGATCTTTGAAGTGTTGCAAAACTCCTGTTCTTTTGACATCTCAATTCCAATTTCTAGGTTCTATTTAAAACGGGGCTGACTGTGATAGGTAATTTCAGGGGCATAGTTTAGTATTGTATTTTATAAAACACCTGAGTTCATGCATTGAGTAGATAAACATATTTACATCTTCAGAGCAGTTAGTTGTAAATTTGTGCAAGAGCATTTGTATTGTACACTGTTGAGGAGAGTTCTGGTGCCAATATTGTAAAATAAACGAAGCAGATCATTGAAAAACCAAAATATATTTTATTGATCAAAACCAATTAAAATATGTAATTATTCATCTTTGCACCATATAATCAAAAAGATCATTCACCTCGTCATTTGGAACTGAAATAAGAAAAGGTTTTAATACCTTCAGAAGGGAGCAGGAACCAAACTATGGGCCCTTTAACTGAAATGCATTAGGCACTTAGGACTAGATTTAGTAAATAGTGCTCAAGAAATCCACACGGAGCGCTATTCTGTAAACGGTGCTCCAATTGGCTTAGAGCCAATTTCCATGCCTAACTTTGGGCCTGGGGATTTACACCAGCTGAAACGGGAGTAAATCCTGGTGCATAATTTAGCCACAGATCCCCAGTATTCAGTAATACTGCGCACATCTTCAGTGAATGCCCCTGACCTGCCCATGCCCCTCCCGTGGCCAGGCCCCTTCTGAGTTGCATGTAGATCTTTATAGAATAGTGCTCAGTAATTTGCACACACAAATGCAAATTGTCAATTAATACCAATAATTGTTAGCACCTAATTATTGGTGCTAGTTGGCTTGTTAGCCAATTTAGTTGCACATGGAAATTTGTGTGACATTTATGGAATCTGGAGGTTAACATGCAGTTTAGCATGTGTTAACCAATACTGCACAGGCATGGTAACAAGCTATGCATTATGTTAGCTTTGAGTTGCTCCAGTGCCTTTAAATCTTCACCTGAGAATATCCCTTATTTCAAAAGCAGCGCAACGGCCTGTAATTACAGCCACATGAGAAGCCTTTTGGGTACTGGACCCTATTGTAGTAGAAGATTCCAAAATGTCCCAAATAGCATCCATTTGGAACAATTCAGATATTCTTATAGCTAAAAGCACCCTGTCAGTCCCTCCCTTCTCGCGCCCACCACATCTCTCCCTTCCCAGCTCCGCAAAGGCCTGCAGTTCCCTTCCTCCCTCTGCTCCCTCCTGTGCCTTAAAATCACTTCCAGGCACAAAAAGCAAACCAAGATGGAGTATGAGTGGAAACCTGATCAGCAAGAACTCCAGCAAATCTTATAGCTTCTCAAGGAGTCGCAGTCTCCAGACACGTCCACCCAGCAATCCATTCAATAAGTATCCTTTCCGCTGTTGCCATCGCTGGAGCCCCGTGTGAACCGGAGCCTCATGCTGTGACGTGCTGGGGTGGGAGATGGGTGCCTCAGAGCTGCACTCTCCATTGGGTCCCTGCCCCCATGCCACAGTCTGCAGCTTCCTGGCGGATGTTTTGTTTTGTGCCGAAATTAACAATGAAACTCTGCATGGCAGTGGGCAGGCTTTGTACAGTGGTAAAGGGAAGGTCCGGCATTGGCGGGAGCTGCCTCTGTCCGGGACCTGTTCTGCTCCCAGTGTATTAGGCCTTGCTCTTGGGAGGCCGAGCTGGGTGAGTCCTCAGTTTGTAGAGAGAGAAATATAACTATATATGTGCAAGTACTCTTTTGACTTTACATCTGTTTCAAGTCAGAGCAAAGTACCTTTACCTTTCTTAATTTTAAATCTTGCGTACAGTAGCACATTGGCATTTGCTTAGTTGTACAATATTTCCTGGTGTTACCACTGTTTAGGATCGTATGTTTCATGTTCTAGATTCATGATCTAACTAGTAAGAAGACACGATTGGGGCCCTGCTTTCTTCTTAATCGTCCGCTTCCTTGAAAAAGCAGCAGCACATGGTAGATAACAGTGGTGAGACACTGCCACCCCAGTCAGAGTGCATACAGTGTGTGCTGCTGATGTGGTGGGTACTTCTTAGCCTTAAGTCATTAAGGGCTCCTTTTACAGAGCTGCGGAAAAAAGGGGCCCTGCCCTGCGGTAGCATCGGTGCATGGATTTCCTGTGTACCGAGAGGCCCCTTTTACCACAGTGGATAAAAGGCAGCAAAAAAGGAACTGGCTGCGCGGTAAGTACACATTTCCCATGTGGCCATTTCCTGGAGATCCCTTACCGCCTCCTATTTAGGACTAAATACACTTTGGGGTCCTTTTACTAAGGTGGGCTAAATGCTAAGATGCTCATTATATTCCTACAGGCTTCTTAACATTTATCATGTGCTAATTGTTAGAGCGCCTTAGTAAAGCTTTTGAAGGAAGAGTCATATTCTGGATCTGAACGAGAGGGCTCTGGCTTTGAAAGCTTGTCAAAAATGTACTAAGTTAGTGCGATAAAAAAGGTATCACCTTATTTTGCTTTCATTTGTTTTAATTCTATTTATTATCTTTTAAAGTGGACTAACAGAGCTACCACACTACTTTATCCAAAGTATGTATGGTCTTTCTGTTTACCAATTCTTTACTTGAATGCAGCTGGAACATGTAATAAAGCATAAGTGTGATTATAAGTATTCAGGAATTAGACCATTGTTGGAGGCTGGAAGCCGTTGCTCTCAAAATAATTTCTCTCTTCAAAATTGCATTGTGTATTTATAAATTGCTCCATTATGGCTCATGGAAAAGATTCCTTGATATAAAGAAAATATAGGAAAAGAAGGCAAGGGATCTCTCGTGGACCATATCTGGGAAAGTTTTGGTTACAGGTTCCCAGTTTCTCCTGACTTGCCTCAGTGACACAGTCCTTATATTTTTCAATGTCATAGAGTTTTGTGGACCTAAATGAAGTAACCCATGGTAATTCATGTTGGTCTTGCAAACCAGATATTGGCATTCTTTCCCATATGATGTTTTTTTTTGTCCTAATTTATAGTTATTCTGGTCAAAAGTGTTACTGAGGTTCTACTAAAACTGGATCAGGTGCTCTAGTTCAAAATTACGTTTGATACAGTCTTGGAAGAGTGGTTTTATAATTTTGGTTTCAGCATAGTCATTATAGTTTAGATCAAGGGAAGAAATGTATGTATATACATTGCATTTTCAACTCTATCCCCCCGCTTTAGCTATAGGAACAGCACCTGGCTGGTTAAATGGCACTTAACTGGCTATCTGGTGATATTTAGCAGGGGATAACCGGCTATCTCCTGCTAAATATTCCAGGTTAGCGATTAGGAGATAACTGGCTATATCACGTGGTATAGCCAGCTATCCCCAAATGTTCAGCGCAAAGCCGGCTATTGTAAGTGACCATATTAGGCCGTGTAAATAGCTGAAATATCGTTGGCCAGTTTAAACATAACTAGCTATCTCCGAATATTAACTTAGATGGTTAAATTTAAACCAGCCAAAAATAAACCGGGTATTCAATGGTGGTCACTGGAAATGGCCTGGCATTGAATATCCGGGCTGACTGCCGACTGCAGGAGTTAGTCGGGCTCCCTCCACTGGCCTGAATATCGGGCCCAATATCTTTTACTTCCCCAGCAAACTTCTACCTCAGAAAAAACAAGTACAAACACCTGCAGGTATTTTAGATGGCAAATTTCAAAATCAAAGTACACTTATTAATTCTCTTTGAAGCTTAAGATAAAGTATCCATGGACTTTGTCCCAAAAAGAGACTGAAAATAGTTCCTTGATAATCGAGAAAATAATTTTTAAAAGCATTTCCACAGATAAAACAGTGCTTTATCCACAAATATGCTTTTATAAAATTGCAACCAATATGGAGTTAATTTTGTGGACTCTACCACCATATGGAATACCATCATGGTGATTATACCCCTAATTCTATATATAGCTTGCAAATTTGGGTGCATGTCCAAATTTGTACATGCAATTTAATTTCATAATGAGCCAATTAGCAGTGATAATTGGGCACTAACAATCAGCACTAATTGGCAATAATTTTGAATTTACGCACGCACCTTTTAGTTGCTATTCTATAAAGAGGCATGCATAAACCTTTACGTGTGGATCCAAAAAGGGGGCATGACCATGGGAGGGGCATGAGCGGCTCAGGGACATTTGTGGAATTTGTGCGCAGTGTTACAGAATTAGGCAGATCCTTGCCTAATTTAAACACAAGGATTTACACCAGGTTTCAGTTGGCATAAATCCTCGTTCAGATCCCAATACTAAATACTATTCTATAAATAGCAACCAACTCAGAATGCCATTTATAGAGTAATGCTTAGCACTCATTTTTTTGGTGCTGAGTTTTCAGTGCCATATTCGGAATTTAGTCCTATGTGTGTAAACGTGTACGTCACCCAGACTCTACCTGTGAACCCACCTGCGAAGTATGCGCTATCTAATATATATATATGTACTTACAGAATACCACATAGCCAGGTTTTTGTTATTTACACATGTACATGTTTACATACACACATAAAGGACTAGAATGCTGTCATTTATGCAAATATTTGCTTCCTAACTTTATGTGTCTTCTTACTGTTGAGAGTTTGCCAAAGGCTGCATAGCTTGTACTCCCAAATGTATTTCTTTCTTTTGTGTTCTACCTACTTTATTCTCCAAAGTTTATTGCAGGAATAAATTCATTAACGATAAACAAATTCTTCATTAATATGTATGTGTAAGAGATATATTTTTGGTTTGTTTGTTTTTTCCTTCAGTTGATGGCTGTATACATAGAGCTGCTGGTCCCTGCCTATTTGCTGAATGTCGTACATTGATTGGCTGTGCAACTGGGCAAGCTAAAATCACCTGTGGGTATAACCTGCCAGCAAAGTGTGAGTAGACAATGACATACAAAAATCTGTTTTTGTCAGCATAAAATGTTTCATTTAAAGTTCACTTTCTGGATTGTGTTCTTAATGGTTAATAATAGATTGTCCTGTATGATGATGTATCTGCTTCAGTTGTCCATGTTTATGGAACTAGATTTTTAAAAAATGTTTAAGTAAATTTAATGTATGTGATCTCTTGAAGAAAGCTGTAGTTAGGCCATTTATGAAAGGTTCTTCTTTCTGTTCATCCTAATTACATCCTCACGACTGAATATTATATCTTGTTTTGATATCATTATGTTATGTTATGTTGATCTTTCAATCCACTTCCAATCCAATATGATTTACTTATGCACTCTTATTTGTAACAATTGTAAAATTATTATTCCGTTAATATGATTGCTTTGATATTCTATGTACCCATCTGTAGCCATATTTTGAAATTCTTATCCTATAATGTGTACATGTTGCTATAACATTTTGTAAGCCACATTGAGCCTGCAAATAGGTGGGGAAAATGTGGGATACAAGTGCAGCAAATAAATTCTACTTTGACAGATAATTAAAGGCCAATTTCGTCTCTCCCATATCTTGCTAAGGTTATTGAAAACATAGTATATGAACGGTTTGTTCAGTTTTTAAAGGAAAACGATGTCCTTGATCAGAACCAGTTTGGGTTTTGATCGAATCATGATATAGAAATTTTTGTTGATTTCTGTGCTTGATGTTATATGGACTGGTTTTGAGAAGGGTCAGTGTTTTTTCTTAGTTACATTGGATATTTCATCTGCGTTTGATACTGTAGACCATCAGATTTTACTTAATAGAATGAAATCTATTGGGCTTGATGGTCTGGTACTAGAATGGTGTAGTTCCCTTCTTGATAATAAAAGTTTCTGGTTGTTGATCGTATTGAGAAATCGAGAGTTTATGACTCAAATACAGCTGTACCACAGGGGTCTACATTATCAGCTGTTTAATGTATTGTGCTCATACCATTATGAGTGCCTGAATCTTTCATTTAGATTGTATGTAGATGACATTCAGTTTTTATTATCAATTGATTATACAATAGGAGACACGTTTAAAAGACTTATATTGTCTTTGAGATTTATTAAAGATTGGCTTAGAGAAAATTATCTGAAGTTGAACATGAAAAAGACTTAAAAATTTTATTATTATCTAGGTACCCTATTTCTGATGTACTGCAACAGTTTGACATTGGTGATGTTTGTATTCCTATTTCTAATGAGATGAGGGATTTAAGGGTTATTCTAGATTCTGCATTTTCAATAAATGCTCATGTACAAATAATCATTACATCTGTCTTTTGTAAGCTGAGAAGTGTGAGGAGACTGAAAGATTCATTAACTTTTTCAAATTTTAGATTGGTGCTTCAAAGTACAATTTGCCCTTTGTTTATTGCAATGGGTTATTGGTTGGTATTTTGAAGAATGCGTGTTTTGACGGGATGTTCTCCTTGTACTCGTATTTCATCAATTATAAAAAATTCACACTGGCTCCCTATTGAACAGAGAGTAGAGTTTAAAATTTTATTATTTGTCTATAATATTGTCTATAATAAAATTGTTGCTTCGATAAGAGCTTCAAATTGAAAAATATAGCAATCCTCAAGTCTGTTAAGATATGCAAAAAATTTCAACTGAAAGTACCTTCATATCGTACTTTCTTAGTGATATCCCTGAAAATTCTCCCACATTCTGCCTGAAGCAGAGGAATTTTTCAGGGGACATCCCATAGGTGTAGGGAGCAAAACAGGGAATAAGCATCACTAAGAACCAGTGTAGACAGAATGCATCCTCCGTGGGCCAATTGGTGCAACCTGCATCATGAGGCTGTGGCTAGGAAGAGTCTTCAACTCACTTTCTTTACGAGAGGAGCCTTCTGGGAGTGGGAGTGGGGGTGAGTAGGTGACAGATATTTTTTATTTATTTAATTTATTTTCAGAAACACGATATAATGCTGATGGCCACAGATATGGCATTTATGTGGTTTGCAATGCAAAAATTATATGTACAGGCAAGGTAGGGAGGCGAAAGATAGAGGGAGAGGCAGGAGGAAGAGGAGAATGGAGGGGGCTGGGAAATCAACAGAAAGCTTCTTGGAAGAGGTGTGCTGAGAAGAGTCTTAAATCTGATGAGAAAAATTCAAGTCTGATATGGGGAGGTAGTGTGTTCCAGAACTTTTGTCTGAGATAGCTGAAGGTGTTTTCCTGGGAAATGCTTAAGCAGAGGGTAGAAGAAGGTGAAGAAGATCACTTTTGGAAGAGTGGAGGGAATAGCTAGGTGTATAGGGGATGAGGAGATTATTGATATAAACTGGGCCAGAAGGGAAGCAACAGTTGAAGACAAGTAGTGGGATTTTGAATTTAATATGAAAGGAGAGAGGAAGCATACAGACCGTAACAGAGAAAGGACATGAATAAAATGGTGGGCCCAGTGCACAAGTTTAATAATGTTTAAAAGCAGTGGACTGAATGAGTTTGTAGGTGCTTAATGGAGTGTATGGGCAAATGTGCAGAAAGAGAATTACAATAGTCTAGGGGAGGAATGACTAGGCTCAGGATCAAAGTGCAGATGTGGGCTAAGGAAAGAAGTTGGCGATGGGTGTGGATCCTATGTAGTTCAAAGAAGGAGGACCAGATGATGATGTTGATGTGATAGTGAGAGCTTGGGGTCAAAGCAAACCTCAAGAATTTTTATGGAATCACTGTAGGAAAGATTGTGTCATCAAGAGAGGGTGGAGGAGGCAAAGAAGAATGGGGGTTAGGGAAATGGATGCTCTCTTTTTAATTATATACTTATTGTTTTACTGTGTTTGATAGTTATGTACGTTTTTGTAATCCTACAAAAACATTGGATTGGTAGAATATAAATATATTTTAAATAACTATCTAACTAAAGGATGCCAAATAACTTTCAGATGGTAAAGATCTTTGCACTAACAGCCTGAATCAATTTTGAATGTAAGACTTCTGCAGCTCTATGCCAGTCCCCTGAATCATCTAGTTTCCAATAATGGACTGTAACTACTGTACTCCAGAATTCTCTTTACTTACTAGACTGTACTGCAATATATTGTTTTATAATTGGGAGGGTAGTACACATACTTTACCAGCACGTAATCTAACTGGCAATCTGAGATAAATCATGTAAGTATAAATAATATGTACTTTCTGTACTTTAAGTACCGCAGAGGCAATTGTTGAACAAGATGACTTTTACTTCACACCGATTTCTGAATTGTGAATGCATTTATATCCACAGACATCAAAGTGATATATTATATTTTAAGTTGCTGCGCAAAGGCTGATTGGCACTTGCTATGAAAAGCATCTGTCATACTTTAGCTCTCAGTAAAAGCTAGAGGAATGCAGTTGTCAGTCCTGGAGTGGGTTTTCTTTCTCTAGTGGAATTGTCAAAATGTTTCCATTACTTTACAATAGAAAAATACAACACATTTGATTCAACTTGTCATTAGAATGTTTTACCAAATAAGAAAAAATATACATGCCCTTGACAATGATAGCATTTCATGTTTAGATTGTATCAACATACTATTTGTTATATTCTGGCAGTAGCAGAAAATCTTTCTGATACTGGACCAAATTAGTTTTGCAAATTGCAGTATGGACGTGGAAAGAGACAAAGGAAACAATTGCAGAGAGAGAGAGAGAGAGTGAGAAAGATGATCTGCAGAAGAGTTGGCTTATTGGAGGGATTAAAACATGGTTATTTGACAAGAATGATTTAGGGCCCTGTTTGCTAAGGTGTGTTAGTGTTTTTAGCTCGCCAACCATGTAGGCACTTATAGGGATATTGTAGGCACGTACATGGTTAACGTACGTTAAAAATGTTAACGCACCTATAACACTGCTTAGTAAACAGGTCCCTTAATGCAAAACCACACAGGGGCCTTTTTACTAAACTGCAGTAAAATTTGGGAATAGCACATTTTAATGTGGCACTGGCTAAGGCTTTTTCTTTTTTTTTTTTGCAGGTTGAGCACTAATGTTCCTATTAACACGTGAGACCTGCAAAAAATAACATAGGAGCACTTACCACCTCCTATATAGGAGGTGCTAAGTGCTCTTGCATAAACCTTGGTTATCCAGTTAGTGTGCACTAATCATAATGCACTAGCCAGGAATGTGGACTCTTCGCCCATGACACACCCCTCAAAAATATTTTTAAAATTATAGTTACCATAGGGAAATTCAGTAAATGATGGCCAAAGTTTGGTGTTGATCCATGCTAAACTATTATTTTGCAAAGGGTGCTCTGCACAGAGCATCTTTTGCTGAATTTTAGCATAGCGTGGATTTTACGCCTAAGTTTGGATGCTAGATTTATGCCTACTAAAACCTAGTGTAATTCTGGTGCCCAAGTTAGGTACAGAAATGACATTATTCTATAACATTGTATAAAAATTATATGAGCGCCGTGACCCGCCCATGCCCTTCCCGTGGACATGCCCCTTTTTAGTTGCACCCAAAGAAAAAAGCACAGCTGGGTCTTCAAGGCTGAGACAATAGAAGTCCTTTATTTCTGAAAGACACGACACAGGCCATGTTTCGGCATAGAGATGCCTGCCTCAGGGGTCCAAAATGTTTAGATAAAGGAACGCTGTAAAAGCAGGCTCCTTGCTGTATAAATATCTCCCAAAGTTGATATGAACGCAAACTTCCACATATATGTGGTAAACACCATTGGTTGAAAAACCGCCGAGTAAAGTTTGCTTGTATTTGTGTACTGTTTTACCTTCTCTTTTGCCACACCTTTTTAGTTGCACGCCATACAATTTAGGGGTGCATGTTATAGAATAAGGTGCAGGGCAGATCCAAGTGTAACGTCAAATGAGTGCCAATTAGCATTAGTTACTGATTTTTAATGGCTCATTAACTAATTAGTTTGTGTGTGGATCTTTGCTCCATGCCCAAATTCAGGTGACCTGTATAGCAGTGTTTTCCAAGTCAGTCCTGGAGAACCCCCTTGCCAGTCAGGTTTTCAGGATATGCACAATGAATATGCAATGGAGGCAGTGTATGCAAATCAATCTCATTCATACTGTGCAATTCTAATGTTTCTTCCAGTATGACAAAGTACTGAGGAGAGCCTGTTGAATGGTAGGATGCATAGGGAGAAATTAAATTAGAAAAACTGGTGATAATATCTTTGTACAAATTATTGTTGAGGCTTCAATTACAGTGCTACATCAAATAATGAGGGCCAAATCATGCGTTTTAAAATCGGTGCAGCCTGCACACAAATTGTGAAATTGCTTAAGATGCCAAGGTTGCACAACATGTGGGACAGATATGTTTATAGTGGCACAATTACCAGTTCTAGGAAAATATATTATGATATAAGGTGGAAGGGACGTTAACTCAGTAGTATCGTAGGAAAACTTTGGTATGCAGAAAAGATGGAAGATGCATATAACAGCTTCTCAGATTGGGTGGTTGGTACAAAAGACATACTGAAGTTTAAGACAGTATGGGACAAGCACAGAAATTAAGTCTCTCGGCGGCCCTGCTTTTACTAAAGCTGAGTGTGCACTAACGGAATTAGCATGTACTAAATGCTAAGAGTCAGAGATATAAAACGGGCTTCTTAGCATTTAGCGCACACTCAGCTTTAATAAAAGGTCCCCTATGTAAGCTATGTAAACTCAATAGCACGACTTTTTGTGAACACCACAAGCCACACCAGCAAAATGATGGTGTTTTTTTTTTCTGTCTCAGGAGCATTGAACCACAAAGTATAACTTGCTTATTCATCAATTGTTGATGATCATAGGTTTAGCTTGTTAAAATAGTTAAATTTTATATATATAAAAAGGGTCCATCATCAGGGAGGGGTGAAGGTGAAGCCAGAACCTTTATGCTTAGTGGCAGTATTCTGTAACTAGATGAATATCTTATGAGTTTAAAGTTAAGCATGCAAAATAGCATGCCTTATTTAATTGTACAAGTGCCATTGTTAGTCATGAATTGGGTAGCGTGGATACATTGCAATGTGCTGCCCAATTAGCGCAGAAGCCCTTTCTGCCTAGTAAATAAGAGATGGTAAGGTCTACTGCGGGAATGGCCAGCCACTACTTGGGAAATTAGCGTGTGGCCATTACAGGAAAATATACAAATGCATCCATTTTACCACCACGCTAAAAGTGGCTGCAGCACACGGGAAACCTACACGCTACAAACAGCGCTGGCCACTTTTGAGCGTGGCATAATAAAAGGGCCCCTTAATTTGATAAAACTGTGCACATGTATAATTCTCAGTATTAGTTACAGATATCAGTGCTTAATTTAGTATGATTTTTTCAAATGATTTATGACCAATTTTCAAAGCTGTTTTCTGAAAATAATTTATTGGTTTTTGATCCCAACTGAAATGAAGCACTGTAATAGCCTTACAGTGTTTTAATGTGGTCTAATTGTTCCAATGACCTTAGTGACCTATGCTTACCCAAGCACTAACAAGTGGATGCATCAGACATGTTGTAAAAGTGTTGCTCAAGTGAATATTGATGACTGTATCATCAGCATTAAAACCTTCATATATTTTACAAGGGTTTTATGTGAAACAATAAAAGCTTTACAGTTTGCTTTTCTTCTAAAAAAAAACCTTGCTGTTGATTCTTTAGTAGCAAGGGAAAATCTATTTATTGTTTTGTGTCAAGGCAAGCTGAAATATTTATTTTCTTTCTCTTCATTGTGACATGTTGCTGGGAAGAGAAGGAACAGCTTCAGCTGTCTGTGTTGAGTTTTGTGTGAAAAAAAATACTCAAAATTTCTGTTACATGACTATGGGGCCTTTTAACTAAACTGTGTCAGGTGCGAACACGCTTGATGGAGAGAAAAATGGCTTATCATGGGACACGCTAAAGCATTCTGCATTAGTTTTGCCATCTGTGCACACTAAGCTCGCACTATTTATTTAAAAAAGGGCATGGGTGTGCTAACTTAGTGCATTTTCATTACGCTGCACTAACTGGTTAGCACATCCATAATGTGGAAGCCTTTAGTACCTCCTAAATAGGAGGTGGTAAGTGCTCCTGCAGTTATTCTTTTGAAAGGTCGTGGGCTAATGCTAACATTAGTGCACGGAAGTCAATGCAGAAGCAGAAGAACAGAACCCACGCAGTCGAACAGACATACAGACAAACACATACATATACAGTGAGAGCAAAGTAAGGATAATGGACAGACAATGGTAAACAGTTCAAATGACTTAGCATCCAAGACTCAACACAGGCTGTGCAGTGGAGGAGTAGCCTAATGGTTAGTGCAGTGGACTTTGATCATGGTGACCTGGGTTCAGTTTCCACTGTAGCTCCTTTTGACCTTGGACAAGTCTCTTAACCTTCCATTGCTCCAGGTACAAAAACTTAGATTGTGATCCCTCTAGATATAGAGAAAGTACCTGCTTATAATGTGTACAGCGCTGCTTATATAGTAGCGCTATAGAAATGATTAGTGGTGGTAGTAATTCCAGCCTATTAGGCCTACATCAAAGGATGTATTCCAGACTTATCCTTCTGTCACTGGAATTATAAGTAAAAAGTGAATATTGTATAAGGAGGTGTTTTATATCTCAATAGGGCCCAGAAGAGGAACTGAGAGTAAGCTACCTTATCAATCTTCAGTCATGCAAAAGCTAATTGCAGGTTTAAACATCGATACCCCCCCCCCCCCCCCCCGGTATTCAAAGCTATTTAACTGGCCAGACATGGCCGCTGATCAGTTAAATAGCATATCAGCGTGTAACCACTAATATTCAGCGTGAGATAACCGGTTAGCACCTAGCATATAACCGCCTATATCGCACAACGTATCCGGTTAGGTGCTGATATTCAGCACCTAACTGGATGTTTAGTGGTCAAATAGGGCCGCATAAATAGATGACTTATCTTTAACCACTAAAATGTTAAGTGGTTAGCACTGAATATCGGCATAACTGGTTAACTTTTCAGCGGTTATAAAAGCCTGAATATTCAGTGCTGGTCACCGTAAATGGCCCGGCATTAAATATTCAGGTTTAACGCTGTTGGTGGAAGGCAAAAACGCTGTCCGCCAGTGGCTGAATATCGGGGCCCCAATTAATAGTAATTAATTCCATGCAAGCATGTGATACAACCATTATTTAGTACAAGCTATTAGAAAACCCTGATGTGAATAACAGTATGAATTGCAGGGACTGATAGTCTGTGCAAGGATAACCATCCTCTCAGATTCAGTGCTTCTGTTGTGCTAATTTGGAGACTAATGAAAAGTAAAGCCTCTAGAATGTCATTGCACAATATATTTGTAGAGTTGTTCAATTAGATTTTTTAAAGTTTCAGTCCTGACAAATAGTATGGATTTTGTGAACATTTTATTTATTTTTAAACTATAAGTGGAAAATTTAACAGAACTTATGTTTAAAACAATTTTATTGATGCTTCAGCATATCAAATCTTAGCAATACATTTCACTATTCAAATTCCACTAACAAATCTTGCTGGATAGGCTTAACACAAAACAGCATCAAAAAGGTTTTTAACATTTTCTCCCCTATCCCCCCAACTATTCCCCTTCCCCCCAATCCCGACATAAATTATGGTTCAACATTTATATTGATGACCAACCAACCAGAACACTTTTAACAATATGAATATACGGAGATTCCAATATGAAGATATATACAATAAAGACAAAATGATGCAGTCTGTCCTCAAGCTTTTAACTTTTCATCCCCACCTTGTCCTTCTGTTTTTATGTTTAAATGATTCCTAGTATTATGGACCACCTTGCAGCACTTAAACCACAATCTTGCAAAATACAAGTGTGTTAACCAACCATTTTGTACGTGCTCAACATAATACAATCAACTATCCAAGTGAATTCAACCAATTTTCTCCCCTCCCCCAACCTCTATAGGAATGATAACATCTGTCTCTTG
The DNA here is from genome assembly GCF_901765095.1 of Microcaecilia unicolor. Taxonomy (NCBI): domain Eukaryota; kingdom Metazoa; phylum Chordata; class Amphibia; order Gymnophiona; family Siphonopidae; genus Microcaecilia; species Microcaecilia unicolor. The sequence goes on from NC_044033.1 coordinate 124,185,189, forward strand.
AGTAGCTAGTGTGCCATCATCCCACTCTAGGCCATCTCTTTTTCCAATAACCAATTATCGCTTTGCTGTGCCAGGCCGCGCGGGGTCTGGACTCTGATGTGCCCCACGCCACTGGCAGAGACTTCTCTTAGGAGAAAGCGTGGTCATGGTGGCACCAGACATAAACCACCGTCCCTACAATAGGGAAAACCTCACTTCAGGATTATAACCGCTCCTTCCCCCCCCAACCCTCTCCCCCCCCCCACCCCCCCATCCCATGCCATGTCATATCCTATCGTTTCGTTTCTGTTTAAGCGTTCAAAATTCTACTGCGCGCCACTGCGGTCAGGGAGTCCCAAAATGGGGACCAAGTCCGGCAAAAAAGATCACCACCAGGGGTGGATAAATCACCTACCCCCCGGCGCTCCAACGCACAAAATACAATCATGTGTGAGCGCCATTGCTGCAATGTTGGGCTTTCTCTCGTTATCCAATGGTGAAGAATGCACTTCTTACCAATTAACACTGCTTTTTTCAAAAAGGCCCTTAGCTCTCCGGATAAAAAGGGGGACACCCTAAAGACTTCAAACAATTGTAATGGCGATAGTCGCCAAATGACCTCCCACATTTGAGAGACATGTTTATTTACCTGGCGCCAAAATCCCAAAACCCTCGGGCAACTCCAAAACATATGTCCCAAATTCGCCGAGGGCTGGGCACACTTTAAGCACTCATCCACGGCCTGAATAGTTGCCCGGTATGCTCGGTGTGGAGAAATGTACATCCTCAATAAGAATTTGTAATGGATCTCCTGCAGCGTCACATTCTCCGTCACTCGCCGCCTGCCCAGGAGACATGTCTTCACCTGATCTCTCTGCAGGTCCAGTGCCAACTCCCCCTTCCAGCTGTCTAATACTTTATCATAATCAATGTCCCCTAAGTGTTCCCGTAACGTATTATGATAGTATTTCAGGGGAATCACTAGCTGAGCATCTAAACCCAAAATAGTCAAGAGTATTTCCCATGTCTGCGGCGTCAGCGCTGCTGGTGGCAGAGATCTTAAATAATGACGCAATTGGAACATGGAAAAAAAATTCACCTTTGGAATTTCATATTCCTCTTGCAAAAGTTCTGGGGTTTTAAGTGTTCCATCTTCCTGATATAGTTGATGCAAATACTGCAATCTCTTAGCTGCCCAGGTGGTCAAATCTAACGAGATAGATCCCGGTATAAAGTCTTTATTACCCTGAATCGGCAACAAGGGTGAAGCCTCCGCTTCTAGGCCATAAAAATGACATACCCAACGCCATGCCCTCCGCACGGGTAGCAACAACGGTGCGAAAACCGGAGGGGTGCACAACCTCCCCGGTCGCGCATGTAACCAAGCACTAAAGTGAAGGGGGGCGAACAATCGCGTCTCCATTTCTGTACAAGAAAAATAAGAGGATCCTCGAAACCAATCGGTCAAATGGCGCATGTTACTAGCTATCGAGAAAAGCTTAACACTTAACAGACCCAAACCACCCTGGGCGCGGGGAAGAAAAAGCTGTGAGGCCCTTAACCTAGGACATTTGCCCTGCCACAGAAACCGTGTCACTAGCTTTGTTACTAGTTTATCATCGCTATCTTTGAGAAATAAGGGCAGCATCTGTAAAACATAAAGCCACTGAGGGATCAAAATCATATTGTATAAGGCGATTCT